>NW_024104498.1:0-1341876 GCF_003945595.2 Pipra filicauda
TTTATTATAAATTTTAAAAATCTCTGTAGAATAAATAAGGCAAATGAGTAATTTCTTGAACTTCCACGTTTTCTAATGTACTGGGATTTTTTTTCATTTTTTTTCTTCTTCCCTCTGTTTTAATGTTGTATTAAGGTGTATTTCTACATGTCTCATACTAAATGAGAACACATTAACTTAAGGCTGTAAATCCTTAGAAAATAAGAAATTGAAGTGAAATCTTAATGTCAGAAATGGAGAGATTGATCACACATTCCAAGCTACCCTGCTTCTACTTTTGCAAAGCTCCCGTCTTAAAAAATGCACCTGGCAGCATGTTGCAAGATAATTTTTTGCTATGTGGGTTACTAATGTTTTTTTACTTTTGTGCTATGATTTTATCAGTGTAAAGACATCTTGTAGAAACCAGCAATGCTTATTTCTCACTTCTGTATGTTTCTGCAAATCTTCAGAAAATTCCGAGTGTTATTACTGCCTTGAAGTGTTGTGGCTTTTGGACAATCCTAAATCATGAAGACCTTGAATTTTTCCGTTAGGCTTTGTAGTCCCTGGTGACATAGGTGAATGCTTGCCAGTCTTTCACTTTTTGATGAGGTATTTCCATTGTGCGTCATTGACATGGTGCCTCTACAACGATTCCTTCCGGGGAAGGAATAGTTGGTATTTTCCTGAAAGAGGAAGTTC
Source organism: Pipra filicauda (assembly GCF_003945595.2). Taxonomy (NCBI): domain Eukaryota; kingdom Metazoa; phylum Chordata; class Aves; order Passeriformes; family Pipridae; genus Pipra; species Pipra filicauda. Next base: position 685 of record NW_024104498.1, read on the forward strand.
ATTTTATTTGGAAAGATGCATACAAAGTGTCAAAGTTAAGAAATTTCATTGCAGGTACCACAGCGTACGTATTGGAGGATATTGCTGGATTTTGTTTTTCCCTTTAGAGTACTTAGCCTTAGATTAATTTTTATTTTCTGCACACCTGAAAGTTAATTGGGGCCATTTGAATCCTACTGCCAGAAGTCAAGTGGCCCTTATTAAGCATGAGGAGCTCTTTAGACCTCCAGTAATGCTTACATAACATCCTGCCAGAATGGTCCTTTGCAACTACTCCTTTTACAGACATTACGAGCTTCCTTGAAAGTTTACTGGAACCAATGAACCTTTTAATTATTAATATTTAAAGTATTAGTGTACTTCAAGTTTAGAATGGAGTTCGTTGACGTCTGCTACACTGACAGGGGTAAGGGAATCATTTGGAATTGAATGGATATGGGAGAAAAAAGGTGACACACTGAAGCAGTCAACCTCTGAACCTGGTGGGTATTAGAGCAAATCTTCCTGTTCCACAGGAACACCCCTGTTGGAGCCAGAGGCTCTTTCACACCAGGAGGTTCCATAGTGCCTTGGTCTACTGAACATTCTTCTTCATGGTGGTGGGTGCAGGAACCTGCAGGTTCTGTAGGGGTGAAAGTAATAGCTTTTGCTAAGAGCATTTTCCAGTTTTCTTCCTTACCTTCTCTCTTAAATGTTCATACAGTTGTACAGTATAGTTTCACAATGCTACCACATTAATTTATACTCATTTATCAATATTTTTGCTCTGCCTTGAATTCCATATGCCAGGAAACAAGCTCTAAGATGTTAGAACAAATTTTTGGCTTTGTGTTTCAGAGGGCTAAATAAAGCAGACATAATGGTTCTTGCCTTCAATATCAGATTTAATTAGAATACAGGACCTCCAAAATGAAGATCAGTGTATACAGGTATAGTACTTGTTTCCCTGATGTTACAAATAAAAGTACAGATAGTTTAAAATATTAAAAATATAGATCTACATTGTTTCAAAGGCAATATTTAAAAATGTAATCCCATGGTTTTTGGATGAGCCTTCATTTCTAGGGACATAGGAACAGTACTGCTTTAGGGAGAGTCCAAATTAACAATAATAATGAAAGAAAGACAAAAGAAAACAACCTTCTGGTTTAGGACTCACTTTTCACTTTCTGTGGAGTGAGTGTCTTGCCAGTTCCCACTGTACGCTTGTATTTGGTTTTGGAGGGATTCCAGACTGAAGTCTGATATGCACCACTGCCCAAATGCATCTCACTCAGATGGCTGCATGACTGGTGATTGATAGAAAAACTGACTGCCTAAAAGGATGGAGGTGCTTTATGGTGCAGTTCAGAAGCCCTTTCTGGCCAGCAGTAGTAACAGAGTACTGACAGTCACTCCTCAGAAGAAAGAAAGAAAGACTAAATCCACTTTTCGTATATAATAAATGCTGCACAAAGAATTGAGTAGGGTGTGGGTTTCAGTTAGACACAGTGTGTTGACAAGTTTATTTTCATCCTTGCTTAGTAGCAAAATGCTAAATATATTCTTCTTTAGTTACATTAAAGTATGTTTCCTTTCAACTTTGTCCCTGGTTTGACATGTGTTTGTTTTATTTTTAGCACTTGAAAACCAGCACGGTAATATCCCTATAGGGTGCAGTGGAAGCACTGGAGTATAGCATGAGAAAATGAAATCAGATGCTTAATACTGAATTCTTGCAGGTGAAGAGGCAAAGATCTTGATACTGATTATGACCACAAAAAGTGAGTGGATTGACAGGGCAGAAGACTGTGAGATTTGATGGGGAAATCGCTCTTATTTGCTTGCTCAGAATGATCTTTTTTGAAAAGTATAGACTAGAGCTATGTGATGGAAGGCAGTACTTTCTTTGCTTTTGTGGGTGGTTGTCAAGTGTTTAGTGTTCATTGAACATGAAGTTTCTATGAATTTGTTATATTGCTTTATCCTTCCAAGCTTATCTTGGTGGTGTGGGGGGTGGAAAAAAATAGCAAAAACACTTCATATGAATTATTGATGAAAGAAATCTCAAATATGTGCAATTTATTCACCCAGGAAAACCCACACTTTTAATTACATTTTATTTCACGGGGATTTTTAGAGGGGTATCATATTACCCTAACTTTTTATCTTTATGTGAACCTGAAGTCTTTGAAAGACTATAAATTATTAGTGAGCATTAACGATTATGCATTTATTTGAATAAAAGGGGTTTTCTGCTTAAAAATAAACGAGAATAATGTGAGAACATGAGTTTAGTACATTTTATGCCATTTTAAAAATGGAAGCATTTACTGAAAATAATGTCTCTGAGGATGGACAGGAGATATTCAGTAAAATAAAGCATGGAGGTACAGGAATCAGCTGTATCAAATGAAACTGTTGCAAAGGCACTCATAGAGTTGGGAATCTTGTAGGATGTTGTGCTGGTTTTGGCTGGGATAGAACTAATTTTCTTCACAGTATCTAGTTTGGGGCTATGTTTTGGAGTTGTGCAGAAAACAGTGTTGTCAATAGAGGTGTTTTTGTTAGTGCTTACACTAACACTTAGTTTTGAGCAGTGCTTGCACAGAGCCAAGGCCTTTCGTGCCTCTGGGACTGCCATGGTGGAGAGGAGACTGTGGCTGCATGGGAAACTGGGAGGGGACACAACTGGGACAGGGGATCCCAACCAGCCACGGGGATATTCCCTACCATGGGACATCATGCTCAGCATGTAAAGAGGAGGAAAGAAGGAGGAAGGGGGGGATGTTTGGAGGGATATAATTTGTCTTCCCAGTTAACTGTTACTCCTGATGGAGCCCTGGTTTCCTGGAGATGGCCGAACACCTGCCTGTCCATGGGAGGTGGTTAACAAATTATTGTTTCACTTTGCTTATGCATGCAGCTTTTGCTTTCCCTGTTAAACTGTCTTTATCTCAACCCATGACTTTTCTTACTTTTACCCTTCTGATTCTCTCCCCTGTCCCAGGAGAGTGAGGTGATGGGGGACTGAGCAAGTGGCTGGGTGGTGCTTACTTGACAACTCAGCTCAAACCACGACAGATGCTGACCCAGAGCAGCATCTGCAAGTGCAGTAAGGGAACAACACAGAACTAGATTTGGAATTCTGGACACCAGTTGAGAAATCATGCAGTTAATGACCCCAAGCAGTCGATTAAAAAAGCCTATGTATTACTTCCCTCTGTTGCCTCTAGGTATGAAGAGAAAATGAAAGGACATCGTGGCCTTTTTTTGCCAAAAGCAACACTCAGGAATACAAACACATATAGGAAGCAAGTCTTTGATAATCTGTGAGAAAAATGAAATAAATTTATGAGAAGTGGAAGTAAAAAAGAAGATATATTCTTGTGAGGGGGTGTTTGGGAGTCTGATGCAGACAGTGAGCAGACCGTTTAGTTTCATTGATAAAGAAGAAATACCTCTCAGTCATGGGACATGCACTCATAATGCAGTTCCAGCTGTTTGAGGAGAAGAGATTAATGGTCCAGTTGAAGCTGACTCTCTGCAACAGCTAGATGTAAGAAACCTTGAACCAAGACAGTATGAGGAGCATAGAAAAAATTGTCTGTGGGAAGAGACTTAAGGAGAGATGTCCGGATTTCACTCCCAGTTCTCTTCTTCCACAGGAAATTTTTTCTCAGTTAGTTGCACTGAGTTTCCCCCTATTTCCCACTGTTTCAAAGTCCTTGAAGTAATTTCTTCAATTTTGGAAACGTACCTGTCCAATCACAACCAAAGAAGATGCCTTAATCCTTTGCGTGTGTTTTTTTTGTTTGGTTTGGTTTGGTTTGTTAGGGGGTTTGGGGTTCTTTTTGTGTTTTGTTTTGGGTTTTTTGTTTGTTTTGTTGTTTTTGTTTTGTTTGGTTTGGGTTTTTTGTGTGACTGGGAGAACTATACTTGTTGTGAACTGGGGCAAATTGCAACAAACTTATAGAGCTATTGAATTTTCTGAGCCTTATTTCTTTGTACTTATGGGACAAATCTGCACATTTGTTTGATTTTCTATCTCACTTGAATAGGCAAGCAAGACGTTCTCCGTGGTTCAGAGAGAATATCTACTCTTATAATTTGTAAACCAAGAGGGTAGGAAGTAAGAGGAAATGTCTTTTACATACATTGTAAATGTACATACGTTCTTCTCCCAGCTGCATTCTACCCGTGCATGATTTCCAAAGGCTGGCATTTCAGCTAGTAGGACTACCACCACTTTATGTGAATATATCCTCCTCCACCTCATTAGAATCTACCCTTCCCCACTACTTCATCTTTGTAGGATAGGTGTGCCAGCAGTGGTGCAGTCTTGTCTGGCACATCCGATGGGCCTGACTGCTGTCAAACTGATGGGAAAGAATGGAGTGCAGTCCGTTTCTCCAGTTTGCTTCAGTGCTGATTTTTTTCTTGGCTTTTGTTTGTTTGCTTATTTTTTCTGTGGGGGGAAATAACCCATTTGAACAAAAGAATTTTTCAAACCTTTTATTGTCAGATAGCCTTTGTGGTCCACAGTCCATTAAAATGTACTGAGCTGTCAGATCAGACCAATCTTTCCTTCAAGTAAAAGAATAATATGACAAAGAAAAGTCATCTTGTCAAGTGATGTCAGAAAACAATTTCTTATGGATTATAATTGACATTCCAAAAGAATACAACCTCATTTAAGGAAAATGAATGGTTTTAGAATACTACAGAAAAAGTTATTCCAGTAAAGGAAGTAAATTTTCTTTTTCCATCAGTTCACTTAAGATTTGATTTGGTTTAAAAATTGGTCTATAAGACTGTAAAGCTGGCCTCACTGAAACCAAATAGGTTTGATTTCAAAGCTCACATCTCATTGGTCCAAGGCTAGAAGAGAATTGTAACCTTTTTTTCTTATAGCAAGTTATTAACTTCTCCTTTAGCTTACTTCTATGCAAGTGTCTTATGTTATTGTGATCTTGACCTCTTAATTCTACATTTGGAGAAACCACTGTCCTGGTTACAGTAGCTCATATCTCTTCATATCTCTTTCAGTCTCTGAGTCATTTTCTGTTTTTAGATTTTACTTCTTTTTAGCTTATTGTTATGACTAAATCCTACTGACTTTCTTCCCACGGCTCTTTTGACATTTTGAATAAAGTGGGAAATAATGCATTCTTTTCTTATAGCATGTACCATGCCTTTGTCTTTTCACCCAAAACACAGTGAGAAAATACCTAGAAAGGGTTAAGAAGGAGATCTAAAAAGTGCTAGGGATGGGCTAAGTGGGAAGGAGCTGCTGCTGCAGCCTGTCTTTCCCTGGTGTATCACTGCCCGAAACGGTATCAGCTCTCAATTATTGATACAAAAATGTTTCCAGAGCACTGACTCTTCAGATAGTTTCAGCAATGCAACACTAACGGTAGGTGATTTCATTTTGCTACTTCTACTGCAGAATTCTTTTAAATCTGTTTCCATATTAGTGGGAGGTCCTGGTATGACTGAGTATTCTGCAGTATGTAATCTTGTCAGTTAAATCCATGATAAATAAACATTTTACGCTGTTATCGGTAATTTGTGTGCAGAAGAATTTGTTATATTATCCTGCCACGTGCTGCTTCAAAGGTTTTTTTTTTGTTAGGAGTTTTTGTTTGTGTAATTTTCCCCTATTGCTCTCTATTGCAGACTGTGTTAATTGAAATTCATTACCCTCAGTTTGAATGCTTATGCATTCTGTCCACCACATATATTTTGTAGTAAGTTCCTTTTCCAACATTCTTGCTCCTTTTCTTTGTTTTTATGCTCTTTCTCATCCACCCTTTAGCTTGCAGTTTATCTTTCCTTATAACAGAGAACTAGATTCAAGAGCATCTACTGAATGCATTAAATTGTAAAACATTAGTTAGAGAAAAGTATGCTTCTGGAGAACAGCATGAAACATTTTCCGTGGCAATACATGTTTATGTCACCTGCACAGTAATCCCTGTTTCTGAACATGTGAATCCTACATGAGCTATGAAATATGAAGTGCTGCCTCTAGACAGCAGAGCAGTTCTGCAAGTGATACTGGGAGCTTGTAATCTTTGTCAAGAAAGAGAGTAATTCAGAGGCAACTCAGTTAATTTGAGCTGTAATCTCAAGGTGAGATGAAGGTTTGATTGAAGTGGACTCTAGTTTTGACAGGGATGAGACCAAACGAGTCTGTGTCTTAATTATAGTTCTGAATTGTGTCATCAGCAGATCTGTCCTGGGACTGAAACATTATGATATAAAGTCCACAAAAGTCAATAGAAATATCTACGTTTACTTCACTGGGCCACAGAGAAAATCCTGTTATGCATGGCTTGAACTCATTTACACTATAGACTTGAGACAAATTTTGTACTACGTGTACATATCTTCAAGGTGATGGGACCGGGAAATTTCCTGGAGAAAGCTCTTTCTTCCTTTGAGCAATCAAAGGAGCATAAAAAACTGGGAAGAAGTTTCATATTTGTGTCTTGCATCAATAGCCAACTCTGAATCCCAGTTTATTCTCCTTTTCTTTCTATTTGGTATGTCAATTGTCCTCTCCTTCTTTCTTGTTTCTACTAACACTTCGCATTAGACTTTTTTCTGAAAGATTTATTGTCCTGCTTATTAGGTGTGTTGTAACTTTTCCATACCTTTGTATTTATAAAAGCCTTTGACTCAATTTGGTACATTTATTTTTTCCTTAATTGTGGTTATCAGGCAAATATACTACTCTCTGGCTACAAAAAAATTTTTCTATAGCATGAAGGGTATGGAATGTCTGAGAGAGTCAGAAGCACGAAGAATAAACTTTGTAATTTTCAGCCTAAGATAATATGATTTAAAAAAATAGTGTGTGGTTCAGTTCCCAGTCACGTTTTGGTTTGGGTGGCAGTGATGTACATTTTGATGACATAATAAGAAATTATTGTGTTTGTTTCTTTTGAATATTTGAAAACCAGTTAGCTTTGCAGCCAGCATGTATTTCAGGGTATAACTTTATGCCTTTTTGTTTGGTTAAGAATGTACCACTAAAAAATACAAGATTAAAGCAATGAAAAATAAAATGGAGCCCTGCTAAATGAATTTAATATCCCACTGCTCTAGCCTCTGACTGAGGACTTTTGTTTCAGAACATTTCTCAAGTTTAGCTCTTAAGCAACACAGAATCCTTTTTCTTTTTTTTTAGTTTAAAAGAAAAGGAAAACAAAAAAAAAAGCAATACACAAATGCCAGAGCAAATTGCTTTTAGGTGTTGGTTTTTGGGAGTTGACCAAGATGGATGAGGACAGGACTAACTGTGATATTGTTCCAAACTTGGAATTCTGCTTCTGCTATGATTAAAGCAGTGGAGGCAAATAGTCATGCTTAGGGCAGTTATCTCTTGGATTCTGGAGTTATTTTAAATGACATTAGAAGCCACGATGCGATTGTCAGTCTGGTCTCTGCAGCTCAGAGGCAATGTATGATTACTCAATAAATAAACTGTTGAATACTACAGGGTTTCATCAGTAATGCTGTACTTACCATTCAGAAGGTACATTATCCTGATCCTATGAGTTCAAATACATGCTGGAAAATTACTTTTCAGTAGGCTATTCTCATGCTTTGTTCTTTTAAGTAAAAACTAAAACTAGTGTGTGTGAAGTCTGATGCACTCTTCAGTTTTGTCTCTTCTTTTGGGTATTCAGTGTGTTCAATTTAGGGTCAATATTTAAGACATTATTTTTCTAGGCTTTGTGGCCACATGCTGTATTTTTCTACAGGTGAACAGTATATACAAAAATATTCCTATAGCAGGATACTGGAGTCTCATCTCTTTACTGATGAGGATAGTGACTCCATTTACATCCCCTACAATGGATAAAAACAGTGTGACACAGAGGGTTTGGAGCCAATCCAGTCTTTTAAAGGAATTGCTATAAGTTGGGTCAATTCTAGTTAGAGAAGCTTCTGAGGACTCACATCTGTTTGAAACTGCTGATGTTCTCCTGTTTTCATTTACAAAAATATTTTCAAATCAGTGGTACCCCACTGAGCCCCAAGTACTAAGCTGTGGGGAGGAAAGCATGTTTTTGTGAAATGTTTTGTAGCTGCTGGCATTTCTGGTTCATTTATCAGCTCTTTGCAAACTGTTACTAGCACTATTGGTTGCAGTAGTCTCAGTGATACTGTAGACCAACTGTGAATATTTCTGACTGTCACTTATTCTTTTCAGGGTAGAAGTATATGACATAGTCCTTAAAATGTTAGAGGTCTACCAACACTCATACAAGCACACGAGCGTTGCCAGTGGAGCTGAACAAATGGATTCATTGCTGGAAGTGTCGGGATAATGTGATAAAGAATTTGCTGATTGTGTAAGAGCACCTTTCTTGTACTTTTGTGGTCAAGAAGCCTTTGAGTAGATGTTTCTTGTAAGCGTAAGAAACTTTTTCTTTAACTTATTCAAAGGCTGATTTTTGTCTAACATTTGCACCTTGGGTGCTGAAACTGCAGGCTAATGTCTGCCAATTTGTATTTCAGGCTACTGTGGGAGTGTCTCCCTTGTTGCTAAACTGGAAAACATTGTTATGTTGCAGCGTGTGAATGAGGATGATGTCATCCTCAATCAGCATTGTTGTGGGCTGTATGATGACTGCAGTCCATGTCTAGAGATGCTAAAATGGATCTATGAATTGTAGGCCTATAAAATACAAGATGAAACAGGGCAGACCATGTAGGGCTAAGGTGTGGCTCTTGTGATACACAGAGATCTGTAGAAGTGAATTTAACCATATTTGTGTTCTTGTGTCCCCGAGCTTGATGCTGTTTTCACACTAAACCAATGCTGCCAGCTTGTCACAGAGGAGAGAAAATTGGATGTGTGAGGGGGAACTGTCTAAAGATATCTTTTTCTTTATTTTCTTTCTCCAGATCCTTAGTAAGTCTCTCCCCTAAGGTCTACTTATAATATAATAAATCACTGCAAACATATCAGCTTTATTAAAGGATTAGTGCTTTTTCTGTTATAACAGCAGAGTTGTCTCAGTATATGTAAAATGATAAATTGTTCTATCTTGTAGATCCCTAAGACCTCTAGCTCTTGCTAGAGAAATAAATCTTTTGAGAAGTGAATGATAAAGAAAGGAGTAGCATAATTCCAGCAGTGATTGGTGTGTGGTGTACAGAATTTAAAGCACACTGTGATAGCTATTGGTGTATGTTGACACACTGTAATGAAGAGCATGGATGGCACAGAGATGACGGAGCAGAGATGTTCCCACAGGTACCACAACTCAAATTCCTTCCTATCTGTCTCGTTTACCCTTTCCCCTCCCAAACCCACATCGTCACTCTCACATCTCAATATTTCTGTTCCGGTAATCATTCCTGCACATTGTCAGCTCTGTTCCTTCCAGCAGTGGCCTGGCTATCTCAGCACTAGAGCCTCGGCCCTTGGAGCGCGGTGGTCCCTCAGCCAGCACGGCTTCCTGCTCTGGGTCCTCAGGGCAAATCACACCGGGGGCTTGGGCTCTCTGCTTTAAAGGGAATGCTTCATTTGAGGGGACAGGGCTCCAGCTGTCCTGCTGCTCAGCCTGCAGAGCTAGTGTGGCCAGTGTGCTCTAATGCAGGGTGTGTTTCCAGGCTGAACATGCCTGGATCACACCAAATGAAGGTGGAATCGTTGTATAGAATGTAATATAAATATACACACAACCATCATATATAATAAATAAAATGTATAATGTATGTTATATATATATATTAAATGATTGTATATAATGATTCTATAATAAATAGAGATGGGTTTTCCATTCAACAGTGTTCAGTGGAACTTACTGTGATCAGGGGCTAGGAATACTTTATGTTCCAGAGTTGGTGAAATGCTGTCCTGCTGACAGATTTATGGTGTTATCCCCAATGAAGTGGGGAACAGTAGTACAAGACCCATGCGTTGTCTATGCTTTTTGCTGGCAGAGAGTACAATGTGAAAGCTGATATTTTTTTTAGCAGCAAGTGACAGAGGTATGTATTTTCTGAAATTCAGATTTTACTATATAAAAACATGGTTATGCTTGCTTGTTTGGACTATTTTGTCAATATTTTTCCTTGCCATTATGAATGCTAAATAATGTTTATTTAAAGTTCCCTGCACTTTATTTTTGAATTATTGATTTGTAAGTCATGCAAGTTCTTTTCTCTTGTCAATTAATATATTTTCTATGTTTTACTGAACAAGTAAAAGATTCAAGCCTTATCCTTTTACTGCAGTCTTCTAATTTGGTTTCACTTTCTTTGATGGCCCTCTTTCAATATTCAGAGCGTAAATATGAAACTCTATAGTACTCAATTTTCTAACAGTCTGAAATACATTATCCCATTAGAAAAGGCTTTTGAAGGGTGAGAATGAGCTAACAGTCACATTGTGGGCTCTGCTATGAAAGACAGTTTGGAGGTCATTTTTTAAACAGAAAATCAATCTTCAGCTTTGAAACATTTGACATTGATTTAAATTTGGCCAGTGATTTGAAGTTTCCTTTTGGGAAATGGATGAATGCAAAAAGAAGTAATATTACTCCAAGACAACACTGAAAAGAAAAAAAGTTGCTTCTATGCTCAATTCTGATCTCCGTATATTGTGAGTAGAAAATGATTAATGCCTGTGAAACTCAGATGTGAAACTTCTACCATCTTAACAGCTTCCAATACATTTCCTGTTTTCTGAATTGGGGAATCTATACTTATCATTTCATAGACCTTTTGTGATATGAAACAATGAAAAAATTCCATCCAAAGCTGTGAAGTGCAAAGTCAGGAAAAGCCCAAAGAACTAACGGTGCAGAGCTCCCGAGGCTCTGTGCTGCTGTGTGTGGCTGAGCCTCTGAGCTGGCTCTGAAGGGTCAGCTCCCGACAGGCTCCAGCCATTTGAGATAACACACCTTTTACATTCCCCAGCAAAAGACACAGGTTCACAACTGCGATGCACACTCTGCTTTGCATGGTGCTTGGAAGGTAGACTGGAAGGGTCAGGATAGTTTGTGCTTTCAGTATTACTAAATAGGTGGTGTTGAGTCATGTCTGATATATGTCCTGTGTTGCAGAAGACTAAGACTAATTCTAGGGCCTTTACTGACTGGGCTCTGGAATGGCTGCTGGGAGGTTAAACTCACACGAGATGTAGCCTGTGGGCTCAGAGGCAGAGTTACCATAGCTTGGCTCGGTTGGTTTGTTTGGTAGCTCAGGGAAAAGTTGGAAGTTTTAGAAATGCTGGCCATTCAGATAACCTAGTTCAGAGAATCATTCTACAGAACTGCATGATTCAAAAAAAGTTGTGTAAATCATGCTTGTTTGTATTCCTCTGTAGCTTGTAGTTGTCCATTTAGCAAACCAAGCGCCTGAGAACTCCATGCATTCACTGTATCTGAAAGAGTTCTTTCAGCATACATCTTTCAGTATACATCTCATCTCATTTCATGGTGAGAATGAAGGATGTTGGTATTAATAGATTTCATTTGACTTCAGAATATTTTGAACCAAACCCCTAATTATGTGCAATTTTAAGCCAGCTGACAGATAACCTTTTAAAAACAAGCTTGTAACTTTGACATATCAAGCCTCAAAATGAGGATTGGTTTTTTGCATTTAGAATTTCTCTGTAAGAGTGAGAACTTGCCACCAAATTGTTCTTTGAGCATGTAACAATAAATCTGGTTGCTATGCTTGCTTGTAGCAGGAACACTTCAACATACATTTTATCAGGACACATATTAAAAAAATCCTGAAAGTGTGTGAGACTTTTAATTGTGCAGCTTCATTACTGAAAATTGTTGTTGCCTTGCTGAGGCTGGTACTGAGAAAGGCATTTTTCTCTATCATAATTTTTGTTAATTTCTTAATCTCATTGTGGATCTGAATTTTATATGTTAATTCCAGATCAACAGTAGATTATAGTCTTGCATAATTGTAATAAATAGCAAACCCCTTGCTACAGTGTATCCAAACTTCCACATTCTAAGGGACTGAAAAACTTTATTATCTAGAATAGAGTGAAAAAAGCCAGAACTCAGATGTTTACTAGGTCAATGCTCTGAAGACTATTTTCACTTCTTTCTTTTTCATGTTTCTGTGAAATTTTTGTTATTTTGATTTTCCAGCTAATTGCAGAGTGGGGATTGCAGCACTGTGACGTTGTCTTTCCCACCTATGGTCACCTGCCAAGTTCTGTAACTGTGCCTTCAGTGCGTCTCCATTTCACAATGAAAGCTCCTTATGTCAGGAGCTTTGAGCATTTCTTTCCAGCCACTGCATTTCCAGCCACTTGTGACAGCACTGGGTAAATTGTACTAATGGGCTCAGAGGAAAGCAGTCTGCTGGTTTTAAAATCTATTGTAAAATATTCCACTGTTGATGAGTGATTATTTATCTGTACCCAAATATGCAGGGAATTAAAAAAAACCTCCTGGCAATCTATTTTTTGTAGTATTTCACCTAGGTAAATAGGAAGACACTTGAGCAATGTTAGTTGTCTTTGAGAGGTCTTGTCATATGTACCATGGCTTAAGGTCTGAAGTCATGTTTTCAGATCATGTATGTGAAGTTAAGCACATGCTTAGTCCATGGAGCCTTTTAAACTGGCCACCAGTAGTGTCACAATAGCTTAGAAGGAAGGAAGAAGTTCACATTAAAAACAGCGCATTGAATGACAGTGTTGTCTCTGTTTTGGAACATGGAGTATTGATAGTAGGTGATTGTACCATTCTTAATGCTTAAATCTATTAGACTAAATCCATTTTAAATGTGCAATCCAGTATCTTTTTGTTAGGGTACACAGTAGTAGTTTCATAGTTACTGGTATGATCCAAGTTAGGTTGAAGAATCTCATTGACTTCTTTGGAATAGATTCTCAAGTTGCACTCCTTTATTTTCAGTTTGAATTTTACTCTCCATTCTCTTTTTTGACCTGATTTAATTAACTTTTTTCGGCGATGCTTACTTTTTGGCAAAAACAAAACAAAACAAAAACCTGGGGTCTAATGGCCTGCAATTCCTATTTAGAGATGAAAAATCATCTTTTCAGCTCCCTACTGCATCAAGATGTAAAGAGAAGGAGCGTGAAAGGCAGAGGTTACTCGTGAGGAGTCTGGTGCAAATAACAGGAAATAAGAGGGGTTTGTTAAAAAATACTTGTAGATAATGGAGGAATTTTTTCCAGGCAATTTCCTAACTTATGTTTCCTTACACTTTGTGTAACAGCACAAAATACTCTTAGTTTTTAATTTTCTGTAATATGTTACAACTTGTTATCAAGGAAACAGGGATCATTCCGTTAACTATGAAACCACTTCTTCCCACTGTCCTGTGCTCTTTACTGAGGCACCTTTGTATCTTGCTCAGACTGTTCCCTTAGATGGACTCAGGCATCTGCTTTGGTCTCTGTGTGCAACATTTCCCTCCCCAACAGGAGTATCCTGTTTCTCCTGTCCCTGGAGGGGATCCTTTTTAATTTTCTTTTTTCTTTTTTTTCTTCTGTCACTTTCTAGGACGGGATTGTGTGCAATGTATCTCTCCTCCTGGCACTCTCACACCTTTGCCAGGCAGCTGTAAAGATAACATCTCATCTTTTTTTTCCCTGTAGAGCACTTTTAGTCAAAGTGGTTGTTTATATAAGAATGTGCTAACCTGAGGAAGATGCATTCGTTTCTTCTTCACAAATCTTTCTCCATTTATAGATTAACCATTTTTGTTCAGCTACCCTTGAATCTGTGTGGTTGAGCAACAAACCTTCACCAATTTATGTGTATCAGGATTTCAGCAGAGAAATGGGATATGCAGCAGGAACTGCAATCCTTTTCTCTCTGAGTGTGAATTCAGAGATTTCTGACAGCTGACTTGCTCCATAAGTCCCAGTTTGAAAATAGAACACTTTCTTCTATATTATTAAAAGCAATCTCTTAGAAACAAGCCTTTCAGGTAGACTACTAGTGAGATATGCCTCTACATTGCTGTAGCTGAAAACGGGTTATGGGTTGTGCTTATTTTATAAGTAAAAACTTGTCACAGCTGTAAGAACTGACTCAGAATTCGATGTAATCCTAACCTGACAGTGCTGCTGCTCTTACTGTGCATGATGCAGGTGAGTCCTGCTCTGAGCTGTGCCTTGTAACTGCCAATTCCATCAGGTGGCAGAGGCTCCCCACAGAGTGTGTGCTCCAAGTCTTTTCCTTCAGCTGTGCTCTGACCTAGGAGTAGGGCTGGACAATAATAACAAATCAAGGTGTTACCCAAGAAAAGGTGCCTGGGGAGGACCTGGGTCAGAGGACAAAGTAACTCTGGAGTGATTTCTGCTGTATAGAATTCAAAAAGAGAGTGAGAAAGATGTGTAGGAGCTTGTGGCTGCCAGGGCCTGTGCCCTGCAATGTTGCATGGCAGTGCTCTGTCAGAGTGGGCCCCTGTCCTTCCAGCTCTCCCCCCTCAGCAGCAGCCCTTCATCTCCTGCTCTCAGAGATGTCCTCCTCTCTTCCAAGTGACCCGTTCCTCCAGTTAGAGAACTGCTCATCTAAAGGGGAGTTTGAGGAACAGTTGCAGTTTACCTGGAAAGATTGCAGCTTCCTCAGAAGGCTGGTATTAGGTTTTCTTGCTGCAGAATTGGAATTTCCCACTACTGTGCTGCTGGGGACATAGAAAGCGTGGAGGTCTAAACAGGGACAAGTCTGCTGCTCCCATGGCTTAGTGTGCGATTCCCAGGTAGTGCTTTGGGTAGTGTATCCCCCCAGATGGGGTGCAGTGTCTCTCATCTGTCACTTGACATGGTGGGAAGAAAAGCTGAAACTGTCCCATTTCATTGGACTTGTGTTTGCCCTTTGGAAAGGGACAAAGAGAAGGACTGTATCCTATGTAAATATTTTTGAAAACTACTGATTTAGAACTGCTGGTGTTCTGGTATTCGGTTAAATGGTTGTTTGGAGATGGGCTACTGAAGAGAAGTGAAGCAGTTGTAAAACAATTTTGAATTATTATATGAAAGTTTAAGGCAGAATACAGTTTAACTTTATTAGTATGGGACAGTGCTTGTGAAAAGTGAAAATCCTAGAGTAAGGTTTAATACAGAGTACAGTCCCATTGCTTCGTTTTCCATATGACTGAACTACAAATTGTCCATAGAATACTCTAAAGCTGACCATAAATCTTTACTTTCAGCTCATGTATGTGCTAAAAAGTTGACTGGTTGAAAGTCACAGACCCTGAGTGTTGGTACATTCTATTTATATCCTAGAGAGTATTCTTCTTAAAAGAATAGAATAGTTTCTATGTAAAGAAATGCAGTAATTCAACAATGTGGTGCAGTTCAGAGCCTTCAGAATACAGTGTGTTATAGTAACCTTAGGCAGATAGTTTTCTTTGACTGTGAGCTGAATGAAAGCTCTATGAGGTGCTTGCTTTTTATTAGCACATCATAGCTTGTTAATCATGGTGCATTAGTAAAGGGCTGGTGTTTCTCACAGTGAAATGTTAGTCCTCCTAGCATTCTTCCAAATTTGTTTAAAGTTTTTAGTCAGTACAGCAAAGAAAGAACTGGCAGGCATTTGAGTCCGTGCATGGGAGTCCTTAATTGGCTAACAGACGTACTTCAGTATTATTCCCAGGAACTCAACGTGTCCTGTACTCTGATGGTATTCTTAGCTTGAGAGACAGATAACATGCAATATCCAGTGACTCACTGTGCCCAGCACTGCCTTTCCTTCACAGTGGTTTTAAGGAGGATGAATGCTTTGCTTTCCCATCTCTGTGTCTAATTTTAGTATGCCAGCAGGCTGGAGGACTTTCAGGCCACCTTCTTGGATAATGTCATCCAAAACATTAAAACTTCAAAATGGCTGGGTGTTACTGCTGTGCTGTCTGACATTGTATCTGTGTATAAAACATCCCCTGTTCTTACTTTGTGGGTAAATGCACATGGTCCACTAAGTGGACATGAGGGATATTTGGTCATCTTGTTACAAAGCAGATTTTGGCTCCTGGTACATTTCTGGCAGTCATAATAGAACTGTAATCTGTTCTTTTTATCCTTTTGTGTTAATGGACTGCCAAGGGTAAATGTCTGTCTTGAAAGGAAGTAAGATCTTACAGCTCAAAATATCTGGTTTTATGTTTTCTTACCAAGTGTGTGACTTGTCCAGAACATACTTGCATCTCTTCTCTCTCTGTCATGTGTATACACACACAGACAGGCACAAATTAAAAATGAAGATTTATAAGTAATGTTTTGGTAATTTTGTTAATGCACATCTTATCCAATATTATGACCAATCATAAGTCATGGCTGAATTTGACTTTCCTGTAATTTTCTGCTATTTATAGCAGAAGAAATTCCTTGTGCTCTTTTAAATAAGTTTTGCAATCACTAAAAGCAGCAATAATCTAAAGCTAGTGTAAGGAACTTAGGCTACACGTATAAATGCAGAAAAGAAATGAAAGCATTGAAAAATCAGTGACATATTGTATATGTATTGAACACTCGTAGATTTTTTTGAGGCAGCCTGCCAAAGACAGTGTTTGTTTCCTTGCAGACTTTGGTATAACAGCGCTGCATGCCCGAAGTCATGTAGCAGTGTGTTTAGAAGTGCTTTATTCCTGAGTTTTTCCTGATATTTCAACCCATTCATTGAGCTTTGTGGAGATAGAAATTGGCAGTATTGATTGAATTCAGTGTTACTTATTTGCATGTCCAAAATCTCCCATACCCAAATGAAAATCGGAAGATAAGGTAATATAATTTCATTTTGAAAATTAATATGCAAATGATTTTTCCCAGAAAGAAAACAATTCAATTGTAATTAACAAAGTTTTGTATGTACAATAACTTGATCAATCTTTCAAAATAAGCAACTCTTTATACTTGTTATTAAAAGTGTTTCCATATTTAGTTTTCTGCTGTTTATTTTTTCAGGATTTCTCTATAACAAAGTCTCTCTTACATTTTTTTAACGCAGATATCTATCCATTCCAGAACTAATTTTTGCTACAACCAGAGACTGAAATGGCATGACTGGAGTTTTAAGTAATTTGAGTTTGACAGTTTCACCATTTTCTAAGAACTTGGAGCAGAATTTGAACTCTACGTCTGCACTGTCCTAGGTTATAATGCCGTCCTTTTCTAATGAGGGAGGTATGACAGTCTTGAATTTTTAATATAACCTATTAATTATTCAGTATAGTTGTACCTCTAAATTGTGATGAAGTACATTTTTTTTTTAGTTTTAGTTCATTTGTGTATGTTATTTGAGATATAAAAATGTTGATAGTTGCAACATTATTTTTCAAAGATAACCGTGGAACCGATCCTCTGACTTTGAGTTCAGAACTACCCTATCAAGGCACAACTAAAAGAAAAGTCAGAAAGAAGAAGAACAATGGAGCCATCACTGCAAACATCGCTGGCACAAAATATGAAATTGGTAGGAAGCTACATATTTTGTTTTCATCCTAATAGCCATTGATGTGAGCGAATGACTAAGTAATGGAGTGAATTAACAGACTTTGCATCAAGCTGACAGTGAGACATTTCCAAAGGAGTGTATTTTGTAAGAAACCTGGAGTTTTCTTGTAACATTGAATTCATAGCTTTGAGCACTGTGCATCTGTTAATCCCCATTTGTTACTCAGGGAAGGGCCCTGAAAGGTAAAAACTTAAGTAATCAAGAAGGCTGGGGAAGAGCCCTCTATATATGTGTTATATATGTGTTTGGAAGTCTCCTTAAAGCCTTGAAACATGAACAGTGTAAATTAAAATACTCTAATTATAACACAGAGGCTTTTCAATAAAATCTGCTAATGTTTTGTATTTTCATGCTTGGTGCTAAAATCTTGTTTCCTACAATCAGAGTTATGTATGGCACATAATCAGTCTTTTTTCTTTTTTTCTTTTTCTTTTTTTTTTTTTAATTAAAATAATGCATGCATTTGCTTTGGAAACTACTGCAGCTGGACTAAGGAGGCATTCTTGTCCCTGTCTGCACTGACACTTATAGGCATCACTGTTTTAAAATTAACTTATGTCATAACCATGATTAAGTCTGACTGCTGTACGAGTGGACTTTTGCCAGATGCCTGGGGAATACGCTGAGGCTTTTTTCAGTTCCCATAGTGGTTGTGCTCTGACTCCTGCCTCAGTGCAAGGTGCTGTAACATTTTAATGGCAGCTTTGCAATAGGCTGATATTGCAAGATAAATAGCTTGCATGCTAACATTGTTCTCAGACAAAGGGTCATATATTGGAAGTGCTTAAAATCTTGGTTTTTTAAATTTTGAAAGTTAATCTATTTTACAGTTTCAAAATAGTCCCTATGTATGTGATTTCTCCGTAGTACGTATAGTAATAAAAGAAATGGGATTTGAGAAAACACCTGATGAAGATGAAACAGCCAATCTTATCTGGAGTGATTGTGCTGTGCAGCAAGAGAAGATTGCTGAGCTGCGGAACTATCAGGTAGGGGAGATTTTTGGTAGTTCAGATTTGTGACGTTTCAGTAAACTGCTTCACTCTGAAATATTCAGTAATGTGTCAGTGCTCCGTTTCGCTGGTGTGGAGGGCAAAGAAACCCCACAAAACACAACCAGCCAGGCTCAATGAGGCTGTACCACTGCATGTCTTAAAATCCTATTCTCTTTCCCAGAGTTATTTGTTCATACCACTGGGAATCTGGTGCTTAAATATTTGGGGCTGTTCTTTCATGTTTTATCTGCCAGCTGGGGGTGTTGTGAATATCAGAGTTTGAAAGAAGATGCAAAACTTCATGTATAAGTATCTCATAAGCTTTTAAGCAGTAAGTTAACAACCAGAGCTCTCTCCACAGTTTCTGTGAATAAATAATTTGGTTTCTTTACTGTTTGTGATAGCATTCTTTGTTCCTAGATAGCTTGGTGAATAAGGGTATGATAGTCTCATGTATGAAATGAAATCAATAGACACTTATGTTGATGGAGGAGAATACAACTTACAGCATCTTTACTATTGCTAAGAATATGTAGTATAATGTAAGATATTATCTTAAATAATTTAGATTTAATACTAGTTATTTTTGTCTGAGCATGCAGTTGAATGTTTTAAATGATTGTATTAGGTATACCAGAAAAACTAGAAAGTATCAACCAGCTTTCTTTTTTTTCTACTTCCTCAGAGAATCAACCATTTTCCAGGAATGGGAGAGATATGCAGAAAGGATTTTCTGGCAAGAAACATGACTAAGTAATATTTCTTTTAATATTAAGAAGTTTTCCAGCTATAGTATTTAATGCAATACAATATGGAACTCTTGCTTGTAAAGTTAGTTCATTTTTACTAAGAAACTGTGAGAGGACCAAGAATAATTTCCAAAGTTCTTTAATAACTTTTGCTTTGGTCCTGGATCTGTAGTATTGGAGTGGGCTACTGTATCTCTCCAATTGACTTCAATGGAAAATGATGTGGGTTCAGTTCTCTGTCTACACATTGAAGAATGTAGGTGAGCCTTGAATTATTGTACAATAAACTTAATCCATAATACACCCAGCTATATATCCTATAGTGGTAGAACAGAAAAATAACTAGTATGTGGATGGATAGTGAATCTGGAATCCTGTGCAATGTGCTCTAGGATAGCCCTGCTTGAGCAGGGAGGTTGGACCAGATGACCAAAGGTGAAGCATCTTATTGTTTATATAAAAAGTAAGTCAGTGAGGCTCGTTTGTCCAATTACACGTTCTCACTATAGTGGAGTAACTGGCTTCTGAGGAATTATCCTCACTGGGAATCTGTGAGCAAGACCTGTAAGAAAACAATACTAAATAATGATTTGGCAGCCTGAAAATAAGGAAAACTTTGGGGATAAATATGTGTCAGTATTTTGGTTATTCTAATCTAAGTTAGTTTGAAGAGCAGTTATTAATAGAATTAATCTTCTGGCTCCCAACATTACTTACACTGCATTTACTGTTACCAGAAGAGAATTTGTTTTCATATTAATGTAATTAATGTGCTATCTCCTCTCTCTCTCTCAGTTTCTTTCTCTCCCCTTTTGTGTTCTGTAACTAGAACACACAATATGTGGAATGCATGTGAATATTCTGTGCATTGCTGTGGTGTCTGCATGTCCTCCATGTGGACCAGAGCTCCCATGGCTCAGTAGCACTTCACAAGCACTTTTCACTGTCAGCTGGGCAGCTTTGTACACAGTGCTATCCCCACATATTGCTGCAGTTCTATGATTTAAAAATTAGTCAAATGGACAAAAGGCTCTTGTTATTGTGTACACATTCTTTCAAATACAGTCTGATTATACCTCTCTCAAGCTACTGAATTCCAAGGTTGAAACAGTTTAAAGTTACTCAGTGCTGAGATTGCACATATAGATAGGACAGGAATAATTCCTCTGATAACTCTGGGTCAAACATCTGTGTTGTGACTTCACTTAGTATCCATACAGGCAGGAGGGTTTTAATCAGTCTGTTTTTTTTCTCACTACTGGCCTCACAACTCAATGCTTAGTATTCAAAATTTATAAAAATGAAAATTATATGCCCTGAGACTGCTTGTGAAATCACAAGTCAGTTGGGATACATGGTTGAGCAGGCTCTTTCCTGTAGAGTGCAGGATTTTTTCCCCTACAGCTGTTGTTCTGTCTTAAAATTTATTTAAACAGGATTGTACAGAAACACTAATTCTATTCTCTTGCTTTTCTGCTGCATGCCATCTTTTCCATTCCCATTACTGACTCTACTGATTGCTATCATTGACAGTTCATGAACTTTTCTTGGGAATTGGTGGGGATTAGAGTCTTTTTTCTTTTACTTCTACATTTGATGTTATACTGATCTCACCCTTCCATTTTATGCCAGTTATTGGGAATGGAGTGAAAGAGCAAATCTACCTGACTATAGGCAAATACTATTCAGGAGGAAAGGCACTTCAGGAATTCCTTTTGCAGCTAATATCCAGGATCTGGATCATAGGACAACGTGGTTTTCACATGCAGAAGAGTGGAAGGGGGCAGTGTAATATGTAGCATGTGTAATATGAATGAAGACAACCCAGCAAAGAAAGTGAACGTGGAGTAATGGAACAGGTAGAAAGAGGAATGTAATGGAGAACAAAAGCAGGCATGAGCAACATTTTCAAGGGTGATAATCAGAACACAAGAAAGAAAAAAATAATAGTAATAGAAGTGCCATTGTAGGGCCAACTAGATCTTAAGAGACCATTTTTGAATGCACTCTTAGATGAGAGCTCCTCATGTGAAGGATAAGTGTGCTTAGAGAATGAATACAGTAAATGGGGGAGAAGGTGCACAGGATGAATGGATCCATCTGTGAGATGGTGGTTTTTTGCAGCTCCTCTGTTATTTATATTTAAAAGGTTCATGAACTGATCATGGGCCAAGAATCATTCTCATCCATCCCTACCTACTAACCTCCTTTCATACTTGAAAAGCCGGAGGATTTTGAAACCTGGGCAGTGGAACCTGCGTTGTTGGACTGACAAGTCATGTCTTTAGTAAACTGTGTTTTGTTCAATACCTTGGACTCTGCTGAACAGAAAGTGCTCTGAGATCAAGAGCACAGTCTGACCACATCTGTGAGCTAAAATAGCACTCAGAAGAACAATAATTTGGTGTTTAATTCTCAGACCTCCTGGTAAGGACTGTGAAGGCTAAAGAATAGAGCAGCACAGTGAAAAAGTGGTTACCCACAGCAGTGGACAGCAGATGTGCTGAAAAATAGGGCTATTGTAGTGGAATAGGCCTTGATTCCACAAGCTACTTGATTATGTTCCTAAGGCCTTTCTGAATAGGGCCAAGCGAGGAAAGAACAGAGCTGAATTCTTTTGTTGAAAGTTTTAGTGAGCCCCAGAACTTGTAAACAATGCCGAAGTATTCCACTTCATATTATTAAGTGTTTGTAATCTACCCAGTTATGCATCAAAGGGAAAAGGCATATAGGACTGATGTACTTGCAGTCACAAAATACTGTGAATATATCTGGAATACTTTGAAGCTATATTCATTGGGTAGGGAGTGTGTGTATCGAAACCCTTGAGTAAGTTAAATGGCAAGTCTCTAACATGTAACAGGATGCATATGATAAATAATCTGGAGAGGGATTTATCTAACACAGAAATTGCTTTTTGCCTAAAAATAAGACAATTTCTGCCTAGATAAGCTACTCAGTTGGCAAAGTAATAACACTTGTAAATATAGAGCAGATGGAGAGTAGTTTAACAATATGCATGAATCAGGAATTATAATATCTCCTTATGTTTTTTAAAAGTTTTCCTGAATATTTAGTGGTTTTCATTAAATCAGATTTCTAAAAATAATAGTTATGATGAAGCTGTGAAAGCACTGAACCTCATGCAGGACTATACTACAGCTATTGTAGATTCTGCAGAATATTTGCTGGGGAGTTGGCTACACAGTTTGGTGACAGCATATCTATTATGCCAGTAGGGCTTGGCTGCAGTCCTAGCCTTACAGATGTGGCTGACAGCTCTGTTTTTTCCATTAGTATTTAAGCCACTTAAAGTATCTTATACTGCATCGGGATTATTATGTAGGCTCATAGTAGAAATGAAAAATGAAAATGATATTGCCTCTTTTACACTTATCTTGATGCCTGTTATTAGTATTTTTTGCACCCATGAAGAAGCTCCAAATATCCCCTATCCTCTTCTTTGTGTGTTGATCCTCATACCTCCCCAAACACATAACAGTATGAAAATTAAAATACTTGCCAAATATCTCTCTGCCCCTTCCCCCCAAAAATATCCATATTTCTAAAATATTTCAAAGAATAGGAATAGCAGGAAATCATCTGAGTAACTGGCCAAAAATTGTAACAGGAGTCAAATGGATGCCAAGAATGAGATGGATGCCAGTAACATAATAAGCAAAAATGCACAAGATAGTCTGTGTTTGAATATAACATATGCACATGCATGTGAATATGTTACAGAGCTCAAACTATGCTTAAAGAAATGCAGAAGTTTGATTTTATGGTACAGAATTTTGTTGAAAAAGTTCCATTGTCACATTGTCATAAATGCTTTTTAATCCTGAGGATTGAAACATCAAAGTAGTCAGAAGATTTTAACTCGATTAAACTTTTTTTTTACAGAATGATCAAGAGTCAGCCTCAGGAGTACAGTTTTATTCCTCGGACGTGGATCTTCCCTGCAGAATACACACAGTTTCAGAACTATGTAAAAGAACTGAAGAAGAAACGTAGACAGAAAACTTTCATAGTCAAACCAGCTAATGGTGCAATGGGACATGGGTAGGTTGTGAGTTAACTTCATCTTCTCACCCATCAAACGTGAAATCCAGTGCTAATAACATTAACAGAAGCTGTGTATTAGTAAGAATATTGTATTTCAAGATCCATGTATGAAGATCCATGTATAGGGTGAAGGCTTCACAAGCCTCAAATAAGCTCAAATAATTATTAAGTTCATGCTAATTTTATTATGAATTTATCTGCTGCTTTTAGACTTATGGGGTGAGAGCACACTGGGCATAAAGGGGAGGGTTCTGGTGGCTGAGGCTGTGGGGGTGTCGTGTGGGAGGATGTCAGGATGTTTCCCAGCTCTGAGACCAGCCCAGCCCCCCCGTTGCATTCCCAAATCACAGCCAGGCAGAGGAGCAGAAATGTGTTTGAGAGCAGCAGCTGCAAGGTATAGGAGAGAAGAGGAAATGCTCTTGGGGATGTGGCTGGAGGTGCACTCTTGGGAGGAGGTGACACCCGTGCTGGAAGAGGGACACCCCTGAAGAGACCACGACCTGCAGCTGAATTGAAACAGTTTTGTCTGTAACAGAGCTGCATAGTAAAAATCTAATGAGATAAATATTGCAATTGTATTATTACTTCTTGTTTCTAGATATTTCAGTTGTAGCTTTTATTGCTTTTAATATCAATTTGGACTATGCAATATAGTAAAGCTCTTAGTTATTCAAAATATATCAGAATTACTAGAAAAATAATTCTCCATTTCCTCATTTTTCAGTCCTCTTGATAAGGACAAAGATAAGCTGAAGGGAAAGGTACCAGCATAGTTCAGAGAAATGCCTGGAAGGTACTTCAGTATGATAGGAATATTCAGCACCAAAACTCTGAAATGTATCTTAAATAATACAGAATAAGATTAAGGTAGCAAAGTTCTGGGAATTTGAGGTTAATAACTGTATACTGAAAATATTAGCTTTTACAGTTATTTAAAAGTCTATGTAGTTAGGAACTGGGAGTTCATAATTCATATATAAACCTTTTTTCATTCTGATGTGGGGAAACTGGAAATACAGAAATACCAAGCTTAATCTATGCCATTCTTAGCCATGCAGATCAGTGTCCTGCTTTGCAAACATCATCAGTATGTCAGGTTAGCACTGAAAGTTCTTTGCAGCCTGTACCTCGTGCAGAAGTTGTGACAAAGACTGGAAGTCTATTTTTAGAGCTGCAGGGGGAATAATCACAGAAGCTGGAGACTGGTCGTTCTGCCAAACAATTTCTGAGTGCAGAGCAAACCCATTACTACAAATTGTTGAATCAAAGCAAGCAGAAAGTTATTTTGAAATGGCTCACTGCCTGTTTTCATCCAGTGAAGAACCATAAAGGACAGGAAACCAAAAGCCATGTAAGGGAATGGAACTTTTTCTCTCCCCTAAAAACTAGATACGTAAGTCTCTTTCTCTGGGTAGACTTTAGCTGATTACCTGGCTGAGTGACCATGGAAATGTATTTCATAGAGTAATGTTCAAGTTCCACATTTTTAAAATAACTTTTGTTTTTACCAGGATCTCTTTAATAAGAAATGGAGAAAAGTTACAAGCTCAGGATCACTTAATTGTTCAGGAATATCTTGACAAACCATTTCTTATGGAAGGCTACAAGTTTGATTTACGTGTGTATATTCTTGTAACCTCCTGTGATCCATTAAAAGTATTTTTATATCATGATGGACTGGTGAGAATGGGCACGGAAAAGTATCACCCCCCCAGTGACTCAAATTTGGTAAGTTGGAGTTCATTCCAATTTATTGCTTATGCATATAGACTTCTACCTGTATAGGGTTTGGAGAAGGTAAGATAAAATAAATTGGGGTGTGAGATTTAATTTGATGCTCGTCTGGATGAACTTCTGCATTGTCATTGAAGAGAAAAAATTAAAATGAAAGTACTTAACTCATGCTTTTCAAAATCACAAGCATAACCATATTATTGCTTATATGTAAAAATTTTATATGACTGCATGTATGTATGCTACATATGTACATATTTAAATGTTTTCTACAAGAAAGCAAAAGATATCAATTATTGACATTCAACCCAGAAAAAATAAAGTAAATCAACTCACTCCAAGAACAGTCACTTTGCTTTTATGTTCATGTGAGACTCAGTCTGGGCTGGGGTGGGAGATGGTAATAAGGTTTATCTCCTGCCAGATCGTTGTTTAATGTCCCTGAAGTTTAGAGCCTGTGCTGAGGGTCCTGCAGGTTTCAGAACAGAGGGAAGCAGCAGCAGAAGGGAGCAGTGTGGGAGGGGGTCACTGCAGCCCCTGAACTGAGGGATCTGCTGCTCTTGGTCAGTGCCCGCTGCAGCACGGACAGGACAGACCTGGCAGCTTTAGGGTGATCAGTAGGGCTGCTGTGAGCTTGGGGAAAACCAAGAAATGGTGAGATTGCTAAAGATTTTGGACACTTTCATCCCCTTGTTCACTGGATAGCATCTTGGCCTGTTGAGGGGTGTAACCCTTCTCTTCTAGCACAGACTAAAATGCAGATGTGTAAGAAAGAAGTAGATTTGAAGCACTGGTAGATTTGATTTCTTATACCTCACTCTGTACTCCATTGTATATTTCTTTTTCCATAACATATACTTTTAGAGCTACTTCAGTGTAATTATGTAGCAGACAACACATGTAGAGCCTTCCTCCCTACTTGCAAGTTAAAATTGTGACTGTGTCTTGGTGCATCTTTGAAAAATGCAGGTATAATTTGTAGCCCAGTACAAATGCTGTATTTGGAAGGGTTCCAGTACTATATTTGGAGTAGCTTGCTTTTAATATTTTTGTTTTGCTACTAATCTCGGCATTAGCAGCACTGAAATATGCTCTGAGAGGATAAATGGAACGGGCAGTTGTTTCTGTTGTTCTCACAACTGCTCATGCTCTGGTTTGTCTATTGTATGAAATAACCTGGCCTGTCCCCAATGACATTGTTCTCTGGGTGACATTATTCCATAGTGACATTGTTCCAAATAACTTCAGACTATTAGTTCACATGTTTAACAAAACACTGTCATGTTTCTTGTAGTCTGAAAAATAATCACTTTTGTCTGAAATAATTTGAATTTCATGAAAAGATTACAGTTATGATGACTGAAAACCAATAGATTTCAGAATGATTCTCAAAGGAGTAATTGGAAGCCACAGGAGAAATTCATTACTTCTAGTGCTACTACACTATATTTTTAACTAGTTTGCAGTTAAATCGAGTTGTTTGGTAGATTTCATGAAGTTTTTTTTAAACATAAGGAAGTATAGTGAGATAAATGGCAGCAGAAGGCTTGTGTTAGCTATCAAAGAGGAAACGGAACAGAAAGCTTATGGTCAACTTAGAATATCAACTACTCTCCTGTATGTAATCAAACACGGCAGAGAACTGTGATGAGGACAGTCCTCATGGTAGTGTAAGTGGAAAGCTAAATTAATACCTGCACTGGGACATTATGTAAATCTACAGATATGATTTATAAATTGGCCTTGCAAAGGGAATGTTTTTTTTAAATTCAACTGATAACATGAATCTAATGCTGGTGACATTTTGCTCCTTAAAGTAACTGTAGTACTCCCTCATTTAATCAGGCATTGGAATGGGCTGCCCAGAGAGGTGGTGGATTCACCATCCCTGGAGATTTTGAAACGCAGATTGGACGTGGCACTGAGTGCCATGATCTAGTAAATGGACTGGATTTGGACCAAGGGTTGGACTCGATGATCTCGGAGGTCTTTTCCAACCCAATCGATTCTATGATTCTATGATTCTATGTTGTGTGTGTCTTGAAATTTACCTCCCTCTGATGTATGGCTACCAGCCAGTTAAAAATGAGCAATTTTGGCAGATATCAATGTGGCAGATGAGTTTATATGTAAAAGATATTTTAAAGTATCACTATAATGAGAACATTTCTCATAAATAAGCTACAGTGAAAACTGAAATGTGGGATTGTCTATGAAACAGATGCCAGAGTGTTTTTTAGCACTTTTAAAGTAGCACTTCAAAATACCATCTTTATTGTTTGCTTCTTGTGGAATGTAATCATTCTGTAAGTTATCATAATTGCTTCTCACATTTTTAGCTAGTTGTTTACATACAGACCTGTAAAAATGGCAGATATATTACATTATCTAACCAGATATTGAGTGGCAGATCAGTGGACTGCAGCTGGCTTAAATATGAGCCCAGGTTTTGCTGGAAGAGGGTTAGAACATTCAGCATTCAGTATAAATCTCCAAGAATTGCATATAGTGTATTTACAAATATGAACTGTTTGGCTATGTCATTATTGATTTAATGTACTTTTAGAATTTTCATTATTTTGAATTGACTATTCTGGAGTTGTATTTAAGTTTTTTTTTTATATCCTTTTTCCCTTTTTTTAGAGTCAACTGTATATGCATCTGACTAACTACTCTGTCAATAAACATAATGAGCACTTTGAACGGGATGAAACAGAAGACAAAGGAAGTAAACGCTCCATAAAATGGTTTACTGAGTTTCTAGAAACAAATAATCTTGATGTCTCCAAATTCTGGAGTGATATTTCAGTAAGACAAACTAATGCACTTTTATTTATTTTGTGTGTTCTTAGAAGATTAGTTGGTCTGTTTTACTGCAATACAGAATGATTTCTGAAACTTTATTAATCCAAATTCTCAGCAATGCATGCCGCAAAGGACATACTAGAAATGATTATTATGTTCTTTAAAAGACTTACCTCAGAGTCAGATTACAAATTTAACGTTAATGTTTTTCTGAGGATCAAAAGACCTTTAAAACAGTGGTTCACATAAGTCATATGATACAAAGGAACCATCCCATTTAAATTCTTGGAGACTTTTCTAGAGTATAAAGTGAATTTTATGTGTGAATATTTACAACACTGTAGTCAGTATTGTATATATCTGTGGACTTTGACCAGCACCACTAAAGTGGTTGTGTTACAGGTGTCTTTAGGTGAGGAATAGGCCTAAGACTGTTAGAGCTTAGAGCTGTATGTATGATTCTGAGAATACTTGCTGAAAACTATATTGCAAAATGAAATGGGTGAAGATTGGCTATACTGTACTATGTTCCCCATATGCTTTTATTATTTAACTTATTATTTTTCTCCAAGTTCATATGTACCACGCAAAGTATAACAATATAGTCTAGAACTATATAAAATTATATGTTTTCCTCCTATGGAAATAGTTTATTTATTATAGACTATTTGTTTGGTATTTTAATTTTTTTAGTAGATATGTAAATGACATTTAAGATAGTAAAGTATGCAACACAGTAATTCGGTATATACTGGTGCCTTCTGCCCTGATGAGTTTTTGTGGCACCCACCCCTGCAGGAGCTGGTGGTGAAGACTCTCATCGTTGCAGAGCCGCATGTTCTTCACGCGTATCGCATGTGCAGGCCCGGGCAGGCTCCAGGCAGTGACAGCGTCTGCTTTGAAGTCCTGGGGTTTGACATTCTGCTGGACAGAAAACTAAAACCATGGCTCCTAGAGGTAAACCTCTGCATACAGATGTAAAGGAAAGTTTTAGGAGTAAAGGTAACTGAGCCCCAGCTGAATCCATATCTATGTAAGAAAACCGGCAGAGAAAATCGGTGCGTTGCAGGAGGTGCTGTTGTTGAGTACATAAATGGTGCTTTTTCTGCAGCACCCCTATGGAAACACTACCTTGCAGTGATTTTTGGATACTCAAGTAAAAGTAATTGTTTTCCTGGACAGCTGTTGCATTTCAGATGTTTTCGAAAGTTGTAATGGGAATTGTGATGTTAATGTAGTTGTTACTGTAGCTGGAGGACACTGATTATGGCAGCTGGGTGCTACATGGATTTGCTTCAGAAGCATGGCTGTGGAATACAGCTCTGGCAACTTTTGTCAATGTACACTCTTAATTTGCTCCCTTTTGGGGATATGTGTTCTTTTTCTCTCCTATGCTTTTTAAAAACACCCCCATAAATAGAGGAAACTAATTCAGTATACATGAAATACTGCAAGCAATTGGCATAAATGGACTGGAAGAAACATTTCTCCTCTGATATGTTTGGTAGTGGTACAGTTAAGCTCAAGTGGTGCTCACACACATTTTCAAACAGGAATGTTTGAAGTTCGTTTGTTGTGTCTCTTTAATTGCACTATTAATGACATATAGATGAAGCTCACTTGTCTTTTTCAGATTGTCTTATATCATTTTGTTAACTGATTGGGAGGCTATCCTGCTGGAGGAAAACAGCAAAATGTATTAAAAATCTGTCTATTGACAGTAAATCATGAATATGGTTTGGCTACTGATGAGCAAAATGTACACAATTAACTCAGCGAATTATAACCTCATTCTTAGGCCATTAATACTGCCAACAATTGTTTTGGCATTCTTATTTCTCTCAGGGGTTCATCATAATTTTAATTAGAAAAATAAAATTCCTCCACTGTTGCTGTGCAGACATAGGCATATTTGGTGGCTTTGATGTTCTTGCCAAAAGCAGCACATGACATGAACTTAGTCTGTACTCCATTGACATCTTCTGTTTTTGTCCAGTGAAGCCTGCTGTCCCTTTGATTTAGTGCTACACTTCCAGATTACCATCTATAGATTGCCTGTGGCTTGCATATAACTGGATGTAGTTACTGAAGTGCAGATTAAAGCTGGTCCATGTATCATTGCATCCAGCCCTGTAGCAAAAGCTGGTAGAGCTCTTCTGGGAGAGATGGTGAGGCAGCCTGTGTCGTAAATCCATTCTGAAGGACACACCTCTATGTCCTCTCATGTTTGCATGAGGTATGGAGAGTCTGGGGGGCTTGATTCACCACTTATGATAATGGGTCTCCAAGGAGAATCATACTATCCCAGACTTCTGGTTTATGAGAGAGAGAACTCCTAGAGGAGTAAATGCTGCTCTGGTACTTTGAGTTGCTGGAGAATACTTCAGGGCTTGGAGTTGTATGCCTGGTTACTATTTTTTTTGTTCATACAAAAGTCTAAGTACTTTGCCAGACATTTAACTAAACTAACAAAATTTTCAAACTTTGAAACTTACTTGATTTCTGTATTTGTCTACTATTTTTTACTGTGCTTATTCATGTTTTTTGCAGCACTCACAACAGAGTACTTATATGTATGCACACTGTATGTATGCTACATGTAATGTAGTAAAGATCAAATATTCAATGTATATAAATACACTATACATAATATATATATTCCATGTGTATATATGTGCACATATATAGATAATTTTTTTTTTCTAAAACAGTTCTGGCTTCTTCACCAGATTTCCACTCTTAATCTCTTTCCACCATTTCAATCTGGCCAAAACCCCCTTAGGGGAGTGAATCATTCTTTCTGACAGTGGTAACAAGTACTAATCACAAGGCCCTGAATGTTCCCAGTGTTATGGGAAAATTGCCAAAATAGCATTAGGATGATAAATCTAGTTTCATGTTTCCACGCCTCATGTAGCTTTTCTGTTATAAAGATAGCTTAATAAACTATTACAAGAAATAATTGTGCAACATATTATAATGACTCTGCTTCCCTGAGTTGACTTTTGTTTATATTGCCTTGATGCGTTGTAGCTCTCCTGCTCCTTGATGCTACTGAACTTCCGGAACCTTCTACCGGAGTGAGGGCTCTGGGAAATGCAGGATTGCCATCTTGTGGCACCAAATGTTTCTGGCAAGCATTTGTGCAGTCTCAGCAGCCTCCATCCTTTCTGAGTAGCAACAACTACCTAGATCTAGATCTCCTTTCAGTTCCCATAAAATCCAGTTTTACTCTTTTTGACCAAAATTTCCAAGCTTGCTTATTTTATGTGAGAGGGAAAATCATACACTTGAGGTTCTTGGATGGACTCCAGCCTTGTTCAACCTCATTATATCCAGTTGTGATCATCGGAGAAAAAGATCACATATATTTTAGTAACTGCCTTAAGTGCAGGGTACCCAACTTCTCTTGTGATTTATGTGGTCAACACAAACCTTATACACATATTCAGAAGTGTATTATTTAGTGTAACTGAACTAGCAAAATCTATTTAAAACTTTGTTAACAGCCCATGAATGTGAACATCTTAGACCCACCAATTATTGCTAATTCCTATTAATGAAGTAGTTGAAGTTCACATACACAAGCTTTCCAGCATCGACTCCATTCCCTCATGTTACACTTGCCCTGCCTATGTCCCTGGAGGTCCAAAGGCCAACATGAGGCAGGAGAGGTCTACTCCAAAAAGAGAGGGGTAGGTGGTTATAGGAAGTTTTCAGTGTCTTGGGTTCTTCACCAGGAAGAACATACTGTTGTGATGGTGAAGTTTTCTTCCTCTTTGCTCTTAGCTTCACTGTAGGGTTATTTTTATTCATTTGCTGCCCATGTCCACTTGCTGGCTGTTCATTCACTGGCCAGCGATTCCACATTGTGTTTAAGTTTTACCACAAGTCTTTCACATTTCCTGGAATCACTTCTTGTGCTCTCTTTGTCATCCCCAGAGCCCGTGTTATCCAGTGTACAAGGCTGCATTCCTGCAGTGAACGCAGTTTGGCCACTGTGCTCTGTGTGTATCTGAGCCTCTGGATTTTCAAGGCCTTCACTATCATCATTTGCTTGTACTTTTGCAGTCCCTCATACAATCCTGTTCTTGTCAACAACCTTCAAGATGTGCCTTCCTGATAAAATTACTGATGTTACATTAGCACAACCTAATTGAGTATGTCCCAGTTCATGGGTCATTGAACTCGACATAAGAGTCTCTCAGCTGACGGATGCACATGGTTTGGTACCCAGCTATTAGGAGTACCTCTTGTGGCATATCACTAGTATGTTATCAAAATTACTGTACTACTGTCTTACAGATTAGTCAGCAATCATATTTCTTGTCTGGAAATAAGGGATAACCACATGACAGATAAGGGACAGTACTTTCTTTTGAGGGATAATTTAAGGGAAAATCAATTGCCTTAACATACAGTTTTTGCATAAGACTTCTCAAGCTTTTCATCCATGACCACAATTGATAAAACGAGACACTTTATTCCAGTGAATATTTAGCTCCTTACATAAGTAAAATTATATGCAGATATCAAACAGCTGAATATAGAGAGTGATGGTATTTGCATTCCTTGTACTACCATGTGGAAATACATTTCTGATGTATCTCATCACATTTCATTGGCACTTGAAAAGAAAAAAGGGATGTAAATTAATGTTTGTACTGTAACAGTGTAGAAAAAAATCAGCCTTTGTGATGTGATAGGAGAGGAATGGGTCAGTCTAAAGAGGTTAAAAAATTAGATATTTGGATGAAAGTCTTCCAAAAAACAATATGTATAAATCTTTTCACTATTTCTGCCGAATTTTCAAGTTTTTTGTTTCAACATCAGTACTCACTGCTCAGTTTGCCAGCCTGCCTGCAAAACCAGGCAACGAGCTGATTCCAAAGCTGAAAGGCACCTGTTGGCTATGGGCATAAGTGACAGGGCAGCTGGGACCCAGAACAGGGCAGCTGGTGGCTCACCAGCAGCACAGTCCTGTCCCACAGCTGCACAGGCTCTAAGATGTACTTAGAGTGTTAAAACAACATATTAATTAACCGCTTTTCCCCTCTGCTTTGGACATACAAACTATCCCACTTGTGATTTGCACGGGGCACAAGGTGTTAGCATTCACTGCTGAAGCCCTTTTGTGTCTGTCCCTTCTGGAACCAGCACTGCTCATTCACGATCAAGGTGAGATTCCTGCCTCTCACTAGCACCCGTTGCTCAAATATTAATTTTTATGCCATCCCGGAAAGGATTCCTAAAGTAAATCATTATTCATTCTCAAAGCTTTCTGAAAATGGAAGGGACTCCACAGCTTGGTAGAGTTGTAGGGTGGCTGGTTGAGACTCCTGGCTGTTAAGAGTGTGATTTAGTCTTGTTGATTCCCAGTTGCATTTCCTTGTTTCTCTATACTTATGGTAACATTTTCTTGTACTTAGCTTATAAACTTTTTGTTACTGAGACATCTAATTATTTTTTGTTTTCACACTATGTACTGATTTAATAACATAGATCTCTAGGTGTTGCTGTCAAGTGTATCTGAAAAGTTATTTAAATATGCTTGAGCAGACCTTGAATTAGAGGCTCTTTTTGTTCTTGTATAGTTGTTACTTTTTAGAGTAGTATTTAAAGTTGCTTTCAGGCTGGGAACTAGGAAAGAGTTTAACTCTTCCTGTGCTAGACCACCACAGCACAGCACGTCATATCATGTGTTATAATGTGTTTAACAGCACTTTGTGTGGTAAATTTTCTGGTTGCAGCAAGTGCAAGTAGATCAGACTGGATTCACAGTGCCAGTACTTGAATGGTGTCCATTGTAAGTGGCTGGATAACTTGGTGACTGAAAGGTACAGCTCCTGGTTCCCAGTAGCTGTGATACTCAATACTCTTATTTTTTTAAAAATACAAATGGAAAAGAGCTTCTCCACATGTGTTCTGTAAATCTCTGCTATATCTGAAAGAGTCATTTCTCCAAAGCCTGTTACAACAGGTGTGTTCCCCATGAACCTGAACATTCCTGACTATTCTATATCTTCTTTTTTTCAGATTAATCGTGCCCCAAGCTTTGGAACGGATCAAAAAATAGACTATGATGTAAAAAAAGGTGTTCTGCTGAATGCATTACAACTTCTCAACATACGGTAACTTGACCTCTTTTCTTCAGTCTGGATCGTTGTTTGCTTTGATTTTTTTAAAATTTTTTCTTTTTTAAAACTTGAATTGGACAGGGAGAAAATGAAGACTGTTTTTTCACCTTCATATTTTCAAAATGTAAATGTTTCCCTTGCTGTCAGTTTTGCTATAGAAATAACCCAAATTTAATTTTTCTTCTTGCACATGTGCTTGCAAAAAAAGTGAATAGTAATAGTAATTTTTGTACTTTTAAAAAAAATTATTTTTCAAAGGGGTCTCAAAGTTGGGATGTGTGTGCAGTCATGGGCATGGTGATAGTGTCATATATAGTCAAAAGCCATACCCTCTACAGGAAAAGTTTGTAGCTGGGATATGTTGGAAAAAAGCTACACTTCAGGAAAATAGAAGCAACCATGTTTGTACATTAAAGTATAGCAGAGAGTTTACACAGTACCCTTAAAGAATATTGTAGCCATGAAAGTTAATACTAAATAAACTCCCAACTTAGTGAGTGTTTCAATTCTAATTTTATGTAATAAACCACACCTGACTGTTTGGAAAATACAGATGATACACTTGATATGAAAGTGCATCTTAGCTGCATTGGATTGACATTTCTTAATATCATCTGTGTTTCAGGACAAGTGATAAAAGGAGAAATTTAGCTCAGCAGAAGGCTGAGGCTCAAAAAAGACTGTATGGTCAAGGGTCAATGAGAAAACTGTTGCCAGGCTCCTCAGACTGGGAGAAGCAGCGCCACACGCTGGAGAGGAGAAAAGAAGAGCTGGTAGGAAGGGGAAAAAAGTGCCGTTTCTTGCCCGTGGTTTATGGTCTCTTTGTTTTAATTGTCTTATTTTCTTGATTTGTAGAAGGAAAGACTTGCACAAGTACGTAAACAGATTTCCAAAGAGGAGCATGAAAATAGACACATGGGGAACTACAGGTGCATATTTTTGACTGTATTAGTAGGAAGTATTCAATGCATTCATCAGGAATAATGGAAATAAGTATTTGTGGTAGATGACAATTTTCTGCTAAAAATGTGTAGGCATTTATAGAAAATATATACATCTACATCAGGTAGGTTTTTATCCAGGTAGTTCTTGATTCTAATTTTTTATATGCACTTAGGAATTTATATGACATCAGTCACCCTAGTATTTGTGCAAGACATTTGTTTGAAAGACGTGATCGTTCACACTCAGTGTGCCAAGGAGCATGACTGTTGTTATGGACCTGTCCTGTAAACACATGTGATCATTCTTATCTCACTGGGGATTAGGGGGGGCAATATAGGGGTATGATTATTCCCCTGTAAAGAAATCGAGTCTGATTTGTATCTCAGAGGCTTGCCAAAAATTCAGAAAATTTATTGGTGCATCCACCATTTTTAATAGAGTGATATTTGAAATACTGTATTTGTACATAAGTACCTTCAGATTCCTTGGTAAAATATGTTCAACAAGAGCTTTATCTTGTCAGTTACAATGGGCATTGGCCAGAAAACAAAAATTTTGTTTAATGATGCTTTTATTATTATTTCTTGATTTGTGCTTCAATGAGAAGTGAAAGCAAGGCCTATGAATATTTATTGAAAGGGAGCAGAGTATGGAAGAGATGATGGGAATATTTGCCCACTCTTTATAATATTCATCCAGAACGTGGGAGATCTGAGTTTACATATTTTATTCTGAATTAGTCAGAATGCCTATATTACTGTTCTTCATCACTGCTTTTTTTGAGCAGATGTTCTGTAATTCCCAGAAAAGTTCTCATTTAAACAGATAGATGTTTGTGTGAAATTTTCATTTTTGATGACTTAACATTTTGCTTTCAAAAAGTCTGTCTTTGTAACTTTCCCAGTTTTAATTACACCCTTTCTTGATGGAGCTGAACTAGTACGTAAAAAAACCCCTAAATGTAAAATGAGGTGATGAAGTGGTTATTTTCATATCATTTAGAGAAACACTGTGGTGCTTTAACACATTTTTCTTTTTTGCTAACTTTAAAATCTCCCGTATTAAATGATCACGTTTTAGGTTGTTTATTCAGTTCTTGACTGAAAATGAGCCACATGTTCTCCTTATTGAGCTTTTGGGTTAATGTCATTCAATAAAAACACAACAATATTTTTTTCTCAGGAAAAAGTGAAGTGTCACTTCATGAGGAATGTGCTCCTGTAAAAGGGCAGTAAAAGGGCAGAACAGCTTTGTATTTTCTTATTACCATGGGCTAGAGAAAAGGCTGAAGAATCAGTAGATCCTGAGAAGAAAAGTAATCTTGGCCAGAGATGCAGAGGAGTTTTATGGGAGTGTTATGCAGTATTTTCTCCATGTGAGATTCCTTCGCAAAGCAGGACTGACTTCTGTCAGGCAGGGACATAGAATCATGGACATTTTGGGTGCTAGTATTGCTGCATGGATTAATATTGCACTCTGAACAAAAATCCAGAGAAACCTCAATGAACCTCAGCAGGCTTGGGTTCAGTCTGTGGGTGTCAGCTCAGCAGTTGGCTCAGCTGCTGTCTGTCTGCAAGCACAGCAGGAGTCTGGGCAGCCCAGGGAGCTGTGCTTTCTGGATTTTGGGAATTCCAGAGGAATTGGAAAGGACATATATGACTTTGAAATGGCTTTCAGCTGCAGTCTGCTTCTACCTATATTAAAAGTATTATCCTTCCCTTAAAGTACTGTTCTATGGCACTTTTTCTGCAGTAGAATCCACACCATTAAAACATGTTGGCTGAGCCTCAATTAGAGCTCCTCAGCAAAACCATCCTCGTTTTGCTCTAGAACTGCCCCGAGTCTAATGATATTATAACCATCCTATTTTCATTGCAACAAAGTCCTCATGATAGATAACTTTCCAAGGAGAAAAAGTCTGAAAAGGAAGAAGGAGAAAGAACTTTGTAAAAAGTTCAGAAAGGACTCACAAATACATAAAAGTCACATAATACTGGCACTATATAAACAATGTCTATGCTTTGCACACTGCAGGCAAAATTAATTTATGGATTACTCCTTACAATTCATTAGAAATTAAGTTTTCCATCTTCATAATTTCTGGCTGCGTTTCAGGCATTTGTGACAGATGGATTGAGTGGTGTTCTTCAAAGCCCATTCTTGCTTGATGAACATGAATAAATCACCAAATCCTGCTTCTCATACTGCCATAATCTTCTTACCTGTGATTTTAGAGAATAATGGCATTGCTGCTCTAATGGAAATCAGGGTCACTCTATATATCCGTGTACCAGAATTCTTTTTCTTTCTTATAGTGCCTATTTCTTCCTGTTATTTTTTTGGAGGCTTGGAGGATTTAGCATTCAAGTTCAGTACATATTCAATCTTTACTTTACATCCTGCCCATGAAATCAAAGCAATTGTTCAGATTTTCACTGGTTTGTGTCCTTTTATTGCTAATACAAATTATTTTGTGGCTCTACATTTTACATGTGATATTTTGTTAATATTTAATGAATCATTCACACCTGCATGCATCATTCACACCCACTGAAATTTCTGAGCACTGCAAAACTGGGTTTTGGTGTACCTCTGGAATGACCTGCATGGTTTTCTTTTTGCTGGTTTAAACACGATGTGTTGACTGAGTTAAAATTAGATTTAGAGAGCAATGTTCAGAGTCTGTGTTTTATGGTATGATATTATATAATTACTATAGATGGGACACACATGCATTATAGAAGAGACTGTATTAGTGACATTACTTTTGTTCTTAGCCTGATAAATAGCTTCTATCTTAAACTCCTCTCCTTTTTTCCCTGTGCTAGGCGAATTTACCCTCCTGATGATAAGACATTACTTGAAAAGTATGACACTTTGTTAGCCACTGCTTTCCAGACCTTTCTTGCTGGAAGAGCAGCTTCACTGCAGCGGGAAATGAATAATCCTTTGAAAAGAATGAAGGTACTGAAGTACATGAAGTATTTAGAAGTTACTTATCTTTGAATTCATGACCTTGTGGTTTAGTTTCACGATAATCATGTGTGATGGCTAATAAATAGCATTTGATAATGTTTCCATGATTTTATTATTATTCTTTGTGCAGCTTGTGGGCCAGATCCTTGAATCTGGATGAACTGCAGTGGACCCAGGGTGGAGACAGGCTAGATGGCTTTAAGCTACTTTACCATATCCCTGATCCTCAGCCTTACCCCTGGCCAAACCAGAGGTTGGCAGAAACTGCTTTTGAGCTGGTAAT
This sequence comes from Pipra filicauda, assembly GCF_003945595.2. Lineage (NCBI taxonomy): Eukaryota > Metazoa > Chordata > Aves > Passeriformes > Pipridae > Pipra > Pipra filicauda. The sequence goes on from NW_024104498.1 coordinate 38,842, forward strand.
TGCCTCCTTCTTCCTCCAGTAACGTTCCCAGCCTATTCATCCACCTCTATGGACTGGAACAAGAGATACCCTAAAACCAGCTCCACTAGTTAAAGGCATCCAAAACCTCTGCCTGTTTGCTTACTTATTTAGTCAGAGACAGTAGGAAAATGACTATATTAATAACCAGTTAATGTGATTTAATTTGAAATCTGAGAAATAAATGATTTTGCATCTTTGTAGTTGGCATCATCCAGCAGTTTTACAGGAATCTTTGTTTAACCCTTTCTTCAGACTTTTATTTTTAATACATGTTAAGACTTGATTTTAACTTTCATTTTGCTTGTAAGGAGAGATGCATGCATGAGAAGAAATTCTTTTATTTCCTCCTGTGGAGGAATTCATAGTCTTATTTCAGGAATTAGTAATCAGAGTAATTTCAAGTTCCTACCACCTTCTGCTTGAATTTTGGAAGGACAGGGTATGTCCTGCTTTGAATCAATTTTAATGAAATTCCCATTTCTAGGAGGAGGACATTTTGGATCTTCTGGAGCAGTGTGAAATAGATGATGAAAAGCTAATGGGAAAATGCACCAGGCAGCGAGGACCTAAGGTATTTGACTTCTAGATACCAATTTTTTGTTTCACTCTGTAGACAGGTATTCTGGGAATTTTAAGTGGGGAATTTAGTTAGCTGGTCTTGGTGGAAGTTTTCTTCTTCAGACTGGCACTAACTTTTTTTTTTTTTAAAGTATGGAGAGAAGCATCACTACCATTTGTCCAACTAAATCCCATTAAAATTTTAAGTGTATATAAGATCCTTCTTTCCCTCTCTAAACTGTTTTGAGGAATTGCCATGCTTGGCAACTGCTGTTGTGCAAGAGATTGCTTGATTTCAGTGTGTGAAAGGATTTTTATATCAATAGCCTATCTCAAAAGAATGCTTTCATCTTTAATTGATTAGTTCCAAAATTAGAAATTTTGAGATCATGAAATAAAAGGCACTATGGAAGATCGAAGAATTAATTATAATTTTAGTATGTCTGTGGCTTCCTCACTTGCTAAAATAGTTGTACAGTGTATCTTGGAACCTCTTTTGTATCCCAAATCTGCTTTTAATGTGAATGTATATTATTTTTAGCTTAATGCTTTCTGATTGTGTGCATAGTTCATGTGAGTCTTTGCCTTAAATAAATGGCATATCTCTGTAAGCCAGTAAAGATAAATAGTTTGAGCTTGGCTAAAATAAGTATGTTTTTTATATCCTCCAAATGTTTTAGGTCAAGTCTGCTTAGAAGAGCCTGCATCTGTGTTCCTGAGCTCTGATGGATTTGTTTGTTGATGCATGTAGATTTTTTTACAGCGTTTCATGTTTCTGATGACATGGTGTACAAATCTGTGAATTTAAGTACAAAATGAATGCTGACAATTGTTCTGAGCTTGAAGAGGTACTTCAGATATGTGTAAGAGTCCAAAGGGCTACCTCTTATTACAGACATGCATACTGGAAAGAGGATCTACATACCCAATCTGGTATTAAGATAGATTTGCAGGGACCTCATTACAAATATGGGGATTTTGTGAGCTAGTGCCTTAACAGCAGTGGATTCGTTTAAAGAAGAAAAAAAATCCAGTCCACCCAAGCAACACACTCAATCCCCATTCTTCAGGAATTCTTTTCCTGGAAGTTTGTTTTCAGTTCTTTAACATAGGGTCACTTAATTCAAGTTTAACATCTCAGTCACGTTTTTTCCTTTTTCCAGAAGCCTGTCTTTTCCCAGCAACCCCCAGAGAGCATCCACCCGTTTGACTGTATCACACAGACTTGATCTATTCTACCTCTACACTGGTTGCACACAAGCCATTCCCAAACTGGAGGCTGGAAATGTTTAAAAGGGTACTAAGCCCAAATTGAAAAACCTCTCTCAATTAGTTTTAGGATGAATTTTGATTAATTATGAGTCAGACTATATGCCACGGTCTTCTTTTATAGCAGACAAATGGACTGTGTAGCTTACAAGCTGCTCTACCAGTACAATATTGTTTGCATTTGGAGGAGAAAGAAAGCATTGCTTATGACCGAAATTTCCATTTTTTTGGTGATAAAATCAATGAAATCAAAAGGGAAAGGAATGAAACTAGCTATTCCAGGGAGATTGTTTCTTTTCCTTGCAGTGTGCACACTTCATGGTATACAGGATTTCTAGTCCTGCATCTTTTTTATGGTCCTGTTACACTTCTCAATCATTTAACCCTCCCTGGTTGTATAATGTCCTGTGCACTCCCTTTGAAATACAGATGCCCATTGTGGATGGGCTTGGATCTGTTACCAAAAGAGCAGCACCTCTTTCCTATGAGGGGTGAGGTGCATATGGCCATTGATATGCATTTAATTGGCCACCTCTTTGTAAAGGGGATGCTATGAGATGTGTAGGCTCTAAATATTTATTTTATAGAAATCTGGAGAGTGGGACAGGCAGTAGAACTTACTATTGCCTGTCAATGTGTCAGGTAGGAGAATAATCCAGCTGTAAAACTCTTTTGGTAACCATAAAATCCTACAAATAAAGAACTATTTGCATATTAAGAAAGTAACGTATGCAAATTCTAACAGAAAAAAAACTAAACTGACCATGGGACAGGTACTTTTCACATCATGTTATCCAACATGAAAGGTTCTTTTAGAAGGTCATAAAGTGTCTCTCCCCTTAAAATTCAGTAGGTGGCCTGCTGACAGAAGAAACTGTTAGGAGGTCAGATGCACTGCCTTTTGTGCACTCTCTTCCTCAGAAAAAAAGAACAGTCAGGACTCAGAAAACTCTGTACAGAACAGCTGGAATAGTCAGGGGAGACGTGTTTTCCTCCTCATCCTCCTCCCTACATAGAAACATATATAAATATCTACATTTGCACATACCTATCTATATATGAAGGGTAAAGGGGGGTGTGTATAAACAACTGTTCCATAATTGCCAGGAATTTCAGCCTTATTTTTATTTGAACGTGATTAGGAACTCCGTGTAGAAAAAAAATCAAGAATTTCTCAGAATGCAGGCATTTTTTTCCTGCAATGAAATGTTACTGAGTTCTGTGTAGATTGAGAAATGCATTCTGGAAATGTCCAGTTTATTTGTAGCCTCTAGAGGTCTCCTTGCACCTCCACACTGCCGGGGTTACCGTGTCTCACACTGTACCTGTGTGTGTGGGATGAAGGGCTGGGCAAAGAAAAGAACAGCTAGTGGAGAGGAAATGAGCAATTACTGTCCTTTTCAATCCTTTGCTATAAGATCAGATGAGTTTAATCACAGAAAAATCAGGTTAGCATAGGGAGAAAATCAAGGTGAATAAACTTGCTAAGCAATCAAATATCTCTTACTTTAGGAGGTCATTTGTCCTTATTGCTTTTCATAATTCTTCAACTTTTCTTTTTGTTCTTCTGTGTTAATTGATGTGAAGTCCTGGTCAGGATGTTCTTACTGTTTAGTGTAGAATGTGTGAGGAACATGTATATGATAAGTGGAAAGCCCCTGTGAGTTTTGAGTGAAAATGTTTATTATACCTTGCCTAACTCATCAGGGATGTCTGATCAATGGATTTCTATCATACACAGTATTTCATGGTTAGGACAGCTATTTTTAAGAAAGCAGTAAGGCACACTGTCCTTTTGGCAGATAGATAAATACATAGCAATGTATTCTTTGTGTAACAGCAATTGTCAGGGCTCTCCTCAATGGTATATTCTTCTTTAACTTCTCTTTATCTGGTCTAACAACTTGGGATTGCATAAACAGGCTGTCACTTTTTAGGCAGAAATCTCTTCCCTGCTTTGCCTGGAATGGAAGTTTAGGAAGTATATGTTTAGTTATAAAATGTATCTTGCAGCAACAGCATGTTTTGGGGCTTTTTTCTGTTACCTCTCCTAATAAATCTAGGTGCATTACATGATGTTAATACATTAGGAAAGTTTAAATTCTTCCCGAGAGTTCTTCTATTTCACTCTGACTCAAAGTATATTCAGAAATTACGATATTTTTTTTAAATCTGAGCTTTAATTGCAATCCATCCGATGACTAGGAAGATGTTGCCATCAGCATAGCTTCCTACAGCTGTTACTGGAAAGAAAATGTGTAGGAAAAGGAGGTGACCAGTTCAATCTGCTTAGGATAGTAGAGGTAATGGAGGATACTGCATTTTTCGTGTCTGACCGATGACAGATGGAAGAAGGAAAATTTTCATTTGTCGTTTCTGTTCTTGTATCAGTTTCTCTGTCTCCTACTTTCTGATTTTTGTCTTGCAGTATCCTTGGAAATAGCTCAGGATTCATTAGCCAATGGCACTGAATCCCATGTGCATATGGGACACCAAGAACACCCAGCACAGCTTTCTATATTCTTCCAGTTTCTGCTCTCTGCAGGATGTGGATTAATCACTTTCTTTTTCAGAAGTATAGCAGCTGAAGTTCCTTGGCATGTTTTTTTACTCCATGTTGATCATGGCTGAACTCTAACTTCAGTTATTGCAAATATCAGCAAAGGACCTAAACTGATTGTAAATAGTATTCTATAGCACTTGATTTATGATTTCAAACTATAATTCAATATGTCTGGTAGTGCAAGTCATACTTGAAATAAAATAATTCCCCCCTCCCATTACTATATTACGCTGTTCTTCATGTGAGAAAGATTAGGATTACTGTGGAGTCAATTTAATGAAATATTTAAGCATTTATTCTAAAATATAGAACAAACTTCCAGTCTAATTTGGGAGGGTTTATAGCTGTGCAAATCCTGCCTGAACCTGCCTGAATCAGGTACTTTTTTTTTTTCCCCTTTTTCTTTAGCCCTTGTGTTCAATGCCAGAAAGTGCACATTCCTTAAGGAAAATTAAGAACCACAGTAGTGATAGTAGCTGTGATAGTGGTAGCTGTGAGTCAGAATCGGGAGAGGAAACTGAAAAGGAAGATCACAATGAAAAAAAAGAGAAAAAAGTTTCATATGATCTTGAAGAAAATAAATACAAACCTCTGGAACGATCAGGTAAGTGAAATCATTTTTCCAAGTAAGTCTGGCTTTGATGATGAATTACATGAAATTCTTCAGTATTTTAGAATGTATCAACATTTGTATCTTAGGAGTAAACACTGGTTTGCTTGTTTCATTTTCTTTAAAGTATTTTCTAAATTAATAGATATAGCATGTTATTTTTTTGTTTTAGTAGTATATTGTCTCAAAGAATTTCATAATGTAATTGCACATGTGTAGTACTGCTTCTAAAATTTTATTTTTCATAGCATTTGTTTAGCAGAAGACTGAATTAAAAAACTACAGCTATACAGGAGCAGAGGAGGGATACCAGATCTGCAAATATGGGATCCATCGAGCACATTTTCTCTCCTGTTTCCATATTCTTACGGTCAGGAAGTCACACTCAGTAGTCACATACTTTTTGACCTACAGGGCACATGCCCTCTCTAATAAATCTTATGGATGTTATAGAGGACTGGAGTCTACTTGATTAAAGCTGAATATGGGGAAGAAATAAATCTTCTTATAGAGTGTGGAAATGATGTCTTATTAGGGGATCTGACATGACCGGGTGCTGCATTTATCGTTATTCATCATACAGGGTAGTACAACATATGTTCACACGTGTTGATCACGTATGTTATTAGTTACAAAGACTGAAAAATGGGCATTAAGAGAATAGTAAGTAATTACTTCACTCATTTAATTTGTCTGCAGGGAGAATGAACTGGAAAGCCTCCAATAAACCTGTCAAATCTCCATCGTACTCGTCCCCCACGTCCTGCCCAGGCCCCATGAGGCGCTCAGTGAGCTGCCCTCGCTCCATCTCAGTGCTCACTGTGCAGCCCCAGGCAGCTGAGCCACGGCCCTGCTCAGCCAAAGCCCCTCTGCAGCTGCAGAGAACAGCCTCAGTGAACAGGTCTCACTCCTTGAACCGCAGCCCATCCTCAGCCAGAGTCTCTCACACAGCCACCTTAGGGACTGGGAACTCTCCAGGGGTGAGTTAACACAGCAGTTGCATTCAAAATGTGTTCCATTTCTCCAAAACTCAAGAAACACATTTCTAATTTTCACCATGTCAGAAAGCCTAAGGTTATTTTGACAGATGCTTGGGAATGTAAGATCTCCAGACCCGTCTATGACTCAGGGTGAGTGCTAACTGTAATGTTTCAGGGTTCCTGGTGCAGCAATAGAGATGTTACATTTTGTGAGAATGGAAGCCTGAAGAGTTTTTGTGAATGGGCAGCCTTCTCTACTAAATAGGTTTTTGAAGATAGAAAGGGTCATTACGTCTCTCAAAAATTTTCTGTGATTTGTTTGGGGGCTTCTGGTTCTGAAATAAGGATGCACCTGCCTTCAAAATCTTTACGGTAACAAAAATAGATCAATATTCCAAACCCAGTGTATACTCCAAGGGTAAATACATTGTACCAAAATAAAACATTAGTAAGACTTTGTATAGGTGTCCGTTGTAGAAGAAGGTGTAAATAATTTTCAACCCATACTTGTTTTATGTATGGTATACCACTGCAGGAGAGCTCTACTTCCACAGTGAACAGCTGAAAATTTATGTAGTGCTTGTTGTCTTCAGGATTTGCCACTGCAATAACTGCAAGTCATTTTCTTTCTTTAAAAGGGAAGATAAAAGCTTCCTTCATTTTGAAGCCTCTCCTTGAGACAGATAAGCAACTAGACTGAATAATTAATAATCAGATTAAACACTTTTAGGTGTTTAGAATTTGTGTGGTTAGTTATAATTTCACAATGTACTTTGAACCATATATATTTTTTCATTTTGTTACCAGACTGTCATCCTCTTTGGCATCTCCTTCCCAGCCCAGGCATTTGTGCTGCTGTGTTTGCATGGTGGAGCACACATTCCCTTACCCAGGCAGTGTTGGTGGGGCTCAGGCCAGGCTCACACTGCACTGCATGTGCTGCCACAGCCTTGCCATTCCTGCTTTGATGCCTGACCTATATATTCCATCACCCACATCATTCACTGGAGATGGGGCAAAACAAATTGGCACTTTTAACCCATATTTGCAGCCTTTCTGTATTGTGGTGAGCTTTGATTATGAGAAATCCTTTTGTAATGCTAATTAACTTGCTTCACAGTATTTACTATCTTTAATCATCATTTTTATCCAGTAGAACACTCATTGTCTGTTTTGCCTGTGAGGCTTTGTCTAAATGATGAAAAAGGATCCTGTTAAAATTGTGTGCTGACATCTTGTGAAATACTCCTTAACAGAGCTTTCCATCTCTAAAGTCAGTTAATAGAATTGGAAAGACATTAAGATTGTGTCTTCACAACAAGGCGCCGAAGGTATTTTTTATCGCATTAGCTATCTCGAGTTTAAAAAGTACCCTTTTATCATCATGATGTACTCGGAGAGCTTAATGAGACAGGGCTAATATAGATTTTTCTATTCACATTAACTTTATATCAAATATAAATTACTGAAAGATTAAGAACAGTCTCTTACCATCTGACATTAAAAATGGGCTACTTGCTTAAATTAACATTAGTAAGAAACTTATACTCTCTTTTTCATTGAGAAAGCTCCACCACAGAAATGATCTTGATATGCAGAACAATTACACTGGGTGATAGAGCTTAGGTCACACTTCCTAAAAATAATGTTAATAAAATTACTTACAGAATGGATAAGAACTACTCATAATTTAGCACCGTATTCTGAATGGAACTCTCTTCATAATTATTTTTGCAACTAAGAATAATATAATATATATTACTGCTAGAATAAAATTAAAATTGATAAACTGTGATTTCCTAAAAAGAAATCGTTTGTGCATGATAAAGTGTTAGTTTATCTATCTTTTGGGCAAAAAAAGAGCAGTACATTGCCATTTTTTGGAGGCTGCTGAGATCTAAATGTTCTAAAGATATGGAAACAAAGTTTAGAATAAGCCATTTACAGTTGGAAATTACAGACGTTATTATAGCAGTTATAAACAATTTGGAACTATTTGCTATCCTATTTCAGCCACATTAATATGTATCAAATAGCAGGGTATTTTTTTGTACTTGGAAGTATTTATCCGTAGCTTAGAGCAAAAATATCCTTAAGTATTGTATTTTTACAAGATACAAAGATTTAGAAATGCCTAAAAATTTTGAATTTCATCTTGAAAAAAATTAAAATGCAAAAGTATGTTAAAGTAAAGAAAGAGGATCAGAAATACTTCTACATAGTATCTTATGTTTTAAAGAAAACCCTCGAACCCTCCAGAGAAGGTCTTTTACAGACACTGTAGGGGTTCTGATCAGTGGTGGTATAAAAAGCACTGACATTTTAAACAAAATTCTGGACAACTGAAGACACTGTCAGAGCCCTGACTGACCAGAAGTGCAGCAAAGTGTCCTTGCTTTTTAATGCTTCCTGAAATTGTGGCTTAATGATATATTGCCAGTTTCTGTTCAATTGCTGAAGTGAAGAACTGAAAGGGTGATTTTTGTGACTAATAATATTTTTCATAATGCTGAATTTGAATTCAAAGTCTGTTATCTAAATTTCAAATTTATACTTAAATTGTGTGCACCATAAATATTGAATATATATTTGTGTATTCTGTTTCAAACAAACTTACATTTGAACTGTTTTTCTTGAATTTCTTGACAACTCTAAGTAATGGTGATGCATTAATGTACAAGACGTGTGTATATTAGTTATATCTTAGATAATATGTCTATAAATTTAAAGAATATATTTTATATCACCCTATTTATAAATTTTTTTTCAAGCAAACATCTTTATAATGTGATTTAATGACACTCTTGAAATTTTTCCTCTGCTTCGTATTGGTTTTTAGAGTGAGTCTTTGCTGCAACAGAAAACAAAAGAGCAAGAAGTTGCTTTGACAAAAGAGACTCTTCTCCTTATCAATGACATGAGAATCAAGTTCCCAGGAAAAACAGATGAAGAATCTGAATTAATTATAGAAGATGTGAGTATCTATAAATAAGAAAAAAGAACAGGCTAGACACTGTTTAGACCACTGAAATGAAGCAAAGTAAAAAGCTCAGTCCATGATTCTTGAGCTCCTTCGGCCTTTAACCTTCCAAAACTCAGGATAATTCAGAAGAGTTTGGAAGTTTGGAGCTTTGCATACTTTCTGACTTTAAAAAAGCAGCACTGAAAGCATTCCTATGTCCTTATAAAATATATGAGAAACAATCAGGAAGGTTAGGAAAATTCAATTTTTCATTGTGGAGAAAGTTAAAACTTTTAAGTAAGGCAAGAAGAATGTCACAATTAATATTTCATCTGATTTTGTTAAAACAGATCCTGACGTGTTTAATTGGCTCTCAGAGGTGCACAGCAGAGCACTCAGAATGGTATCTGCAAGGCAGACTGGAGTTTGCTGCTCATAAAGAACACCAGTCACACACTTTTCGGCTCTTCTGGTCTACCAGCTTAGCCTTTCTCACATCCAACACGGTCCTGAGCCTCGCAGTTTATCAAAGACATGAAACAGTGCCTAAGCAAAGGTCAATTAAAAACCAATATTAAGATATATAAGCAGAAATTGCACGTTTTTGCAAACGTTCCCCCCCCCCATAAATCTGCAAATATTTTTCTATTTGTTTTAGAGAAAACTTCTCACAGTGGTCTTTTGGAGGCTCACAATTTTAAGCATTAGGAATGCTCATGAACGAAATACCAGCTTTCAGTTGGGCTTTTTGTATTTTTTATCTTGTGTTTTACAATGATTACAGATTATGGATAATTGGAAGTATCATAAACCAAAAGTGTCATCCTATTGGTTGGTAAAACTGGATCCAACAAAGCAACGAAAAGTAAGTGACATATTTCATTTGCTGAAGGTCAGCTGAACTAGATGCACAGCAGTGTTTCTACTGGTGTTTAGCAGTAGCTGGGAGTGACTTGAGATGCTGAAATCCTGGCTATTGATACTAACATATGTCTGAATTAATTCTATTGTAGGAAATCATCTTGCTCCATATTTGGATTTTAATTTAAAAACCAATTTCTTAAAAACTTAATCTGCTGAAAGAAAAGGAAACAAATAAATGATTAGTAGCTTAAATACCTAATTTTATCTAACATTCTTAGAAGTGTATTGACTCAGCAGGTTTGATTCATAAGGGTTAAACAAGTCAGCAGTTTCAGACCAAGAATGTTAAAACTCCATCAGAGTTAGTGATGTTGCACTTGGTTATTTGAGTTTTTGACCCACAGTATTAGAATAGATTATACTGAATAAAAAATGGACCTGCCAAGCAAAGAATTTTCTCCTTTAAGCATTATTTCAGAAAGCCCATGATAAAGGGAGGTTCTGCTCTTTATTTGACTGGCAGTCCTGTTAAACCAGGGGTACATGTAGGATCAGGATGACACACATTGATCCAGGTTGTTACTCACAAAAACTGCACAACCAGAAACAGGGACTTTTTGCTCTTCTTGTGAGGATATCTTTTACAACTTAGGAGACTTATCATTCCTGAAGCACTAGCGAGCCCTTCATCTTTGCTTGCACTGGAAATGATTTGCCTTTTTTTTTAACTGCTTTTAACCTCAATCCCTTCAAGCAATCAGATAGTTATTCTTGGAAGGGTAGTTTATAAAAACGGATTAACTTTGACAATGACATTGCAGCTGAGGACTGCCAAATGTCTTTTGTTGATTTGAAAGAAGTATGTTTTATATTCCAATGAGGTGGGTGAAGGAGAAGTGAGCACAAGGTGGGGAATATTTATGCATGTAAGGAATCTGTCTCAAAGGTACCCTTCCACAACTTTGTGAAATACAAACCAGAATCTCAGTCCCCTTCACTCTGCTTACTGGGAAATTCTAACACACAAAAAGAAAATATCTGGGCAATGTACTAGATTTCACAGTGTTCATCCCTGACAGCTGTATTTGCTTAACAATTATTGAGCATGGTGTAGAAAAATTAAACTTCTGCTCATATTCTTAGTGTGTAATATTCAAGAATTACAGCACAAGAACAGGAGGCATTCAGAAGCAAGCTCAGAGTAAACCAATGCAATCAAAGCATGCTAAAAAGAAATTTAACCTCTAAGACTTTCAAGAAAAAGAGACTTCTGGGGGAGGGGAGTTATGACTGCTTCATGTTCTATTACTTTACATAATTTCTTTAGAAGTGTTTTGATGCTTACCAGAGGGTTTTGAATATGCTCTTTCATAACATCTTGTTCCGTTACACCCAGATAATTGCTTTTGTTACAGTAAATGTTGTAAATTAAAGTAAACAGAAAGATGAAGGCAAGCTAGGGAAATTAACTTAGAAAAGTGAAGATGTAGGTTTTGTGACGTTCCAGCCCTTGTGCAATGCCTTGTCTCTTTTCCTAAATGGATGATTGAGGCCATGTTTGCAAATTAAGGACAATTAACTGGTACATTTCCTGCTCTGGCATATTGACAAAGAAAAGTAATTTTTTTTTCCAGAGTACCTGGCAGTCTGTGGCTTGCTCTAAGATACCCAGTTTTCTTCAACTCCAGGTGCTAAAGTAAAAGAAAAAGCTCTACATTGGCATCACTGTTCTTAGCTCATGTCTATTGGACTAGTGATAGAGGCTATACAGGGTGGAATTGTTCTGTTCCACCCAGACAGGTAAATTACCACTAGGCAGTGCAACATTGCAAAGAAATATATGGTTGATCCTTACATAATTTAGGGACTTAGTTAGTTCAAATGGGTGGATACAACCACAGATACCTGCCATTTGTGTGGGAAAGCCTCAGACAGGTGAGACACAAGGAAAGGTGCTTGAGAAGCATGAAGACAACAGGCTAATGCTGCTAAGGAAGTGTCTGAAAGTCTGGACCCATTCCTCAGGCATGGGGCAATCCAAAACCTGGGTTTAGCTCCTGCTGTCACAAAAAAAGATAAGCATCCTTAGGTTATAATTTCTTCCTCTTTCCATCTCACTCTTTGGGAGGAGGAGACTATGGGAGTGAATTTTAGTGGGCTAGACACCTGCATGCATAAAGATTCCCAACAGAGGTGACAGTATTGTATTTGCATTGGATTATTATGTGCATGGATTAAGTGCAAGACCTATGCATGCAAACTAATTCTAGGTCTTCAAAAAGAGCTTAAGTAACATGGAAACCCCATATTTCATCAAGGCTGACATTATTAGGTATCTATAGATTTTCTGCCCATTAAGCACTGCTACACAGCTTCCTTGTGCTACTGCAAGCATTTTAGTTATTTATGCTTTGTTTCCTTCATGGTGTCCTATCAGGCTATTTATAAACAAGTTTGTTATGCAGAACCAAAAAATTGCAATTCTACACCATGCTTCCATACTTTACTGTTCTACTAAATCTCTTTCACCTTTTGAGAGACCATGTGAATCAGTTTGTCATCCATAACTGAAAGTTTCCTGGGAAAGCATTGTACTTTCTCATTTACAAAATCCTATATCAAATCAATAAATACCTCCATCTGTTTACCACTCACTCGAGTCTGACTGGCTTTTGGAAGATGCTGTCAGGCAAAAGAGGCAGAGAGGCTGTTTCCTTTAGAGGAAATTATGTTGATTTAACTGACTTTTTGTTACATGCACCGTAGACTTTTTTGTAGGACAGATCTGACACTGTTCCAAGTGCCAGTGTCAGGCCTAAACACTACTTTGGGCACAAAACCATTTAGATGCTGTCAGTAAGTCTGGGAATAGTCAGAATCCATGACACTCTGGAACCTGTTTTTCTCCAGGGGTTGTGAAGGGAGCATAGGGGCCCGACTGCAGAGAACATGCAGATATTTAAAAGCAGGCAAGGTGAGTCCCAGCTCCCTCCCACACCCCAGTTCAGTCCAGTGGGGTGTGCAGAGGTGTGTCCAAAGGAGGGCTGAGCTGGGCGTGCAGCTGCCTCGGTGCCTGTGCTGTACAGAATGCAGCTCAGCTCTCCTCCCACAGCTGCGTGTACTTACATTTAAAGGTAGTCTGTGTAGAATAAATCCATGACATTTCTATAAATGTGGCTATTTTAAATATCTTGCTGATCATTTTCTCACTTATTGATTTTACTGCACTGTCTCCTGCCAGGTAAACTAATATGGTTTGATCCAGAGTAACACTGAGCAGTTTGTAGCTCTTCAGGCCATTTTAGTTCTTTGTAAAATAGATGATATTTTAAAAGGGGGTGAGAAAAGAAGATATATAATATTTGGGTTGTTAGTTAAGTTGCTTCTAGTCTGTAATTGTGTCCATTTTGTTTCTTTTAAAACTCTTTTTGTCATTTAAATGAACTAGTATTGAACAGACTGAAAAAAATAGAAATGAACTTTTCTCTAATAAAAATAAAATATTTTGATTTGGCTTTGCAAAATGTTATTGACAGAAAAAGCGTATAATAAAAGTTTGCTGATGAATGCACAGAAATGAAACACAGACATCTGTGGGAATTTATAGCTGTGCAGTCATCTCTGTGTGTGTGTGTGTGCAGTCAGTCAGCCATCAGCTGGTTTTCGGTTTTGCAATATGCCTTTGCTTTAATTTACCTGGAATACTCTTTCCTAGGTTTTGGATATAGTCAGGACAGGTGTTCGTGCAGTTCTACAGCATGTGTGGAAAGCTCCAGACGTGGAAAGTTTGCATCTCTACCGTCTGTTTAACCGGGTGTTTAGTCGCTTGCTTTGGAGCCGTGGTCAGGGCCTATGGAACTGCTTCTGTAATTCAGGGTAAGCCTAGTTTTCTTTTCTTGGCCTTCTTCATAACTTCAACATTACAATCAATGCTGGCATACTTTGTTGCTGATTTTTATTCAAGAGAATACTGTACTACAGTGAACTTGTTTTAACAGCATCTAAAGATATAGTATAATTAAATCTAATAATCTAGGCCAACCTTTTCAGAAGTGGAATCCAGTATTTAGTTATGTATTTACAGATATAATAATCTAGGGAAAATAATCTAATTTTCAAAATATCTGAGCCTAAAATCAACTCTTCCATGGGATGGTGCATGATTTTCAGGCCAGGCCACTGTGTCCAACGTGGACTTGCCATCAACAGAAATCACTGTCACATCTGTTTGAGCTCCAGACTTAGAAGGGAAGAATTCAGTCACAAGTGCATCTGACACCTCATGCCAAATGCAATGTCACTTCTGTGGTTTACAAATAATGAGTTCAAATTTCTGTGCTTGATTACATTTACTGTTTCCCATACTGGTGGAAGCCTAAGCATATGCAGAATACGAAATGTTCTCACCGAGGTAAGAGTCTTTGAGCCAGCAGAAGAGTTCTAGGGAGACTAGGATTTTTTGTTCATGCAGAACAAGACTCAGCTGACTCCAAGGTGGAGCTATTCTTTGGCAAAGATCCAGCTCCTTGTAGGAGGAGTTGCTATGTAAAAGATTAAAAAAAAAAAAGTAAAAGTAATATACAAATATCCAGCATGGGTAGAGATCAGTCTGCATGTAATACACTTAGTACCTAATTCGTGGAAGGAAACAAAAAGGCCGTTTGTACCTTCCCAGTCTGTTGTTTATTCAGTTGAAGCACCTTCTGGCCATGGAACACACAGCTGAGAACTCCTGACAGCACCTCTGCAGCACAGAGGCCAATTCTCATCACTGCCCTGCTGTACCATCTTAAAGAACAGACTGGGATAAACACAGGGCATGTGTAGAATTTGGGGAAACATGTTGGGAAGGGGTATTAATGTGCTGATTCAGAAACAGCATGACTATATGAAAATATATTAAGCAATGCAGTATGTTAACTATTCATAAGATATATGTCTTGGGAGAAGACAGGAGCTAATAGCCTTAGGGTTTCCTCTTGATCATTAGATCTCTGCTTGGTATGTGCTATTTTAGTAAAAAGAATGAAAAATGAAAATCTCAGGGGAAAAAAAAGGGATGTAGATGGTTTCATAAAGCTACATTTGTTTTACTGTATAATAAACAATTAAAACTAATAAGACAAATTGTTGACTTCAGATGGTTAGAAAAAGACTAACACATAATTGACCATATTGAACATAATTGACCATATTGCACAATCAAGTGTACTAGTCTTTATTTGATCTGGTGAGGACTCCGTGATTTCTTACTAATATATGGAAACTAAAGTTACAGCACAACAAATTAAGCTTTCTTAGGAAACAGTACTCTGATCCCTGTTGACTGCAGTATAATGGAGAATAAACTGAATCTGTGTAGCACATGGAGGAGGTTGCACTGGCACATTTCTATGAAAGCCCATTACAAGTCACATGTATGTGTCCAATGTCAGCCTTTGTTATCAGGGTAACAGGACAGCACTCTGTTCGTAGTCAGCCATAGTTACAGCAGGCCACATATTATTTTTCACTGAAAAAATTCCTCCTAACTGTAGGAAAGGAAAGGTATCACAGACCTTAAAATCCAGAAGTTAAGGAATTTATCAGAAGAGTTTCTTCTACAGGATTTCTGAGGTTTATGGATTGAATTATAATATAATTATGTGTAGCACTGTGAATCTGTTGAATGAATGTAATACTTAGAACTTCATCTTGGTACTTTCTACCAACCATCACATGACTTCATGAGGAAAGAATGAAGACAATGGATTAATTTCCAGATAAAAATACATGTGGAAAGTTCCCTTGAACTTGAATTGAGAAAAATATATTAAAGAAAATAGTAGCTGTTCAAGTAGTACTGTGACGCAATGATCTTAGAGGTCATTTCCAACCTAAATGATTCTCTGATTATTCAGTTTGTGAAATTAAACAGTTTGTATCTATTAGATATGTGTTATAGATTATTATATTTGTAACAAACAATACTTCTTAATTAATTGTATGAATAAAAATTAAGGAGAAATGCTTGCATCACTTGAAAATTATGTTTGCAATGAAAATTCTGTAGGACTGAACAGTTTCAGCTGGAACGTGTCATCTGGAGGAGCCAGGCTGACAAATCACTTAGCTATACATACAGCTTATCTTTTAGTCACTAATGGTCAAATGCCAACCTAATCATAGAATCACAGAATGTTAAGGGGTTGGAATGGACCCTATAGATCACCCTGCCATCGGCAGGGATGCTCCCACTAGACCAGGTCGCTCAAGGCCTTATCCAACACTGCCAGGGTTGGGGCATCCACAGTGTCCCTGGGCAACTTGTGCCAGTGTCTCACCACCCTGACAGTGAAACACAAGCTCATTTAAAAAAATCTAACTAGGCAGCAGTAAGCTTGCTGGTTCTTTGACATTGCCTTGAGGACAAACTTTCTACACTAGCATGGTTACTGCTGATCTCCATGGACAAGGTTAAATCATCTCAGATGCTATGTTGAGGCCAGATGCAGTAAATTTTCCTCACTCTGTAAAGTGCTTCTTTCATACACAAACAAAAAACCTCAAGCTTACAAACTATCTGTGCTGCTGGATAAGAATTTGACCCAAAAAAAAGTCTTTACAGGGACCACGTTGCCTTTTAAAACAGATGGAATGACCTGTAATTTGGTCAGAATTTTGCACAAACAGGAGTGTTAAGGTGTATGCAAAAAACCATTGTAGTCTTCTGTGCTAAAACATACCTGCTTTATATTAGTGTGGTAGGATTTGGTGGGTTTCTTTTCAAAGACAAATGTCTTTTTAAGAAAACAAAAGGAATGTTTCTATAGATGTGCTTTTCAAGTTGCACTTAATTGTAGCAGACTAACCCCATATGACCAGATGAAATAATAAGTAGTATTTAACTGAGAAAACCAAGAGACTCTCCTTGTATGATTTTTTTTTGATAAGGAAGCAGAGCACGTACTAATCTCCTGTAAATGAATTTCGTGTTTGTTTCTTAGTGTCATGCCCTTAAAAAAAGAGTATTATTATGCTGTGAAGACATTTAGAAATAATTTGTTACTTTTATTAATTCCTTTAATATCTCATTTGCATTCAGGTGGTAACCTGTTAAAAAGTGGGTTTTGTTATTCCTGTTGTAAGAAACATAGACAATTATGTGACAGTAAATGTTTATCTGCTAAACGTAAGTAATGGTTCTATAAACACTTAAGGGAACAAACCAAGTGAAAAATGGCAGTGGACATTTCCCATATGAAGATTAACTTCTTAATTTGTGTTTTGGACTCAGCATTTGCCAGTATTTGTGTTAAATTGTACAGAGTTTTCCTGTACGCAGGCAAGGTCATGCTTTTCTCTTGTTCCTCTGCTGTTAAATCTGATAGAAAGCAATAAAGCTCTTAGATTGCAATTTGTGACAGGAAACATGAATTTGTGTCTTTCTCCACAACAGGAGCTCTTGGGAAACCATGTTCAGTAAAAGCACAGAGGTGGTGACTCCTGAGCAACTGCAGTGTTGCCAACGAATAGTACAGCTTTGTAAACGCTGCCTGCTGGTAGTTTACAAATACTCATCAGATTCAAGAGGATCCCCAACTGGGATTAGGCACCACTGGGATGATACAAGGTATAAATTTGAATATTATAAGTGTAATGGATAGTATTGGAACAGGTTTCAGTCTGTGTTGCTACCACTCCACTTTTCTTTAAGCCTGCTTCGCTCTGTATTTAAGGAAAAAAAAAAGCAAACTCCCCAACATTTCCCTTGCTCCTGGGTTTCAGTCATTCCAACCTCAGCAGCCCACTTATGAAGTGCTACCAAAGGAAGACTTGATACACAGATCTTGTGTGAAAGTGCACTTATTAAACTCTTGATTGCCTGCTGCCTAATTAGCTGCAGCAAAGGCTTTCCATAAAGTGAACTGAAAATTTCCTTTCTTCCCCTTCTCAGATCCCTCAAAGTCACTGTTTCCAGATTTGCATTCCTAGAGGTATCCTAACATGTCAGACACTTGTGGCTCCACATTCGCAGTGGGATGCTATAGGGGCACAGCTCCAGCCCAGGGTCAGGTAAGTGCCATCTCATTTACTGTATTGCACAGGTTTGCAAAGTTCATTTCCAAAACCTATAGGCTGAAAGGTTTATTATTTCATCTTACAGAGCATAAATATATTTTCAAACCTTGCAAAACAGCATCATATAGTAAAAGAATTATTTGGCACTTACCCGATTCTCCAGTGGCTGGTTTAGTTCTCCAACTGGATACAACAGGGATTATAATACTGTCAGTACAGGGATTACTGGAAATGCTCCAACTGTGGAAGTCATTGATTTGGGATTAGACAGTCATAGGTGGAGAATTAAATATCAGTTTCAAATTACTTAGGTTCCAAATTCTATCCATAATGGCAATTTTAATTATTGTGTATATAAACTTACCAATGCTTTGTTTATATAAAATGTCTTATATATATTATTTCATAGAAGGGCTTTATGAGTTAAACATTATGTGAAAAGCAAACTTTTGATATATTATCTGTTAAACTTATTTTATGACTTAATTGCTTACTTGATATAGCTCAGATTAGTTATTTGATACACTGAACCCATTTGTTATTGACATGCGGATCTTAAGACACTCTAACTTAATGTAAAACCAATCAGAAACTGAATTTGTTTGGTCACAGCAAAAGTAGAAGTATGTTAGCCACAAACCAAACCATATTCAATATTACCATCTACTCAGCTATAGCAGGACTATGGTAAAGTCATTTGGATTAGCTAAGACTAGAAAATCTTCAACCTTGAAGTTTTTATTGCTTTTACTGTTAATGCTGCAGAAAATTTTACATCATGACCAACCACAAACTATTCAAACTGCTCAGATTAATGTGCTGCAGCTAACAGCCTTGCATTTGGAAAGCAGTGAAAGGAATGGTCCAAGAGAACTCTCTCATCTCCAGTTTCTGTGTTTCTTTGGATGCTTGAAGGGAATTTATTCATAAATTTCACAGGGTAGAGGAATTTAAGCCCTTTTTATACGAAGTATCAGTAATGGAGTGTCATGACAACTCTGATTGATCTAAGTTACAGTTTTTATATGTCTCCACAAATGTTTCATCTATAGCTGAGTACAACAATATGCTATGTAACTGATATTCTGAATTTGTGAAATGAAGGATACATATGGAAATAAATGCTTTTACCTGTTATGGTCCACAATTGTAAGGTAATGAAATATTTTTCTAGAAATGGGAAAACCACAATACTATTTCACTTAGGTTTCTGTTTTTAATGAATCTGCACTATTAATAATAGTCTTCTTGACTCGCCATAAAATTGTATGGTGCAAGAAAAGATCAGAGTATAATTCAATAAATGTATAGGAAGTAAATTTTTTCAAGACTTTAAAAAATTTAATTTGAAGAACTTCGTTTTTTCTGAGCACTAACCAATTTTTTATTTTGCCTGTGATTAAGAAAGAAAGTATGTGAAACTAAAGCTTTCAAATATTACACATGGGTACCTCTTTAGCTGAGAAAATTTATTTGTATAGGGAGAGAGAAAAAGATAATGAAAGCTGAGAACAAATTAAATTTATTCTGAATCCTATCTCCTAACTGTAAATCCACTGTATGTCATGAAGAATACAATGCTCCTGAATAAGAGCATTGAAATGTTTATTAATGACACTTTTTTCATCAAAAAATTAAAAGTGTAAATAAAACAATGGAAGAGCTCAAAAAATATGCCAAAATCTCTTAAAAAATTAGCTAAAATCAAGCTGTATAAAAAGTCAGACTTTAATATTTATATAAATTCACCTGTGTTGTCAAATTAAAAAAAACCCCAGAACATCTACTGCTCGGTCCTTACATGTTGCTAAGTGATCTTATCTATGACATGGCAAGTAACCCTGGGGAGTATCAGAGTTTTTTACTGTATCATCAGGCAAAGGCAGGACTCGGGCTGGTGGCAGTGAACTGTCAAGCTCAACATCAACCCATTCCAAATCTGACTTTATTTTTTTGCAAATTGTTTAAAAATATATTGGTGATAATATTTTATAATAAAACTTTTTCTCAAGCTTAAGCAAACCTCCTGTGTACATTTGCTCTGTACAGTCTCCTGCTGACACTGTGGTGCTGTTTCTGTCCATGTGATCAGTCTTTTAACTTATTCATCATTAGCCTGTATGATTCACTAGAACTGTACAACAATTTTTAAGCAATGATTTATACAATTCCTAACGTTGACATAATTAAATGTGAAATTCTAATTTAGTATGGATGTTATTTTTGCACACTTAACTGTGCTCATCTAATGATTTCTACAATTAGGTAATTATACCATGAAAATATTTAAGAATTAATATTAGGCATACGATAAACTATTGTTTGTAGTATTATATGAAATACAAGCTATACAGTTGCCTGAATTTAAAAGATAAATAGTCGCTGACGTGAATTACGAGGTGTAGCATTATTTCTTCCTTTACAAGAGTAGTGATGATAACATGTCTATTTTTAGAGAATTAGAGCTGGAAACCAAAGCTGAAAATCTTTTTTCTCCTCTAATAATTTTTTTTTTTATGAATTAACTTTTTATAAGCTGTTTAATGCCACTTGCAGTTTTTGCCTAGTCTAAATTAAATAAATAGTACTATAATAACAAACACTATTGGTCGAAGTATTAATTTTTGGTAGTAGTGTTACGCAGGGTTTCATTGTTTATTTATTAGATGGCTTGAAACATAAAGGTCTAGAAAGCTGTTTGGTCCTCATACAACATTTTGAAATTTTGCAAAGAGTTTCTCAGAGTTTAGATTCCTTTTCTGAGTTAGCTTGTGCCTATTGCCCTCCGTGTTTTATAAACAGTATTTACTGTACCCAGTTTCTTGCATACAACAATTATAAGGTATGGCGCATAAACATTAATTCTTTTGCTCTTGAGTGTTGCTTTGTCTGTAAACTCTGCTATATTTTTCATATCCTTTCTAGGTATTTTTTGCCAGGACCTTCACTGTTCATCCTGAAATCACCCTCATCCAAACTTAGCTGCAGTTCATCTGGAATGCCTCGCCCTAACATTTTGTTCACACACAGATACAGTCACTTGTGAAGTTAAAGGAAAGTTGCTGTTTGTAAATAATAGCACCAATATTTTTTTTTCAGTTTAAAATTTGTGATGAAGCTAAATGTAAACACTGTTATATATTTCCTACCATCATATTATAATAAAATTTAGCTTAAAACCTACTGTAAAAGCATAGCTTTTCTGGGAACATAATAAATCTTGTTGTTTACATACACATGTGAATGTGTAGATCTTGCTAGGTTTATAAGTAATTCCTTCCTACTAGAAATGTTATTTTTGCTGCAGAATATATAAAATGGAATTGATCTTGAAAGTTCTATTACAGTATTACATTATTTTGTAAGTATAATACTTTGACTTGAAAATTATTTATTGTAAACTATATTATTTATTGTCTCAAGTGTAATTGATCCTTTAACAAGGCAGATAATTAAAAAACTCTAGTAGAACAGTAAAACTGTAACAGGCATTGAAAATAATATGATCAGTTCTTGGACATGTTTAAAATAAAAGCCAAAACTCTGTAAGCCAAACCTAAAGCAGACATATTTTTATTTCTCCTCTGAAATGACAAGATCTATTTAATGCTGCTATTTTTCTTAAAGGACACGATATAATATCTTTTAGCCAAAGCAAAGGCATCTAGTAGACAAACAGTAAAATATCAGTTAAGCATTGACTTTCTAACTGCATTATTGTGATAAAATGGAAGCCAATGTTTGTTTCCAGATTTTTGGTCCCATTACCCATACCCTGTGCCTTTAGGTTTCCTTTGGGAGCAGGAAGTCATCTCCAGCTGCCCAAGCATGCATAGTGCACAGTTCTTCTGTTTTACTGCACAAGTGGTAAAGCAGACATTTTAGGAATTACTGCAGCTGTAATGTATTGTTTCAAACTTAACCTAATTGGTTTGTTGTAGTTTTTAGCATGCAATCCAGTACCTCCTGTGGAATGTAGCCTTGCAATGGACAGTATTTTCTACATTGCTGACATGGTTACATGTTGGAAATGTAGTTCATTTGAAAGCTCTCACTCAGATCCAGCTTCCTGGGGCTGGCTGAAGGGCACAAAAATAAAACAAGCCAGAGCAGGAACTTAGTATTAACAAGATTTGTAGCCTGAAAACATCATTCAGGTTTTGCTACATACAGCCATTCATCCCACTCAGCATTGTGTCATGTGAGCCTTATTCATTATAGAAATAACTATTAAACAAATCAGTTAATCTAGATTTAAAAATTAATTAAGTTTTTTAACTGAGTAAAGAACAGAGTAGTTATTATTTACCAAAGACTTGTGTACTTACCAATCATTTAATCCTGACATGTGTTTGTAAATTATTGATGTATTTCAGGTATACTTAAAAAAATAATTTGGGGGCTACTTATCCTCAGGAGCAAGTATGTTAATAGTTTTTGATATCCAGCAATTTAAGACAAATTTAAGAGACTTAAGAAATTTGAGATTGAAGTTGTATGGAAATGCGTTGATTTTGGTTTTGGTTTTGTTTTTGTTTTTACTTTAGTCATAGGATATATAAAACTGGGAATTTGGGTGAGATTTTTGATGCCTGTCTGTAGTGCCTCAGCTCTACAACTGCAGAAGACTATTTGTAAACAATTAAAAAACTCTCTTGAGATTAGCCAGATAAAAGCAGTCTTTTTGTCTGGTGAAGTCTTTTTAATTTTTGTGGTAATATTAGTTCAGTAATATAACATGTTTGCATTAATTGTATATCTCTTTTGGTCCATACAGTGACTACTAAAGCCTATCCTGGTTATCTGTAAGACCTAATAAAAGCTGTAAATTTTCTCTCCTTGGAGAAGGCTTCCATTGTATTCTACTTTTGGCCATAAGGATAAGATCAGCTTCCAACCTAGCTTGCCAGACTCAAACAGAGCTTAGGTAGGACGTTCATATGTCTTTTTATTTCCCCCCCCCCTTTTCCTTTTTATTTTTTAAATTTCATTATGATTTCTATTCTCAAATGCCAGTGCTGGGCCGAGTCAGTCTGTACAGAACACTCTGCCAAAAGAAAGAGGGCTACTAACCATACCTATGCAGTATGGCCAGACTTGGGAAAAAAATACATTTAGCATGTACAAAAGTGGAACAGACAGTGGTTTACGTCTGACATTACTTAATATATTTGTATTTCTGATAACCTTTCCTGAAGTGGTCCTGTGTTCCTACTAATGTGTGAACCGATACCTTCAATAAAGGTCGCGCCCCCTTCGCTGCCCCTCAGAGCCGGCGCCTGCGGGCTGCGGGTCACTCGGGCTGCCCCTGGAGCCAACCCCGGGCGGCGCCGCAGGTGGGAGCATTTCCCCCTTTGCTGTGCAGAGCAGCAGCATTCCCTCTGGGATCAGAGCGCTGCTCCTGGGATCAGAGCGCTGCTCCTGCTTACCTGGGTCTGGCCCTGCAAGGGCTGCCGTGGTGGCACCTTCAGCCCGGTGCCCGCAGGTGTGCCCCGCTCACCTGGGCCCCGCCAGCCCAGCTGTGCTGGGGAGCAACAAACTGACCCAAGGCGGAGCTGAGGGCAGCGCCCGGAGCGCCTGTCGTAGTGCGAGCGGAGCTCGGGCGTGCTCCCACGTGCTGGGGGAGCGGTGAGAAGGGACGGGGCGGGGACAAATGTTTGCAGGGGTTGATCTTTGCCTACTTAAGGGAGGGCGGAGCTCAGGGGCTGTTGTGCAGCGCGGTGGATCCCGAGCCCACGGGCCGTGCCGTGTCCCGAGCGGTTCCCGCGGGCCGCACGAGCGCCCCTGAGGCGGCGGGAGCGCCCCGGCTGTGAGGGGTCCGGGCCAGCGAGGAGCTGCCTCGTGAGGGGTCCGGGCCAGCGAGGAGCTGCCTCGTGAGGGGTCCGGGCCAGCGAGGAGCTGCCTCGTGAGGGGTCCGGGCCAGCGAGGAGGCCTCGTGAGGGGTCCGGGCCAGCGAGGAGCTGCCTCGTGAGGGGTCCGGGCCAGCGAGGAGCTGCCTCGTGAGGGGTCCGGGCCAGCGAGGAGCTGCCTCGTGAGGGGTCCGGGCCAGCGAGGAGCTGCCTCGTGAGGGGTCCGGGCCAGCGAGGAGCTGCCTCGTGAGGGGTCGTTGCCGCGGGCAGTGCCCTCCCTGCCTCCTGGAGCCGAGCCCGGCGCTGCCCCGAGGGAGCCCCGCCAGGAAGGCACCGCGGGTAAGGGGCGGCTCCGCGAACAAGGGCCCGGTGCTTGCACTGCCCCAGCGTGAGGGCAGGAGGGGCACCTGTAGGGGTGGGTCAGAAATGCCGATTAAGAAGCATTACAAAGGCTTCACACGTTATTTGAGGTCCGAAGAGCAAGGAAAACACGTTTTCGAAACCGTTGCTTTGATGGAGCCATGTTGAAAAAAACGCCACTCGAAGTACCTCGTAAGGGCCCCTGTTGGTAGATCTCGGCCTCGAGTTAGTGTGCTGTCTAGACAGGAATGTCTTATCCTCGTCATGGGAAAATTAGTCTCTAACTGTTGATTCTCTGTGCAGGAAAGTAAACAAATTAATTAGCTTTTAAAATTACATCTGAATGGTTCCTTAGCTGGTTCTAGGAGTTCTAGAACAAATTCATTTTTATATATAAAACCTTAAGTTTACAGTTTATGATTTACCCCATATATTGAAGTGAAAATACTGCAGATGTGCCCAGATGGATCTGGACAGGCTGGCTGGGCCGAGACCAACAGTATGAGGTTCCACAGGGCCAAGTGCCAAGTCCTGCTCTTGTGTCACAGCAACCCCTGCGGTGCTATGGGTTTGGGAGAGGGGCTGGGAAGCTGCCCAGTGGAAAAGGACCTGGGAGTGCTGGTTAACACCAGCTGAACATGAGCCAGGAAGGCCAAGGGCATCCTGGCTTGTATTAGAAATAATACAGCCAGCAGGACTAGGACAGTGATTGTCCCCCTGGACCGGTGAGGCCACACCTCGAGTGCTGTGTCCAGTTCTGGGTCCCTTGGTTCAGGAAGGACATTGAGATGCTGGAGTCCGGAGAAGGACAGTGGAACTGGTGAAGGGTCTGGAGGGTAAGTGCTGTGAGAAGCAGCTGAGCTGGGGTTGTTTAGCCTGGAGAAGAGGCAGCTCAGGGGTGACCTTATGACTCTTTACAACTCCCTGAAAGGCGATTGTAGCCAAGTAGGCATGGGCCTCTTCTCCCAGGGAACTAGTGACAGAACAGGAGGACGTAGTCTTAAGCTGCACCAGGTTCAGGTTGGACATTAGGAGGAATTTCTTCACTGAAAGGGTGATTAGATGTTGGAATGGGCTGCCCAGGGAGGTTGTAGAGTGCCCATCCCTGGAGGTGTTTAAGAAAAGACTGGATGTGGCACTCAGTGCCATGGTCTAGTTGACAAGGTGATGTTTGGTCACAGGCTGGACTTGATGATCTCAGAGGTCTTTTCTAACCTAAATGATTCTGTGAAAAGAATGAATTGCATTGACAGTTATAATGTGTAATTAGGTGTTAGCAAGTATAAGTATCAGCAAGTTAGCTTTGCATGCATTGTTAAAACAATTAACTTGAAGCTTAAAATGGGAATCTGTTTCCAGGAGGAAATAATTTGCTGTTACATGGCATGCTTACTGGAAAATCTTTCACTCCAGCATTTACTAAAACATTTGTAATTTTTTCTGTATGTGGTAAAATTCACATCTATTAGTTGCTATTCTGCATCTATGTTCTTTGTTCTCTGCCAGCTACCCCTATGCAGTTCCCTACAATGTTGAAATCTCTTGTTAATATAGAATAGTCTTTGTTAGGCTGTAAACACCTGTAGCACTTTAGGACTCTTAAGGAAATGAGGTTAATTTTACCATTTACATATATGGAATGAAAGATTCTGCTTGTGGAGGATCAAAGCAGGTGTATTCCTGGTGTTTTTTAACATATCCTCATTTCTTCTTTTAAAACAAAACAAAAACCAAAAGGCGGTAATGAGAACTCATAATATTGAACTGAGTACTGTGCTCCTTTCACCACAGATGCTTTAGCTTATACTGTGAAACAGTGCAGTTAAGAGTGCTGTGTGCGGGCCCAAGCGCTCTGGATGAGTCAGCCTGCTCTCTGCGCCGTGGATCCGAGTGGAGCCTGGGCCTGGCTGGAATGGTGGCTGACACAGGTGCCCAGTGGCTCAGGTGGCTGCACAGCAGTCGGTCACACTCCGTGTGGGCCCTGTCAGGAGTTAGCAGCAGCAGCAGGAAGGGGAGAAGAGCGTAGGGAAGTGACCCCTACCAGCCTTTCCTGCTGTGCCCCCACAAAGCCACTGCTCCCAGCTTCTGTCAGCAGTTCTACTGAGCACCCTCACACGCTGTGCCACTCCAGTGAGGTTTGGCAGCACGGGCAGTCCACTCGCTGCACAGCACTGGCTTTGAAGGCTGAGGGTGAAGTAGATTGGAGCCCAAAAAGGATATTAGAACTAAAGAGATCTGGTGAGGAAAAACATTTTCCTGGAGAAGGTTTCATATTGAAGGTTTTCCTTGTGCCCACCTTTGTGGAAATTACTTACTCTGTCACAGCAGAACAGACTGTTTCATATAATGCTATATATGACTTTTAAGTGAGTGGCATAGTGACCATCTGAGCATCTGTATCATTATACCCACTCAGTTGTTCCTGCCACAATTCCCCACAATCCGCTTTCTTGGAAGCTTCTCAGAAGGACATAGAGGGCCTTATTTTCTAAATAGACCCTTTCGATTTCAAGATAAAAAAAAAAGTAATTCAGTACTTGTATTGAAAACTTCTATGTAGTGCACAGATTTCTTCATCAGACTTGGTATCAGAAGCCCTCTGGTTGTCCTTGCACAAGAGGGAAGGGATTAATTTATTTTGCAAAGGGAAGTACAGCTCTGAGTGACACACAAGTGGACTCAGCAGTGGTGCATCTGGCACAAGAACAGACAAATATGAGAACTCAGTATGTGTCTCCAGGAGTGTACACCTGTGCCCTGAGCAGCCCTTGTGCGTAAGCACCTCTCTGCTCAGTGCTGAGTGGTCTCTGGCTCAAAACTGAAGTTGCTTCCTTGCAGCTCTGACACTGCTTGTGCTGCCAGTCTAATGAAACATGCAGCTGCAGGTTTCATTAGTTCTAATGTTTGTTTGCTAAACTAACTGATACGCAATATCCCTTGCAAAGGCATTAAATTAGTCAAACAACTAACCACTGCCAATGAGAAGTGCAAATTGTCCTGTGCAAACATCTCTACTTTTCTCTGGTAACTAATGAATTAGGGGGCACTGTGCAGTGTAGACATATTTTTGTAATAGGCTATGTTGATAAACAGTTGTCAGCTGCAGTCTCAGAGATCTGGCAGTGCTGGAAGAGTTGGACTTTCTTCCATCCCACCTACCCTTTCCTGTTCAGCCCTACTAGGTGATTGCAGGTGTTCTGCTGAGTCAGGCCATGGGGCACACAGCCTCTTCCCTCCCCATGCAGGGTTTGTC
Source organism: Pipra filicauda (assembly GCF_003945595.2). NCBI lineage: Eukaryota > Metazoa > Chordata > Aves > Passeriformes > Pipridae > Pipra > Pipra filicauda. Next base: position 66,192 of record NW_024104498.1, read on the forward strand.
CTCTTCGTGGGAGCGAGCTGCTTTTTCCCAGTTGTGTAGGGTTCAAGCCATCTGATTTCCTTTATTCTGATTCAGAGAATGCATAAAGTAGCTGCATCAAAATGGCACAGTATGCTGTGGGGCAGTTTAACTTCAGTCACGTCGTTTGGTTGCTTTGGTGTTCAATACATTGTGCAGCCAGGAACAATTGAGACAGCTTACTGGCATAGTAAAAAATATGTTCCTCTGGCACTTAAAACAATTCTACTAGTATTGGTAAAATGGACCTGGCAGCACCTTTCCAATCTTTAAATTAGTTAATCTGTGGGATGATTTGCCAGGTGAATCAGCGTGACTGCCTGAAGCTGTGGTTGGGTTATATTCCTGGTGCACTGAGCTCGACTCTGTGGTGCACCCAGACGGAGTTGGTGCTTACCTTTACTTTTGTCTGCAGTGGTTTCAGTGTGTGCGTTCCTCTCCTGTCACCACACCCTCTAGTTTTCTTTTGAAATGGGACGGGAACCAGAAGTGGCTGTGACATGTCTTTTGACATCCTGAGAAGCTAGATGCTTTCCTGCACTAGTGTGCCACTGAGTGTGACAGTACTGGTCACAACCGGTGAATAATGGGGACTTAGATAGCAAGGGAAATTTTCTGAAAAGCAGGTATGGTGCAGTAGTTTTATCCTTGCCACCTTACAAGCTGTTGGTATCTCCCTGCACACATTGTTACAGCTGTCAGTGGCTGTCCACTGTGGGGAGGAACGCAGACTGTTCTTTTGAAGCTGTGGCACTTTGCAGTTTTTCTTCCCTTTCTTCCCTCCACCCCCAGCCTGCTCAAGTAGAGGAAACAGTAAGCTTTGTATATCTTAAAGCTTCCAAATGCTAACTAATCTGGATTTGAGGAAAAAGCTTTAATAGCAGTATGCATCATCCTGTGATGTGAATCAGTGTTCAAACTATCCCAGTATACCTTCTTGTCTATGTTTGAATACCACTCTTTTGCTAGAAAACATATTTCAGTTGCCCAGATGGTATCCAATTATTATACTTTTTAACACCTCTGCCTGTTATGTCTTCTTTCAAGTATACCAATTCAGGTGTTATTAATGATAATGGAAATCCTACTTAGGATTAGAATGCTGAAGTAATTGGATATCTGCTCTTACCTGAGAAACACCCGTGCTGAGAAGAGGCTGGGCTCTCAGTCAAGATTTTGCAGTGATAGGATTTCTTTCACAGTAATTTGTTTTCTCCTGTACAGGCTGGAACAGCACAGTGAGGATAGCTTTACTGGCTCTTGTGGTCAGTTCAAGTAAATAAAGTTGGTATATGCTTTTCTTTGAGTTGGCTGCTGTATAACCTGTTCTGCAACTCTAGGAGGACAATTGTATATCTTTTTTTTTATATCAACAATGATAACAACATCCAGTAACTAATATGCATTGTCATGTCAGCACTCTTGTTATTTAGGAATTTGTATCTCACCTGAGTTGCAGTTTAGCTTGCAGAGCCTCAGCAGGAAGTATAACACTGTACTGTAATTATTTAATCAACACTAAATTGTACTTTCCTGTGTTGTACTGTTGTGTTTTATTCTTTTTAAATAAAATGTCATGTCTGTCAGAAGCAACTCTGCTTTCATTGCACACCTACAAGTGAACCATCGCTCTTCAGTATAGTTAATAACTAGAGTCTAGCAATGCTCCCTTCCTGTGTCTGTACACCTATAAAATTTAATATCAACTGTTGCTATTTTGTGGGGAGAAGTGGTTTCACAGGTTGGTCATGTTGCTATTAGACTACTGAGTGTTGAGGTTATTTCTACTTCGGGAACTTTATTGTGGAAATCTGAAAGCCATGGAGCCCCAAGGCCCTGCAGGTTGTCACTGTCATCCTGCCAGGGCAGTGTGTGTGTCACCTCCCGTGCTCAGCAGGTGTCAGTCCTGTCCCCGGTCCCTCTGCACGTGCAATGTCACTGCTGTCCCCTGTCCCTCTGCACGTGCCATCAGCGTTTCCAACAGCAAAGCTGCTCTTGGGCTCTGTGTCAGGCAGGGCTTGGCAGCCGCAGAAGTCCCCTTCCTCCCATTCCTCTAACGCTGGCCTTTGTTTGTGTTTGGGTTGTCAGTCTGCGCGGGCAAGCTTATAAGAAATAATCTTCCTTTCTGAGCAGGGAGGGCTGTCTTAGCCTGCAGGTTATGCTTGTTCAAACACCAGTGAAACAATCCACCTTCAGCTGCAAGCCCGTCGGCACAAAGGACTCGATTTTTGTGGTGCCGTGGCAGTGAAGGAATTACTTCAGCACTACCAATGATGAGTTTTTCTTACCTACTATTACTTTTACTGTTTTATTCAAAATTGATTGGGGAGATTTTTTCCCAAGTTAAATTTTCTTGTTGCCAAGGTCAAGCGAGAGAGCAGTCTGGCAATAATTACCCTGGCCTTTTTGTACTGGTAATTATCGATTCTGGGAACATTTTCTTCTGGAAGCTTTAATTCCTGTTAACACCCTTTAATCACATAATGCAAATGACCCTACCCCTACCTAATTTAGGAGCTATTCTTAAGACAGCAGTAGTTTTCCACAAATTAACGTCAAGTAAGGTTTGTTTTGTTTGGGTTTGTTTTGTTTGGGTTTTTTGTTTTGTTTCTTGTGTTATTTTCTCAGGTGGAATGTAAGGGCCAGCAGCATTTGTGCAACCAGATATTGTCAGACAGTAGTTTGAGGAGTGTTCATATAGAGGAAGTCTGAGAGAACTGGGCTTGCACCAACCCGGGTCAGGGCTGGTCTGCTGTGCCCTCGGGTGACCAAAGGCACAGCCAGCCCTGCCCTGCAGCTCCTTCTGGGAGCTCTCAGGGCCGTGGGAGCCCTGGGCAGTGGAGCTGCTGAGACATGGGCTCGGGCAGCAGGGGTGAAGGGGTTTCAGCTCGCAGGGTCAGGCTGGCAGGTTGCAAGGAAATTTGCCCTGATGGTTCCTGGAAAACAGGAGGCTTTGGGGTGAGTTCAGCCAGGCTCCTCTGGGTTGTGATACTTGTCAGGCTGAAGGCTTTCAGCATCAAACCTGTAATTATTACATACAAAAATACAAATCAAAGGTGACCTCCTTAAGTTTTCTCTTTTTTAAAAGCAGTTGCCTTTCCTACATTTTTGAGTTGTGTGGCATCATATGAAAATTAGATTTTTAGTATCTTTTATTAGCATAAAATATGAGTGTTATTCAGGAGTCTGAAATGTCACTAACACGTAACTTGCATGAACTAAGTATGTCACAGATAATTTGCAAACCTAGTACATGTAATCTTAGTGATATGGGATACTTACAGTTGTTTGGAGGAGAAAAAGGTAGATTATCAGAGGTATAGAAAAGCTTAAGTATTTTCTAATTACTGCTCTAGTTAAGGAAGAAAAACCAAACTCTTCCTGGGCTTTCCCCCCCAGAGGAGTTCTCTAGTTTAAACCAGTAATTGCAATTAAGAACATCAACGAAAAGAATTATTTAATGCTGCTCCACTTTGCTATTAAAAGCTTAAACTTTTTCTCCATTAAAATTGAAAGAGAGGGGGGGAAAAATCCAAAAAGGATTTAATTAACTAGTAAACTTCAGTGTTTATCAGCTGTAAAAATGATTTGATTTCTGTGGCAATAGGATATAAATCAACAAGGAGATTTTAAAGATCAAAGTTAGAATAACTGCAAAACCACTGATTGGCTATTTATGTATTTATATTTTTAATTGAATTTTTAAAGCTTAATATTTCAGGATATTTTCTCCCCACTTACTATGGGTTATTGGGATTGGGTGTTTGACCCTGCATGTACTCTGTAAGCTGTGAATTAAAAGGGGAAATAATCTGTGTGACCGCAATAAAACCTCAGTGCTAGAAAGTTGGTCTGGGATGTATCAGCTGTGCCGAGGGACTGTAACCAGCACATTGCTGCCTCCTGTTCAGTCAGGGCTCCAGTGCAGTGGTTCCAGCTCGGCTGTGAGCCAGCCCAGCAGCGGGGCATGAACGGGCTGAGGTGGGAGGGGTGTCAGGCTGTGCCTGCGGCTGCGGAGCTCCAGCCCAGAGCAGTGTCCAGAGCCTGCCTTCTTCCAGCTGTGGAGCTCCAGCCCAGAGCAGTGTTTGGAGCCTTCCTTCTCCTTCCAGCTGCGGAGCTCCAGCCCAGAGCAGTGTTTGGAGCCTTCCTTCTCCTTCCAGCTGCGGAGCTCCAGCCCAGAGCAGTGTTTGGAGCCTTCCTCTCCTTCCTCTTGCTCTCCAGGCTGGGACAGCTGCTCTCCTGCTCTCTACAGCTGGTCTGTGGGATGGCAGAAAAGGAAGATGGGCAGGCTGCTGAGCTGTATGGGGTGGTCCTTTTAGGGGATCAAGAGACAATTTATAGTGTTGCATAGAAAACTGCAGTGGCCAGCAGGAGCAGGGCAGTGATTGTCCCCCTGTACTCGGCCTTGGTGAGGCCACACCCCAGGTACTGTGTCCAGCTCTGGCCCCTCAATTCAGGAAGGACATTGAGGTGCTGGAGCAAGTCCAGAGAAGGGCAGCAGAGCTGGGGAAGGGTCTGGAGCACAAGTCTTAAGAGGTGCAGCTGAGGGAGCTGGAGAAAAGGAGGCTCTGGAGGGAACTTATTGCTCTCTCCAATTACCTGAAAGGACAGGCAATGAAGAGAGCAGTAGGTCAGTCTCTTCTCCCAGGTGACAAGAGGAGACAGCCCCAAGTTGCACCAGGGGACATTTAGATTGGATATTAGGAAAAACTTCCTCAGTGAAAGGGTGGTCAGGCATTATAACAGGCTGCCCAGGGAAGCGGTGGAATCAGCATCCCTGCAAGTATTCAAAAAATGTAGATGTGGCACTTAGAGACGTGGTTTAGTGGTGGACTTGGCAGTGCTGGCTTAGTGGTTGGACTTGATCATAGAGGTCTTTTCCAGCCTTGACGATTCTATGATTTTACAATCACTCTGATGCATTTGATATCAGTTTCCATTATTACTGCTTATCTGATATCCTGTCCGTTGAATTGCACTGTTGTTTTGATTTTGTTGGATGTTGCAAAGATACACATTAGAGCAGTTGGTTAAAACACCTACTACAACTTCTGCTCCAGAAGGTGTGTTGCTGTTTATGAATTATTCAGTTTATGTTCTTACCATTCTTGACTTTGGCAGAATCATTTGACTGAAGTATGACTCCATTAATCTCTCTCTTCACTATTTATATGTAATAACTAGTTGAAAATTTCACTCATCAGGATATCTGCATTAAGTATAACTTGTAGTTACTCCTGAGGCAGCAGCTGTAGTGGGAATATCCATCAAATGGCATGGTCACAACAGTTCTCCTGCTATTACTCTGTTCGACATATGGATGCAGCAATTTAGCTACACAAGTTCCCTCATGGACTTTTAGGGAAGTTTTAAAGAGGTTCAGGAACTCTCATCTGATTTAGCTCTCTCTTCTGGGTGTGATTTCTTTGATTTACAGATTAGATGGGTGCATCTGGATCAAGTGGGATAAGCAGCTTTTTGAAATATGTTAAAAGATAAGATTTTTCTAAAATATCACTAAGTCCTTCAGTAACTACTTTTTTTTTATACTTATGCAAAATCTGTGTTTTTTTATTTGTTGTTCACAGAAAAAAGAAGACAAAGCTTTCAAACTGTGGTGGCTAAAATTATATGCCACCACAGTTAATACATCTCAGTAAAAGAAAGAGGATTTAAAGATTCTGAGAATTTCATTTTGGGCCACTGAAATCCGAGAGAACCAATAAATGTTCTCCTGTGTTAATGAGGAACGATTTTCACCTATTTTTATTCATGTAGGTTTGAAAGCTTTATTTTGGATGCTTATTTTAAGAAGACTGTCCTTTGTTGATTAGGCTTTTTCACAAAAATAAATGGAGCAGAGTATTTGCCCTCCTTTAGTACCTTAAGCCCATGTGTACCCTAAGGATTAATCTCTTTAATTTAGATTATTTGTCCCGAATGAGAAATAGCCTGAAGGTTACTGGGCCCTGTGTAACTACCACATAGAACTGGTTATAAACATTATTACTGCAGTTCTGTGCAGCCCAGGTGGAAAGGACAGGGATTACTATTAAACATTTTTATAGCACAACATATGTACAAGCAAACAGGCTAACAGAGAGGAGACAAAATAGGACAAGAGCTGAGGAAAACAAGGGTGTGGAGTTAACAGTGGAGAGAAGGCGTTGGCCAAGGGAGAATTTAAGGCAGGGGATGGGGAGGGTGGGAAGGGCCTCTGAGGGTGAGCTGCAGCAGAGCAAAGTGGGAAGGGCTGTGTTGTGATGCTGTGCTCAGTCTCTGCTCTGTGAACAGTGATGGGGTTCTCTCAACAAGCATAAAGTGAACAAATCAGTTTGCTTTAATTGTCATATCCTGTTTATTCTACCACTGCACACAAACAGCTGTATTTACACTGAAATCTTCAGTGAATGCTTTACTGTTTGCCTTTGCTTTTCCTGCCTCAACCTCAAGAGTAGTAAAGTACAGCTGCCATTGCCACATGAAAGAACCCAAGCAATTTATCATAATATTGTTTCCAAAATTATTCTTCCCTTTCAACATACGTTTTTTTGATTAATATTTTTGTGCATGTAGATAAGGTATTAATCACTTTGATAAAGTAGCCTGTGACATATAAGACTATAAGTCTGGTGAAGGAGCTAGGACAAAAGCAGCTAACTTTTTGCATCATTAGCAATTTATTAGATATAATAATGATGAAAAAAGAATCAGCATTTTAATGGTATTAAAATGAGAAGCTGAAAGTTATTTGTAAGATCAGTTTTGGAATTAGAGTTGAATAAATATTTTTTTTAAGGGCTGGAATTGTTGCACAGAGAAATTTGTGTCAGTACTGCACATTCACCAAAAGAGAGCAACCTCGGCACGCTGAAGGTGCTTCAGGCAAGGGGCCATTTTACCCTGTGAGCAGGAACATGTTGTCCTCTGCTTTAGAGTCTTACCTGCCTCTGAACGGGATGGATGTGGTGCAGTTATTATTTAGGTTTATAGTTATTGATGATGTATGTTTTATGGACCATATTTTTGTCTTTCAGATGTTTATGTACAATATGTTTCCTCATTCATTATTATTGCATTTAGATTACATGTTTATACATTTGCTAAAACACTGCTGCTTTTTTTTTTTCTGCTAGAAACTTTTTTCAGCAGCAGAATTTGTATTAATGAATTTTCTTTGGCTAAAGTCGTTAAGATGTACTTAACATTTTTAGTTTTATTAAATGCTTTGGCACGAGATCAGTGATGTTTTTGATTCACTTGAAAAAACCCCCACTTGTAGGCTTAGAAATGAGCATTTTTTTTTTTGTATTAATGATTTTCACCATCCTGAGTGTGTAGACCATTTTATTTTATATTCGGTTTCAATTGGCTGAATAATCTTTTCAGCCCCAAAGCCAATAAATGCACTCATATATGTCAAAGTACTTATTTAGGTAGGTGTGTGAAAGTTCTTGGAAGTCTCTTTCTTAAAGTATCGTGTCCATCTTAAGTTCATAGCTGGGAATTTCTTTAAAGCAGAACTCAAGCAATCCTCAAAATAAAAGACCAAGGAATTTGTAATGCCCAGGGTTGTTTTCAGACAGTAAGTACTTCTGTGCAGTGTCCCAAACGTACCCGCCGCCTTGCCCGTACCTTGCATTTGGGGTTGGTTATTGGCACATTGGTTGTTCACACTGTCTCTGTGTTACTGTATCTCGGGGTCCTTCACTGACACGAAGGGGTTTGGGGCATGGGCTTGGGACCTGGTTCAGAGCAGTGCTGGATCCTGGGATCTTTGCAGGCTGAAACAAGGGTAGATCTTCCTGCAGCTGGGAAGGGAAAGGGGGAGCTGAGCAACAAAGTCTGTCCCGTGCCAGGCTGAGGAGGGCAGTTTTCTCCTCCCTCTTTCCTGTGTGCAGGAGAGAATGAATGGTTTGACTACTTTTTCCTTCTTAGTCCAGAGGTTGAAGTAAAACAGATCCAAGTTTGTTTCAGCTATATTCCTGCTAAGCCAATAGGAACTAAGGTCTGTAAACTTTCCAGTCACTTCCAGTGTCCCAATAATAGACATTTCTTCCATATAGTAACACTGCACACAGTAGAGCCCTGTTTGGGAGGACATACTGTGAGATGAGGTCCTTGGACAGTGATGGGGCTGGAGGTGTGACGTTGGCTTGTGCCAGCAGCCACCCGGCACTCGACAGCCTCAGGCAAGTCCCCGACCCCGCAGAGACTCTTGGAAGGATCCTGTAGTCCAAATGGCTTCACTACCATTCACTTCAGGGGGTCCAGCAAAATGTCAGCTGAATGACATCTTCAGGCCTGTGGCAGGACGGAGGGGGTCAAAGTGCAGGAAAACAGGGAAAAAGAAAATGCTGAAAACTGGCTGGAGGAAAACCATCATCCCATCATGTTTATTAGGAATGTGGGTGATGCATAGTAACAGAAATGAAACGTGAGCTGTATGTAAAATAGGAGTGAGCTGGAATCTAAATGTGGCCAGAGGCAAAGCAAATGAGGGTACATTTTTAATAGAAACCTTGCATGAAAATCTTGCTGGAGCCAGGAACTGCTGGGTGTGGGTGTCACTGGAAAGAAAACGATACCCTTCTATAGCCTGCATTCTTGAATGTATGTGCCCCTATTTACTTCTGTTTAAAAATAAATAAATAGTTAATCTCAGAGTTCAGTATTCTGTGGAAGTTCCCTGTGAAGAACAAAAGGGTAGCCCTGAGAGATGCTCGGTGTGGGAGTGAGAGTGTGCTGGGCTCTGGAGAGCTGAGCAAAGATACAGCAAGATTTGGCTGTGCCGGAGGCTTTGAGCCTGTGTTTGTTTGTTGTGCTGTGTCTGTTGGAATAAGTAGCTCTTCATCTGAGACCTCTGTGCACAGAGAGTGACCCTGTGTGTGCCAGGCAGACTCTGCCCCTGAAGAGCCACTCTCACATCTCTTTGCCAGCTGTGTATAAACATTGGATTGAACCTGTTTTTCACTCCCACTAGAAGAGATGTCTGCATAAGCTGCCCAAAGTCTAAATCTAAGGACTGCATGTAAAGCAGACAAAATGGGTATATGTTTACAGATCTACATGTATGTACACACATGAATTTTGCTCAAAATATTTAGATCCAGATTTCTGGTAGAATAGATTGTTTAATAAAAGTATGTTTTTCTGACTACTAGCCAAGACATCATCCCTTTTCCAAATATTTTCAGACTAAATAATCATTTGAAAGAAGCATAACCTAATAGTTCTGGGGCTGCTAAAGCTTTCAAGCCTTAGGACTCTGGGTGTTTCACATCTCAGATTGAAACAGAGCACTTTCGAAACTCCTGTTTCAAGAGTATGGACTCTTGCAACAAAGTTTGGCTAGTTTTATACAGTGAGGGTACATTGATTCTGCCCAAATGAGAAGTGTTTAGCGTAGTTTAAAAAGCTGAATTCAGGAAGGCTGCTGTACAAGATAATGGATCACTTTGTTCTATGGGCTGAACTCGCATTCCTAATTCTGACTTTCAGCATGCAGCAAGAGTATTCTCTCTTCCTAGATTAGTGAGATTAATCATGGGTTGTAAAGTCAGGCAAGGGAACCCAGCTAAGGGAGGAGCGCTGGCACAGGAGACATCTAAACGAGAGACCCTCGTGCCTTTCTGAATCTCCACTGTTGCACAGTTTCCTAGAAACCCTCTTCTTCTGAAAAATGTTGAATTGATGACCTGACCGTTCTTTTGACTCACTGTAGTAGTTGTCTGTGTATGTACATAATCAATCATTAATGGTATTTTACCTACTAAACTGTGTAAAATTATCAATGTGAATTAAACTGACTTCAGAATGAATGCCAGTGGTGCACACAAAGAGAAAATATGACTTAATGTTTACAGACTAAGTTTGTACAATTCCCGTGAACAAAAGGTGTTTATCCTTTACTAACAAGTTATCAATTCATCTTTATAATCTGCAATGCTGTGATTGAACCATTCTTATTTAGACTGAAATGTATATTTTCATGGCTCCTGCTCCCCCAGTCTTTGGTCAGTGCAAGCCTTCTGCTCAGGATGCTCTGGTTTACAGAAATGACAAGAGTGAATCAGTCTTAGACCACAAGTTCGGGGAGATTTTGGTGAAATGAGTTTGTGTGGCTGAGAACATGCTGCCTTTAGGTTCCCACTCATGGAAAGTGTAGGGAAACATTAAAAACTGAGGGCCGCTGTGTGAGTGGGGTGATGATCTTGAAATGGTGAGCGTGTGTCTGCACTGAGAGCGTTGTGTGCTCAGGAAGTGCCCTGATATAATTTTTTCCTTTGTGTAATCAGGAAGTGCAGCTGCACAGGAGTTTCTTGCTTCAGCCTGCACCCTTTGAGAATAATGGGTTATTGCTTGAGACTGGAACCCTGTAGCTCCAAATTGTGATAATGTCAGTATAAAAAAACCAGTTAGGATTGATCCTTGAGCAGGGATTACTTCTCATGGTCATACTGTGCTCCTGTGAAGGTCAGGTTTGGGAGAAACTGTTTATTTATTTGTTTATTTATAATATATGTATTTAAAAAACTCCCCATCTGTTCCCCCATGTTTGACCATATTTATTAGCGATCATAATCTATAGTTGATGATTTTTAGTTTGCCTCTTTCTAGCTTCTGTCTGTTGACAACTATTTTCTGTTCATCCGTCTATGCAAAGCAGAGCCTAAAATGCTTTGTGCAGTTGGTAATGGAATTCCTGGCAAAGGTAGATTTCAGGTGCTGTGAGAGAGAAAAATTATGGGAATGGGAGAAACATCCAATTCATCTCTTGCTGCGTTTGCTTCTTGTGACTTGTTTGTGTAGCACAGTACTGTAGCTCTCACCACCTAAACAGCCCTGCATCATCTGCTCCCCTGCTGTAAGGGTGAGATGTCTAAAAGAGCACAGCAGGGGCATGAGAATTGCAGAACTTGAAGATCAGAACTGACCAATACAGAACTTACAATAATTGTTTAAATTTGTAGTATCCAACTGGTGGTGGATGATGGCTTCAGACTTCTGCTTCTCATCATAATTTTAATGAAGCAGCAGCTTTCCAGCCATGTGTGATGTGAATTTGGAGATGGGTCGTTGCTCTGCAGTGCCCTCAGCAGCAGGATGTGGACACTGCTGCCACACCACTGGCAAGGTGTAATTGTGTTACCCAAACAAAGCATGTGAGCATGAGGATGATATTTGGTATTTTTCATAAAATTAGTTTGGCTTTAGTTTCAGACAAAAAAGCTTCCTAAGTTCAGCAGTCATTTAAATGCTGTTAAGCATGTAACTGGAATGTAACATGAATTATCATTTCATATTTCATTGCTATTCTTTGCATGCTGTCAGTGATTCCTGGCTCTGTAAATTATAGCTAAGTTAGGCCAACCTACAAATCCTGATATCTTTGCATAATCTCTGCTGTGAACAGTAAAAGCATGTGTATTCTGTTAATCCATATTCAGATAGAAGCCTGCAGTCACAGTGCTAAATATATTAGGCCAGGAAAAATAAGTTATCTTTTTTTCCCATGAAAACACACTTTGAAGCAAATGAAATACTGTTTATTTTGTGTGGTTTTGTTTTTAAAACTATTTTTAAATATTCCATAGCAGACATTCTACCCACAGAAAACAGCAGGACAGTTTTCTTACATAATAATCTGACAGATGTGTCATGGTATCTAATCCCTTAAACCTCCAAAGCCCTCTGATAGTGGAGGTTTTAAAAGGCCAGATTGAAAAGCATGCTGCTCTTTTATTGAGTCTTTGCCTTCAGTGTCCATTCCACACTTGATTGCTTCATTTTGCTAAAGCAGAGTACGTGATAACTTGAAGTCAAGGGAAAAAAATTGTATTTTAGAAAGCAGAATTAAACATACCATAAAAATAATTAACGCCAAATGAAAATACCATTTAAAATCTGCCTTTACATCTGGATCTTTTTTTTTTTTTGTGCTTTCTCTGCGATGCTGTCAAGAAGTAAATCAATAATAATTACACACACAAAATGACCAGCAGACTTGCCACTGAACCATCAAGATTTTCACATTCCTTAACTATGCAAGCGTGTAACCATATTACTGTAACTCTGGTACTCCTTGGTCTCAGCCTTTCTGTGCCTTCAGGTGTCGTGTCTGAGCACATTGCAGGCCACTCCAGCTGGGGACTCTGCCTTCTACTTGCCTGGGTAAGCACCTGGCATTCCTTTTAAAATAACAAAGTCATTAGAAAAGTCTTTGCCTCTTAGCTCATTTTAGCCTTTTCTTTTTCAGAGCAGTTATAGCTTTAATAATCTAAATGTCAGAGGGAACATGAATTCAGAGGATCAGGGTTTCAGTTAATCATGTTAAATAGGTTCCCCTGATAGTTAGGTACAGCAGCATTACAACCTTATTTCAGCGAGCAGGAATTTTAGATAACTGAGGTTTGGGTAATCAACATCAGAATACACGTGATTACTGCAGCATTTGCCATAAATCTGTACTCTACATCATTTAAAAAAATCATATCGTGTACTATTATGTGGGGATTGTATCTAAACTTGTACCTAAACTGAAAGAAAGCAAACATTTGGAAAGAAAAGCTGACTTATTTGAAATTTAGACATTTGCAAAAGTGCAATGTGGTGTTAAATGGGTAAATGAAAAATGGTGCTTTAAAATACATAAGAACACCTAGAATTTCTTTCAAAAATCTTGTTCATATTTGTTTTGATAAAATCACAGCTTTCTGGGTTTTATAATCCTCATTGCTTTTACTAAGGCAATTATTTAGGGCTTTACCTTTGAAATGTGAGTTCTCTCACCTGAGGAGGTTATCAGAGGTTTGGGAATGACACTGGGACTGTGAAACGAATCATCTCTTGTTTGGTGACACCAACTGCTCTGCCTTTCTCCTGGAGTCAGCAGCTAACCTTGACTTTACACATGGCCAGTTTCAACAGGTTTTGCAGCTTCAAAAAAAAGCTTTTTCAACAGATTAATCCTATAATGCAGTGATTTCTTTCTACAGTGAGGATTTCTGAGTGATTTTTAGTTCTGTTCAGGCTAAGGTTCTTTATATACCAGCTGTACACACATAGAATGTAAGATAAAAACAAAAGAGGACAGACAAGAAATGAAGATTATACACAAAGACTTCTAGGTTAAAGTGGTTCTGCCAGTCTAGCAAATGTGAAATACAAGGTTAAAAAAGAGGTCTTTGTTATTTAAGTGGCACACCTTAAAAAAGCAAGAGTTTTTTTTTTTTTAATGTGGCTTACAGTGCTGTCTGAGGATGGCCCCCAGTCACTGTACATCCTTTCTTACGGGGTCAGCCTCCTCTGCACTTCCTCTGCTTTCCTTGCAGAGAATTGTTGATTGTCAAATGATCACCTCTCTATCTATTTATTTATTTTTAATTACTGTGTGTATACTGAGGAAGGCTTGATGCCTCAAATGAACACTTTGACACTTTAGTTTGGGCCTAGCACTGCAGTGTGCTACAGCATGTGCACTTCTCCTGTACTGATGAGATTGGATGGTGCATTTTAGACCCTTTTCCCAGTGTTGACAGGCACTGTTTGGGAAATCAGTGATACAGTATAAATGTTACAGCCTAGGGAAACCTGACAGCACCTTGCTTGATGTGACTGTTCAGGTCTATGAAGAAGGGGGGAATGTGAAAACAGAGAAAAAAGTTTCTTCCTTTCAGGCTGGCTGAAGCAACCAACCCCTGTTGGTTGGTTTGTTAATTTTACTGTCTGTCGAATAGCAAGAGTTTCCAGAAGCAAGGACGTATCTTTTCATGGAACCATTTCATTCCAGAATTGGTTGTTTATTCTGTACATCTGTCCTTTTGGTACTGTCTCTCTAAAACAAAATAGCTGCTACTGGAGAGTGCAGTGCCTGCCTGGAGAACTGTTACAAAACTGCTGGTCTGTTCTTTGGCAGCTGTTTTGGCCAGTTTAACTGAGTTGATGTGCCTTCAAGTCTAACACTTTTCCTGTTGCTGAGAGCACTCTACCGGTTGACGGAACCAATAAAGGGAACACTGTAGACTTCAGCCCTGCAGTGGATAACAAGGGGAAGGGTCTGCTCAATTCTGTTGTCTCTCTAAAATGACAGGTATGCCTTCTGCTTGTGTGTGCAATATGCTAAAATATCAGACTGTGATTAAAGTGCTTTGATTTTTGGAGGCTCAGACTTTCTTTGGGACTTCTGAATGATAATTTGGGTTCAGGTTCTCAAATGTTCTCAACAACTCTGTAAGCCCTTAGGCACTTGATTTGCCTTTTAAGTGCCATTGATTGTTTTAAAATCATCCAGCCCTTGCTACCTCCACTTGTTGATACGTCGTAGACAACTGTTTGTTTGAAACCAGAGCTCTGCAAGAAGATCAGCAAAGCTGAATTGCAGAGGCACTTTTTGAGCTGACAGCAGCTGAAACCAAGAGCAGAGAAGCTATGGTGTGCTGAGATGTTGTGATTGCAATGCTTGCTCAGAGTGAGAAAAATTCTGGTTTTAAGTTTTGTTTTTTACTTTGCAGTACAAATTTAAATTTGGGTCTGTGATATCTTAGGATGATATCCTAGATATTGAACTGCAGATAAACTGTCTTTTCTCATTATGAATAAAACTTATATCAAGCAGAGGAGATTCTGTTGCTTTGGATAGTGAAGGAGCTTTCAAGAACAAAACATTAACCAAAGAATAGATAAAAACTGAAGGACTTGAGGATATCTTCAGATGATGTATCATCCTTTTCCCTTGAAAATGGGGCAAGAAACTCACTGGTCCTCCCTAAGCATTTAGGGAAATTCCAGGCAAGAGATACGTAGGCTGCTCCTCTTCCTCAAGTCTGTATTGCACTGGATATATAACCATTCCTATTTTAAAAAACTTCACAGGTTTACTGCATTTATTTACTAGCAGAAAGGTTACAATCACTGAGAAACTGTTGAACTGTGTCATGGGCCATCTGTCCCCAGTTAGATTCACTGTTATCTTTCTACATCCAAAATTTTGATGCCTGTGGAGTCAGCTGGCTGGCTATGAAATGTTACAGGAGAGAATACACAAAATTTCTTGCATTGAAACTCTTTGCTTTTTTTACAAATGGACTAATTGTTCCTACAGCCAAAAAGGTACACTTGAGACCAGACATTAAAGCAGCTATCTAGAAGAGAAAGAGATACAGTCCTGCTCTAATTAATGTTTATTTAAAAGAGGTATTTTAATCTAACTTGATTTAAAAAAAAGGAGTAGTGTTTTTCGGTTGGAGCTCTGGATTTCTCCAGGTACCTAGAGTTAGGTGGCTCCTTAGCAGGAAGGGTGTGCAGCAGGAAAGGCCTGGCTCCAAGGGACAGGAGGGGTGATAGCCAGGCATACTCTGCTGAAGGGGCAGTTCAGTTGCTGGGGGATGCTCTTTGTGTGCCATCACCAGCAGTAAAGATGCGTTAGGCCAAATTCTGATATTGCTTTTATGAAGGGCCCATGAGCTTGTCCAAGTGTAATGGGCTGGAAATTAGTGAAATTAGACAATAATTCTGCTGGCAGTTCAGAAGGAGGAGTAAAATTCACAATCCTTTGCAGCTGTCTGGGGTGATTACCTGCACAGGGCTAGAAGGACTAAAGAGTAGTAAAATCATCTGTCTGAATAGACACTTTTGGAAATGAAGCTATTGGTTAAAACTAGTATTATCTCAAGACCCCTTCTAGTGAACTATTAATCAGGCAAACTAGAGATCCTAGGTTCAGTTTTGCTCTGTGACTCCTCATTGTTGCCCAGTTGTGTACTTGGCCTGCAGTTCACTGGGAAGGCACAGTGTAACAGCTGTCAGAGGAATCTACTTCTGTTTAAAAAGCCCAAATAAGCTGAAAACCCCATGGTATCTTGTGTTGGACCTTGTATTATGATACTTGGGGGGCTGTTTGAAGATGTGTTGTGGTTTGAAATAAGACAGAAGTATCAGAAGATAAGTAGTAGGGAAACTTCCATACCATGGATGAGTTACAGAGGTTTCTGAATTTGTGGAGAAGTTTGTTGTTACTGTTCTGCTGGGTGATTGAGGCATGTTCACGGACCAGAGGCAGTGGGTACCACCATTGTAACAGTTCTTGCAGAATCCAAGAGAAATTGGGGTAGACTGGAGATCCCCTGGTGCAACCCTCCTGCTCAGAGCAGGGTCAGCTGGAACAGGTCGCTCAAAGCTGTGTCCAGCTGGGTTTTGGACATCTCCAAGGACGGAGACACTGCAGTCTCTGTCTGGGCAATGTGTTCCAGTGTTCAGTTGCCCTTACAGGATAAAAATAGGCTGTTCTTATGCTTAAGTGAAATTTCTTGTATTTGTTATGGACTTGTCCATAACATTCTGGGTAAATAAACCCCATGGTTACAACACTGAGAGTGTTTAACCTTTCCTCCTTCCTCTACTCTCCCAGCATTGGTCCATAGCAATGACTGCAAGTACTACAACCCAGGAAGATTTAAAGATAGTATTTTGTTGTGAAAAATGTCTCACTAAGAAGAACTGGACTTGATTCTAATACTGAAAACCAATATTGACAAGTGTGTGCTATTCAAGACAGCACTGCAGCAGCTCTTTTCTGGCAGTCTCCTGTGTAGTGAAGGTCAGAAGAACACAGCCTCCTAATCAGGCAGAGCTGAAGTCTGAGACTTATTATTTTAGTTGTGTAAGGATAAAATGGCTGAAGTGCCCATTTTGGGATGTTGCACATGGTAGATATAAATCACTTTGGCATAGTAATGTCATTGAAATGAATGGCACAGCTATACCTCGTAACATTTCTTGTGCTGTCATTAGCAGGCAGTTATTTTCAAATTTCAGATTACAGTACAGTTGTTTTCAGTGTTTGGATGCTCAAATGCCAGTAGTTTCTGAGGGTGGCTGTGGACGTCTCCACGTGTTTTCCACTGTGGTTCAGCTGGCATACTGTCGCAGCTGCTGCTTACAGTTTATTCCAGGAGTTGTCTTTTTTTTTTTCCCTTTCCCTTCTCAAGCTGTGTTCTGACGGCACTCCTTCTCTCACAGTTTACATGGAGAAAACTTCTTGCAAGATCAGGATCTGGATCGGGACCGGTGGTCTGTGCTTATTAACAAAAATGCTTAGGGAGTGCAGATAGGTTAATTGAAGTTAGTTGTGTGTGACCAGGTTGGTTTGTCTTTAATCTCTTATGTTTAAATTTCATATGCATGAAGACAATTAATCCTCTTAACTGCTGTAGACTTTGAATGCTTAGTAAAGAAGTGGCCTCTTTAATTGATGCTATGGTGTTTGCCTGTTTAAACCAAAATAAAAGTAAAGAGCTACACTGGGCCTTGAGGGAATCTTCCTCAGTGCAGTGAGAGGTTCTATTATGGAAAAGGCTTAAGAGTCTTCCCAGCTCATTATTTTTATAGTACTGTCTGCTTGGCTCTTTTAAGACAATGCTCTTTTTTTCTTTAGCATCAACAGTTTTGAGATCAGAGAGCACTTCCTGAGTCAAGGCAAACTGAGTAAGATATTTCAGCACCTGGCAATCAAAGATGCACTTCTTATGCATGCAGGTTAACACTGCTTTCCTTTTTTTCCTGAAACCCAAAAAGGTTCCTCTCAAGTGAAGGGCTTGTTATCTTCACAGTGTGTAAAGTAACAGTCAGTCCAGAGCTTATTTCTTTGCAGTGAATCATGAAGTGCTTTACAGAGTGTATATCTAGGGATTAATCACTGGCCAACTGACCAAATTACTGATATTCTGTACCAATAAATCTGTATAATAGCTTTAATGAGATGTGAAGAATATGTTCTCCATTTTTAATTGAGTCTTGAATTTTGTTCATGTAGCATGTTAACACTTATTCCACTGAATGCCATGTTAGTGACAGTTAGTGACACATCCTTTTTTAAGCCAGATTTCAGATCATAGCTGGGTTTCTTAAATCATTGTTCAAATATTGTTATACTTTGGACTGTGTGGTGAATAGATCAGGTATAATAAGATGGAGGGGAAGGATCTGACACTTAGAGACAATTTTTCATACATGAGGTATGGTGGAGAAAGGGATTGTTGTCTCATTTGCAATGAAATATAAATTCAGGTGAGTTTCACAATAAATATTTTGCCAGGCTGCGAATGTCCCCAGTGTTATGGCAGGCAGCAGCTGAGCACAGATGAGCTGTTAGTGCCTCAGCTTCCTCCGGAGGTGTCACACTCACTCCCTGCCTCACTTGGTCTGCACAGCTGTGCTCTGGAGTCCTCACATCTGATCACATTTACTTATCCATGTCATTGTGTTCAAATGTAATTTGTTATTAAATTCAGTCATATTTAATGATTTTGGGGAACTAATAATGTATTTTAAACATAGCCCATAGTTTTGAATATCTTTTCTTTGAGGTTCTTAATTTTTTAGCATAACTTTTAAGGTCAGTGGTCTGACTGTGTAAATTATTAAATACTTCTGAATTTTTTATAACTTTTCCCAGCAATGCAGACTGGATTTTCCCTTCTCTTCATAATTCCTGGATGTGCAGCATGAAGGGTGATACTGTACATCCTTTGTTTTTGTTTGAGATCACAGTAGTTAATGTGAAATCTAAGCTCTCATTTTACTAATTCTAATAGTAACATAGAAAATATTTTGCTCCCTCCAAATAGAATTTATCTGTGTCTTTAATCTGTATAAGAGTGAACAGCAAGTATCCCATTGTTTGGTCTTCCTCTGGGTTTACCTGGTAACAGCACATTGCGATGGGCATAGAGAGTATTAATTGTTAGTGGAGTGAATAAACACACTGCGAGTTACTTGCTGTAGCAATGAAACTTGTAAGTCACAATGAGCTAAAATTGTCCCTGTGCAAAATGTTTAACTGGACTACTTCATGCTCAAGGGAATTGAGAGCTATCCCTTCTGGTACTTCAGTGCATGGATTGGAAATGTCTGTCTTGACAGCAGTGCTAGATAAACTATAGCTTTAGAAACAGTTCTCTGAATTCTGAGGCTTGTTTCACTTTCCCACAAGCACACGTCTGGAACAGTTCAAATAGTTCTCAGTTGGAGAGCACCGTTAGAGGGTCTGGGACTGCTTCCCCCTCAGTGGCTCTGTTTTAACATTGTGCCTCCATCACCCTGTAGCCAAAAAGTGAAAATGCAGTTCAGTAACTGAAAGCATTTAAATTCTAATGTGAATTCAAATCCTTGCAACCATGACATCACTTTTGTTTGGGTCAGCCTTTGGATGCTTGTTGCCCGTAATAAAAATCAGTTCAGTATTTTCCTATCAATGACAGTCACATCAGATACATAACCAGCAACTGTAAAAGAAGCTATTAAGCAAAAATACCATTCATTAGATTTTAAAAAAACAAAGATTACACCCTCACCAGGAAAAGGTTGCCACACTCTCTAAACCAAGAACTTTCTTCTCTAAGTTGTCTAAATGTAGAAATTTTGGTGGTAAAGATATTCTGCATATCGTGTGGCACTACAGGAGTAAATGAAGTGTGACCATTTTTGTTCTGTAGTTCATTTTAGCTGTCTTAACACCTTGTCTGCTCTTCTCCTGACCAGAAAAAAAATAAGAAAGAAAGAATATATATTTCTTTTACTTTCAAAGTGCTGGAGGCATAGGGGATTATATTCCCATATCTTTAATTCTAGAATTATTGAGGCATTTGGTAAGCTTCCCTAAATTTCTCGAGTTTCATTCTTGCTATAAGAAATACTTCCAGGTAGTTCTTGGATGTACCTTATAATTGCCAAATCACAATTTTTTTACAGAATCCTAGAGAAAGAAATAGAAATTAAGAACAACTTAAAATGGAGAATTTACATACCAAGATAAATGAGTCTGTACATGAGATGCTGCTCTTAATTCTACAACAGATACACACCAACAGATGTCACAGTCTTCAAAGCAGCAACTCAGATACAGAACAGGGCTTTTTAATTTTGCTTGTCTGTTAACAAGAAGCTTAATTTTATGCTGATGGAATCAGGCAACATGTAATGTTTTCTGTTGCTGCTGGGTGTGTGTTCAGACTGAAGTGACCACCCATCCTGTGTCTTGTGATGTCTGGTCTTCTGAAGCATCTCTGCCCTTCAGGCTGAGATACCTTGTGCTGGTTCTGATTCAACATGAGCTATAGATGTTCACCATTTCTGGAAATCAGACACAGATTGTCTCAAGTTGGGTGCCCCAAATCTGCAGAAAATGCTGCTAATTAGGCATTTTGCTGGAGGGTGCTCTCTGAAACCACCATGAGATAGGGTTACTGTGATTGAAGTCCCTTCTACTTTGGCATCTAATTTCAATATGAGTGACAATAAACACAGCGCCTGATCAAAAGACATGCAAAGCATGGGGTCCCCTCCTGCTGCATATTTATATGTTGCACTGTGTTATAAATACATTTAACTCAGTAGAAAGCACTGTAGTTTATATAAATCAGCTGCTATTGAAGAGCCAGCCGGTTGGTTAGTGTGTGTGCTTTTGCATATGGCTGTGCTGCCAGAGGCAGAGTGCCCCTGGAGTGTCAGACCTGGGATGGTCCCCTTCTATCTCTTCTATTCAAAGTATCAGCAGCTAATTACTGGAAACTATGCAGTAGGTTTTGCAAGCAAAATACCCGAATCTTTGTCTTTTAAAAATACCTTTAAATCAGCTACAACATAATCAGAGAAACAGATATGAAACATGGTTGACATGTGAAAGACACTTCTACCTTTCAGAAATAGACAGTCCCTCCTTTTAATGTCTTTTTGGAATATTTTGTGTCAAGGTTGAAGAAGGAAGCTTTGTCTCTGTGGCTTTATCTGAATCAACATGCCTGTGTTAGATGGAAATAGGACCTGGTGATTTGTATGTGGTTTTACGTCACAGATAAATATTTTTGCGTAGTGGAAGGAGGACCATGAGGTTTTACTTGCCCTCCCTGACATTAAGACCACTGCCATGATGTGGAACAGAGGAAGTTATCCATGGACTCAGTAAAATATGGCACAGTTTTATTTGAGCTGTGTAAGAGGCAGAATTGTGCTGTTGGACCAGTGCAATATGCATTTGAATTCTCTTGCATTCCTGTACATCTGCAAGGAAAAAAATGGGGAAAGTCAAGAAATATATAAACCAATGATAAATATAAAAGATAATTTCATTTGTCATCTGCTGTATAGTAATGTGTTACAATCCAGTAGAAGCACTGACCAAATAAGTCTCTAACATTTACAAGCTTCCTGTAAAGAGAAGAAAAAAAAAGAATACAAATGTAGTTTTTCAAATATAGAAATATCCCTTTTATTTTGAACGTGTTAGTTTCTCTCGTGTACAGCTGTTTATTTGCCCAAGACACACCAATACTTTCTTCTTTTTGTGAAGGTAAAAGTTAATAGTGGGAAAAAACCTGTCAAACTGGAGAAGTTACTTCTCTGGGGGGATGGTGGTAAGGGGAAGGAAGGTTCTTTCTCACCATCTGTTTTCCCTAAGAGGTGGCCCATGTGGAAAACTGCATATTTAACTATAAAGGCGACTGCTAATGAGCCACTGGGGGCAGTCTTGGAGCAGGATTAGTAACTCTTCCCAGTCTCCTGCTCATTGTGCTTTATGGATATTAATGTTTGCAATATTCCATGAGTTGGTGCAATGTCATTATGCAAGTATTAGTCCCTTTCACATTTCAGCAACAGAGCTCAGAAAGAAAACTGTTTTCTTACAGATCACTGCTGGAACTCGGCACAAGTCTCAGGGAAACAAATTTGCCTGTCCTGCAATCACAGATGCATCAGGAGATCCTCCTGTTTTCCCAGCATATCTACAGTGTGACACCAGCTCGCTGCACCTCTGCAGCAAGCTGCTCTGGCAGCCAGAGCTAGGAAAGGAAGCAAGCACTAAGCAAGGCTCTCGAGTGCATATTTAACTTGAGGGCCCTGGGAGCTTTGTTTGGGGTGGCACTGTTGTCCTGTGTGAAATAGCGTTCGCATCTGAGCGTGGTGTTGGGGCACGAAACTCTCCAAGTCTGGCTTTAAGAAAGCTGACATGAAGTGGTTTGCGCCTCTGCAGAAGTACAGAGCCAGAGGGCAGCTGCTGCCTCTGCCTCGTTATCAGAGCTGTGTGTTGACTCAGGAGGTAGCACAGATCCACGAAACCAGAGAATCTGTAGACATCCATAATTATCAGCTTCTGCTGAGTCCTGATTTGGACACCTGGTTCCCTGTCTAGCTGGGGAACTTGCATGTTGATAATAGCTGCTCATTTTACAGAAGAGAAGCAAAGTCTAGAAGACAAAAAAATCATTCCTAGTGGTAACATGTGCCAAAATCTGGTGGAATGTGGACAAGAATTGTGGTGGTCACAGACAACATGGCAGGATATTATTTGTGGGAAAATGTGAGCAGCTCACATTTTTTGTTGTTTACTGGCTCAGATAAATTAGATTAGTCTGATGGAATAGATAGATTAGGGCAGTTCAAAGTATTTAAGTTTATGAAAGTGTTTACTCCCTGCTTATTTTGTTTAGTTACACTCACTAGAAGATAACCAGATTGACCTAAACTATATATATCTCATAATTCTCAACTGATTTAGACCATGGATCTTGTTTATTTAACGTCTCTGCTGCACTGTTCTTAAACTTGATGTATGCTGTAATCTCAAAAAAAGATAAGTGGACTCTTTGGATATAGTGAAGAGAATATTTTTGTTCAGAAGTGTGTCATAAGACACATTGTGTAGAGAGTACTTTCTCATGGTAGCTGCTAGTGGATTAAATTCTGTAGTAGAGCCTTGATCAGATGTCTTTGGTGTCAACTGAAAGGTTGGTGGCATTGTTGCTCGCTAAATAAGTCAATCCTAGCTTGTTTAATGCAGCCCTGGAATAACAGTTTGGGACAGCGATAGTTTAAACATCAGTAGCATTGGGAAACAGACCCTGGGCAGGAGCAAGTTTTGACAGCAGAGACTGTGCCAGGGAGCCTCAGTGTGCTTTGTTTATATATTCTCTTTTTGCTATAGATTTCTCATCCTCAGCAGATGAAAAGAGGTGGTGTTTTCTCTGTTTTAAACATAGTGATACTATATGAAGAAACTTCTTTCCCACACACTGATTTAATGAATCTGTAATTTTAAGCTTGTCTATTTGGAGATGAGGGATTTTCCGGTGTTTCCTGAGGAGACTTTCTGAAAAGCAATAACTATAATATTAAAAACCTCTAAGTCACCTTTTTCTCGTCACAGGAAATAACACTGCTTTCCTTACATCTCTAGCAGTATTTAATCATGCCCAAATTCTTACAGAATGGCAAATGGCAGGTTGTCTTAGTGGTGGAAGATTTGAATTTTTAGATGTGAAATGCGGATTTTGTGGGTCCTGGATTATCTGGGCTTTGCCTGTGTACTGGAGCTCTGACAGATTTTTTCCACTTACCTTTGTACTGTACAAGATGCTAAAAGAAATGCTGATAAGAGATGTGAACTTGTTTAACAGTGTGTCTGTTTGCCATGTGCTCCTGACTGTGATACCTCAGCCTGATTTATTGTCTGACACTGGACAACTCCAGTCCCCCATGGGGTGAGTCTGCTGGTTGGGAAGTGGTGGTAGATGCGGATTTATTTACAGAAATCTTCCTTATTCTTTCTGTGTGTTTTCTGCCTTGGTGACTGCATGCAGAACCTTCTTTGTGATGGAAAGATGTTTGCACCTTGGTCTGGGTTTCTTTTTGAACATTCCACAGTTAAGAAGTCCCTTTGGCAAGTAGCTATCAAAGAAAGGAGATTTGCTGACCGGAGTGTTCTTTGGCAGAAGGGCTGGGGCAGATATTACCACAAGAGAAAGTTGTTTGCAACCTGGGTTCCAATTCTGACCTTTGCAGGTATCGTCTCAGCACGGCACCACAAAAACTTCAGGGCGTCACCACTTTGGAGAGTGAATGGTTTGGACCTCACGGTGCATTTTATCCCCCCCAGCGAGCGCTTGTGAGCAGTGCTGGAGCTGCAGCTCGTGCCTTCTGTGCGGCAAACCCAGGCTCCTGTGCCACAGGGCAACCTGGGCACGGCGGTGCCGGAGCGCCTGTGCCACAGGGCAACCTGGGCACGGCGGTGCCGGAGCTCCTGTGCCACAGGGCAACCTGGGCACGGCGGTGCCGGAGCTCCTGTGCCACAGGGCAACCTGGGCACGGCGGTGCCGGAGCTCCTGTGCCACAGGGCAACCTGGGCACGGCGGTGCCGGAGCTCCTGTGCCACAGGGAGTCTGGGCTCGGCCGGCCCGGGCTGCAGCGCGGGGCAGAGCGGGCACCCTGCGGAAGGCAATGCCGCCTGCGTTAGCTGCCTCCTGCTTGGTTTGTGCTGCAGGGTGAAGCCTGGACGCGCGTCGGGGGCTCAGCACCAGCTTTTGGGTTCTGCCGCTCGGTTTGGGCGGAGGAGGGGAGGGTAGAGCAGGGCTGCTGGCCCTGCTGTCGCAGCTCCTCGCCGGGCACCTGGCCGTGCTGCCGTCTGTGCTGCCCTGCCCACGCTGCGGCTTCTGCCGGAGGAGAAGCGGTTTCCGAGCGAAGTGCGGGTGTTCCCTGCAGCCCCGGCGCTGCTGGCCCCGCGTGGGCCGGCTCCGCTCCCCGCCCGGCCCGCGCCTTCCCTTGTCCGCCTCAGCCGGGCGGGTTCGAAATAGAAGCGTTTCGAGACCATCCAGCTCCCACCTCAGCTGGAAGTGGTGGTGCCTCACTGCTCGGCAGACACCAGACTAGCTCTGTGGGTGTTTTTTACGGTCATAATTTGAAAAAAAAAAAAAAGAAAAAGTATATAGTAGGGGGGGAAAAAATCACTACCCCATTAAAGCACTTTTTTTTGTTGTAACTGCTGAGAAATGTGAATGCCTGCACAGATTGGGGCTGACTGAAACTCTAATCATTATACTGCAAGAATATTTTTGATGGATTTTCAACAGCTCCAGAGTTCCTGTCAGCATCACTGTGTGCCTTTTTAAAGTTCTTTCCTTTAATGGGTCCCAGGACCTGTGAAAACATTCAGGTCAGTTTAGTACCTGAGTCTTCCCAAGTAATTAGCAGGTAGAATTACCTGATAGCAGTCAGTGTTTTCTGCTATAATCCATCCACAGAAGCTGCAGCAGAGTAATTGCTATCTCTGACAGCCCTGCAAACATGTCTAATTTAATGTGTCAATAGGGATTTTTCTCTCAGTTTTTTTTTTCATTCCCAATTCTAGGCTGTGAATTTTCCTTTCAGAGGGCCAGACTCAAAGTGAGATGGATATATTGAACATGTGGATTTAAAGGAAATGTTTTTCCCAGCAACTGTAAATGTGTAAAAGCGTTGAGCTCATTCTCCTCTCCCCATGACTTTTCAACAGGTTAAATAAACGTATGTAGCAGACATACTCAACTCTGTGATCCCCAGTTACTGGAGCAGACAAATGCTAAACTGACCGTGGCATCTCCTTGCCAGCAGTGCAGCATTTCAGTCCTCCTGCCTTCTTTGGGGATGTTCTGCTGTTCTCTGATGCTGGCTCAGTGATATCAGCTGCTGGTGAGACACATGTAGCTTTGTAGTCCTTCCTTGGTAAACATTTGCCAGCAGTGGAGGAGCAGATGGGCTGGGATGTGCTCCGAGTTCAGGTGCAGTGAGGGTATTTCCAGGGTACTCCACAGGCGAGTTTTCCCCCGCAGGTTCTCTGTCGTGGTGCCTCCCTGGGTCCTTGTGCAGCTGCGTTAGGAACAGTGCTGGGTCTGAGGGCTGCAGCTCTCTTCACTGCTCTGTTTGTGCACATTCAGCTTTCTTGCATGTCACGTTACAGGGCTGTGAGCGTTTGTTCTGTATTTAAGAACCCAGGGTCCTGTTCTGCAAGAGAGAAAGCAGATATTCTAATGATAAAAAGGCTCCCTCCCAAAGGAGAGATCTACGTGTTATATATTCTCTACAGATCTCTAAACAGTCCTTTGAGTCCATTCACATCATGCTGCGCCTCACTGATGTTTCCTGTTTAGTTTTCAGTGAAGACCCCAACATCTCGGTTGTAAAGGAAAAATAAAATCAACTCATCTTGAACAAACCCATTGGGCATGTTTCTGAACAGTCCTGGACACAGAACACACAATATTCTTAGATATTAAAGGAGAGGATCCCTGAGCGTCAGAGCTGCGCTGTGTCAGGGATCGCAGGCATGCAGAGGAAAACTGTCCTTCCTGAGAGCACGAGCGAGACCTGAGCCCTGGTGACCTAATTGGCACTGCTAAGCTGGAGGCAGGAGAGCCATATTACATTAGTCACTTGATAGCATAGTCCTCTCCTTCTTTTTGTTTAAAAAATTCCCTTTTGAAAGAGTAGCGTAGATTTGGTGTTCTATATACTACTGCTTAAATAAACCCAAAATTGCCTGTTATCAATAGTGAAATCTTTAATATAAGATATAGTTGTATTTTGAGGAGTTAAGTCTATGCAATATAGTAATGCTTCAGTTGTAGGCCTTTTCAGAAGGAAGACCTTGAAGTTTTATAGAGAACTCACTCCAAACTGCCTTTTTGTTCAACAGAATAAAAACTGAGGTCCTTCTCTGCTTTAAATGGTAGTCAGAAAATCCACAGGTAATCCCTGGAACTTTTCATATAAATTTGACAAAAAAAGAAAGGTGTGCCAGCAGTATCTCTCTAACACAAGTAAGCTTCATTGCATAACTCAAAGCATGATGGAGATTTTGACATGCTTACTGGCAACCTGACAGATGTGTCATAGTGTCTAATCCCCCAAAGCCCCAAAGCTCTTCGGAAATGGGTGTTTCTGAAAGACTGGATTGGAAAACATGCTGCTTTTTTATTAAGCTTTTTCTCTCAATGCCTGCATTACTTCCAGCGTCATCTTATTGCCAGGCTGACTGTCCAGCTCTGCTTTGCTAGTGAGGAGGTAAAATATGTATAACTATGTATACTTATCTATACATTTTATATATATTATGTAAAAATGAGGGGGGGTTTGCTTACAGTTTGAAAATATTATGTTTGGAATTTACATCCCACATTTTCCTGTTCTGTGGAGATGTACCTCTGTTGTGTCCCAACCTCAGTATTTCTGGGAACCAAAAAAAAAAGGCAGCATTAGTATAGATTTGTGGTAAGTTCATAAAGTATTCTGGAACAATATTTGAAATGCCAGTGGTTGGGAGGAAAATAAACTATATGCTTAAAAGTGTGCTTGACTAAACAACCCTGCAATCTAAATGCAGACCACGTCTCCCTCTGAGGGATTTGCCAGCATATCTCCGGGCCAGACTCATGGGAGACTGAGAGGAGGTTTCATTGTAACATCACCGTGTCCTATAGGTTGTGCTTAGTGGCATCTCTGTTGTTTGGATGACATCCACACTTGGTAAAAAGAGAAAATTGGACCGGTTTGCATTCTGTTACAGAGCAGCTTCCTGGATGACAGAATAATTTCCAATAAAAGTACCCTGGATTACTCCCTGCTGTGAACTAATAGGGTGCTAATTAGCATATTTCATTTATTTACTTAACTGGGATAAAAGCAATTGGGCACAGGTCCCACTTACAGTGGTTTCCTGGGAAGCTGCAGAGTGCTCTGAGTGTTACCGTGCTGCATTAAAAAGATGGAAGCTCCCATAAACGTGACGTGCAGATGGAACACAAACTGGCATGGCAGTCCAACCTCCTCATAACTGAGAGCAGTTTAGAACATGAAATAAAGCTGTATTTCTGTTTCCTTCAAGTCTTTAGGTGGGCCAAATGAAAGCAGAGCAGCATTTCCCCAGCCTTTGCAGGTGTGCCGGTGCCAGTTCTGAACAGGCGCTGTGCTGTGGGCAGCATCCTGCTTTGCATCTTGGGCTCCCTCTTGCCTTGATCCCTCCTGACTATTAACAGTACTGAAGGCTTTTGGGAATACTGGGTTACCCAGGAAGCGTGGCTTGGGAATCATCCTGCAACTTTTTTCCAGCTTTCTCCCCTCCGTTCCGAGGTGAGGACTCACTGGCCCAGCTCTCTGTGCCAATCTTTAAGATATTTCTAGTTGCAGAAATGTTGAAAGTGCCCATTTATTTATCCCTCACCCCCCAGATTTCCCATGTTCCCACTTTCCTGCATCTTGCATAATTTATAAAATTTCAAGTACCCAAATTAATAGCTTACCTGGAGAAACCTTGAATGTATATTCTGAATTTGTAGATGGAGAGGCAGGAAGGAAAACTCTTTTCCTTCATTGTTGAACAAAGGTCTTTTTCCAAACTGACGTATTAAAGCACATTTTTGCATTTTTATATCTTAAGTAAGAGTTTTACTTAGGATGCAATTCCTTATCCATTTTGATTCAAATTCTGCTTAGTTATGAAAATCTGGATTTGCCCTAAGGCACTGTAGTATCTGTCTGCATCTGGGAGGCAACTTCATTAAATGAAATGGAGATTTTGTGATCAGGAGACCTGGGGTCTGTTTCTGCCCTCCTTTCGTGTTATTGTGTGACATTGAGTAATCTGCCTTTCCATTCTTCAGTTTCCTTATTCATAACTGGAGAGAATAATGCTCTATTGCCTCCCTTAAAATGCTTTAAAATTCTCAGTTGGAAGATGCTGTTTTTGGCATTAGCCCCTGTCCCCCTCCCCAGACTGGCTCCCCGTCTCAGTCCACATTAACTCCTGCCTGAGCATTTGTGCCATGATCTGCTTTTTAACATTTGTCTTGGTTTCAGATTCAGCTGCTACTGGGGTTATCAGTCTTGTTATAATCCTTGTTCTGGTCTGTACGATCTGCCTTCCCTCCTCTCCAGCTTGCTGGGAGGCTTCTCTCATTCTTTTCTTTGGGAGAATTTTTGCTCTTATTTTCCTGTTACTCAAAAAGCCCCTGAGCTTGTAAAACACATTTTGAGCATCCAAGGATAACTGTTTATAAGCCATTTAGGAGAGAGATCTGAGCACTGGAGGAGACAGAGCCTTATTTCAGGCTAGTAAGACCTGTTCCCCAGGAGGAGTGTTTTGTGTGTTATTCTTGTTCAAGTTATCACATATTCCATTAAAGCATACTTTCAACCATTCAGTACCTGTCCTCTCCTCGAAGGAGTACCTGTCATCTCTTCTGATGCAGTAACACATCCTGCAGAAACAAATATGGTTCCATTTTGGGGTTCTGTGAATAGATCTAATTGCTCTGAGTTACACTTTGAAAGGAATTTAAACGTGAGATGGAACATTCTTTGTTTTTTTTCCCCCCAAACCCACCTGAACATTGAGAAAAGTTGAATGGCAGCACCCATTGAGGACTTGTCCCAGAGTTTGAGCACATTAACTAGGCAGTTTCATTGCTACAGTGTACTGCTAAAAGTTCAGGAAACGTAAAGCTAAAAAAAAATAAAAATAATTCCTCAAGGCTTGTGAATTCATGACGACAGGGCCAGAAATATGGGACTGTTGATCTGTGTGCAGAAGAAACTACTGGGCATGTTTCTAGGGCCATTTGAATTCTGTCGGGGCCCAGAGATCTGGATGGTGGTTCTGTATAATTTTAGTGTGCACAATGTTGGACAGCTCATCGTCGGTGAGTGAACCAATTTTTCAGTAATCTTTGTCACAGCAGGCAAGATAGAAATTGGTCTGTAATTTGTAATCATTACTGCTTTGCTTGAGATTAATCCTGGATCACCCACAGTGAAAAAAGACGCCTTCT
Organism: Pipra filicauda; assembly: GCF_003945595.2. Classification (NCBI taxonomy): domain Eukaryota; kingdom Metazoa; phylum Chordata; class Aves; order Passeriformes; family Pipridae; genus Pipra; species Pipra filicauda. The sequence continues at coordinate 95,840 of NW_024104498.1, forward strand.
AACCTCAGGAAGGACCATTCTCCATTCAGAAGACCACTGAGGCTTGCTGTTCACAAAGCATACTTTGTCTTGACCATCCTTCTTTTTTATGTCAGACGAACTTTTATCTGTGTTCTGCTTTTCTCAACAATACTGAATACTCCAGATTTTTTACATAAAGCAATTTTCTCAATTCTTAACATTGTGAAAGATTGGAGGGTGGGGGGTGAGCTTTGGAGTTTTCCTATTGGTATATTTTTCAGAAGAGACAAAAAGCCCTGCTATAATGCACACAAGTAGATGTGAGAAGTGAATAGAAGTAACTTTTATTAATACCAAAAGACTCTACTTACTAGCAGGGAGTTAATGTGGGGAATTTTGGCTGAAGGACACTGTGATTGTGAAGATCTGAGTTGACTTCTGGAAGAAAAGCATTGACAAAGCAATGCAGTCATTCCAGCACTGCACTATGTGTGGTGAAACCTGTGCATTAGAAAACCTCTGATATTCAGAATGATTTCTTAACTGATCTCTTTAAGGCAGTACTAAGGCTTCTTATACAATGTTGGGGGGCTATTTTTTTTTTTTCCCCCAGTCAAAAGCTGCCTTTGTTTGGTCATTGATTCCCCTCCTTATCTCTCCACTCTTGGCTTTCTCCACAGAAGAAAGAGAACTCTGGCCTAGAGTTTGGTGTTGTGACATGAAATGCTCTTCTGTTGAAATCAGATAGTTTGGTTTAATATTGAAGGGCTTCAGACTAAGAGCTAACAGTGAATCAGGTGCAGGGGTGGCTGGGGGATACCAACATTGCAGACAATAACTGTGGCCAGAGTAGTCATCAGCTGTTGCATTTCTAGCAGGAAAGGTAAGTATTTAAACTATTGTACATTCTTGATCAGCCCTATTCAAGAATGCTAAATTCAGTGTAGGATGGATGAGAGAAGTCTTCTGGAATGCTCAGGATAACAGAGAACTGATTTTATGACAAAAGAAAGACGTTCTAGAAGCTGAAGGGCAGTGTTCAAATACCAACAGGTACGAATGGCCTGCAATTAAAGTGGAAATGCAAAATTCCTTGCCATCACGGACTATGGCTGGTGTGTGCACGTATCCCTGTGGTGTATGACAATCACTGGATATTCTAGGAGGTCCTTTCCAGTGTATTTCCTATACTGACATGTTCCTAAAGAGCTGTGTTCATGTAGTTTTCTTGGATTGGATAAAATGCTAGATAATGTGTTGAGATCTCAGTTTGCAATGGGTGAGCATTTGAATTGAAATACATATGTAATTTAAAACAAGCTTTAGGATTAGAGGTATTTGAATAGCTTGTTTTGGTTAACTTTTCTCTTGATCTATAAACACCAGAGTTACTGAGCCTACTATAAAAAGAGCAGCATGAAATACTGGCAAAAAATGTTTTATGTAAATTACTGTTATGACTTAATCACTACTCTTTTACATAATTGGAAACTTAGAAGCATCTATTTCTTACTTCAGATTTAAGATAATTCCAAGAAAGAGGTACTGGTAAATTTTGATTTTTCTAATATACCCATTTAACCCATTAATTATAAATCAATTGTTGGAGTATCACTGGAGGCCTGTAGCTTGATTTTAAATTTACATTGATGTTTGTGTTTGATGTGGGATGTGTATACTTAACTGAGCTGAGGTACATACAGAACCAGGGGAAACTTGGCACCTTTCTGACCTGTGTTAGGTTCTTCTTTGTCTAACGGGGATGTCTCTGGTTTGGAGAATTTCCAGGATGAGCTTCCTCTGTCACTTGTGGTATGGATTTCTCACAGTCCTTTCTGATACATCTGTTTATTTCATTATGCATCAAGACAAAAGAAAAACGTCTTGGATATTTGGGAAGGAGATCTGTGGCTCTGCCAAGAGCTGAGCATTGTCCTGCCTGTGGCTCTGCCTGAAGGAGTGTCTGTCAGGAAGGAGAGGTGGGAGCATCTGAGGAGCTAATTCTGGTGGCTGCTGGGAGCAGGGACGGGCTGTGGGAGTGCCTCTGGCTCTGCTTCTCTCTTTCTGCTCCAGGAACACCCCGTGTATCCAGCAGAAATAAGGGGAGGTTCAGCAGAGAGAGTCTCCTGTCCCATTTCATCCAATATTTCTGAACTGTAATGGTTTTGTGTGCCAGTCCTTGTTGCCCACTGGATCTGCACGGCCTCAGTCAGGGAAGTGTGGCTAGAGGAACTGAATAGCTTCTCCTGGCTCTGGGTAATTTATAATGTGAATATTTATCTAGAAAAATTGGGGAAAGGAGGGAACTGTGGCCCTTTACCCTTTAGGGGAGCACTGATATATATGTATGTATGTATGTATGTATATATACATATATGTTTCCTTAAATGAACAAAACCCAACTCTGGTTAAAGAATGTTTGGCTTATTTTTTACGATCCAGAATTCGGTAACTGCAAGGAAGTAGTAGTGGATACTTTTTTGCATACATCCTCATAAAAATCAAATTCAGAACCCCACTTATCTACTCCATAGCAACTTAATTCCTTCCAATTTCAATAGAGAAAGAACAACCAAAGAAAAAATAGCAGATATAAAATAAATTTGCCAAATTTAAGGTGATGGTTCTCAATTGTATACAAGGATGTATAATAATGGCTATTTTTTTTATACTTCATCAGAAGTTTTCATGCATCTATCCTTTTGTAAATAGATGAAGCTGTAGACAGAAAAGCAAAGCCACAAAGAGAATTGTTAAATCAGACTTGATGTGCTTTGCCAAACGAAGGAAAAGTTCAAACTGCATTGTAGATATAGTGCAAATGAATTTCTTTGCAGCTGTGGACACTGATCCACAGTCTCATAAAGACCATTCTAATTCTCTTCTCTCTTTGAGACTTCACAGCTCGGTCTGTCTGTCTGGGAATTCTTATCAGAATTCCAGCAGATGGGAATCACCCTGGGAGATTGCTCAGGATCTGAATGGGGGCCAAAACCAGAACAAATCGCAGCCCATTTCAAATATCCTGCAAAAAAAAGTACAGGATTAAAGAAGTATTTTAAATAAAACCTCAAATGTTCCTCTTTATGCCAACTCTTCTGTTGAAAATCATCAAAAAATTAAGACAGTTACAATATGTTTGAAAGTGCTGGGGGAGGAAGAAAAAAGCCAGTGTTCACAAAGACTAATTGAAGCAGAGAGATAAGGATCTTTCTGGATGTTCCATTTATTATTTTTCACCGCTTGTTTTATTAACATGCATCTAGAGTTACATGTTGCTTTAATCTCCTTGATTAAGACTTGCTGAAAGGATCTGTCATTATTTATTGTCTGAGCACCTCAGGTCCCACTTTTTGTTTTACGTTAGCTCTGACTTGAAAAGGAAGTACTGTAGTTTTAGTGAAGTTTAATATACCTGAGTTTCTTCAAAAACCAATAAAAAACCAAAACCAAAAACCCCTAAATCAGTTGTATGAGTAAATATTATCTTAAGGCAGAAGACCCCACTTTCCTGTGACTGATACACAGTCAGTGTTCTTTGGAAAAGCTTTCCTGAGCTGTTGTCCGTGTTCTTTTCTTACCACAGGTTTGCTGTGCTCACTTTTTTTTGCTGCTGAAATACTTGGGGGGTTTTATCCTCTAGTGAATACGTGTCTTCAAAGCTGAGGTAAATTCTTTTTAGCCACAAAGAGGTAACTCAGCTTGCCAGTGCTTTGCTGCTGAGCCACATTTAAGTAGTTCATGGGGCACTGGGACAAGTTCCTAGAAAGGAGTCACAGCATTTGCTGGGATTTCAGCTCAAGAGGGGAATATATGTTTTTAATGTAGGACTTTTTTTTCCCTGTTAGTGAGTTCAGGAAGATACTTAAGAGGAGAATAAAATAAAGGCCTGTTGTAAAGGTACCCAACTCCTCATTACCACCTGCAGGCCACACATTTCTGCTGCACTGTTGTCTTGGATATTATAAACGTGATGTTGATTTTTTTTTTTTTTCCTAAATTGACTTTTATGTTCAGGAATATATATGAAATTATATAATTTAAAGAATATTTCTAACATTGGGTGGAAGTATTTGTATGCATACAAATACCACCCTGGCTCCAAAAACTAGACATATATACTGTATTTTGATTTTCCTTTGTGTGTGTGTGTGTGTGTATCAGAGGGAGAGGTTCCAGTTATGAAAGACTCCAGTTAAAATACCTGTTGGTTTGGGAACATGAGATCTGCTTGGAGAATTGGCAGCTAAAAATGCCATTTAAATACTCTGCTCTCTTAATACATCACGTTAATAATAACTGCTCTAAGAAAATATTTTAGGATATAGATATTTAGAACAGTTGGATTACTTTTGACAACAGTGCAAGGAATCCATTCAAAGCTGATTTCCCTCTTTTGTTCACTGAGGACCTGCAGAATCTAAGATAAAAATGGCAGTTGTCCTGAGGGCACCCTGAGGCATGTCATTAAAATTGGAATTTGATCCTCTTTTCATGGTTACTTGGGACAATCAGCCACAGCAAACCTGAAAACTCATCAGTTTTCAGAAATATGACATGCCCTTGACTTTGTCAGTTTGGATTCAGTGTGCAAGATTTGAGTATTTCAGAATCCCTTTAGATGTCACTCTGTCTTCAAGAATACATTGTGACTTGTACTGTATAAAAGATACCGTACTTCTAAACATTTCTGAGCACTTCCCCTATTCGTGACAAGGGACAAGCTAAATTATAGTCATCGAAGTGAAATGCTTTTTTAATTGAGATTTTTTAACGCTGGTAATTTTAATAAATAGAAATGTATGGAGTCCAGTTATTTTTAACTATTAAAATATTTGTAAATGAAAAGTTTGACTGTCTGAAGGGATATGGACCTTTCTAAAACTGGATGAAACTATCCATTCGGCCTGGCTGTGTCTTTCTATTTGATAACTGCAATTTTCAAACATATATGGAAAATGGATGCAGAACAACATTTTCTGTTTATTCCTCTGTACCTGTGCTCTTGCTGCTTTGGAGCACCTTGCCTTCCCCCCTTCCAGGCTGCCAGGTTTTAAGAATTTACACGTGTTTTCCGAAGTATTCTTTTGCTCAATGGCAAAATAGTCGCTTTTCTGTTCCTGCAGCCGGGTTGCCAGGAATTGCCCTTTGTGTCTGTGGCACAGGAACCACGAGCTGGGCACTGTGCTGGGCACTGTGCCGTGCCCGAGCCTGCCTGTGGGAGCTGCTGGGCCTGCGGGGCTGGAGACACACCCCCTCTCCTGCCCTGCCTCTGCCCCCTCTCCTGCCCTGCCTCTGCCCCCTCTCCTGCCCTGCCCTGCCCCCTCTCCTGCCCTGCCTCTGCCCCCTCTCCTGCCCTGCCCTGCCCCCTCTCCTGCCCTGCCTCTGCCCCCTCTCCTGCCCTGCTCTGCCCCCTCTCCTGCCTGCCTCTGCCTCTGCCCCCTCTCCTGCCCTGCTCTGCCCCCTCTCCTGCCCTACCCCGCTCTGCCCCCTCTCCTGCCCTGCTCTGCCCCCTCTCCTCCCTCCTGCCCTCCCCAACTCTGCCCCCTGCCCTGCTCTCCCCCTCTCCTGCCCCTCTGCCCCCTCTCCTGCCCTGCCCTGCTGGCTCTGCCCCACTCTCCTGGCCCTGCCTCTGCTCCTGCCCTGCCCTGCCTGCCCTCTCTCCTGCCCTGCTCTGCCCCCTCTCCTGCCCTGCCTCTGCCCCCTCTCCTGCCCTGCCTCTGCCCCCTCTCCTGCCCTGCTCTGCTGCTCCCCGAGAGCTGGGGGGAGAACCATCTGCTGGCACCGAGGGCACCTGGGGGCTTTGGGAGAGGGGCAGTGATGGTGAGACACCTCTGGCTGGGCCTCGGCTTCCCCCAGGACATTCTTCAGCTGCCTCCTGTCCTCAGCTTTTCTGTGATATGCATTTGTTCCTCCCTTTTGGTTTGGTTGTTTTTCGGTTTTTGGGTACATCTCTTTTTACTTAGTCTGTGAACTGAAGTTCCTAGTTAACATGCAGAGTATTTGTAACTGCAAATCAGTTCATTTGATAATTGGCATAAAAGTGTCACACGTGGAGCAGCACAAAACTTGGCAGCACTAGACAGGAGGAGGTTTCGGTGCCTAATCCCCGCCAGGCACACGGGTTAAGGTGTTTACTTGTGCCATTTGTGTGGGAAGGAGAAACCTTGCCTGTTCATGTGGAAATTCCTAATTGCTTTCTTCCTTTTGACAGATTTATGGGTTACAACAAAACATAATTGCAAGTAACACAACAAAGTAACACTCTCCTGAGCAGCTGTAGTGTTGCTATTATAAATAGGAGTACTAATGTACAATGTTGGTTATTGTGAAAGTACATTCAGCCGAAGTTCTCAGTTTTTCTTGCTGTGCATGTTACGCTCTTGGTCTTCTGCTTCAGTTTGCAGGAGAATTCCTCCAGTCTTCAGCACAGACTAGCAACATCTGTTGCCTCACTTGTCTCATCTGTTGTTCAACGTTGAAATGGTTAATAATGTGCTAGAGGCCAGTGAGTACCTGGTAACCTGTTCCTTGTCCTGAATTTCCGCTCTCGTGATTGAAAATAGCCCCTGGGTTTTTGGAGATGCTCTGCTTTGTGAAGTTGTCCTCTGCACAAAGGCCTTGCACTGCCAGACAGACTAGAGTGGAATTGTTGCTGTGTCAGCTGTGTCTGCAGGTCTGCAGCACTCACAGGTCTTTGGATGTGCTGTGATGTTCACTTGGCTGCTGTGACTGTTGAGGGCCGTCAGGAACCATGACCTGAGGTTGGGAGAGGTCGTGGAGGTTGGTGTTTAGGACACCTCTGCTGTCTGCCTGCTTCATGGACTGACTTTTCTTTTGCGACAGTTGACAAATTATCCTATTTCTTTGAGCCTTGGTGTCTTTCTCTATAAATTGAAAATGCTTCTGCATTTAAAAAAAGAAATTTCACTGGCAGAATGCTGTAGCAACAAAAAGTTTTGCAGGCACTGTAAAGCTCCTCATATCAGTCATGATGATGACTTAGCAAATACATATTACATTTATTCTGAAACCACATAAGAATATAGCACATGGGGTAATTGATGAATAGCTGTACTTACTGAAGAAATAGAGAAAATGAGGCTGCATCCATGCTTGCATTTGTAGTACATTACAGGACTATTTTCCAGAGGTCTGATGTCAAGACCGTTGTGTTTATGAGGAATAAGAAATTTTGATAAGTCCGAGGCTAGTAAAAGAACCCTTTTTTTCTTTTTTTTAACATGTAGATATTTTAATTCTCATAGCTCTGTGCCATTGTGCTTAGTATCTCACAAGAACTAGCAAAGGTATATGGATGTGAGTATGCTGAAAGCTACGTATTTTATACTCACGTTAAAAACTGAATTATGCTGGTACTGAAAATACAGTACAAACTCTGAATAAATTCTGCTGTTGCAAATCATATATTTGGATTGCAGTTGCTGTGAGACTGAGCCCTTACAGATTCTTAAACTTTTCTCAGGATAATTTTAAAGCTTCACTCAGCCTAGGATTTTAGCTTAAATCTGTTAAACAGAAAGGTCTTAAGATTGTCTGTAGGAGTTTTCTGTAGACAGTAACACAAATACTGGGCTTACACAAGTGCTGGCCTCTCTGGAATCTGGGTACCTTGAGCAAGGTGCTTCAGAGCAAGATCTGAATCTGATATTAAAGATAAAATATTGATTGTTTTGATTTCTTACTGAGAGACCTCATTAGCATTTTACTCTCAGTGCACGTGTATTTTCATATGACATTCATTTATGTTTGGTCAATATGAAAAAACCCTTCTTCTGAGCCTCAGAAATTGCTATCCCTAAGACACAGTTTTAGTTCTGTGACCTTTATCATAGCAGCAAAGAGTAAATCTTATTCAAAGCGTTTAGATGAGATCAAACGTAACCTGCAGAGTGGGTGGAATGGAAACGGGGCTCTTTTCGGAGTGCTCCCGCTAGCAGAGCCCTGCCTGCAGCCCTGTTGTTAAAGCCCCACGGCAGCGTGTTCAGTCGGGGCTGGTGCCGCTGGCAGTGCTCCGAGTCCCTGCAGATGAACCCAAATCCAAGGCAGAACAGGGAGTGCTCCTTCACACCTCGGGGGAAGCGTTTCCTTCCCGTCCTGAGAGAGGAAACCTTTCCCTGCTGCAGTGCCAGGAGTAGCACTGAAGGCAGGGTTGGTGAGATGGGTGATGCTGGTTACACATGGAATGCTTTTGGTGTTTTCCTCATGCTAAGCCTTGCTGTGAGGCATCTCAGCAAAGAGCACCGATTAATCATTGCTAGTGTGCCTTAGTTTTGGTCCATTTACTTTTCTGACACCAAAAATGTGGACTTGAAGACATTTAATTATGAATATATACTGAGAGATATTATTAACATTGAAAGAGGCCTTTTTTTCTTTTTTATATAATAGAACATCTGGGAATTTAGAGGTCTTAGATGATGTTTGTTTTATCTGTTGTATTTCCACCTTAGTTAGGGATTTTATGATGACAGGGAAATAACCTGGTATCTTATTTAAAAATGGTGTAGAGCACATTATGTGAACGTAGCAATTAGGTAATGAGGGTTTTGTAAACTTCATAAAGTATATAATTCTCCTCTTAGGTTTTATCTGTCCAGATTTTTTATGTCTTGAAGTACTTCATGATCAGTAAATAATAAATTCAATTTAATGATTAGTGGTTTTGTCACTTAGAAATACTCACTTGGAATATATATTTTTAATTGGCATCAATGGCACATTTCCCAGGGAGCATGACAAAATGGATCATTTAATAGATGCCCAATCTCTCCATCCATCTATCTATCAGCACAGCACATGATGTTTTGACTTTAACATGGTAATTATCTCGGGCTGACTTCAGAGGAAGAAACTGCCACCCACACAGCAGTGCTTAATTACTTTAGACTTCAGTTTGCCAAGAGAAAAAATTACTTTTTTTTGCACATTGCATGGAATTGAAATGATTTCATTGTCATTTTATTTGAAATGCAGCCTGACATCACCATGGCATCATGGGAAAGAGAATGCAAAATTTCTCTGAAATTCTTAAAATAGGCTGAAAGCTGCCTTATATTTTAATGGTTTTCTGTGAAGCCTGTGTTCACATTCCTTGAATGTTAATGATGAGCTGCTTCAGCTTATGGGAGGAATTTTTTTTCCTGTGAATACATTTCATTTGCAAGCCAATGAATGCAGTTTTTTTTAAAGTTGCCAAAACCAATACAGACTTTGGCACTCTAAGGGCAGGTGACTGTTCAAATTAATGTTTGTGTGCTGTAGAATCTGAGAACATAGCTAGTAAGATGAAAGAGATGATGAATTAATGGTAGTGTACAGGCAGTTTAGGAATCAAATAACTAATTTTTTTTGTCATTGGCAATCACAGCTATTATCCTGAAATGTGGTAAGAAAGTTGCATATGCATGTTTTCAGCATTTGAAAACTTGATTTAATATCTATGAAAATGAGTACAAGGGTTTGTGTATACATTGTTAAACATGCTGCTAATTGATTTGCCACACAAATACTGGAGGCAACCTGCTCCAGTTAAACACTGCAGACAGATTTTTGTGCTCAGAAGAGAACTTGGTTCTTAGATGTCTTACCCTGTGGTCGCTGAGGGCAAAGAGCCGTTTGGGGAGCGGTTTAAGGCTGTTGGCTCTCTTGAGCCTCTGATGCCAGTGGGGTTCCACTGTTGGGCGCTGTGGGGCAGAGGGGGTGCCGCAGTGCAGTGGGGTTCCAAGGTACAAGAAGGAGGCCGAGCAGGGCAGTGGGTGCCAAGGAAAACGACGGCCGAGCCGGGCAGTTGGGTACAAGGCAAGAAGTGAGCCGAGCAGGCAGTGGGGTGCCACAGGAACACGAAGGAGGCCGAGCAGGGCAGTTGGGTGCCACAGTAACCCGAAGGAGGCCGAGAGCAGCAGTGGGTGCCAGGAGGAACACGAAGGAGGCCGAGGAGGGCAGTTGGGTGCCAAGGAAAACACGAGGAGGCCGAGCAGGGCAGTTGGGTGCCAAGGAACACGAAGGAGGCCGAGCAGGGCAGTTGGGTGCCACAGGAACACGAAGGAGGCCGAGCAGGGCAGTTGGGTGCCACAGGAACACGAAGGAGGCCGAGCAGGGCAGTTGGGTGCCACAGGAACACGAAGGAGGCCGAGCAGGGCAGTTGGGTGCCAAGGAACACGAAGGAGGCCGAGCAGGGCAGTTGGGTGCCAAGGAACACAAAGGAGGCCGAGCAGGGCAGTGGGGGTGCCAAGGAACACGAAGGAGGCCGAGCAGGGCAGTGGGGTGCCACAGGAACACGAAGGAGGCCGAGCAGGGCAGTTGGGTGCCAAGGAACACGAAGGAGGCCGAGCAGGGCAGTTGGGTGCCAAGGAACACGAAGGAGGCCGAGCAGGGCAGTTGGGTGCCAAGGAACACGCTCTTTGTTGTCAGGGGGGAAGGCAAAAGCTGGGGCCGGGGCTGCGATGCCTCCCAGTGCTCTCGGAGGGTGAAGTGCCTCGTGGGGCTGGGAGTGGTGCTGAGGGCACTGAACAAGTGTTCCAAGCCCTGGCTCTCTGACCTGGCACGGGCTGGCCGGGAGCAGTTGTGGCTCCTGGCCGGTGTTTGGACCCCGTGTTCTGTGCATGTTTCTCCTGGCTGGGCGTGCAGCACTGAGGCAGGAAAAGCTTGTGTTTATCTGCTTCCAAATCAGTAATAAATCTGCACACAGCCAACGCTGCCAGTCTTGCTGTTAAAATTTTACCCTCAACAAGAAAATTCAATATACTGTCTTCCCAAATGGCAAATAAGTAATATTGAAAGTGTCCTTTTTAAGGTAAGATGTATCTTCTTTTTCAGTTTAAACATTTATACAGTGAAGACCCACTGAAATTATTATTTCGTTGTCACACACACTTTTCACAAAAGAAGAATGCAGAGAAGCCTTTTGAAATAAATCTGGTGACACTAGAGAGTTTACAAATACTAGCATATTAATATACAGCTAAAATAATAATAAAAAACACCATGCTGCTAAAGATGTTTAGTATTATCCACTCTCTGCGGGAGTTTATTAGAAACTCCAGCTTTCTTTTATTAAAATTTCAATTGGCTTGGTGAATGAGATCCTATGTTAGTGTCATAAAGTGAGAAACCAGAAGGAGAGGATATTGGCATTTAAATGCAGATTTCATTTTGAAATAGTGTATATTATAACACCAGAATATTACATATCACAAATATTACATATTAGTGGTGTTAGAAATAGTTGCACTGATTTCTATATTCATCAAATTGTCATTGTTTTCTGTGCCATCTGGAAGTTTATACATGTAATTTTTAAATATATCCTAAGAAGTTTTTAATATAACTATAAGTAGAAAGCAAATACTGCATAATTCTGTGGAGATTTTAAAAGATGGTTGGCACAAATGGTGTCCCAGAATTGGCTTCGGTGTCAAGGGACCAACTTAAATCAAAGGATCAAACCTTTTCTGACTCATTACAGGAGGTCATGGATTTAAATTTGACAATTGTATCTTTTTAGGTGTGTGGTTTAATAGTGGTTTTTATTGAAGACTGCTCGGTGTTTTTTCAACCACCTTCTCACCTGTGCAGATCAGCCCTGGGGCTGGGATGGCTCAGCTGGACATGAACTCTGCATTTGTGGCTCTTCCCCCTTCCCTGAGCTGTGCTGGGTGGTGTTGGACAGGGATGTTATAAGCATTGACAAAGGTTTTTGCTGCAAATTGATCTCTGTTTCCTGGCACCTTCAGAGAAGATGAGCTGGAAAAGATGACCAGAAGTGGATGAGGTGTGCTTATCCCTCCTCCCTGCTCTTCCCAGAATTGCTCTCCTCTGTGTGTGCTCCCAGCAGCTGATGGGGTCTGTCCTTCAAACACTCTGGGGGTGGGGAGGGTGACAGAACTCTGGTGCCAAGCAGCTGAGACCGTGGTAAGGGAGGAACCTGGCTTTACTCTCCCACCTCAGGGATGGAATGACTTGGGGAAGAGGTGCTCAGAGTTTTATTCCACCTGAAATCCCACAGAAGGACCATAAGGGAAATGTGATTTTAAGACTGAATGGGTTTGTGTGTACATATATTCTCACATACACAATATAAATACATAGAGTTCAAATATCAGTTTTGTACCTTCGCTTTTCAAGAGCATGTCTGAGTTGCTGTTTAATTCTGAACTGGTGTTTTTCTTTTTTTCTTTTTTTTTTTTTTTTTGTTTTGTTTTGGTTTCATGTAATTTAACTTTGGTGGTCTCAGCACAGTGACATCTGGACATGTTGCAAAATGGTCATAAATTAGCCCACAGTCTTTCACATACTTGTGTAATTAACTTCAGATTTTTTTTCTATTTTATTTTTAAAGAGATTCCTCTGTTCTGTTGTTTGTGATTGGATAATCAGTGTTTCATTATTTGGTGAAGTGTTGCTTTAAAAGTTGATGGCACCAACAACTCAATCCAGCTGGAACCCTCCACGATGGAAAAAAAGTCTCTCTCACATCCCCCCATCTGGATTGTTCAAGATGCAGCGAGAAGTTTGCACTTCTGCAACTGCAGTTCTTTCATGACAGGTTCTGTAAATTTTACACATGGCTGCCTGCTTGGAAAATATTTTCCAGATTTCCATGTTTGCAGCACTGACATGTGAAACCAAAGGCCTTCCTTCTCCATTATGGCACAAGTACTCACAGATTGCACACTAACTTTATAAAATCTGGAAATGGATCATTTACAACTTTCAAACAAATCAAAGTGCCCTTTGATCTTGACTCCAAGTTTCCTTAGGAGCAACAAATAAAAATAACTTTTGTGGTGGGCTTTTTTCCCTCCTAAATATGGTCAGTATTAATGTAACTGTTATATCTCTCTGAAAACTCAAGCAACACATTTAATACATTTTTGTTTCAAAGTGTATATCTGGGAAGAGAAATATAATTCAGCAAGTGTAGGCACCATCATGATCACTGGGGTGGCTGGTAAGTGCATCTGTAGAGGCTGTATGAGCTCAGCAAGAGAGAGCTTGGTCTGTCCTTTATTCCCTCCTACTTGTGTGGTTTTGTTTTCACTAATGTTATCACAAATTTGGAATAGCCTTGTTGGAGGAAAAAAACCTGACACTGCAAAATCTGTGGAAATCTGTAGTTACTTTGATGCAAATTAACTTATCCCATAACCTTCAATTACATTTTTCTGATTCCTACAGAACCGCTAAACACATTAAAAATGTATGCTGTTGGAAGTGTGAAAAATCTGCAACAATTACAGAACACTTACATTTTAAAATATTACATTCAGGCAGTCATCATCCGTGATGAGCTTCAAGTCACCATATTGCCTATTGTCACTATTTCCTTGGCCCATCATTTATTCTGACTTATGTTTTAGATATATTTTTGAATGTTATAAAAGTTTAAAAGGGAAAAATACAGCTTGCTGACAGAAGAAATATGCATCATTTATTAACTCTGGTGGAAAAGATATTTTTATTTTTGTTAGACGCTGCTGATTTTTGCAAACGTACTTCTGTCTCTTGCAAGCTGGCCTGACTGGAATCCACAGTGTAGTATGGTCAGGATTTTCTCAGTCTCAGCCATGGTGCTGCCTGAAGTATTTTACCTTTATAACAGATAAATTCTGGCACAAAGGATTTTAAAAAGCCATCTTTAGTAAAGGTAGAGCTTAGGAGGGAAAGGCTGGGCATCTCCAAACTAAAAGCAGCTTTGGAGAAACGTGAAGTCCCAGAGGTCAGTTGGGCAGGTGACGAATCTCTCATCTGCCAGGGAGGGAGGCACTGTGGGCACTTGGATCGTTCTGTGACCTGCTGTCAGAGCTCTGACATTGCACAAGGGTTGAGCTTCATGGCTGGAAGCAGCTTTTTGTTCAGCAGTGTTTATTGAAGGACGGGGGCTTCCAAAGGGTTGGTTTTGTTGGATGCAGGAGGTTCTGGGGGGAAGGTGATGGCTCGGCTGGGGCTGGGCTGGGCTCTCCAGCCTGACTGCTGGCAGCAGAGGGGTTGGGAGCACTCCAGTGACCAGCGAGGCTCAGAGTGTGCAGCTCACCCTGTGCAGGGGTAAGACAGGCCACAGGGATGAGTGTCAGATGGAAGTACAACATCGGTCGCTTTAGATCAGCTCCTTCTTGTTAACTTTCTAACACATGTACACAAACCACTTGCAAACAAGTAAATACCTTAAAATATTTGATGTTTCCTTTATAGGCTAAGGAGAGTGAAAGATTTAAACAGAACTGGAACTGAGCCCTCCCCTTCTGCCCCCTTAATAGTTCATAGAATACCCTCCTGTGCTTTGTGGTGGAAGCTGTGCAAGTATGAGAAGATAGAAAATTAGATGACTTTAGGACTATTTTTGCATGTATTTCAGTGTGATGAATGGCTGGGGTAGCCTAGAGGAGCCAGATGAGCTAATGAAAGGGGGATTAAAAGTCCAAGTCAACTGTTTTTTAACGAGTGGCATCATCACTGTAAACAAGATAAATGAGACCTATGGCTTTGTGTTTAGTTACACAGTACCCTCATGGTGGGCTGCAAGACTCTAAAAAATGAACAAAGCAACAGGCTCGGAAGGAGAAAGCATGTCTGCTTCAAGAAAAAAATCAGCTTTTTAACAGAGCTGTGATGCTCCTAAAGCACTGCTGGTCCCTGAACACAAAAGCTGCACTGTGCACATGTGCTGGGCTGGGCTGTGCACACACGGCGTCCCTGGGACTCGCTGCCAGCCTCAATTTCTACCCAGCACTGTTTTATCTATGTCGCTTTCTGATACAGGGAAAATCTTATTTGAAAATGAACATTACCATCTTCTGTATATCTGGACTAAAAGTTCTAACTGTAATGCTTTAATCCAAACTTCAGAGTCTACAGTTAATAAATCTGGGTTAGTTTATCAAGGTAGAATAAAAAATCTGTTGTATAGTTGCAAATGATGGCTATTTGAAACAGGTGCCACACAGCTTCCAAATACTTTCTCCTGCTGCTTTAATATAGAGTTTATTTACCATTTTTCCACAAAATAACCTTTTTAAGCTGAATATTCTGTAGCATTGTACTCTTGTCCCGTAAAGTCTGAAAAAATAGCAGCTAATGAAAAACATAGTCTGTAGGCTTGTTTATTCCTAACTGATCCTTTTTTTTTGAGAAAAGAGAATGGACTCTGTTGAGCTAATAGGCATTAACATGTTAAAGTTGCTTTTTGAGATTATGACTCCTTGTTTGCTCATGATTAGGATTAAACCTAAGTATAGCAGGTAGTGATTCTGTCAATGGCAGTGCTAAGTGGAGAGAAAGCAAACAGGGTATTTTATTTTTATCTCTATGTTCCATACTCCAGCAGTCATGGAGAGGGAGAGTTTCCAGCTCAGTACTCAGGGTTCTCCCTGGGTTGGGTTGCTGGGGGGGATATTGGCAGCACTGTGGCTGCAGGTTCTCCTGATCTTCCTTCCTCCTCTGCAGGGAAGTGGGGGAAATGCTGAACTTTGGTAATGAGTATTTTACACTGAAAATTAAATTAGTGTGGCTGCTGTTGAATTCTTTTGCCTTCTCCTTCCCAAGCTGGAGGAAGCAGTTCTGCAGGGTGGTAGGGATGGCAGAGGAAGGCAGTGTGAGCTGTAGGGTTTGGCATCCTGGGCAGCCGCTGTGGCTCCCAGCTGCTCATTATCCATGAGCATTGATCTCCTTTGTTCCACTTGCTGAAGCAGTTACTAGTGTTCGATCTATTAGAGGGCTGTAAGAGTACATATGTGCTTTTCTAGGTTTCCATGCCTCGTGTGAAAACAATTTATTAGATGCTTTTCATTTAATTATTAGCTATGTGACGCGTTTTATCAAAAAGAGGTTGGAAATCTTTCTGTACATATATTGAAAATTTTGTGTGTACAGAACTCCTTGCCAATTGTTGTTTGTGTTCCCTGAGAACTAAATCTTCAGACATTAGGAACAGTCCTGAAGTTCTTCAGTGGTTTACTAACATAATAACAAAAGAAGAAAATTATTTCTTTATGTAGAACTTGTAGTATTACTTAGCTTTTGGCATGTGGGTAGTTTCTTTATGAAGAGAAATGTTAGCGTGTGCCATTCTGCAGAAGTGGTTGCAGATCTGAAGGTATACTGACTTTCTTTCCTAGTACTTATAAAAAAAAAAAGATTGGTTTAATTTGGAAGGACTTTCCCAGTGAGAAGATTTTCTGGTTGTTGAGAGCAGTGCAGATCATGCAGCCTTTATATACTTCTGGTGGCAGGCCCAGTGCTTGTATGACTGGGAGAGAGAACAGGGATGGCAGGAGTAGCTCTGCATGTATCATTTTGTAACTTGGTGAGGACAATTTCAAATATCCCTTTATTTTGTTTGGATAAAGCTGAGGGAGAGTGTGGTGAGATAGCTAAGAGAACAGAAATTGCTGATTTCATTCTACTTTTTTTCTTGACCCTTTTTTTTTTCCTTTTTTTTTTTTTTTTTAAGAGACTTGAGACAGAAAAAAGATCTCTGTATCCGAGTTTACCTCTCAGCAAAATGACTGTTACGACACTTACTGTCCAGGGATGAACTTTATAGTAGATTTCAAAGGCCCCCAGATTAATGGATAGAAGGCAGTTGATAAAATTGTCATCCAGATGCTTTCCCTGTCTGCTACTTCATCACACTATAACATTTTTAATGAGATTTTTAATGCAGCTTGTTGTTGTTTTTGTTGTTTCATCACTCACAACATTAATTTTTTTCTTTGCTAAATGTCTTGCCTCAGAGTGGTGAAGAATGTAAGCTGTGTAATCTGATAACAAATATTTGCATGTTCAGTAAACTGTTTGTGAAATATAGGCAGTGTTTTGAATTCCAAGCTATTTGCTGGAGAGAAATTGATTTTAGAAGATACTTTAGGATTTCCTCCGCATAGCACGGGATGTGCAGTGTTATCTGTTTAGCCCCAGTGGGAGCCAGAGTGCTCTGGCTTTGTCCTGAGGGACGTGTTTGCACCATTCCTCAGGAGTATTTGATCTTTCCCTTCCCAATCCCTCTGAGTGTGGAGGCAGCTCTGGGCTGGAACCAGCGAGCTGGGCTGCCCCGGGCCTGTACCTGCAGAGCAGGGAGGGGCTGAGCAGAGGGGAGGATTCTCCTTCCTACGTCATGGAATGCTTCCAGGCTGTACCTGCTGCCATCAGCTTCTGAAGAGCGGTCTTGGGTGTTGTGTAGCAGTTTCTAAAACGTGAACCAGAGCCCTACCATATTCCTTAGTTCCTGGTCCTCCCTTCCCATCTCTTCGTAGCTGTCTGGATCCTGGCATCCTGAATTAAACTTTCACCAAGGTATTGGGGAGGGAGTGCACCCAGATAAAAACTCATGGTTCTGCTGGAAATCCACCTTGTTCTCCTATTTTTCCAAATATTGCGGTGGAAAAAAAGTCATAAGTTATCATTATAAGGTACAAATAAGAATAGATTTACCCCCTGCCCACCCTGGATAACATCCTCCGTGTGACTGAGAGATTGTTTCTAAGCATTTCTTAGAAGATTTTAACTTGATTCCACTGGGGGTCGATCCTTTGTGTGCTTGGGGAAGTACTCCAAGAGAAATGGGAAAGAGAGCACAGAGACATCAATAAGCAATTATTTCACGGAAAGCAGTCACGAGGCTTCCAAATCTCTAGGAGGACAGTACCTATTTAATACCTTTTTGGCCAGGTGAAAAGTAGAATTTCCCCCTGCCTTTCTAGTTTTCTCCAAACAGGAAAATCCCTAGCATGGTGTGCCCCAACTGGGAAATGCTGGAAAAGCAGAGTTGAGAGATTCAACTTCTGCTGCCTGTTGCTCATGAAGTAGAGGATGACCCAGCTTGACTCTCAGATTCGATATTTTTTTTGCTTGTTGGCAAGCAGAAAAGTAAACAACGTTTAACTTGTAAACTTAGAACTTAATTAATGGTATTAAAATAATTGAAAGAATGTGAATATAAAATGCCAAGATGCTGTTTTTATTACACCCTATACAAAGCAGAACTGTAGTAAAAATAAGTTATTCTGTAGCATTGAGGAGTATACATTATTAGTACATTAATATTTGTTTTTATTGGAGTTTTAATGGTTTATAGGGCAATTGGAACATAAAAAAAATAAATCTTGGAGACTGCCAAGAATCACAAAGGACAACAAATATGTTAGGCTATAAAGTATAATGTACTGTGTTTCTGGAATATCCTGAAGAAAAGATAAAAGCCATATTGGTCTGGATATGACATTCTGCCAGTGTTGCCTGCAGGATGCACATAGTGTGAAAAAACCCCCAAAACAGTGAGGCAGACTGAGCCACAGCTCTCTGTGTGAGCCTTTCCTTGCACAGCTTCTCCTTTGCCCTGGCGCAGGGTTGGATGAGGCCGTGGTGGAGGTGCCACCCTGCTGTCCCCTGGCAGTGGTGGAGGTGCCACCCTGCTGTCCCCTGGCAGTGGTGGAGGTGCCACCCTGCTGTCCCCTGGCAGTGGTGGAGGTGCCACCCTGCTGTCCCCTGGCAGTGGTGGAGGTGCCACCCTGCTGTCCCCTCAGCCATGGAGGTGCTCCTGAGGGCAGTGCCGTGGCAGAGGCACCAGCTGGGTGCCGAGCAGCCCCTCAGGGTGCAGAGCAGCCCCTCAGGGTGCAGAGCAGCCCCTCAGGGTGCAGAGCAGTCCCTCAGGGTGCCGAGCAGCCCCTCAGGGTGCCGAGCAGCCCCTCAGGGTGCAGAGCAGCCCCTCAGGGTGCCGAGCAGCCCCTCAGGGTGCAGAGCAGCCCCTCAGGGTGCCGAGCAGCCCCTCAGGGTGCAGAGCAGCCCCTCAGGGTGCAGAGCAGCCCCTCAGGGTGCAGAGCAGTCCCTCAGGGTGCCGAGCAGCCCCTCAGGGTGCCGAGCAGTCCCTGAGCCCCGTGTGGGATGTGCTCAGGACACCACTGGTGTAGCTGAGCTGGTACTTGTGGCAGAGATCAGGCTCCGTTTGACTCAAGGAGCTGCTTTCGGTTCTGCAGCACTGATGTGTGTGACCGAGGGCCAGGGAAAAGAGGGAATTAAATCTCCTGTGTTTATTTAGGTAGGAATAGGGGTTCACAGGAATATAATTGTCAGGGGAATGCTGGTCAATGCAGTGTAATTAAATAACCTCCAACACTTCCCAGTGTAACATCTCTGACAGTCACAGTGCAATGGCAGTGCTGTTGATGAAGTGGGTGTGTAGATAAGTATGGACAGATTATCCTGAAGGGTAATTGAGTCAGGTAAAGATGAAATGAGAAATTTGAATATAAAAGTGAAGGAGACGGAGAGAAAAGAGCAAAATGAAACATCTGGATTGAAGACTCAGGTAACCACAAGTCACATAGTTGGACTGACATTTATTAGGTAACTGAATTTGTGTGCAAGTATTACATGTTCTTGGACATAAGTTAGCGAGGGAACTCTTAAGAAAACTCAAACAAAACCCCCCTGAGTTGATTGATTCAGAAAATAGGTTAGGATTTACAATATGATCTGTATGATGTATTTTTTAATCAATATTCATTTCCTTAGGTGTTTTGCAGAAGACCTTTATTAAAATGAAGCAGAAGAATTCTGCAGAATTTGAATACGCTTTTCTAGAAAAAACATGATAGATTTTCTGAGCAGTTTTTAAAGCTAGTCTGTAGGAATTTGTGAAGAATGTATCCCAAGGGAATATTCCTTGGGATCAGTAATCCACTAAGTATTTATATGTGCATGTATGCACATATGCAAAAATATATCCGGTTTCCAGAAGGAACTGTGGAACATTGTGGTTGTGCATACAACATTGCTCCACTACAAATAAGGGTAACTCCAACAAGGAGCTTTGCCAGGGTTTTAATATCTTGGGTTTTATATATGTGTATTTTTCAACATTTTATGACATAGAGGAACATCTTGTGGAAAAAATAGTTCAACTTTTTAGTTCTAATTAGTGATGCTACTAGGAAATCTTCCTGAAACTAAACTGTATGTCACCTTCAGATGTACTCTTTTCTTTTAGTAGTGTACAACAGCATTTGACCCTGGTGAATGTTCTCCAGTTGTAGTGCCTGAGAGAGAGAAAATATATTTGCTAGCTTTCTATCCTATAACTAAATTAATAGACTCAGGGACCAATTCATTAAAATTTTATATCTGATTTGTTTGGGTCATAGCTCTGTTATAACTTGTTATAAATATATTATATTGCTTAATATTGCATACTCTATTAACATAACAGACATTAACAACTGTAGCCCATCTGGAGCTAGAGGGAAAAAGCCATAATCATTTACCTTGCCAGCTGAAAAATGACATAAAAAATCATGTGTTACAAAAGTGATTTGACCCTTCTCACATGTAATCAAGGAGATTATAAATAATTAAATGGCCTAGGGAGGTTCAACAGAAACTGTCCACATTCCTCCCCTGCTGTTCTGATCCTTTTATTTACTCATTCAGGAATTCAGTAAATGATAGAGTAGGTAAGGCCTTTTTTTCTTGGGTTCTTTTGTAGGAGATACTGAACAATATGTCCTGCTTTATGACAAGATGAAGGTAACACTAAGTCTCCAGCTTTTCTATAGAAATTATTCTGTGCATGAGTATGGACTCTGCCTCAGGACCTGTGGAAGTGTTGAGCTGGGGGAGCTCTGCTCTGTTCCCTCCGTTTCCTTTGGCAGGGAAGGAGGGCAGGAATGGGATCCAAGCACCCAACCATCCTGTGATTCCTCCATGGTTGGTTACTGCACACCTTGCACTTTCTAATGCTTTTCTTCATTTGTTCCAAGCTGGTATCTTCTCCCTGGTATCCAGTGATAGGATGTGTGGGAATGGTGCGAAGTTGCACGAGGAAAGGTTTAGACTGGGCATTAGGAAGTAGTTCATTCCTGAAGAACGGACAAACTGTGGACCAGCTCCCTAGAGAGCTGTTGGATGGCCCAGCCTGTCAGTGTTCAGAGGGCACCTTGGTGAGCCTTGAGCTGATCAGGCAGCTGGACAAGATCAGAACTGTAGGTCTCTTCCAATTGAAATATTCTCTTCCAATATCTCTTTTAAAGACAGGAAGAGCAGTCACTCTGGCAATAGAGAGGTGATGTTTGCATAAAGCAAAAAAAGGAAGTCCTTGTGAAAAAAAGGCTCAGAGTTGAACTGATGTTATTGGAAAAGCTGTAAAGTGCTGATCTTGAAGATAACTCTGTACAGACTGTGATGGATATCTTCCCTGAGCCAGAAGGGACCATTGTTATGGAAGGTTTATAAATTACAGGGAAGTAAGGAGAGAAGTCTTATCCTTGTGGTAAAGTAGTTCCTCATGGTCATGTCTGAATGGCAAGGTTTTAAATCTGTATGCTAAATGACATTAGAGAATGACACTGGTTCTCTCTTTCTCTCTGCTCCAAGTGAGCTCCTCTGCACATGTTTGGAGCACAAGTCTTTCTCTGCCTGACTGCTGGGTCCAGATGTACACCTGCCTCCATATGCTTGAGTAATCCATGAAAATGGTCTTATACCCCGAGTCGTAATTAAATAAAGGCCAAAGTGCAGAAACAAACAAAATTTAGAATCTCCTTTTGATTGACTGTGGTTCTTTGAAATTTTGCAGTATATAATTTAGTGCTTCATGCCACAACTTGCAGCTGGAAAGGATGGAAATGACACACCACTGATTTCTCTCTCTTGTCCTGTGAATCTAATTTAAGTCTCATATTCCCAGTGGCAAAACCAGAAGTGGGATGTATCTGGTTGTTGACTAAGTGTGTGTGGGCTCATAAAAAGGAGGCTGCTTTTGATCTTTGCATTTGCATGCTAAACTGGCATATTGGAGCCCTCACGTTTTGGACTTTGATCAGCAGCCAAACACAGGAGAGAAGGGCTGAACAGAACTGAAGAACAAAGATGGGTGAAGGTTGCCAAAACACTACACTTCACTCATCAGCTACTAAGTATCTGATTTGGTTTTTGAGTTCTTCCTGATGGTTGTGAATGAGAGAGATGATAGGATTCTGCCCACCTCAGGCAGCCTCCAGTTAATAGTGTCAATAATTGTCAAAATGTCAGAAGTGCTTCAAAGATTTATAGTTTCAGGAGGGAGAGGGTGGCAAAAAAAGATAAGTGTCCGTTTTGTTCAGTAAATTGAGAAAACTGGGTGTGGGAAAGATGTCTGTATTAACTAGAATAAATATTAGCTCAGAGTCCAGGACTCCAGATTGTCCTTGCCTGTCCATGGTGACAACCTCTCACCAGACTCTGACGATTCTTTGAAGAATACCAAGTTGCAGGTTCCTGCTTTCATTAACTGTTGGTGAGTCAGCACTGTGGAAGAGTTAACCTTGGCTCCTCAAGTGGCTGAACAGCACTGAATAGAGTTTTGTGCATTAAAGTAGGTTTGGATAAAGCAGTAGTAGTAGTAGCACTAGGAAAAGGTAAGAACCTTTTGAATGTGTTAACAGATTTGTGTAATCAGAAATTTCTAGATTTTGTGTAGATTAACTCAATGAAATAATAGATATAATAGGTGATCTATCTAATAATAGATGAGTTTTCCTTTGGGGAAAACTGATGAAAGAGCCCTGTTCAATTTATTTATGTATAGGTGGGTAGTTTGGTGGCACATTGCCTTCCATTCTCCCCCCTTAAAAAAGATTTAAATTTTCTTTCCTCTAAAAGTGTGGTGAAATTCATCAGGCACAGCAAATGGGAAGTAACCTTCATTTTTACTACTGGATTGTAACATTAAACATGTGAAATGGAAAACCCGTTAAATGTGAGACATAGATCTTTTGGAACATTGCAATACAATAAAAGATTGCAGAAGTTTCCATGCAATACAGTAATTTCAGTTTTCTGATGTTTTTATAAACACATCTCAAACCTTCATGAAATGCTTTTAGGAACTAGTGAAATATTTCTCTAGAAGAATATGTTCCTTGATTGCAGTTACAAGGTTTTGTCACTTTTGTAATTAATTGCAGTCACAATCTTTTGTCTTTAGGCCAAGGGCAAGAGTTCTTTGAGTACTTTCTGACTAGATTAACAACAAAGTTTGTAGTGGCATGTCATTAATATTTACGCTGCACAGGTAATAGAGTAAATATTAGGGCTATGAATTATTGAAAAGTGAAAGGAAAGTGATGAAATACTGTTTGTTAGTTTGGTTGGTATGGACTTTTGTGTGTTTTTGGGAAATGAGGACCTGTAGAAGAGAGCATCACTTTCAGTAGTGCTTATGATTTCTTCATTTATGGAAATTTTCATTGTCAAATGATATGAATGTTTAAAAAGAATTCTAAATGCAATTCTTATGATTAATTCTAGTGCAAGAAAACATGACAATACTTTAATACAGCTGCTTTAGAGAGGGTACGGGAGTGTCCTCTACAAATTACTGCCCTCCCAGGGAAGTGAGATTCCCAGAGTACTTTGAGTCTTTACCATGGTTTCCTGCAGGATACAGGACAAGTGCTCAGCCCTGCTTTTCCTGCTGTTCCAAGGTGAATGAGGGCATGTTTGCAACAGGCTTTCTGTGTCATCATTCCTGACCTTCTCTTCATGGATCTGGGCAGGGGACAGGAGTCTTTGATAGGCTTTGTGTAAGCTTCCCTCTTAACTTTGGGGCAGGAACATAAGAAAATCAGGTACATGGAGATTGGGGGGGTAGTGCAGGGGGGTTTTATGTCTGCTGGAGTGTAAAATGGGGAAATGAGGAAGGGGTTTCTTCTCTGGATGGGAGGGGGAGCCCTGCAGTTTGTAGCAGTTCCCAGCTAGTGTAGCTGTGAACTACACACACTGTGTAGCAGAGTGAGCGAGGAAGGTCAGCAAGGTCAGTGTACCAGGAGAAAGGGAGTAAGTGCACTTCTTCACTTCTCCAAGCTGTGGGACTCCTGACCTGTACACGCACCCACACAGTAACAGTTGTTATTAACTCAGTGATGAAGGATTGCAGAGCTGTCTGGCCCTAATGCCAGAAAGGATCTTGCAATCCTTGGTCACTCAAGGACAGGCAGCTCATCCAGCTCATGGTACTGTAGTTTGAGTTGGCCCACAGTGCATTGATTTCTTGCTCATAAAATACATTTTGTGCCCTAGCATTTTTCACAAATGGTTTCAAAGTTTCTTGGTTTGTATGGTGTGCTGATCCTTCCCTAGTAGTGGCTACTCCACCCATACCTGGCCATGACTTTTTGCTCTGCTCTGTCATACCCTTCTCCCCTTCAGCCTGGCAGCTCTGTGGGGCAGCATGGGGACTGAGGGGTGCTATCTGATAACTGTCCCTTCCTCAGAGAGTTGAGAGATGTTTCCAACAAGCCTCTGCCCTGCTGCTGTCACAAAGCCAGCTTGGAGGAGACCTGTGCTCCCGTGGGAGCAGGAGAGGGTTTCTCACTGGACCTTCTGACTTTGCTGCCCACATCAGCCTGCTGCCCTGGGCAGCTTTCATGCTTGTGCTAAACTGTCTGGGTGTGCTGGTTACTGGTTTTCACTCTCTTCTAAGGCAGATCATGTAGAGCTTCATCATGAATACAGAGAGCTGGGTTAATGTAGTCCACTCCAGCATCCACTCCTACTATTGCAGATCAGTCAGGGAATTCCTTCCTGGTAAGGACAGGCCCTTCTGTAGCGATCCAAGCAAAAAGTCTCCTAACTATCCAAAATTACTGCTAAAGCCATAGCTCTTGCCAACAGTTAGCAGGGTGTGGTATCAAAGTGAGCTCAGCTGCTTCCTGTGCTGTGATATCTGTTTGGATCATGTTTCTTGGTTCTCCTTCCGTGGGCCTTGTTAGGAACCCGACCCTATGGGACTGAGCACTGTACAGAAGACTGAGTCAAAGCTAATAAAGCCTGTAAACAGTAGAGATGTGAAGAGACCCCCGTGGTGCTGACTTCTGGTGGAGTTCAAAGAAATTCTGACCTAAGGAACCAAGTCCTGCATCACCTGGATAGGATGACTGTGCTTCTGAGGTAGACCAGGCTGATGCAGACCAGCACATTAGCCCTGGGGTCATGATTAAGGACCTACAGTAATTAAGTAACACATCAATTCAGGGTTGAGGGAATTGTTTAAGTCTGAGACAGACTGCCAAGAACTGCAAGCAGCAAGACAGTGGCCAGCGGGCAGTGCTGGATTTGGTCAAGCAGACCAGGCAGGGACAAGCTGTAGCACAAGGAGGACAGAATTGAGACAATGAAAGAGGAATCAGGACTCAGCAGGTAGGAAGCAGATCAAGGACCAGAGCCAGGAATCAGTGTGTGAAGCCTGGCATTGAGGCAGACTGTGAATTCCCAGAAGGTTGCTTGTACAGACAGCTTTTTGCTGTCTCCTGTCATTAAGAAGAGGCCCTGGATGTGGTCTTTGTTTTCTGTTACCTCTGTCACTGCTGGCCCATGACCAGAGGTGCCTCACTCCAGCTGGGCAGGAGTTCATTGGGTGCTTTTATTTTTAACCCTGGCTTTAGTGTGGCATCTCTGCAGTCCCCCTGTCCCAGCAGGTTTGTGCTGCCTACTGAGTTTGCAGTTCTTTAGCAGACAGGCAGGGGAATTGTTCACCAGAATTTACATTCTGACCAGCCAGGCTGCCTGCACTGAGCAGAACCAGGGGCATATTCCTCCTTGGCCTATTAGGCTGGTGTCTGTCTCACCTTTGCTCCTCAGCATTGAGTCTCTCTGATTGCTTGTGAATGGAGAGGCTGGGATTTTGCTGACTGTGCTGCTTTGGTTCAGCTGTGAAGCAGTTACTTATAATTGGTGCCATGGAGTAGCAATCAACTGGAAAAAAAGCACTGGGAAAAGTTGATTCCCCCCCCCCCGCTGCAAAATGTTTCTGTGAGCTGATGCTTGAAATGAAAATGTGGTTAGAAGGAAAGAAGGCATCATGGAA
Organism: Pipra filicauda; assembly: GCF_003945595.2. Taxonomy (NCBI): domain Eukaryota; kingdom Metazoa; phylum Chordata; class Aves; order Passeriformes; family Pipridae; genus Pipra; species Pipra filicauda. The sequence continues at coordinate 121,659 of NW_024104498.1, forward strand.
TCTGGTTTTCAGTGATTTACAGTAAAAATCTACATCTGGATGGTGAAGGCAAAGAAACAATTATGGTTAGCACATGTGCTGCTCATGCCCAGTTCTCAGCATTGCTGTTTTGATGTCTCAGGGCTATACAACAGAACAAAATCCAGTTTCAGGAGGTGACCATGAGCAGTTGCTCAGGTGAGAGGAATACTGCATTAAAAGATAAAAAAAGGAAAAAGCACTGACGGTGACCAAAAATTAAGTTAGTTCAGTGTTTTGGACTTCTGTGGGGGAAAAGTAGTTTCCAAATGCTAACAAAGATGAGAATTTAATTACTCTCTGTAATTATGTATTCCTCATTGGTGGATCTCAGGGTCATTTTCACAGTACAGTATGGTTGGGGTTTTTTGATCACAAACTGTTTACTAGTACAGTTTTGTGCTTTTAAACAGATGCTGAATGTTCTACCCTTAAAATAAACAAAGGAAATTCTGATGTCAGCTACTCCCAAATATTCAGGAGTCAAGACAGAATGCTATCTATCTAATGCTAGGGTGTGATCAAGAGAGGTCATTATTTGTATTTGCTGGCAAATTCCCCATTTTTTTGTTTAAAGGAACCCTTACTCTGATACATGAATATTGGAAGTGCATCACACCAGAGCTTTGCAGCACATCATGTTTACTTGACTTTACCATGGGGCATCTGGTGGTTATGGTCATTTTTAATTAGTATTTTTCAAGCTTTTAGTTTAATAACATCTTATTATCCAATTTCACCTCTCTCTTACTACTTGAGTTATTAAGGTCATCCAATTCCTACTAAATTTTAACATCTCTTTTTTTCTTTCAGGTCTTGCATATTTTTTCTTTGATTGCCCTTATCAAATTCAATGAGATCTTATTTTGTTGTCACTAAAATCAATACCAACACTTTCAGATCCTTGATCCTGTTTTGTCTAAAAGGCTCAATTATAATAAAAATGTTTAGTTCAACTTACATTTTAATAGAACTAGTCTTGCAATTTCAGCTACAACAACTTAAAAATTACAGTGTTGAGAGTATGCCAAGCTCACCCCCTGACTTTCACACTTTATCTGGTCTGCTTACTTTTTCTGTGAAAGTTCTTCCTTTCTTGAAGAGAAATTTCTACTTTTATGTATTTTTTATATATAAGCAGTTGCTTCTGCTACTGCTGTTATTTTGTACATCTATTCCTGTAAGTGCTATGAAAACCAGGCTTAATACAAGCTGAAGACTGATGAATCTCTAGTTTCCCCAAATAAACGGTGTATCCACATTTTTTCCATCAGTATGTGTGAATCTGGAACTTGCATACCTGTAAACAGGTTTTGGCTGTTGAATTGCTCCTCCCGCATGTCTGCTCAGGAGAGTGGAGAGTCTGTGTTGTAGTTAAACACCTTTAGAGTCATTAACGAGAGGGTCACTGGATGCCAGCATTTCCCAGCTCTCTGCCAGTGGGTTTATTGTAGACTTGGGAACTAAAAGAGATAGTGGCACAGTCATCTAAGGACTACTTTGTGTTTCAAATTTGAATCCCTATTCTGGTTATTTCTTCTTAGGAAAGCCGGGTAAAGAGTTGACAGTGATTCCCTTCCTTCTCTCTGGCTGCACCAAGAGGCAGTGAGGTGTGGAAGCTCTAGAGATCTGTCCCCAGGTAATGGCTCTGCCGGAGGGGCCGAACCAGCCGTGCCCCCGAGCAGGCCAGGCCGGAGCCGCTGGCTCGGAGCGCTGGGCGCCGCTCCCTCCGGGCCCTGGCAGCAGGAGCAGGGCACAGCGTGGCACTGCTGCAAAGAGTTTCCTTGAGTTTTTACTTTTGGGCAATAGGAATTATGCGAGTGCAGAGGGGCTCGGAGCTCAGCTTCCCTTGGTCACACGGAGCCAATTAGCCTGCCAGAAGTCCAACAGGAACCTTGTACCTGTGGCTTTGTGCAGCAGCCACGGCATCCAGCATGGCAGGGGGAGAGGGGAAGGAAAAAGTGAAATCATTAGCGTCCAGAAATCTGTGCGAGGCCAGATAGGGCCCAGAATTACATTTCTGATTTTAATGAAAGGTTCTCTGCCTCAATAAAATTTAGAGCAAAGCCCTGCTGGTTCAAATTATTAGCACACTCCTTAGACCCGGTGAGTTTTATATAGTTTCATGTGGCTCTCTGTACATTTTGCACAGCTTTAGTTCAACTCTATTGCCCTCCATGTAAGAACCCTTTTATAGACTTACATAGAGATAAAATTAACTCCTAAGGAACAGTATTAATGGATTGATATTTCTCATAATCTTCCTTGGAGATTGGGATGTTTTCCAAAACAGCAGTATGCCTTTGAGTGGGAGAAAAATTATAGATCTGAGATCCTTCTGGCTTAATTTAGAAACAGTGATATTTTAATAAAATGAAACACTACCAGGTCAGGACTGTAACTGTTGCATGTGGAGTGCATTGAGGAAGGTAGTTCTGGCTGTCCACGTAGCAGTTGGCTTCTCCTCAGTTTTAGTGCTCTCAATTTTGAATTTCACTTAGTATTGCTGCTGTCTTAGTATTATTTCTGTGACTCTGCATCCCACAATAGCACCCTGAATACAGCTGCAGGAATCATGTGGAGTAGTCTGAGCTGGCAGATAGGGATGCAGGTGGCTTTTAAACTTCTAGGTCATGGGATTCAACAGGTGGGAAGAGGTAACGTGGCAGAATTTCAGTTCATTTACCGTCTCACTGCAGAGCCTGTTCAGGACTGCTTTGATGGTACATCAGAAGGGAGAGTTTCAAAGCAGTGCTGAAGTGGGATGAGTTTATTTCATTTGTGTCATTAGAGAAGAAGATGGAAGACTTATTATCTGCAAGGTTAATGGCAATAAGTTAGGTAAGCACAAGATGAAGGAAAATTTCCTTCAATTCCATTAAAAAAAAGAAAAAAGTCAACAAGGCAACTGCAAAGAACTGCATTGGAAACACTATTTTTTTTTCCTGCAGACAATCCAATCATGGATTTTAGGAGAAAATAATTTTTTTCAGTGCCTTCTGAGTATGAAATAAAGGAATATTCACCATTCAGCTATCACATCTCTGATGAGCAAAACACAGAATTTACAAATGATCTTTACCACTTGTAGAATTTTATAGACAAAGTTCTTCTGCTGTACTAGTTCCATTAATAATTTCTAGAAAAAGTTTTTTTAATGCTTTTTTAATTTTGAAGTGATTGTATGTTACAGTGTAGTCCTGCCAATGTACTCTGTGTAGTCTAAATGTGTGCAAAGAGGAGAGATGCTGGTGGTCCTAGAGACCAGTCATGGGGTAATGCACTATGATCAAAGTCCTGGACAGGTAGGAATGATTTAGAAATTGGGTCATGTAATGCAGAGTTTGGATTGCTGTCTCCAGAAATCTTGGCACTTTCTGCCTACTCCTTACAGTGCATGGGCTGGCAATCCTTGCAAAGGCACAGAGTATTCAAGAGAAGCCTCAGGAAGGGGCCAAGACCTCTGACAAAATAGCAACATCTCTCCTCTTGAGCTGGGTGTTAATGTTCACAGTGTTCATAACCACTCCTCTCTGGGGAGCAGTGACGTGCACAGTGCACACCGTGGGTAAGTACATCAAGGGGAGAAGATGTGGATGGGATGTTCCACCTTTTCCATGTCCCAGCTGTCTGGCCTTGAGCCGTGGCAGGGCCATGACCGAGTGTGAGGGACATCCCTGTCCTGCCCTGTGTGCCCTCCCTGCTCTGGGCCTTTCCTCTGCCTGAGCTGGGACACTGCTCAGGGCTTGGGGAAGGCTCAGGGGGCTGAACTGTTCTGTGCAGCTCTGTCAACATGCCAAAACTGGCAGGAGAACACTTAGAACACTTAGGTGTCTCCTTACCTCTGGAAATGGCAACAATACACTTTTCTGCCTGATTTTCCACATCCTGAGCGTGCTGGTGTTAGTCACAAGTCTCTTCATTACCTGCTGCTCAGTGGAGTCACTGTATAAACACACTGCAGAAGACAGAAGGAAAATTTATATTTCCAGTATTTTTCTTGCATGGATGTGACACATAACTCCTGGCTGACAGTAATTCTGGAACCTTATGGAATACACAATCACTTCTGTGTCCATCTGACTGATGGCACTGCTAAAGTTGTAAGCTTGTGTTGATTGAGAAATGTGACTCCTGAAAAGTTATTCTTTCTTCATATCTGGTTGTCACGGGGCACTGTGTAAAGATGGCATTTCAGAAAAGAAACATATAACAGCAATTTTGGAGATACTTCATTATTGCAGCAATGGTGGATGAGATACAAAAAATAATTTCCTATCTAGAGGTGGACAGAGACTGTTACATTTTCTAAGTAAATGAGGTATTGATGAAAATGTAATAGCAATTATATGTCTGTGGAACTGAAGTAATGTGACAGGACTAAATTGAATATAGCCAGCACATAGCTGCAGTAATGGAAAAAAATGTCACCAAACATTAACACTCTAAGATGTGTATATATATCTTGTGAAAGAGAGGTTTACATGAACTTTTATATGTATATATTTTTTCTTTTTGAAATGAAGTCCTGTTAGTTCACTATAGAAAGCTTAGCTTGAAGTTCCAGTTTGTAGAACGGATAAGTAGGTGCTTGTGAGATGGTTAATAAATGATTGCTGTCCCTGGTCGTATTTGCCAGTGTCCTGTATTTCCATTTAATCGTGGTTATCACACCCTTCTTGAAGAGTGTCAGCAGTGAGCACCACTACTTCTTTTTGTTCTGTGAAAGAGGGGACACAGAGAAACAGAAAAGAGAGAAGTGTGTTTCTAAATGAGACGTGAGAGATTAAAAAATTTTTCTGTATTTGGGGGCATTAGTTTAAAATCAGCATATTTGAGTGTATCTTAGGTGTAAAACTGTTCTTGTTCTTTTAATCTGTTTGGCTGATGTGGACTTTTGGCCTCTAAATCTTGGTGTGTTCAAAAGGTGAATGTTTTACAGTTTTTCAAATCAAGATGTGTGGGGAGAGGTAAACTGGTTAAGTTCTTGGGGAGCAAGGGGCTGAGTATTCATCACTGGGTGTGGCTGGTGGTCAACAATATATTACTGGGTTTAGATATGATTTCTTTTTTTAAGGGTTTTTCTGCATGTTTTTGCTTTCTAATGAATGGAAAACGCTGCCTCTCGTGTGCAGAGAACCATCTGGTTCCTTCTTTAAGAGGTGCAGGAGCACTGTGGTGCCTCTCTTGTTGGTGAGTCAGATGAAATGCGGATGGTTTGATCCATGGAGATGAGCGTGACCTCGGGGCTCTCATCTGTGCTGAAGAGTGGAGCTGTACAGGGACAATAGAGGCCACCGCACAATCTGAAGGAGGGAGTTTAGCAGCAAGGCAGTGTCCTCAGTCATGGTACTTCACTGTGAAGAGATTACATGAAAAGATAGCCTGCTGAAAAACAGATATGGAAGTAGTTGATATTTCCCTTGTAGAAGTGAGGTGGTTTCAGTGTTGCTTGAAATTTCTGTATGAGCTTTGGGAATGTAGATGATGACACGTGAGATGGGTGTCTCATTGCAGTTTACTTCAGGGAACAAACTTCTTTTCATAGGTGTGCATTTGGAACTGTCAGATTAGGTTCTACATGTTTGCTCATATCTCAGTTTCTGCTACTAGGAAAACGTTAAATATTTAAAACACATTCTGTTCATCTAAAGAGACCCATGGACCTCTTCAGGTTAGAGATTCGCTCAGGTTCAGGAGATTTCAATGTTTGTATGCTCGTCCTTGCCTCAGCTGGACATTCTTTTCCTTTCTGTGTTTTACCCAGTCTGCATCATGCCCATGGATCCCTGTTCCCCGTGCTCCTCTGGGCTGTCCCGTGTCAGCAGCAGCTCCTCCTCTGCTCTCTGCAGGGTCCCTCCTTCCTTTGGAGATTGCACTGTGAGACTTGGCAGTTCTGATTTGTTTTACATTTAAAAATATAATCATCCTGTCACTTGTAGTGTCCCTGTGCTCTAGTTTGGTTCAGACTCTTTAACAGATTCCAAGATAATCGAGTGGAGACATTTCCTATTGAGCTTTTGTATCTGCTTTAATTTGCTTAAGGCAAAATACTTTTATGGTATGACTTGGAAGTAGAATTAATAATGATAAAGTTCTGGCTGCAGTGGTTCATAGAATCTAGGAGGAATTGGCACCTATATGTAAACCCACAAATACCAGCAAAGACATACACACACATTTATGCATTTTAACAGCTGCCATCCTTGCAATCTGCTGAAATATCCACCCCATTATGCACACACAGGCTGTTCTGCTGCACAGTGAGAGGGAGAGATGCACTGATGTGTCAGGGAGGAAGCTGATGAGAAATCTTGCTTTGTCTTCACAAAACATTGCGGAGAAGTTTTGCAGCAGGGGAGAGAACATGTATTGTGACTGAAAGATCAGGAGGGGAAAAGAGGTAAATTCCTAAATGTGTCACGTTAAATGTGAGTGATGGAGATGTAAAGACTATTAGGAATAAAAAGTGGAGAAGAGACAAGATGGTAGAAGAGAGGGAGAAGGAGAGCATTAAGTATCATGAAACAGTTTGGAAAAAAAAGACCTGCTGGTAGGAGAAACTGAGAGCACAAGTGAATTAAATATCAAAGTGGCTGGGCAGGAGGGGTTTGCAATGGTGTGACTGAGCAGAAAACCATTATGGAGGAGTGAAGAGCAGGAATACAAAATAAAAGGGTGTAGCTGAAAACAAGTAGCACACATACTACAATCTGGGCAGTTTTGGTTTACTGTATTATGGTGCATGTGTTTCACAGTGAGAATAATAAACTGAGTTAAAGAAGTGGCAAATTTGGTGAGAGAAGTGCTGTAGAACTGGCTGAAATCTGCAGGACCGTTGGCTCGCTCTTCTCAACAAAGATGATTAAATGTGGGAAAACCTACAAGTTGCATCAATGTCTTTGATGCTAAGCAGAGTTTTCTGCCTCCTTTTTAAAAAAAGAAAATGTAAGAAAAAATAATCATAATAATTTTTTGTTTGATTTACATATTTTTTGAAATGCCTTCGTCCGTTTTATGTTTATTTGGGAGATTTCAGTACAAATTATTTACAAATAATAAAACAATCCTACTTATTTTCATAAGGGTCTGTATTAATAATATTCTTACTTAGTAAAATGAATTAAACATGACGTGCATAATAGCTAAATATTTGTCATGGTAATGTTTTTTGTGAGGGATGAATTATTCTGGGGCACTCAAATCTTCCAAAATACATCTCAGATTGTGTTGTTAGAAGGTAAAATAAAAAATGGTTAGGACTGTTATTTTTATGCAGAGGCACCATAAGGAAACTGGAATGTTTCCCATGCTAATCACAGGTAGCCTTCTCTTAAGATATCATCCCTGACTGTGTGACCAGGAAAGCAGGGGCAGTGCAGGAAAGCAGGGGCAGTGCAGGAAAGCAGGGGCTGGCAGTTCCTGAACACCCCCCAGAGCAGCCCAGCCAGGGGATACATTTGGGCTTTGCTTGTGTGCTGAAGTTTGTGTTCAGATCCATTAATAAATGCCTATAGGTTTTGAAAACTAGGGCATCCTAGTACAGCATCTTTTCCTTATGATGTATTGTCTGCATGTGTGAACAACCGAAATAATTTTCATGTGGCCCATGAATCATAGCCCTATTTTACCCTTAGTTTTCACTTTTTCCTTATATAAGCAAACTCCTATTGATTCTGAGCAGATTTTTCTTGAATGAGAGCTGAGGAGGGACCGCAGTATTTGGCCCGAAGGATTGTATAAGCTGGTATGAATCATAAGAATTTGGAGACAACATATTTTAAAATTATTTCCTCTCAAGTACATTACTACATCTTGCCCGTTACTCGGAGCCGTCGGAATGTTGTTACCATATGGATAAATAAACTCTTTCTCCCATTCCCTGTTCACTCATCTTTCAGAGCCTCCCCAGTTTTCTTGGCAGGTTGTTGTTGCACAAATACTATTGATGGGGCTCCTCAGCCCATGCACCCTGATTGTGCAGCTCCACCTGAAGAGCCTGCTCTCTGGATTTTTATTTATCCACAGCCTGCTTTTGAAGACAGCCCCCCTTGGTATAAATCTTGACAGTCTACAGCAAGGTCTGAATCTTCTTTCTCCTTGTGGTGGAGTTTGTGATCAGCAGTAAAACGTCAGCTCTGTCTCCCTTGTGTCTCCAGAGCTTTAGAGCTCTGCAAATACCAAGAGCGTGACCCTCTGACATATAGATATATCTATATATATAGATATATAGATATATAGATAAACTTTTTTTCCCCAGAAAAAGAATAAAGAGCAACTTGTCAGTCAGTCTTTTTGAAAGCAGATTTTCAGGAAGGCTGGAGTCTGCATCTGTCGTTGGGCTGAGGGTGTAAATGTGGCCCAAAGGTGAGGCACAGTGTATGGCAGGGCTCAAATTAATGCAGTAAGTTGGTCAAAAAGTTTCTGACCTTGCAGGGTGACTCCTGTGAATCAGGACATAAACATGCTGTCAGTTCTGCTGTACTGCTCACAGGCCTTCCCACCAGAGAATGCACCCCTGGGGATTTTTGGGGACTCATGCTATTATGGTCTATGTGGGAAAAAGGTATTTTTGTCTCAGACCTGGAGCCGAATGTGAGCAGTTTTACACTGATTTTGAGGGAGCCAAATGAGAGAACAAGCTTCATTTTAAAGGATCAGAAGGCTTTTCCTGATGCATATATATTCACTTTTTCTCAAACAGATTAAAGTGATGATTCAGATTGGCTCAAAAAATTCCTGTGTGTTGCTTGTGGATTTTTTGGTGGGATTTTTGAACCCAGGTAAATGATAGGTATGGATTTGTGGATACAAATGAATTCTTTTAAATTTCAGTATAATGTTGTGCAGTAGTTGGAAATGTGTGCTATAGGTTCAATAAGAAGAGATGAGAAGCAAACTAAACTAAGCTAAACTTTTTTAGCCTTATGACTTGGAGGCCAATGTGAGAGTACAGTGAATACTTGTAAATTGAAAATACAGGGGGAGAATAGAATGTTACTCTGAGAAAATGATGTGGTTTTGAAAAAAGTAATTACCACTCAAGAAATGAGAAGGGAATCTGGTGTGCTGGTTGCCAATCAGGTGCTGTGTGTTTGTTTACCACTCAAATTATTTTCTTTAGTGGCTGCATGAAATACAGGTTGTCAGATGTTACCTAATATGCAAAACAATATTTTTAAAAAAATGCCTCAAACCTTTTGCGTAATTATTTCTCATAACAGATGTAGATCTGTAGCAGCATAAATTAGGGCATCGTGCCAGAATGCTGCTGAATTTAAGGTTATGTCAGTCAAGGGCAATATTAGAGGGTGCTTAGCTCCAGGTCTCTTTGGGCAGGGTTATTTCCAGTGATATATTCTTTTTTGATATGGCTGAACAGTTTTCTAAGTGGTTGTTTTTTAGCTATAATTAATCCTTTGAACATCTATAGCTGTTCCATTAAGACACTCATAACTAATGAATTAAATCTGACAAAATCCCATTGAAGATGCATTTAATTTATTAGCTTTAAAATTCTAGTGGAAATAGTTGTGGATGTCCAAAGGATTAAGGATTACTTAACTAGGAGGTCAGTAAGTATTCCATCCATTGTACAGATGAATAAACTGAGGAGGTGGGAGATTAAATGATAAATATTGTAAAGAAAAGTTAGACAAGAATGGAAGCCAAGGCATCAGCCAATGCAATTGCACTATATGGAAAAAAACTAGGGATTTTCGCTGTTTCTTGAAGGATTCAAGATGTGTAGTTCATTGGTTTTTGCCTTTAACTGCAAGAATGGCATCTCTTTCAAAAGCACAGACATTGCATCTGAACTGTCCTCTTACAAAGTTTGTTTCCTTCTCCTTCCTTGTGCCCCTTTGTGTGTCATTTTGGAGCAGGTGTGTTTTCCTTCTTCATACAAAATGAAAGTACTGCTTCAAACTATAACTTCAGAGATGGAAAGGACTTAATAGAAACATTAATAAGTACAACCCTAATAGGATTTGAACTCCCAACCTTTGAAATATGAATTAGAAATTTCTCTGGTAGTCTCCACAGTCTTTCATTAGCAGCCGTGGGAATTTACAGGTGTTAAATTAGTTAGAGAAATGCTCCGCTACTCCATGAATGCAATAAAAACATAATGAGAACTACAAGGAAATAAATTAATTGTAAAAAAGAATTCTAATATCAGGGCAACAAAGTTCAAATAAAGCCTGCTCCCTAGTTTTTAACGAGATCTCTGAAATGTCACTAATATTAGAGTTAATATTGCATTGTTATGCTTCACTTGTTGAAATATTTTCACTGTATGCAAACTTTAGTGATTTTTTTCTCCTCCTCCTTTATAAAAAGAATATTCCTGCATTTAAAATATTTCCATGTAATAGTTTGTCTGTTGAGATGCTGTTGTGATTTAATAGGCTGGAATTACGAGCCCCTGGTGTGGATCTGACCCCAGGAGGGCACTGGCTGTTCCAGGAGGGGATGAGCCAGGAGGGGAGGGAGGAGCACAGAGCACTGCCCTGACTCTGGTGGGGAGGAAGGAAAATGGATTGATCAAGGCTCGTTTATGTTTCAGATATGTGACAGCTTTAAAAAATCTAGTGTAAAAAATATGTTTTCACTTCAAGGACAGTAAAATACTGTTATCCCAGTTGGCTAATGCACAAATTAAAAAACATGGCCAAATGTACCAAAGTTTTGAGTGCATGGTGTGAATGCTTTGCAGTATGTGTCAGAGGACTAAATTACATTAGTGCAATTTTAGGTCTTGCTTTGCTTTTTCTTCCTTCTGGTTTTAGAAAAACAAAATCTCAAGTGTAAAGCATTTTCAGTCAACCAGTGCAGGGATTGGGTGTATCTCGGTGAAGGGAGGTGAACCTTGTTTCAGGGGCTTACAGATGATACTCAGCCCAGCTCTGTGGGTTCAGCAGGTCCACCCTGTCCACAGCCATGTGGAGATGGCCTGTTCTGCTCCACTGTCCCTGCAGTGTGCTCTGGGTGTCACTGCTGGTGGCCACTGCTGGCAGGAGCTGCAGTGAAGGACACACGTTCTACTTGCTCAGGGGAGGTGCCCCCAGTTCCCCCAGCTCTGATCAGTGTAGGTGTGCTGGCAGTGACTGTGCTCTGGGTGCCACTGCTGGTGGCTGTTGCTGCTCAGGGGAGGTGCCCACATTGCCCCCAGCTCTGATCAGTGTAGGTGTGCTGGCAGTGACTGGGCTCTGGGTGCCACTGCTGGTGGCCACTGCTGGCAGGAGACAAATGAAGGACATCAATTCTGCTTGCTCAGGGGAGGTGCCCACATTGCCCCCAGCTCTGATCAGTGTGTGCTGGCAGTGACTGTGCTCTGGGTGTCTCCTGGCCCAGAACAGAGGCTGAGCAGGGAGGTGGGATGTAACCAATGCTCAGCCTTACCTGGAGGGAAAGGATGACAAAGATGTTACTGCCGTAGGACTGGGACAGTTATAATGAGGGCACGTGCACTGATTGTCCAGTTAATGGCTATTGTTGGCTGTGGCTTTTCCTTCGTTTTACAGAAACTGTCTTGTTTTCTAGATTTTTCTATTTGTTGCCATCTATTTTATATTGTGATATATCTTCAGTGTGGCATCCTGTGAATACAGGAAAACTAGGACTTGTTGGCAGCAAACGCTATTTAGGATAAAGTTGCTGTTAACCTTGAATTCAGTTTGTTGTATGACTTAAAATGGATTAGGAGTCTGTTCTGGTCCTTTAGAATTGCATTATTTATATAGAAGTATATTATTTTTATATATTTAAATATGTATTATTTATGTTGAACATACATAGTGTATTCAATTTAATAAATTTTGAGAAAATACTTGGGATTCAATGACATTCTGTGACTTCTCAAAATTAAGGCTAAAACACACATCACTGTTCCCTACATTATTTAAGAAAACATAACTTTTTATTTGTTATATTGGTGAGATAACAGTGTTCAAATAATTCAAAATTTGTAGGCTTTGCATATAGAGTACTCTTAATTTGGAGATTTAAGACCCTATTGTTTCATTAATTTAAAGAGAAACTATAGACACAGATATCACTGTAGCTTTGTGTGAAAAAAAACAAATGAGGAACATGTCTTAATATTATAAATCTTAGAAAAAATAAGTGAACATTACGAAATACACAGTAATCTTAACAATCCTAAAAATCCTGTTTGATCATATGTGAATTAAGACTTATTTTCTTTAAAACGCTTAATATTCACCCAAAACCTTTAGGCTTGCTCACATCTTGTAGAACTAAAATAAGTAGCTTGAGTAGTCAGCAAAAGAATTTGAGGTCAAACACTTCAGATCTTCTGAAATGCATTTTATACTCCAGACTTTGAGTTAGTCTTTATTACTCCGCTGTGCTGCATTTCATCTTCTGGAAGTATATCTTTATGTCCTTCAAAAGGATTTTCCATCTTGCACAGTTGTGTTGCTGGATATCACTGTTAGGTAAGTGAGGTTTTTGGTTTTGTTCTTTACAAGGGAGGTGATGGAGGAGACTTGCAAAGGGTGCAGGTGGTTCAAGGGTCTGCTTTGCCTCCAGAAGGGTTCATTTTTCGCTCCTCAGCGCTGTCAGGCTGTTGACTTTGTCTCTAGGCAGAATAATTTCAGTTGTGTAAGTTCTGCTGGGTCCAGATGGATCTGTCCACTCCTGCAGGTCTCATTTGTGACTGGGGACCTGAGGGCAGTGTCCTGACTCCTCAGGGTAAAGCAGGACCCCCCCACATCCTGCTCTGAATGGTATTAGTGGGTTTTTTCCTCGGCCTTCTACCAAATGACAGAAACTGTTTCAGGTGACCTTGTGTCTGCTGTTAGGTCATTCCCTTAAAAAGCACTTTCACTGTAATGTTTAGCTTGGCAGGGAGTTTCTAAGCATTTCACTAAATAATGTGTAACATGAAGGAACTGGAATGCAGCTAATCCCCTCCATGGCAGCAGAGCACTCAGTGCTCCCTGTGCTCTGCTGGGGGGAGCTGAGGGCAGGAGCAGCTTTCACTGCAGGCTTTTACCTGCTGCTCAGTTTAACTGAGCTGGGCCCTTCCCACAGGCTTTGTCATGCAGGTATGTTCATTGAATTCATAGAAAGCCAACATCTGTCCTCTGTCTTCAAGATGAGCTCAGCTCTATCTTCTGGACTCAACCCATTACTCAGTCTTTCTTACACCTGGAACTTCACAGAAATCCCCAGATTTCTGTCTCATGCATTAATTTTACTTTTCTATTTCTTGATTTTTATGGAGTTTTGTTTTATAGGTAATATTCTTGCCCTTCACGTTCACGACGTTTATTTGATTTTTTTTTTAAATGTTTTTCTATTCTCACACTTTTTTACCTCTGTCTTTATTTCAAGGTCCTCTAGCCTCTTACATTTATATGAGAAAACATTAACTGTTTCAGTGCTAGCATACCCCTGTGTTTTGATCAACTGGTCATTTGGTGTATTTCCATTTCTGTTCCTGAGGTGAACACAGGAGAGCTGGTGGGTCCTGGTTGTGCCTGAACCTGGAGCCTGCCCTTCCCCTCTGGCAGTACACCCAGTCTTGTGTCCCCTCCTAAGTATGACCTAGCTGTTCTCAGGAGAGTACTTTGACACAGCTGAATTATCTTTAAACAACAATCTGCTGTGGAAAGTAGGTGGAAGGTACTAGGAATACTCCCCAGAATTTCTGAGGTAGTCACAGGTGAGGTGAGCGTTTCTGAAAGCACGTCCCATTGTCCTCCAAAATCTTGAGAAGAGAGTCACATGCCTTGTGTGTCCCTGCCTGACGTCTCCTGCTGCTGGGCACGAGGAGACGGCGTTAGAGCCCCTTCCTGCTGGGATCAGTGCAGGATGTGCTCGACTCCCAGCACTGGGAGACAGTCAGACTCTGCCTCCAGGAAAAACAAAGAACCATGGTCCTGGGGTTTCACGTGCCCTCTCTGGTTTTACAGAACAGCAGAGTTCTAGGAAGGGTCGTTATGCAGAAGGCTGGGTGTGTCTGATGGCATTGCTGTATATACACATCCACATACAACCCCAAAATCCTGGTTCTTCAGGCAGAATGTGCACAGCAACACTGGGGCTGTTACTGGAGTGAGAACAAGAGATTTGGGCTCACGGTTGGATGAATTTGTCCTGTATCCTAAAAGGTACTTTTTGCCTGCAATTTAGCAGGCTCTTACACTGTTCTGTAACTGGTGTAAAGTGTTATTGTGCTGATTTGGACTGAAGAGTGTGGATAAAATTAAAGCAGGTTTGTATTTGCTTCCTGCAGTGTTCAAAGTCTGGAGTAACTTACACATGTAAATGAAAAAACATTAAATAGTTATTAGATAAGTAATAGATTGTACAACAAATATAGCCAGGTGTAGGTAATGGGAAATTCTGTGCGGGTTTTGGCTTGGAATTTGTATGCATTGAAAACAGCCCTCGATAGCTGTCTGGCAATCTCAGCTTTCAGATAGTCTGCTGTCCTGCTGCTTTGCTGAGCTGCCTTCAGAATAACAACTGAGGGTTCCAGTGGTGGTTTGGCACACCGTATCTCGGGCTGGTGTAAGGAACTTGTTTAAATAAAGCAGTACTTTCAACACCAAAAAGGTAATATTTTAGTGTGATGTGCAAAACTGATGAATGACGTTCTGTAAGTCCAGTACTTTTTTTTTGCCCCTGGCAAATATACCACTACTTTTGTAAAGGCCAAGGAATTAATGAATGATTTTATTCTTCCCCTTTGCAGCCTGCACAGGGTAATTATGTATTATTAATAATGCAGCAGTACAAATGATATTAAATGAACTACATTTGTTAACGTAGATCTTATCCCACTGCTTTTTTCCATCGGTGGACTGTTTCTCATCAAGGGGTACTAATTAGCTCTAATATGTAGAAAGATGGGACAGAAATCCAATCAGATAAATAGGATAGATTTGGAAAAATTCAGGAAGGAAGAATACCATTTAAGACTGTGAATGTATTATTAAGAGGAGAGATGAGAATTTATGCTATTGTGCTTTCTCATATATTTTGTGATCATTTGAAAACTAGAAAGTATCAACTCTTGTTCTACGAGGTCTGTAAAGACTCCCAGAATATTTAATTTTTCAAAGCTGTAATGTTGTTTTCTTTTGCAGTTATAGAAGTGCATGTAAAAGCTTTCAGTCTTTGCTATGCTTGCTGTTGTATTTATTCAAGCTTCTGTGCTGACGAAAATTAGTGATTGTCTATTGCTGCTGGAATTTTTTTTAAATCCCTCACCTCCTGATAGAGTTTTCTGTCCCTCTGTGGTTGAATAATGATCTGTTAATTTCTACCACTGTATTGCCGTACATTTCCATGTAGTTATGCAATAAATACACGTGCATAATGCATAAATGTAAAGGGTTTGATCTGACTGCCGATAAATCAATGAAAGACTATTGCAGACTTCAGAGAGTGTACTATGAGACCAAATAATCATTCGTGTGATTTCTGTACGACTGAGATCCAGTCCAAATGAAACCAACATAATTTCATTTGAAAGGAAGTGGTTGCACCTGTGTTCACAGGACAGCAATTCAATTAATCCCATACATTAGTAGCTTTACTACACATTTGCATTGTGGTTCTTATTAGTGGAGTTCAGTGGTTCCTGTGTTCTGTGGGATGGGTCATTATCATCCAACTGCACAGTTCTGGTTTCCTGTCCACCTGTAGCACAGTGAAACTGGAACCTTGTTTGAGAACCCGTGGTAGCAAACCCGATGCTCTGGCACGAGAGGTTTGTAAACCAGAGGTTTGTTTAAAATCCTCTACCAAGCTGGATTGCCTCATACATTTTTGAAGATAATCAGTTATACGACTTTATATTCCCTCTGCATTGATGGAATTTGCTCCTTTTCCTTAAAGACTCCACCCTTACCCACCCACACATCAGTGACCCCGTAACAACCCTGGCCTGTCCCACTGCCCCAGCTGGGGCAGCGTAGGGGGGGCTGTGGGGGTCAGGGGGGGTTGGAGGGGTTGAGGGGTGGGCGTAGGGGTGAGGGGGGGCTGTAGGGGTGAGGGGGGGCTGTAGGGATGAGTGTAGGGTGTGAGGGGTGGTTGGAGGGATGAAGGGTGGGTGTGGGGGGGCTGTAGGGGGTGTGTGGGTGAGAGGGATGGGCTTAGGGGTGAGGGGGGGGGTAGGGGGATGGGGGGGGAGGGGTGGGTGTAGGGGTGAGGGGGGGCTGTAGGGGTCAGGGGGGCCTGTAGGGGTGAGGGGGGGCTGTAGGAGTGAGTGTAGGGGGTGAGGGGTGGTTGGAGGGATGAAGGGTGGGTGTAGGGGTGAGGGGGGGCTGTAGGGGTGAGGGGGGCTGTAGGGGTGAGGGGGGGCTGTAGGAGTGAGTGTAGGGGGTGAGGGGTGGTTGGAGGGATGAAGGGTGGGTGTAGGGGTGAGGGGTGCAGCCAGCCCTGGGGTGCCCCCCCAGCAGCCCTGGGGGCCCGGGGTGGTGGTGGGAGCCCTTGGTGGGGATGTGCTGTCACACAGGAACCAGGAAGCTGGGCTGCTTAAAACTGCACACAGAAATAGAGAGAGAGATTCAGGACTATTTACATTTTAATACAACTATTTAATGTAATTAAAGTAAACAGATAAACAGATCAATATGTTGAAACAGATGTATAAATATATAGATAGACATATTGCACGGAAACCTCAATATTTCATCCAAATGAAATACTCTATTCCAAATATGCCCTGTAGGAGTTTTGCTCAAGGCTATGCTTAGGTATAGTCAAAAATTCCCGATAGCTAGTCACGAGGGAAAATATGTTCTCTTACAGATAATTGCTACTGGCAGCTAGAGACCTAGAGAATTTGATGTGCAATAATGTGACCTGACTATGTATTAAACTTTTTTGAAGGACATGCGTAGAGAAATTTTATATGCTTCTCACATACTGTAGGGTTTTTTGGATTTCACTTGTGTTAGCACATTTTTAACAACTATCCGATGTTCAGTATCTGTTACATTTCATCCTAATAGTTCTCAGCCATAAAAGATCCTAATATTACGTGTTGGTTTTTTTCCCCAAACAAATGAGCTTAGAAATGGTGGGGTGGAGAGGAGACGGGAAGGAGAATAAAGCCCAGGTGACTTGTAAGGAATATGTAAACAAAGCAGAGTTGCATTATTGATGATAGCACTGCAGAAAACAAAAGCAGTAAATATTTTTTCTTTAAAAATGCATGAGATTAACCATCCGAGTGCTGCTTGTTTCCCTGAATTCAGTTGGAATGTTATCACGTAAGCACTCACTTTGTATCTATATATGTGCTATTTATTTACCACTCTGTTGTGTCTTAGAAAAGCTTAAAAGATGACTGTCTTCCTATACTAAAAAGGTCGTATGTTGTACGTAGCCTTTTATCCTATTGGAAAATACATAGCAATTACATAAAAAAGAGTCAGTTAAAACAAAATGTCAGAATTGCTTGCTATTACACTTATCTTTTCCTGTAGTGCTGGTTTTTAGTATTTGTTTCCCAGAATTTGGGATTATCACTAAGCAATCATGTATAGCTTGAATTTTCATAAACTGCCAGGAACTGAAAATGAACTTCCAAAAGATACAAAATGACACAGCTTCAATAAATATTTTTATATACCCAGTAAAAATTCTTGATATAATCTTGTTTTGTTGTGGCAGATGTTAATAGGCAATAAATATATATGTTGTTTTTCACTGTCCAAAGATAAAAGGCTGAAGTAACTGTGTCCCTGCATTATAAACTCCTTTTATTCCTCTTATTTATTTTAAACTCCATCCCAGATTCCAGATTTAGATCTATAGTTAATACAACTCACTGAAATTTTCATTTTATCTTTATAATTTTTGTTATTATTTTTTGAACACTATATATGGATATAGGCAGCAACACAGTGTTTCTCTGTAGGTTGGCATAATATTTTAATGCAACATAGAAGTTTAAATAAAATATCAGTTGACATTGTTAATATAAAAGACTTCTGACTTATTCTTGTAAAAAAATCATGGTTTTGCAATAATTTAAACTCTAATACGTGATATTTGTGGCAAGTAGTAGAATGTAGAGTATTGGAGCTAATTAGAAAAGTGAACTGCACTGCTGTTCCTTCAGACTCCTTGAGCTGAGCCATCAACGGGGCTGCCTGAACCTTCCTTCGGTGCATCACAGTTGTGTGGAGCTGAGGTCAGTACAGATGGTTTGCTGGGGTTCAGCACGTCCTTATCTGGATCCTACTTCTGAAGATCCTGCTTGGCATTGCTGCCACGCAACATTTGATAAATAAGGGTATCCTGAGGAATTCAGAACCTGTTCTGTCAGGAAATCCTGGGGCTCGATTGTCCACGGGGTGTGTCACTTGGCTGTGGGACTTCTGATGTGCTGCAAACCTGATCTCTCTACCTGTCTGGGGATGTTGGAATTAAGAGTTGTTCCCTTTTGGCTGTGATAGGAGCATTTTTGTGCTCCTTCAGTTCCCCCAGAAGGTGTCCTCCCCCTGCCTGGTGGAGTTGGGAACCCCGGTGGGCGATGTGTTCCCGGTGTTGTGTGTGCTGGGATGTTCTGCTCCAGCTGCTGGGGGAGGGGAGCCAGGCAGGGGCAGCAGGCAGGGGCAGCAGGCAGGGGCAGCAGGCCAGGGGCATCAGGCAGGGGCATCAGGCAGGGGCAGCAGGCCAGGGGCAGCAGGCCAGGGGCATCAGGCAGGGGCAGCAGGCCAGGGGCATCAGGCAGGGGCATCAGGCAGTTCTCAGTGAAGGGGGGGGGCAGCAGCAGGTTGTGGCCTCGGGCTCAGCGAGTACTGGGTTCCCCTGCAGCAGGTCCAGGCCTGGGGCAGGACAGCAGAGCTGGCTCTGCAGAGCCAGGCTCAGCCCTGGCCCCAGGGCAGCTCACCCGGGGCTGGGCAGGAACTGGGCAGTTCCAGGGCAGGGGAGCTCTTGGCACCCAGGATTCCCCCAGGAGTGGAACTGGGCAATACCTGCTGCAAACACCTGTCCAGTGAAACCTGCAGTATGAAACCTAGAGGGTTTTGAAAGTGCTTTTTATGGAATGTGGAAAGAAAGACAGGTCTAAGCACAGCAAGTCTAAACCCAGACAAACGAGATGTGCCAGTCCCTGGCTCCTGAGGGCTGTGAGCAGTCCTGGGGCCGTGACAGAATCCTGAGGACACAGGGAAATGAGAGCACAGGATTAGGAGAATTCATTGCCCAGGTAGGGAAGCATGAAAGACAATCCTTTGCATATGTCTGTAAGGGAATCTGTATTCAAGCAAACTTATATTTCTTTCTTTTACATATTTGCCCCTATGAAAGGCTTTTAGCCTCAAACCTGTCCATTTTTCCAGAATTGGTCTAATAATTATTTTTTCTCTCCATAACCTGTGCTGCACTTGGATCCTTAAGACCAAAGTTAGGTATAACAACTTCACTACTACACTTTTGAGCAGAAAAAAAAAAAATTCTCCTTTGTTCAACAAACAAACAAATCTGTGTAGATGAGCAGAGCTTTCCACCTTCTAAAATTCAAATAATAATATGTATATTCTAACAAAAAAATATCAGGCCTATTTTAATCTTGACAATAGAACTTTTAATCACTTGAGGGTAGAGGCAGAGCAAGCTATTATCTACCTGCAGTTACACTATTTAGTCCTAAATATTTGGGCTTGTTATTTCTAGCACTGAGAGCCTGAAGTCAGTGGGAACCTCTCCATTAATATGAAGCAACAGATCAATCTGAGAGCACAATCCTTATTCATTGTAAGGCCAGACCTCGACAAAATAAAGTGAAATATAATTCATAGAAATCAATTGCTGTGTTGATCTTCAAACACTGATGCAAAAAAAAAAAAAAAATTCTTGTCTTTAGCAGTATCCTGTTTTGCAGGATCTCCTTCACGGAGATGAAGAGTCAGAAGGAAAGGTCTGTCTCTCCAGAACATCGTGTCTTCTTCACACATGAAGCCCTTTTGAAATCAGTGACACTACAGCCTGGGAAACTGCTAACTTCAGAATTGCATCCAGAGAAACACTGGGGCCGCGTACCAAGAATTCTTCTCTTTTGCCGAGTACACTTGCGTCGGTTTGAAACGGAAAAAAACCTGATTAGCTGAAAACAAGATTGTTCTTTTCATAGGAAAGAGAAATGAGAAATTTTCTGGTCTCATCAATGACCTCAAAAGATTTGGGCAAAGAAAATGTATAAATTTACTGTGTAATTCTGTAATGATTTAGATCAGTGACAGCTTGTCTGTCTGAACTCATCCATGGCTATGCTTTACTGTGATTTCTAAAGCAAATGCTGAAGTCTAATTCAGGGTGGCTGTTATGAAATATTAAAACAATCTGCAGGGGATAAAAATCTTTACTGCTAAACACCAGTTAAAAACTACGTAATTACTGAATAAGCATTTTTTAATGAAAAGTATCCTAAATTTTTTAAATAATGCACATTTAACATAGAGTGGTATCTCTGAAGCAGATGTCTCCTTGACATGTGCATTCGAGCTGTTGGCGGTGACCTTGTAGGACAAAGCAGTTTTGAAAATTAGCTTTTGCCTCCCAATCTGTGAAAATAATGCTGTAGTGAAGATTTAATAAAAGTCATAGCTTCTCATAGAAGCTTATTTCAGCAAAGTAAACAATTAAAATAATAAATGTCAGCTATTTCTCAGCTTGACAGTTAACACAACACAGCTTTTGCTTAGCATGATGTACAGAATGTATGGGAGGTGTACCTATAATTCATTTTATCTATGTATGGTTCACTTATTGTATTTTAGTACAGTGATAAATTAACAAATAACGCTGCAGTTTTCGTAGTGGTGTGAGAGCTTGGGGAAAACCCATCTGGCATGCAAACAGTGTGTAGCTAAAACGGGAGAAAAATGAAATCAGGGAATTTCTGAAGGATTTTAAGCTTTGCAAAGCAAAGGAGAAAATTTGTAACACTGTTGCTTGACTTCTGTGTTCAGTTACCTGTTGAGGTGGACCAGAGGCAGGAGGGTGGGAGAATAAGGTTTGCGTTTTTATTGTAACGTGGCTTTTGCCTGAAATGAAAAAAAGCCCGAGGGTGGAGTTGCAGTTTTGAGCTCTGTGCCCTCTGGAGTGAGATGTGGCTCGGGATGGAGTCAGAGGGGAGGGTGATCAGGGCTCCAGAGCGTTAGTCTGGCACAGGGGTGTGCTGGGGCTCAGCTCCAGGTGAGGCAGCTCAGGGGTTTTGCCCAGGGTTGGCACCTCTCCTGACAGGGGGTACCAGCGTGGGGGGAGGCAGCATGGCCACGGGTCTCCATGGCCTGTGTGCAGCAGCTGTGCAGAGGAACCAGAACACATTAGTTATGGAAGTTTTACAATCTGCTGTGGGCGTTTCTGTGGGTGCCATTCCATTCTGGACTTGCATGCCAGCAACCTTGTTAAGTCTGGGAGAAAAAGTAAAATGCATGGTGTTTATAACCTGTCACTTTGCAGCCGTGTTTCTGTGAAGCCAGTGCAAGGTGACTGAGAATTGTACTTTCAGCTGCAGGCACTACTCATTTGAACAGCCAGGACTGCCTGCTCTTGTCTCTTGGAATCCCAGAACTAGCAGAGCACACTTTGAAAAGTTTGTCCTTAACCTCTGCCACAGGTTTCTTAACTACAAGGTATATAGAGAGCTTTTTTTTTTTTTCTGAATGGTTTGTGAAATAGAGATAACTCAGCATTTGATCTTCTTGTACAGTTAACTGCCCCTCATAGCTGAGAAAGCAAATTGTGGAGACAGGTGAAAAGCCAATGGCCAATGTAAATAAGGTGATGGATTCAGAAAAGTGTGAGCACAGGTCCAAATGCAGTCAACAGGGTTGTGAGCCCTCACCTCAGAAGTCAGCATTTTAAAAATTTGATGGTCAGTCACTTAGGAAGCTTAAAAGTCAGAAGCAATGTACTTGGGCTGTTGCTGCTGGGGCACGGGAAATTATTTCCTACAGAACTGCAGCCTAGTGTGCATTTGTTTGGAGTCTGCTTTTCTTCTTGGATACAGTTAGGAAAATAATTTCTATTTAAACAGGAAAACAAATGAATGGATTATGCAGTCTCTGGGCTTTATTTTTAATTTTTTCTAATCCTGTACTCCGTTGCACAAAGCTTGTCCTAGTCAAGGAAAGGGACATCAGGTATGAGAACACTGTCAGAATACTGAGAGTGCAGATCTGAAAGTTCTTCATAAAGAGCTGAGAATGTACCAGACTTAAAGGGAAAAAACCATTCTATTCTAACTGATTTCTTTCTTTTTCATGGAGTAAAGCTGAACCTGTACAGCAGTCCTGAATGATTTGCAGCAACCCTGCACTCAAAACTGACTGTGTAAAATGTAATGATTTTTTTAAAGTGGTTTAAAAGATGAAATTCATTCCTGTTTCTAAGTCAATGGTTCAGTAAGTCAGGGAGAACCCAAATCAGACTCTAGATGTTGGTTATAGGGCTGCCCATAGAAAAAACCCTTTATCCAGCCTTCACAAAGACACTGAATGAATCACAGCCTCTGTGTTACAGTTTTATTCACATAGATGTGCTATCAGTATTCAGCACTGAAATTTTGGCAGGCCTTGGCCTTGATGCTGTGCTGTACATTGCATTAAGTAGAGTCACTAGCAAAGAGTGATGCTACAGCCCTTCCTCTTCTCCCTGAGAGTGACACCTTGTGTAAAGTGCTGGTTATTTGGCATTTATAGAAATAAATCATGCAGGGATTAAAAACAAACATTTTTTTTTTAGTAATTAAAAATGGCTTTTATTGCTCTAAAACCTTGTTTAGACTCATTAGCAAGGTTGAGTAAAGAGATGAATCTTTTTATCACTGCAATGAGTGTAGCTGTAATCTATATAATTTTTATGGCAGCATTGATTCAGTGAAGCCACAGGAAGGAGTCACTGTTGGCTGAAAGACTGTCTGCAGAACAATTTAGCAGGAAGAAGCCAGGAGTATTGTGTAGTAGATGAAAGACTGGTTTGGCAAAAGTTATTGAAGTTTTCACTGTCAGCTTTTGCCTTGTGAGTCTGCAGTCTGTCAGTCTCGAGGAAAGGAGTCACTCAAGGTACTGAAAATAAATGCAGATATTAAAGGCCAACTTGTGAACTCATTGTCAAGGGATGAGAGAGCTGGATCCTGATACCTGTATTTGTGTGGGTAGAAATGCCTGTTATTCCAGCTCTGTTTGTAAAGGAAGGCCTTTATTAGGTGTGTGTTTGCTCCTCCACTGCAGACTTTTTGGATTTGACAGGGGAGCATTTCTGAACCACCTGTGGAACTTGCACTTAGAAAGTGATTAATTGTTTAAAAAGGGCAATTTATTTCAAATTAAATCATGGAGTAAAATTTATTAAAGTAGAGATCTGATAGCATTTAACAAGCAAGTGCATTTACAGAGAGAAGTTATAGTGTGTGAATAATCCCAAGATACCTCATCTCCACAAACTGCTTCATGCCAGATAAGCAGTAGGAGCTGTGTATGTTCTCCTAACAACTGCAAGGTAAAACGTGCTGGTTTGCAGTGTGGTCAGCTTTTGAGAAGCTATCTGGAAAATAATAGATGACACTACATATTATTTCACATTTTCAAAGGGATGCAGATGGTTAGTTGCCAGGGCTCAGCTGTATGTTCACAGCAGGACACAGTAAACCTAACGTGTGTGGGTCCCCTATGTAATGACTAATATTAAATCCTACTGTTAGGCAAAAGAAGCCACGCCCAAAACATTTGCAAGGAGATAATGTGATGCATTTATGAGTGTATTATCTTAAAATGTTGTAACTCAGTGAGTGATCACATACAGATCAGTTGCTGTAGCTGTTGACTTGGAAAGCACCTGGTATCAGGAATGGTGAGAAGCTGGTATATGGAGCACTGAACAAAGTTTTGATTGGAGCTTTTCTTTTAGATTTACCCCAATTATTCCCAGGACCACATCAGTGCAAATATGACAGAACTTTGGCTTATAGGGTGATTCTCTTTCTACAGTGAATGTAAATAAAAATCAGTATCTGGAGAAGGGCTGGGGCAGAGATGCTGCTGGAGCCAGAATGAGGGTCGAGTAGGACCTGTGGCTGCTCTTCCAGTCCTGTGTCCCCTGAGCGACTGGAGCCTTAACTCTTACAAAAATTGTTTGATGCACGTGTACAATTTATACACAGACAGGCCACTGTGTGTCAAGGGGATGTTTCACTTCGTGGTACTTTTGGCATTTTCAGTATTTCTGCAGTTATTATTCACAAAATGAGCATGGTGCTCCTTGGAGTTACTGGGAAAGAGCTGTCCTGCTGATCCAGTTCTCTATAAAACATTTGTGCAATGCTTTTACAAAGACAGAATTCTGGCTACAGCAAAGATGGTTATAAGCAGCAAGAAGGGATCTGTAATACCCAAAGGCCTAATACAGCTTTTGCTATGAGCTGTATCCATATATGCATGTCAGAGTGGGTCAAACAATATGAACTAGCTCAAACATTTGTCTTTGACATAAATAGAATAAAGCTGTTGTGCTTTTTTTTGCAGGTTTTAAAATACAGAGTTAATAATCTCTATTACAGTGCCTCTTTTCACATGATATGTTCAATTATCTCTGCAGTGAGAGAGTAAGGAGATCATATCCCATTTTCCTTTCAAGGCATTTGTGATACACTTTCAGCATAGGAATTTTAGGTGCTTCTGAGAAATGACTTTTTTTTTTGGTCATGTTTTTCCTCCTTGCATTGAAAAAACTGTGGGACATCACAAAATGTATGGTATTTGTAAAGCCATTTTATATGTACCTGTGTAATCTGAGCCTTGTTCTGTTCAGTCAAAACCCCGAGGTGACAAATAGTGATGGGCTTTCACCCCTTCCTGTCTGTTCATGAACAAGTTTACTTTGAACTCTGGTTCACCTGTGGTAGTGCTTAGATCCAGGTGTGAAGACAAGACTATTTATTTAGAAACTGGTATCAGGCATTCACTTACTCAGGATATTTGCCACTTATTTCCTGTGACTGTTTCTAGCAACCAGTCGTAGTGTTCTTTGTGTGGTTCGCAAAGGAGACTTCTGGAAAGGATTGCTTGAAGTAAATTAAAACAAAATGTTCTTTATGGAGATTGTTATAATCATAATGGTGAATTCAAAAGACATAATCTTGTCACTACTGATCCCAGATTTCAATATGAAATATCTCTGATCTTTGGAGATTTTAGTCCAGCATTGCAGAATTGGGTTGTAGCATTTCCTGTGACAGTCTGTGTAAATCAGGCCATGGCTGAAGTGTGAGTGCATGCTGCATGTTTAGGTGCACCTGAGGAGGGACAGGATATGTCCTTTCCCACTTTTTTACTTATGATTTTATGGTTTCTAAAGGGTGTCCCCAGTAGAACCAATAGGAAGTGCAGGTACTCTGCACTGTTAAATGCAGGCTAGGTCTTTCTTTATGTGCTGGGTGACTCAAAGGCAACTGTGCTTGCTCAGCAACTCCAAAATTTGAGTCCTTCCTGCGGGCAGCAGCAATTGGAAGTGCTGGCTGTTTTCCCAGAATGAATGGGGTTTAGCACCATGCAGAAGAGGAGAGTTTGTCTTACCCACCCTTCATCCTCATGCTCACAGGTGACTGACATTTGCTGTTATTGCTGGTACCGAATAACTCATTATGATGTGAAAGCCCAGACTTCAGGCTTCAGTCACTCTGAAGGCTTCTCTGGTAAGTAGTGTTGCAGCTCTTTTGTGGTGAAGAGAGCTCTGAAACTATTCAAAGCTGTGAGCATAAAGAAGTGTCTTCCTTGAGAACTGTGTTTTACAATAATGCATTGTAACTGAGTGCTGCTCAGTTGTGTTTGAGGTAGTGATATCAGTAGCACTTGACAGCTCTTTACTTACAGAAACTAGAAGAAAAATCTCATTCCTTTCTCTGTCTTCAGTGTTGGTAAAAATTATTTGTGATGCATTCCACTAAACTGGAGAAAGGAGGGAAGTCCTCCTGTGGAGAGGCTTCTCCACTGGCTGGTAGGTTTGGGACTGTGTTGTTGAGAGGGTGAATAACAACAGCTGGAGCTCCTGCCTTGGCTTCTCTCTCTGCTGCTGTCACCAGCACTGTTGGCATCAGCCTAACGTGTTTGTCACAAAACACTCGGAAAAGCAAGACTAATAATCCAAAATCAGGGGATGTCACCCACCCCCCAAAATTTAAACGCCGTACATTGCCGTTTCAAAACTAGGGGTCATTGTTTTTTGTAGCTTGTTACTTTATCTCCCATTTTAGAACACAGTTTAGGGACATCATAAACATCTCAAGCTCAAATTAATACAGTGAACTGGGATGCTTGTCTGGAGGTTGCCTAGTTTGTGGAATAGCTGTCTCCCTAAAAACAATGAATTCCTGTGGACAGCACATATTGTTGACTTTGCAGCTTTTATAGATTTCTCATGTGCTAAAGATTAAATCTTTCCAGCTACCAGTCATTCACTTAATGGATTGCTTATATCGACAATAAATATTGCTATTTCATGAATATAAAAGAAAAATTAATTTGATAATTGGCTCTATTTACTGGCATTTTTCAAATGAAGGTTAATATATCTTCTGTAGACATTGATTTCAAATGGTGCACATGTATTGACTGAAATTAAAGTTCTCTGTCCTCTGCAGAGGAGGACTCTTCCAACTAGAAATATTAATAGTGAATCTAAAAAAAATATACTATTTTAAGTGAAACTGCCATTACATAGTTTCAGACAAATGTACTTGCAACTTCACTTACCTCAGGATGGTATCTGTAAACAGACTGTCTGAGAAAACCCAGAAAGCTTTCTCCTGTCAAAGGGGTATCAGGACAATTTTGTTCACCTTCCTGTAGATGCAGGGAAGTCAGCTATAAATGGACTTATAAATTGGAATAGATATGGAATATATGGACTTATAAATGGGATTATAAAAGGCACTGTTGCTTTGTATTTAGCTTTATGCAGCAGCAGTAAGAACATGGTACTTTCATCATCCAGAAGCAGTTTAGAATCCGGGTGATACTGTAACAGTGATGAAACAGAACTCGGTTTCTTTTCCTTGCTAAAGTAAAACTGTGTAACATAAGTGTATCTTGGACATCTTGTCAATATTTGTCACAGTCTCTATTGAGAAATGCATTACCAATTTTTGCTAAATGATTAAGCATGACACATGCAGTTTAGCTGTGTCTGGTTCTGTTGCTTGCTCTGGGGGCACAGTCTAAATGTGGTTTGTGAGTTGGCTGCAGTAAATCAGAATCACCTGCAACTTGTTTCTCTCAATATGTGTGATCTTGTGCTGTGTTTGGAAATGAAATGCAATTGCCTCTGTTGGACCATCCACATTGAGGATTCTCCTCTTCTTCCTTTGGCCATTAGTCAGTGTGATTTTGTGTTTAGGCTGAGCCATGGCCAGACAGGCCGAGCTTGCTGACGCTCTGAGCCGTGTCCCTGGCCAGGCCTGTTTCTGGAGAGGGCAGCTCTGGTGCCACTGCTGCCTGTCTGCTGGGCAGTGATGGTTTGGGGGTGCCACTGCTGCCTGTCTGCTGGGCAGTGATGGTTTGGGGGTGCCACTGCTGCCTGTCTGCTGGGCAGTGATGGTTTGGGGGTGCCACTGCTGCCTGTCTGCTGGGCAGTGATGGTTTGGGGGTGCCATTGCTGCCTGTCTGCTGGGCAGTGATGGTTTGGGGGTGCCATTGCTGCCTGTCTGCTGGGCAGTGATTTGGGGGTCTGCTGGGCAGTGATGGTTTGGGGGTGCCATTGCTGCCTGTCTGCTGGGCAGTGATGGTTTGGGGGTGCCATTGCTGCCTGTCTGCTGGGCAGTGATGGTTTGGGGGTGCCATTGCTGCCTGTCTGCTGGGCAGTGATGGTTTGGGGGTGCCGTTGTGATGGGGGCAGAGCAGAACTGGCTGCTCCACCGTGCCCATTCTCCTCACTCCTGCAGGTACTTCAGCCACAGATGGTGTCAGTGCTGCCCTCCCGGGAGCAGGAGGAGCAGGAGGAGGGCACTGCAGCAGTGCTGGGCTCAGCAGAGGTGTCCCTGGTTGGTAGTGTCTGGGAGGCATTAGCAGAGAGCTCCAGGAGCTGCCCCGTGCTTTGGTTTGGCATTCCCTGGCACGTGTTGGAGAACTCGCTCAGTGGCTGTTCCATGTCTGCCTTGGAACACATGGAAGGGCTTCACTTTTACCAGGAAAGTGTTGGTGAGGATTGCAGAAAGGCATCTTTGACTTTGTTTAGCATTCTCTTTAGAGATACTGCCTCATTACTGAAAGCCTCTTGTCCTACAAGAACAGACTCCATTTACTGTCTGAATATTAACTCTAACTTGAGTTTGATCTAGCATGAAACCTTGATGTTGAATGTTCTAATAATTTTCATTGAGTTGGTTAACTTAAAGGGAGTAAACACAGCAGCTATAGTTAGGAGAATTTAGCAGCTCATAAAGTAATGATTTTTTCTTCTGGTGCATTAGTTCCTCTAATAATTGAATAATCTAATTCTGCAGCTTTTGATTATAAAATTTATTTTTAATAACAGTTTTATAAAGTTTGTCATGTTGTATATCTTGAGTAAGAGTAATTAATTTAAGAAGACTTAACTCAGGTGTGGTTAGCTTACTGTGAATATGGAACCTGATTTGAAATGAAGCTCTCCAGTCTGAATGGAATCACAGGAACTCTTCTGAAACTCTTGCACTCTTCTGGAGGTGTTTGATTCAAACACTGACCTAAACTGATCTGCCTTCTTTTTTGGAGGTGGACAAGACATCAGGTTAGGTAGGTCAGCGTGTCAGTGGTATTGAACTAATCGTAAAGGAGCCTCAGAACAGTGGTTAAAGAAACATTGTGTTTTTTAATGCTAGAAATATTTGTGCATAGGATGGATTTCCACATTTGCCCTTTACTATTGCATTGACAAAAAAATAAATATCCACACCTGTTTGTTTTTCATCAGGTGGAAATGTGTAGTACACACAAATATTTGCCACCTTGTTTGACCTTGTCCCAAGATATTTACATCTTAGAACCCATTTAAATTTTCTTATTGTGTTGGACTTTGAAGTATTTGGCAGTGAAAGAGATGTTGTTGACATACCAAATATTACTTTCAGTTTTAACTGCTTATCATACTGTATATGCTGCATGGAAATGAGAAACATTTAAACAAGTTGACTTCATCTGCTCTCTTCAAGGCAGAAGTATATTTATTTAAGGGAAGGAATAAACAGCCAAGGCTCAAAATATGGAGCTAGTATACCCGAGCAAAATAATAACAAACCCTTCCTTAGGTATATTTCCAAAACATCTGTGTTTGTGCCTTAACGCTCCTTGCTTTAAGAAAGAAAAGATAAATCCACCAAAACCAAGGCAGAAAACTGCAAGCCCAAAGTGCCCTGTACTTGTGTTAGCAGGGCTGTTCTGGAGGATGAGGACACGTTGGCACAGCCAGTCCTGCCAGCCATGGCGAGCACGGGTGGGGAGTTGGGTAACAGATCTCTTAGGGTGTGTGAAGGAACAGCACCTCCCTCTGCAGTTTTTATAGGGTAACAGGACCACATGTGCTGCCTCTCTGTCTCACCTAGAAGTTCTCTGTGTTTCTCCTGACATGGAAAACAAGCACCCATTTCAAACTCTGGTTAAAAATGACTCTCATGGGGTTCACCTCCCTCACTCTGGCTGCTTGTTTCTTCAAGGGATGTCTTTCTGGGTCTTAAGAGGCCTCTATGCTGCATTTTGAACGGGTATGATAATAAAATAAACCAGTATGGATTAATCTGGAAAAGTAAGTTGAAATTTCAGGGTAGAGGGACAGCATAAAGCAAGTCAGCTGGGAGTAAATGGCACAGATGAAAACTGGGGAAGCAGGGGGAGAGTTCAAGCTGGAAGACAGTACTAATTGCAATAATGAACATCCCAGAGGAAGTCCAGCCCAAATGAGCTTTGTTATAATCCTCTTGAACTCACAGCTGGGTGGGGGGTTATTGCTTCCCTGAGTTACAGCATCTGCTGCAGACCCTGCTCAAGGCTGGGACTGTGCTGTGCTGGGCAGGGAGCAGGAGTGGAGTTAGGGACAGTTCCTATCTACAACAGCTCATTTTCTATGTGGACCAATCTAAATGGGGTTTAGCATCTCTGAAATGTTACCATAGCAGCTAGGAATTCCTTCCTGTGACTTCCATGCCTGGGATATCAGAAGCAAGGCAAAGGCTCTGTTACTGAAGACTCTTCAAGGCTAATAAAAGGGCCTGGGAGCCTGCAGGGAGCAATGTGGCATTGGCACAGGAGCTCCCTGTCAGTGACCTCATGGATCTGTGTCATCTCCAGCCTTGGTTTGCGTTACAGGATTTGATTCAGAACAGGCTGGGAAGGAGACATTTATTTGTCATACAAAAAATAACCTTTTAAGCATCAAATGAGAAGTTTATTACTGAAAGTCTGACGCAGCTCCTCTGAGACAGGGCAGAGAGGCCTCCTCCAGTGCTGCCATCATATGTGTTGGCTCCTTCCCCTCTGCAGCCTGCCACCCCCTTGCATGTATTAATTCCTTCTCTACAGGTGTAGTCCCAGAGAGAGCTCCCCTTTGCAGGGTTCTGCTGTAGGAGTTCAGATGGAACCTGGAGAGACAGCACCTCCCCCTGCCCCCCTTGTTTTCCCCTGTGGTGTACTACAGAATCTGATCATGAGAGAAAGGACTCTCCTCAGTATTTATACAGTCATGACCAGATGAAAAGGAGAAGTCGTGTCAGCTGTGGTTTAAATGCCTGGGGAACTGTCTGTGTAACAGAGAATGCAGCAGCACCAGGAAGGGAAATTTAGCAGAGAAAAAATATTAGAGGTATGAATTAATTATTTAGATATCTGTGTAGACATTCATTGCCTCCTATTTCAATTTTTAATTATTAGCCTTTGTAGTTAATAAAAAAGGTAAAAAATTAATCTGCAGAACTGTCGGACCCTATAAATATCACGTAAGTTGGAGGAATGGATAATTATAACGTTTCAATCAAGCAGTAAAATTTATATAAAGTAGCTACAACATGACACCCTATGCAATAGTATTAGAAAAATACTTACTCTGTGTTTGAAAACCAGCATGCAGAGCTTCTGAAGACTTTGATTTAGTGTCTTTTCAATCAGAGTTTTTAAAAATAATGTCAAATTATTTATATTCACTTTCTTCCAAAGGAATTTAGGAAGTCAGTCTCTCTTTAGATTGCAGAAAGAAACAATATCTTTTTCCTCACCTGCAATACAAAATAAGTGCAGTATGACTGTTAGGATACTTGCATGAGCACATTATTCATACCATCATGAATTGTCCCCATTTTTCCTGTGCAAGAGTAATGTGCATACTCGTGCTGTGCAGATCTGTTTGAGCCAGTTCAGTAAATTCGGGATGTTGTGGAGCAGGAGAACAGATGATACAGCCTTAAAAGCTCATAACTTTTCTCTTGTTTTTCTGCTTCTGTACCTGAAGGAGCTGAGTCCTCAGTAGTGGGTGGTCCCCCACTGTCCAGCACAGGACTTTGTTCTGTGGTGAGTCCTCCACAGCAACAGAGGCTGTGCTTACATTTGGGGTTACATCCTTTCCATTATGCTTTTACTGGACTCTAGTAATCACTATAAGTAGTGTGTTTTTCTGACAGAACATTTTTTTCGTAGCTGTTGCTATTCATTTATTCTGGGGTGTTAAGAAAGCTCTTTGCAGGTGTATCTTTATGACTACACAGGCTAGTGCTGTTTGCTTTTTGGCATGAGCAGTTCTGGTGTAGAGAGACAGAATTGGCCGTGGTTTAAAAACCTCCTTACTCAGCAGCTTTAGGGTGGTGTGTCCTGTCTCCAAGTGCTCTTCACTACCAGTGAAACTAATGTACACCAGCTGAAATTTGAATTTCCTGGCATCTTTTAATGACATAGACCTGGTAACACTTATATTTTGAATGTTATGGAGGGAATAAAAGACTTCAGCTGACTTCAAGAGGGCCCAAATGGGACTGGGCCAAGGGTGACTTCTGCTTCAGCTGAGGTCCAACCACGGCCTCTGTGAGGAGAGTCACCTTTGCTGATGAGGTCCTTACTTTCACAGGTGCTTTATACATACACATAAAAATTAATGTCTTAAGAAATATCTTACTTAGCAGAGGGCAAAGCACCTGTTGCCTAAAGATAAGTAAAGAAGAAAGGTACTTGAAATATTACCACTGGGTGGCAACTATACTTAAAATTTTGGAATATATAATATAATGTACCATTAGGACAGCTCTCTCTTTATATGACCATATAACCACACAGTGTTCCCCACATACCAGTTTTGTCCTCAATTTAATAGGATACTAAAAAATGGTTTATATATTTTATATATATTTATGTATTTAATACATGTTTACTATTTATTGACTTTTATTTTTCATTAAATTAGGTAAGATTTCCATTTGTTTCCCTCCCCAGCACCGAGTGAATTTCTCTTATGTAGCTGTTCTGTGTTTGCTCCCTTCAGCATCCCCTCTCCTGTCAGGGGTATTAACTCTGGACCTGAACTCACTGGTGGCATGGATTGGTGCCGAGTCCTTCTGATGCCTGTGTGTGGAAGGACAAAGGGCCAGAATCTGCCCTGGCTTCTGGGCTTTTTGGGCTTGTTACTTTATGGGCACTTATGTACCTATGTGTGTGTTCCCTGTGCTTCCAAAGTACAGTTTAAATTAAAAGGGAAACCTGGAACAGTGTAATGTTCCCAGTATGATATTTTTTTTCTTTAAGCAAACCTTGGGAGGTTCTGG
This sequence comes from Pipra filicauda, assembly GCF_003945595.2. NCBI lineage: Eukaryota > Metazoa > Chordata > Aves > Passeriformes > Pipridae > Pipra > Pipra filicauda. The sequence continues at coordinate 154,441 of NW_024104498.1, forward strand.
CCATGCCTCTGCTCTCCTGGCTGTCGCTGATTTGATCCATCTTTTGGCCTTTAGCCTCCCATGCTGCTCCAGGCACATGCTGTGTTAACAGCTGTACAAAATATGTCCTGATATTTTACCTGTACTGGAGGGGAAGCAAAAGGCTGTAAGAATCCTCCTGTCACCCAGGAATATGTGATTCGGATTTTTCTGATATGAGATTGGAGTCCCAGAATTACACTTATGACTTTTGCATAGCCACTGGCATTTGTGGTATATGGCACTTTTTCAGAACAGCAATCATGTTGTGATGTCAAAATATGAATCTCATGTATATCCAGTAAATAATTTTGGATGGCAAAGTCTGGGATAAGTATGAGAGTGAAACATTTAATGAGAAATCAATCATTTTAGAAGTCTGTGGAAATGTGTCCACCAACCTCACACAGCTTATTTATACTTTAAAGGCCCAGCAGCAGTGGCAGGAAATTGTGCATTAGTGTGTTGATGTATATAAGTCCTCAGTTTAGGACACCAGAGAAATACCTGCAAAATTGAGTATTACTTAATGTGGGCAAAGGTACTAGAATAGATTACAGAGGAAGCTGTACAATATTACTTATTTCAGTAAGGGTTTGAGTGCTCTGTACGGTCTAAATGGCATTGCAACTGTGTGAGTTCCCCCAAATCACTCAAAATTAGTATGGAAATGGAGACATCTTCTGCAATTGCATTGTGTGCACCTTTATTCAAAAAAAATGTTTGCAGCTTTTCTTTTGAATGTCTGTATTTAAATTGTTCTCTATCAACAGAATTGATGCTTATTCTCTGTATTTGAAAGGTATTCAGGTAGTTTTAGTTGTATTTATTGTTTGAATGATGTACTTCAATGGTGCTTGCTGCTTGCTTTGTAATTTGTTGCTGCAGGTGGCTATGACTTTGAATAGCATCAACCTTTTTATCTGCAGATAATATTTTTGAACAGTCTGAAACAACATTCAGCCATTCCAGCTACGCCCTCTGTATTTAAAAGAACAGATTCCTGCTCTGCTTTGTCTGTTCTTCAGTGCAAGGCTCCCCACTTGGATTTCTGCACAGAGTTCTGCAGTTGGGGTGATGTCCCCCCGTGGCTGATCCCTGCAGTCCCAGCCGTGGTTTCAGGTTAGGAGGTGTTGGGGTAACGGGAGCCCCAGTCTCAGCTGGGGCAGGTTGGGCTGGCTCTGCTGGAATCATAGTGCTCTGCCAGGTTCTGCTCTGGGATGAGCTGGCCACAGTAATGGAATGCTGCTGGAGAGATAAGGCAGTGAAAGGGCAGCATTGTCCTGATTCAGCTGGGGCTGCTGTTACACTGCAGTGCTGCTGAGCACGTACTGTCTGTTAGTCACCTAATGCCTGAGATCCATTTCATGAGACCCAGTTTTTACATCTCCACTAAGTGGAGTTAATAAAGTTAGTTTTCCAGTGCAGATTTTTTAAAAACTTCAGATCTTTACTAAAATGCAGGGTCTCCTGTTGGAATAAGATTAGCTGATAAGATTACTCCAGGAAAGGGAGTTTTGCTCACTTGCCTGCAGGGATCTGGCACTGAGGCTTTTGGTTTTATTAGTGCAATTGGAATTGAAATTGTATGAATTCCCTTTTAAAAATCCTAAGATGCTTCTGTTGAAACTCTCAGTGTGAGTAGCTGTTCTCAGGGTGACTCAGAGTAGAATGCAGCTGGTTTACATTGTGAAGAAAACATATGCAATGTTTCTTGGCAGATCTCTTCCCTAACACATACCTTTGTTTCCATTTCTAAATGTGAATATGCACTCACACACAGAGTAAATTGCAACTGCTTTAAAGAAAAGGGTTTTAGGGATAAAATGGATATGAAAGCAGAATAATAAGTTCCACTTCTGCATGTACCAAGATTCATAATATATTTTTTTAATTGGACTACGTTGTGTTTTACTCCTATTCTTCAGAGAAAATTAACTAAAGTGGCTGTTCTTTCAGGTAACCTCTCACAGTACTGTGATATCAAAGGCAGATAATATTATTGTCTCTTCTTTGGTATGATTTAAAATAATTTTTAATCTTCATTTATTCTTCAAGTCAGTTATTAATTGCACTCACCCTTTTTTGCTCAGTTCACTTCTAATTTAATGTCAGTCAAAAAACCATTTAATTTTCATACTTCTTTCTCTAGCACATGCTAAAGGTGAAGCCAGTGTTTTTATTTAGAATTTATTGTCTTACCATGACTCCTTATATGTACAGGGCTGTGCATGAACACTTGTGCACATTGCTGCTGGCAGGAGCAGACCTCATGTCTGGGCTCACATGCAGGGTACTGGGTGGAAGTCTTTGGAATAAATCCCGTGAGTGCTCAGATCTATCTGTTTTCAGAGTTTGTGCCATAAGTCTTTTACTTAAGTTCTAGTAAAACGTGAAGTGTCGAGTCTCTAAGTTTGCTGGATGCCAGTGCTCTGATTTTTTTTTTTCTCTTTTAGAACTGAGGCAGAAAACCCAGTTTGTGAATATAAACTTTGGGAAGCAATATGACATTCCTACTGCCTTTTTCCCCGTGTTGAAAATGGCACCGCCTCCTGGCCACAGGTACTTTGCAGTGCTTGAAGAAGTATTTCACAGTATCTTAGCTGGCTTTGGAATTGTTAATTTTTTATTTTTCCTTTTTGAAACTAATTCAAAATTAAAGAGTTGCACTTTTTGGTTGCAGCTTTGTCGTTTATACTGAAAGAGGCTTGCTGTACATTCCCTTTCTAAAGAAAAGCACACATGGCTGAAGGTACCTGGCAGTGTTCTCACGAGGCAGGGTTACATATTTTCCCTTCCTCTGTGGATTAAGATGGATTAGCCTTTTCCTGTCTCATCTAACTTTGCTAATCCTCCTTGCTCATTTTACACCCAGGGACAGTGGGCACAGATTCACCCTCCTGCCCTTCCCTGCTCAGAACGGGGAACAGCCAGGGAGCATCTCCCGGCTCTGCATTCCCCTGGCTGGCAGTGTTAGTGCAGCTGCAGGAAGTTTTTGGGCAGTATTTCACACCCAGCTCCTTTCAGTCGACTTACAGACCTGTAAAACAGTTGAGACCAAAGGTCAAAAGTTCCTCTGTGTGCTTTCTTTACCTATTAAGGTCATTGTCTGCATTAATGTAACAAAAAGATAGCTGGTGGTTTTTGTTCATTATCCTTGATAGCTGCCTTTCCTGGTAGTCACACTGCTAATAAGCTTGGATGGACAGATGGATGAAATCACAGTGGAATAGGCAAGAAAGCTCAGCTGAATGTTTTATTGGCCCCTGACAGTCACTTTTCCTTCATCTGCTTAGAGTATACTGACGCATATGACCGTGAAACTTCCCCTTCTGCTGCTGCTGGGGACAGAACTTAGGCTGGACTTCAGTCTGCCAGAAGTATTCAGATGTATTTTTTCATGTTTCTCAGAAATAGTAAAGCATAAATCGGAGTTACCCACACAATCAAAGAACAAAACCATACAAAGTTATTTGTAGTTTAAATACTCCCTGTTAATATGTGTTACCTTGGTAAAAAGAGGATGATTTTCTTTTCCAGCTCCCTAGGAAGGAGAATGGTAACTACAAAAGAGGCTTCACACTTTATAGTACTTCCAAACCATTGTGTAGAACAACTGGTGCTCTGGCATATCAAACCAAGGGGGTGATCCCCCTTCCCTTGGTTTGATTTACTTTCAGCTTCTTTAAAGGCTCTTGAGATCAGGACCCCTACAGAGTCTTTGAAGCTTGTGTTTTTCTTTCACTAGAAAGTGAAGCCTTGGCTTTTAATGGCAGCTCAGCAAATATCTCATCAATATTTAAAGTGTCAAGTGTACCTCTGTTAGAGGTACCAATCACAGATCAAAGATACCAGCACTGAGGTGCAGCATTTCCTTCAAAGGTCTTCGCAGTTGAGCTTTCCCTTTTGTTGGAAAAAAACTTCTCTTTTTAGCATTTGTTGCTTGCATGAGTCTTAAACACATTGTTTGACAAGTGTGGAGAATTAAGTGTGTGGTTACTATGGCCAGTGAGGATGGTACAGTAGTTAAGAACAGTCCTCCGTGCCTGTTTAAGGAAGTGAAATGCTTGGGAAAGGCTTTTGCTGCTGGTTCCACCTTCCTGCAGCTGAACAAAGTCCATTGCAGTTGATGGTACCAGTGCCATACTCTTGAAGAGGTCAAGAAGGATTCAAGATGATGAAAGTTTAGTGGCACATACAAATAAGCTGTAGTAGTATAATTGCTTTTTGGCCTTTTCTCTTTCAGTGAGAACTGGGGATGGGTTTTTTTCTCATTTTGTTTATATCCTTTGTTGCCTTCCTTCCACATACTCTGCAAAGCTTATGAACATGGCTGTGAAACCCAATCCCTTTATTACTCTTCCAGCTCTTACTGTTTGGGGGTTTTTTCTTTTCTTTTTTTTTTTTTATTTAAACATTTTAAACATCTGTTAAAACAATTACAACAATGATTACAGTAATAAGGATTCTTAGTATTTTGTACTTGTGATTTGTCTGTTCCCATGTTGTAATTTGGGTTGGCACATTCCCATGGCACAGTCTAATGTCAAGGTGCTAAACAGAGTTTGAATGGTGAAGGGCTGAAGTGGTGGCTCTTTAACAAGAAGCAGGAATTTTGCATTAGGCATGCTTCATGATTATGTTAGAAACAGAAAATTAGAATTAAGAAGCTTATCACATGACTCTTGTCAAACATAGAATATTTTGATTTCGTGGCCCGCTGTCTGATTGTCCTCAGAGTGCACTGGGAGCAGCAGGTCTGAAATGTGTGTCGCTAGAGAGTGGTTTTACCCTGAAGGCTGACTTGTACTGAATAATATCTGCTTGTAAAACAAAAATAAATCTGTGTTCCTTAATCAGTTTATAAACTTTCCAGTTTATACTTACCTCAGAATGTACTCAAGCAATTGCCCTCTACAGTGAGGTAGATGGCAATTTGTACTTCCCTAAGCTGTTTGCAGAGCAGAGAGTCCTGTCATAGCCTGGAAAAGACAACCACTGTCCCCATCCAAGGTGGTTCTTTTCCTGCTCCTCACTAACCAGTGTCATGATCCACTATGTTTGGATATTTAGGTGTTTTCTCCTGAATAGCTTATAAGCCATATGGATTTCAGGTGCACGAGATCCTACCAAGTCCCAAATGTGCTGTGCAGAGAGCCTGGGAGTACTGAGGCAGTGGTGGGTGTCACTGAGGCAGTGGTGGGTGTCACTGAGGCAGCATTGGGTGTCACTGAGGCAGTGGTGGGTGTCACTGAGGCAGCATTGGGTGTCACTGAGGCAGTGGGTGTCACTGAGGCAGTGGGTGTCACTGAGGCAGTGGTGGGTGTCCTGTGTGGGTGCTATGCCTGCAGCAGTCCCCATTCCCATCGCTCTGCACTCCCAGTTTGTGTGCTGGGCAGTTGTTTGTGCACTGGGGCAGTTGTTTGTGCGCTGGGCAGTTGTTTGTGCACTGGGGCAGTTGTTTGTGCACTGGGGCAGTTGTTTGTGTGCTGGGGCAGTTGTTTGTGTGCTGGGCAGTTGTTTGTGCACTGGGGCAGTTGTTTGTGTGCTGGGGCAGTTGTTTGTGTGCTGGGCAGTTGTTTGTGCACTGGGGCAGTTGTTTGTGTGCTGGGGCAGTTGTTTGTGCACTGGGGCAGTTGTTTGTGTGCTGGGCAGTTGTTTGTGTGCTGGGGCAGTTGTTTGTGTGCTGGGCAGTTGTTTGTGCACTGGGGCAGTTGTTTGTGTGCTGGGGCAGTTGTTTGTGCACTGGGGCAGTTGTTTGTGTGCTGGGCAGTTGTTTGTGCACTGGGGCAGTTGTTTGTGCGCTGGGGCCGTTGTTTGTGCACTGGGGCAGTTGTTTGTGTGCTGGGCAGTTGTTTGTGCGCTGGGGCAGTTGTTTGTGCACTGGGTTGGGCCGGCAAGTTGGGGCATTGTTTGTGCTGCTTTGGGGGGGGGCCGTTGTTGTGCATGTGGCAGTTGTTTGTGTGCTGGGCCGTTGTTTGTTTGCTGGGCAGTGTTTGGCATGGCGGCAGTTAGTTGTGTGAACTGGGCAGTTGTTTGTGTGCTGGGCAGTTGTTGTGCACTGGGCAGTTGTTTGTGTGCTGCGGCAGTTGTTGTCGTGCCTGGGCCGTTGTTTGTGCACTGGGGGGGCAGTTGTTTGATGTGCTGGGCAGTTGTCTTGTGTGCTGTGCAGTTGTTGGCCACGGGGCAGTTGTTTGTGCGCTGGGGCAGTTGTTTGTGTGCTGGGGCAGTTGTTTGTGTGCTGGGCAGTTGTTTGTGTGCTGGGGCAGTTGTTTGTGTGCTGGGGCAGTTGTTTGTGTGCTGGGGCAGTTGTTTGTGCACTGGGGCAGTTGTTTGTGCGCTGGGGCAGTTGTTTGTGTGCTGGGGCAGTTGTTTGTGTGCTGGGCAGTTGTTTGTGTGCTGGGGCAGTTGTTTGTGTGCTGGGCAGTTGTTTGTGTGCTGGGCAGTTGTTTGTGCACTGGGGCAGTTGTTTGTGTGCTGGGGCAGTTGTTTGTGTGCTGGGGCAGTTGTTTGTGTGATTTTGGTCTCTAACAACACTGCAGCTGTTTGGAAAGCAGCTTTCAGAATGACCTGGGCTAACATTTAGTTCCTCTGTCCTTTTTCCTCGTGCTGGAGATGTTCTGTGACTCTGTTTAATGACTGTGGCAAGGCTGTAAATAAAACTGGCAGTGGAAATAGTGGCCCAGTGCTGTGAGCTGCACACCATTTATATCCCAGCAAGCCCATTGCAATGGCTGGATGCCCAGGAATAGCAAGGACTCCTCCTGCTCATGGCTGCACCCTGCATTTGGAAGAGGAGTATATGTAGGTTGACAGCACAGCATAGATACTCCCTAAGTTCATTTTCATTGTGAATAAACCCTGTGCCTTAAAGTTCCAGCTGTGATTTGACTAGTTCTAGCTATGGAGAATACACCACCACTGGTGGAAGACTGCTACCCTATTTCCTTTTACCTGGCAGTAGAAATGTGCAATTTATTTTAGATTAGAATTTACCTCAGCTTCCAGCTGTGGATTGTGTTGTACCTCTGCCTGCTCAACAGAAGTAGGCAGAGATATCCTATAATTATTTGTTCCTAGATTTATTACCCTGCATTTGGCCATGTTGAAATTAATATAATTACTCTGTGCCCCATTCATTACAGTGATCTGATCTGTATCAGTGAGCTCTTCTCTTCATTACTAACTTGTGCCAAAATCCTCTTTGCATGTCAGCTTGATAGGTAAAGAGTCTATGTTTTCCTACAGGGACTGATAAAAATGCTAAATAATTCCAATACAACCAAAATTTGGTCTCTGTAGGAGCTGAGAACACACATACAATGAAGATTCTCCACTGGCATTTGTATTTTGAGTTCTATCAATTAATAGATCTTGAATCTTGCACAGAAATTTTCTAGATCTTTATTTACAGTGACACACAAGCAGCTCTAGCATTACTTGTGCCTGTGTCTGAGGTTGTACCCACTCACTCATTCAGGTCACACCTCAGCTTTTAAAGACACAAGTATTCCATTAGTTTTCATAATTTTCTCTAGGAACTTCCCTGAATTTCATGGACTACCAGCAACAAAGTAAGCTTTTCTTGAGCTCTTGGATCAGAGTTTTCTGTTTGTGCTGATCTGAAAAAAGGTCCTGGTGTGGTAGCTGCTCAGTATTACTTCCTTAAATTACTTTTGGTTGGTAGTATATTTTCTTGACAGTATTGACTCATATTGGAATTCTCCCAAATTCAGAATGGAACTAGTTTGTGAGCCTTTCTGTGGTGTTGGGTTCCTAATGGCCATTCCACTCCATTAATCTATTACTGTACTAATACTGTGGTTAGAACGTGTTTTTGTACTAATGTACCTTGAAAAATCCTTATTGTCCTTAATTGTGTTGGCCATTGATTTCTCATTGACATTAGCCTCAAGCATTCTAGCAATCTCCTGACTCTTAATTTATATTAATTGCTATCAATGTTCCCTTTTTAACTTTAATTATTTATTTTTACACATGCTTTTACTTTCCCTGTAAGTATTTTTCCACTAAGGTTGATTAATTTTTCCTTGGTTATGGATTTTGTGGCATTTAACGCAATATTCTTAACTCTTAAGAGTTATCATAGAAATGATTTCACAGACCTTCAGATTTAAAAAGTGGTTTGACCACAATATATCCACTGTCATGTGAATTTCAGTCTCAAGATAATTTTTACTTATAGTGTTCAACTCTGATGGTGTGTCTTGTGGAATAATAAGGAAAAATTTTAGAATGGGTAACATGTATATAATTTTCATAAAGGTCTATAGATGTGATGATCAGTATTTTGATATGACTGTAGCTTAAGTCAAATGTGGATGAGTAGCAGTGTCCTGAAAATGATTATTCTTTCAAGTGGTTTGAGCTTTTATTTTTCAGCTTTTCATACTCAAATATGTAAATGGTTCTTTTGTCTGAATGCTGAACCAAATTTGCATTTTAAACCCTCCTGATGCAAACAAGTTTAAATTCTCTGAAGAATTAGGATGTCACAAAAAGGGACTAGTTGTGTGTTCTAGTAAAGATTATTCAAAAAATATATTTTCTTACTTTAAATATGAAATTCAGATAGAAATTTTAAAGTGTCTTCTCTTCTCTTCCAAAAGTGTGATTTGGTGGGCTTTTTTAATGAAAATAGAGATACTTGGGCTCTCATTTCCTGCTAAGACACCTCAGACCCTTGAAACTTCAGAGCTAGATCTTAACTGTGATGGATTGTTGGCTCAATCCAGCAGTGACACCAGCTATGCAGTTGCATTATTTGGCACTATAATAAGAATACAAGATAAGCAGATGAGTGTTATTCCCTGGAAGCAGTGTAAGTGTGTTCCAGCCTTGAGGAGATAACCATGCCTGTGGCAGGGAGGAAGGGACTGGGGCTGAGCTCTGTGGTACTGCAGCCAGACTGGTGGCTTTGATGAGTGTGTAATTAGCTAAACCGAGTCATTTAATGTTGTTCTTTGAGTGTGGTAAAGGAACACATGCCATGAATTGCTACAAACGTGCTGAAGATTTTAATCTTAGAGCTGAAGAACTGACATAGTCTAATTGGTGACTGGGGGAGCAGCCTGTTTGCCTTCCACTGAGCTCCTGTGCCACCTTCTGTGGCCAGAGACACTGCACACAGCGTTCCATCCCACCCCAAAGGAAAGGAGCAGGAAAGGTTGGGAAGAAGACAGCTTTTATTCAAAAGCCATTAAGAATTCTGCCACAAAATGTTGTGCCTGCTTATAGAAATGGTTCCTTTTGTTAAGGGTGAGCTTGGCTCAAAGTAAGCTCTGCACTGGTGAGGACAGGTCACTTTGGCAAGGGCAGTGACAGACACAGGGCCAGATTCTGTGGTTTCTTGCAGCTCTTGTGGCTCCAGGAGTGGATTTGTGTCACTGTACTGTGTGCCACGGGCAGGGTACCTTCCATTAGACCAGACCTGTCCAACCTGGCCTTGGACACTTCCAGGGGTGGAGCATCCACAGCTTCTCTGGACAGCCTGTTCCAGTGCCTCACCACCCTCACAGGGAAGAATTTCTTCCCAATATCAGATCTTAACCTACTCTCCCTCAGGTTAAAGCTTTCCCCCTTGTCCTATCGCTCCATGCCCTTGGAAAAAGCCCCTTTCCAACTCTCTTGTGGCTTCCCTCAGGTCTCAGACGGTGCTGCACCCTGAGCCTGCTCGGGGCTGAACCCCCCCCTCTCTGAGCCTTTCCTGGGAGAGCTGCCTGAGCCTTTTCCAGGCTGAACCCCCCCCTCTCTGAGCCTTTCCTGGGAGAGCTGCCTGAGCCTTTTCCAGGCTGAACCCCCCCTCTCTGAGCCTTTCCTGGGAGAGCTGCCTGAGCCTTTCCAGGCTGAACCCCCCCCCTCTCTGAGCCTTTCCTGGGAGAGCTGCCTGAGCCTTTTCCAGGCTGACCCCCCCCTCTCTGAGCCTTTCCTGGGAGAGCTGCCTGAGCCTTTTCCAGGCTGAACCCCCCCCCTCTCTGAGCTTTTCCTCACGGCAGAGCTGCCCCAGCCCTCTGAGCATTCTGTGACCTCCTCTGCACTCCCTCCCACAGGCTGATGTCCTTCCTGTGCTGAGGACCCCCGAGCTGGATGATTCCTCCAGGTGGGGCCTCACCACACGGGGGGAAGGGGCAGAATCATCTCCCTCAAAGATGTTAGGTATGAATTTTGAAAGTGAGAAAAGCAGTGAAAGATATTCTGGGGCAATAACTTAGGCAAGACACTGAAATGACAAACAAAATGCAAATCCAATGCCTTCATCAATTTCACTGGAATACTTTGTTTTCCTGTCTTTTTTTTAATATATATTAAGAATTTTTACACATGACTAATTTTTAATTTAAAAATATTTAGTTCTAAATGCAAAGTTCTCAGCTCAAGAACCCAACACTTTTCATTGTGAAAAGGTTGAAATGGGGCAGCTTGTTCAAAAATTTTTGTGGTAGTACATTTCTTAGAACTACCTGTATATGCTTTCAGGTTCAATGACTTAATGTTCAGTGATGGGAAGACTCCCAACATTCAGTTAGAAAATTCCAAGCCAAGGCAGTTGTACATTCTTTTGAATAGCCACAGGCTCATTTGCCAGCTCTTTATTCATCCCAGTCCCTTTCCTGTATGCCATTCTTACATGGTTTGACCTTCCGTGGGCTTTCCCAGAGTGAAGTCACAAACGCTGCTGTAGTGCAGCTGAGTTGTTTTTTCTGTCTAAGCAATAAGGCATCCTGAGCTCCTGGTTCTTTTTGTTCATCACTCAACATATTAAATACCCCTAAGAACATTTCATTAATTCCAAGGTCACTGCCTATTTTACCTTATAAAAGGATAATATAGAACAGTTGAGAAGTCTTTGCACTGATGTCATCTTACTGTCAATCTGTAGAAAGATATGTTTATCTCAGAAAATTAAAAAGATGTTTCTGCATCTACCATTTTGTTTTCATATTTATTAAAAACGTTTTTTTTGTTCCCAAAGAAGCACTACAGGTTTGGTTTTTTATGTTAATTAAGAGGAAGTAAGGGACACAAAAACGAGAGTGGTTATTAAGGAAGATGCATTTGAGCGAGGGAAGCTGTCTGCCCTCCACCAGAGCTATTCATCATGTTAGTTCTCTTATTTCTGTCCCAGAGTAAAAAGTTGCATTACCTTAATAACCAGTAACTCAGCAGGAGGTCCTAATAGGTGAGGGTCTGTGGAAGCTGACCTGGAGCTGCAGTGACAGAAAACACCCATGGCCTTGGGCTGTAATTACAGCACAGAAAACTCAAGGTAATGTGTGACAGAATGGATCAGCAGGAAAAGGCTGCGCTGGGAAGCAGTAAGCCTGGATGCTAGACGAGTGTCACTCACTCAGGAACAAGTGAAGTGGTATGTTAAAGAATAAATTTACATATAGAGTCTCTAAAGCTTAAGGAGGGGTGAAGGTTAGCATGGTGAGAGAAAAACAAGAGCACACAAATCTGCACGGCTTTTAAAATAATCTTCTTCTCCCTCCCCTTCCTCTTTTTTTTCCCATTCATCCTTTCCCCAGTCTGCTTTTAGGGGAAAATATAAGAGAATTTAAACATAGGGAATGAATATAAAAACCCTTTCAAGCAAAGAAACACTGCATCTGTCTTTACATTGTTTCTATTCATGGCTGGCTAGTTTTATATTTTCTGATCAGCAACTGGCACTGCGACCAGTAAACCAGTTACTTCTAAGAGCAGCAGTGGTCTGTCTGGAGGTCCTGCATTATTGATTTTCTGCTTGTACATTCTGGTTGCTCTGTCAATCAGAGGGTTGAAATGCAAGATGGCAGCCAATAAGCAAAAAGACTGAACTCCCACAGATACAGCAAAATAATTCAAAAGCTTGCCATGCATCCACAAAACACCAAAATCCTTCAGAAGCAGGAAACCTGATAACCTTTCTAAAAGAAGAACACGAACTTGTGTTCTTCTTAACCCATGTTACTGTTATTAAGGCTGCCGGTTACAAGATGCTTATGAAAATCTGCCAGATCCTGTATGGAAAACATTTGTGAGTAGAGCAAAAAAACTTGAAGCATTAGGAAAAAGTTACCAGGCATCAGGCAGTGAGGTGCTGGGGTATGTTGTCAAAGCTAGATTCCATACAAAGCACTTGGGTGGCTGTGTTTTACTGCAGCACCTCCCTCCACCACTGCCTTTCATTCCAGAGAATCATTACCCGAGTTAGGCTAGTGCAAGGGGTTTCTACTTCTCTTGTATCATCTCCTTTCATAGGTAACAAGATACACTGGTAAAGATATCTGCTCCTATGGATTACATTAATGCAGAGCAAAATTAATTCCTACTGTTACAAAATGAAATTAAGAAACTGTGACTATTATTAATTAGGTTCTTGAGAACCTGTGATGTAAAAGCTTAATATCTTATTACATTGATAACAGTTGAACTCTATTACCTGTTCATCTTGCTACACAGCACAATTTAGTATCCAGATACCCAAGTTAATTTTAAACAAGCCAGGCTGGATACCATAAGTGATCTGTCTGTGACAGCACTCCGCTTAGCACAGTCAATGATGGAATTTTCTGAGAAATAGAATCCATTAGCTTATATGGAACACTGTCATGTTTAGACCACTTTTGGTGCCCAGGCCACAGGTATCCATTGCTGGGTCAGGTGTCCTTCTCTTACACTCCAGTGTACTGTGTGTGTAGCCCAGGTGGTTGGCCTCATCCTGCAGGGTTTGAATGTAGCTGATGGCTGCTCAGAGGAAACGGAGGTGAAATAGTGGTGGGGTTCAGATGTAGGAAGTTTCTGCTCTTGTCTCTTAGTCAGTAATGCTGTGCTTGGTTAAAAGCTGCTTGCAGAGCATATGGAATTTCCCTTTGTTATTTGTTAGTGAGAATCCCACTTGATGCGCTTCAGGGCATCCTTCAACAAATTCCCAGTTCATTTTTAAGAATTTGTGAAAAACAGCAGGGAATCTTCACTAGGAGGGTCTTCAGCTGCTTGTTGGTACAAACAGAGGAGCTGCCCTAAGGGTAGAATTGACAGTTGCTATCACTTAGCTTTATGATCAGTAGCAATATTTATACTTCACATGAGAAATGCAGGGGCAGACAGGGAGCTTTAGGCCGTGTGCTGATCACCCCAGTGACTAAGAGCAAATCTCTACCCCAGTGTAAACACTGCTGCTTTGGGGACTCCTTTTCCTCTTGGGCAGGCAACTCTCTTATTCAGGGTAGTGGGCTCTAGGATCCATCGGATAATGAGAGACTCCAGAGAGAAACAATGCTGGGAAAGAACTGCTCGGAGGCCTTGTATGATCCCAGTCTGCTCCTGGCACACCTGGCACTGAGCTGGCCTGGCACCTACAGAGCCACTCAGACACGTCTTCGTAAAGGTTTGTTAGCTGCCCTTGGCTGAACTGAGCTGCAGCAGGGAATTTGGGCTGGCAATTTTCCCCCTCCCAAAAAACCAAACCAGCCCAAACTGAACAACTTCTTCTGGGCAGCTCTGCTTGTGCCCCAGTGAATTGGGGCTGTTGGATTGCAGCTCAGTGCTGGGTCCAGTCCCAGTTGTTCACATTACTGCTGACTTGGTTCAGCCTGGGGAGATGCTAATTTCTGAGCAAAGTTGGTGGCAAGACAGTGGTTGAGCTATATTTAAAAACAAGTTTTTTTCAGTCTGACATGGATGTAGATATAATCTCTTGTAAGAAGAGATTTCAAGATTTTTATTGACAGATTTCCTTAATTTGTGACCTGAGATACCAGTTAATTAGCAGGGATTTTCAACAATGGATTGTGGCTCCTATGTGAAACAGAGAAACTAATAGAAACAGAATTCTAATATCCACATTTCCTTGCCTTTTTATGTGCAACTATTTTTCACTACTTACTTAACATTTGTAGAGACAGCTGGGGTACCTGAACTTTAGGAGGCCAAGAGCGTTTCAGTTCAGTCCACTGCTGAAGAGAGAGAGTAAAGGACAGGTTACTTGTTCAAACTGATGAAACCTTGGACTTTTTTTAAATTGAATTCTCCTCTACTGACAGTCGAGGTTTTCATTATACTGTTGAAGTAGAAGTCAGTGTTGAGGTTTGAATAGCTTGCCAAGAGCATGATAAATATTTTCTTTGGGTTAGAATAATTTTAATGTTAAAAATACAGAACTATAGAAAGTGAATCTCACTCATCTGGAGACTCAAAATGAAGGCATTGAAGGGAATAAGATGAACATGTCTGGACCTGGAGAATCACAGTTAAATCTAGTATGTGATAAATCTTGTTTTCCAGCAACTTCTCTGTGGTCACAGAAGGTGCAACAGAGTTTGTGGACTTCCACTGTTACATGCACAACTGCTTCTAAATCTCTTACAGCAAAGCTTAGCATCTGTTTTGTGATTTGATGAATGGCTTTGATCTGTGATTTTAATTGCTTCCTAGTAAGACACTAATGACCTTTTTTGTTCCAATAAACACTGTTTTGCTTAGTTGTAAATTAAATTTAACTAAACACTTGGAGCTTTATTACTTGTTTCTATTTGATGAGTCGTCAGGCAATGTATTAACTCCATATGCAAAGACTTCTGGAATCATTGCATCTTTGGCTGCATTAGGGAGAAAAAATTCTGATAATATACTAAATAAATAGTATAAAATATGAATAAACTTCACTTTCACGTAATTACCAGTTAGATAACTGTGATCTAGTTACTGAATAAAGAAGACATATCTACCTTATCATTTATTCATTCCTTTAAAAATAGACAATGTGAACATTTCTTATAAACTCAAAGAGGAGTTTAGGGAAGAGCTGATTCAAAGAACTTCACATTATCTTTGTATAAGTCCAAAGTAGCAAATAGACTGAATATTTTTACTGCACTGGCTCTGTTTCATGGTGATATAAGAAAAAAAAGTTGTATGAAATAAAGAGAGGATGGTATGTCCAAATGAATGAAGATACCTCCAGGATAGGTTGTGAGCAGCTGAACCCCTGAGTGCCATGTGCTGTGTTTGCAGGGGCTGTGCTGTGTTTGCAGGGGCTGTGCTGTGTTTGCAGGGGCTGTGCTGTGGGCAGAGGTTCCCCGGGGCTGTCACCCAGAGGGGTTCTGCCAGGGTTCTCCCTGGCCTGAGCAGCACACAGTGACAGCCAGTTCTGCACTGGATCATAACACCACCGTTTTGCTCACAGCTCCTCCAAAGTCATTAAGGATCCTTGGGGGATGAAGATGCACAGATTTTAGTGTTTATAATATGTTTTGTTCCATCTCATGTTAATAATCCACCCAGATGCCCAGTGCAGGGTGCTGTTTGATGGGAAGTTCAAGCAGATCCGAGTCTGGGCTGCGTGTGCTGACCTTATTGCCAGCTGCACATTTCTGCCCTTCTCTAGTGCCATTCTCTTTGTTGTCATGCCATGGCTTGGACTGGGAAATGATCTGATTAAAAACTATCCCAGCAAACAAGAGAAAAGTTCAGTTATACTCTCATTGCATAGCCTGATAGGCACAGATACAGGATTCTCTGTCTGGCTGTGGTCCACAGTCAGATCATTTTGAATTGATCCCCAAACCACACCCTTAAAGCCCAAAGGCCAAAAGTGGTGTTAGCTGCTCGGGAGAAGGTCTGCTCTTTGAGATTTCAGGCTACAACAGGTCTCTTGAAAGAGTGTGTTAACAGAGTTTGTTGCCCTTGAGGAACGAGCACTGACTGCAGTTTTGCTCAAGGAAGATTAATCAGAAGTTCCAAAGGCTTTATCAGCAGGTATGAAATCCACTTTATCCAGGAACAGTTTCAAAGCTTTGTCTTTGGCCTGCCAGCCTCCTGTAGCACGGAGGAGGATCCCTACCCAAGTGTCTGGGAGCATAAATGACTGCTCTGCTTACAGAGAACGGAGCAGCCTGTGAGACCAGGAGCAGTGCTGCGTGAGCAGGCATAGGGATATCCTGTGTTGTCCTCAGTGATGGTGGGGAAAAAATGATCTCGAGTAGTGACTTTAGTGTTTGCCTGCCATGGCTGCTTTCCATAATAACTCCTGTGTGAAGCTGCCCAGCTTTCCATGTGCATTAGTCTCAGGAGAGGAGACTTACCCAGTAGGTTACCTGCTGGTGTGGTATTTCTCCATCAGGACTGGCTGTACTGTAGCTTGTTTACTTTAACATTTTCTTCTTTGTTGTAACCCCTGGTACCAGTTTGTTGCTGCTCTTGAATCTTTGAGTATTCATATACCCTCTTGCTTCCATCCATTGGCAGGAACTTGTTTTATTGAAGAAATAATGGTTAACATTTCTCCTTGCAAGATGAGTCATGTTTATCCTTCTGTTGCTCTTTTGATTCATAATGTGTACCACAATTTCCTAATGTTTCTCTGCAATAGCTTTGAAAATACTCATAGAGGACTGTGAAAATTGTCAGTCTCAACTCAGCTGAATTCTCTTAGCTTATTCTTCAGCTGTATGAACCAAACAAGCTAAACTACATATCTCTGTAGTAACTAAAGAAAAAAAATCCAGTACTTTTTCCTCTGGGCTGCTTATTTTGGGATTTCATGGAAGTTTTCCTGTAGGCTGAAAAGTGAATGGTCTGGTTTTCTCTGGGACTTGCCGGTCCATGATTTCAGTCACTTCTCCAACATACCTAATTAGGAACCTCAGGAAGTCACTCACAGAGCAGATTTGTGACTCAGCTGCTCCAGAGAACACCAGTGTTTCTTTGCCAAGGAGGAAGAACAGGTTAATGCTGCAGTGTTGCAGAAGCAACAATGTGAGCGGTTGTCTGAGAAGGAGGTGTTGAGAATTCAGGAGCAAACTGGTGAGGAAATAGAAACAATGCTAATGTTGCTTCAGGGAGAAAATAAGAGTGAAGAACAAATCTGTAAAAGCTGGAAGGGAGCGAACAGTCAGTTCTGCTCAGCAGCAGGAGAACGCACGCGTGGAGCAGATCCTGCCTGCGCTGCCAGGCAGGGAAACGAGGGGGGTTAAAGAAACACATGGCTAAATATTTCAGCTCTAATGGTCTGTTTCGAGATCTCTCCCAGCTCCTAATGATGAGCAGGAGGAGTAAAGGCTTGAAGCACAGTAGAGATCTATTGGTGTTCTTGCAGTTTATTATTGCACGGCTGGTAAAGTTTAAAGAGCAAGTTACTTAGTGACACTGTGAATCCATTTTAATTAAAAAGAAATTTTACCTTCCTTCTTTTTGCTGTTCTTCAGATTTACTGTCCCTTTGCCTATTGTTACCTTTATTACCATTTAATTATAATTGACATGATGCTTTTTTTTTTTTAAATATTCTGGCTATAACTAGTCTGTATATTTGATGTCGATGGCAGATGTGAAATATTTCTGCAGCATTTCTTCTTCTACCTTACTGCTAATTTTGATTTTTTCCCCGTTTTTAATTTATTCATTTATTTGTAGTTCCTATGCCAGCCATAGATTGCATTCAGGCTTACCTTCTGATCTCTCTGGCTTCAGTCTCGCTCAATCTTCTTGCTTTACTTTGGATTATTCCCTGCCATAAAGTACTGTGCTCTTGCACTCACTAGGTAAAACCCCTTCCATCTCCCCAATCATATGCTGTTTCTCTCTTATGTTAAACACCCAAACTCAGTGAGCATGATGTTCACAGCTCTTGCCACAAGCTCCTCTCTGCTAATCCAGCCTTGATCCATTTTTGGTCCCCTTCGTCTCGGTGACCAGCTCTTTTGTTGGGCTGAAATTGCTTCTGCTGAAGGCTCAGATGAGTTTTCTAGTGATGTCTTGGGTTTTGTTTTGCAATCACCTCAGTCTAGTAAATGTTTATGATATTTGGAGTAATTAAATTTAAAATCTTGTATTGGGTTTGCTCTCCTCCCTGGTGACTTCTTCAGTGTAATTATAGGTGGATTGTCTCTTTCCCCTGAATCCACAGGATTTTCATCAGTTGAAAGTTTTGGACAGTTGAAGTTTTGCTCTGAATGTGGAATGGGAACAGTCTCAGGACCTCCTGTGATGTGCATATGGAGTTACTCACTAAATCGTGCCCTGATACACCTCTCTTCCCTTTTCTTCCAGGTCTTATGGATCTGATCTGTCATTTGGACATCAGTGACTTACAGATTTAATACCCTGCTAGTGGTGTATGCTCTGCTGTGCCCTGCCAGCCTGGCATTTCATCTTGTTCCACTGGCACTCCTACAGTCTCATGTGTGGTACTAGTTTTCTGAAACATTATGTGTGATAGTCAAAATATGAGGTACATTGCTGGTGTGGGAGAAGTAGAATTGGAGCCTAGTTAAGAGCACATGAGGACTCCTGTGAAATAATTACCAGGAGAAAGGGAGCTGAGTACCCCCAGCTGGGGCTGATCACAGCCAGCTCTGCTGCCTCGGTATCCCGAGCAGCTTTGGTCTCGCCTTGGCTCTCCTGTTCAGAGGGAGGAGGCACACACTTGGCAGCTGGCCATGCAGAAACTGAGGTAGATCCCATTCATCTTCCCGTGGAGGAGCCTTCTCAAGCAGGTACCCAGCTGGGCAGAGCTGCTGGGGCTGCTCCAAGGACAGTTTTTGTGCTGACTTCTTTTCTGGTCAGGGAGTCTGAAGCCCCAAGTGAGAGCCACTCTTCCCTCTTGTTTGTGTGGAGAGAAGGACTCAGGATCATTGTGACCGATCCCAAGTCCTGCCTGTGCCCGTGTTGCAGCTCTGGGTTGGTGCACAGGGCAGGGCCGGGCTGCTCTGGAGCCAGCGTGGGGGTTCCTGAGCTGCCCGAGGGCTCTGGGCAGGAGCAGGGCTGGCAGCTGGGATCAGCCCCAGCACTCCTGCCAGGGGCAGGGCAGGAGCAGGGCTGGCAGCTGGGATCAGCCCCAGCACTCCTGCCAGGGGCAGGGCAGGAGCAGGGCTGGCAGCTGGGATCAGCCCCAGCACTCCTGCCAGGGGCAGGGCAGGAGCAGGGCTGGCAGCTGGGATCAGCCCCAGCACTCCTGCCAGGGGCAGGGCAGGAGCAGGGCTGGCAGCTGGGATCAGCCCCAGCACTCCTGCCAGGGGCAGGGCAGGAGCAGGGCTGGCAGCTGGGATCAGCCCCAGCACTCCTGCCCAGGGGCAGGGCAGCCAGGGACAGCCCAGTGCCCACCAGCAGGTCCCTGATGATGTGGCAGGGCTGGAGACAAGGTGGGGAGCTGTTCTGCAGGCCTGGTCAGAGCTGGATCTCGGCCAGGTAGGCAGGGTCAGGCACAGCCCCACATGGAAGCAGCACGGCTTTGGGGGCATTGTTCAGGTGGGCTGGAGAAAGAACAGCACTAAAGTAGAGCAAAGAGATTAATTTGTTCCTTTCTGCTTATTTTTAAGTAGATGGGAAACATGCTGGCCAATAAAATTAATGAATGTGATGAGAAGTTGGCACATATGGATGCATAGAGAGAAATGGTTTGGGGAATTTTTTCCAGTCTTTGAAAAAAATTAATCATGTCTTTGTTTAGAAAATCAGGCTCTGTGCCCCTCATTCCCACCTCTAATACTTTAGCCTTAATTATTTGCTGTAACCAGTACTACTTTCTGTCCTGCTATGAATTACATGAATTTCTTTTCTAAGCCCACATATTTACTTAATGTTTGAGGAATGGGAAAATGAAATGCCTTTGATCACATATTGCTCAAATGACAAAAGGATTAAAGAAACCCCTCTAGCTTAAAACTTTTTAATGAACATTTATTTTTGGAAGTTTTACTTGTGATTTGTCAGCTTTTGCAATGAATCTATTTAGCTGTTTTGTAAATAAAGTAGCGTGGAGCTTTTCTTTAGTACTGGGCTACAAGAGTTTTTATTGCCTGGTTTTTCTCTTGCCTCTATGTTACTACAGAGGATTACAAAACATATCACCCTCTTCTCTCCTGCCTTTTTTCTCAAATGCTCAGCAATGAACAGAGTTATGATGCTTTGATGTCTGGGAACCTATATTATATGATTTTTTTAAAATGCCAATAATGTGGTTTCCTCTATTTAACAATTAAATTCTTTTTGTTCATCTTGTGTGATGGAGGAAAATTTCCTTTCTTGTCACTCTCTGTACCTTTATTTCTAACGTGATGTTACATTCTCTAAAAGAGAAGTTAATTCTTTGCTAAATTGCTGTAGTACAGGAGGACATGAAAGAAGTATTTAAAAAAAGAGTGGTGGGAATTCATAGCCGTTGAAAAGTTCCCACTGCAAACCTTTGATTTTCCTGGGGTTACCCTGTCAGTGCCTGATGGGGCTTTTCTGCCCGTGTGGCCACTGGAAGAGGTTGTGGAGCCTGTTTGCAGATGGAACAGCTGAATGTGCAGACACTTCTCAGGTGCCTTCAGGATGTTCTCATGGTCACAGAGAGGGGCTCTGAATGGATGGCTGTGTAGGTGGATTATACTCACGGGCTTTTTCTAGGCATGGGATAGATCACAGGAAAACAGCATCAAAAGGAACACTGCATCCTCTGTATTGTTCTTGTCCTGTTTTTGTCCTGAGTACAAGGTCATATTTACCTGAAGCACTTAAATCCAATTAGCTGTGAACTTCTCTTGCAGGATAAGGGGAAGTGTCTCAAGAACAGAGTTAAGTCAAGTTGTTTTCAGTATTGTTCAATGTAAGAAAAATTCTGGCATTGTTCTTCTGGACCACTGCATGTTACATGTCAGTTTTTTCTTGAATTATCCTCAGGTCAGTTGTGTAGTCAGCTGTACTGTAATGGCCCAGTGTTAAGGAATCTTATGATTTTTAAGGAAAAGTTTACTGACTTTTCATGCCTTTTAGCATCTGCAGTGCTCTGATGATCAGAGCACTGGTGAGAACAGTGAGGTCATGAGTATTCTAAAAGTCAAGTCTAGGTTCTAGGATATAATGATTTTTTTTTTTTTTTTTGCTTATTAAATGTAAGAGATGAAAGACAGGGATCTGGATTACAGAGTTACAGAGGAATAATGTTAACTATGTTTAAAGGCAGTGTTGATCAGTTGTCAAATGAAGCCCTCATTTCTTGGTATGGATCTTATTATGTGATGGTTATTACATTGACATGGTACTGATTCCTCGAGAAGAACAAAAGAACTGCAGAAACCACCAAAAATCTGGTTTTGTTTGTCTTCCTTAGCCAGCCTCTCTGACTCTCCAGAAAGACAGCTGAACTGATTTTTCTCTGATTAAAATATAAATCCCTTCTGGAACGAACTTGATTGCTACATTTTTGCCAAGCAGGCATTATTGTAATGGAGTTTTAATTGTAAATCTCTGAAAGCAGGGCTGTATAACGAGGTGGCTGCCAGCAGCACAGTAGCCAGTGTGACCTGTGCTAGATGCTCTGTGCCAGTCTGCTCTGCCCTCTCCCTGGTGCCCTCCAGGGCTGGCAGGAACAGGAACAGCCCTGCCCTGCAGTTTGCTCTGGGCTGACTGTGCTGAGGAACTGCCTGATGCAAAGCCTGGAGACTCTGCAGACTGTTGGACTATAGCAGGGAATAGTGGTGGAAAAAAACGGGTTGCCTGTGTCTGGATCCTGAGCTAATCAATCCAGGATGGCTGTTTCATCTGCTCCAGCCCATTACAGCTTGCTTTGACCTCTTTCATCTTTGGGGAGGATATAGGATATCATTAATGTTACCAGCTGCATTGTTTTTTCCTAATATCAACAACAGAGGGGAAAAAAGAAAGAGGTTCTCTTGTTTTCCAGCTCTGGTATTGCCAAACAAATGCAAAACAGGCTTTTACAATAATAATATTTTCCCAACTGCCCTGTTAATTTTCAGTAAATCAAAATAAAATGTGTTATTGTTTATTAAGACACTGTGACCCATATGGATTCCAGATGATAAAAATCTCAATAATATGCTGCAATTAGATGCAGCTTTTCTTTCAGTTCACGTTTATATGTATTTCAGGACAAGAATCATCATTTAAGTTGTGTCAGCAATTGCATTTTACTTACAATGACAATAGTTCTTTAGACTTGCATCCCACTTTTCACTTGAAACTACCCAAGGACTGGAGAGCCATTTGGGAATAACTGTGATGCAGGACTGTTGTAGGCACATTGATCTAATTGTATGGTGCAACCCACAGGTTCTGGCTTTGAATAAGGATTTATGGGCTTTACAGCCTCTGCCTCCTGGGGAATTGCACGTGAAAGGTGGCCCCTAATGCCCGTTTTGTATTGGCCCTACCACAATATATTGATGAGTTTGACCTCAGGAACTATATTATTCTGGTAAAATGTGTATGAAAAATCCACACGACTTTCTTCTAACCAACAGCTAAATAAATGTCTCTTACTACATTTGCTATGTTATATCACACTGTTGTTGAGTTTTTTCCCTATGAATTTTAATTTTCAGAAATCGTGAAAGGGATTCAGGTGTTTATGTCTAGGAAGAGAATGTCTCAGATCTATAACTTAAATTTGAATATCTGATTTCATCCAACAGTAATTATAACATAATCTGTATTCTATGATTTGTATTAACTATGTGAGGCAATCAAAGATTTTTAACATTATGAAAAAGTTACATCTTAGGGACAAAACAAGCTGAAGAAATATCTTCTTTTACCCCAACAGTATTAAGTTACTAATACTTGTGAATATCTGTAAGATTTTTTTTCAATTCATATATATTACAGAAAGGTTATTCCTGAATATTTACATGTCTGCACGGTAATGGCAAAAAAATAATTAACTTTCATTGTCATGACAGAGCATGCATTTGAACTGAACTCTGTGGGTTTTGTAATGCAAATCTGGTAGAATGTACATCATTTGATGGTCTTCCAGTGTAACTAATGAATAATAATGCTCCTCTGGACAGTGTGCATCTGAAGATGTTATCCTAAGAAAAGTTATTTCTGCTTTTTCCAGTGGCAGTTTGGGCAAATTTAACACCAGATCTTATTACATACCATTCAACCTCGAGAATATCAGCTAATGCCATTAAAGGCCTTAGCTGCTTGCTGAAATTATTACAGTGCCACATTTCATTAACTTTTGTGCTTTGTACAAACCTTACCTAACATTTTTGTTACATCTTGGCTTCCTCCTTTTGTTCAATATATGTTTTAGTGCAGTGATAATTTGAGTAATTTTGAAGTTAGTAACTCAGTTGTAGGATGCCACACTGCACTCCTTCTTAGCTGTTTTCCTTCTTTGTGTCCCCAAGGCCAGTGCCACTGGCACTCTAATATCTAATGTTATGTTCTTTGCAGTCTGATCTGCACAGCCAGGGGAGAACTGCATGGCCAGGATTTAGCTTGACTTTATCAAGAACTTGTTTGTCATTGGTACTGCAGTATTGTCTCCTGGCTGTTGTTTCATGGTGTCTGATATTCATCAGTGATATCTTTCACATGCAGTGACTTTCAGAAGTTAATGTATTGTCCTCTGCACCTTTCTTTAGCTGTGCTTTCTTGTAGTCCTTTAAAACATCTGAGGGAGCTATTTGATGGAAACATAACTAAAACACCAAGAGACAAAAGTCTCTTGACAGTAGGTCATCCTTTGGATGAAAGAAAACATTATAAATAAGAAAAGAATTTTTTACTTAATTCTTTGCATTAAAAAATTCCCTAGCATGACTGAGGTGTTGTACATGGGGTGATTAATCAGCTGTGCTGTGTCACTCCCTGACTGTGCTCATTCCTTGGGATGCTAACCCACCTCAGTTAATGAAGTTGCCTATTAAAAACAAGTGGGTATTTTGTGCTTCTCTGCCATTACAGGTAGAGAAATTTGTTTTAGCAGTGACAAAACCTGTGTTGTGATCCTTGTGTTGCTTACTCTGTACGTGACATAGGCTCATATTCTGCAACAAGGGTATTGTGTAGGCTGCTTGCAAAAAGAATTAGTAAAATTAGCTGTGTAAACCTGAGCAAGGAGTGGTTTGTGCGTGTTGACAACGTGACAAGATTGTGCTTTACATGTTTGGGTTGCGTGAGAGTTTCCTGCTGCATTTCCGAGCTAGGGATTTTACAGCAAGATCTGAAAAGCACAAGTTTGCCTTTCTTTGCATCAGATTATTCACCATTTGCTGAGGTAATTATCACTTCCAGCATTAGCATCAAGAAAGCAAGTCAATGAAGTTTTGCTGCAGGAATGTAGAGCAGCTGAACAGCTGCTGAACAGCCAGAACACACCATGTCAGAGTGGCTGTACTCTACTGGGGCATTTGTCGACTTCTCCCAGACCTGCTGAGATCCGGCGTTTGCCCAGCACACGTTTTCTTATTCTCTGCTTTGATTCCCTAATTTGTTGTTTATCCATTTCAGATGCTATTTGGTGAATTACTGTTTAGGGGCAAGTACAGTCTAGGGAAGATTGATTTCCAAGTGTGATCTTTATGCAGTTCTTACAGATTTCATAGTTTTCTTTCCACATTTCAGTATCTTTTGTGATGACCAGGTGTTTTAAGTCCGTGAGGGATAGTTGTGCTTTTACTGCAGAAAGGGCACCTGTCACGTGGACTGATGAATGTGCTGGGACTGTATTTTCTTTAGGTAAGACGTGGTCTTTGAATACTGAATTATTGAGTTTTGTTTGTTTGTTTGCTTCCACTTCTTGTTTGAAGAAAGGAGTTAATTAGGCTGTGATATGTATTGAGTTGTAATTATGGCCTTTGTTTTGTTTTGTTTCTTAGAGACTGTTGATGCAAAAGCAGCCATAAGCTATTTTGATGGAGGAGACTGAACACACTAGTTATTAATTTGTGATACAGATTAGTGAGGGAGTCTTCATTTTAGTCCCAGATACGTGTCCTAGATACATAAGGGATTGTTTGGTGCAATCATTTGGATTTCTTTTTTTCCTGCAGGACTCAGGGATGGAATGGAGTTTTGATGCTTGTGCTTGTTTGTAGGGTTTAGAGGAAACAGGCAGCTGAAGGGGATGTTTTGCATGAAGGAAAAGCACATGGTTTGGAAAATGCATTGGGCTAGAAGTCAGTATTGACTTTGTCTTGTGGGCACTCAAGGCTGGCTGTCGTGGGTGGCACTGCAGAGTGGTGACCATGCAGACAGGGACAGTGTTGTTGGAAGCTGGATTATGTTGTTTAGTTTGTGAAGTGAGACAATCTTTCTGCATATCTTCCTTACACAGAGCATTGCTTGGAGGACATTCTTCATGGTGGAATGTATTTGTTTTTATAGCCTCTTTCATTTGGAGTCCACAAGGGGTTTAAAGGAAATTAATCTTTCTTCTTGAAACTCATCTGTATTTTTGTTTTGCTGTTTGCTTTAAAAAATAGATAATTTTTTCCTCCCTTCCAAAGGCAATGTCACAGTGAGCTTTAGCTCCCTGCTGACCTGGGAGCACCCTGCCAAGGGTGATCCCTCGTTCCAGAGCTGGGTGCTCCTGCTGCTCCCCTGCCTTTGCTGTCGTGCTCGTGTCACTGCTGAGTGGGCTGGATCCCAACCCACTGATCCATCAGAGGAATTACTGTGCCAAACCCAAGGGAGAGCACGTTCAGAGATCCCACTGATGTCATGGCCATGTGCAGTGCAGTTTGTCCAAGGCAAGGGGCAGGGAGAGGGAGGGGAGGCAGACTGACCCACTGGGAACCCCCCCCATTGATTGACGTGGCCTGTGAAATGCAGGGTAGGTGTGTGGTATTGCTGGCCAGTGAACAACAGATTGTGTACAATTCCTGTGTTAACAAACACACATTTTGAATAAATATAAATGGTGTAAATTTCTATATTTATTTATTTGCTCTTTATTTAAATGAGGTGAGTTTTAAAATTACTGTGACCTTAACATACTCCATTTTTTCTTTTAGTTTTACCCGAACTACTTCAGAAAGGAATTTCACAATTAAGTTATTGTTACAGGTTATTTAATTACATACTGTATTTCAAATATTTAGTTTAAATAAACAAATTATATGCATACAAGAGAAACTCAGAGCATGAACAGAAATGTTGTTTTTTCTTGTATGTGCCTAAAGAAATTTAGTGAGGAAAATTTATCTTTCAGTCAAGCAAAACTGCTTTTTCTGCTTTATTTACAAAGGCAGAACTTACAGAAAGAAGTGATTACTCTGTGCTCAGAAGCAAATGTGAAACAAATATACTGTCAAAATGAGCAATGTATACCAGATACTGAAGGATAGACCTCGTGGACTCCCAAATTAAACAATTTTATTATTGTGACTGTGCCCAAGAACACAAACCAATAGGTGTTTGTGTTCCTCACCTGGTAATTAAGAGTAAAAAATGAGGGTTCACAGTTACCTCTACTTTATTTCCAATCTGAATTTCATATGGTTTTCCTAGGATTTAACTAGTAAGCACAGCTGAGTGTGCATAGAGACAGGCTTTCAGAGATATTATTTTGGCCACCTGGCAGTGGTGAAACAAATTCACAGTGCAGCAGATCCCAAGCCCAGCCAGGTCTGCACCTCAGTGCTGCAGCTGCTGCTGGAATACGGGATGGCAAAAAGAAATGGGGAAATAAGGAGTGTGAGGACAAGCCCCTGGAATCTTTTGTATAACCTGCTGGTGTAACCCTCTAAAGAAAATGTGTGTGAATCTCAGCTGAGGCTGTTGAGAGGTAGGAACAAGGTGAGGGAATGGAGAATGGTGGTCTGGGAACTGGGGCTTCCCGTGGAGGAGATTGTTGCTGTGGGCGAGATCTGATTGTGAGCCCCTGGATCAGAGCTGGGATAAGGAGGCTCCTGTAATCCATAAAAATGCAAACTGGAAATGGAGCAGGTTTTTTTAATCTCTGTAAAATGGCATTAGCAGACTACTCTATACTGTTTTGATATAATTTATTTAAAAGATTATAAAAGTAAGACATGATACAGAACTACCAAGATTATGGTAGTAGAGAAGCAAATGCCTATGATGAGTACTGTAGAAAGCCTAATGTGTATAATTTTTTAAAAAAAAGAAATTTAGAAGAGACTGTCTGAGCAGAAGAAAGTAGAACATTGTAAAGGTTTAGCTGGAATGATGGACTGCAAGCTGAAACAAACTACTAAGTGCAGTGGTATCTCTGTACACTTCACGTGTTCAAATCATGATCACGTGCTTTCTGGGGAAACTGTTTAGTAAAACTTAAATTATTCTGCTCAATATAAAAGTTACTGGACAAAATTGAAATGCCTATTATAATAATACAACTCAAAGTGGTGTGACAGAAATAGGTAATCCTCCTGGCTGTTTGCTCTGTGGCTTTCAGCTCCGGGATCACACACTCCTTTCCTTGCATCCCACACAGCTCTTCCACTGCAAAGTGGAATTAATTCACTGTTCTTACTTCCTAAATGAGGAACCCGTAGAGCCTTCCTGCTCGTGGCCAGCTGGTGCATTCACTGAGGGGCAGAGCTGACACCCTGCTGATGGATCCCAATCTCAAAGATACAGGAAGATTAAACTCAGTTAAATTTCACCAGTTGTCCTATAATGTGGAGTGAGAAGGTTCAGAAACAGTAACCTGTCCTGGGAAGGAAGAAGGTTGTCTCCAGAGAGCCCATGGACAGTGATTGCACAGGACATTCTGACCTCCCTTTGCTGTCTGACAAGGGTAAATGGATGGTGTTTCCAGAGGAGGGCACAAAACTAAAGATTTCCTTTGCATCTGTGTGATTTGGAGAGTTGTGTATGGATCTCTTTCTTGGGACAAGATGAATTTTTGTTTCCATGTCACTTCTATTTATTGTGGTTCATTTTGTATTTCTGTATTGGTTTGTAGAGATCTGCTTTCCATGAATTTCAGGCTAAAAAGGTACATATGTGCCAAAGAGAACAGGTGGCTGGGAGAACAGTAGGGTATTGTGAAAGTATGATAGTAATAGCTTTTATCCAACAGTCAGAGTTACTGTATTTTTAAAAGAAGTCTTGTCAGGTAACAAACTTGCTTTTCTCCTGTGGTACCTCAGTGCTTACAGGATATGTGCTTAGCAACAGCAGAAGTACCTGGGAAATGATTGCACTTGCCATCCTCTTTTATTCTTTCTCTAGTTCTTTGTATTTGCTTTGTATTTGAATTTCTAGGTTCCTTTCCTGTGACCTGACTGTGCAGGGTGAGTGACACGTGGGCAGGTTTGGACTCCAGCCCTCTGTCATTCCCATGGCTGGCTGGGCAGGTGCCTTCCTTGGAGTCAGGGACTCGAGCAGTGACAGTCAGAAGTGACTTGTGTGCTTAGAGCTTCCCGATTAGCCACGTACCAAAGTTATTTGAAAGCACTGATGCAATACAGAGTTGAGGCCACACAAGTGGCCTCTATTCTTAGACAGCTTTTGGATCAGTTTTGAGAATAAAGTCCCAGGTTCCCTGGGAAATAATTATCTGATCACATCTGTGCTGGAACATTACTAAAGGTGTTAGTGACATTTCCACTGTGGTTCATGAAATGTTTGTTGGTGGTCTCTCAGAAGCTTGATGCTGATGGGATGTTGCTGTGAGCTAAGCGCTAATTCAAAGCAAAAGAAAATAGTTTGTGTTTTTGATATTGCTTTTCTTCATATGTGTTTAATTTAAAGATATTTTGGAAGAAGAGGCAGAAATAGGGGAGCACAAAAAAGCCCTTTGGAAATGGTAAATAGTATGTAAAGATTCGAGAATCCTTTTGGCCTTAAGGATTGGTGCAGTCAGTAATTTAATGTGCTGCTAGTACTGAATGAGTTTTCTGCAGTCAGCTTCCAAGCAGGCAGTGTCTGAAGTTATTTGATTCTTCCAGGGATTGTTGTGAAGTATTCCTTCAAGACAGGAGGCCTCTATTCCCTTACTGAATCCAATAGGAGATGCTCTAAAATAGGCCTTTCTGGACTTCTGAATAGTGATTATGGAAAAAAATCCCCAAGTATTAGAGTTTGTTGGAGTTTTCATAGATTCTGGATAGGGGAATTTTGGCCCGGTTCAATTGGTTATTAATTGTTGTCTTTGTTAATGATGCAGATAATTTATTTTCATTTAAGGTTTCTGTTCCAGTAGGACTCATTATAAAAAATAACATAAATATCAGTGGTTAATGAAAGCCATCAGTTGTAGCCCAGCAGACTGTGTGTCCTCATGCATGTGCATGTGCACACACACTCGTGCCCTGGGTAGGAGAGGGCACGTGGTGCAGAGAGATGGGACTCTGCCTGAGGATGCAGGCAAATAGCTGGAAAACAAACTTGGTGTAGAAGTACAACTGTAGTGGGTCTCCTGTCCTTTTGTTGTTTCTTTTCATCCTGCTCTAAAGCTGCAGATATATTGTTTTCTGACTTTCTGCCAGAGCCCAGCACAAAGTCTCTGCCTACAAAGTGTGAGAGATTAAAAAGAGAATGACTTTTGAATGAGGAGGCTGCTTTAAATTATTCAGAGATCCTCCCTCTTCCTCTGTTCCTTTTCTTGATGTTTTGGATCAGCAGCACATTTCTAGCTGTAAAAGTCTTTAGAAAATATGTTTTAAAGGAACAACTTCAGTGTGAAAGAGTCTTTGAAACCAAAGCATAGACAAGTAATTTTGCTTCGTTGCATGTAATATAATAGACAAGTTTCTCATTTGGAAATACGAAGAATCACTAAATATACAAGTTCTGCACAATCTCTTAAAATCCTTGTAAAGAAAAAAATCCTTTTTGAGGAACAAACATGGGAATGAGACTTGCCACAGTAACTGGTTTAACTTCAAACTTTTGGCATCAGGGTTCATTTGCTGATCCTTTTGTCAGTGAAAAAATATGTTTTTCCAAGAACTCTCTAGGAAGAGAATACTCCCAGAGGGTACTGAGGCATTTTGAAGAAAATAAAAACTGAGTTAAATCTTCACCCAAAACTTGAACTGGACCCAAACTTAACATTTCTTGAAGCTTGACAAGTTTGGAAGATTTCCTTCCTCTCCACCCTCATTCCTTTTCATTTCCACGCTCCTCTGCCTTTCCAGGCTCTGCCCCAGATGTGAGCTCTGTGTTCTGGAGTTCTGCACCAAGGAGGAGCAATATTGCTGGGCTATATTTTGGCCTGCTTATAAGAAAGAAATTCCCACGGAACTCAAGGGGGAACTTGTCCTTGTCAGAATGCTGTACAACTCTTTACAAAAATCAAAATGTTTAGGTAATACTTTAGTAATAATAGCAATAGTTTATAATATGGCAAAATGGTTTACAACAATTACCCCTCCTTTCCTGTGCCACCTCTAACACTGTAAATGTTAATACAATTACCTAGTAGTAAGATTATTGTGTATATTTAGAATTTGTGTATATAACTGCAGTGAACTATAACAAGGAATGAAGATTTAAAGCAAAACAGGACGAGAAAATAAAACATACTGAAAAAACCAATTACTTTCTGGAACCTTTTACATTTGGTCATTCCTAATACTAGCCTGAGCTGAAAGTTAAGAGTTCTGCATACTTGAGTGAGATGTCTGAGTGCTGTTCTTGTAACCTTAAATGAACTAAGAATCTGCCAACACACTCCCCACTTGCCTCTTGCACATTTTTCTCAGTCTGTACTCTGCCAGGTTCTCAATGCAATAAAATCTTCAACTTGTCAGACACTGAGTGTAAACCTAAATAGCTCTGGCTTGCAGATATGAAACCAGTGAACTAAGCTCTTGAGAAATTCACTCTGTAGAACTTGCCTTGATACCTGGGTTTTTTGCTTCTGAAATTCAGTAATAAGAATTACTACTAAGAACTTGCAGTTATGTTGAGATGATACATTGCTGTTCTAATGAAAGATAAAAAATAATAATAAAAAAGGATTTCTTTCTCAAATATAAATACTTTTGGAATCATGACTTCCTTAGGGACTAGCAGTCTTCACAGCCAGAAGGTACATTTACTCTTATGACAGCCTGTCTGACTCTTCTTGACAGCAGCTACCCTGAAATTGTTGTGGGCCTTTGGAAAAATTAACTGGGTTTGGTTTATTTGTTTTCAAATATCATCTCAAAGAGCTTCCTCATTTTTTTTTTGCATTCTGATTAGAGATGGTTGCCAGCATTTTTGTCTCTTATCTGTAACTGTTTTTCCTTAGGTATGGAAATGTACTTCTCAAAGGCATGAGTTTAACATATATTAAGAAAAAAGGGAAATTAGAGGTGGGAAATAACCTTCGAGGTTACTTGGGTTGATTTGGTGCCATTGCAATGTTGTGGAGAGTGGATGAGAGTTTGGGAGAGGGAAGAAAGTGCATTGTGTTGGCTGGTTATACCTGGCTAATAGGTTTTACTTACAGAGATTTTTTCCTTCTCTGATGTTTGCTTGGGCAGAAACTTTGTATCTTTGCACTTTAATGTACAGTACTTACACCAGGTCTGCAAAAACAAAGGTATGGATGTATTCCCATTTTGCTTATTTCCTGGTTCTGACACTTTGCTGAGGGGGTGACTGAGCCCATAAAAATGTTTCTTTTGCAGCTGTATTTGCCCAGGCACAGATGTAGAGTGGCAGCCCAGGAAGTCCATCAGCCAAACACCCTTCTTGTGGCTGAACGTGCATTTTGAACGTATCTAGAAAAGTGACATGGAAGGACAGCCCCAAAACGCTGCCTGGTCCTCAGGGCTGGGAACGTTCAACTCATTTTTCTTAAAGATGAACAAATGAGCAGTTACCTTAAGTGGATCTGCTTTCTCTACAGGCACTTCCTCTTCCAGCTAGCTATCTTCCCAGATTAACCAGTAACCAGAGTTTTCCCTAGCTGTGTATTTAGACAGACTCTTAGCTTTCACGGGTCTGCAGAGCTCTCTGAAAGAGTAAGTGCTGTGTTGGGTTAGATGGACTGGCAGCTTTGCCCACAGCATTAAAATCTTTTTTCCCAAGCCATTGCCATTAACCATTTTTCTTGCCTTCTGCCACATTTCTTAAAAAAAATAGGCAGCTGCTTTTTAAATTAAAATCTCTACATTTTTGTATCTAGAGGGCAAATTGACCGCAGGCAGTGTGGGCGGTGTGCTGGAGCTGGCTCAGCTGTGCCCAGGGCCCTGTTGCCAGCAGCTGAGATGGGCTGGCCCCAGGCTTTGTGATGGCCTGTTCTGCCACAGCAGGTGCCTGCTTACTAATGATGGGCAGTAGCCCTTTTGGTCATCAGTCCGGGTTATGGTACGGTGCTTCCATCACTTGCATTTAAGGAATGTCACTTGATTTGAAGCTTTATACTGAATCATCTCAGACCTGTCCTTGAAGCCTCAAAGTTATTTGGAATTCTGTCAGTCTGACTGGAGAACCCTGGAAGAGAACTCTTGGTACACTTCAATACAAACCAACTTGGACTTTGTGGTTTATAAATAGGTGACCAGACAGGTTTTCTCCTTTGTCATTTTTGCAGTGTGTTGTAGGCTCTGGTGTGTTCATCTGGTAGCCCTTGGCCACTTGGATCTTTGCCCTCCAAGGCTCATTATCCTTGGGCCAGGGCCTGTGAGAGGTGATGAGCTCAGGAAAGGGCAAGTGGCACAAAGCAGGGCTAGTGGGGACTTCTTGTGCATATCATACACTGTGCATGTCATACACAGTGTTGGATTGAAATATTGAAGTACTGAAGTATTTCGGAACTGGAAAGCAAAATTTTACCTGGCTTAAAATTTAATAAGGAATTAAGACTGCATAATACACTTTATTTTTAACAAATCACAAATACAGTTGCTCTGGGTGACTCCAGCAATGGTTAAACCCGTGCAGTTTGGCAAAGCTGAACACACAGAATGTCTGCTTGCTGTATATATGACCAAGGCTGCATATATGTTCTATATCATTTATTAAATGATTAAAAGGTATTTATAAATAGAAGAACAATAAAAATTTATACCATATGCTCAAAATAATGATCAAGCACTTACCCTCATTCATGAGAAAGTGTTGTGGCTCCAAGCTTGTCATGCCATATGGACATGGATGAGAAAAGAAAACAATTGTGGGTGTTTCATGGGAGTGTAGAATTTTCACTTCATTATGGACAAGAAAAAAGGAAAAATGGATCAAATAAACAAGCTTTTAAAAAAATATTTCTCAAACTGAAAAGTCTCATTGCATTTGTTACAATGCAAATTTTTCACCTTTGACATAAATACCCTGCCAGTAATATATTTCAGATGGAGTTGCTGGTAAATAGATATAATTCATCACATTCTTTTAAAATGATTTGAATAGAAGACTTCTTCTTTTTTGAGGTTTCGGTATTTAGGGAGAGAGAATTTGAAATTTATTTCTTTCTAATTTTGTACTGTAAGTTTAAGGTCCAGACTGTCAGCCAATGTGGCAATTGGCAAAACCCCACTGGGCTCAGCAGAGCTCTGCTGGTTCTCACCGTCTGAGATGTCACCATTTATTTTAGTTTTTGCTAATGATGCTGTATAAAAGCATCACGATTGAATGCAGATAAATTATTTGTAATATAATCCCAAAGTTTTGTGCAGAAAATGTTTCTTTTATGTCACACAAAGTCTGTCTTAAATTGCTCAAGTTAAGCTGAAAATGAAAAAACGTGAAATGGAAACCCCTAGAAACAGAATTATTCTGTTTTATTATCTGAGTGCTTAGCACTTTGCCTGAATGATAATGTTTTTCTTAATATATAAGGCATAGTTTCTGCATGATTTCAGTTGTCTTTTTCTTCTTAAAAGAGAAATGAATATTTGGATAAGGTAGTGAAGCAATAAGGGGAACAAAAGAGGTATTTTTTTTCCTCTTCAGAGATAATGAGGGAAAGCAAGTGCCCAGAACCAAGTGTCTCTGTCAAGCACTCACTCTTTTAGGGTCCCAGGAAATAATAAAGTAGAAAAACAAACAGAATAACTCAATGAAACAGAACCAACCCCCAAACCTTACCTGCCTAAAATAGTAAAATAATCTTAAATCCCTGACAGTATTATAGTGCTCCCAACTTTGCAATCTGAACAAGATGTCAAGTTTTGTATTGCTATAGTGATTCAAAAATATGATTTTTGGAAAATGTGCAGAAGTAGCGTGGGCCAATTAGAAAATTCTGTTTGATATTATGCAACAAAATTGTTTTTCCAAAGATGAATTGACAAAGTTTTTTTGGAATTTTTCTATACCTGTTTTTTGTCTCACAGATAAAGACTAATTTTGAGTTCTAAGCAAGACGGGCAGTCAGTCTGTTAGGAAACCAGGAAGCACTTAGGGCATTAGTTCCACAGGGCGTAGTCATGAGGCTGTCAGTTCTTCTTTACAGTGAGTGACTTGGTAGGGCTGGCAGAGGTATCTGTACAGACTAGTCTGAAGTTTAAATTTAACCGAGTTTAAC
Organism: Pipra filicauda; assembly: GCF_003945595.2. NCBI lineage: Eukaryota > Metazoa > Chordata > Aves > Passeriformes > Pipridae > Pipra > Pipra filicauda. The sequence goes on from NW_024104498.1 coordinate 188,638, forward strand.
AGCAGCTGGGGCTTTCCTTCTGGATTTAACAGATACTACAATGTGCACTCCTCTAGCTGCAAATGGCTTAGTCCTGTGAACACCCAGATTCTTCTCTCCATGCAGGCACGCGTTCTTCCCCCTTGGCCACGTGTTGCCACACCATATATGTTTTCTCTGCACTGAACAGTGCAGCTTCCATTCATTTCCCCTCACACCTGTCTGTAAATTCCGGGGCTTTGCCGCCTGTATTTTTATTCTGGCAAGAGAAGAATAAAAAGCCTCACGTTTATGCATCAAGGTTTTGCCTTTACTGGGGAGTGTGGTGCATTCTTGGTTTCACCACCCTGAGTTAATTAGCAAGAGAGGGACCCCCCTTAGTTTGGGGCAGAGCTGCAGGCCCCTGGTCCCAGGCAGGTCCCAGGCAGGTCCCAGGGGTGCTCTGCCAACACACTGCTGATGGTCGAAGCAGGGACGGTTCTGAAAACACTTCACATTTGGACAAATTTTCATTTTCAGCTTAGTCAGAAAATTCCCCAGCAGTTCTATTTACGAATGTCTTGTGAGTATATTTAGGTTTGTTTTGGTATATAATTCAGTAGTTTTTTGAATAATTTTCCTTACTGAAAGATGAGCTAAATGCTTTTGACTTTTGCTTCATTACCACAGTCCTGAATTTGCACATCTGCTGAAGGAATGCCTAACATTAAATTTTGAGCTATCCTTATTAATGCCAATTGTATCAATTGCTGTCTTAAGAGAAGTGTTTACTTAATACATTGGAAGAAATCAAATTGCTGATTCTGTCTGACTGAAAGAACCTTATTTGATTTTTTTTCTTTAATCCTTGGTTTAGAGACCCACTGAAAGAAGGAATATATACAGAAGAAACAGCAGGAACACTAGGGATGTTCATAACTCAAGAGATATCTAGCCTGTAACTTTTGATTACTCCGAAATACACAGAAAGAAATCCAGATAAGATTAAAGAAAACCCAGAGGAAGTGAGAGAATATTGTCTGCACTAATATGTTGGCTAAGCAATGAATAACTTATCTTTGAATAACAATAAACATGTTTTTAAACTTAGATCTAAAATCTTAGTTTCTATACTCTCTCTTCTGCTGTGTGCTCTGCAAACACATCCAGGGAGCAGCTGACTGTGAATGTGTGTGATCTGTAAATCACTCTCAAGTACCCTCTGTGCAAGCTTGTTCTCTTTTATCTTAGTTTCTAAATGGAAGCACTTTACATTATTTGAACATTCATATCTCAGTACAGATTTTAAAATTCCCGTTACTTTTAAATTTTTTAGTCTGATGTCTGTATCATACTTCAAGTGATTAGATTTAATTGTTTGTACATTTTACTGTTAACAGCTTCTTTACTGAAAGATATATTGGAGAAGAAGAAGGTACCTGCAGCTGTCCTTCCTGTGGCTGCAGGGAGCTCTGTTATTTCAGAGGAACACCTTGTGCAAGCCACTGTTGCCTTTTCCAGTTGTACATTACTGTGACAAAATTAATTTTCATATGGCTTTATCCCATTGATTTTCTTTGGTTAGGTTTGAATTTGTTCTCACATCTTAATCTTTCTGGGTTGTATCTGTGCATTTCATATTCTGTGTTCTTGTATAAAGAGTTTTTTCTGCACAAAAAATCCTTCGTATTTTGTGACTTACTCCCACGGAATATTGTAATTTATAGAACAGTCTAATGTTAGTTATTCTTACACCACCTCAATTATAACTATTGTGAAAGGCAGATCAGTGCAATTTTCTTTCAGTTTAATAATTCCTGTGCTGTTTTCTGGCTCTAGATCTTCAGCGAACTCTCCCAAAACAGAGGAAAGATTCAGTCACATCATCTGCCTGCTGGATTAGTCCCTACGGAGAGTTTCTGTAGTTGTTTAGTTCTGATTCTTTCAGACGTTGCCTTCACTTAAATATCTGCTGGTTTTCTTCTTGTTCCTGGAGTCCTCGGACACCTGAGCCTTTGCTCTGTGCAGGGATGGAGAAGTTCCTGCTGTGTGTTCTGGTTTGGGAACACAAGGAAGCATAAGACAATAGGCATGGGCTTAAAGAGGAGTCTTACTGAAAATGAGCTGGCTTTATGTGTGGCTGGGGGTACATCTGGATGTACAGAACAAGTCATAGTGAAGATTGAAAGGATTTCAGACTTCCTATATTTAATGGCATTTTGGTGTTTTTTTCGCTGGTTTTTTAAATTTTGGTTGGTTGTTGGTTTTTTTTTTTTTGAGTAATGACATCTTAAAAATGGGTTATTAGGAACACTGACAGTGAGTTTTGTCTTAGAAATGGGCTAGTACCATTTTGAAGAAATTATGTCTACTTTGAAAAAAGCTGTAGTTAAATGTTATTAATTTTGTGTCTGTCTTGTTTGAAAATAAGTACATGTATTTTTGTGCTGATGAACAATTCTATTGACTGCTTGCCTGAGAGAGGTAAGTAACATTTTTTTTTGTGTGTAAGTAATGAGCTGTTGGAGCCAAGTTCTGAGACTTGCCTGGAGTGACAGATGTACTGTAAATGTAACACAGGTTTTAGGATTTTGTTTGAAGTCTCAAAATATGCTTAAGACCACGATAACAACAGAAGTGTTATGACAGTGCATGTATGGAAGTATATGGAAGAAGATGTGCTACATATTGTCAAAGAAAGCCAAGTCAAGGTACCATTGTGCTACAATGAAACCCGTGCAGAAACCAGGCATTAGTGTTTGCATGGAATGAAACCATCTCCTGACTTACACATCTCAAAGCTTTTGGGTTCAGGTCTTAGGAATGGACATGTAGACAATGTCATGTTTGTGTTTACTTTCCCAGAAGCTAAATTGTGGGCTTGTGGTCAAGACTTGTCAAATTACAAACAAACTTCATAATTCTTTAGTTTTGAGTACTTAACAATGCTCTCTTAGTTTGTCTTAGCGTGTTTTAGCATGGAATCAGTCATAACTAGGTATTGCCATTTTACTTTTCAGGAAGTCCTATTTCCTTTATGTTTGTCTGTGTGGGTGTCAAAAAGTAATTTCTGTGGGTGTTGATAGTTGTGAAAAGATTATTACTATGATTCTGAAAATCCTTCTTTATGCTGGATACGTTATTCTGGCAGCTGGAGCTGTCAGATCTGAGAGCAGATGTAGAAAGGGTCACTTCTAGCACAGAAACAATTTGGACTGTTTTGCAGAGATTTTGTCTTTTTAAAATGGTGATTCGTTTGTATCCTTTGTGCCATATATTTACAGCATTCATTTCAGCAGGTTTCTTTTCTGGTATAGATTGCTTGTCACCATTAGTTTTTTGTTATGACAGCAGAAATTATACATCATCTGACCAAGCTCTCTGTCTGGTTTTCAGTTCTGATAGGAACATCTTTTTGTCTTTCTGTGTATATTTTTACTTCGAATTCTGTGAGCTTTGTGCTCTTTTTGTCTTAAAAGAAAGAAATCAAGCAATGAGGTTAAGTTTAATATTTCTTAATGTCTACCACTGCAGTTTTCAGCTGTAATTTCTATTTTCTATTTGGTATTACCGTGCATTCCGTGACGTAGTGCCACATATACAGGGTATCAAGGGTGAAGGGGATTTATAATACTGAAATTCTTTCAGATGTTTCAGATTTTAAATAGAGCATTTCAACATCCTTCTCCATAATCCTTATTTTCCTGTGTTGCAAACATCATTTCCAGAGGTGTGCTTCCTGATCTTTTGAACGCACCTCCAGCGCTGGGTGTCTGTGTTTAGGTTTGGGTTCCTCGTTCACTGTGGCCCAGAAGCAGTGAGAAAGCACTTTTCTGACATCACTGCCTTGTCAACACATTTAAGAAAAACGGTTACATTTTATTGAGGGTTTGAAAACTTTTATTAAGTAACAGACAAAGACTAATCAACATGGAAATATTAAATGTTTCTTATGTTGTAGGTGATCATTCTTGGAAATAGAATAGATAATTCTTGTACATTAGAAGAGATATCTATCAGTCTGTTAAAGTCAGTGTTATTATCCAGATGGATTTTTAAACCTTAAATAAATCTTCCCATAAAACATAGATAATGTAGCTTAATTTTGACTTTTCTGAAAGTCCCTGTGAGAGTGAAGAATGTCACTTTCTAGTATTTTTGGCTGGCTTTCCACATGTAGGGTAAGATTTTAAACAAGGTTCCTTTCTGTTTACAGGCTCATGGACTCTCCCCAAGCACTGTTGTTCTGCCTTGTCTGAGTTTCTGCATTTGGAAACTCTGTCCCCAGGAGGGGTGAGGCTCACCTGTCAGGTGAGAGCAGCTCTCCCAGCTGGAATGTGTGCTCAGTGTGAGCAGGACAGCCCAGGGCCGGGGGTTTGGGGGGACTCGGAGTAGCTGGAGCAGAGAAGGTGACAGTCTACTTCCCAACAAACTTTAAAAATAACTTGGTGGACAGACTGTGGAAATATCCATTGTAAGAGATGATCTGTTCTCTGCCAGGCCATTTCTAGTTCCTCTGAAAATGCTTCCAGCCTCCCTGTGTCTGCTAATGGCACACAGGGAAAATCAGGAGGAAGAAACCCGTCGTTTCTGAAAGATTGTTCCACTTATGGAAATGAGTATAAAAGGAGTATTCTGAATGTACTCTCCTTTGTAGAGCAGAAAATATAAAAGCAGTATACTGATGTTCAGCAAAGAATGAAATGGGGGAGGCTTTGTTATGGTTGTGTTAGGGACAGGAAGAAACATGGGTGCAGCTGCTAAATGTAACAGCCACCTTCTATTCCAGCTGAGTAAGGGAACAGTTAAATGCATCTGTGTTTAGAGATAGTCAGAAATACTGAAACAACCCCTAACAATTCCGTTCATGTATAATGCCATTCATTATTCTGCTGGAGCAGTTCCTTAGTGAGCTGCAGGAGAGTTAAATGCAGTTAAATACGGAGTTTGAGGAAGGACTTTGGTGTCACTGCGTGGGAGGGGAAGGGTAGACGTGCTCCAGGAGCTCACAGGAAAGGAGCAGAACGCTCCAGGTGCAACCAAAGGAGCAGTTACACTGCAGGCTAAGAGAGTTTGACGTGAACTACTCGCTAAAAGGCGAAGCTCTGAGCAAGGGAGCTCTCTCCTGCTGCTCCATTCCTGGTGTGCTCAAGGAAATTGGCCTTTAACAGGCAATTTACTGGAGATTGCACTGAAGGAATTCTGGACTCCATCATCATTTCCTCTTCTTGAGACAGACAAGGACTCAGAGCCTGAATTTTGCATGGATGCTTAGGTCAAAATGCTGACAGCATCTTGTTTAGTGCTGATGTTTGTTTATTGGATATTGCTGAAAGAATAGGCACGCCACAAACTTTTGTTAGGCCCTCTGTCAAGAGGTGAACGCCTTTCCAAAACACTGTTTCAGGTGGGCAAGACAAACAGAAGGTGTAAGGAGGCATGTGGTGTATGAGAAGAGTGAGGATTGAAGTTTATACAGCATTTCTGACTCTCCAGGTTCTCTGCCACCATTCTTCTTCCTTACAACCTCTTCTCCTTCCACCTTCTTTTTTTTCCTCAAAGACTGTTTGTTGACTGAGGTGTCACTGACTGGCTCCTGATTTCTAGAAGGCAATAATTAACCGTGCTTGCTGTGTTTCAGGTTTGAATTTATGAAAATAATTGAACTGTTAACAGTATTACAGTGCTGTATCTTCCCACTGATACTGTACTTTTACTTATTTAATATATCCCGAACTGATTTATTAGCTATTCTCAATATAATTAAAAACGAAATAGACCCCCTTTTTAATAGAAATACGATTTAGATACTGTGAAGCTCGTAAACCACAGGGTGGAAGTGGCTCAGCCCCTCCTTTTAGGTGGTTTAAAATATACAGAAATGTGAAGCTTGCTCGTTGCTGGTGTGGGAAGTGAGCAGAATTGTGGCTTTGCAGCTGTTTCTCCTAAAGAAAACAAACAAACAATAAGACTCACACTTTTTATTGCAACTAAAGAGGATTGTGCTTTAAGGGAACATATTTCTGCCAGGAGGAAGGAGTAACTAAGGTAGTGCTGTCCTGTCCAACGTGCCAGGCACACTCTCAGCTCTTGTTTGGAACCGCAGGGAAAAGGCCACTTTCTCAGCAGCCATTGCCAATAGTGACTGAGAGGAAAAATCCAAGAGTGGGAAGAGTTTTGGCTGTGACAAGTGTGTGTAGGTATTTCTGTGTCTGCATACATGGGATAGTGGCCTTTGTACTGTACTAGGCCAGAGGCAGAATGCTTACCTCAGAAAAACCCAACCACACCCAACCCCCGAATTCCAAACAAGTCTTTCCACTCATTAAAAAGTGTCTAGTTTGGTTTGGTTTGGTTTGATTTGGTTTTTTTGTTTTGTTTTTCTAAATGCTCAACAGTTTATCATTTGCCTGTCTTCTTCTGTCCTCTACTGTAATTTGTTTTTATTGCATAATCTCTGGATCATTAAGAACATGTGTTCATTTTATTATTTCTCAAAGAAAATTTCTTGGAGTGGAGATTACCACCTTGCTGATACCAAACTACCACCATGTCACTTTTTTATGTGCCTATGTGATGTACAGCAGAAAGAGATTATCACAGGTCAGAACAGTTGGGACAAATACTAAGGCACGCTGTAGTTTGTGCTGAGTTTCACAGAGAGGGCTCAGCTGGTGAATAAAGGCTTCCCAGACTGTTTTCAAATTGCCTGGGTTAATCTTTAGACTAGAATAACTCTCTATTTTGAGTTGAAGAATGCAATGTACATAAAGTCCTTATTCTTCTTTCTTTATATGCTGCTTGTTTAGCATAAATGCAGCCAAAATATCTGATCAGCCTTTATATAACTTGATGTCCAGAGGTACATAGAAGTCAGAAAAAATTATGAAAAATATTAATTTGCATGACTCAGTCATAAAATATGTATTTTGTTATGCTTTTAATGAAGCACTTACCAGAGAAGTAGTAGGAACAAATATTTATGTCTCCCGATGAAGATCTTTTTCCCCTTATTATAGTCACCTGCAGTTCATACCCTGTTATCATTAAGTACCCAGAAACAAAACATGTACAGAACAACAACAATACATTCTTTATTTGTGAAATGAGTCACATTGCTTCTATCCTGCTTCCCACAGATGAGAGCTTTAATAGGGATATAAATAAGAAACTTAACATATGTGACCTTCTGACCGCAGAGTGTTAAATTCCAGGCACTATATTGCCCCACCACTTATTTCCTTTATTTGAATGTGTATTCATCACAGTCCTGTCGGAAATTGCCTGATTTACAATTTATATTAGCTTCTGATATGAATTACATTCACATACAGGGAGAGGAAAATTGTGGAGGAGCAATTCTTGCTAAGGATGTTGAAAACAGTTTCCACTTAACCTTCAAATGTGGTGGAAATGACACAATTGTATTTAGGTAAAGTTTTATCTTTGGGAAACATCTGCTTCTGTACAAAAACTTTATTTTTTTTCTATTCAATGTAATAGTTTGTATCAACATTTGGATCTTGAAATGTAGAATTCCACAAATGCCTTACCACTGTGACTGGATTAATGAAGTCAGCCCATACAAGTATTGTTTATTCTGTGCAAAAAGTCTTGCAGTAGACCCACAGAAGTGCTACTGTGATGCACATCCAAGTAAGGGTTTGTGGATTGAAAATGTTCTGATATTTGGTATAAAATTTTATTCTTAGCTTGCTAATATCTGCATTTGAAATATAGGCAAATGCTGTCATGAGTATAGTTTGTTCTCCATTATTTTTAAATAGTGTTTTTATCTAATGTTAATTAAAACATTTCAAAGAATATGAACCAATAGTATAAATTTCTGTTTCAAAGCTATAGTCAAGATATACTAAGAATCCTTTAGGAGAAATAATCATCTGAGGCCTCCAGTTCAGTTCCACTGTGCTAGGAGTCCCAGCTATTCAGAGAGAAGTTTATTGTGCTTTATGAGCTACTTCTCTAGCCTGTAGATTTTTGGTATTTCATCCAGAGTTTCTCCATACACAAAAACCCCTTTCAAATTTCACAAGCCTTTTCCATTTTGACACAATTGCTCTGATCATCACAAAACCTGGTGGCTGTAACACTTTTCAGAATATAGTTCAACATCTCTATTCAGTAATTACTAATAAAAAAGCCTAGAACCAGCAGAAAAATTGATTTAGTGCAGGAGATATCTTTCAGTCAGTTCACTTTCTACTCTTAGATAGTCATGAAATCATATTTGGGATGTACTTGCTTGCAGTGTGTTAAATAGTGCTTTGAAAAAACCTAAAAGCATGACCCAGATCCATGAACCAAATGGCTGGGAGAGGAGACCTAAGGGAATTTAACAAAATGATCTGAATGGACTGAGAAGGGAGCAGCAGGTACTGCTGTCAGCCAGCAGAGATTGCAAGGGCAGAGGAGGAAGGATTTGCTAGTAAGTCTGCTTGCAAAATGAAAGCTTACATTAGGGCCTGGGTTTTGGAATCAAAATCAGGAGGCTCAAAGTCTGCTTACCAGATGACTTAATTCTTCTAGTGATTGTGCCTGAGGTGTATAAAATGTATTCAGCAAGGCTAAACTCCAAGAACATTTAGCATTAACGAAAATGGCTTATCAACAGATATTCAAAGTGTTTGGAGAACTTTTGGGAAAGGAGGTATTGAGGTTTTGGGGTTCTTTCATTTCTGAAAAACCTGTTGGACAAACTATGTGATAGTGCTCTCTGAAAAAGAATATAGCAAGAGACAGCAATTTTCATAATATTTCTTGTAGTGTTGGGAAGAAATCCCCACTGGGAGCAAGTCAACTTAGGCTGGGAATGAATTCTTCAAAATTCATGTTTACCAGTTAAGTTTTATCCATCTCTGTTATTTTGCAAGCATATAGCTTTTTAGTTTTCCATATGAAAAGAGGATGAAATTCTTGTTTATTAGGGTTTTTTTTAATATTTTGTGGTTGGGTTGACTGAATTTTTTTAGTGAAAATACTAACAGCATGCTATATGTTATGCCTTGAAAAATCTATTTTTTTTTAAACTTAGTGTTTAAGAGGAGTGAAACGGGATTTTCCTGTGTGCCAAAACTTACTTTTTGGTGAAACTAAACTTAGTTTTCTGCTGCTGCATGGTGAGGTGCTTCAGGAGCACTGCTGCTCTCTGTTGTGGGAGCAGTACAGCTGCAAAGGAGCTGGAGCTGTGCTGGTCTCTGCTCTCCTGTAAAGCAGAATGATGGGGCACGTCCCTGTGATGTACCCTGGTCCTTACAGAGTGTCTGTGGAGAGAGGAAAAAGCTGCTTGTCAATGCACTCTGAGCTTCAGCTTTTGAAGTCAGGGACTGGCTCAGTCTTAATCAGGCTCCCTTCTTAACACATCCATAATATTTCTGTTCTGTAAGGATCCCAAACTTTTATTGGGTATTCTGTGGTTCAGTCCATAGTCTTAAAAGTGCCTTTTGCTCCTCCCCTATCCTGACATCAGTTGGAAGAACCAAGAAGTAACCCCAGTGGCACTGCTTAAAGCAATAAATAGCAATTTCATTAAACAGAGAAGGGTCTTTGACATTATTTAGGAGAACCTGTCTCTGGGATGTTGTGTGGGCATATCTTCCTGTGCACTAGCAACTTCTTTTTTAATGCCCATTGTCTGAGGATGCAGGTGAATAGCTCAGTTGGGTCTGACTTTGCCTTTCCCAAAGACCAAGACCTTGTCCTTTAGCTGTCTGTCTTGTCCTCCAGTTATTCCCATTTCCTTAGGTTCTTTATCAGTTTTCCTTATCAATTGAACAGCTGCTCCATAAATAACTTACAAAAGGGTTCAGATTTTTGAGGATACATTCAATTAAACTGTTATTATAGTCAGTTAATGGTTAATGATTTTATATGGTAATATATTTGCATAGGTATGTCAGTATTTTCTGGATGTTATGACTTTTAAGTCAGATTTGGAAAAACCTTTAAAATGGAAAATTATTTTTACATATTATTTTATAAATACATGATAAAAAACTTTTTAATGCTGTTTTACACACTGTTTTAGAGATGCTTTGTCTGTTATTGGTTATGAGGTGTTCATGGCAGTTGACAGAAAAAAATGGGTAGAAATACACTTGAGCACATTTTAATCCTCCCCTATTGAGAGATTATAAGAGATCATTGAAAGTGACTGCTTGTTTACCTTGAAGGTTCTCTAGTGGATGATTTTGAAAATTTCTATCCTGTTGTCTCTATACTACAGAGAAAGAAATGTAAAAAGGCTTCTTTGTTTACAAGTAATAGCATTGGCAGCTTTTACCCTTTCCAGCCTCTCCTCTTAACAAAAATGTCCCAAACATTTTCCTGGGATATCCCTTCCCTGATAAACTTTTGTGATCTGGCAGCTGTGGCCATGAGCAGCAGCCGGTGTGTGAGTGCTGCCTGGCAGCTGAGCTGGGGGGCAGTTGGAGCTGGCTTTGTCCCTGGCTCCTGTGCAGGCAGTCCCAGGCACGGAGAGAGGGCTGGGCTGAGGACGGAGGGGCTGCTCCCATCTCGTTTCTCCCAGTCATTTCTGTCCTACAGAAATTGTTGGTGCAACCTTGGCACTGATGCCCTGCATCTATACTCAGTGGTCTGTATTGGTCTCTTCTACTGGAATAATTAACAGGTGTTAATTTTGGCACAGAAACTTCGATTGGTTTTTGATTGACCTTTTTTTTTTTTTATTTCACCAAAAGGCTCAGCCAGAGAGCCTTCTAGCCTAGATATGGAGGAACTAAAGACAAAGATGAGCTCAGCAGGGCTGCTGACTTGAAAATCCATAGTTTATGAAAACCCTAAGGCAGTGTATTTCCAGACTTGCTGTGCAGCTCAACGTGGGAGACAGAAAGAGCCTGAGGATTCAGAACTGATGGGGGCTTTGGCAGCCTGGAGTGAGGGACAATCACAATTAGCCACTAAATGTTGTTACTCAAAAATTGCAATGGACAACTGAAACCAGGCAGAACTGTAAAAAAACCCCACCAGTAATTTAAATGATAGCAGAGCATTACCCTTAGAAGTTTAAAGACACCAAACTGCTTTTGAAAAAGAGCCCTGATAAATTGGAATGGCTCCTATCTCAGATCCCAGGGGGAGCAGAGTCACCGTGGAAGGGGATTGAAGGCCCACTTTGGAATGGGCCCAGAGGAGCTGCCCCTTGAGCCCGGGGGATTTGGGACTGGCAGCAGTGCCAGGGACTGCTCTGTGTGACAGTGGTTGGTGCCCAGGGGCTGCAGTGCCCAGGGACTGCTCTGTGGGACAGTGGTTGGTGTCCAGGGGCTGCAGTGCCCAGGGACTGCTCTGTGGGACAGTGGTTGGTGCCCAGGGACTGCTCTGTGGGACAGTGGTTGGTGCCCAGGGGCTGCAGTGCCCAGGGACTGCTCTGTGGGACAGTGGTTGGTGCCCAGGGGCTGCTCTGTGGGACAGTGGTTGGTGTCCAGGGGCTGCAGTGCCCAGGGACTGCTCTGTGGGACAGTGGTTGGTGCCCAGGGACTGCTCTGTGTGACAGTGGTTGGTGCCCAGGGACTGCTCTGTGGGACAGTGGTTGGTGCCCAGGGGCTGCACTGTGGGACAGTGGTTGGTGCCCAGGGGCTGCACTGTGGGACAGTGGTTGGTGCCCAGGGACTGCTCTGTGGGACAGTGGTTGGTGCCCAGGGGCTGCTCTGTGGGACAGTGGTTGGTGTCCAGGGACTGCTCTGTGGGACAGTGGTTGGTGTCCAGGGGCTGCAGTGTCCAGGGGCTGCACTGTGGGACAGTGGTTGGTGCCCAGGGGCTGCAGTGCCCAGGGGCTGCACTGTGGGACAGTGGTTGGTGCCCAGGGGCTGCAGTGCCCAGGGGCTGCTCTGTGGGACAGTGGTTGGTGCCCAGGGGCTGCAGTGCCCAGGGGCTGCTCTGTGGGACAGTGGTTGGTGCCCAGGGGCTCCACTGTGGGACAGTGGTTGGTGCCCAGGGGCTGCAGTGCCCAGGGGCTGCACTGTGTGCCATGGTTGGAGTGTGCACTGAGCGAGGGTCTGAGCAGTGTTTGTGCTGACTCCGATGTTTCACTGCCCAGAGGTCACCTGCTGGATGTGAGCACAGGTGAGAGTCACCCGAAGGTGAATCCAGGCCTGGACACCTTGCAGAGAGCAGCACTTAAGGACTGTGTTAGTAGCAGAACTGCTTTTTTTCTTTTTTTCTGGATATTGGATGGGTAGCTGTGATTGAAACTGCCACCGAACTGGACAGCACTGATGTCTGCCAGAACCAGTCCTGCCTGAAATGAGAGCATGAATCAGTGATTTCTTGACTCTTGACAAAGGAGGTGATAATGACCAGACTGGATAGCAACCATCAGCTTCTTACTTGTTAGGATTCCAATCCACAAATGTTACCCAGGGGCTGATGACTGAATCCAGTCGATACTTTAAAGTCTGAGAGAGGCTGAAATTCAGCAGTGCTAGTGCTGTGAGGGCACAGCATCCCGAAACCCCAGGAACTGTTTGGTTAGCAGAGAACAAACCCACGAACTTTGTACTGCAGAGGGTATTCTAATTGGCTGTAAAGAACTTGGGTGTCTAATGCTGGGGATTACTGCAACAAATTAATGGGCTGTGAAAGACTGTTTGTGAGGAGAACCCAGGAGAGCTGCCCATTTTTGTCAGCTGCTGCTTAACCCAGGCCCACAGAATTCTGTGAGTGTATGAATGCTGAGTGTTCCCAGAATCTGTGCACGTCTTGTTTTAACCAGTTGCCACTTAATTGTTCATCGAAATTAGAGATTAAACCAAACCCTTGTGTTTCATTGCAAAGTTAGATATTTTTCTCAGTAATTCGAGGATGTTCTGGCCATGCACACAAGCCTGGGCCAAATTTAAATGTGAGAATAAATTTGAGATAAGTCAATACACAGGGATTTAGGGTTCAGCTCTGTTTCTGTGCATTTGCATTGTTACTGAGATCCCAAAATTTTCTGCTCCAGTTTCTCAACTGAAAAATGGACATGATAATGATTCTTTCTTTCCCCAACCTTTTGTTCTTTGTTCCTTTTGGTTGGTTGGTTGGTTTTGGTCACTTGATCTTTTTGTTTTGTTTTGATTTTTATCTTTGTGGGGACTATATTTGTTTTACTCAACATGCTGAGTGACACAGGGCAGTAAATAGTAAAGTACTTGCTGTCAAAAATGAAAAGGTTGCATGAACTGTGGATGGAAACTGCTAAAATCTTCTTTTGACTCCTCCTTTTTGATTCTACCACAAAGGATTTCTTAGGGAGGTATGTTTCCTACACATGATAATTAAGATTCATATGACTAAGTTGATTTAAAATTCAGTAGAATGCTCATATAGCCCTCTAGCAGTCCCCAAATTCTGGGTTATTAGTCTGAAAGTGGCAAGGAGAAAATAGTAAAGAGAAAACTGGGGCAGTTATGTTTAATATTAATGCAAAAAGATACAGAAAAACTATAGTGAAAAATAAAAATAAATTTTCTTTTCCTATGCAGTGGAAGTACCTCAGGCAAAAAAAGGTTATCATAATACACATTGAACTTAACTGAAATACAGATATAAACTTAAACATATTCCCCTGTTTTTAATGGTATAAGATAATCACTGTAGTCAGTAAATTAGGCAATGATTGAAGAAATAGTGGGTTGTGGAATTTATTTTATAGTATTTCTATTTAACTACAGAAAAAGACTTCTCTGTCTTTTTCTCTCTTCTACTGGGTTAAAATATTTAATAAATGTCCATCGAGAATAATTTGTATTTACAATTGAATAAGACAGATGCCTTCAACAAATTAGCTTCTGATAAAAGTAATATTTTAATTATCTTGCTTTTTTGTGTTACTTCTGAACAGAAAAATGTAAGAAAAATATTTCAGTGCTTCCAGTCCAAAATCAGCTGCAACCGTGAGCATTATAGCTATTTTAATTCCTTGCTTATAGATCTTATACAACAAAAAAGAATATTAAAAATGAAAAAAATTAAATGTATTTATCTGAATTTTATTTACACTTAAGGGCAGTTGTTGACATTAGTAAAATTGGCATCCTTTTCACATCTTTCTTTTTTTACTCCCAACTTTCAGATCTTTGTGAGCAGTTTTGTTGTTACTGTTCATTCCATTCAGTTATGGAAAGTCAGGTCTTGAATCTTTGAGAAAATAAATACCTTTGTCAGAAAAAGAATTTCAGTGCTTTTACCAGGGACTTTGGTTGGTTAGTTGGTTTTGTTGGTTTCTTTTTCTTCCCTTTGGTATCCCAAGTTTTTGAAAATTTTTCTAGTTAGCATATGATTCTTCTGAGAAACAGAGTCTTTAGTATATTAAAAATTTGTACTATGTAATTATCATAAACTCATGCAAAATAAGAAAATACTTCTGAGGAAGAAGTGGAAATGTTTGGTGAAAGCCATATAGTTTTTTCGTGCTTAGCTGGAATTATTCTCTGAATTCACTTTAGGATTTTCAAGTTTATGAATTGCAATATGAACTCCTTTAAGGAATTCTGAGAAAAGTAATCTCTGCTTTGACTCTTGGTGCTGTGACAGGAATCAGTGTGCCTGGATATTGGCCACAGAATGTTTCCTCACTGTGTTTCTCAATCCTGCCTTGGTAATGTTCTGGGGTTTGTGTTCTCCCCTCACCCCCAGATCAGAGCTGGCTGGAGGATTCCACAGCATTTCCTGTGCCTTTGGGTGAGCGGCACTCTGAGCCGCTGGGTGCAAGCTGGGGACAGGGTGTTGGGTGCTGAAGAGATGCACGTGGCAAGGGCTTTGAATCGAGGCAGAACGAAGAGGAAATGATCTGCAGCCCTCTGCTCGAGCACATGGTTAGGTGAGATTGAAAGAAAAAAAGGAAAAGCAAATTGAAAGACTTTGTTAGACCTGAAAGTGGGAAGCAGATGTAAAGTTTAAGGTAGTAAGGCTTAAATTCTCATGTAACTCTTCAGAAACAGACATGTAATAAGACAGTCATCTTTGAAATGAAAATTATGATTTCAGTGTTGCCACAAAATCAATATCCTAGCCTAAATCACCAAAGCCACAGTAAAGAAAATGAAAAGAAATAACTAAAATCTTTTCTTGAGGTCAACCTGTCAAAGAAACTTATGCTACAATGTGATTTCACGTTGTTCAGTGGCTTAGTGAGCAATAGGTTTCTTTTATCTTTTGAGGTCTACAATAGGTCCCAAGGGAAATAAGGCACTGAAAGCACGAAGTCCCTGTCACCAAAGAAAAGCACATGTCACCAAAGAAAAGGAAAATGAACTCTTAACAATGGATCAAATTTTTTCTTGACTAAATTCTCTCTCTTAATTTAAGAAGATGAAACTATGGTAACCTCTTAAACTCTGTCCTGTCCCTTTTTAGAGAAGGAAAAATGTTGATTTCCAGTGTGTCAGTGTCTTGTGCTCTTTCAGAAGAGAGGCATTTTGAACAGGAGCCATCTTCTTTGTCATCTCCTGCACATCGTGGGGAGAGAAAGAGCGTTCTTTAGGAGAGATGGAGTTAGGAGCATACACTCCGACTGTCTGAGTCATTTGCCAGAGATTCACGGTGGTATGGCTGCAAAAGATGGTCCTTTGTGCCATTAGAAATGGTCAGATTTTATTGAGGAGGATGATGGTCGCCCTGGGTCAGTGCCCGTGTGCTGGGTGTACAAACTCCTTCGTGGTCTCTTTAGTACAGGGCTTTAAATAGTCTCCTCAGTAAAAATAATTTTACAGTACTTAATTTGGGAGAAATCTGAATTGTAATTTTAGGACTAATTTAGCTATCAAGGATTGATTGCACTTAATTACTTAGTGGCTTAACATAGGCTCCCAGAGATTTAGGAAGTAGCTGTTACAGTGGTGCTATTGTATATCTTTCTGAAAGTGTGGGATTTGATTTCTAAATTCTCCTTTCAGTTGCACTAGAGAAATAGTTTGAGTGAAAACTGTGAAACAAACAAAAATTCCTTCTCTCAGCCCCTGATGTTCGGCTCTCAGCACATCAGCAGTGGTCCTGCAGGATGTCCTCACTGAGGACACGCTGTGGCTGCGGCCCTTGGCTCTTGGCCGGTGACTGAACCAGCTGCACAGGAACCCCCGCTGATGGAGCTGCACTGACAGAGCTGTGCTGCTGTGCTGTGCTCCTGTGCTGTGCTGCTGTGCTGTGCTGCTGTACTGTGCTGCTGTACTGTGCTGCTGTGCTGCTGTGCTGTGCTGCTGTGCTGCTGTGCTGTGCTGCTGTGCTGTGCTGCTGTGCTGTACTGCTGTGCTGTGCTGCTGTACTGTACTGCTGTACTGTGCTGCTGTGCTGCTGTGCTGTGCTGCTGTACTGTGCTGCTGTACTGTACTGCTGTACTGTGCTGCTGTGCTGCTGTGCTGTGCTGCTGTACTGTGCTGCTGTACTGTGCTGCTGTGCTGCTGTGCTGTGCTGCTGTGCTGCTGTACTGTGCTGCTGTGCTGTGCTGCTGTGCTGCTGTGCTGTGCTGCTGTGCTGTGCTGCTGTGCTGTACTGCTGTGCTGTGCTGCTGTACTGTACTGCTGTACTGTGCTGCTGTGCTGCTGTACTGTGCTGCTGTGCTGTGCTGCTGTACTGTACTGCTGTACTGTGCTGCTGTGCTGCTGTACTGTGCTGCTGTGCTGCTGTGCTGTGCTGCTGTGCTGCTGTACTGTACTACTGTGCTGTGCTGCTGTACTGTGCTGCTGTGCTGCTGTGCTGCTGTGCTGCTGTGCTGCTGTGCTGCTGTGCTGTGCTGCTGTGCTGTGCTGCTGTACTGTGCTGCTGTGCTGCTGTACTGTGCTGCTGTGCTGCTGTACTGTGCTGCTGTGCTGCTGTACTGTGCTGCTGTACTGTGCTGCTGTGCTGCTGTACTGTGCTGCTGTACTGTGCTGCTGTGCTGCTGTACTGTGCTGCTGTGCTGCTGTACTGTGCTGCTGTGCTGTGCTGCTGTGCTGCTGTACTGTGCTGCTGTACTGTGCTGCTGTACTGTGCTGCTGTGCTGCTGTACTGTGCTGCTGTGCTGCTGTACTGTGCTGCTGTACTGTGCTGCTGTATGTGCGGCTGTGCTGTGGCTGCTGTGCTGGCTGTGCTGTGTGCTGTGCTGTGCTGTGCTGCTGTACTGTGCTGGCTGTACTGTGCTGTGCTGCTGTACTGCTGCTGCTGTACGTGGCTGCTGTGCTGCTGGTGCTGCTGTACTGTGCTGCTGTGCTGCTGTACTGTGGCTGCTGTGCTGCTGTACTGCTGCCTGCTGTGCTGTGCTGCTGTGCTGTGCTGCTGCTGCTGTTGTACGGCTGTGCTGCTGTCTGTGCCTGCTGTACTGTCTGCCTGCTGCTGTGCTGCTGTACTGTGCTGCTGTGCTGCTGTACTGTGCTGCTGTGCTGCTGTACTGTGCTGCTGTACTGTGCTGCTGTGCTGCTGTACTGTGCTGCTGTGCTGCTGTACTGTGCTGCTGTGCTGTGCTGCTGTACTGTGCTGCTGTACTGCTGTACTGTGCTGCTGTACTGTGCTGCTGTACTGTGCTGCTGTGCTGCTGTACTGTGCTGCTGTACTGTGCTGCTGTGCTGCTGTGCTGTGCTGCTGTACTGTGCTGCTGTGCTGCTGTGCTGTGCTGCTGTACTGTGCTGCTGTGCTGTTGCACTGCTGGCAGAGGAGCTCCTGGCAGCATCTCTCCACCCCAGTGCATTGTACTCGCAGGTGCCTGTTGCCAGCATTGCAGTTTGTCAAACACTTTCAAACAGGTAATGCTGCAAACAACTTCTTGGCCATTCTGTGCTGGGTGTGGAGCTTGGTAATGAATGAATAAATGAATCTTTAGTAATCTTGCAAGGATGCCATCAGCAACTGTCTGGATGTGCGATAGTCCTGACTAGGGCTGATTAAAAGGTGTAGGACACTTTCTTCTGTTACACATTCCTAAATTAAAAGGAAGTTTACAACCCTTTTTATTTGAAGGCCTCACCTAAAGTCCGCTAATGTCAGTAAAAGTCCTTCTGTTGAGTTCAGTGATAGGTGAGTTACTGGCTTGTATTTCATGTGTAGTTTTGGATCAACAAAAGAAGTTGCAAGCTTTAGCAAGTATTGGAAAAATGCAATCTGCTTAGAAGCCAGACATTTCTAGCTAGTGGTACTGTATATAAAAAGGAGAAGTTAGCTTTGGGATAATCATGAAGATAGCTTTCCCAAAACAAGGTAGGGAACGTTGTGATTTATGGCACCCAGTGCATTAGAACAGTAAGTAGATGAATAGAAAAGAAATCTACTTTGGAACAAGAATAGAAATTCCCATGTGTTATCACTTCATGGAAACACCTGTTTTCTGAGTAAATGTAAGGTAAGGAGGAGGGGGTTATCTTGTATTATTTCTTTCTGATTGTGTCTCAGGTAGAGAGCAGTTCGTGTTGGCTGGCAGACATGAGTAAGGTGCAGATACTCCATTGTCTCAGGAAGCAGATGGATGGCAGAGGGTACGGGGACAGGATATTACAGAAGCAGTTTCACATAACCCCTGACAAAAGTGAAAAACACCCCTAGTCACTCTTTAAGATCTAAGAAGGAACAGAAAGAGCTTAAAAAATACAGTAGTGGAGAGGTGATTTGAGAAGTGACAGTTAGAACCACAAAGATCATTCCTGTAACATCTGAGAAAATGAAACCTGCTTGGTGCTCCTCCCTCCCCACACGTGCACCCTCGATTAAGGCAGTGCCCCTGAGAGCAGGCAGTGTAATCTGCATTTTATTTCACTCAGGAGCAAAATAACAAGTTACTCAGGCCTGCGGCACTCATGAGTGATATGGGCCGTGTAATATCCTCTCCATTGAGTTTCCTATTATTAAGTTTGAAATAAAGAGTTCAAAATTAACTGTGACAATGATTTTATCTAGCGTTGGCATCACCATTAGCTTCTGCAGTTTACTGCTAATAAAACTTTAAATTTGCTATTACTTGTAATAACCTTTTTGCCACCTTAGCTGTAGAAATTAGACGAAAAACCCATCCAAAACACGGCTAATGACATTTTCTAGTTGCATGGAAGAACTGACTAGGAGTAGTGGCTGTTATTTATAAAGTGTTAATACAATAAAATACAGTATTTGGGATTTCAGCTGATTCATTTGAAGCACATGCTTTTCTAACAGGCATCAGTGTTTCGTGGTTCACATATTTAGCTGAGCAGCTTAACATGCAACATGTCAAATAGATAAGCATTGTCTCTGCAGCTGTCAGGCTGTTCTGAAAAACAGGCACACGAGTGAGGACAGGTAATTTCCTATTTGTCATGTACTGCCAAGCTCTGCACTTTAGGATGGATGTTAATGAGGTCAAATCCTGAAGTACTTTCAGATCCTAGAAGTATCACCCCAAAAGAATTTTGTAAGGTGGTATCTTGATCTTTCCTATGCTGCTATAAATCAAGAACAACTGCACTCAAGTCCTGGTACTTGTACCATAATGTTAAGTTGTGAAATTGAAATCTGCAGCTCAAATTCATTTTCCTTACAATCTTTGCTTATCCTCTTGACATATTTTCTCAGCTAATGGTTTTCAAGCTTCCTAGGTGCAATTTGCAGTGATTCCATTGAGGCAAGGATTTCAGCATCTTTCATCTGACAGAGCAACAACCAGAAGTATAGATTGTTAAATACCAATAAAACCACAAAAGCATTAAGGAATTCATCATACCAGTGAAGAGACAGAAACAAACCACTCCAACTGAAATGCAATAAACCATTTAGATCCCCTTAGCTAGAGTCTTCTGAGAAGGTACACAAATTGTGTGTTACTGCAGAGTCAGATAGCTCCTAATAGGATGCAGAGGGAACAAGAACTCCTGGACAGTAACCAGGAAGGGAATTGATTAATGGGGAATATATATCAAACACCTATTTTCACATAGCTTTCACAGCTTGGGATACTGGCTTTAAGATAAGTGCCTATGCTTTTCTTTTAAGATGTATTTTCCTTTTTAGAAGTCGATGGTCACTTATTCCCTTTAAAGAATATATCATTGGTAAATGCATATACACAGGGTGTGAATCTGAGTTCCCATTCAAGTCTTTTCACATACCCGTGACTTGACCTGACTGTTAGACTGCACACTGTGCCAGGGACAGGTACCTTGTAAGGCTGTTACAGAAAGTTAAACAAACCAACCAACCAAAAATGAAACAAACCCCAACAAACCCCCACAAAAAGCAATCAAAAGACTGACTGAGTAAAAGAGGGCCCGGAGAGCATAGCTCTGTGACCCAGAGATTTGGATGTGGCCAGGAAGAGAGGAAGCTCTTGGTTTCAGTCACTGCTCCATGGCAGTTCTGTGTGACAGTTGTTAAATATGTATAATTTTTGGAGCATAGACTGCTAGATAGTGTCTCAACTCCTAGAGCTGAGAGCAGTAAATGAATATTATAAACAGAGGAAGCCCATGCCCTTTCTCGTGGCCTTGCTCTGGCATAAGTGATCTTTAATTCTTCATTTTGCATATGGAACAGCTGTAGAAGAACCAGAGATCTTTTTTTTTCCATTTCTCCCTTCATCACAATGTGATGGTTGGGAAACTCTGCAGGGAGATGGGTGAAATGAATATGAATTCTAGGAAGGACTGAAATGAATGGAGCCAGGGGTTTCCAGGACTACAGTGGCCTGAGTTCTAACCAGACATTTGTTGTGTGCTCATCCAGTGCCATGAGAACATGAGAAAGTCCCAGAGCTGTTGGGAAGGCGAGAGGAAGGAGGGAGGGAGCTCTTGCTGGTGCCTGTAGTTCTAGTTCTGGTTGCTTCTTTCCTCTGCCCCTACTGACTCATCATTATTTCATAGGAACCAGGCAGAAAGTACTAGACCATGGGAATAGCAAAAAGAAGTTAATGTAATGAAAACTAAGATTAACACATGATCACATGAGTCAGGAAGAAGAACTCGGGTGACTGTGTGAAAGCTGGTAAAGAGGAAGGAGTGAAAGAACTGAGGGAGGAAGAGGCAGTACAGGATTGAGAGATTCTTTCACTGCTAATTTGTCTTTTAGGCTATAACTTAACTACCAGGACAGTTTGAGGAATAAAAAATTATAGCTACATGATCAAATCATTTTTATTTTGAAGAAAAAATATTTTTTTATAGTATTTTTTTCTGTTTCTCTCTGTCTGTTTCCTGCTTCCCCCATCTCAATATCCCATTTGGATATTGAGCTTGGATTTTATATATCATGTAAAGCTGCTTTCATGAATAGCAGCTCGAATGACCTCAGTTATAGTACCACCTCTTTAGAGTGCTTGGCCAGCAAAGAAATTATTTCAATAATGATGCACTACACACCATGCAAATAGGCAGGATCAGTTCTTTGAGCAGCATTCGTGGTTCTTACTCTGTTTCCTTTGCTTACCTTTTAAATTAGTTTTTTATTTTAAATAATTTAACTAACTTGCTTAAAAACATGGATGTGTGGAGACACAGGATCGTTACTTTGATGTCTCATTTGAGAGCAATCCCAGCAGTGAGGATGATGAGGAAGGGTAAAATATATTATCTTACAAAAGGTCATTCTCATGTTGCTCTTCTGAGTGTTGCTGTTGAGAAGGCAGTGCCCCCAGCAGTGTTGTGAGAGCAGGTTGGGTGCAGCTGTTGGCAGATAGGCTTGGATGCTGCTTTGGAATTTTAGAGCAGCAAAGACATGTTTTTGAGCAGAGTGGCACCAACTCCTAGCCTTGAAGTTCATAGTAATTCTCATAGTAATAATATGTTGAATGTACTGTGAATAATTTCTAACTGGTGCTAGGCAATGCACTTCCCAAACTTCCAAGTTCAAAGAACCGTTCAGAATTTTCCTTTGGAAATGTTGGAGGTGTACTTGCGTGTGATGTCTGAGAGAGGACCGAACAGAGGATGAAAAGCTCTGTCCCTAAGTAGCTTTAACATGCAAAATATTTTACTCTGTGGCTCTGCTTCCTCCCTAGAGGAGAAAAATGTTAGAAGGGGAGGATTAAAATATTAACAGTATTTTATCACCCAAATGATGGATTTCCAATAGCTTGCTTTTGAGTATAGCTTGCTACTTTAGCACTTTATTTTTTTTAGGTGTATCAAAATTAATCAATCTTTTCGGCACTATTTTTAAAAGATTGTTCTTAGATCTGTTTATGTGCTGCACTCACAAGTCAGAAATTAAATTTTTGTGTAATTATTCACAGAATTAGGAATAGGCAACACCAACAATTTCCTTAGTTGTTCTGCAACCACAGTGAAGCCAGTATATACATCAGTCAAATATTTTCTTTCAATAGAGAGATATCTTTTTGGACCTGGTAAGAAAAGCAATGGGAATTATATGTATGCCACCTTTGATCTTTCAGAGTTTATTAGATGTTTTCTGGCAATTTTTTGCAGAGTACATCTTGACCTTTGAAAGCTTTTTGTGTGAATGTAACAGATCAGGTAGTGGTCCTGCCTATGTGATTAGATACAGATGTTGTTTATATATTATGGTCTGATATGCTTTGGCCATGATTTCATCACCTTCAGGGCTGTGCCTTCAGAGGTGATACTTTCAGCCAATCACCTTTTAATCAAAAAATTAATTTAAATTATCTTATTTTCTTGCACAACTGAAATTCCTATCCTAAAATTACACTCCCTCTCCCATCCCCTCCTGCCCCCTTCTAAAACTATTTTGTGTTTCAGCCATGTCAGTACGTGTCACCTCAAAGACTGTGCACAATCCTCTCGTGATACAGCTGTTAAAAAAAGGGTTCTGGCTTTTGGCTTGAACGACCATGGCCAGCTTGGCTTGATGGAAACATACTGGAGAGCTGGTGTCATAATCCAGACATTCTTTGGCTGGACACACTGCAGGGAGAGAGTTGGAGCTCGAAATGCACACTGAGTGGATATGCAAACCAGACTTCAGTCGAATTCTGTGCAAGTCTGTGCTTTGGAGAGAAGGCATTGCTTTGGAGAGGAGGCATTGCTTTGGAGAGGAGGCATTGCTTTGGAGAGAAGGCATTGCTTTGGAGAGAAGGCATTGCTTTGGAGAGGAGGCATTGCTTTGGAGAGGAGGCATTGCTTTGGAGAGGAGGCATTGCTTTGGAGAGAAGGCATTGCTTTGGAGAGGAGGCATTGCTTTGGAGAGAAGGCATTGCTTTGGAGGGGAGGCATTGCTTTGGAGAGAAGGCATTGCTTTCAGTGGCCCACTGTCAGCCAGGCCTGCTCTGTGGCTCCTCCTGGGATCAGCTTGGGAGTCAGTGCCTGGGAAAGCGGCAGAGGAGGGCGGGGATGGTGATGGGGGGGATCCCTCAGCATTCCCTCACTGCTGTGCCCCCAGGCTGCAGTGGGGGGATCCCTCAGCATTCCCTCAGCATTCCCTCAGCATTCCCTCAGCATTCCCTCAGCATTCCCTCTGAGGCTGCAGTGCTGCCCTGGCCATGCAGCTCTTGTGAACTGCCTTTCCCTTCCCTGGCCCAGGGTGCTCTCGAGCTGCTCTGACCAGCTATCTGCTTTTCACATACCTTTCCTAGGCCAGGGCTGTCGTGAACTGTCCCATCTTCTCAAGTAGCTTTTATCCAGAACAATCGAATTTTGTGGTATAAGTGGAAAGTGAAGAAATTGTGGAGGAGGAGAAAAAATATGAAGAATCTCCTTTCAGTTCAGCATTCCTTTTGTCTAAGTTAAAGCAGCTGAGGAAGTATGGCTGTAGAAGCAGTAAACTCCCAGCTAATGACAGAAACAATTGTTTTCAGTGTAACTTAATTATGTTAATTGATTTGACAACTTGAGAGAAAGGGGTTTTTGTATGGATGACTGTTAGCTGAAGAGAATTCCTGTGGAGTGGAGACAGAAACTGCGATTTAGCACCAGTGCGTGGAGAGAGATCAGTAGGATGTACAGTAAGAGGACTGTAATGGGCCATAAAACTAATGTCTTTATTGAGTCCATAATTTTTAGTATCCATTAGTTATTGAGTTCCTGGATTAGCTCTGGAAGGTATTCTGAAAATCTTGCATGGGGGTGAAGGCTCAAGGATCATTGGGGAGGGGCCATTTTATGAAAATGTTTTCCTGCTAATAGCTGTATTCTTTCTTTTTATTGATCATATGAATTTAGTTTGGTACAAAATATGTGAATTGTTTTTTTAAATGGTTACTGTGAGGACACTGTCCTTGTCAGTATACACTTGACTAGATGGTAAAATAACATCCCATAACATCACAGCTTGCCATAAAAGTCTATAAACCCTAAAACTACTCCAAGAGACTTCTCGCGTGGGCTTATTCTTTCTCATCCTGCTCTCAGATGCTGGATTTTCTCTAATAGCAAAATCTCCAGAAATCCAACAATTGCATGCAATTAGAAACGGGTTTTGGAGTACTCCAGAGAAATAAAAGTTCCAAGGAAAGTTAATAGGTTTTATTTGAACTTTTTATCAAGTCTAAAAAGAAGAAGTAAACTCCCCAGTGAGGTCTCACTGGACACAGCTGTTGGCAGAGGCAGTGTGACAGCCCTGGCACTGCCAGGTCCCCCTCTCCTCCCTTGGCTGTGGCCTTACCTCTTCCCTCAGCTCCTCTGAATCCCTGAGTGAGCAGAGGCAGCTCACTGTAATGCCACACAACTGTTTAGAGAGTTTCCTGAATTAGTTTTTTCTGTCTTGTTGAGCTGCTTTGGCTCCCTGTATGGTGGGGTGAGCACTGCAGGCAGTGAGAGGCAGAGGAAGGACAGGAGGGGCAGGAGGCAGGAGCAGGGCACCGGCAGAGCAGGGCACTGGCAGAGCAGGGCACTCACAGAGCAGAGCAGGGCACCGGCAGAGCAGGGCACTGGCAGAGCAGAGCAGGGCACTGGCAGAGCAGAGCAGGGCACTGGCAGAGCAGGGCACTGGCAGAGCAGAGCAGGGCACTGGCAGAGCAGAGCACTCACAGAGCAGGGCAGGGCACTGGCAGAGCAGAGCACTCACAGAGCAGAGCAGAGCACTCACAGAGCAGAGCAGGGCACTGGCAGAGCAGAGCAGGGCACTGGCAGAGCAGGGCACTCACAGAGCAGAGCAGGGCACTGGCAGAGCAGAGCAGGGCACTGGCAGAGCAGAGCAGGGCACTGGCAGAGCAGGGCACTCACAGAGCAGAGCAGAGCACTCACAGAGCAGAGCAGGGCACTGGCAGAGCAGAGCAGGGCAGCAGAGCAGGGCAGCAGGGCACTGGAGAGCAGAGCACTGGCACTGGCAGAGCAGGGCACTCACTCAGCAGAGCAGAGCACTCACAGAGCAGAGCAGGGCACTGGCAGAGCAGAGCACTCACAGAGCAGAGCAGGGCACTCACAGAGCAGAGCAGGGCACTGGCAGAGCAGGGCACTGGCAGAGCAGGGCACTGGCAGAGCAGAGCACTCACAGAGCAGAGCAGAGCACTCACAGAGCAGAGCAGGGCACTCACAGAGCAGAGCAGGGCACCGGCAGAGCAGAGCACTCACAGAGCAGAGCAGGGCACTGGCAGAGCAGAGCAGGGCACTGGCAGAGCAGGGCACTGGCAGAGCAGAGCACTGGCAGAGCAGGGCAGCTCCAGCCGTGGGCAGGCTTTGGCTCAGCTCCATCCTTTCCTCAGGCCCTGCACTGTGTGTCAGTCCATGGCCCCGGGCCCTGGGGCAGCTGGCCAGCCTGGGAGAGCAGGGAAGGGGAGAGGAGGAGCAGGCAGTGAGGGGCTGGCAGCAGGAGAAGGGGGTGAGCAGCAGAGCCTGGGGGGCCATAACCAGTGTCTCACCGGGATCTGGGATTACTTTTCCCAGTTTGATGGGGTGATGAGTTTCGATTTCTGGGAATGTCTTTGAAGGCTTTGTGTAGATCTCTGTGCTGGGCAGAAGCAAGAGCCGTGGGTTTGGCTGTTTCTGAGTGCTGAAGGCTGCTTGAGCCATCAGAAGAGGACAAACTTAAAATGTCAGCTTGTGAAGGCTGCAAGGAGCTTAACATCCAGTCCTCTGCCATTGCACCAGGAATTGAGAGAAGTTACATGCATTTGTACCTTAAACCACAATAATTCATTAATGTTGCTAGCAGAGTCAAGAGAAATTGCACTTTCACTCTTGTGGAGCTTTTAGTTTGTTCTTTAAGGTCCACACAGCAAAAACCGCTGGCAGATCAACACACTGAACAGTCCTTTGAGAACTACTAGGAGAAATTGTCCTCAAATATTTTGTGTTTTGAAAAGTCATCTTTCTGCCCAGGGCCGACAGCCAGTCTGTTGGCCATGAAATAGAACTGGCTCCATTCCTGCAACAAATCAGGCAGCTGCTGGTAGGCACAGGAAACACAAGCTTGTATATGTAGTCTCAGCTCTTGGAGTAATTCTAGTTCTTATAAGCATTTAAGGGAGACTGGATTGCTGTCACAACAAGAAATGTTGTTCTTCTGGCTAGTGACATCCACAGATTGTCTTATCTTTTTATTAAAAAAAAAAACAACCCAAACCAAAAATTTCCATTTTTAAAGAGAGCAGGAAAATTACGTGTTCAAACTCGACATATGGTCCTGGAAGCATAATGCTGCAGGAGAAGTGTGTTAGCATTTATATCACTTAGGGAAGCCCCTTGGCCATAAACATGAAGAATCTTAAAATCTTGGGTTTATTATACAGGGCAAAAGTTTTTTAGGTAGGCTTCAGGAGCTCGTTGATTACTAGGAACAGAGACCATAAGAAGCCAATGTTGTAATAAGAGGATCTTCACAATGTATTTTACTCTTCATATTGCTGCTGATTTATAGTATTATAAGCTACCAGAACAGCCAGTGTGTCTGTGTTTAAAATACAAACTTGCTGGTGTAATGACTTACCACTAAATCCTAATGCATTTTTGTTTTGTTTCATTTCATTTTGTGGCTCATTTCTTGCACTCCCAAAGTTCTTCAACTCTGTGCTTTCTTTCTGAGTCACAAATGAATTTTTAAAATAGGCACTTGTACTGTGAACCATAAAGCAAAATACAGAGATGGAATCAAAAGAAGAACGTAAATTACCTTTACTCTTCTGCAAAGAAACTTTCACTTGGATTTTCCCGTTGTTCTGAAGCTATGAAAATCAATGCAGAAACATATATTCTGAAGGCAGGTCAGCTGTGTACGGGTGTTTGCAGCAGTGAGCTTTGAAGGGGGTACTTATGCCCTGCCTGGCATGAGTGCACAGTTCTTTGCACTAAGTGTCCCAATGAAACTCCACTGGAGTTGCAGCCATCCATCTCATGGGCTGTTGCTTTTTACTGTTTCAGACTGCTATCTTTTATTATGGATTCACTGATAGATCAATATGACACGAGCAAGATAAAGGTCAGTTAGCTGTACAGGTCTGTTACAAGCTTGAGATGTCAGAAAGCATTTTTGGGGGGATAGAAGGGGGGATGTGCCATCTGCCAGAAGCCTCATAAATGCTGCCTTCCTGTTAAGTAAAGCCAAGTTTCCTTTTAGTTTCTCTCCAGCCAGTCCATGCCTGAACATCTTTATTTTAAAATCCTCTTGGCCATTCAACATCTTTGAATTGAGGAAAACAGGTTTGGAGAGTGAGAGCAGAAGTTGCTGTGAGAAGGAGGCAGTGGGTAGGAGTGCTGACATGCCCATGCCCTAACAGAGAAAATTGCAGGATGCCTGCTCTGTTATAAACTTTAGTATAAGCCGGGGTGAAACTTGACAGTGTTAAACTGACAGCATGGAAATAAAGAAGAGAAGTATGGATTCTGTGGGGAGGCTTCAGAACTTCTGAGAGCAGGTGGGAATTGCCATAATAAAACCTGTGCTCTGAAGCTGCCCAGCAGCATGAAGGGATCCCCCGGGGGCACCTGAGCTGGACAGGACAGTGGGTGTGTGAGCCCCCAGGGACAGAGTGCTGGTGCCCCCAGAGCACAGCCCATGGAATCTGCTCTCCGAGAGCTTTGGGCTTCTCTTCAGGCTCAGGAAAGTATAGGACCAATTTTGAAGCTTTTCCTAAAATCAGGATTTATACGAAGGTTTTCTTTAATATTGATTCCTTCACAGAACTACTTTTCCTTGCTTAGCAACCTAGTTTCATGAAATATTTAGGAAATCTCTTGGAAATTCTCTGGCAATTTCTTGAAATTGGCACCAGTTAGAAGATGATTGACAGGGAACACAGATACACACCTACTGTGATAAAATTCTGTTGCTAATATGTATAACATTGGCCCTCATCGAACCAAGTTTCCATTTTTCACAAGTTTGTCACCAATTATAAACTTGGACTTTCCCCCCTATGTTTTCAGATTAACTCCATCATACTGTTTGTGGCCTCACAGCTGAAGAAAGGCTGAGGAACTGGATGTTTATACATTTTCACTTATCGCTGTGCTGTCCTTGGGATTGCACCCTTCTGCAGTGAGTCACAGTCCCAGGCCCGTACACCTTCACGAGGTTAGCATCACTGAGTGCAGCTATCAGCTTCTTATATTCAGTCCCTCAGATTAATGGTAATTGCTGCTGCATTTATTTTTTTGTAAAGAAAAACAGAATATCTTTGTCTGAATGTTTTTAAGATGGCACAAGAAAAGTGGCATTGTTTGAAAATCCCAGTGGTGTCATAATGAGACTTCACATAAACATTAGATCAAGAAACCACAAGCAGCCTGTGAATTATTCTGGGAAGTTTTTAAACGTGGGATATATGACATTATTTAAGTATTTATAAATGTCATCTCATCTGCTGTGAGGAAAGCTAATAGACTGTTTTGCAGATATTTCAGCTCCAGAAAGCAATTGCTTCTGTAATCTATTTGTGTAAAATGGGCAGCAGTGGAAGCAGCACTGTGGGTCAATACAGTGAAAGGCTCTCTGCACACAACACATTCACAGACCATTAGGTTTCAGGTCTGCCCTGATATGGATTCCTCTGATGTATTACTATTATATCCTAGTTTTGTTGACTCAGTTGCTATGTCAGCAAACCCAAACATTTTGGCTCGTGTCCCAGCATCAGGCTGTCTGTGGAGGATACGTGTTTGCCTCCACCGACAGTAATGAGGAACTGGCATTAGTTTGATTTGCATAATTGTGTGTTTCTGACTTAGACTCTGTGTCAGTGGGAGACAACTTATTGTGGTGATACTCACTGCACATCGTTCGCTTTGTGCAATCAGCATTTATTTATGCAAATTTCATCATTACAAGAGGTCATTTTCCAACCTTCTACCATGAAATCACTTTTTCTCCCGGTGAACACTAAGAAAACACCATGGGAGAGCAGCCAGGTATGTTTGTCATTCACACTCATTGGCCAAGACACTGCAAAGGGTTTATTGCGTGTGTGCATATGTGTTTAAAATTATGTTTTATGAAAGACTGACAGTTCTAATGACAAAACGAAAATTTGATAGACCACATGTGATTGTTTTAGACAAATGCTGTCAAAAAAGGCACACACAAAACCCCAAACAAAACCAACTGTCTTGCTAGTTATGAGAGTTTCTATAAGAATAATTTATAGACTGAAAAAAACATTTTGAGTTCCCCAGATGATCAGTGGAATGTTTTCTGTGATAAGAAGCAGAACCCTGTAATTTATTCATGTGAGAGATAAAAAGACAGAATAACAAACTAGGATGTCCCACTTGTAACAGAAGCCTGAAATAGTAATAAATGTTGAAAAAGCTTATCAGAATCATTTGGATCTTAAGGATTCATGAACTAACCATCAAGACTGTCTTGACAAAAATGTTTCCAAGGTTGCATTGTTTATCTTATCACCAGTGGTAGAGGAGCCTCTTAAGATTTAGTTGGCAAGTAGCTGAAACGACACCAGAAATTATTCTTTTCCCTAGACAGTCACTTCTAAGTTTGAAAAGACTTAGGATATGTCAGTGCTTATAAGGTAGGAGGAAATGACAGAGAACAGGTAATTTGGGTGCTGGTTGACTGAGGGAGTGATGAGTACTTAACAGATTGGATCTTCACAAGTGGCACAGAGCTCACTGGACTTGCTAGCATGCAAAATATTGCTGAAAGGAAAAGAATGAGAACCCAAATGTGGCTTTACCTTTTATCTTCCCCAAAATAATCAATAGAATCTGGAATTCTAAGCAGGAAAATATTAGATGTACTATCTCAGCAGTTAGACTAAAATCACAAGTATTATAACCAAATACAAACCAAACCCCACAGGTGGGCCACATTTACAAAGAATGGTTGAGTTTCTGGTGGTCCTTTGTATGCCAGAAAAATCTGTAAGTCAGATGTTGTACTGCCCAGGAAAAAAAAGTAAGAAAGAATGAGTGTAGTTTAAATGTGTTTATGTGGTCACTTAAAAAGAAGCATTCCAACATACAAGCACACATGCATGTGGGAGAGAAGTTGCTATCCACAGGTATGCATGAGATGATTAGTTCCTAAATATTTTTACAGTCCTTGCTTCATGTGGGAATATAATCCTCTGTCCTCACATGTGCTGCTTCACACTTCTTCAGTGAAAAGGTTCTTAAAGAAAACTCAGTTGGGCAGCCAGTGCTGTATTAGCCCCATGTGGTAAATGAAGCTCTGTGAGCTCAGACTTTAATCAGATGATGCTGCTCGTTGTGTCATTTACCCACAGTCAGGCAACATGCTGGACTGACATTAGAGGTTGTATATTAGGACTTCCTGATATTTTTTTATTATTTGTTTTCTTTATTTTTATTATGAGCTAATTGAGAAAGAAGTACAGAGAGCTACATTGAAAGAACTGTATTTAGATTAAATTCAAGAACAGAAAGAAAAAAAAATCTATAGAAGAAAAGTGAAGAAAAAGGATAGAAAAAAATGTTATAAAATACAAAAATCTCAGACATGAAAAAAAATTATTTTCAAAATAAGAGCCAGTGCCCTTAGAAGGACAGACCAAAATCCCAAATTACCCAGAGCAAAAGAGGGTCAAGTGGGATGAACCTATTGGACCCAGACAAGAGGCAGAAATAATCAAAGTGTGAGTAAAGGAGATTCTTATGTGCAGTGCTCCCAGAATCTTTGTGCTGGCCCAGACACAGGAGATGCAGCTGTCAACTACCAGCAGGGTGAATTCTGAGTGAGTACCACGAATGGATGACTGAGAAGGGACAACATAGATGTATGATAATGGAAATGCAACTGTCTGGGGACTGAAAAACGTATTAGTGTATTGGATATTTCTGAGGAAGTATTAGGAGAACCTAACACATGGAATGAAATGCTCTCAGGGGCATTTTTGCAGGAATTGAGAGCCCGCTGGAAAGCGGAGACAGAAACACTGGCAGCAGCAGCCTGAGAGCAAATGGGGGCATCTGGAAGTAATGAAGGGCAGGCTTTTCTCTGAAACTTGACTTTGAAAGTTGCTTTTAAACAGAGCAAACTCCCTAACAACAATATTCTGTGTAATTTCATTTTTGTCTTACAGAGCTGGTTTCAGTGACAAACAAGAACTTTCTCCCTTTGTTAATTAGATGAACATATCATGTGCAAAAACATTCCATACGGACACTGTGATTTCTTGAGCTGCCCGAGGCATGGCCCTGACAGGTAAGGAATGCTTGTCCTATGTTCCTTCTGATTAGTTATCTGGTCTGTTCACCCTTCCTGCACAGAGGGAGTCATGTTGGAATGAACTGGCAAAACTCAGGTGTGTCCTTTACTAGGAGGTGACAAAGTGAATTCTTGCTGTTTTCCCTGAACCAAATAGATACCCCTTAACTCTCAGACTTTAATCTCATGTTATGCTATGGCTGAGACAGGGAGAAGGTGAATTATGGAACCTGCCTTCTGACTGTCACATCCTTAGCCCAATTGTAGCAGTCAGGCTGAGGTTTCAGCATGGTTCTCCTCTGTCAGGCATGGCACCAGACCTTCTGGTCAGAATTCAACACAAACATTTCTGTAGAAGATGTGACATATCTGAGTTAAAAATTCCAAGGTTTAGTCTGTTTTATTCTAAGTCTTTATGGTTATGCCTGAATTTGTGAAGTTTTACTGACTCATAGACCAAGTGCTTGTATAAATCTTCTAATACTGCCTGGCAGTGGTTAATCCAAAATGAAGTAAAAATAATTTGTCTAGAAATTAGAGAATGAGAAACGGGTAAATCACATAGAAGAGATTTGTTCAGAAGTGCTTTTCACTGCTGTGCACGAGAATATATCTCAAATCCTGAAGCTGTATCGACGTCATAAGTTCTTGCAGCCACTGCTTCAATTTCTGGGAACTGAGTATGGATTGTGAGGCCAAATATGTGGAGAAGTGCAGAGACTGTGGGGCCCGGGGAGCTGGGGCTGATGTCTGAGGCTGTGTGCACTCTGAGACAGTGTTCAGCCCCAGCCTGTCTCTGATTTATACCTGTCTGTGTGGACTGTGCAGCTCTGTCTGCTCAGGGCCATCACGTGAGGTCCCTGTTGCTCAGCGCCGTCCACGCTGGGCCAGGGCTTCTTTTATCTAAATCAGGAGCAGGTGTGGCTGCTTGTTGCAGATTGCAAGTACACCACGCCAGTGATTCACACAAGGCAAAGGCCTGTTTGTTGAAAAGGAATCTATGGCCATGGCAATTATGATATAGCTGAACTTTTCTATTGGTGAAATGGCTTTGATTCTACGTAATAAAAACCACGCAGCCATGGAAATGTTTATTAAAATGTTTTAAAATTTATTATAACTGTTGATTTGTGGATGGGCAGAATGAAAAAAGCAGAAACATTACACAGGTTTCAGGAGAATGCCAACTGCTTTGAAGTTGGGTCTTAACTGCTGCAGTTACCTTTCCAAACTGGCTGGATTTGGTTCAGACACTCGGGGTCAGGTTCACCTGTCCTTAGCCATAAAAAGGCAGCACTTAATCAAAGGTTGTCACTGAGGCACTTTTTGTGGTCAATGGAGAGAGGAAGACACCTCAGGAGCCTACCTGCTCCTCCTTGCCTAAATTAATGAGAACTTATGGCAACCCACATAACAATATATGTTCATATGTTCCCTGAGGAATGTCTGAAAAAAAATTTTTTTTTTCAGTGTCATTACAGAATTAATTCAGTGCACCTCCAAATTAAAAACAGTTATGTTTTTAAATGGGGCTTAATTTTTCTGTAGGGAAAATATGCTCTCCAATAATCACAGTTGTAGTGACCGTGGCATAAAAGATCTGTCTGTAATCCTTATTTTCCCTTTAGTTTAACAATAAAATTAATTATTCAAAATTATTTTACAATAATTCTTATATATTTTTATTTTTATAGTGTTATTTGAAAAGAATACACTATATTGATTAATCCTAGCAGGATCCCTTAGTCTGTAGCAATGATACAGTAGCTGGGGTTTGGACTAGATGATCTCCAGAGATCCAACACGAACTATTCTGTGATTCTGTGATTTACAATTAAATTGCATAGAACATAAGGTTTTATAGATCTAGGACTCTGAAATTCAAACCAATTTAATATAATTAAATATTTCTTACATCCCCTCCAATGCTGATTTCCTTTCACAGTTGATACACATCCTTTTTTGCATATTGTAGTGGCTTGTAGAACAGAACTTAGCATTATAGCAAATATAATTTGAATGGAAATGATTTTTCTGCCCCTTATTTCAGTCTGTATATTAGTGCTTATAAATCCAAATACTGTGGGTTATTTTATCTTTCAACAGAGTTCCTGATAAAAAACAGCTCTGCATGTTTCAGAGCAGAATGTCTCGTGTTCAGAGCAGAGTTTAAAGTATAACAGTAGTAAAAATAGTATCAGTGTAACCCAACATCATTTTTCTTTTTCATGATACAGTAAGACTGTACTATAGAGCAGATGTATTTTATGTTTATTCTGACAATTTATTTTTTTAGCTGAAATGAGGGGCCTTGACAAAAGTTAATTGGGTAGCAGGAGATGAGATTCAAGGAGGCTTTAATGATGTTTCTCCAATCCATCCCTCGTGTGGTCCCATTTAAATGGGAGCTTCAGCTGAACTGATGCTTTTGACAAATTCCCTTCCCCTCTTCATTAGGACCTGAGAGGCAGGAGTATGACATGATTAAAAAAGTCTCAGCAAGATTACTGCTGGCAGAATTTTCTTTATTTCAAGGGAATTGTCTGATGCCCTCATACCACCAAGTTTATGCGTAAAAAATACTGGATGTGTCAGTTGTAAACCTGCATATAATGTTACAAAAAATAAATCCAGAAATTATTGTTTTTAAAGAATCTGCATTGCTTGCAGTGATAAAAAAATTAGTCTGATCTGAACACATGAAATGATGGAGTTATAATTTTAAAAGAAATTAAATAGGCTTCACGGTGAAGGAGGAAAATAAGTTTGAGAACAACCCTCTGTTTTTTTTTCAGAATAATCCTTGTAATGGCCACATATATCCACATGATGAAGGAATTAATTCATGTTACCATTTAACTTCTGTCACTGAGTGCTTATGGGCAGCTAAACATGATGATCCTCACTCTGAAACGCATCACCCTCAGCTCTGACAGGTTAAGTGCCCCCATTATAACTGGTATCTGCACTGGATCATGACGGATCCCTCTGCTTTGGAGGCACTTGTTTAATGCCCTGATTTCCAGCTGGCTGAGGGAAGAGGCAAAGGGCTGCTGTGGCTGCTCCAGTGAGGGATGGGAGTGCTGTGGGGCTGGAGGGAACAGCACCTGACTGGTCCTGAGTGCTCAATAGCCATCAGTTAACTGACCAGCAGTTAACTACCCAGCAGTTAACTGACCAATTAACTACCCAACCATCAGCTAATGAGCAGTGCTGAGTGCTGTGGGGCTGGAGGGACCAGCATGGCCTGGCTGTTCCTGTGCTCAGTAGCCATCAGTTAACTAATCAGTGCTGCTGCATCACTGACCCCTGGGGAACGAGACACCTACGGGTCAGTTCTGCATCTTCAGAGGAAGGTGTGGTTGTGTTGCTCAGTGGCACTGGACAGGGTATCCTGTATGTTTGCCAGCCTGTCAACTAATTAAAAAAAAATCATCTTGATGCAGAAAAAAAGGGGATTTATACAAAGCAAACTCAGGTGGAGCACTCAAGCTTTATTTCTGGGTGGTGGCATGTTTAATTTACTCCAAACATCCACAAGATGAATTTTGGAATATGGAATTTACAAGAACGAAACTTGTAAGTAACTATTTGCAAAAATGTAAGTTTAAATTGGAAACGCAGTAAATCTTTCCATTCTTAATTTGCAGGGAATTCAAAGTCATTACTTAGAAAACATTCCTGAATGCTATTACCTTGACTGCAAGTTCAGTTTTAGGAAGTCCTTTCAAAAACTTGACATTGCTGTAAAAGAGGTCCAAGTGCAGCTGTTTACACACAAACCCTGTAATTATTTCATTCATGGATTGTCAGAGGTAATATGGGTTCCTGCCTTTTGATCCCTTGGGGTCCTTCAGATGTTGAACAATATGCCTGGTTTATGTAGGGAAAGCCACTGTAGCAGTTAGAAAGGACATTCCTTGCGATCTTCAACTCTTCTTTTGCCTTCAACCTGAAATACAAAAGGCAAAGCCCTGATTTAAAGGGGAGGTAGCTGGGGAGGTTCAAGGAAGAAGTGAGAGACTGTGCAACACTTCACACTAGCTTGCAGTATGTCTTTTTTCCTATGATTGTACTGCCTTGAATTCCCCTTCAGAACACAGCAGCATTGGCAGGAGCTTGCTTTACTCGCTGGCCCCTGGCTCTGTTCCATGCTGGGATCAGTTCCTCATTCCCAGGCTGCTGAGGAAGCCCAACCCAGACATTGCCAATGTCATCGGTGGAGCTGCTGCCTGAACAAACCCCTTTCAATAGCTGGGCTTAATGTTCTTGATTTACCTTCTGAGGCACGACTGCTACTGGATAGCCTAAGATAAGGTGATCATCTTGCGTCCAAAGGCAGCTTTCCTTCATCTCCTATTCCAGATGGGTATCAGAAGAGATCATATTCTTCAGATGGTCAGACATTAGTGCTGATAGAAGCCTGCATTGCTGGGTGGAAAAGATGGTAACTTGGGGCAACCTCAATTCCATCCCGCTCCTGCAGAGGTAATTGGGTTTGTTGGTCTGTTCTCTCTCTAAGTAATTGATGCTTTCATTAGATCTGTAACAGTGCTATACATTCCTATCAAAGGTGAATTGATACCCACCTCTCTTGCCTTCAAAAGCTCTTACAAGGATTTTTCCACCACTAGTTCTGCTGCCTCCAATTCCCAATTTCTTCTTGCCACGCTGAACCATCTGAACTGCTGTTGAGGTCACTGCCATATGCTCTTATGGAACCTTGTTAGGTAGAGTACTGAAACCTACTGGAATTAAGGAGATGCTCATCAGAGAATCTCCCTCTAAAGTAATTTGAGAGGAGTGTCTTAGGCCATAATTCAAGCCCTTAAACCTGTATAATTTCATGTTTTACCTAAAGTAAGTAGTCCATTTCCAGAATTTTTTGTAAAGCCACTCTCTAACCACAATTTTCTGGAAATGGGTTTTATTGTTTCCTTGAAGGCTTAAAAGTCATCAGTGTGAAGACTATGTAGTCAGATAGCAGGTTGTGTTAAAGTTGGTAATAATGCAGTAATTTAGGATTCCCATGTATTACATTCGTTGTAATTAAAGTGGAGCCTTCTCCAGCACATCCTGCTGGTTTAATTTTCTTTGTGCTTATGTGAGTGCATACAAGGAATTGCCTTGGTGTGATCAGCTCATACTCTGTTGTTCTGCTCTTTAAACACTGATGTCTAAGGTTTCCTGCAG
This sequence comes from Pipra filicauda, assembly GCF_003945595.2. Taxonomy (NCBI): domain Eukaryota; kingdom Metazoa; phylum Chordata; class Aves; order Passeriformes; family Pipridae; genus Pipra; species Pipra filicauda. The sequence continues at coordinate 225,274 of NW_024104498.1, forward strand.
CAGAGGAGCAAAACCTGTTTTCTTGGATTAGGCTGCCCCCCACTGCAGTGACCACTGTATCACCTGGGAATCCTGGAGTATCCCTGCTTGTCACTGCTCCAGTTCCTGGCAGTGTGGAGTTCTAATACATGGGATTCTGCAGAGCAAAGAGAATAAATAGGACCAGAGTGAGATGCAGCTACACCTCTCAAATACAGAGATAACCTGTTTGAAGCCTACCTGGGGTATTTACTTGCCTCTTTTTTCAGGTGCATGGAATTTTTCCCCAAAGGCAAAGCTGTTCTTTAGGCATTAAATTATCTTTGCTGGAGAGCATGTATTCTGAATTTCCTCATTCCCATTAGCAGTATATTCTGCCACCTGTTCTAAGTGCCTACTTCTTAAGTCACATTAGGGTTTAGTTATTCTAAGGTGGAAGGATGCAAAGCAATACTTCCTTCCACCCCCACGCAGAAGAAAGTAAATTTCATAATCTAAGAGTCTGCTTAGAAGTCAGGTGTTTTTTTTTTATTTTTTTTTAACACCAGTTTAGTGATTTTATGTTAAATAAACATGATTTAAGGAACTCCTGTCAAGCTGAAATCTTGTGATTTTTCTTACCTTTGCCGTTAACATTCCCATTCTCCCTTAAGCCACTGGTAGTAATGAACCATAGTCTGAGAAACTGCTATGTTGGATTCCATGATGTATGAGAACTACTCTCCAGAATTTCTCTCATTCAATGAGGAATAAAATCATAGTTCATTAACAGGGCAATCTGTGAATAAAAGAGGTGTGCCCTGACCTCCAGAAAAGTAGCCTTTCTCTGTGATGACCAACGTATACAGTGCACAAACACGAATAATAGAGGATCTCTTCCCTCAAAATATTGTGCAGACATCTGGTGTTTTGCAGGAGGCTCTCAGCATCTGACAGGATCTTACCATAAGAGACTCTTTTAAAGGGCATGACTAACATTGCACAGGAATTCCACACCTTACTGGAATATCAGTGGGAAACTGTAAATGACCAGCTCTTATTTAGAAGTAGAAGTTAAACAACTTCTGCTCTTGGTTGAGCAATCCAGGCTCTTGAACCAGTGGTGGGGAAGGTGGTGGACAGATATGCAGGAAAAATGGACAGAAATAATGAAAATTGGAGCCCCAGGGTCAGCAGGATGTTTAGGCTGACTGAAAGGGAAGGTGGGAGGGAAAGCATGCACTGAGAACAAAATCCCAGAGCAAACCCCCCGAGGGACTGGGGCACCTCCAAGGCCATTCAGTAACACTGATATCACAGCTGGGCAGGTTCTCACTCAGTTATTTTTACCCTGTGTTCGTCTGTTAAGGCCCACCTTTGACCAGAACAGAAAAATGATGCTCTCTGAAATGTAGAGGGTTAGTACATCACATTTAGTTCTTGCATCCTTTTACACCTGTCACAGAGCTGAAGATCAAAAGCAGCACTGTGGCTTCCCCAGGCAATAGTGGTTCTGCACCTGCACACTGAGCAGCCTGGGCAAATGTTCCTCTCCCTCAAGGCTCAGGGCTCATGTGCCCTCCTGGTGCCTGGGAAGTGTTTAGAACACATTTTGTTGAAATTAATTGAATACACAAAAGCAAAAAGAGCTGAAAAAATGTTAAAAAATTTATGAATACTGGTGAATGATCAGAGCACACAAAACCTTAGACACCTTCCATCTTATCTTACATATGAGCCTCCTTTGATCTTCTTCCTCTCAGTCTGTTACATGGCTTTCTTGTGCTATTAGAATTGTTCTGCTGACATTGTAGCAGAATGAAAGAATCAGTTGAAGTCCAGCCAAGAGGTGGCAACTTGCAAAAATTTGAACATCAATTTAATTTTATATAAAACTGTAATAATTTTTTTAAAATCTGTGTAACAAATTCATTTAAGTTAAACAGTTATACAGTTTAAGAGAATTGAACCTTGCACAGTGTTTTAGCAAATAACAGTTTGCATCACTGTCTCTATGTATTTATTTTTATGACGAAATGAGAAGTTACAGTTTAAAAATATATCCTTTTTACGGAGGAGATTACTGTCCAGTTTAGTGTAGTAGTTTTAAAATTTAATGTAATTTATAATTTGGTTAGTTAAAAGAATAGTCTGAAAGCTACTACTTACTAAAATGTTATAAATCAAGGTGGTAGTTTTATGACTGCTGCATAAAAAATGTAGGACTGAAACTTATTTGTACACAGCAGAAGAGTGCATATGAGGACTAAAAGAACTAGCATCCCTTGCTCCATGCTTTCTTCTATTTTAACCTAAGACAAAGTTGTTTCATCTTCTTTTAGGATCTTGAAGACATGGTGGGCTATGGGCACTAGTTTTAGAAAACATTACCTTAATTTAAAGAAAAAAAGAGGAAAGATTGTGGGCTTATATGAGAAGTCTGATCCTAGTAATCCCTTTAGCACGCTAGGAAGTGTGACTTGTTAACATCAGGCCTAATTCCCAAAGGAACATTTAGCTGGGTGCTGAGGGAGTATGGGATGATAGCTTTCACAGTCAGTGCTGTTTCCTCTTCTCCCACAGGCTCTGGGAGCTGCTCAGAATGAGGTTGTGTGACAATTTCCAGTCTATGTCCCTCTTCATTTGTGTAGAAAATGTTAAAATCTTCACTTCTGAATTTTGATGAGTTAATAAACACAGCACCTGTACATTAGATCACAATCAATACTGAGAGAAAAAAAGCCTTAAAAAATATTCCTAGAGCGGAAGTTGAAGGCTTCAATTTGGAATAAACTTTATTCTTCACTGATTGGGGAGACGTGGCCCCTTTTCCTAGGGTAGATCTAGGGTGGTCTCTGCTCCTCTGACCAGTGTTTTCCTCCTGGTGGTGGTGTGCTTGTGCAGAAACACAGAGTGCTGTGCAGGCATCCCAGCTCAGGAGCTCAGCCTCCCAATTAGCACCTACATTAGCATTTCAGCTTGGGAAAGAGGGGTATTTTCCAATGGAATTTCTGGATTATCCCCTTTTATTGTGCTTCAGTTCCCATGGCAGGGTGAACGTCAGTCACCAGAGGAGTGTGGAGAACTGTAGTTGAGTTCACAGTGATTATCCTGTTTGCTGATACTGCTCCCATGGTCAGCCACAGGGATGGGGCATTGTGGCAGGATTATCTGAATGTCCAGGGTGTGTGTCATGGCCGGGGGGAGCTTGGCAGGGAGTGTGTGCACACCTTGCTGCAGTGGGATCACACTCCTTAGTGCTTGACTGATGTCAGACTGTCCCTTGGCACCTAAGGGTCTTCACAGGAAGAGGGGAGAAAAATTCCCTGAGGGTTTGAGGGTCCAGCAGACAGGCTGGGAAAGTCTTCTAGTGTACTTGGGAAACTCAGCAGCAAGGAAACATGCTGAAGATGTTTTATTTTGAGGAGAGGATTTTAATTAATTGCACAATTACAGTATTGTCATGAACAGCTGAAGAGTCCTCTTGAGCCTTGCCAGGTTCCTGAAGAAAGAGTCTCAGAAGTAGTTTCTGTTAAATACCATAGGAAATGCTGCAATCACAGAAAGTTTAGCTTTCACATTAAAATACAGAGATGTCCTGATTTGCAAGTTAACCCTGCATAGTTTTATGTCTGCACTGCCAAGCACACCGACTGCAGCTCTGTGGGCTCTGCTGTTTTAGTGTGTGGGGAGGGGGCACACGCTCACACACCTGCAAAGGCACACACATTTTTTCCTATAGCCCTAGATACCCATTTAAAATCTTGTAAGGGGCCAATATATAATGTGATTATGCAGTCACCTAAATTGCTACACAATTATGGTTCATTTTGAATATGCCATATAATAGTGCTTCAGAATCTGAGCTTTCATTGCAGAAGTAATTAAGCTTCTACTCCTTATGGTTACAAAGATAACCTTCAAAATGTCATATGAACCTGAGCAGTTGCCTTGATTTCTGTCTGCATCTGCAGGCAGCTTGAAACAGTAGCTTCAAGAAAAGGATACTGTGTGCTGCCTCCTTCACCTGGGTGCTGCCTCCAAGGAGCCCAGCTATAACATTGTTGTTAACTATTTCCCAGCTGAGAGATTTAGCAGAAACAGCCAACCAAAGAGCTGCACTGATCTTTTTAGAGATCATTAAAAGAGAATTAAATAGAGGTTCTGTTGGTATCATTTATGTTGTTAAGCTTATCTGTGGTAGGGAAGAACTGATGAATTAATTTGTTTGCTATTAATTTAATACCATTCTCCTTGTGTTCAAAATATTGAAGGAAGGTGCTAATACAACCTTTCCAACCCCTCTGACAAAAACATCAAGTAAGGAATAACCAGCTCTGCTATTTTTCATCCAGAAACTGCAGAAACTCCTTCCTTCTCATCAACATCTTCTGTCACACAGTTGATGTAATGATTCCAGGTTCTTTGGAATAAATTCTCCTCTCTTCCCCTGCCATCCAACTGAGTTATGCATCCAGTAAGAAAACACATAAAATAGGGATTTAAAAAAGAAAAAAAAAAGTGATTAAAAAATCCATATGTGAAAGAGGGCATGTATCTAGGAAGAGTGTAAATCCAAAAAAGCTATTCTGGAAATTACTACAATGTAGCTAAAGCAAACTTTCTGTAATAGAGGGGTCTGGATACTGGCCAATACCAAATTTGTATTTTTTAAGAGCACTATACCTTTAAATGAAAGGTACTGTACTGTTTCTTGTCCCAGTGCATGGAAGAAGGTGGAGGTTGTGATTGTGCTGCACCCTCCATGTGGTTTTTAAGGATGCTGCCTGGGAGCTGTGAGGTGGGATGTGCTGCTGGGTCAGCTTTGCTGGGACCCTGAGCAGGAGCACTGGAGATGCAAAAGCTTCTGCTTGACACTGCTGCTTGGGAAGCCTGGAGAGGACTCAGGAGAGCTATTCATCTGTTTCATGACAATACTTTAATCTTACAATTAATTAAAATCTTTTCCCAGTGTACAAGCCTTCCTTCATCAGCCTGACATGCCAGGCATGGAAAAAGAACAAGAATTGGCAAAGAATCATGCAGCTTTGTGACAGAACTCCAAACAATGCCACACGGATGATTTAGATCAGCACAGGGCTAAGCTTCCAGGTAATGCAATGCTTAAATAACAAGGGGGAGTCACCCTTGAGAAAACCCCAGGTTAGAATTCCAAGTCTGCATGTCTATCCTGATGGGTTTAGGACAGACTCTTGTATTAGTTGCATGAGACTTTATGGGAGGAATACAAAGAGCACTTTAGCAATGGCAACATTCCCACTATTTTACATGCTGTTGTGTGCATTTCCATCTGCACCATGTCCTGTTTACTGCAGGGTACACACTTCAGTTGAACTAAATCTGAAACTCTCCTTCAATCAGTAGGAAAAGCTGATGTGATAGCTTAGCCTCAGACTGGCTACTTTAGACTGTCTTTCTTGTTTTAATTTAAAGAAAAATAACTTCCTCATCCTTTCCTATGTTTACTTATATGCTTTGAGTGAAAATAAGGCTGCTCAAACATTCAAAAGCTGAGTTCTCCTTCCTGTCAAGAATGCAGTTCTCCTTGATTTCACTTTTAGCATCACTGCTACTGGTACTTCTAATGTCAGGAAGAGATACATTCCCTAGCACTGTGTGTTTCATGTGAACGAACTTCACTATGGAAAAACCTACTGAGAGACATAATAGAGATAAAATCCTGAAGCACTAAATTATGATAAATTATATTATAATTTCAGGAATTTCTTCTAGTGCTGGTAAAACTTGATTTTGATATAGATATATGTAATTAAGGGGAGGAATGCCTTCTTTTAATATATTACATTTCCGTGACATGATATCATTTCACTCAATTGAAACCTCAAGTGAGCAAATAATTTTTAGTCAGTGTGTGTTGAGGAATAGTTATGTTTCCCATAGGTACTCTGTGAACATGGAAACACCTTGGCAAATATTATAAGTATTAGTCAGACAGTAAGAGTGTTTATCACCGTTTTGGGCATTTTCTTTTTCAAAGCTGAAGCCAAAGCAGCAGTTGGGCCCGGGGGATGCTGTGGCACAGCACAGTTCCTCAGGCACACTGTGGGAGGGGGGCATGGCACCTGCTGGTCCCAGCAAGGGCAATGTTGCCAAGCAGGACAGTGCCCCCATGATAATATTTGATTTCTCCTGAGGGCTCCCCTTTGCTCCCTGTGATGTTGGGGTGAGTGTGTGAGTGCTGAAGGGGGTCCTGTGGCTGAGGCTGCCCTGGGTCACCCAGAGCTGTCACTGTGGATGTGACATTGGCTTGCTGTGTGGCTTTCCCTGCTCAGTTCACCTGTGCCTGCTTCACTCCCCCCCTGCGTCACCAGAACACTCAGAGTACTTCTTGCTTTCTCTTGTGAAGTGCTTTGGCATCCGTGGCCATGAAGCACTTGCCAGTTTTTTCCTCTTAAGACACACCTCATTTGTGTAAGAAACATGTATCTGGATGGCATGTGGGGAATGCTGAGAGGGAGAAGCAGGGAGATGGAAGAAGTGCAGAGAGAAACAAAGTGTGAGACAGGTAGAATTGGTGAGATGCTGTGGTGCTTATGGATGACTGAATTATTCCATCTCTGAACCAATGTCACATTGCTGAAATACAATTTCATTAGATTATCTTTGGCCCACAAGAAACATCCAGTGTTTTGCAGTTTGCTTGATCAGACTTCACTGTTTAATGTGTTTTTCAGATTCTTTGATAGGTTTTGCTTCATTGAATCAACTCCAGCAGTTTTCACTTCTCCTCTCTCATCACTCTCTGAAGTATAATAAATATTGCTCTCCAGCAATAAAGTAATGTAAATGTTTGGGGGATAAAAATATGTAAAATAAATTCTGCCATGCCAGATAACCATAATTTCATTAACCACTTATGCTGTATCTTAGAATCTATTATACTGTTACAGCACTTTACAAACTCTGAAATGAAGGAGTTAAAACCAGTACTTTACAGACTGGAAGGTTGGATAGGGTTAAGTGATTTGCTGAAGATCCCTGCTCTAAACACTGTTTTTCTGAATATCAGAAAATTTATATCTTTCTCTTTTCTTCAGTGGTTGATCTGAATGTTCTTTTATAGACCACATCACCAAAGCATCAAATTGTTTCTCTATTTCAGTGAATAAATGTTGAGATCTGTAATGGTTAGAGATTATATAGAAAAATATAGAATTTATGTCATTATAGCAGTTATTTTCATTTGGCAAACTAGAAACATTTAACATTTAGCATAGAAAGATTTCACAGAGACCATCAGCCTCTGGATTAGCAGTGCTTTTTGCAGTTTCAGTTCAAACATGAAATAAATCTTGGTCTGTTTTATAACATCAGCCTAGTTCCTTGGGCAGATATTTTTTCCTTTGGAGACATTTAGCTCAAAAGTAATATTATTCTCAGTTGCTTCAACAATGGAAGCACAGGGAGAGTAAAACCTCCGATTGTAGCAGTGCATTTCCCAATAAATTCTCCAGTACTGTATTGTAAACATATGTGCTTTGCTTCAGGGATATAATACAGCTAAGCTATGGAATTTAAAAGCATGTTAATGAGGGTATATATTCTGGGTATTATCAAATTTTCCAACAAAAAACTTCTACTTTCTGTTGCTCATTGTCATCTATTTGTGAACTTGATTCTTTCACACAAGTCTTATTTTCATGTCAGTAGTCCAAAAGGCTTGTATGATGTGGGAGTTTTTTCAGTAACTGATGCCTTAGAGTTATCCTTGAAAATTTCTTGCCATGCTACTGGACTTTGCCATGATTTGTATTTGATAGGAAATAGAAAGCACTAGCATAAAACAACTGCTTACTGTATTCATCCAAGGAAAGCTTAGAAAACATAGAAAAAAATCCCAATTAACAAGATACTTCTGTTCTACAGATTCATTCTCTATTACTTGCCTAGCAGCTCACTAAAAATCTTACTGACTTTCCAGCAACATTGACAGATCAGTACGAAGGAAAAAAGACCCATTATACTAAATTTTCATTGCAGGTGAAAGTAAAAGCTTAACACTGATCGATGTGCATCCCTTTCCCTCCTGGAACAGGGGAGGTACTTTATAAACTCTGCATTCATCCTGAAGTCTCCACAGTCCAAAGAGAATTTTCAGATGGACCCACCTAAGGCAGAGCAGAGCAACTTCACCCTTGTGAGCAGGCAGGGCTGTGGGGGAGCTGCAGGCTGCAGAGCAGCTTTGGAAGCCACAGGTGAGTTTGGGCTGAAGCTGCAGGAGCAGAGTCCACACTGCAGCCTGCCCTTCTCACTGCCAGAGCTGCAGCCACTGCAGCTTGGGGCTGCTGGGGCATCACCAGGGTGAGCTGGGGAGCACTGCCTGTGCTATGGCAGGTTAATTAGTCTGAACTTTGCATTGCATCACGATTGTGTGGCACGGAAAGTCGGGGTGTCTGTGGATGGTAGGCAGATGAGGAAGGCAGGTTAATGTTGTGAGACAACTTCATTGCCCTTCATGAGTTTGTGAGTACAGCGAAGTGAATTTTCTTCATCAGCAGGAATTTACCTTTGCTTGTCATCACCATCACCCTGTTTGAGTGACTTGGATCTGGGACACTTCCTCGAGCCATAGAACGGTTTAGGTTGGAAGGGACCTTAAGGGTGGTCTCGTTCCACCCCTCTGACATGAGCAGGGACACCTCCCACTAAAAGTGCCTTCCAATTTCTCAGAGAAGTTTGATTATTTGTTAGTGACTTACTGAGGCTGCAGACTGAGCTTTGTGTGAACAAAGCATAGCCACTAAGTTCTGGCTTTCAGGTACACTGTTTGTGGAGATCTTTTTCCTTCATTTCAAGCGAAGCAGAAAGGGGGTCAAGGCAGAAACTGTCTCTGTTCTCCTGCTTTTTTCCCCTCTCTCTCACAGAAACCTCAAGATAACACTGGCTTGCCCAATTATAATTAAATTCTTGATCCAGAAAGGTACATTAAATTATTCTCTGTAGTAGCAGCACACTGGCATCTTTCATTTATTAGGAGACCCTTAAAATAAGGGATTGTAGCTCTTCTGTCAGAAAGCTTCCTCCGTTTTCATGAGCTTCTACTGCAAATGTGTGTTATAGTAATCCATAAACTGTAAGTATCCACTTGTGGGCCATTATATTGTTTGCTCTTCTTCACAAATGTCATAAATGGGTGTATACTTTGATAGGTTTAAGTGACAAAAAATATCTTCATAGGGTACAGTACAGCGACATCATTGTAATTAAACTTGTCTAAGATTAGGCCAAAGGCATCAGAGGATTTACGTCTGGTGTTTTGCATCTCTTTTTAAGTTATTTTATTAACATAGGGTGTCTTTAATTATGCAGAACTGCAAACTGCATTATTGATATTCTATAAACATTAACTACTAGTGTCTCTAATGAAGCAGGAAGAAAACATGCTTTCCTGTTATTTGTCAGCACTTGCAAAGCTCCAAGTATTTCAAATGCTGTCTTTACATTGCATAAAGTAGAAAGGATCTGAGACATATGACCCACCAGCTCAGTATTTATACTTGGCAAAATATGTGTACAGACACACAGACACATATATAAACATGCATCTACACAGATATAAACATGCATCTCTCTCTCCACACATACACACCCCCCATACATGGATGTACATACACACACACACGTATATGGATTCCATTCCCAGCAGTGGATGCTACATGTTTGAACCTTCAAAATTTTTAACTGTGCTTTTTTTCATTTATAAATCCATAATATATGGAGAGCAGAAGGATAAGAACCCAGATTATAGTAGGTACTGTGAAATAATTGTTATGCAAATAGAAGTGTATGTCAGAGAGAAAACAGTGGTTTACCCAAATGAATTCACAATTCCAAGCCATTTCCTCTGTGATGAATTCAAATATATTCAGACTGCCTGCACTGAAATGTTCAGCCCTAATTCGTGTAGTTAGAGGGTAGTCATGGTCTATATAGGGAAGAGCTGGAGAAGCCATATAAGAAAATCTTCTATCTTCCTAAATAAACAAAAGCAGATGTTATATCCTAGATGGATGATTCCTAATTGGATGGTTTGCTTAGTTAAATTGACATTGTGAGGAGACGCATTGAGCCCCAAACTTCTGGCAGAAGGAGTGAGTATTACCAAGACTGTAAATAGTTTCAGAACTGTTTCCTACTTGCAATTTCCCACCCTGTTTATTAATTTAATACCTGTTAAGCAGTTTAGAACTTAGAAGTCAAAAAAGACTTCTAAATAATTTCTGGACAATTTACAGTTGCACTTCCAACCTTACTCAGTTGTCCAGGGGCACAATGTTGAGAACCAGTTTTGCTATGCTGACTTTCTCTGGAAGGAAAATAATCTAAAAAAAAAAAGAAAGAGACTTCTGCAGTAACAGGGAACTCTGGCAGAATACTGTGGCCCATGTCTCTCTTGAACATTTATGTTTACATCTTAACATCTGAAATTGTCATCTAGCTTCTGAAAAATTTAGAAAAAAAGGCCCAGATTGCAATACACACAAAATGAACATGGACAGACACTTTCAGCTAAGTAGTGATGGACTTTGAAAGTTGTCTACAGGTTTTTGTCCTTGGAACAAATACACTTTGGGCCTTTTAGGAATTTGCATAATATTGTGCCAATGGGCAGCTAAAGGGGGTGGAAATTTCTAAGGAGTTTGACTAATAAGAAGCAAATTATCTTGCATAGGTTTGTGTTTGTTCATTCCCCATGGATGGCAAAGGGCAGGGACAATTTGGATGTGGAGGTGAATGTTTCTCACTGGTAGGGCTGGATCCTCCCTCTGTGGGGCAGTTCTGGCACTGGGCAGGAAGCAACTTCCTCTTTTTGGCTCTGCTTTATCTTTTTGACTTCTCTGTGGAAATCCTCAGTGTAGGTGATGAGTGACTTGTTGCTGAGCCCCAGTGCCAGTGTAAGGGCACAGTCAGTGAGCTGTGTGTGCAGCACCAGCCAGCAGCAGGGGTGGGGACAGGGAATATACCTGCATGGAAAGACTTACAAAGCTATGGACAGAAAAGAGATTTTTGAGGTGAAGTATGATGTGGGCAGAAGAACAAACATGCATAAACAAGCCAGGAGCAGGTGGAAAGTAAGAGGTTTTTAGTAATCAGATGTGTAACAAATAGCATGAAGTACAGCAGTGGGGTAAGAAATTGAACTGCTTTCAAGAGGGAGCGAAGGAGGAATTTTATGGAAGGGATGATGTGACTGCAGGGAGATAAACCTAGAAGTTTCCTTTGCCATGCTTCATTTTAACATTTTAAATTGTTTTTTTAAGTGTTATTGAAACTCAAGGATAATGAAAATGGAACATGTAGTTAAGAGGGAGAGCAAGCAGAACATATTAGCTGCAGAAGGACACTAAAGATGCTGGTGAAACAGGACAGATATCCCAATTCTATAAAACATACTTTTAAGACGTGAGATTTAAATAGGCCTTTGGTTTGTTGAGAATGGCAATCATATAATAGCCAAGTGTCATCTTGTAGATGAATGAAAGCTTTTCATTGGAATGGACAGAGATTATAAGGCTTTTTAAAGAACATTTCTTCACAGTGATGAATTTAGTTCACTTACGGTGTTTGACCACATGCACTTTTCCATTATTTATAAAGTTAAGGTTTTTCAGCATGCTTTTTGATTACTGACACAAAATGCTGCAGGCCTCCATATGATAGATAATGATAACTACTACAATTTTTAAAAGAAGAAAAGATAGAATGTCAAAAAAGAAGCTAAAAATAACTTGATTGACTACATTGCATTTAGAAGAACAGGGAAATTAAGAATTTTTGAAATGTGAGATCAATCGTGTTAAGATTATTTTTAAAAAAGTAGGTGGTTGTAATAACAGACCCAGCCCAGTGTCCTGTTGTGTCAGTGTAAATGCCAACATCAGTGTGGTGACATTGCTCAGCTAAAGTGCCACATGGTAAGGCCATATAGCAGGGGCTTAATTGCAGCATTTATGCTCTTAGATTCTTAGATTCTGGGTAAAGCTCGGGCACAGCAGGAAAACTGAGAATGCCTTTGAAGAGAAGCCTCCCTGGGACCTGTTCCTAATCAATAGAGGAAGTTGCATGAGGATCCCACACTCATTTAATGACCTCAAAATCTAAGGGAAGAGTAGAGAAGTCTGACCTCTTTGTTCCTGCATATTGTGACAGAAAGATCTTTGGGAGGCATACAGCTCCTTTTCCTATGGAATGATCTTAAAAATAGTTTAGATGTGGTGCCATCAGCTGTATTCCCCAGAAGGAAAAGAAACATGAGGAAGGTATCAGTCCTTAAATGTGTTGAACAACCTCTGAGACATTACCTTGGGGTAAATTGTGTCTTAAAATTTCAATATACTTTATTTGGGGCCTGGCTAAAATAGTCTTACCTATGCCTGGCCAGTGCAATGTTTTGATTATATGCCCTGACTATGTTAAAATTAATTTTGAAATACAGATCTGTTGCTTTTATTTCATATCTCTCAAATGGGACAGGGTAGGAGAACCTGTGATCACAGTTCATTGAGGGTGGTGGCTCTTAGGCAGAGATCAGTGGGGATGTTTGGCTGATCCCCACTGGCTTCACATGAAGGCATCTGAAAATTAATTGCCAGTAAGCTGACTGCAACTTCAAAAGTATTTAAAATAGCCTACACAGGCATCTTGGAGGGTTGATTTCTGTAGATATCATTTCAAGCCAGAATGAGAGTAAGCTTTAAGTAGAATTGACAATCCTTACCTAAAGTCCTGGTTTAACTGAGATGTGGGGTTCACCCCCAGCAATTCCTGCCTGACTTTGTGCACTGAGAACTGGTGTAACCAAACCCTGGCAGAGCTGGGTGATGTCCCTGCTGTGTGGCACTGACTGAGGGCTGGCTCCTCCTGCCCTGTGTCTTCCCAGAACAGGGGCCAAGAGTCACTTAAAGTGAAGGGCTTGTTCACATGAAAATAAATGCTGTCGGTATCCACAGTTCTTTGGCCCTGGAGCTTTCAAGCAGAAACTTAGAAAGGAGCACAAAAACTGGCCGAGGAGCCTGCAGTCTGTCAATGAACTGCTGAGGGATGCAACAAGACAACAGAATCAAATCTCAGGTGTCTTTGCAATGACGTACCAAGCCTGCAGAATTCAAAATGGCTTAGCTTGCTGAAAGCCATGGCCAAAACATGTTTTCTTTTAGCTGCAAATATTTGGAAGAGTTTAAAACTAGTTTTTTAAAATGTAGTTCCCTGTTATCCAGAAAAAAAGACTTCTGTGACCCAAATATTTTCAGTATAGAGCTTGAACTGAAAAAACTCAACCAAGATGTCATCTTGAATTTCATACCAGTGCCTGAATCTGTGGGAAAGATATGACACCTATCTATGCTATATTAATTAAACCCCAAGTTCCCTGTTTCTGATTTTATAAGAAACTTTCAAGAAGTCCCTTAAAAGGATTTGCAATATTGCATAGTTCCAGTGTAGTGTCACATACTGACTGTGTTAGAGAAAAGACAGTCTGGCTGGCAAATTAGAGGTAATAACAGCCAATCTCAAATACACCAGTCATTATGTTTATTATATAGTCAGATTACACACACTAGTTCCTGGTTTTCTTCTTCCTTGCTCTGTTCATGCTGTCTCAGGGAAGGGGTGTTTGATTACATGCTTCTGCTGTGTATTTTACTCTCTGTAGGTGCACATATTAAAATGTTTTTCTCATACTTTCTAGTGCTGCATTTTCAGTTGGTTTTATCCCTCTTGCATGCCTTACATGCCAGAAGTACTTCTGTAATTGCCATATCACAGGGTACACTTTTATGCAGACTGACTAATTGGTAAATGCTGCTTTTTCTGCTACTGTTTATTCTCTGTAGTGTCATTTATGCCATTCAGTATTTGATTGTATATGGTATTAACAGTAATTTCTGGAGGTTTAGAAGTAATGACTTGCTGATTGTCCTTCAGAAAACAGTTTTCAAAGCAATATTTTTTCTTCCACAAGCCTGTGTTACTATACTAATTAATTAATTTTTTTGTCTGTATCAAAAGTGTGTATATTTATTGGGCTTTCATAAATATTTTGCTACATTCATTTAATATAGAGCAAAAATACATCTAAAGGGCAATAATAGCACTTTCTTTTTAGTTAAGAAAGATGTTCTGTGTGTGCATAATCTTATGCAGATGTGTCCATGGTAAATACCCCCACTGACATTCTTTGAAAATGGCCAGAACCATATATTTAGACACACAGCAGACAGATTTAAATTACAGAATGGTATTTTTCATAACTTCTACTTGCGTCTTCTTCTGAATATACTAAGTAAAGTTTTCATTTCAGAGACAGGAATGTCTGGTTTTTGCTAATCCCACAACTTTGCCATATTCCAAGCCTGCAGAATAACCACAAACAGGGACTCATTTGCTCATAGCTTGAAGGGGAGGCCCCAAGTGAATTTATTCTCTTTCTCAGTTTTTCCTTTGCATTCCCAGGGAAATGTCATACAAGCTGTCTGGAATTGGTTACTGAGGGAGATAGTCTTTAAAGCAATTTCTCATCAGCCTTTCTGTTCTATAGGGAAATAAAAGGGAATTCTGCTAAACAGTGAGTCAGAATTCAAGGCAGATATTGATATGATTCTTAATAACAAACAAATATCAAATGATCATGAAAATCATTACTGGCTCTATGTGCTTGCAACATTAATAAGAAGAATTTTTTCCTTGAAGTTTTTATATGTAAAATATAAATAGATTTGTAAGTGTTTACAGGATCAAAACTGAATATGGTTGTGCTGTTTGAACATATTGGTATTTCCAGATAGTGGGGTACTAGAGGAGTGTTTGGATGCATGATTTTAGGTGATATGTCTGATTCTTTCTGTCATTTATCAGCTAGGTGGTTGGGTTTTTTGTGGGGTTTTGTTTGTTTGTGTTTTTAATGTCAATAAAGTGTTTAGTTTATTGAGATTTCATCGATATGAAAAAATTAACCTATTTAGGCCGTGATTACGTACAGTGTGTTGCTGAAACAGCCCAGCTGTTTGTATGAGTAAGCACTTCCATGAAGAGGTTCATGCAGTTGTAGTTCATTTTCATTTAGAGCAGGTAAAAAGGCACACCAGTAAGAGGGACAAAACCAAGCATTTAACTGTAAGGGAGAATAAAAGTGTCCCCAGGCTCAGCGTTAGAGGGAGCAGCACTGGCCAGGGGCTGTGTGTCCAGGGAACTGGGAGAGCAGTGTTGGAGTCCCAGGGAGGGGGAGTGGCAGTGCAGCTCACCCCAAAATGCTGAGGGGCTGTTCTGTGTGCTGGGCTGCTCTGTCCAGGGCTTGAAGGAAGGGATGAGACCTCGGAGGTTACCCTGGGAGTGCCAGTAAATGAGAGAGTGCAGTGGCTGAGGTGTGAAGCTGCACAGGGTGTACAGACAAGAACCGGCTGGGGATAGGCAAAGGGAGAGGGGGACAGTGCTCTAGACCCTGCCCCAGAAGTGTTAACTGTGCCCCAGGTGATGAGCACACCTGTGCTGCTGAAAATGGAGGCAGGAGTGCCCAAGCTGGTTTTGTGCACACCCTCTGGGATTTGCCCTTGGGCTGGTTCCCTGCGCCCTGCTGTGCTGGGCTCTCTCTGCCTGTGACCCCAGGAGGGCAGTTCAGAGCCCCTGCAGCTGATCCATGGAGGGGCCTTGCAAAGCCAAGCGTGTCCTGTTGTATTGGCTCAGCTCCCAAACTGCTCTCTGGAGGCAGAGAATGGTACCTGTGCTGGAGCCCCAGGGAACCCAGAACTTTACAAGTATCAAGGTCAGTAGCCTATAACCTCACATTTAAAGTTTTCTTTATGAGATTTTATGATTTAAAAAAAGGGAAAATACAGGTTATATATTTGGCAAGTTTTGAAACACTGAATCTGCATTTACCTTAGCAAGGCCTCAGGACATGCAACTCTTGTTTCACTGCCTTGTTTTGTTCAATCCCTTGTGAAAAGAGCCTTAATATTTGACCCAACACAGTGCAGTGTGTTTGTGTCCCTCAGCATTCTCAGTCACTTTGTCTTGGGCAGGCAGTGCCTGTGGAAGGCAGTGAGTTCTCTCTTAGCAGGAATGCAAATGTCCTTTCCTAGAGCTCCCTCTGAGGGCCCAGGCGTTTGGGGCCACTGCCTTGTGGGGGTGGAGGAGGCAGTGAGGGTGTCCTGACAAACACTCCACCAGCCTTTTGTTCTTACACCTTCACAGGACAAGTGTGGCACGAGGGATTACAGAGTCAGTGGCCAGTTCCTGTTTAAATACCAAATGTATTTAGAGTCAGTCCCATGATGATGGGGATCAGTCTCCTGCTAATGCTTCACCTGGCTCAGTGAGCACATAGAAATATGGACTATCATAGAAGTAGTGTTTAAAACAAAAGTAACGTTTAAGAGACAATGAAAATTACAGGTTAAGGAAGCATTACATAGACATGAGAGGCAATGCAGACAAGCAGTGAGGGATTTTAGTAGTTACAGTGCAAGATGTAGGCTTATTTTTTTAATAATCAGAGGATTTAAAGAGTGAAATACTGTCCCTTTTTAGGGACTGTGCATCTCCTGCTGTGGATTGGTGGGCATTATTCATAGCAAGTTAGGGTAGTGTTTGTGTGATGTGCAAGTGTGACAGCTCAGGTTCCTACAGCTACTGCAGGCTCTTGTCTCCACATGCAGTGATTTGCCAGGGAGCAGCTGGCAGCTGATGCTGCTTCACTTTTATGGGTTTGATCAGACACTCATACATTCATTAAAGCTTTTCCTTGTGATTATGTTTCCATTATATTCTCAGTCCCATTCAACATGCTTTTTGCTCGTACAAACAGCCATGCCATAAAGCAAATGTTCATCAGTGTAATCTGCAACCTGGTTTTCTATTCAGCAAATGTTTGTAAATAATTAATATTTTCTTTGACACAAGAATCTACTCACTGATATTTTTGCAAAAGAAGACAAAGTCAAAGCATGCTGCAGTAAATAGTACTTATTAAGACCTAGGGTGGTCTTTTCCAGAAGTGAGTTGAAGTATTCCCCACATCTCTCAGGAACTACTATGCAGGCATAGAACTTAAACAATTGTGTTTTGAGAAAAGCATCTCAATTTATAAAAAGTAGTGGCTTACAAATCTCCCATGCAAGCAATGATGTATGGTAAATTTTATTTTTCCTCAGGCACATGTTGAAATTTACAGAGTTTGGAAGCTTAAGAAAATACTTGACATATGTTTCAAATGGGCTGGGTTTGTGCCTGTATATAGTTCTGTTTATTTGTCTCATGGCAAGAAAAATCTTCTACTCCATAGTGTTAGAATTAGGCCATATTGTATTTTAGATCCAGTATATCTTTTTTTCAGGAGTCTGTTCTTAAATCTCTGTTTTACACTTTCCTGTGCTCCAGTCACTGCAGGTGTAATAAGGAAATGCTGTAGCTTTCAGTTCTTACCTCCGGGACAAATAACAAGAAAACTCTGGAACAGATGGAGTGGGCTCTCTCATACATGTTAGCCATTAATGTCAAACAACAAGCTGTAGAGAATGTTTCGATTACACAGGTGAAAAGAAGATAATAATATCCCTGTTTTCAATAGCGCCTCCATTCACACAGTTTAAATTTCACTTTGTCCCTGTGCCTTACGTTACCTACTGGCTCTTATCTAGACCATGAGAAGTTCTGAGCCCACGGGAAATTCTAGACACAGTGACTTAAAAGGAATTTAGACCATGTGATTATAGGGCTATCTATATTATATTCTTACTGGAGACCCAATATTCCCCTTCCCTACAATTCTGAGGAGGCAGCATTGCTTGCTTTGTGAGATGAAATTACCATTTCACAGTGCTGAGAGCTTGATCCTGCACAGCCCCTGGTGTGAGTTCAGTGCTGTCCCAGAGCTCAGGGAGTGCAGGGGTTTGGTTCAGCGTGGCTGTTCTGAACAGAGCCAGAGTGTGGCAGGTTATTCAGGGCCACTGCCTGTGCTTTTGGCACCTGTGCACGTAGTTTGCAGCCAACTGGATTTTAGTGTTCAATTAGTAGCGAGACAATTTTATTTTAACAATCTTGAGTATGGATTCAAAGTAACACTGTTCCAGTACTTCTGTAGAAATTAATAACAGCCACTCTTACTGAGCAGTTCATCCCACATCTCTGAGCCTTTTCAGTTTGTTTGTTTTACACACGCAGATTTGGAAAGATGAAAATACTTTAACTGTCCTGTAGTTAAATTAGTCAAATACACTGTCCTTTGACAAGCTTTCTGACTTAGATGAAACATTACCCAGGTTCATTACCACAAGGCTTCTTGATGTTAACAAATGTGCTGAGATTCAGTACTTCTGGTGGTGATTAGATAAAGCAGGAATAGCAATTAAAGTGTATACTTAAAAGCACTTGAGAACAAATCCACTTGTACTTCTCATTTTGGATTTTGGAACACTTTGCAATATAAAGGAACCTCTTAACCTAAAGGAATTGTGATGCAGTGTTCAACATACCAGCATTTGCCTGGATAGGCTCTGACTGCACTGCGTGTTCCTGCCCTGGGTGAATGCAGAGCCCTGGAGAGCTCTGGAACGCAGAGCCCTGGAACACAGAGCCCTGGAGAGCTCTGGAACGCAGAGCCCTGGAGAGCTCTGGAACACAGAGCCCTGGAGAGCTCTGGAACGCAGAGCCCTGGAACACAGAGCCCTGGAGAGCTCTGGAACACAGAGCCCTGGAGAGCTCTGGAACGCAGAGCCCTGGAGAGCTCTGGAACGCAGAGCCCTGGAGAGCTCTGGAACGCAGAGCCCTGGAGAGCTCTGGAACGCAGAGCCCTGGAATACAGAGCCCTGGAATACAGAGCCCTGGATGGAACAGAGCCCTGGAACACAGAGCCAGGGCTGCTGGAGCTGTGGGGGTTCCAGGGCTGTCAGGGGCTGCTGAGAGCCTGCCTTGGGCCTTTGTTCTTAATGAATGCCACAACAAAAAGCATTCCTGTGGGCTTTTTCTTCTTCTTCTTTTTTTTTTTTTTTTTTTTTTTTGACTAAACATGGTTAACAGTTCATTAACATGAAAAGACCTTCCTGCTTTCTTGTGGTATTTGCTGTGAGGGGTCTTTCTCATGGTGTGTACCTAGTCCTGAAACTCTGCACCCAAAATACTGAAGAAAACGATGCCAGGGGAAAAAAAAAAAGACACCATTTTTTAAGTGGTAGCTACAGATGTAAATAATATCTGCCTTTCTTTTGGAAATTCCATAAGACAGAACTTTCTTGTGTTCCAAAATGGAATGGGAGACTCGGAATACTTTGGAGTAAAGAAGGAAGGAAGAAAAAGAAACTGAGCAGCTCAGAGCATGAGAACTGAAATAACCACTCTTCCTAAGGCTCAGAATAGTCTCTCTGTACATGATTAATATGGTGGTTCTTTTTGTTAAATATGTACAGAGTGGCAAAAGAACATAGGGAAAATAGGCTGAAAAAAGTGGGGTTTGTTTCCTTTTCCTTTTTATTATCAGTCTGTTTCTTCCTTGTGCTGATATTATAGTTAATGATCAGGTATATTTTTTGTCAAAATCAAGTAATTGTCTCTTTTAAATATCAAAACCTTGTTTTATTATTATTATTATTATTATTATTATTATTATTATTATTATTATTATTACTTACCACTTTTGATTGTAGTTATATTATTGGGAAACTCCTGTATGGCACTACCTATCACAGTACCTGCAAAAGAATTCTGTTCCTGTAGGGCAGGATACTGAAGCATCTGAGGAAATGATTTCTGAACCTGCAAAACTCATAAACTACAGAGCTGTTCTGTCCCATAGAAGATAAACTGGGTTCTCTGGAGGACTGTTGCCAACATTTCCACTTTTTGATTGATATTGGTTTCTAATAAGGGTTTTTTGTTTGGCTTTTTTTTTAAGAGGCAGTAAAAAGATAAAACTTTGGAAAAGTGCAGGTGAAGCCTTTTCACTGGGTAAATGTTTACGGTCTGAGGTAATTTTATCACATCTCAGCAAAGAAAGTAACTGGGAAAAGTTGTTAGAATAATGAAATAGTGTCCTTGTAGTCAAAGTACTAAAGTTTCTAGAAGTTGATCCAGGTTGTTGGAGTGATTGCAAAGGTGTTGCAGTTCTGCCAATTGCCATCCTGAACTGAGACAAATCCTTGCATTAAGGGGAAGTTAAGTGAGGGTATATTGGACTTAAGAAAGCATATGTTAATGCAATTTTGGTCCAAGAATAATATTGAAAAGATCCTACAAGAGACAAAATCTACCCCTACACTTCACAGATGTAAATAAAATATTTCACAGTTGTCATAACTGAACTTCTTAAAATGCTGTTATGTAAAAGAGAAACAAAAGACATGATCAGGAGTTCACGTGGCCATGAAGGAACCTGTGTTTCAGGGTCATGCTGGTGTCAGTCAGGAATGCATTCTGTCACTTCTGTCACATGGCATGGCCCTCAATTTTATTACAAGAGAAAGAGCAAATAAGTAAATTAAACCCAGACACAGCAGGTCTCAGCAAAAGCACAGTGAAATGTCTAGTTTTGGTCAGTAGTTGCCAGTTGGTGTGAGCCCATGTGCACATGGCACTGGGCAAAGGGAGGGGCTTTGGAACACAAGGAAGTGGAAGAGTTCCTCATGTAGCAGTTCTTAGTGTGGAACTTGGGATGGGACCTTAATGTAGGTGACATTCAAGGACACACAAGATAAACATGTCAGAGTTTTTTGTCTCCTACCCAACTTTTCATTGAAGAAGACTCATTCAGTTTATTTCTACACCAGGAATTCGTCACTGAGTTGATCTGATGCTAGTCATTAGTAGTTAAAAACTCTCAAAGCAATATTCTATCAGAAACAGCAAGGACTAGAAGCTGTTCAGAAGCAATGAAGGGAAGCTGTGGCTGAACCACCACATCTCTAACACAGAACAGGAGAACAGGACAACGGGAAGTTCCCTATTGCTTGGTTAAACCCTGTTGTTTGCAGTCATTTCAGTGTCAAAAATTTGTTTTTCTTGATTTGTTTCTCCCGTGAATTTACTGTTTGGATTCAGAGCTCAACCTGTGTAAGTGTTACTTTCATGATCTGAATTAATTTCCTAAAATGAAAAGCAAAAGAAAACAACTGGTTTTCCTCTGCACTGTGCTTTTATTAACTTCATGACAAAACTGCTTTTTCCCCCAGTTACCTCAGCAGCATCTGGTCAGTGCCTCTCTGCATGTTCAGCATCTCAGCAAATGCAGGAAATACTTGCTCCATGCTGCTGGCAAGACCAGGAGCTGGTCCCCCAGTCTCTTTGAAGCAGCAGCAACATGCAGAATGTCAATCCCTTTACAGTTCCAGGCTTGGATTGGGTTCCCTGGTAAGGCCAAACTTGCCCTGCTGCCCTGACAGTGCAGGTGTCTGAATAACAGAGAGAGGTGAGCAGAGTTTTCACTTTAAAAAGCATCTCAAGGCATTTCCCCACTCTTGCTTGTGTTTTACACAAGTTACCAGGACCTTCCTGTCTGCTGGTGGAATTCTTCAAGCATAAAAGCGGAATTTCTTCTCTCAGCTTTAGAAAATTAACAATTTTACTGTTCTTCTGAGTAATCATGTAACAGGTTTGTAGCAGAGAGGACATTTTAGGGCCTTTTTCTGCCTCCGTAGTTGCTGTCACAGCATTGCTGCAGCCCCTGTCAGGGCTGGTAGGATCCAGTTGTGACAACTGCTGACACTGGATCACTGAAAGCTCTGCCATAAATCTGGTTTTAGGAACTACTGTGTTCTAATTTCCTGGCTGTGAGTGCTACTGCATGTCTGTCTGTGGCCTTTTCACATCAGATGTGCTGCTTCTAAATGTCTAAAAGAGGAGTGTTGCAGTGAGTTCACATTTCTTCTTTTAATTTATGCACATGTACATTGCTTTTCTCCTGCAGTTCTATGGCCCATTACTGCATGAGTAAACTGTGTGCAGATTTTGCAAGTCTCTGCCAGAAGATGTTTATTAGTCTCATCATTCTTATGAAAATCATCTTCCAGCAGATTCAGGCAATGTGTAAAACACGGGACGTGTGAATTGGCCATTTCACACTACACTTACAATATTAGCAGCAATAATAATACCAGGGAAGGGGCCTTAGGGAAGGGGATAGACCTGAAGTTAATTTGGTCATGAAGCTCTGGTATGTGATCTTTGTTAAGCCCAGAGGTGTGATGAACAGTGAGGTTATTTTCAGAAGTCACTATCAATTGCTGACGAAGGTGACAAGCTGAAATATTGATGCAGAAAACAGCTTGCGGGTTTTTCCATATTTTTCCCCATTTGGGGAACGTGGTTGTACTGTGTCTTGAGGGTTGTTTTATAGAGTAAGAGACAGCTTTAAAAAAATGTTTAATGTTGCACAAAGAGAGAAGCAGAATGTCCTGCTGCCTGTTTGAGTGTCTTGTAAAGCAGTGCATGTTCCTGGTGATTGCCCCACGGTCCTGTGGCTGGGGTGGAAGTTTCAGGCGTGCTGATCAAATAGTTCTTATTGTAAAAGGTACAGGATATCTCTCCCCTCTCTGCTGTGTAAGTGGTGCCAGCACTGGAGCAGCCCTGCTGTTCATCTCCCTTACTCAGCTCCAGCTCTGCCCTTGCTCTGGATTGCTCTCCATCTGTCCAGCTCTCGTGTGCCCTGCTCTGCCCCTGCACTGAGCACCTTCTCTGGGGCTCTGCTAGGCTCTGCTGTGAAGAAGGCTCCAGAGCTTAGGATTTCTTATGTTTGGGCACAAGTTTCTTGGATTTTTAAAAAATCTTTTAAGAAGTTTAAGCTTTTTTAATTTTTCATTGTCTATGAAAATTAATTGATAGATGGTAAAGCTGAAGGGATGAGCAATTATGATAAATGGCCTAGTGTATCATCAGAGACTATATACCCTTGTCCAGTGTATGTTTAAACAGACACCCAAGGCAATCTGAAAAAAATAAAAACCCTATCAGATTGCAAAATAGTCTAAAAAAAAATTCAGTCCAACTGTAATATTTTTAGCATTGCTTTTACCTGGGCATTTGTCTCTCCGTTAATATTCAGGGCTTAGAATGAGCCTGGAAACTCATTCTCCAATGTTCATTGGGTCTTACACTTCCCATCTGTTTCCCCAGCCTGTAAGAGGGAACATTCCTATACTTCCAAAAAGAGGAGGTTGACTTTCATAGCTAGAGGAGATCTCTGCTTGACAGTACAAAAAATCAGTGCTGTAAAATCTGAGGTTGAAGACAGTTATCTAAATTTCACTCATATGAGCATGTCAAGAGGGAGGTCTTGTTAGTCAGGTGCTTTAGAATAATACTCCTAATTTGAAGACTTTACAAGATAAATTAAGAAAAGCACAAACACTATAATGAGTAGGTTTCAATTCCATCTAGTTAACACATTGAAAACTCTTCCTTTGTTTATAGGTTCTTGTCTTCAAGTCAGTATTTAAACTATGACATTGTTTGACTTCAAGATCTAGTTTCTTTTGTCAGAAGCTTTAGAAGCCCATATAAATATTTGCTGTTTCTTCCTCCTTCAGTTTTGTTTACAATCCCCAAGTGCTGAACCGGTGACAGTGACACATCTTCCTTTGGAGGACCTGGGCTTGCTTGTCCCTACATGTGTAATTTATTCTTGTTGCCGTTCTTTCAGCACAATTTTTTTAAACCTTACTAGTGCCTGGCTTCCATAATCACCCCAATACCTTTTTGCAGGACAGACACAAATTGACAGTGCCCCCAAGTCCCCTGCAGTAGGAGACAATTCTAGGTTGGTAACTTTTCCTGCATGCTGCTCAGCCATTTCATTCTGAACTTCCCTTAGGATATCTGCATGAAGATTAGTTCGTCTCCACGTGTTATTGCACTTACTATGTATTTCCTCTAGTAATCAACCCAAACCTGTGCATATGGCTGCTTCTGAGAGAGTGCAGAACCTCAGCTGGCTGTGTCCTGGGTGCACGGCTGGAGCAGCTGAACCATCCCGGGGGCTGTAGGGAGGAAACCTGTGAGAACATGAGGACTAGAACTGTGAGACCTGGCTCAGAATGCATTTGTCCTGCACTCCAGAACCCCCTGTCTGAATGTCATGTGTACCAGCAGGGAAAGCTGGCGAAGTGAGTCATGGAACAAAGAGAATGTGTCATCAATCTCATGATGAGAATGAATCAGTAACCCGCACAGAACGAACAGATAAACAGCCAGTTGGTAAGTGTACAGAAGGATAACTCTTTTACACCCAAAATGAGCAGGGAGCAGCCACTAACTGGTTTTTGAGAGCCCACATATGTTTTGACTGACAGGCATAATAGAGTGGAGATGATCCTGAAGACAGACAGCAGAGCCAGCAAGGACTTTTGTATTTGAATCTCAGACTGGAATTCAAAGCAAATACTCTTGGGTCAGGTAAGGTAAAATTGCTGATCACTGGCAGTGACATTCAGGACACAGGTTTGTTTGTTAACCTTAACCTTTGCCTCCAGTGTGTCAAACACATCTTGAAATCCCAAGTAACAAGAGCAAGCAATTAGAGAAATATTCCATGGGTAAATAGAAAACTTTAATTGAAGCAAGATTAGTCTAAAATTGGGTTTTACTTGTGACCTTTCGTATCCAGTGCTATAACTAACAGTCTGATCTTGAGATAGGTAATACATTTCTTTTTTTATAACAAATATTATCTTTTTTTTTTTAATACATTTAATCAAAGTGTGAGTTACAAAGTTGGAATGATCTTGTCTCCAGGGAGGGAGCAACTCTGAAAAGGTTCATGGAACCACTGGAGATCTTTGCTGTCAAGGTGCTGAGGAGCACCACGAGCCTTGTGTTGTGAAACACCTGCTCTTGCAGGAGAAGAACAGGAGAGAGGCAGTTCACAGGCACAGACACACCTCTCACATTCCCACATTAGGTGCACCCTGCTTCAGTGACTCTGTGGAGAGGTAGTTGGGCCAGTTATTGCCTCAGTGCAGAGCTTTCTGCCAAAAATAATTCAGTTGTCTAGGATTTACCTTCTGTCCCTTTCTGATGCATCTTATTTTCTATTATTCCAATGTATCAGTCTCCCTGTCTCATTGAGTCTTGAAACTAAATATTTTTATTTGACTTGATTTTAATCTTTTACTTTCAATATTCAAATTTGATCCTAGTTTTCCTTGGGTCCATCTTTCTGCATCAGTTATTTTCTGTTCACTCTTTTTACTGGCCCTGAATAAAGGCAGTAATGTCCCCACAGCAGTCAGTTCCAAACTCCCTCTCCTGAACTCTCCTGCCCTCCCAGAGGATGCAGTTGGATCTGTCTGGAATTGTTAAGCACAGGGGCTGTACCTGGTTTGTAGCTGTCCGAGTAAGTGATGCTGAGGTGGCACTGGGAGCTCCAGCTGCCCTCCTGCTGCAGGGAGTGATGGCTCAGGCACTGAGCACCTGGTCCCACACATCACACAAAGCTGTGCACAGATGGAGTTCTGCTCCTCCTCAGGCTGCAACACTGTTAAGTAATCTAATTTATATACAGAGGGCTGAAGTTGCCTGTTACTGCTGTTTTATTAGACTTTGTTTTCTCAGTGGGGTCCTGCCCCACGACTGGGGATTGTGGATGTTAGAACAATGCTCTGAGTAAATAATGGGTAGGGAAACTCTTCAGACTGGTAATGCACAGCAGCCTTATTTGCAGACCATGCTGTCATTGTACCAGTCACTGTTTAAACATGTGAGCAAAAAGACCTTGGGTAAAAGACCTTGTGCAGTCAGAGTCTGTTCCCTGATCAAGAGAGGATAAACACAGTGGTGCTTCTGACATCTTTGCTTTCTGTCATTTGGGCTCATACCTGTATGGGTTTGATTGAATTGATTTAAGTACATTTTACAGTGTAGTCTTCTCTCTGTGCTATATTCTGTATGTTTAAAATAGTGACCTCCCCCAGCTCCACTGCTCTGTGCTGCAGGTGTAGAGAGAGCCAGCTCTGCTGTGGGGCTGCTGGGCTGTTTCTGCAGAGACATTTGTATTTCCCTGCTCCTGCAGTTCATCAGCTCTGGCCTCCAGGTGCTGTAGAGTGCTCTGAGGGCCATTAACTGCTTGCACCACGTTGGGATCAGACACGGGTGTCTAACCTTATCTTTGAGAGGTCTGGAGAAAATGACACTGGAAAGGAGATCTTCTGTTCAAGTTCGTGCCCTCTTGCCTAGTTTGAATTAACACCCACTTAGAGGGGGTAAGAAGTCAAAAATGTGCCTGGAAGGTTAAACATTAAGTATGCAAAACTAGACTTCCAAACTTCCATAATGCATGAAAATGTGTATGTTAAAAATGTCCGAACAAACCCCAAGTTTAACTATTCATACATTTTAAAAAGTATGTGAATTTTAAAGCCTTTTCTGAGGTTCCCTTTTGCTGGTTGCCTTCAGGGGAGGTGAGACAACTTTCTAACCTTTGCAGCCATCTCAATGGAAGAGACGGGAGGAAGAACACACATACAGAAAGAAATCTCAAATTTCATCTTGTTGTGTGATCTTTGAAGGGCTTCAAGAATAAAAATTTTAAAGAGAACCCCACCCCATAGGTGCTACATGATCTGCATGTTGTCAGTCAGGCTTACAGTCATCCCAGGAGACAGAAGTCACAGATTTACTGCCAGCACAGTCACCCCTCTTCTCAGCTGCCTTGCCTTTCTCTTCCCTGCCCAGCACTCAGCTTTGGAATTGGCAGCTCTTCCAAACGGTTGTTTGTGGTCCTTTCTGGGATCCAGCCTGGATGCTTCTAATGACACAGTGACCCCTGCCTTTGCCCCTAGTTAATCTTGTATAGGGTCTCATGTTTCCTCTGTTTAGGGAGAATTTGTCTGGCTTACTAGAAATACTCCTTTCCCTTTTCTTTTGTTTAGACAGAGTTTGTTAAAGTCAGGTCAGATTCCTGATTCAGTCACAGCATGGCTGCATTCCAGTTGCCCTGGTAAAACAGGGGAACCTGTGAGCTGTGGGATGACAACAGGTGGGGAGTGTGGGGTTAGCAGGAACTACATAATCTGGGGAGGGCTGGGTATTGTTAAATCGTTGCCTCAATCCCAAAGGTTAATAAAAATATCTCTGATGTACCAACAGTCCTGTGCAGGAATGCAAATTGGTTTTCACTTGTGCTGAAATGCAGATGTACTTCTATGTCTCTATACCATAGGATGGAGAGAGTCTTGGCCTCAGACTTCAGTCAGAGATGTTCAAGGGACCCTCCTGATTACAGTGAACCCCATGATAATCATGGTACTGGCTCAGTATATTTTAAATAGTGTCTAGAAATATTTCCAGAGTGGTGAAACCATTTGTTGTTTAATAATTTTCCAGCTGTCTAGCTGTTCTTGGTGTCACTGTATGAGTTTCTGAAATTCAGAGCACTGTGAGACAGAGGCAGTTGAACCTCAGTCATTCAGGTAAACAAACAAACAAAAAAGCCCAACAACTGAAGTTGGTTTAGGATCTTTGTAATTTTTTTTCTGAATTTATCATACCAGCTATCACTTAGTCATTTGGTCCTGAATAAGATTGAAAAATGATATATGCAGCTTGCTGCCCAGTGGCAGCACTGGCAAGCCCGTGTGACTGCCTTTGAGCTGAATATTTTAGCAAATAGCACAGCCCAGCAGCAATTGCTGAGCCCTGGCTATATCCTCTCTTTGCAGTGAGCAGGGATTTTTCATTTCATACATCATTTACAGCTTGCCACAGTGATTGCAGTCAGCCAGGATATATTTTCAACACAGAGAGAAGAAAGAGAAATATATATCATTTGTTGCAGAAGTTGGGCATATTGGGTTCAAATTTAATTACGCTATAACATCAAAAGCTACACTAATAGAAAAAGAGTCAACTATCCTTAACTCAGAGTAAAATAAGATCAGTTTTCTTATTGTTCCCGAGTTCTGCCTGGGCTTCCCGGGCAGTAATTTGGCTGCTTTGATACATTACATCCATAATAGTCAGGGCACATCCTTAAACGGGTGCAGTGCCTGTATCATCCATCTGAGGATTTTACAGAGGAACAGATGCCTTCAACCCTCTTGGCAGAATTGCCTTGTTAATGGCACTTATTATTGCTGAAAAGTGCAGCTCCCATTCCTTTAGCTCTGGAGAGTCTGCAGGTTCCTGCTGGGCAGACAATCAGTTAGGAAGGGGGGTCTCAGCAGGGATCCACTGGCCTGCACAGGGTCCCTGTGACCTCACAGGAAGCCTTACTCCCATTTTGCTTTTTCTTTTCCCCACCCACTGTCCTACCAACGTGTCTGGATCTTGATCTGCAGTAGCTCAGGTAGATGGGATAGGTTTTATTGGTCAGCTGAGCTGGTTTAAAAACAGTAGAGAAAGAAGCAGCCTTTTCCTGCAAAATGCTGTAAACCTTCAGAGTCCCTGGGAAACTTGGGAGATCCTGAGCATTGCCCCTTGAGAGCAGATCCACAGGTAGGGGATCTGTAGAAATACGTGTAAGAAACACAGGCCTCATGTCTCGATACCTTCTTTTCCTTTCTCATTAGGGCTTCAGAAGAATTTCTCATTAGAAACTAGAATGATTCTTTCTATTTTTAAAGGCCTCAGAATCACAGAGGACTCTTGGCAAAATATCAATTTTTGAGACATCTGTAAAGCTTCATTTATTGAACTGCAATGGCTGCTGAAGCCTGCATAACAAATAACAATTTGTCTCCCGTTGAAACATGTTAAAAGTTGAATTTGTGAAAAGTAGAATGTTTGAAAGATATACAAAATCCGGAAGAGCATTGGTATTACATGCTACTGTAAACCAGGATGCATGATAGTAGTTAACACAGTGTTTGGGGTAGCAAACAGAGCACTGATGCATCACAGCCTTGAGGGTCTGGCTGTGCTGGAGTGCCCAATGACAATTTTGGGATCGAGGAGTTAACTTCAAATGGGAGAAGTGTCTGATATTTTCTCCTCCCTGAATTCCCCGTGCTTTCCCTGATAACGTGGCCCTTAGCTTTGCAGGGATAGATCAATTCACCGTTATGTCCTCATCATTACTGAAATAGGTTTGAAGTACCTGCTCTGTAGTGCAGAGGCAGCAGAGCGATTATTGCAAGTAAAGCTCATTACTTAAGGAAAAAACTCCTGTGTAAAAAGCTGGTGGTCTCAGGGTGTGGAAGTACTTCACGTTTGTAAGGCACTGTGCAAGCAGAGCTCAGGGGCAGCTGCACAGGGAGCTGCACTTTTCATTAGCAAACAGTCAGTGGAGCCCTGACAGGGCCATCCATGGCACAACAGAACTTTAGTGCCATTCTTCAGATGACAATAAGGAGAAAAATAAACTGGCAAAGTCTTTCCTGGAATCGTCTGTGGTTGTCAGACTTTGTCAATGTGCTTTTGACACCTTCTTTTAAAGTTAGAAAAGCAGGGAAAGCTATATGCCTGTAGCCTTGACCCTGTTTCCTTGTTGGAGAACTGAACTGATGAGCTGTGTTTGTTCTTTCAAGTTTCATTTGTCAAAATGTATAAGGTCATCACAGTTGTATGTATTTGACTTTAGGAGATGAACTGCTATAATTAGTAGCAATACACTCATTTTATTACTTTCTTTGATAGAAGATGAGGGTGTTTTTAAAAAAATCTTAATTTCAGAGTGAATTATATTAGTTTTTTGTTGCTGCCTGCTTGTGTTAAACTCTTTTTTTGGGTGTAATTAGCAATCAGTAAATTACTTTATTTCTCTTTTGTTTAATTGAGTTAATGATGTCTGCAAAGAAACATGATACCGGGGGGGTTTTTTTGCTGCTCTCAGGGGGCTCTCAAGAGTTTCAGATTTTGCCAGACTCAGAGCTACAAGGAGTACATGGAGAGCTGTCCCGACATCTTTTAAAGGCTCTTCCACTCCCTTGCTGCCTGCAGGTGAAGCAGAGCAGTGCAGGAGCCAGCTGGAACAGCAGTGGGTAGGCTGGAGCTGCAGAGGGAGCTGCCTGGGGCTGAGCCCGCTGTGCCAGGGAGGGGGGTTCCCTTGCTGAGAGGGCAAGGCTGGTACATTCCTGAGCCATCTGCCTTGCTGGGCCTCAGTTCTGAGACCAACCTGCCTTCCTGTCCTTTTCCTGCTCTACCCTCTTGTTACTTATGACACGAGACTCCTCCATATCAAAGGATAAAGGAATCAGTGATGAAGAGAGAATTAGGGAAATGAGGGGAGTTACAGGACAGAGAGCTTCATTAGAAGGATAACAAAAATCAGGGAAGAGGAAGATTTAATGAGGCTCTTGTTTATTACTTTTGCTAATTTAGGAAGTCTTGCTGCTGGCTGTGGCACTGGAAGGTTAAATTGTACATATACTTTCAGAATTAATATTGCAGTGAGTCAGAATACAGGACTTTAGTGTTCACTTGCATTTAATGGATAAATCTCAGCCTCAGACTGTAGGCATGTTGAGTTTCAAAGACTGTTTTCAAACTGCTCTTGGCCCTTTCTAAGACAGATTGGTCTGGATTAAGGCTACTCTGCTCTGAGTACCCCCATTTGCATGTTGTTATGAACTGGTTTTTGTCCTGTTTTCCCCTGTGGTCTCCTGTGACCCCCATTTCTGCTTGGACACACTTTAGTTCTGAACCTCGAAACTGTTTGTGGGTCACAAAGGGATAATACCAGTCACCTCCTAAAAGAACTACCTTGACTACACTTACTGGATCTAAAGTAGATGCTGTTTGACTCTCTTTGGGGTCATTTATTCCAATATATGGAGTTTACTTGATTTTTTATAATAAGTGTATGCCAATGACACCAGAGCAGTGCAGTCCTGTTCATTATGTCTGAGATGCTGAGTGGCCCAGGGGCACAGTTGCCTTCCTGTGATCTCTTGCCTTTGGTGCATCCCAGAGTGGATTCAGCCTGGGAGGGACACTGTCCTGGCACGAGCAGCTGGCACATGTGTGTTCCTCACTGCAGCCTGGTGCCAAAGTCATTGTTCATTCTGGGCCCCAGCCTCCAGGGGAGCCTGGCCTCCCTGCCGTGGTCCAGGTGGAGGTGGAGTCCTTTCCAGGCTGGCTGGGTCCTGAGGAGTGGAAGGGTTGATAGGATCCTGTCCAGTGGGGATGGATGGGCTGCTCTGGCTGCATTAACAGAGTCCAGGGGAGGCAATTTTGGCTGGTGGACACTGAGAGCTGGGGTCTCTTCTCCAGTACAGGCTGCCCTTGCTCCTGTTTGCTGTTATTGAGACAGTAGATGGTGTTTTGTGATAACAATATCACTGGGGAAAACCATGCCATGTCAAAAAAGACTTTTTAATATGATCTGTCACAAGAGCAATAAGAAAAGGACAAAAACATGAAAGCATTGTTGTCATTTCAACAAAACTAACTTTTGCAGAGCTACAGCTCTGGAAGAAAAGCTGCCCTTTGAAATTCTTACATCCAGGGAAAGCTCTCTCCCCAGCTTTCCAGCCAAGTAGCTGGGAGTGTGACATCATGCTTCTCAGCAGACATTATTAACTCAATTAAACTAAAGAGATAGAAAGTCAATTACTGCACCCTAATTATACAAAAAATGGATAAACAAGCAACAAAAAACAATTATATATTTCACTCTGAAATTAAGATATTTAAACCACTAACAATTTAAATCAAAGAAACAGTAATAAAATCAGTGTAATGTTACTAATTACATCATTTCATCTTCTGAAGTCAAATACATAAATTTTTGTTGACTTGGTGTATTTTGGCATTTGTAAGTGTAGAAATGGAACATGAATGGGTCTGTCTTACCCAACAATGCTAAGAAGTACATCTGCTGAGGGAGAAACTGAGTCTGCAGTGATGGGAAGAACAGGCTGATAAGGAAGCTTCCCACAAGGGGTGGGCAGTGCTCAGGTCACTGGCACTCAGGGGTGGGCAGTGCTCTGGTCACTGGCACTCAGGGGTGGGCAGTGCTCTGGTCACTGGCACTCAGGGGTGGGCAGTGCTCTGGTCACTGGCACTCAGGGGTGGGCAGTGCTCTGGTCACTGGCACTCAGGGGTGGGCAGTGCTCTGGTCACTGGCACTCAGGGGTGGGCAGTGCTCTGGTCACTGGCACTCAGGGGTGGGCAGTGCTCTGGTCACTGGCACATCTCAGGGGTTCAGCCTGTTTGTGCCTCTGAAACTCGTGTACAGCAGGTTGATTAAACTCCCAGCTGACATATACAGACTCTGTGTGATAATTACCTGTGTTTTCTACATCAACAAGAGTTACAATAGCAGAATTGAAGCTCGGTAGTGCTAAAAATTTTCTGTGGCAACTTTGATTTCAAATACAACACCATATTTATTCTTTTAGGCACATAGTAGAGAGATATGGGCTTTCCCCCCCCTTCTTTCTTCCTCCTCTCTCTTTTCTCCAGAAAACCCAAGACTTTGCAATCCTCGGAGGTTTTGGGCATTACTTTGATTAGTGAGAGCCATATGTCCCTCGAGCAAATGAGAACAATCATGATATGGATGACAAAAAGAAGCCAAAACATACAATAAATTGTTGCCTGCAGAGTAGGATTGGTGGGATTTTGGGAGTTTTGACCTGACCTTTTTGACTCATGGTGGCTTCTGTGAGAAAACAGCATGTGAATTACGTTGGCAGGCTCATCTTCCTCCTGCAGGATGGTTCCATCAGCTCCACTGATGGCTGGCTTGGCCCAGTGTCATGGTTTAGGAATGGTATTCTCCAGTTTAGTCTTCCTGCTGAAACCACTCTAAGCCACGTACAGCTCCTCACTCCCCTTCCCCTTCCCTGCGGGATGGAGAGACCTGGAGGCACAGAAGGTACAGATCGTGGGTGGAGATTAGAACAATTCCCTGGAAACAGCAGTGAGCTAAGAAAACAAACAGTAACAGCAGCAATACTGATGGCAGAGGGTACAAGAAAGAAACCTTCTTGTTCCCCGTGGAAACCCCTGACCACAGACAATAGCCACTGCTCCCTCTCCTGGAAGGAACTGCTCCTCCGGGGCAGAGACTCCCTTCCCCTGCCCCTGGCAATGACCCAGGTGGGACAGAATAACCCCCCTGTGCCCCCTCCTGGCTGCTGCAAACAGTAACCCTGGCCTGGCTGGAACCAGGACACCTAGGCAGGATAATATGGCCAGAAATCAAAACAGTGGATGTTTCCTTTTCATGCACCTAATGCACTGTTTTAGAGTAATATGGAGCAAAGTTGTGTACAAATTATAATTGTATGTACAATTGTTACAACTGTATGTACATAAAAAGTGTATAGAATTGTTAATTACAAATTATAACGTACTGATTATAATGTTCTACTTGAAAGAACCTCTATATAGACCTTAGAAACAAAATTACTTGTGTTTTTTGTAGAGTAAGAAGCTGAGCTTGCAGTGATGGAAAAAATGCAAGGGTGTGTAATAATCAGTGCCCACAGTGACCCCAGGTTTTCTAACAAAATCATCTGTCAAAAGATCTGACCCATCCAAATACAAGCTGTGGAAATGCAGCCTTCTACACCATTGCCTCATACCAATCAATAACAATTCAATCCTGGCAGAATTCAGGCAGAGCCTATTATAAGCCATCTAAAACTGAATTGCTGTCAAAGAATTAGACATGAAGAGGATTGCCATACTAGTATCTGATGGGAAAAAATAGTTTAGTACAGTGGGACAGTTACAGGTACTGCTTAGTGACAACTGCTTCAAAAATCCAGAATTATACTGGGAATATTTTAAACATCTAAACATAAATGAGGATTGATAGCCTTGGCTTTGATCCTGGCAGGAACTAAGGCAAGAGAAAATATGGTTGTAGTTATTGTTTCCCATTGGTCAGAAATCTGCCAGACCCATGTCTTGATTCAAAATAGAAGGTAGACTTCACTCCCAAATATTTAATTTGTATAAAGCTCCAGTTACTCCTGGATGAAAAAGAACTGCATTTCCTTTTTGCAGGAACAGAAAAGAGGAAGGTGTTGCAGTATCAGAAGAATGATTTTTTTGTTTTGGTTTTTTTTGTTTTCTTTTTTGCCATTGCAGAACTCAGAATGTTCTCACTCTTGGATGCCTGTATGAAAATGTTTTCCACCAAATTGTTATTTTATCTTTTTTGTTCTAATCTGAAGGCAAGCGTAGGGATTATTAAATGTTTTGCCACTAATTGGGTATGTCCTGTGACATAATATGGAAGGTTCCCTTTCATAATGGTGTTATTCTGAGTAGGCACATTATTATTAGCTGTCTGCCTACACAAAAAGAGTGAAATACTTTTTACTGCCTGCGCAGTAAAGAAAAAAAAATCTCATTTTATATAGTGTTTGAGAACTCCCCTTACAATGAGAGTAATCCTGTGCTACTTAGAAATTTGGTTAGATGGAGGTACCTTGAGAATATTGCTCCTTGAGCTCCCTGGAGCTTTTAGGCCAGGCTTGGCAGGCAGGTGCGGATGGCTCCTTATTCAGGTCCCTGCTGCCCGGTAAGTGCCCTGGTACAGATTGTCTGCCTGGATGTGCTGGGAGAGCTCTTACTGCCCAGGGAGATGGAACTGGGCCATTAGGGAAACAAGGAGATGGGAGGTAATGGCTGGTTAATCCCCTCGGGCTGAGGGGGTGAGGTATTTGCTCTTGAACCGTGCCTGTCAGTGAGTGAAGAGGTAATTTCCATGTTCTCTTGGACTTGATGGGGGTAATCAGATGTTACTTTAATTTGTGGGCTGCATTTGTAAGTCCTGGGCCCTGCTGCCCGTGCTGTGTTACTCGCAGGGCACTCCTGGCCACACACTGGCTGGCTGGTTTCTCCTCCTGCCTTTGCCTTTGCCTCTGCTGAATCCTCCCTGCCAGCTGGGCCTTTCCGAGGAGATTCTCCTCCCTGCTGACTGCACTCCGGGCACCCAGGGCTGGCAGCCACACTGCACCTTTGCAGCTCTGCCTCCTTGCCTTGCCTGTTCTTCCTTTGCTTCTCTCTTGCCACCAGTGCCTTCTGCTTCTCTCCTAATCTGGCCATCACTGCACCCTGTAAAAAGGGGAAAGGCTCAGACCCAGTTAAGAGTCATAGAAAGGGATTGTAATAGTTAAAAATCACTCTATGAAGAATGTCTTCTGAACCAGAAAACCAGAGATTAAGGTTTTAACTACTCAAAGGGGACAAAATTGCCTTTGTGGTTATAAATAGCCTTCAAAAGGAAATATTAAATGGGTTTTTTGATGGAGAAAAAATATTTGGCTCTGTATGTAACATACTGAAAATCTGTGAATTTCTTGGTTCTTGAGCTTGTGATTTTTGTTTATTGGTGACAGTACCTGGGAGTCTGCAGCTGCCTTTGGCAGAGTGTGGTATGAACCAGGATCAGCCCCAATCAGTTCTCTTCTCTCGAGGTTCCCTTCTTGCTGCTGCTTTGGCATAGAACCCAGTTCCGTATCCTCACTGTATATACTGCATCCCCACTTGTGGGAGCTTTCATATGATCAAACCTGCAAAGGAAGATATTTAAATGCCCTGTTGAGCACACATGGAATGCTGTATCTACATCATTACCCAAGGGCACAGTGAATTAAGAAGCTTTCTGGTTTTCCTTCGATTCTATCGATGCAGTTTGTAACTATGGATTCCAGAGCAGGAGACAGTGCCCTGAAGATAACAGCTGTGCCATCCATGGCGGTTCACTGTACACTGCTGTGAGCAGCACATCAAACAACTTCATTCCAAACACATGGCTATGTCATGGATGCAGAACGGCTTTTACATTTTGCTTTTAATTTACCCTTTTGCTAACTGTATTATCTTCCCAATAGAGCTGTTTATCAGGGTGGCGATTAAGTGGAGTCTACTTTACATTATGTCTTTTGAAAAATATCTAAATTAGGATGATCTAAAACTCCAACAAATTATGGGTACTTCAGTTGCTTATGTTTGTGCTCCATGGGCAGCAATTTACCCAGTGTTTTTCCAATTCAAGTAAATGGGAGACAGCTGAGGGTTAGCAAGGCTCATCTTACCAAATCATAGATATTTTAAACAGCTGGCAATAAACTGTAATTTATATCTATAAAGTAAAATATTTATCCAGAAGAAGTACCTTTAGAATATACTTGAAAGCTGCATCTGAGCTGACATGAAGGGGAGCTTTGTATCTTATTGCCATGGGCTAGGGCTTCAATTTATAATTAATTTATATGCTGTTCCTCTGAAATGCCATAACTTTTATTATTAATCAATTTAAATTGAAATAAGTAGTAGTTCTAAGAATTAAAACCAGACTTCCTTCAGTAATTGAATTCATCAGACTGGTTTCATAAGCAGTAAATGCAGCTGAACTCCACAGTGAGAGCAAACAATAAAGTTAAATTCGTGTACATCGTGAGCTTCACGAAGTCTGTGTTTCTCTCATAGTCTTTTCTAAACTGTTATCAGTGATTTTCTGAAGAGGGCTGAGCAAATGAGTTTTCCAGTGCACTGACAGTTATGATAGTTCTTAAAAATCTGGACTTAGCTTTTTGCATACCACTTTCTGATTGTTGAAAGTTTTAAATGTGTTGCCTTTTAAAATCTCTTTCCTCTCATTCTTTCCAATACCTGGAGATCTCCTCTGGCTTAAAACACCCCCAGTATTACAAGACTTGCAGGCCACTCTTTCTGCTCTTCACTAATCCTATGTCATTAAATCTCCATTGAACTCACAGGGCAGCCTCACTTTATGCCCTAATTTGGTGATCTGGCAGTGGGGCCTGTGAGATCTGCAGAGTGCAGGTTGTGTTCAGTGATCACAACACCTGAGGGACCATGACAATTCAGTGGTGTTGAATAAGATCAAGACCGTTTTGGTCTTTTGAAATAAAGGCTGTGCCTGTAAGGAGGTGAATGGGGTGCACTGAAGAGCTGGGCCGTGTGAGCAGCCTGCAGGTAAAAAGAGATTAATGTGTAGTAACTCAGAGCAACCCAAAGCCTCGGCTGTGGTCTCCAGAGGTAATATCATTATTTGGCTTCACACATATAGATAAAAGAGTATTTTCCTAATGTTCCTAGCAGTGTTACAGCTAACTTTGTAATATTGCAGTATTTGTTCTGATGAGATAATATTTGTTCAGGTGGGATGGAATACTGTTGGTGGAGTTTGCCACTTTGAGGAAAGCCTGAAGAAATAAAGCAATAGAAGCAGACTTCAAGTGGAATTTGCATTCTTTCTTGCTTTGCTCTCTGATGAGAAGGTAAGGAGCTGCTGTTCCCTGTTAGTCTCAACACCTGCTCAGTAAAGGTCAGTTGTTGTAATACTGGTGTCACAGTCACAGAGCTGAGCTGCTCTGGGAGCTCCCAGACAGGGCACTGCATTCTCAGCTCTGGGAGCTCCCAGACAGGGCACTGCATTCTCAGCTCTGGGAGCTCCCAGACAGGGCACTGCATTCTCAGCTCTGGGAGCTCCCAGACAGGGCACTGCATTCTCAGCTCTGGGAGCTCCCAGACAGGGCACTGCATTCTCAGCTCTGGGAGCTCCCAGACAGGGCACTGCATTCTCAGCTCTGGGAGCTCCCAGACAGGGCACTGCATTCTCAGCTCTGGGAGCTCCCAGACAGGGCACTGCATTCTCAGCTCTCCTCTGCCTGTGGCTGCATCAGCAGTGACCTGATATGTGCACTGTGGCAATGCTGTGGCAGAGACTAGAAGTGAGTAACTCAGTGCATTTGGTGTGTTGGTCTGGGCTGGCATCAGTCTGATGTTCCAGAGCTCTAGTGCAGCCTCAGCCATCTGCTGAGCAGCAGTAAAGGCCCTGCTGAGGGGCAGTGCTGCCGAGCTAGGCCAGTCTGCAAATCAGCTACATTGCTCTTTTTCACTTGGGACTTACTTGAATAATGATTTTACCCTGTGACTTATTTCTCTATTAAATTTCACTTAAAATTTTAGCTTTCTCTTTTGTCCAGTAATTTGTGCTGTAAATGTAGAACATGGTGTTAGGTGCCACAGTATGCACATAATGCTGCTTAAGCTGGATTGCAAGCTCTCATGGCCACTGTTTTTTTCTGCTGCAATCCTTTTAGGCTGGGAAGCCTTCTAATCACTATCTATATACACAATCCCTGCCTATATACACAGTGTTTCCTGAGTCTAGAACTGGCATAGGTACATTTTTAAAATGCTAAAATAGTCACTTTCTTTTATTTCTCTGATTTAAATTTGTAGACACCTAAATACAGTCAACTCTGACTCATATTCAGCAATTACCTAGATGTGAGTTAGCAGGAATGTCAAGTTTAGCCCAGATAAATAAGGCAGTCTACTGAAAGTGGTTCAGTGCAATACCTTAATACCTTTCTGATATAGTTAAATATTTTTTTAATTATACAAAAGGCATTATTATTACTATTAATAGTAACGATTGATCAAAGCCATAAATTATAATTTTTACATATCCTTGTTTATCTGAACTTTCCACTGGGAGATGTGACCCAACTTAAGGAGATATTTGGCTGTCTTTGGTTATCTTTCTGTATCTCTGGTCTCTTTTTTTGTGGTCTGTTTTCTCCCAAATATTGAAAAGTCCTTTTTTTTTTTTTAATTCTGTTGTGTTTGTTTGGATGTTTGTTTGTTTTGTTTTAATAGAAACAGAGATTTTGGGGTTTGGCAAGCCCTAGTTAACATTTAAGTCTCCCTGGCACATATTTGACAGTGCAGTCTAGAAACGCTTCATTGAAACTGTGCAAGTTCTACACTGTAGTACTAAATGAGGAACAAAGATATGGGGACAGAAATGCTGGTTTTATGAAAAGGTGCTACATGACCCAGTGATGTTTTGGAGCTCCTGTGTTCACCTGGCTGTGCCTCTCAGAGTCCCTTTGCTGGGCATTAGCTGCAGCACTCTGTTGGTTCTTTACCCTCCCTCCTCTGTGCTCCTGCTTTTCCAGACCTGGTGTCTCACCCTGTGAACATGACCCAGTCTCACAGTTCCTTTCTCCTTTCTCCATCTGTTGTTTAGCATTGCTCTTGAGGAAGGTGCACATTGCCAGAATAAAATCAAACTCAGCCCCGTGGGCTGTTCTGACTGAGAATTCCATCCTGGCTCAGCTCTCTTCCCGGAGGGACTGGAACAGCAATGACAACTGTAGTCCAAGTTTTACTAATGTGATTTCTTTGCAGATAAATTCACTTATTTACTTGCAAAATTCTCTTCCTTTAGCTGTAAATACATATGTAAACATATCCTCTCATGGTCTCCACAGATTTGCCCTGGGCTCTGGTTCTGGCAGGGTGTAAGCTGCAGGCAGCAGGTGAACATCCCCAAACAGACTGATCAGTAAAGGGTGCACAGTAGAATTCTTATAAAACTGATGTCTATTCCCAGTGCATTCCTGTGCCTGGATCCCTGTCACCATGGTAGAACATCATCTCCTGGTTTTAAACTTTCTCTGATACTTTAACTGTGAGATTTTTGGCTTTATTCTGTGCATACAGAACTCAAGTGTTATATGCCTTGTAATCAATAATGAAGTTGAATTCACTATAAAATATTTACTTTAAGATGCAGAGATGTGCCAGCTTTTTCACAGGAAGCTATGAATAAGCTAATGAAAGAGGGGAGTACACTGTAGCTGCTGTTTATGTGGTAACAACTGCAGACTTGAAAAGCAAATGTTAAGCAAAACATCTTCTGCCTTAGTTATGCAAGAAAACAGTACTTTAAAATGCACCTTTAAAGTTTAATTTAGCAATATACCAATTTTTGCAAGTTTCTGATCTTTGTTTTATTTATAAATCTCAAAAAAATCAGCAACCAAGGCATTGTGAATTGTAGATAATGAAGAAAAGGCCAAATGTGACATAATCAATCCGTGTCTGTATTACAAGCACATAAAAGTAGAGCTATGCAAAATGTCCTCAAGCTGTTCCCATAGGTGGCTTCTGTAAAAACAGAAGTCTCCTCATTGTATATGTCTTAATTTTTCTCTTCTTGTTGAATCAGTTTTTGCACGTTTTCCTTTGCACTTCTATACGTAACTGTTACTGCCTCTTTGGGTGATTTAAGCCCGTGAAAAGATGGAGTTGAAAGACTCCATCTACACTGTAATGCCAAGGAAAAGGGAAAAATGAATAAAATTTTAAAGTGAAGAACAAGAAAGAGAAGGGATGTCTGAAAGTTCCCTAAATGGACTAAAGAATGCTAAACTATGCTGAAGCTTAAGGACACTTTCCCATCAGCCAGGAAGAAAATGAGTGAAGTTTATTCAGTACCTTTTCATTTTTCCTGGGCTGGCACTTTTAGAATTTCAATCTAAAGGATCTCCATTAGGCATGGTTAAAAAGCTAGGCATAGGCTAATTCCACAAGAAATTTGGGAGTAGTTCCTTTCACAGAACAGTGCTAACACAGGCACTGGAACTGCAGTGTGTCAGCTGCCTCTCAGCTGTTTGACACTTTTGTCTCCAAACTGCAATATCTTGGTATGTTCTGAACTTGTTCCAGAAAAAGAGAAGTGAAATCATAGAGGGGTTTTTCCCTTTAGGTATAACTTTTTTTCATTTCACAGTCTGTAAATGCTGTTCCCCAAGCATACCCAAGAGGCAATATTCCTAGAACAGTGGGTTTAATCCAGCTCCTGGAATATCTGCTGCAAAGTGCTGCTGGTCCAGCCAGGAGGTGCTGGGCTGCAGAGGGCTGCTCTCTTTCCCTGGGGCTGCTCACTGGGAACACCAGACAGCCCTGATGGCTGAGCAGAGAGGTTTGGTATTTTAAAAAAATGATTTGCTCATTCTTTTTGAAGGATTTCTTCCACTCCATTGATTTTCAAAATAATAATTAAAAACTCCCACTGGTCAAAGCATTTTGTAAAGTTTTTTCAAAATATAGTATTTTGTTTCTGATTTTCTTATTTCAACAACGTGATGTTAAATTTCTGAATTCTGCCATGGCAACTTTTACAGTCCTTTGATAGAAAGAACAGCACTAATTAAATGCGTTTCCTATTAAGGATGTTTGACTGGTATTATGAAACACATTACCCTTTCATTTTTATTATCTGATTATCTGTTCTGGATAATACCAAAGTATGAGTGGAGAATTTAAAGAAAAGTTGGACTGTTTCTAAACAGTTCCCTTCAACTGTGAGTTTCTAGAGAAAGCTAGCTTAGATCACATCAGCTTTTCTGTGTCCACTGCCAATCGGGGTGTGAAAAGAAACATCTTCTGCTGAAAAAAATATATGACTTTAGGAAGGAAGGAGTTAATTGGGCAGTTTAATTTAAACGTGTAACACTTGTTTGTTTTATTTAAATCCCCTAGATGTCATTGGAAAGAATGTCTTGGTTATTGGTTGCCTCTTTTCTGATTTCAGGATTTATTTCCAGGACTTTCTGAGAGCCTTTGGTTTATTGATGCTCCTGTGTTTAGGCAAATAAGGGCTGCCTTTTTCTTTGAGATTTCATCTCTGAAAATGATTGAGTAGATGTTACACACTGAATTTCTGAAGTCATAACAATCTTTTTCTTACTAGTTGGAAGCAAATGAAACATCAATCATAATACTTATGGTATATGGGTGCAAAAAACTTCCCCACGTTTGGGTGCTTATAAACAAAAACTTTTAATTTTCTCACCTGAAATGGTGTCCAATCTTAGTTTGAAGTAATATCAACTCAAATTTTATTGCTATAATTGTGGTTTTGGTTGTTCTGAATAGTTTCCCAGGGCTGCCTTCATAACCATTACCATCCTTTCCAGCCACTCTCAGCAGATTGCCATGTGTGCCCTGCAAATGCTTTCCATACAAGCTGCAAACAAGTGGTAGCCCAGTATGGCACCCCAGAAAAAGATACCCAGACCATGGAACATGTATCAAACTGCTGTTCACGAAAAGCTGCTCTCATATGAACTGCAAGAATTCATTCTGTGTCAAAACAAGCAGCAGAACAATTCAGCTGGCTGACAGATTTGGACATCGGTTTTTAGTGTTGCTTCTCAATTGTCATAACACAGAAATGAAGACATTTCTGCATCGTTCTACCTGCAGTTGTTTTCCACCAGCCCTTTGCTGTCCGTGTCATTCCTACCCTTTCCCTGTGGCCAGGGACAGGTGATGGAGTGCAGGATGGG
The DNA here is from genome assembly GCF_003945595.2 of Pipra filicauda. Classification (NCBI taxonomy): domain Eukaryota; kingdom Metazoa; phylum Chordata; class Aves; order Passeriformes; family Pipridae; genus Pipra; species Pipra filicauda. The sequence continues at coordinate 267,267 of NW_024104498.1, forward strand.
AGCGATGAGTGAGGGGGGTCAGGACTGTGGCCGGAGCAGGATGGGTGACAGGAGTGCAGGATGGGAGCGATGAGTGAGGGGGTTCAGGACTGTGGCTGGAGCAGGACGGGTGACAGGAGTGCAGGATGGGAGCGATGCCATGGACGGGGGGTTCAGGACTGTGGCCGGAGCAGGACGGGTGACAGGAGTGCAGGATGGGAGCGATGAGTGAGGGGGGTCAGGACTGTGGCCGGAGCAGGATGGGTGACGGGAGTGCAGGATGGGAGCGATGCCATGGACGGGGGGTTCAGGACTGTGCCTCGGCTCCCTCCTGCCTGCGGGGGGACAGGACAATGCCTGCAGGGTGTGTTCGGTCCCTCTGGGCTCATCTCTACGGTAAGTCCACCCTGTCTGAGCTGAGGTGGATGTTTTAAGCTGTTGGATTCTTGCAGTCCTTTCCCAGGGGGTGATAAGGTGGAGACAAACCCTGTGCCTGTTCCTGCGTGTGCCAGGCCTGGGCCGGGTGTGAGCGGCCCTGTGGGAGTGAGGGTTTGTTCTTGGCCTTGGAGGCTCTTTCTCGTGCACACTGAAGGGAGAATTGTGCATTTCTGTGTAGGCATGTTTTTAAAATCTTTGTTGTCTTGCTGTAAAGAGATGTCAGAGGTACCCTGATGTTAATGAGCAGTTCCTACACCCACGTTCAGCTTTACCAGCGGCCGCCGGGCCCGCAGGCCTCGCGTGTCTTGAGCTGCACAAGTTCTGTAACAATCATTATTCTGTGTCAGGACAAAATTACCTTGTAGGAGCATTGCATAATGTCTGGTATATTAATCATTAGAGATATTTTTGCAGCACTCAATTATATTACGAAGGCTGGGTTATGTTCTGATCTTTCTAATGGTCATATGTAAAGTACTGAAGCCTCCATTATTTTATAATAAGTAATGCATATCCGACAGAATAATGCATTATGCACATCCTCTCCTATATGACTCTAAAGGTCAGCTAGTAGCTTGAATATTTGTGTCCTCCAGAACATTTCACTTTAAGGGTTCATTAGGAGGAACGTCTTTCTCTTTTCAGTGTGTTCTACCAGCAGGCTATCACCTACAGTACCAAGTTTGACTATTTTATTTTATACAAAGGAAAATTGTATGAGCATGCCCACTGCACACGTTCACTTACAGTTATCAATTTAAAAGCATTTCAAGATCAAACTAAGCCAGCTTTTACTGGAACATATGACAAAGGAAGCAGCTCAAATGCTGCAATTTACTTTGGGTAGATGTTTCAAATTCAAATGTAATTACAGACACCAACAGACACTGCCCTAATTTATAGATTTTGGCATTGCCAACAGGTGCTTAGTTCTTAGTCCGATTGCTGTTTTTTCCAAAAAATGTACAGGTAGACCTTTATTTTTAAAGTGTGGAACCCTGCAGTATGCTTTAGTGATTGCCAAAAGCTGTATTTCATGTCAAACACATCAAACTCCTCTGTTTAGTGGTGGAAATATTCTTTCCAAAGGTATTTATTTAAAGTTTTAATTTTATCCTGTTTGAATTCCCAGGAACGTTTGCTCATTTTCACCAACAGTTTGATTTCTGTGGTTTAATTACTATCCTATTCAGGAAAACCCATGCAGAAATGAGGGAAGGAGGCATGTTCTGCCTGTGCAAGTGATGACACGTGCATTGCATTTGTGAGCCACAGATTACTTGCCCTAAACAGCTGATGGGAACCATGTGCCTGAGGTCCAATTATGTTTAAAGAATCAGCTTAACTTTGAACATACAGGTGCTGTCCATATACTCAGAAAGGTGACTGTGCTGGTACAATTCTGGTCTAGAAGGGTGTTACTGGAAAGTTGAAGGGGGAAATTAAAACCTGTGCCTTTACAGGCTAGCCTGGTAAGATGAATAGCAGTGTAGGATAGGACCCACTCTAGTTTTCTCTTGGTAGGAGGTGAGTCTCTGACCTTTGCCTTCTCCAGTGCTCACTGTTTGGAGCTGAGGTGGCTGTTTCAAATGCTATTTGCTTTCTCAGTTGGTGTTGGGAAGCTCCTATTTGATAGAGCTGAATTATTGTGATGGGTTAGTCTGGCAGAAAACTGGCTGGAGGATTTTGTGATAGCTTTGGGGCCAGACCCTAATCAACAGGCCATATGTTTAGATCCTTCTCCATAACAGATGACTGTGTGCACACGCTCCCAGGTGCAATGTCATTGGGATTGTATTTGCAAACATAAACTGGTGACATTCAATTATGTTCATAGGCAATGTTGTAAAAGCCACAGAGGAAGTAATTTACAACACTAGCACAGTATGCAATTCTTTGCTTATAATCAATTTTTCATTATATAGGAATATGGTATACTATGTTCATATTTGTTTTCCTAATTTATTGAAAGAGCTGATAATGTGTAAAGTTTGTCCCTTTCACCGACATTTGAGAAAATAGTGGGCCAAAAGAAATTGCTAGGAAAGCAGTATCTGTATATTTTTATTAAGTTTTAATTAGAAACAAAAGCCCGAACCACCAGTGTTTTGGCCAGTTCCTGAAATGCATCTTACTCCTTTTAGTGCTGGAGCACGTGTGGTGCTGCCCCAGTGGAGTGGAGCCTGCAGGCAGCACAGCCCAGGGCAGGTGTGCCCTGTTCTCCCTGGCAGTGCCTGGGTAAAGCACTGAGAGAGCAGATCCTGAATTAAAGCATTCACTGTGAGTTCCTTCATACCTCTTCTTGAGACACCGGGGTTGATTTTTACTATGAATATAAAAGAGCTAAATTTGTATCTCATGGGGATAATTTTTTTTTCAGTAAGAACTCGTTTGTCTTGAAAATGTCCATGTATATCATATCTGATGTATGTTTTATTTATTGACAGTGAAATTACTGCCAGACACTTGATAACACCACAGTCCACGTGCTTAGAAGGTTAAAAGGCACTTTGCTGGCTGGAATTTGCTGTTTGTTTCTAACTGATTTACTGTCACTCCCAAGACAAAAAGATAGGTACTAGTGCCAATTTTTGGTGATGATAATTCTATTGAAACTAGCAAATAATTTTTTGTGGGCTTAGCAAACAATCACCAGGTGAGATTATTTCTACAAGTATTCAGGTTAGGACCAATTTCTAGAGACTAATGGCTCCATGGGCTCTCCAGTCTTATTTTGGCTTGCCCTGGTACTAAAGTGTATTCTTTCCTTTAAAATTGCAGGGAAATCTTAGGTACTGACCTTCTGTCATGGGGCATATCTGATGATGGAATTAATAAATTTGTCAAGAATATTTTCCGCAATGTATTCAGCCATTGTCAGCTCTTAGAAATAAATAAATGGATCATATTAATAATAAAATTATTAGCTTAGTAGGTGGTAAATTTATTCTGCTACTCTGACTTTAACGTGCTGGTCTTTTAACTTGGGTGACTCCTGAGGCCCCTTAGAGATAATGCTGTCAAGCATTATGTGTCTGTAAAGAATGAGGTGCTGGGGGAGTCACTTTGTCAGCACTGAGGCTGCGTTAGGGACCGTGCTCTGAAAATGGCTTCAGCTGGAAATTTGGAAGTGATGTCATGGGAGACATGAGATGTTCTAAGGGAGCAGCACTGCATGTTGCATTCCAGCCTGAGGGGAACAAATGGCCAGCATGAGCTTGAAAGTGGGCTGGGAAAGCTGAGCTGCTCCTTCAGACAGGATCTCCATCTAGTCAGACATACTCTATCACTTCTCTACGTGGTGACTGTTAAACCCAACTAAATCTAATTCAAATGAAGAAAAATTAATCAAGTAATTACAACTAATAAGACTTTTCATATTCTGTTGACAAAATTGTATTAAATATTCTCTCTTCTCTGCACTCCTACGTTTTTTGGAAGAGTTGTATATTAGAAATGGTGCATTTTTACTAGGTATTATATCTAATCATATTAGATAAATTATCTAGTTTCTTTACTCTAAATTTTATTTTTCTTGTCTGACGGAACAGCCCTTACCTTACTTTTCAGTAGCACCAGAATATATTGTTGTCCTGTGTCTTTTTTTGTGATGGAGTGGCAGAATTGAGGATTCAAAAAAGATAGAGTGCTCAGGTCCACAGAAATACATTATGAAAATTGGGAAAGTGTAGTATAAGGTAATGCTAGAATGTAAAAAAAAGAGGATAATATATTAATATAAAATAATAGGAAATTATATTTGGCCCTGTATTTATGACTCTGCATGTTGCTAGTTAGTTCCATTGTGGCTTTTGTTCTCTGCATTTTCTTTATCTCTCAGATTATTTCAGAGCAAATTTTCTTTTGCAATGAAGAGCCTGTGATTTATACAGCAATTCATAGGTCCAACAGCAAAACATCTTGAGAGGATAATGATTTCTTTATATTCATACTGGAAAGCTCTGTTGAACTTTCTGTTTGCATTGGAATAATCTTTCATATCAAATTATAAGTACAATTTAGGAAAAAAAGTTATTCTGCATTTTGGGAAATCACATACTTCTTGTGGGATTTAAGACTCCAATTGAAAGCAAAGGATATAAGTGAATTTTTGCCCTTAGAAGACCAAGCTTAATGTACCAGCGTGAAATGTGTTGTGGTGTGTTGATCCTGTGTTCATAGTGATGGTTGAAATTGCTTCCAGTTGGGACTCAAACATGTAATGCCAAACCAGGCAGTAGTGATTGAAGCAAGTATTGAATGTGAATTACACAACAGATATCAAAGCTTTATTTGCATTATGTTTATTTGTAACCACAAACACAGGACTTCGCAACAACAAAAAAAAAAGGTTAAAAACAAAGCAGCAGACACGTTTTCTGGGATTCACACACATCTGTATTAACTGTACCCTCTTGTATTTATAAGTTAAAATAAATTCTCTGTCAGTTTTAAAACAATGGTGATAAAGCTCAGAGCTACCAGAATAAGGCATCATGTCTTGATAAAACATTTTTCTACCCTGCAGTTTCCCAGTGAACAGATGACAACTATATTTAGTAGAGCTGCGTCTTTATTTCCCAGTTTTAGTCAAGAAATTGGACAAGGACAGGGAAACACAGGTTGAAAGCTTAGAGTAATTCAGTCCTTACCTTTGCCTCTGAAATCTTGCTAGTCTTTGATTGCCGTCTCATAGTATTTGAACTCCTCACTTAGGAAATTAGATGTAGTAGAGCAAATTGAAGGCAGGTGCAGCTACTTATCATGTACAGACACAGGCACCTCTTTGCTGAAAACATGCAAATCAAATTTGGAGTAATAGTACTGGCTCTGCAAACCATGGGATCAGTTAGATGTTTGACAAGGAAGAATACATGCTCGTGACATGACTTGACCCGTGTTCCAAGGGCAGCGTCGGGACCATAATTCTACTTGGTGGAGCCATAGATCAATGAGAAGATGGGCTCATAAAGAAATTGTGTCAGGCAAGGTCATCTTCCTCTTGTCTCACTTCCTGGCCATAGAAAATGCGACTCATAAAATGTTCACTGCACATGCTCTTTAAATGTCTCTGTGAGCAAAGGAGACTGATGGCTGAAAAATTAATCACAGCAGTTTACTCAATGAATAAATGCTTAATAAATCTTGCTGCTTATAGGCTAACCATGAACAAATAGCAAAGTATTTAAAGTTAGTCTTTATTTGATATTTTATGAATAATTTTAATAATAGCAAATCCATTGCTGTCCCAATGCTTCCCATTCTGTGCTCATGCAGGACTGAAGATTACTTGTGAGTGAAATGTCTCATTGATTCCCTTCAGAGCCAGTGTAACATCTGCACTCAGGTGGGATCAGTGTTGGAGTGTTGGGATGGCTCTGGGGTGTGCAGGACCCAGAGTGCTGCTGCAGGGACTGAGCCCAGCTGGGGAGTGCTGGAGCAGCAGCAGGACGTGGCACTGGGGTGTGCCAGGGTGCCCCAGCAGCAGGACACGGCACTGGGGTGTGCCAGGGTGCCCCAGCAGCAGGACACGGCACTGGGGTGTGCCAGGGTGCCCCCTGCTCTGCCCCGCTGCAGTGGGGCTGTGGACTCTGGGTGAGGGGCTCTGCTGGGGCAGCCTCGGGACCAGCAGAGTGGCTGGGGGAGAGCCGAGCAGGAAGGCTCTTTAGTTCAGGTGGGGGTTGGAAGGCTCTTTAGTTCAGGTGGGGGTTGGAAGGCTCTTTAGTTCAGGTGGGGTTTGGAAGGCTCTTTAGTTCAGGTGGGGTTTGGAAGGCTCTTTAGTTCAGGTGGAGTTTGGAAGGCTCTTTAGTTCAGGTGGGGGTTGGAAGGCTCTTTAGTTCAGGTGGGGTTTGGCCCTGGAGGCTCCTTCCCAGGAAACATGTGCAGGCCTTGCCTTTGGAAGGCCACGCAGAAGAGTTTAAACTTGTTTGTGTTTTGCTGCACCCTTGAGAACGTGTGTCTGTGTCCCACTGGATTTTTATTTGTGGCAGCTCCGGCTGGAGGGTTTGGAAATTCGGTTTTGTTTTCCCTTCTAAAATACAGTGGAGAGTTATGTATGCAGGTTTAAAATCAATTTTAATTCCACATATTTTGATTTTTTAACATCTAGAGTTGTCTCCCTGATGCAATATAGTTGGTGGGCTTCTGTTCCAGCCTGCAAGAGCAGTGGCCAGGCAGGGCAGAGAGCAGCACCGTGCCTGGGCATTGAGGAAGGCCAACTTCTTCTTTCCTCTCTGTTCTTTAGGCTTCACTTCAGAAGTACTCAACTCAGTCTGGTGTGACTGAAAATAAGTAAATCTAATTGAATAAAAACATAATAATGCCATCAAATATTTTCTTTGCTAACATAATCCTCCACATGCATCATAAAATCAAACCCCTCCTTCAGGTGTTCTCATAAAATTAGAAGGGCTACTTCAGCACCCATCTTTACATTTTTGTTATACAGCAGATTTCAGGGTCTCCAGTAGGTAAATAATACATGATAAAATCTACTGAAGTTATGGAACCCTTGACTAGTACTTTTCTTTAAATATTAAACATTATTTTTGAAGTTGTTTGAACTATGTACAGTTTCACACAACAATTTTCCTGTTAGAAGGGAAATATGCCATCCTCAGCCAGTTTTTTGTTTGATGTCCACGAATACTAATACTATGTAGAAGCTCTTATTAACTGAAGTAGTTCAGAATAAACTGTATGCAAGTTCTGTAATTATTAAATTCTGAGTGAAGGAAAAAATTTTGAGCTGGAGTTGCAAACTTTCTGCTTGTTACTTGCTAATGCAACTCTCAAAATCATCTGCGGGGTTCTTTTTTTCATTTCAAGGAGGCTTAGGCACCCCCAAAATTAAGCATTTTAAAAATAAACAGACAAATATGCAGTTTTTTATTACATTTTGAAAAAAATTCCCAACTACAAAGCTTCATTTGATATTGCTGAAAGGACATTGAGGCTTTCTCTGTTTCCCTACCTGGCAGTCTGTCTTGGCCTCTGATATTTGAGGGTAAGTTCTTCTGGAAAACAGAGTTAGGAAAAAAAAAGTGCTATAAAGAAAGTTTCCATAAGATATGTGGCTTAATAAAAGCTTCATTTCAGCAGAGTGGTACAGCAAACACATGCTGGGCCTCCAACCATCCCCTGTCTCTGAATGCTTCAGTGACACAGTCGTTTAACTCAGGGGTTTTATGTGCATCCAGCAGAGGCTGTCTATTATATTGATTTCAGAAATTTCCTATTACAATATTAAATTTCTGTGTCAGATCTAAATGGTTGGCTCTTCAGCCATTTGTCAGACAAAATTCTTATTCTTTGGAAACTGGAAAAACTCCAGAGCATAGTTTATTCATAGTTTGGAGCTGGATTTGTTATTAGTTATATTTATAATGAACTTACATTATTTATACACTGAGATTTATGGAAAACAGATTAATGAATGAATGGGGGTGGGGGAGGGTTGCCATCCCAAATGTAGCCTAAAGCCTTGGCTGGATGCAGTACATAGTGAAAACCAAGTTATTTTGTCAGATTTTCATAAAATTAGGCTGAGTGCCAGCTATGGGGAATATGGAATACTTTGTTTCAGAAAAATGAAAGAGGGATTGATTTAACTGATGGGAAGAAAGATAGCTATTTAATGAGACTGCAGATCCACCATAATGGGATATTTGTATGCATACTGATAGATTTAACAACTATTAATGTGTTCTCTGTGGCATGAGCGTTGCAGTTATGGTTCAGAATGCATTTATTTTTCTGTGCTGGTTGCTGACCTCCCATCTTACACAAGATTCATTCCATATGCCAGTTGGGTGGTGCTCAGATGCAGCACTGCTTGGGCACTGTAAATACATGCAGAGTGTAGGAGAAGCAAGTCAGTGGAGTCAGTGTTGGGGGGTCCAGTCCTAATGAAATTTGGGCTGCTGTGCTGAAATCCCCGAGGGAAATGCTGTGTAAGTCCCAGACTGTGCCAGTGTGTGTGTGAAGTTTTCATCACTGCTCCTGGGATACACAGGGCAAAAGAAGAATCATCCCACAAGGGCTACAGCCCATTATAAACAGGCCTGCACTCCCTCCCTCCCATAGTTTGGCAGGTAAAGCTGACCCAGAAATGCTTTGAAATCAGGCTGTTGCAAGTGTCCTTGTTGCTGAGTGGAGTGTGTGCAGTAGGGGTTGTACATACACCCACTAGTAACAGAACTAAAACCTGGAAAAGAACATGGTTTGGGATTTTTATCATAGAAAATAATGACTTGATTAATGTGTTCTTGCCTTTGAAGCCAACCACAGAGAATAGCAATTAGGTGATGCAAAGGAAAAAGCAAACTCTTGGGCAGGAGACAGCTGGGATGGAGGAGGAGTGTGCAACAGTTACCCTGGGCTCAGCCCAGTACCTTGGCAGTGACATGCACACCACCCAGCTTTAGATAGCTCTGTGAAATTAATCCAAGAACAGAAATGAGATTTTGATTTCCAACACAATAATTAATGATAACAAGGTTAAGGGAGCACAGATACACCTAATACATTTTTTTGTTTTGTTTTAATAAATGATGATTCCAGTTTCCAAGCTGTTGGAACAACTTTGAGAAACGCGAAGTCAGTAAAACCAGCTGGTGAGGAGGCCTCTGTCATTGGAATTATGAACAGGACATGAAATATGTGTGACTATCATCATCTGCCTCTGATGTGTATGTTGCTGTACTTTTTCTCTATTTAGACTAAGTTTTTATAAATTATTTTTTCAACAGACACAGTATGAACAAAAAGGTTCCTTCATCCCAGTTCCTTCGCTGGCTCTTCCCTGACCAATCACAGAGAATCAGTGAGTTAGATGGGAGCAATGGGAAGTCAAACCTTTTTGACTAGAAGGAATGGACACAGGTAAAAAGCCCTAATATGAATCTCTACCTTAAGTCAAATTTATTGAAAAAACACTGACAAACTTTATAAGAGACCATTTGATATCAAATGAAAGTATGATTAATTTGCATTATTTTAAGAATAAATTAACGGAAGTATTTGTGCAACTTTATTATAGACATTTGAAATTAATCTTTTGGTAAAGCACTTTTAATTCTCCTCTGTTCTCATTATTTTGGCTGCTCTCCCCCTCTGTGCCTCCTTGGCCTAGAAATGGCTTGCAGAGTCTATTCTTTTGCTGCTGCTGTTCTGGTGAGTGGTACATTTGCTGCCTCACTTGTACAGTCTCTTCACAGCTCTTTTCATAACCAGTTCAATTATAGCGTGCCCAGATTTTTTTTTCCTTGAGTGTATTTCTAATTTTGGAACTTTCAGTCCCCAGCCAGTAGAGTAATGAAGACTCCTAGGTCTTGTAAGTGATATTCAGAGTAAAAGAGTTAGCTAGTTATTTTATGTATTCACTGTGGGCAGAAGCTCATCCCACGCCAAAGGCCTGTGAAAGGCCCGTCATTCCCAAAGCCCCCAGGGCCTCATTCGTCACTTCATTTTATGTCAGTGCAAATCACACTGGAGAAATACTGTGCATCAGTGAATTTAATTCAAATACTAAGTCTTTCCTGAGAGGACTTTATATGGGTCAAGCACAAGGAAAAATGGGGAAACAAATTGTACCCTGTGAACCTCGGTCCAGAGTGGTGTTTCTGCATTGCTGGCCTGGACTGACAGGGACTGCTATACTGGGCCACCTGCACAGAAATTTGGGTCACTACATGTTTAATGGAGAATCTCCGACCTATTTCTAGCCTTTAACGCTGAGAAATGTTGGTCCTTGAAGGCCTGAGGATGAGAAACATCCTCTGTGGTGCATGAAGGTGGAGAAACCCCTTTCATGCTCTTTTATTAGCCCTCCATTTAATTCATCATTAATCAAGATGAACAGTAAACTTAAAGTATATCCTATGTGTAGCCTTTATTGACACCAGCATGCAAACCAGCTCTTGGAGTGAGGGGTGACTATTTTAGGTGCACCCACAGACCACTTTAGCTATTGATAGTAATATTTTTAAATTATTTTGCACAGACTGCAGTAGACAAGAATTTGGTCATATGGAAAGTTGCAGTATTGCTATAGCAACACTGTTTACTGAATGTTCTGATTAAGGGAAATGAATGGCAGAAAAATGTAACGGAGCTATGGATCAACAGTTTAAATAAATCTAAATAAAATAATAAGCGGCAACAGCAAACTGACACAGATAATGAATGTTTTAGTACCTCTAAAGTAATTCAGAGTAGTACCTCTAAAGTAATTTGGCTTTGCGAAGATCGAAATCCCTTCATTGAAGGTTGTGACATGTGAGCAGGAATGTATGATCAAAACTTGTTGATGTCAAGGCTTTACAAGAAGTCTCTTGCAGTTCTGAGTGGACCTTGCAATGTTTTATAAGCTGAATGGAAAGATGTTACTTTTCTCTTCCCTAAATATTTTTATAGTTGTTGCAGAATATCTTGATAATTTGCATTGAATGATGTGCTGCAGTGGAGGGTGAGCTTTCCAATGCAGCTGAAGTTTGTGGCAGTGTTTGTGTCAGAGCTGGACCGAGCGATGTGCAGGACACAGCTCCCGGGAGTAACCCAGAGTGTGTCTGCACAGTGCTGTCACTGCAGCCTGGGGCTCAAGGCAGGGCAGTTCTCAGGCAGGTACCAGCTAATGCTCCAAGGGGATATATAGGAAGAAAGAATAAACTCCATTTTAAAAAAAACAACTGAAATAGAAAATCTAGAAATAGGAAAAGTCTATAATCAAACAGGTATATGAGGGGATTTAAATCTTCCAACAAAATGGGCAGAGGAGATTCCTGACAATTCTATTTAATGAGTTGGTTCTGAGGTAAGGACTGTCACAGGAGCCATTGGGAACATGTGGAAACGAGAGAGTGTCTATGAACTGAGTGCACTGGAGTTTAGCAGCCATACAGAATGTTAGAATCCCCTTTACTGGCTGTGTGGGAGACCTGCAGGAAGGCACTGTCTGCTGAAAAGAGAAAGAAGGAAACTCAGAAAACAGGAGCTGCCAAAATAACATCAGGATTTTTAGATTTCCCAAGAGTCAGAAAGACTCAAGGCTCTATGGGGTAGTTTGGGAAATGTAGCCCGACTGAGTCTTCAAATTACCCTCTCTCCTCTAATTAAGAAAACTAAGAGTAACACAACAATAGATAAATTTGGGCAGATGTTAAAAGCTAGGGAAAAAAACTACCATTACTTTGGCATGGAAATAAATGACCATCTGTATATTAGCAAGAACTTATGTCACTCATTTCAAGACCAGCAAAGAAAACACAGAATGTAGAACTTAGTTGCCCCTTCCTTGAAAATCTGTTGCATGTACTCATATTTAATATGAAACTTAGGGACTATTTTGCCAATTAACACCCTCCTCCTTAATCTAAGACAAACATCTGAACATTCTTTATGTAAAGCTGTCCTGCCTAACACTGTGCTGAGAATGCAGCAAATACATAAAAGACTAATTGCAAAATCCTGTTTGGGTGAGACTTAACAATTAAAAGCACCAAATAATACAAAATGTGTGTACACAATCTGCAATAACCACTAATTGTTGATAATTTTCTTCTATGTTTGATTCAGTGAAAAATTAGTTCCCATAAGGACAGTCACCACTAACTTTTGTGGCTAATAGTTCTTTTAATGGTCGAGGTGATGCCACTCCTTCAGAGGTAGAGTGGACCAGATGTTTTTGTTACCTGAGAAGAACCTGTGAAAGGCACACGTGTCTCGATGGGGTGAAGTTCTGAGAGGTGTAGAAAAGCAGGAACCTTTTGGTGCTGATTTTCTCAGAAAGGGTTTGCTTGAGCTCCTGCAGCATCTTGGAGGTCAGTACTGCTCCTCAGAACTTAGACAGACAGGGATCTCTGGTGCTGGAGGGGCTGGGCCGGTCCTGGTGGCCAGAGGCAGGAGGTGTCCAAGGAGCACAGGCTGCAGTGCCAGTCCCACACCCTGGCACCTGCAGGGCTTTGGGGCACAGAGCTCTGCAAGCCCAGGTGTGATAAATCTTCCTGTGCCTGGGAAGGCCCTGCTTTCATGCTCTCGTTAAGCAGCAGTATCAGAGAAATCTTGCATTATTTTTGCAAATCCGTAATTCTGGAGCCATATAGGAAGTATTTCACCTCTGGAAGCAATAACCAAACGGACTCTTTCTGTCATACGAGTGCCTTTATTAAAAAGGTGGTATTCTAACATTATTACTCTCTCTCCCACTGCATCTTAGTTGTCAGGGAAGGTGAATTGAACCCTTCTTTAAAGTAGAGTCCTGCACAGCTGTATATTCCTATGGTCTAGCATACTGGGAGGTGAACTGACTGGAATTCCTTAGAAAGCCCGTTGCTCTGGTCAGTTCATTCCTATTCAGGTGGATGGAGCTGTGACATAAAGCTGACTTTGCAGCACTTACAGGGAAGAACAAGAATGCTCAGAGTGATTAGCAGGGCAAACCAAGCAGGGCATGGCCACGGCCACAGGCTCAGGGTGCCTCTGGTGGGGAGGGTCACAGGGAGGAGTCAGCCCCAGGATGTGAGTGTGAGCTTTGTTCATGGGGCAGAGCTCTGCTTTGCTTTGTGGGTCTTTTAACATCATAACCACTGTGTTTACTGGGATGATAAAAGAATCCTCCCCTTCCCCCTTGTCTTTCTTGGTTAACCTCTTTCAGAAAAGCCTTAATTTTTATCAGAAAGAGAGCAATTTCCAATGTGGTAAGAATTATCCTAAATCCCAGCTTTTAGCAGTTCTCTGTTTTTGGTTTTATAGAATGTTTTTCTGTGTCCACATAAATGATGAAATGGAACTGCTATTTAAACTGAGAAGAAAAATCTTATTTCTTAAAACAGTTAAAGGCTTAGTCTCAGTGAATCAAAAAAAAGTAGAAATCTTATTTTTCATTCTATTCTCTCACTTGCTTTTCCTGCTGCTCCTCATTACCCAGATTGCTGAACTCTTATTTGATGATAGAAGTATCCGTGACCTCACCAAAACAATTTTTGTTAACTCAAATCATTATCTTGTGACACAAAGTCTGAGACACATCTGCCATTGCTCATATTCTGGGTCACCCTGCAAACATCTGATTATGATTTGATAAGTAAAACCATTCCTCCAGTAAATTTTTGACAAAAAGGCTATGAAGAAAGCTGGACAAAACCGTGGAATTCAGCTGCTTTGTAACCACCTTTTTGTGGTAGATTATGGTACTAAAGAAGAGCCAATCCGTTAAAAAACAAATAAGAAACAAACAACTTCTTAAAGAATGAGTCTCTATTTTATTAGTAAAAGTAATGTTAGAATGTTTGTAAAGATATTCTGTGATTAGTTTTCCCCTTGACAAAGCAGCAATTTAATATACCAACTGCTTTCTCCTTGTGAGTGAATAGGATGATGGGGGCATTTCCTGATCCTCTTTAAGAGTGGTTCCCTTAGTTCAAATAAGTCCTATCAGGTTTAATAAAAAAAAATCAATCAGTATAACCTGCATATGTATTTCTAGAAATTTACCGTATTCTCAAGCAGAATTTTATTCCATGTATTTTTCCTGAGAGCTGGTCTCCTCAGACATCCTTATGCTGTTAATTTGGCTTCTTATGCTTCTCCAGCCTCCTAAATATACATCCTCTGGATGATTTTGTCTCTTCACTTACCTTAATTTCCTTTTGTGTTAGCGTTTTTGTTCCCAGGAATGTGAATAGCTGTAGGTAGCAGGGCTGGGGTCTCATATTCCTTGTACATGCCTCTTGTTTGTGAGCAGAGCGTGTGAAAGACGTTTTCCATGGAATGAATGTGTGTGTTGTGAACTGCAAGTAAGGATTTCCGTGTTAGGTGTCCTTTATTCTGAAAGCTTGGGATCTCTTTACGGTGCCTTTCAGTATTTTTGTACAAGAAATCCACGCTCAGGTGCGTTGTCTCAGATTTTCTAAGTGTGCAAATACATGGTGTACTTGAAAAACACATGCAAACCATCAGTTCATTGAGAAGAGTTGTGTGTTTAATTGCTATGAATTAGTTATTAGAGGAGTGTTTGTGGCTTGGGTGACTCTGTCCCTTTGCATATTAATGAGTCCATAGGTGCAGCCCAGCAGATATAGGCACAGCAGAGTTATGTGTGTTAGTGTGGAGCTGCAGAGGGGTTTGTTTGTTTGGGCAGTTCTCATTCTCCTCTGCTGTGATGGGGAGGTATCAGCAAGCACTCAGTACCTGCAAAATGCCTCCAGTGGCAGTTTTTCCGTGGGACTCACTACCTCTTTGCAGGTCTGTTGAATCCTTTCCACAGCCAGCACACTGCTGCTGGAGCTGAGGGGAAGCATTTTTACAGGCTTGCTGCAGACTTTTATTACAGCTGTGACACCAGATTGATGGACTGTTTCCATCTTGTTCTCTGTCAATTGTGCACTGAAAAGAGAACTGACAATGTGATGGATGCATGATAGTGTCACAGTAGAGAGAGCTACTGCAATAACAGTGCTTTAAACCCTAAAGTGCCTTTAACCTCATGCAGTTGCCTTTAATTTATTTTAATCTAAAACCTAACAGAATCTAACACCACAGAATAGAGAGATGGGGAGGATAGTGGGTTTTTAAAGCCACGTGAGAAAAGGACGACAGTCATTCTTGGAGGTCCAATTAGGGCAATTCTGTGCTTTAAAGGAAGAAGTCCTCCAGGAAGCTTTCAAAAGAGCGAATATTGTTATGCTCTAGACAAAGTCAAAGGTTACCCTGGCTAGAAAGAAGATGTACTTTCCACTGAGGGAGAAGGGGAAGAAGGGCTTGCTCTGTCACAGCAGGGAATACCCAGGTCTTGCCTGAGGAACAGGATGAACTTGCCAGGGAGCAGGCTTTTGGAGGCCGTGTCAAAAGGAATACTCTCTGAGACAAGCCAGCGTTTCCTTTGAACACGTAAAGGTTTAAGGTTTATTTACTGTTTCAAAGAACTAGTGGTGTCTTCTCTAGAGAGATGAGAGAAAGTAAGAGGGAATACTTGCAGTGCTGTTTTAACCTTTGAAATGCCATCAGTGATTTGATGATGGCTGATTTCTCAGCACAAAGGGAGAGAGAGAGCAGGGCCCAGGCCAGCTGCCAGGATGTGTGAACAGTGTGTACAGACGTGTGCCAGGGTGGTGTGTGCAGTGTGTACAGTGTGTACAGTGTGTGTAGTCTGTACAGTGTGTACAGACGTGTGCCAGGATGGTGTGTGCAGTGTGTGCAGTGTGTACAGTGTGTGCAGTGTGTGCAGTGTGTACAGACGTGTGCCAGGATGGTGTGTGCAGTGTGTACAGTGTGTGCAGTGTGTGCAGTGTGTACAGACGTGTACCAGGGTGGTGTGTGCAGTGTGTACAGTGTGTACAGTGTGTGCAGTGTGTGCAGTGTGTACAGACGTGTACCAGGGTGGTGTGTGCAGTGTGTACAGTGTGTACAGTGTGTACAGTGTGTACAGACGTGTGCCAGGATGGTGTGTGCAGTGTGTACAGTGTGTGCAGTGTGTACAGTGTGTACAGACGTGTGCCAGGGTGGTGTGTGCAGTGTGTGCAGTGTGTACAGTGTGTACAGTGTGTGCAGTGTGTACAGTGTGTACAGACGTGTGCCAGGGTGGTGTGTGCAGTGTGTACAGTGTGTACAGTGTGTGCAGTGTGTACAGTGTGTACAGACGTGTGCCAGGGTGGTGTGTGCAGTGTGTGCAGTGTGTGCAGTGTGTACAGTGTGTACAGACGTGTGCCAGGGTGGTGTGTGCAGTGTGTGCAGTGTGTACAGTGTGTGCAGTGTGTGCAGTGTGTACAGTGTGTACAGTGTGTACAGACGTGTGCCAGGATGGTGTGTGCAGTGTGTACAGTGTGTACAGTGTGTGCAGTGTGTGCAGTGTGTGCAGTGTGTACAGTGTGTACAGACGTGTGCCAGGATGGTGTGTGCAGTGTGTACAGTGTGTACAGTGTGTGCAGTGTGTGCAGTGTGTACAGTGTGTACAGTGTGTGCAGTGTGTACAGTGTGTACAGACGTGTACCAGGGTGGTGTGTGCAGTGTGTGCAGTGTGTACAGATGGTGTGAGCAGTCCTGCTGTGCCTCCCATGTGCTGTGTCAGGGGCAGGGGGGGGAAGGTGCTCGTCTGGGACTGGCAGGAGGGGGTGGCTGCACAGGGGCTCCAGTGGAGATGTTCAGCTCTCCACCTCACACCTCCTGTTACCCCAGTGTTGAGAGGAGATAAACCAGGACCAGGCTGATGGAGAACAAAACCTGTTCAATTAACAACAGCCTACCAGGGAGATTCCAGAGGCTTATTGCTGTCTAACCAGCTGCACTATTTAATGTCTCTCTTTGTTACCGTTTCAGAGCACGTTGTTCTGGGGTGTGATTCTCAGAGTCAGTTGCTAGAACAGAGCCAATGCTACAAGACAGTGCTACTTGAATTTTTAAACTGATTTTTTTTTTTACTTTTTTATTGTTCTTTTGACATAGTTGATGCTTTTATTTTGGGGCAAAATTTCCCCTTTGCTGAAAGACGGTGTGACAATGATCTCTAACAGGAAGGGCAGAGGAAGTGGCCAGTTTGAAGTGAATGCTGGGGATGATTTAACAATGGAGAATGTGAGCATATGCTGAAAATTTCACTCTGAGGGTCTCTAATCGGACAACTAAAATCTAGTGTGAGTGGCATATTTAGTCAAAATCTTCTTGACTGATTTTTATTTTGTATATGGAATAAATTTCATATGCATACAGTCAACACCATAAGGATTTGATACTGCTGATTAATACAGTTTGGTAGATATTTTTGATTTATTTGTGACCAGCTGATAGATGCAGAAGACCATGAATTAATTGGGTTTGCTGATGATTAAAGATTGTTAACTTAAATTCTTAAGGTCTTTTAGGATCACATCCTATAATTATTTGTAGAACAAGCAGAGTTTTCTAATAAAAATATACTTGATGGCCTATTGTTTGGAGATGACCACAGAATAAACACGGATTTTACCCATATGGGTGGACTGTTTGAGTGCCAGTTGACCGTGTTCAGTTCTGGTTTCAGTAGATTCAGTTCAGCTGAAGTGAGTAGAACTGTACCTGCTTTTATCAAACCTGTACTTACCATGGCATGACTAAGTACACAGATGCCTTAAATAAAAGATGAGATGCACATCCAGAGTCTTTGAATAATATTGACAAAAAGTGGAATCGATCTTGGACCTCGTTGATGTTGAAGTGAGATCTTGAAGTCATGCAGGGATCATAAGCCTTTGATAGCACAGTTAATAAAGGAACAGAGGGTAATGAATCTTAGTCTCTCAGAGCTGGTGACATGGAAAACAAAGCTAAAAGTACAGCTACTAAAGTAGTGTGAATCTTCAAATCCTCAAAGCATTTTTTCTTTCTGGATCATACTCCTATGGTATAAATTGGCCAAGGTTTTTTTTTAACCCAGAGGACTACCAGAAATCCTTTCAGTTGTGGATTACTAGAGGAAGCCTTGTCACAACATCTAGGATTTTATTTGATAATGAAGATTTTCATATATATACAGTTTCAGGATTAGAATAAAGCTATTCCCCTGAGCAAGTATTTTCATTTGTCTGGATGGTTTCCCTTATTTCTGCTTCTTTAATTTAAGTGTAATGCCTTTGATATTGTAACGGGATACAGTCGGATGCTGTGATCCATTTTAAATGAGATTCCATAAAGGACTCATAGTCTTTTACTTTCCCAGAAGTTACTTGTTCTGTTTTTTTCTGTATGGTATGGTATTTATTGAACAATTATAAACATGTTCTGTGTCAACATTCAAAACAATAAAATGTTAATAGGCAGGGAATGAAAGAAGTGCTGAGTCATTAGCTAGAGAGAAAAACATAACAAAAATTACCTCAATTAACAGATGAAAAGGGAATATAAGGAAACCTCTAGACTAATAATGTATTAAAACCAACAGAGTTTTAATACTTACTTAGCCAGCCTAAGCCAAAGTGAGCTGGTATAGTACCACTGAAGTCAGGAGCAATACTACAGTGTACACTGAGAGACAAACTGAACCCTTGTTCATGAAGGGAGGATTTCATATAATCCTAGTTCACCCTAATCTGAGTTTTGTGGGTATGAGTTTTAATGGATAGGATAAGACCAGCTCTACAGGAAATACTGTCTCACTGAGAAACTACATATTCTTTCCACACACTCTTCTTATGGTCCCGGGGGCTGCTGTGCAGCCTGTACCTGCACCAGCAGTAATGAGTGGAACTCACCTGTTGGTTCAATTCTTCTCACTCCTTTGGGATTTATCTTCTGGAATATGCTTTGCATTCTAAGAGTTGTCTTTAGCATTTTAATTTCAAGTACATGGCAATGATAAACAATGCTCAGATGATAGGAATACTGATACAGGTTAAGTTTAACTCTGTGGTTTTTGGCCTGCAAGATTTTTTTTTTCTCTAGATTTAACTGTTTGTAAGCACTTCTGTATTTAAATTATTGATGAACTACCTTGGTTTATCTCAGCAGTTCTTTATGATTTGTCGGGGAGGATAAACTGCACCTGACTATACCTGCCTCGTACTGACTTCTTGCTTATAGAGAATTCTCCATGTCCTTGGATATCTGGCATTCGGGAGAAGGAGTGTAAATCCCTCCATAATTAGGCAGGAAAAAATTAAAAATCATCCAGTCAACCTGGAATTGATGTACCCAAGAAGTCTCGTAGCTTCTAGACACCAAAATTTTCAAGGGAGGGGACCTGTTTGCTGAGTTAACTGTTCACAAGGAGGAGTCAAAAAATTACTTTCACCCTTGCTGTGGAAATTTGACCAAAGTTAGCACTGGATGTGTTGAGAGAGAAAAATAAGTCACTAAACAGTTTGGTAGTTTGAATGTGTGTTTGTGGCTCCTAGACACAGAACTCTGCTAAGCAGTGTGTTATTAATGTGAGTTTTGAACAGAAATTGGGTTGCTTTTTCTAATTGTCAGAGTCCAAGTAATAAAAATTGAAAATTACACTACAGAAGAGATTGAGATACTTGAGTTCTTAAAGGAACATAGGTTGTTTTTTTGTTCCAAAAAGATAGACTCTAAAGAATAACCTTCTCTTGAAGAGAAAATTGAGTCTTGTGTGCACTAAGGAGTCTAGTGCAGTCTAGGACAGAGGGAGTCAGATCGGTTTGCTGAGGGAAGGGATGTTTACTACATATGTAAATGGAGGACTTTAGCTTTGTTCAAACAGTAAGCAGATCATCAATGATAGATAAGGAGTAGTTATCAAGGACAGATCGAGAGTCATTTACAGTGTAAATTCAGCTGGCACTATTTTTCTAGTCCTGTGCCAGCCGAGGTTCCTGTGCTGCCCCAGTGAGCTGCTGCCCAACTCACAGTCTTGATTAATTTTCCTTCAGTTTTCAATACTCAAAGTTACAGGGTGAAAAAATATGAGTCAAACTTTTGTTTCCTTTGTATAAGCAGAATTTGACTGTATCTAAAAAGCTTCTGTTGAAGTGTGGTAAAAATGTTTTGTAATAAGTATATTCCACTTTAGCCCTGTGGAATCAGACATGGTTGGAAAAGCATGGGGTAGCCTGAAAGCAAAGGGGAAGAAAAATTAGTCTGCATCACTGTGGAAGCCCCTTTAATTGTTAATTGGCTTATGTGTTCAAGATCCCTCTGTCTAATCCATAAATCAACAGCAAAAGAAACTTTGTTGTAATATTGTGCTGTATTTGCCTAAAAGCAATTCCAAAATGATCTCTAGAATTAGTAGCTGCATCACTTAGTTACTTCAAAGCTTGGTGGCTTTTTTTTTGTTCCACAGATTGCAGTGCAAAGAATTGCATCTGCCTGCTCAAGAATACAGAGAGAATCTATTTTTAAAAAATATTTTAAAACATAGAGAGGATGCTATTCTTTATGTTGCTGCATCAAGAAATAATATTGATAGACTGCACATTTCTTGAGTGACACTGGCATCTCGATTAATATTATTGCAACAAAATACAGGACATTGAAGTCCTATAGAAATTTTAGCAATGGGAGCCTCTTGACTTTTTGGAAGTAGCGTCAATTTGCAGATCTGACAATCAGAAAGCAAGTAATCTTTTTAACTTTGAACTGGAACACATTTGATACCAAAATCACTAAGAAACAACAACCATCAAACGATCCTGTCTTTTGAAGTCACTTTTCAGAGTAGTGGCATTTTAAGAGAACACTGTAGAACTTCCAGCATTCAAATATACTTTAGAGTAAGCAAATACACAGGAAATGTCACCCAAATACTAAAGGCATAGAGCATCTCCAGACCATACAGACACTTAGTGTTCACATTATTTATTTTTGAATTGAAAGGATTTTTTGAAAGTGAACTATATTTTTTCCTTGTAAATACAAGTTCCCACAGTCATAACAAACTTGCTTTGTAGGTAAGAATTTGAAAGATGAACTTCCTCGATAAATGTTTGTTATATATCCTGCAAGGCTAAAAATCCTGTTTGGTGTTCATAGGTGAAATCCTTTTGGAAATGTGAGAAGTCAAATGCCATGATTCTAATTTAAAACCTCCTCACTCAAATATACTTTTACTCAGTTTAGAGAAAGTTTTTGGCTTATGCTGCAGTGTTAAATTTCTTATGTGTTGATTTTGTTTTGCAAGCAAGTGTGAAAATCTGAATTAGCATTAGGAATTATTCAAAAGTTAGCAATGGAGAGACACAATTAAAGTGCTGATCATCAACTGACACTGACCTTAAGATGAAAATATTGAATTTTGTGTCGCATGCCAACTGTACAGCAACTTAATCACTGTATTATAGGCACTTTATTACACCATAGCCATCAAGAATATTTGCATGGTAGTTGTGAGCCTTGCACTTCTGGATGAGAGACTGTGCCATTAGATTTACAGCATCTCAAACCACTGCAGTGGTGTTACCATTTTTCTGTAGCAGAAACACAGCACACTGCTGTGATATTCCTTGAATTCCCCTGGTGTTCACAGCAGTCCAGTAGGGGAGGAGGTGTGTTATCACTGCCAGGAATGTTCATCTCTCTGCTGACAAACGCCCGAGGAGGGACAGGGAGGGGCAGGTTTGGCTGCTACCCAGGCACACCAGTCCTGCCCTTGGCTCCTGAGGAACCCTGAAGAGGGATCCTGGGGAACCCTGAGGAGGGATCCTGGGGAACCCTGAGGAGGGATCCTGGGGAACCCTAAGGAGGGATCCTGAGGAACCCTGAGGAATGATCCTGAGGAACCCTGAGGAGGGATCCTGAGGGAGGGATCCTGAGGAACCCTGAGGAGGGATCCTGAGGAACCCTGAGGAATGATCCTGAGGAACCCTGAGGAGGGATCCTGAGGAACCCTGAGGAGTGATCCTGAGGAACCCTGAGGAGGGATCCTGAGGAACCCTGAGGAGGGATCCTGAGGAACCCTGAGGAGGGATCCTGGGGAACCCTGAGGAGTGATCCTGGGGAACCCTGAGGAGGGATCCTGAGGAACCCTGAGGAGGGATCCTGAGGAACCCTGAGGAATGATCCTGAGGAACCCTAAGGAATGATCCTGAGGAACCCTGAGGAGTGATCCTGAGGAACCCTGAGGAGGGATCCTGGGGAACCCTGAGGAATGATCCTGAGGAACCCTGAGGAATGATCCTGAGGAACCCTAAGGAATGGCTCCTGAGGAACCCTGAGGAATGATCCTGAGGAACCCTAAGGAATGATCCTGAGGAACCCTGAGGAATGATCCTGAGGAACCCTGAGGAGTGATCCCGAGGAACCCTAAAGAATGGCTCCTGAGGAACCCTGAGGAATGATCCTGAGGAACCCTAAGGAATGATCCTGAGGAACCCTGAGGAGTGTCTCCTGCTGGGAGGGAACCCATCCTCATGCTGGTTCCTGACCTGGCCGTTTCCAAGTCGTTCCTCAGCCAAGGGGTCTGGCCCAAATCCCACAGCTCTGTTTCTGGTTTAGGCTCCGTTCACTGGAGATATATGAACAGGTATTGAATTGTCTTTTAATCCCATGGTATTCTGGGATACACTTGGGGGAATGGCACTGCCCCTGCATCGAGGCAGGCATTCCCATTTGGGTCCTGCATTCCCTTTGATGCCGTGAGCAGAGGCTCCATGAATTCCTGCTGCTCATAAACATCAGTTGAATATTTGTCGAAGGCTTTTAAAGGAAAGGGCAGTTTTTTATTCAGCCAGTCCATTAGCCATATCCTATTTTTTTAGCACATTCTGAACACTTAAATAAAACACTATTCACACTGAAACAATTTTGATTTTTCAGAATTTTCAGTGGTCTCTACATTGTCTTATTTTTTCATCATCATTCTAATATGATAATAAGACCCTCATTTCATGCAGAACTGAGGAACCGAATTTGTCATGGGCATGACCTGCTAATGACACTGAGAGAACAGAGTCTGGGAGGTCTCATTCTTCTCATAAAATCATTTTGTTCCTTTTTTTAATGCATATTCTTCAGAAGGGAAATTTTTAAGCAGAACTATAACCCCAAGTAGATTGAACAAACACATGTAACTTCTAAAATTTGTATACAAGTATTCAGATGCTAGTAGGAAATGTTAGTAATTGAAAGACTGTGTTTAGGTTTCTTAGGAAAATAAGTAATTTACTGCTTTTTATATGTATCTTCTAATATCATCCTAAAATGATGGATATCTGTCATGTTCCCAACATACCGGGAAAGCCTGTGTGATGTGCAGTTCTCAACTGTAATTTCACTGTGATTTTACAGGAAAAAAACCTGCCATGTTTTAGAAGGAATTAATAGTTGTGCTAGTTAAGTGTTTGCAAACAACAGCCCTTCACAGCAGTCTTTTATAAGGCTCGTTCATATATTTTTGTCCTAAAAGTATATAAATTCCTGCCTCTTCGACTAAGTTACTATTCAGTAAAACAGTTAATGGTTGAGGATTCAACCAAATGGTTAAATGTATTTGCCAGTCCTAAAACACCCAATCAATTCAAGTAGAATTCCTCCAAAAAATCTGTGACAGAAAAAAATGGTCATTGTAATATCTTCTTTTTTTTTGCCTGAAACACTTCATTATTCATGATGGTGTATGGACTGCATGTAGAACTTGGCTTAGGCGTGCTCCTTCCACACTTGGGTCTCCAGTGAGCTCTTAAAATGGCCTTAACACGTCCCTGAGGCTTTTCCTTCCAGCCTAGTCCAGGAAGAGAGCAGATCAATCTCCATCATGGTCAGGTGACAGGCATGTGGAGCCTGCCTCTGGTTAACCAGGCGGTGTCATGTGTGGGTTTTATCTGCTGGCCACATCTTGAACAAGTTTGTGTTGGGGCACACTGCCTTCTCCTTGGACATTTTGCAGTTTTTTACAAGGCTTTGGAAATAGGAACAGATTTTTTCCCCCCCTCCCTTATGAAACGACGATGGATTTTGTCCTGTTGGATCTGTGGCACATGGAGATGAAATGTGTACCCATAGCTGGAGGTATTTCCAAAGCTGTCATTTGCCATAAGTTGATGTCTGGGGCAGTCATGTCTCTGCCCTGCTCGTTGACACACACTTGACTATTTGTGCTGACATTTATGGTCTGCATTATATTAATGGCTTGTGATTCCCCTCTACGATTGCTCCATGTAAGGGAGTTTGTCCTGTCAGAGGTACTTCTGCTGTGTCTGTGTTGCTTTTGCAGATTCCTGTGCTTGCTGAGAACACTTGACTGATGCTGGGGAATGATGTATAACCTGCTAAGCCATCAGTGACAGATACACATTACATGTGCTCACAGCAGCCCAGATGGCAGTGCTATGGGATCTGTTCTCCCTTCAGCAGGCCTTAATTGAGATTCAGCTTTGTTTTCTGGAATTTATGAAACTCTTAAAAATTACTGGGACGGAGTTATTTGAGACTGGAGGATGGATTTTTGATGTTGCATGTTCTCTTCTAAATCCATTTTATTTATGTAGGAGTTCTGCAAGATAATGTAGGTGACTTCTAATTCTTCATCCTCCACATAGGTGTATTTTGTTGACGGGGGTCCAGCTTCACAAGACTGTCATAGTGATGATTTTTTTTCTTAAAATATACTCTGGAAAAGTATGAGAGAGAGAATTAGATCAACATTAATTCAAAATTGGCTTACTTAATACTTTGACTAATATATGAACACTCTTTTTAACTCCGTTTTTTCTTTTTCCTCTCTGTCCTTTTGATCTGAAAAATGGTAACAAGGGTGCTTAAAGTTAGGAAATGTGTTCTGCTAGTGAAGGCACAGGAGCTGGAGTACAGGAAGACCAACTTTCCTACCCTGTTCTTCCACAGCCATTGACAATATTTGGTTAATATAAGTTCATTTTTTGCTTCCATCTCTGTATCCGAAAAAGCAGACAGTCTCTCAAGAATCATGTTGCACACGAGCAGCCAATAAGCACTAGCTGACTTCCATATCCAGTGATGAAATTTATGATACAAATGGAAAATATTATCTGCTTTTACAAATTGTGGCCAAATACAAAGTATCATTTGCTAACAAGAGCGCTTTGTCTGAGTTAAAAGAACTCAATAGTAATCTTATAATGTGATTTCTGTGTTCCAATGCTGAACATGTGTAGCTGGTTCTACCATTTCCTATGAAGTGATTCTCTTTTCTGACAGTAAAAGTAACAAGGGGCTTTGCAGTCATAAAGACAGTGAATTGGTTCTGATTTATACGAGACTTCATTGCTTTTCACTGTAAAAATCTATCATAACAATGAGATTCCAAGATAATATATCCATATTGCTACTCTTCAGGACAGTAGTACTCTGTACTCAGAAAATGTCAATGTAATTTATTTGCATTTATTTACTTTTTCTGTATTTTCCTTACTTGCTCCTGGTCATGTTTAGTTGTAGTTACCTTTGAAAGCTGGGATGCCTTTGGGTACCTAAATGGGCATTCAGTTATGATACAAAAGTTTGATAATTCTTTAGTTATCATAGTAGTATGCTGTAACTCTGAATGTGGAGAAGCCAGCTTTGAGTTGTCCAAAGGCATAATTTCTTATGGCAGTAAAACATCAAAGTGTCCTATATCTGCTCTAGCATTTGTGAAGGTAGGGTTTGGGTTGACTCCTGCTTTCTGCTGGCAGAGGAATTCCCTCAGAGCTGAGTAGAAGGGTGACTGTTGATCCTCAGCATCCAAACCCACCTGATTGTTAGAGTCTCTGTGCCTTCTGCTTTTTGCAGAAGTGCAGCTCACAGAGGGGTTTGGAGCTGCCCTGGAGGGACCACAGTCCCAGGCATTCCTCCAGGCAAACAGCAGCTTTTCTCCCTCAGCTGACATTCCTCTGGAAAGACAGAACCCATTTGATGTTTTAGATCACTAAAGCTAATAGAAAAATGCTTCCAGAATCAGTTTTTCTCATCTGATTGTTTTCCTCCCAGGATGTTGTTGGTGGGTGTTTCTTTTTTCTTGTGGTTTTTTGTTCTAACCAGTGTAATGCAAACCTAGTTATGTCAAAAACAAGGTGATGTACAACCTGCACAATACTAACGAGCTATTTAGTGTAAAAAAAAGTTAAAATCCTGACATTATCAACTGCAAAATTGATCTGAAAAGGTTCAAATCAAGTCCCTTGATGCAATCCCCTGTGGTGATTTGAGGCACTGCCCAGTTGGCAGTGGAGGGTCAGTAACTTCTCCAGGGCAGCAGGAGCTGCACAGACACCACGCTCACACGTGGCAAAGGAATTCACATTCTGCACCTTGGTAGGGCCCTTTTGTCTTGTTAAGTGAAGGCACTGAAAGATTACCTTAAATTTAGTGATGTTTTACTTCTAATGTGGATTTGTATCTGTTCCTTACACTGCTGTGTGTGGGGCAGACATGCCAGGAGATAGAATTCTGTGATTTTTCACTTATTTAAAGTATACCTGGAGTAAATAAATTACTGCATTTTGATTTAGCATTTTTTTTTCCAGTCAAAGCTGATGCCAAAAGAAATTCCAACTCAGTGTTCACTGCTTCATCTTGAAAACTTTCATGAGTTTGTCCCTGCTATCCATTCTTGGTGTATCTGATAGAATTTTGCTGAAAGAGAATAAATTCTGACAAGCTGGGGGGAAAAAAGAACCCAGTTCACCTTTCCTACCCTCAGCCTGTCATCATGATATGTGACTGTCTTTGCAGCAAAGGAGGAATCTTAGTCTTTTCTTTGCCACCTTTGCCATGAGGTACATCAGAAAGGAAGCATTTTGAAATGCAGTCCTTGCTGCTGAAATGGAGAGCTGATGGTCTTTAAATTGGATAACAGAACAGTATAGAAGTGGGGGTAAAATGCAAGTGTGTCTTACTCTCCACAGATCAGAAGTTTCACACTGAACAATGAAGAGGAGCACTGGGACTAGATGTAAAAAAAAAAAAAATGCTCAAGGGGATAGACCTACCTCAGTGTGATTCATTGATTTAGACACAGCTCTATATGTCAGGTAAGGATGAAATGTTGAGACAGCTGAGATTGTTCACTTAGTGAAGACAATCCCTTAGTAAGTGTTAGTGGTATTGAAATGAAGTGTTAAAGAATTAGTTAGCTGACTGTGAAAAAAAATGAATAGGTCTTTCAAATTACCTAATGGAAAGCTAAAGGCATTAGCTCCCAAGCAGGGAGTATTAAAGGCCTTGTGCTGTGTTCACTGAGACGGATGGAATGACTGTGAATCAAGGTCTACTACAGAAGATAAACAGCTCTCTGATAAATACGTTTGGAAAGAACCCGCTCTCGTGCATCTCAGGCTTCCCTAAAGCAGGAGCAGTTTGTGTGAGCTCAGGCTGCTGAGCTCATTGCTACTTTTATTAATCACTGCACTGTAACAATTAAAGATCATCAGTAGTGTGTGTAGAGTTTTAGGAGTAAAATGAGTTTGGTGCTCTTGAAAAGCTTAGAGCTTAACGGAGTAGTACATTTCTCCAACAAATTGTAGCAATCACACTTCCACTGTCGTCATACTTCTGATGGATTTTCCCACCAGGAAGGGGGACAGCTCTGCCTAGAGTTCCCAACTTGCAGGTCTTTGCATCACACAGGAGAACTTCCTTTTTCTCCCCCTCTTTCTGTGAAAGACGTTGTCAGCCGTGGGCTGAAAGGCAAGTGTTGCTCTTGAGTCACAGAACAGGTAGATTAGAGTATTTTATTAATGAATGGTTTCAGTGCTTTCAATTGACAAAATTAGGAACTTGGGTCTGCCAGCTGACAACAGAGGGAGAATAAAATACTGTCTGGAGTCATGGAAACTAATAAATCCTCCCATGACAATATTTAACAGGTTGGTAGAGGGGATAAAATTACCTTTCATAAAAATGCTGTGCAGATGGTAAAGCTATGGGAATTAAGACTGGATCAAAATTCTCTGAAAACATCAAATCATGGAAATTGTAGTGGGGATTGATTAAGCTGGTGTGGAAATCGCTTCTGCCTTATAATTCTCCAAGGACTTGTTCAGATATTTTGGTTAGTTGATAAATCATCTAGTGATTTTCAACACGTGCTGTGTTTTGATACTTGACTTAAACCCCCAAATTTTTTGAGTTGGCTCTTTGTAACGTGCATTTGCTGATGCTACATGGGAGGCTCAGATTGTATCAGATTATATCAGATTGTATCAGATTGTATCAGATTGTATCAGATTGTATCAGATTGTATCAGCTGCTGCCTCAGTGGCACTTTCACACCTCCTGTTCATTCGGGTTTGTTTGGAGTTGCAGGAAAATGGGAACAGCTGAGAGAATTTGGTGTCTGAATTTACCATACAAATTAGGTACAACTGTAAACCAAATCCGTGTTCTTTTGATTCTGTGCTCTCACTCTTTTCTTTCTTCAGTACTTCTCTGAACATACTTCAAAAAGGATGTCGTGGCTTTTTAAGAGAACAAATGTATATTGACATTTGATTTGGGATGGAGTCAGTTTGTAATATAAACAATTTGTAACTGTTAGGATGCTTCAAGGCTTTTTCATTACACTCCTCTAAAATTTGGGCCACATAAAGGTCAGCAGAGAAAAATAATAGTTGGAAAACAAAAGAGAAAAATTTTGTTTCAGGGAAAGTGAAAGAAAATGAATAATTTTCTGTTAGATATAGATTTGCAGGGAAACTGATTAAAAAAAAAAGTTTTTTTTTTAAAAAAGATTGCCTCTTCTACCGGAATATTGTATATTACTAGCATGAAATACTTGTACAAAGCAAAGTTTTCATGATTTATGGTGTTTACTTTTTGCATATCTCAGCTCAACAATGAAAGGAGTCTTATGCAGTTGCTCTTGGGCTTAAAGTCAGCTGTTATTTAGTATCAACAGTCTATCAACTAATAAAAGCTACAACGTTTGATTTACAAACCCACCAGGAGAAAGATTTTGTTTGTTAAAAAGGACCTTTTCCAGAGCTATTAAAAGAATCACAGAAATATTTGCTGTTTGTTTTAGGTTTATACATCTGGCCTCAGTTTCCTATCAAATATTTGCACTTCTGAGCTAAAAATTGCTGGTTTCTGTCAGCAGTGCACATATCAACAAAGGAAAACAAGAACAGTAGTGGGAGTGGAAGACTTTGATCTTTCACATTTTTCTCTCCAACTGCTGATGGTGATTTTTGACCCCCATGTGTTAAAAAGGTCAAAGAATCACTGCTAAGTTCATTCCAGGTGTCCTCAGATTGACAAGAGATTTGTTTTATGGAGCACTGAAAATGGAGAGACAAAAGATGTCGGTCTGAGGTAGCACAGGAGGGGCAGGAAGAGGGGAAGGAAGGCTCCTGTGAGCAGTTTGTGCCTGAAGCAGCAGTGGAGGAGTCTGGTCCAGCAGCAGTGATGGCCAGGACAGAGCCCTGTCAGCCAGGACAGCTCTTCTGGGAGTAGGTGCTACTTAATGAATATTGTTCATGATGATATTGCAGTTTGTTTGCAACCTGAACACATGATAAGAAAAGAAGAGAAAAAATGCAGTAATGCATATTCTGGGTCAGGATTTACCTGGAGGCTGCAGACACGCTACAGATTCATTTTTTGTTGGTCTGGGAAAACTGGCCTTCACGTAAACACTTTTTTTGTTCGCTGCTGCAGGAGCTGAGTGATTCCTACCGTGCATTATTTTCACACATTATTTTAGTCATATCAATAAAGTGAAGTAGCAGTATTTCACTAACAGTGATTACTTAAGTCTTACATTATAGGATTAGTGGGTTTTCTCTATAAAAAGGTAATTTCACACAATGCTGACAGTACACCAAACGTAAATCTCTTAGGTTTTGCTTTGCAAGATGTAGTTGTTTGTGCAAAACATTTTAAACATGTTGAATTAGTGATTTTGGTCACTTTCTGAGATATTTAGTGCTTATAGCTACTAGAGCCTTGCTCCTGCAGACTTAGAGCTCATGTAACTTTGCTACAGTGTGAAACCACTGAAACTAAGCTTAGGAGTACTTTTGAAGTGTCACAGCTCTCAGCTGTAATTCCAGACTCCTTTTTATAATATACAACTACCACTGGCATAAATATTTTTTAAAAATTCTTCATAAAAAGATGTGATAACCATGAATGGCATTGATAAGCAGGTATTATTTATTTATATATATATACATCACAGTGCTTTTGAAGATTTGTTGTGGTAGGTGCTTTTCCTAGTGCAGCAGGTTGCCTTCAACGTGTGCAGCAGTAAGTACATGGGTAATTCTGTTGAAATGTGTGCACTTCAGCAGGACTGAAGTCAAAGTGAAAAAACATGCCTTGATGGAGAATACCCAAAGGCAAGGCAGACGAAAAAATAAAAGCAGAAAATGCTATTATACTCAATTTTAGTCATAGCAAGTGGATACACAGAGGTTAAACCACTTGCCTCAGGCCATAATGAAAGCCTGTGAAACAGTGAGGAACATAACCTGATTTCTTTTATCAATCCAGTCTTAAGCATGAGATATCCTTTCTTTTGGAGAAGAATTGTCTTATGTAATTGTTGACAATGTCAGAGTAGGATGTTTCCCTGCTGTAAGGACTCGTGAGTTACATCCTGTTCTGGTGGATGTTTGCAGGAACTTGCTGCTACTCAGAAATTGTGGAAAAGTAGATGGTAGTGTGTAACTAACATAATTAGGGTAGGGTAATTACTGAGAATTAATGACTCTGTTACCAAGAAGCTGTAGGTGTGTAGAGGTGTGTGTGTGTGGCTGCACAGAACAGGGAGGCAGCTTTCCAGTTTGACTTGTGTGTCTTTTTGTACTTCTTTACATTTATTTATTTGAAGTGCTTAAATGTAAATCTGGCTCATGCAATGTGAGTGTATAAGAATGCAAATCATGCTGCTCACTGTCTCAGTTACATATTTGTGTACATAATGCTTGTTGAGAAGATAGGAATTTACCTAGGACTTAGTAAAAAGAAGAAAAGGCAAAATACCCCGAACTCAGAAATCTCTTCGAATGTAAAAGAAATGGCAGAAGCAGGAAAAGAAAGGGGAATTTTTCTGCCTGTTGTAAGAAGTGCTGCCCCGAGTCGTGTCCAGTTTGGAGCTTGGTGCTCATGTGCCAACTCCCTTGTCCTGCCTGTTCCCTGTGAGATGCAGGGCTGCCTTAGTTCAGTCTGTGGCACTGCTGGGACAGTGACACTGTGTCACTTCTTGCTCACTCCACGGGGGTGATTTCAAGGCTGAAGTGGCTTCCTTATGCTCATGAGGGTCTATTTGGAAAAGTAGTTGGGCCCCCTTTTCTTCCTGGAGGAATCAGAGAAACAGCCTGTTCTGGTGTGCCAGGCAGCTGATTCTGCCCTTCCCATTCTGCTGTGTACTTAATGTTATGAATGTTTTATTAGTAATGTACAGAGAAGGAAAATGGAAGACAGTGATGTGTCCTGAAAAGTAATGTTATATTGTGACAAAAGTCCTTTCAAGTTTGAATTCCTTAAATATAATGACCCTGTCTTCTTAACATGGTCCCAAACTGTTTCTCTTTTTCAATCTCTGTTCTCAGCACTGTGTTTTTGACACAATATGTATCTACTCTCTGCCTTCTTAATTTCGAAAACTAAAGATCAAATCAGCTTCATTAAAACAGTCATCAGTCTAGTTATTTAAAACAAAGGACATGCTTTGACACTAACTACTACACTCTAATTACACCTAGAATTAAGTTTATCATTGAAGAACCTGGCTTAAAATATAAAGAAAAAAATCTCCATTTGTACTTAACTTGACATTTGGACAATAGACACGTTCCATGGATTTTCCTTTGTAGAAAACAAATCCAGCATGTTAGAAAAAGCTTCTCCTTCGGTACAGGTAAGTGCAAGGCCTTTGAAGTCAATGACACGGTGTGGAGTTTCTTCTCAGCTATTAAAAACTTTTGCTGAGTATTCTCAGCCATGTGAGCAAAGGCATTTTGACAAATCTCCAAAATAAATTTGGTTGCCCAGCTGGTTCAAGCTGGAATACTTAACTGGGCCTTTTGTGCCGAAATAAACATCCCCCAGTTCCATTTGTGAGCCTTTCCAGTTCCCTTTGAGTGGATTAATGAAGTGCTCTTTGGCAGCCTCCCCAGGCTTTTGACAGTCAAAGGTTGTTTAGATAAAGGGAGTATTGGTGAGAAAAAAATCAATATGAATTTAATATGGAATTATGAATTAAGCCTGTTAAACTTGCCTGTTGTGTTAACTTTTCACTTTTAAGTGCTTCAGATCTTCTCTCCATTAAAATCAAATAGTCTATCTTAAGAGCTTTATCAAACTGCACTCTGAGCTTGTTTTCTTCTTTTAACTTCTTCCCATTGTCTTCCAGATATTAGCATTCATAGAGCTTTTAGAGCACAAGAAACCATAAAACACATCACTGTATCTCTCAGAAAAATACTGAGTTCAGTTTCAGCTGTCTGTAAATTATGGAACAAGGATCTTCCTTCGTTGTTTTTTCCCCCCTTAATTTCTTGTGCCCAAATGGTGTTTGTTTAGGTAGTTTCCTGCATTGTACCCCACACTAAATAGGATGGGTTTTGACTCCTGCTGAGCAAATAAAGCCAAACAACTTTCTTTCTCAGCTGAGGTCATGTTTTTGATCATCTAGAAATACCCTTACTTGGTTAAAACTGAAGCTTTGGCTGTAGGAACTAGGGTCTTCTTGTTTCTGTTGTGTCTTTTCCTTAACCTGGAGTGGAAATACTCCAGTTGACTTTAATGGAAGTGACTTTAATTAGATCAGACCATGCTAAATGTGCAAATGCATTCAGAAAGGAGAATGTTTTCCTGTAATTGCTCTATACTCGGCAGTTATAAATATGTTCATAAAGCAGCTTAGACTGATGGGAGCTGATGAGATTCTGAGTGATGTAATTATATACTTTTGCCATCTAGTACAACCAAAAACTGTTTATCCGTTTTTTCTTTTCTTGTCTATATTAATAAGCTGTAGAAGTAAATAAAAATCCCTGCAGCAGTGGAAAGCATAATCACCCTGACTGTTTATTCCGAAAATCCCATTCACTTAAAGGGCTGGCAATCTTGTCTTGAGTAGCAGCACTGAGCAGATGCTTTTGTTGTAATAGCCAAAGAGGAATTTGGACTGTAAAAATGGCATTTTTGATAGTAATGCAGGAATTTTGGCATAACAAACTTCGTAGTGCTTTCCATGCATGTGTATTCTTGGACAACTCTTGGTGCAATCCTTACAGGTACTGTTTTACAATGATCTAGCTGATCTCTGGACGTAATAGCTCTTCTGAGTCTCATGTGCAACCAGATGCCCCTTCCTCAGTTTAGAATCACTGGGGGAGTTGCTGTGACTGTTCCTATCAGGCATAGCACATACTGATATTAATCATCATTCTTTTGCCTGTCTCCCTCTGGGGTTACTCCTCTGCATCTCAGCCTGCTCACTCCTCCATCGTGTCTGGGCCCAGCTTTCCCTTGCCTCTCTCGGTTTTGGTCATTAGCTCTGCTGCTGCAGACAGGCTCAGCCTGCATTACCTTGCTTGGCTTTCTGCCAGACACCCACGATTATTGGTTAGATAATGTTCAGGTGACCCACACCAAACACTGCACTGCCACAGCTCCCTCTAAAAGCAATTTTACAAACTCGCTCAAGATCTCTGGCAAGCTAAGTGGGAAAAAAGGAACCCATCACCTCCTGTAAATAATTATAGCTGTCTTTTGAAATTCACTTGCAACTGTGGCAACAGATAGAAATAATATAAAACCAGAAAAAACTCCCTAAATGGCAGTCAGATGTACTATGATACAGCAACCAGAGTAAACTTACTACCTAGAAATTTCTAATATAACTCCATCCACAAGACTGACTCACTGAGATGTGTTGGGCAAGATAGGTAGAAAAGGGAAAAAGGAGAGCCTCAGGAAGCATTTCCCCCCTAAACTTTATGTGTGAGCCAAAAGATTTTTCACATTCTGGCTGCTGAGAAGTGTCTTTCCTTTCTTGTGGTCCACAGGGAAAAAGAGCTGTTTTCCTTGTGACAGGCTATGAACAGTCTTTGAAAAAAGAGTTTGCCCAGGCAGCCCCGTTGCTGTGCCTGCAGGGACAGGGAGCAGTCCCCTGCCTGGTGGCCAGAAGCACTCGCTGCAATTCCTACCATCCCAGGCTGCTGCTTTCCCAAAGAATGATGAAAATAGGCTTCCCTGCATCCCAGCATCTATGGATCCTGTCAGATAATAGAAATGGTTTATGCATGGATTGCTTATTGACCAGTTGCCAAATTGTTACTGATGCACTTGATTTCCTCACGTTAACTTAATTTATAGTGAACAGCTGTAACATAAGGAGGCTTTAATAAAGCCAAACTAATAACCCATTGGTTTGCAAGTGTATGAATTGTACCTGAGGTGAACTCCACGGAGCCAGGCACAGCGAGGCCACTGAGGGACTGCAAGCAGCTCACGAGGCAGCAGGGGATGTTAGCAGACAGGGAGAAAATTCCTCTCCTGTAATTCATACTGCATGCAGGCTGCCTTCAGTGCAGCGTGCTGGGATTTGGCACGTGAGAGTGTCCTTGTGCCAGTTGTTTCTGCTGGAGCTTTGAGTTGCCACCTTCCACGAGGACTCTCCACCAGCTCTGCTCTCTCCTCCCGAGCACTGCTCGCTCACCACTGCCAGGCAGGGCCTCTCTCTACATCAGTAGGAGCATTCTCTGAAAAGAAAAAATAACAAATAGAGCTGAGTTTAAAACACACCACTTCCCATTTTCAAAAAGATAAATGGGAAGAGTTTTTATCATAATCTGATCAAACCAGAACTTATTTCTTTTATCTCATGAAAGAGCCAATTCCCCAATATTCAGATGTAGCTTCCTGAAGCTCAGTCCTCAATTCATGTGTGACTCAAAGAGAGCTGACTTTCAGATCAGCGTTGAGCACCTGTAGCTCCCCCAAGCTTCCCTGGGAGCCGTTTGTGCTCCTCATTTGGGGTAATTGGGCCCTCAGAGATTCTGGCAGCAGCACTGGCAGGCATGGCCAGGAGGTGTCCCTGCCTGTGGCACGGTGGTGGCAGCCTGTGATTCCAGGGCTTCTCGCTGAGTCCAGCAAACTCTTACGATGAACCAAGGGAGGGAGATTGTACCCCAAAAGTTTGGAGGTTTTTTCTCTTTTATTTTTGTTTGTTTGTTTGTTTCCCTTTCGTTTTCCAGGCAGGCATACATTTTATGTAGCTCTTTCCTCAAAGGCTCTTCCTGCCCTGCAGAAACTCATCCTGTAGATGAGCTTCCAAACTTTGCCTCGTGGAGGGAGGCAAACCTGCAATCCTTCAGATTTACAGCAGCTTCAGACTGCTTCATTCTATCACAACCAAATCACGTTGCCTGACAATCTAACTCTCCTCTTACTTAACCAAGAATTTTTAGGCATTTTACCAACACAGGCCCTCAGCTAATCTGTTCATATTATTACACCTTGTCATCTGGTTTGCTTTTAATGTGCAGATACTATTCTTTGCATTTTGTGAATGCTTCTCACTGAGTTTAGGAAATTAAACAGGCTTTTTTCTGTCTCTTGATTGATTGGCACTAAACCTGGACATACAGCTTGGGGAAAAATTATTAAATCAATAATAACTTGTGACAATAATAATTATTGTCACATCTGGAAGAGATTCTAAGTCTTTTAGAGGGACTCTTTAGTAGCATGGTGTTGTCTGTTCTCAGTATCAAAATATTTAATAGAAGATTTACCAGTATGACTTTAAATTATTGTAATATTAGTGAAACAAGATTAGCACACAGGGAGGGATAGCAGAGGAGTCTGTTTCACATGCAGAAGGCTATGAAAAGTCTAGTGCTATATTTAAGAGATGAACAAACGGCTGCAAGCAGAGAGAAAAGAGGATATTTAATGTCACAGCTAAAAAACCAATAGGTGTATGGACCCTCCCGTGTGCCAAAAAATCAGAAAGTACATATGATTTGAAAATTGCTGTACCGAGCTCTAGGAATTAGGCCTCACTTCAAATGCCTATTAAATATGTTTCTGTACAACAGGGCCATCAAGCTTAGCTTATTTTGTCAGGAGATGGTTAAGAGTGAGAATTCTCGCAGTCTGTGTATTTTCCTGGTTTGTGTTACCATGAGAGAGGATTTTGAGGATTTTGAGCTGCATTGCTCTTTTTTTTTTCTTTATGTCTTGTATGGAGGTCTCAGGCTTAAAATCAGAACATGGCCTGTGAATTAATTGTGTGTGATTTTAGGTGAGGACAGGGGCAATTTTTGGTTGGATGAGAGAAGGAGAAAGCAGGAGGTGTGTTCAGAGAGCTGCTCAGTGAGATGCCCACACTGAACAGGATTCAGTCAGAGGCTGCAGCTGGTGGGCTCTTCAGTGCTGGGAGCCACTGCCCCTTTGTTTGGGCTCCACTCAGGGCCATGGAGACACAACCTGATCAGTCTCTCCAGACAAAATTTCACAAGAGGGACCGTCTCTTTTCTTACAGGGAGTTGGATTTTTATTCCTTTGCATTTTGGAGAAGGTATGGTTTCAGACAGGCAGGGGGGGTGGTTTCCTACTGCACAGGATCAATTGCTAGAAATGGTGTGTTGGCTTCCTGGAGAATCCAGAGCACTGGCTGGCATGGAGGGATCAATATCAGATGGTTGGATGATGAAGTTTTGACAATTGTTTTTGTATCAACACTTTCCCTAAAGCAAGGATGGGAAATTCTCTCTTCCTTGCCAAGGTGTGCATGAGCCAGCAGACACTTGTGGCAGATTGCACGTTATCCACGTGTTAACATGATCAGTTGTTGATTCTTTGAGGTCAGGGAAGGGCCACCTACACATTTCCATCTCTTCTGCCACGGTGCACGTCAGCACAGCACCACAGTCCCTCTTCTGCTTCTCCCCAAAACCTCTGGGCTCTGAGCAGTGGCACAGGAGTGGCGAGGCAGGGGAGCTGCACAGGGGCTGGAATGTTGCAGCTGCTGCCTGGAGGGACCCACGGGCCAAACTCTGCCTCGTGCAGGAGACTGTGGGAGGGCACAAGGAGGCCCAGACCCACCCAGGGCAGCTGCCCTGACTCCTGGGGACAGCCAGTGCTTCCAGAACAATCCCCAGTGCTGGGAGCCTTGGGAACTGAGCCCCAGGTCAGTGTGCCAGCATTGCAGGCTGCTGTACACAGAATAATGCACAAGAGTTAGCAGGGACTTACAGCCACTATGAGACTTTGTGTGCAGGTTCTGGTTGATTGATGGGGTTTTCTGGGTTCTCAGTAGGGTTTTTCAGTCTGATAGCTCCATGTAAATGAGGGCTGCAGAGTGCAGTTGGCTGAAGGCAGGTGAGAGCAGTTGAAGGCAGTGATGCCGGGCTGGTGACGGGCCTCACCTTTGGAAAAGGAGCAGAAAGCAATGGAATAGCTGGGAGAATTTAGGGAGGCCGTGCAGGATCCTGCCCTGGGCTAAGCTGAGGCAGGAAGCTTTGTGACTGACTAGCAAACAGCTGGAATAAAAATGAGCTGGAGCTGCTGAGAAGGGAGATGGTGTCTGCTCCCCAGGACATTTCCAGCAAGAAGTAAAACTATGAAAATTAACTTTGGAAAATATGAGACACATAGAAATAGCTAGAAAATGTGACTGCTCTAAAATTTCTTTGTCATCTTGGTAGCCAGATGATGAAGTAGATGAATGACTGCAAAGCTAGTGGTGTTATAAATAGTCTGGGGGGGATTTCAATCTAAATTATACATTCCCTGTAAACATTTCAACATTTTGTTTAGGATTGAGAAGCAAATAAATGAAAGAGAAGAGAAAGTGAAATGCTGTGATAGGTGATGTTCAAACTTCAGTTAAGTTGGAGAATGTTAAAGGAAATCAATGTTTTGAAGGGACTGGGGCAAGAAGGGTAGTTCTTGGTCACTAGGAGACAGTGTGAAGAATGAAAGGAATAAACATCAGCTGTAGAAAAATATATATTTACTGTTTTTTAACAAAAGCCTTGAACTAGAGACATTCTGAAACAGGAGAAGAAAAATTCAGAAATCCCTGAGACCCAAGCCACTGCAACAACCAGTGGAGATCAATGTATCTTTCATCTAATGCAAGTAAATATTTTCTAGTAAATTGTGTCACAAATAGCTGTAGCACAGCTGAAAACAAGATTTCCATGCATCAAATAAATATAGAATGAACACCGTGACATTGAAACCAGAACTGGACTTTAAAAACTATGAAGTGTTTCTGTCTAACAGCACGATAGGATCTAAAAAGTGTTTCCATGTGATTTTTGTTTTCCTCTTAAGATA
This sequence comes from Pipra filicauda, assembly GCF_003945595.2. Taxonomy (NCBI): domain Eukaryota; kingdom Metazoa; phylum Chordata; class Aves; order Passeriformes; family Pipridae; genus Pipra; species Pipra filicauda. The sequence goes on from NW_024104498.1 coordinate 305,370, forward strand.
AAAACATCCTAATGGTTGAAAGGAAATGAAAATATTTGGAATAGCTTGTTGGTGTTTATTCAGTTGTTACTTACTTGACTAAATGTTGCATAAATGTAGGTGTAAAATATAACGTGTAGAAACTTCTCTATTAAAAATTTACATAAGTAAACTCTTAATGAAATAAAGATTAGAAGTTTGACATGATTTTAAGAAATTAGTGGGACTTCTCTGATGCACAAAATACATTATATTTTTAAACTGTTGTATTGTATAAGGACTTTGCATCTAGATCCTTTTATATGAGTCAAAATATGTATGCAAAAGAGATTCTAAATTTTTAGGGGAAAAAAATCACTATCTGACAGTTACTTTAAATAGTGCCATGACTGTAATGATGATGATAGTTAGAAAAATAAATCTGACTGATTTCCAGAATTTCTCCAAGATGCAATGCCTTTTTAATAAGGAGATAATTTGACAGGGAGAAAAAGATTTATAATACAGAGGTACTTTCATCTGAAGTTACGAAGAAACTACCTACACCCCATTATTAACTCCTCTAAGATAACTCCTTAAAAAATCCAGCTACTTGTAAGGAGGAGGCTGATCCAGGACCTGCAGGTTTCAGGTCTGGGAGCATTTACAGCTTGGGGTGCACAGTGTGTTTTGTCAGTTTAGCAGCTGAACCAAACAATGGTAAAAACCCCAAACAAAACAGAAATAGATTCTTGAGGTGATGAACTTCTCTACTGATATTTTGTGAACACCTCAGCACTATATGAGAGGTGTAGACTTATTCTCTCTTTCCCACCCGCTGGGAGTAGAGGAGGGAATTGAATTTGCTTTGTTGTAGAGAGGGAGGCTAAGCCTGGATAATGGATGAGAAGAATGATGCACAGCTCTGGATTTCCCAGAGAAAATCGGGTCAAAACCATTGTATTCAACCTAACTGAAATCTCATTTTCATTTAAATAATTTTCTCATCTTTAGTTAAATAACTTGGGTGGGCATTCACCATCTCCACACAGTCAGAACCCACGGCTACCAATCCCTCCTTAAGAAAGACAAGGACAAAGATGAAACCAGCCTCAGTTTAGAACTGTTCTAGAATTCCAGACTGGTTTTAAGCATATGGTAGGCAGCTGTTGTCAGGCTTGCACTGACAGGCCAGGATTTGTAATGTTGTGCATAGTGTCAGTTTGTCATATATTACTTTCAGAACAAATTTTGGGGGAGAAGGGTAGAAAGGGGAAAGAACAACTATTTTTGAAACCTGTTGTTTTCCATGTTTTTGTCAGGCTGAACATTCTCAGAGTTGACATAATCCCGAGCTCTCACAGCCTTTGTTTTCACCTTGTTCATCTTTCATGCTCTCCAATACAAGTGTGGAACTCCATTGATCACTGCTGGGTGTATCCTGCTGGTACACCTGCACCAGTGAGCAGAGAAAACTCCTGAATCGGTGTCTCAGCTCTCTCAGTGCCATGGCTCATGCCAGCACGTGTATGGGCAAGGAGGTCCTGTTTCAGAGACAGTATTCCTAAGGACTGTTGTCCCACCTTCCCCAGAGGTGGGACACAAGGATGTGTGGTTGGGAAAGCTGGTATATTCTGCTTTTTTTAGAAGATAGATGTTCAGGAGCTGCTCCCCTTCACTTTTCATACCTACAGAATCAGCAAGGAATGGCTGAGGACAGAAGTGAAGGACTGGAAAGCAAATGCAGTGTCATTTATTCAACCTCACCCTCCTGCTCTAAAGGAAGAATCTCTTGGGAGATTGTTGTCATACTGCTTCTTACAAACCTGCCAGCTTCAAGGGCTTCAGAGCTTTCATACATGAGCTGCTCTAGTACTGAATTGTCCAGGGCTTGACCATTGAGAAAGGTTTCCTGATATATTAAGTTCCCACTGCTGCCAGTGAATATTCATAATCCCTCAGGGAAGGATGGAGAAAATCAGTCTTTATACTCCTCGGTGCAATATTTTATGTAATTGAAGAATTTACAGTCTACTCTTCTGATTTTTGCTCTAAATGGAAGAATTCAACTTTTTTTCCACCTTTCTGCTAAGCTTAACAATTTCCAAAGCTCTCAGCATTTTTGTTGTGCTACTTTGGATTCTCACTAATTCCTCCGGCTCCTTCCTAATGAAGCACTTCAGCCATGACATTGTCAGAGGAAAACAGAATTACTGCTTGTGCTTATAGGTGACCTCCCAGAAAATGTTCCTTTTCTTGCAGCACCTGCATATTATTAATTTGACTTATTTTATTGCTGTGTTTTTACTTCCAACCCTTTTTTCAGTGCTGCTGCCAGCACAGTCATTCCCCGGTTTATGTTTGTACATTTGCTGCTTTTCCTCTCTAAATGAAGTACTTTGTACTTGTTGGATGCTGTTAATATGGAAATATCTAGACTTACTAGACTCATTCATGTCTTGCTCCTGCAAGGTTTCCATAAAACATCACGAGATTCTTAGGTTTAAAGATCATTAATGTTTATTTACCCATACCTTCTTATTTTATTTATTGTATTTGTCACTATGCTCTGCTTTGTATACGCTTATGCTTGCTCATGCATACTTTATGAATATAGAAATTAGTATCTCATTAGCTTGGTAATTAGACCAGTGATAAACAGCTGTTTGTTTACTGTGCAGGCCAAGATTTCTACAGAAGTTTGTTGTTTGGAATCTCTGTCACAGTAAAAAACATCTATGGATGTGTAATACCTACTGTTAATCATTACTGCCAGCTCAGTGACATCTCAGTTTTTAAGAGAGAGAGCAGTAAAAGGGAAATGGAGCACCCTTTAGCCATGCCAGAAGCCGTGTTATGTGTGCATTAGCAGAACATTGGGTGTTCCCTTGGCCTGGGATCCCAGAGTGCTGCAGAGGGTACAGATGTGCAGAGGAGCTTCCAGAACACGGCACAGGGATGCAGACAGAGGCAGAGCAATGGCACCTGTCATCTCTGCAGCTTGAGTTGGGTTGGATGTTAGCAGCATCTAGAAACCTCTAGCAGCTGAGGTTTGCAGGGCTCCTACTTGCCCTTAGATTTCAATTCACTTTTGGCTTGGCCCCCCACTTCCCCAATTCACAGCATCCCCAGGCCAAGGAGTTCCCCGTGGATCAGTGAGGAGAGAGGAATTATTCAGAAGAATGAACTGCAATCATTTGGAGGGGACATGCTAACAGGTATTTTTTAGGATCACAATAATGCTTGTCCCCCAACACCTGGAGAAATGATGGCAGCAGATCCTTGTGGGTGTGGGAAAAGTCTTCTAGCTGGTGAGACTGTTCCTACACACCTGAGCTCAGGGTCAGAGTAGGGCACCTGGACATGCAGAAAACCCAACTTACCCTTATTTTCACCTCTCTGAAACAGCACACGTTGGTTGAATTAACCTCCTCTTCATTAGTATTTGCTGATTATCAAATTAGGAGGGAGGCCTTGGGTGTGTAGGTGAACTCCTGTGGAAAAAAAGTGGGACTTACAGAGAGATCCTTTTGCTGCCTTCCAGGAGAGTTCCAGATAGTAGAGCAGGGAAATGTGTGAAACCCTTGCAGAGAAGGCTACATAAATTAAATTACCTTCTCCTGTAAGGCAGTGCAGAGAAAAGATCAACCTGTTCCCAGACAGCCCCATTCTCTCAGTTCCCCTTTGCAGCAATAATCCTTTAGTTGAGTCCTCAGAAGGTTCACAAAACCAAAAGCTCACTTAGACAGGGAGGCCTTTATCAGATGTTGTCTGCTCTGCTTTTTCATTAGGAAAAATGTCAGTGCTAGAAAGGAAGTAAGCATTACCCATAAGATTATTATTTGCTAAAAAGTTTATCAGAATCAGGTAATTAGCTGACTGTCTCATTAGTCACATTGCCAAAATGTGATTGGTATTCTGTGTTTTGTGCTGTCTTAGCAGTGATTTTTTTCATTGATTTCTCCAGCCTTTCAGTTTATTTTTAGAAATAGAAAATATGTCATTCTGGCTGCTTATTTCATTTCTGAGAAAAGAGAATGTCCCACAGTGGGAGAGTTTTCAGGTATTCATCAGCTATTCTTGAAAAAACATACGATCACACCATGGCTGCTCTGAAACTCAGTAGATGAAAGTGGGGAAATAAATTGCAGAATGCTCTAGGATTTGAGGAGTTGAGAAGCACATGTATACTTGAGTCTGTTTTTTATAAATGGTAGTTGTCTTTTCTGAAAAACTTCATTGACAGTGCAGGAAATCTTTGCTGAGTGATGTTGGATGTTTTTATTCAAAATTAAAATTATCTGAAAACTGTAGTTTTTCCAAATCTCAGAATGCTGCTGAGTATTGCCAAATATAAACAGAATAGAAAACATGCAGTATTGATACTTTTATTTAAATCTTGGAACAAGTCAAATACTTAATAAGGGGGATTGTGATTGCGAGACTTTGAATTTCTGAGGTGTTTGCGTTCTGTCACAGTTGGCTGCCGTGTATTTAACTTTTCCTTTGAAATTGGTGGAAATCTTACATATTGTATTCTCTTTCTCTCCTTGTTTTCCATGTGCAAGCCTAGTGAATACTTCCGTGGGCCGTGTGCTCACCTCCCCACGCCTCAGACTGAAGCCCGGGTGTGGGGAAGGCAGAGAGGACAGACGTGCCCCTCTTTAATGCTTTAATGCTTTTCCAGGGCCTGCCTGGAATTACTTCTCTGGTTTGAGCAGTTTGAACAGCAGTGTTCAATTCAGTTACAAAATCTGGGGTGTGAATGGCTTGGGGACATGTTGTCAAACAGCAAATGATGGTGACCAAGAGCTGGTCTGGAGACAAGGGGCTTCTCTGCAGCTGCCTCCAGCTTCCTGGTGAGCTCTAGGATTCCCTGGCAGGACTTCAGAGACTGGGGAAGACCTTAGAAATAGTAAACAATTGAGAAATACCATTTTGCAGGTATTTCCTTTCCTTGACAGTTTAATTTTTGTTCATCAAAGTATGGTTGGAATTCCCCAAAACGTTCCACAGCATTGTAGTGTGTTGTTTTTAGTCATATCATTCAGTTCTCTGTGCTTTTCCCCCAATTACTCAAAATATGTGTGTGCAGATGTTCACAAAATGTTCATTTTCATCTTGAAAGCTGCTGTTGTCCTAATAAACTTATTTAAAACTTGCATTCTGTGAAAGTTGTTTATAAATTACAAAGCAAAATTAAAACAAATGATTTCTTAGATGATCTCTGTGACAAACCACAATTAATTAAGTAACAATTCCAACATTAGTTAGCTGGCAAGAAAGCATGTATTCTGTGAAATAATGAAAAAATATAAATTTAAGAGAGCAGTGACATTTGCAAAATGTGTGGAACTCATCAAATGAACGTCTGTTGTGAGCTGCCTTTGCAGCTCTAGTTCATATTGGCTTTGGCTGGCTACGCTGTGATAGAGCGTTGCTCCATCTCCAGCAGCTGCAGTGTCTAAGGGGCAGGGGGAGATGGAGGGTTCTGCTCCTGGAAGCACAATTCTGTGGTAACTAGCATTGATTTTTCTGCATTAGAATCTCTCCTATGTTATTTCCAGGCTACACCCCTGTTTCCAAAGTACTGTTGGAGTCCAAGCTCACAGATGGAATCTGTAAGTAGTGTGTGAGGAAGGGTAACTGCTGTTCCTGACTGCACGTAAATGAGGTGAGTTCCTCAGCTTTCACTGCCTGAGAAATGCCTCATTATTGCAGTGCTGTGGTTCAGGATGTTGAGGTTGGACAGGCCCCCTCCTGTTGTGGTGTTGGTTAGGATGCAGTGGGTGATGCACTGAGGAGGTGCCAGCTCAGTGGAGCTGCAGCAGTGTCACAGGGCACCAGAGGTACATCTGCACTGGAGGAGGAGATCTGGGGAAATGCTAAGCTGGAGCTGGCACAGCTTGCTTAGCCTTGGTGACAGACTGGGGAGGGACATCCAAATTTAAGCTAGGAGAGAAGGAGTGGAGTTCTCTCTGCCTGGTGCTTCACCTAAAATAAACCAGTGAGGAGGTGTTTGAGGAAAGCCTGGATGTGGCACTCAGTGCCACGGTCTAGTTGACAAGGTGGGGTTAGTTCATAGGTTGCACTTGACGATCTCAGAGGTCTCTTCCAACCTCGCTGATCCTGTGACTCTGTGAAAATCCAAGGAAGATGCACTGTGTAGTCATCACATTAGGAGGTGAATGTTGGTCCAAAGAAGAGCACAGCAGGGGAAAGAGAAGAAGATGCACGAGCTGTTAATGTGGTCTTTTGGACAGCTTTGCTTTGAGGGGAGTATGTAATTTATGTGCAATTATGAGGAAACCTGTGAAAAACCACTGCTGGAAAGAAAGGAAAACTGGGACATTTTCATTGCCATACTCCCTTCTGCTTTAAGAAGTGGCAGGTCACATTCCAATGGGAGAATTGTGGTTTCTGCTACAAGATCTATAAACACCCCAAAAAGTTTATGGCAAATGAAAGAACTGTGAAATTACCCTCTGTTCTCTCCTGTCAAATTTATAAGCTGAAAAATGATCCTGTACAGTGCTGTGGGAGAGATGAGTATTAAAAGCATTTTGCAAAGCAGAAAGATTTCCCTGGGTTAAGATTTCTTCCCTGGATTGAGGTTCCTTCATGTAATGAATCTCCATCCAAGTATGACCCTAAAAAAATGATGGAAGATTTATCTTTTGATCCTTACTAGTTTAGCTCATGATTATTTTTACTTTATATCCTGCACTACTCTGTGCTGATGAAATTTGATAAAGGTCCCAAATTGGCAGGGATGACAGAGTAGAAGGTGAGGGATCATGTATGTTACTCTTTCTTCATATAAGTCTTTCATTGGATGCTCTGCAGCTGGCTGTAATGCAATGCTTCCTGTATGTTGACTTCATGGGCTGTCATGGTTAAAGTACCAGGAAAGGAGACGTGTCCTTGGATGTAAGTTTGAAAAAGAGTAAATGATGAATTTCTAGCTGTGAAGACAATTGAATTTCAGAAAGAGTTAGGTGGCTTTAGAGAAAATCCAGGTTGGTGTCTTTGGAAGACTCTACTTCTACAAAGGCACCCTGAAAATCAGGGAGAAAGTCCCTAAAAATATTAATTACCTGATACATATTCCTAGCAGGGATTGTCTCTTTATTTGCTGAGAGGGCATAATGGGAACCTGATTCTTGGCTGAGGTTTGAAGGCAGTACAAGAATATAAATAAAATATTAGTAGTTCTGCACGAAAGGAATGTCAGTATTATTGTAGACCTTGTACAAAATAATTTATTCCATAAATTAGCCCTTTTTCTTTTTGACAAAGGACTGAATAACAAGACTGTATTTTTAATAAAGAAATATCTTTATTTGCTTTAATATTACATATAAATAAACTTCAGCTAGGTGTTAATTTATTATTAATCTGATTTTTTTGTCATCATGGCTGGGCTTCGGGAACGAAGATTTGGGGAGGGCTCTACCCACGTTTGTCACAAACACGCTGGTGGCTGAAAAGGCCAATGCGAGACAGACACGTCCGGCTGCAAAAGGCACAGCAGAAAGACTCCTTAGGTGGGAAATTCTGCAGGACACGATTCTTTCTGCCTTGTCTTTTCTCCTCAAGGGTGACCCTGCTGCGTTCTCAAAGGAAGCAGCAGCGTTATAGATGGGGTGTCTCCTTCCCTTTCACAGTAATTTTCAGTCCCAAACAAACCTCTGCTTTTTCTGCTTAGACTGAGACAGGGCTGAGGGCTGTTCTGGCTTGGAAAATGCTACAAGCTCACTATGAGAATTACTACAGCACCGGAATGTGCTGTAATCGGTGGGGAAAGTAAAAAAACTAAGGACTACTTGATTTCTCTTGTGAATTCTCCTATCATTTCTGTGAGATGTAATTAATTCATCGTTGAAAATCTATGCAGTGGAACAAGTGAAACTTGTCTTACACTGTGCTTTCCATAGGATGAGGAAATCTTAGCTTCATGCAGGCTTTTGTTTTGTTTTTCTGACAATCAAAGTGTACTCCTGACTTTATTATTCCCTTCATAAAGGGAAACTAACCTTCACGGTAGCAACAAGTAATCAATAGTTTATCTTGTGGATGAATATATTTATCACCATTCTTCCTAGAATATCCAAAGGGACTTGCTAAGCAGATGAGTACACTTATATCCTGTATTCCAAGGTAGACCTGCTCTTCACCTGGGGCTTGTCCCTGTGCTTTGATCTCTGGATGGACAAGTGGATGAGCTCTGTACAAATGTATTTGTGCTATGTACAAATGTATGAGTCCCTGACTGAGGGTTGGGAAGGGATATTAGTGGTGACTGGCAGAGCTCGTGCCCCTGCTTACCCCTGAACTTCCCCGTGGTTGTGCTGCTGGAGGTGCAGGGTGGCCCTGCTGTGCCCTGGCAGGGGGTGCCAGGGCTGCCCTGCCCATCTCACCAGCAGAGCCACAGCAGAGTTCTCTGCCCTCCCTGCACTGGGAGCTCTCCCGTGCTGGCTGGAGGCTGAGCTCCAGCAGCATCACCTGAGTGAGGGCAGGGCACTTTTCTGCCTGTGTGACAATGAGAGGCAAAGAATATTTCTGTTGCTGGTGGAAGAATGGGTGCAGAGGGTCTCTGTGTCCACAGGCACAGAAGGTGTCCATCCAGCAGCTGAGGAATGAATCCTGGGTATTCAGAAATTGTTCTTCACACAGTGATATCGTAGAATTGTGGCTGTGGTTCTTATGAATTGCCTTTTCTTCAAGCTGGCTCTCTAACCACAAGAACTAAGAAGTTATACACATGAAAAAAAAATAATAAAGTCCCAAAGTTGTTGTTTTGTTTTTTTTTCCTGAGAAGGGAGCAAGCAGAACTCAAGCACGATGAACTTGTCTGGAGACTGGCTAGCTCACCAGTTAGTACCTGCATATTAAAACTGGTCTCAATCCCACTGCCTCCTCCCCAGTCATGCTTTCAGGTTTAAAGAAGCATCTGGGATTATTGAAGGGTAGGATTAGACAAGGTACAAAAACGTAGGAATCAGTTTTGTTTATAGTAGGTGGAAGCTGAAATCATCCTGTGATCACTCAATTCCAGATGCTGGGGCTTTAATTAAAATAAACTGTCATATTCACAATATAATAGCAATGAAGCACAGAAAGAAGAGGCAGAGTAAAAATAGAGACAAAATAGTATAGACAAAGGAAAAAAGAAACGAGTAAAGAAAAAGGAGAAGGAATGTAATACCACAAAGGAAAATCTGTTATATAAAATCCAATTTTTAGAAGTGTAACAGAAACTTTTCAAATATATTCAAATAAAAACTTGTTCCAGTAATATCATAATTACACAGTGTAGGTGGAGCAAAAAAGGATTTTTTTTGCATCTGTTTCAATTTATCTTCTACTCTGGATACCATAGAGAAATCCCTTCAGAGGATCACTTCAGTTCATAGACAGCACCTATGAATTTTGCTGCTGTGTGCTCCAAGACTGTATCAATAACTGGGTACTTCAGTAAAAGTGCATCTTCAGAGAATTGCTCAGTCCCCTCCCTCTCCTTCCTCAGAACACTTTATTTCCTTTTTAACTCTTCTCCTGTTTGACTCAATATTTTATGGGCCGCTAGAAGGATGATGCTGAAGCCATTTCCCTCTTGTAGTTCAGTTGTTCTGATTGGAAGTGCAGGGAAAAATGCAGGTGTGCAGCACAGTCACCTGCTGGTGTGCCAGTGAACAGCCAAACCAGCCTTCACATTGCCCTGGTTGAGAGCAATGCAGGTTTTGATACTGAGATGCACAGGGGAAAATGCTAATCCTTTGCTGGGTCTTGGGCATCCTGTCAGAGCTGATGTTTCCAGTAGCACACTGCACCAAACTCAAGCCTGGCATAGGATTTTCTTCAGGTAATTCCTGAAGTGAAGTCATCAGCTGAACGTCTGTACTCCCATAACAGTTGGGAGTTTTCTGTAGAAGTCTGTATGTTAATTTTCATGGGCCAAATGAGCCTCAACAGTCAAAGCCAAAAAGGTAATAATACATGGGACATTAAAACAGGATGGAAGGACTCTAGCTCAGAAATCTTTATCTGCTTAGTTCCGTGGTAACTAACCATCATTAAACATCTTTCCATCTCTTTAAAAAAGTACAGAGGAAAAAATAATAATAAAAAAGTACTAAAAGTATTTAAAAACTTGTTTCAGGCACAGGTGCTAGACAGCCTAGAATCATGCACTTAATTAAGACAGGTGAGTTTAATTCAGAGCACCTGTTCCTAATATCAGTAGTAGATTTAAGCTTCAAGTCTGAAGAATTTCTTCTGTTTGCTCCTCAGATACAGCAGTGGGATGATGCTGTTTCTCTCCAAACAACTTTGTGTTGTTTATATTCTCAGCCTGCCATGGAACCATGTCGCTGCTACTTGAAGGGTGAGTGGGAAATAAAACCAAAAGCATCTTTTTTCTTTTACCTTTTCCTTCAACAGCAGACAGTTTTCTAAATTATGTTAAGAATAATAGTTTTTTGGGTTTGAAGATACATTTAATTGAGAAGAGCAGGAGCTTTTTTTTTTTGCTGTCTTTGTTAATGTCTAATTCTCTTTCCTTGAGGACAAGAAAATACAAACAGACAAAAGGGTAAATAAAGGAGCAACATGGACAGAAAACAGGAAAAGCATGTTACAGCTCTGTGTGTGCTCTTGAAAAAGGGCAGCAGTACGTGTAGTCTTTTTTTTGTGGTGGCAACGTGACAAGCCATGCTAGCAGGCAGGTTAGCTGTCCCTCTGCCCACAGGAATGTTTGCATCAGCAATTGTGCCCAGGAGCAGTCGGGGTGACACAAAGATCTGTGTCAGTTAAGGGACACTGTCTTATTAACAGAAGGCAGAGAAAGCCAGTGGTGAAGAAAGGAAGTGGTTAAGGATGGAAAAGAAAGGCTGGATGCTGGTAGCTGGGCTGAGGCTGCTAAAGTTGCTGATTGCAGTCAGTGGTGATTTTTTGTGTGTGTTAAATACTTATGGAAATAAGGGGAATGGATCAGTGGGGCTGTAGCTGTGTCATGGGGCAGTGATGCCTCGGTTCCTTCTGGTCTTTGTTCCAGAAGTCTGAGTTGCTGTGAACTTGAGGCTGAGGAAGGAAGGAGATACACCAGCAGGCAGGCTTCCCTGTTCCTAAAACAGCTAAGCTGCATCCCTTTTGTTTTCCCCCTTCCCTTTTTGTTTTTATGGGAATGTCCATTCTTGTAACCACTTGTGTTACCTTGATTCCCATGGCAGGTGCTTTGTGGTGCTGGGCACTTGGTTCCTCAGGTTCATGCATGTGCACTTCCAGGGATTTAACAAGGAATGAATTTCCAGCTTAGCCCAAAGCAAGCCAGTCAAGGACTGGTTATCCCCCATCAGTCTGCTCCTTTATCCAGGAGGAGCAGGCAGTGCAGCTCTGGTGCCAGGGGGTCTCGTGAGGCTCCTCCAGCACTCTGGCCCAGTGCCAGGGGCGTGCAGGGCAGTGCAGGGGCCTTGGCTCCAGCCCTGCCAGTGCCACGGGATGCAACACATTCCTTCCTGATCCCTGGGCCCGCTCCTTTCTGAGCGAGGTCTGTCCTGTCCCCATTCCAGACTGGCCAGCTCCTGGAGCAGCTGCTCTGGAATTGTTTGGTCTCCCCCAAACACTCTGTCTCTTGATGATGTGTGACCCCTTGACAGAAGCAGCGTTTTCATTCCTCCCACTGTCCCTTGTGACCTGTGACTGCTCTGCTGATTCATCACAATATATTATATGAGACAATTGTTTCCATGTTTAAGCTAGTAATTAGCTTTTTTTTGCCATAAATCTGAGTTTCATTTTCAACTTCACTGTGCAGCCAAGACATTTCTCATGTGCTTTCTCTTCCTCTAAAGAACTTGTATTTATTTTTTTAAGAGAGGATGGTGAGAGAAATGAACTGGACAAGGTGTTTATGAGATGTGCCAGTCTAAAAAATGCAGTGTTTTACATTGTTTGAATATGGTTTGATTTACTGCTTTATTTACAACATAGCAGTTGAAAAACAACCTGACCCATCAACCCTGGGATTGTTTTTCATATAGCTGTGAAAAGATGGGTGCCTTTTGCTATATCTGGAAAGACTCTGGCTGTTCTCAGAGTGGTTTGGTGTGAAATGTGTAAGCAGAAGATCTCTGTGCAGGGAAAGCTGTCTGCTGTCATGGGGACTTGGAAGAAAGCAAAGATTTGCAAAAAGGTGTGAAGTAGTGAGGGAACAAAAGAGGTGTTTTCATAGTCCATGTTTAAATGTTCCTCAGAAGTCTCAGAAAGGTGGTTGTCTCATTAGAGCCGGTTTTATCCACTTACCACTTTACCAGGACTAAAACTCTTACTAATGTTTTTTATATATATTCTCAGCCAAATACAAGGGTTCGAGGTTTGCCATTGTTTTCTGTAGCTAATCATCTCATTAAAAAGGTCTCATACTAACCAGTTAAGCCAACTCTGATAAGCCTCCAAAGTCTTAGATGACATTTCAGATAATGTGTAATTTGACATTGAGCTGTGGGAATATAACTGGGGAAGAAACCTTCAAACTAGCAATTTAGCTAGGGCTAGGAATGATTGCAATTACAGATTTCCAGGCTGAGGAATGTGAGCCATCTCAGAAAGGTACAGGGCAGAGCTGGGAGTCTGCCTCCAGCTTCTGAGGACTCGTATGCACGAGCAAGGAGGAATGAGGAGCTGTTCCTGCTCTGGGTTTCTTCAGGCAGTGACCAGAGGTGGCCTCATGGTTTGTGACTGTGCCAACCTGCAGTCAGAACTGGGAACTGGCTTGGGACCTCTTGCCAGCAGGCAGTGCTGTGGATCCCAGGACTTTGGGCTCCATCTCTGGGTGCAGGAGGAAAGAAGAACAGAGGCATGTTCTCTCTGCTGGGGCTGAAACCTGAAAACATTATCAGTGCCGTGAAATGGAAAATGAGCAAACTGGCTTTGGGAATGCCTGGACTGGGCTGCATGCTCTGAGGAGATGAGCCTGAGGTAGAATTACTTCTCATTTCTTTTCAGTAGCATCCTAGAATCAGTGGAATCCAGGGATCTGGGGCAGGTTCAGCCAAACTCCATTAGTGGTTTTGGTTTTTTTTCACCAAAAGACATGTAAATGTGGCACTTAAGGACATGGTTCAGGGGGGACTTGGTAGGGTTAGATTTACAGTTGGACTCAATGATTTTGAAGGTCTTCTCCAACCTAAATGATTCTATTATTAAAGGAAAAGAAGACAAACAGGTGACTTTAGTCCATCATGAAGATCATAATTTAAAGGATTTGTCTGACAGGCATTATCTTGACAACTGATTTATGTTGATAATAATAGAAACTCTGTGGGATCTTTGTTCCTCTGTTACAGAGGGAGGAAGCAAGAGAGGAAAAGCACCATGTTGGAACTTCTGTGAGCAAATACAGAGTATGAAGCAGAAAATATTTGGCTGCAAAAACTGTCTCAAAGCACACCATGGCAGTCCATATCATACGTGCAAATTTGCTGTTGATGTATATGGAGAGGGTGATGACACTTGCTTTTTGAGTGGAAACCAGATATTTTTCAGGCTGGTGAAAGAATAAGGAAAATCTGAGAACAGTCGTGAATACCAGTGGCTGTGAATGCTGTGTGTTAGATTATATTTAAATCTCTTCCCACTTGAGTTCCCACTTGTGTTCACAATGCTCAAACACATGAGTTAAGCCATCACAGATTGTGCTGCCATCTTTTAATTGTTTTTTGTAGCATCAGTAGTGTTGGTGAGCTACAATGTGAGGCATGTAACTCTCATACGGAGTTTCTGGTTCCATCTTACCTCTTTACCCCTCAGTTACACGTCACATGGCTGTTTTATTGGGTTTAGCTGCAGGTAATTTTGGCAGCCCATCCACTCTCTATCATCATTCTTTTTTTCAAGGCAGGACAAAAAATAACTCGCAGGATTCTTCCCAGCTGATCTTTTAAATCAGCTGTTCCCAACGCTTGCTGTTGTTTCAAATTCTGGTTTTAAAACCCAGTACCTGTTTATGACTCTTTGCTGGTTGAGTTTCTGTTATGGTTGCTACCTTTCTTCAAGAACCTCATCAGTTGTCAGCAAAACAGTGAATTTTTCAGTTGATAATTCTGCTCTGTCAAGCTTATCCCACCTTTCTGCAACTTCCCCCCCCCCCAAATGTGGAAGTTGTTGATTATGAGAGTCATAGCACCAAATTAATCATGAAATAAACAGTTTCAGTTCATACTTTCCAGCCTTCCTGCTGCTAATGCAGAGATCCTTCTGGCGTGTGAACTCGTGTGTGTTGGGTCTGCTGTTCTGGCCAGGCTATTTCTGTGGGAGAATGACATAGAAGCAGTCAGCCCAGGCTGGGAGCTCACAATCTATAGCCAGAAATCCCAGTTAATTTTGGCTCCTCAAGGGCAGGCAGAAGAATAGAATGAGACATTTCTAATCGTGAAATGCTTCTGCGTGACCACAATCTGACTTTTGCGTTTGCCAAACGTTTCCTCTGCAGCAACATTTCATTTTTGGGTAACATTCCAGCTCAGTTGACTGTGCTGATCAGCATCTCGGGTCTCTTATTTCATGTAATAAAACTTAGCAAAGTAGCAGCTACTTAAAAGGGAGAGAGGAAGGAGAATAACTTCTGCTCACATGAATTGGACAATTATGTCTTTAACAAAAAGAGGAATTTAGTGTTCAGTTTTACAAATATGGTAGCAATTATTTATAATCATGAATCTGATTTGAAATGCTTACTGAGTGGTAGATGGCTTCATATTCATTGTCTTTATTGTGCTGTCTTGCCCATGAATCAAAGCAGACTTTCAGTGCTGTCTTTTCTGCCTGGTTCATTATCTACAGACTGTGGCATATCAAGAGAATGTGCTTACTTTCATGTAAAGTATAAAGAAATCAAACTTCAAGCTGTTTCTGTTTTGAGGATTTAAAAACAGGACCCAATTCTTAATTTTTCTCTTTTTATTTCTTCTTGCAAAGTATTTTACAACATTAATAAGGATTTCTGATAAGCAGCACTGCTACTGATATTGCCAGACACAGCTGATGAAAAGCAACAGTAAATTGTTCATTAGATTTAGTTCAGATAATTTCTGTGGAAGAAATGTATTTGTGGAAGGACCAGCTTTCCCCAAAAGATGGGAATATTTGGGGAATATTTTGGTGTGGACATGATCGGGTTTTTGGCTCAGAGGCCTGGGTGGTGTGCCATCAAGAGAGGAGTTAATTCTCCTCTGAAACGGGGCACATGCTTTCTTTAACAGAGAGGAAGGTTTGTGTTGTGGTGCCTGCTGCATTCCCTGAGGGCTGTGGCAGAAACCTCCTCAAAGAATCCCAGCAAGTGAGCAAACCATGACCCCTGAGCTCTCTCCCCTCTCCACTCCTGTACTGTCAGTCCTTAATCAAGCTGTGCTGCTTCGAGTGTTTTCCCCATTTGATATTCTAGGAGTTTCTCCCCACTTTACATCAAGCTAACTGGTCTATGGTTTCCTGCTATGTCTCCAGGCACTTTTAAAATAACTTTATGTTAGCCACTTTCCAGTCCCCAGGGGTCTCTTCCAAACTAAACGAACTTGTGAATGTGCTTGCTAATTCCTTAGTTTCTCTCTCCACTTCCTTAGCACATTTGGATATTTTTCTGGACATGGTTTTTAAGACTGTCTAACCATTTTGATAATACTATTACCACTACAGACTTAAGGAAAAAAAAATCTTTCTCCTTCAAAAGCAAACTCCTGACCTCTTCACAGAAAAGACAAGCACAGTAATGCTTCACTTTTATTTTGTTTATACCATACTGTTAAGAAGGATTTGCACTCCTTCTCCTCAGTCCTTGCTCCCCGCACAGTAATCTGGGTGTGAGGAAGGACAGGCTGTGGCAGGGCAGCTTTCCCTGTGCCTTGGGGTGTTCACATTTGGTTTTCCTCCTGGAGGCTGAGCAGTGCTGTGAGCAGGAGTGATGCTCAGGGGCATCCTCAGCCCCTGTGCCCCTGCTCAGCAGGGCTGGCACACCCAGGGGTGCCCCTGCCCAGGAGGGACCTGCCCAGGGAGGGCAGGGCAGCCTGGGCCCCTCTCCGGGATGAGCTGGGACAAGGCCAGGCCCTTTCCTGGAGGCAGGGCTGGTGTTCACACCATGGGGGTCCTGTCACAAACCCATTCCGTGTCTGATCCATTGATCCACACAGGCTTCTTAAGTTCTGTCTGTTCATTGTTTTGATTTAAGCTCATGAATGTTTTGTTGGCTTTTCTGTTGTCACTTGGATCCTAATTAGATGTTTCATCTTCTTATGGGCAACTTTTTCCTCTTTGTGTTCTATGAAGGGCATATCTTGACCAGTGTAAATGTCAAAATTACGGTGTAAAAATCAAAGTTACAGTTGCTTACGAGGAGTGTACTGGCATAAGTCACTGTCACAGGTTCTTGTGATAAACAGCTGGGCTTTTTTTGGGTAAAAATGTGGAGGAAGCGACAAGTTGGTGAGAAACAACATAACTGGTGAGAAGGAGTAAATACAATCTGTCTGTAATTCAGGAGAAATCTGTTTTCTTTTACTGAATACCGTTTTAATGTAAGGGAAAAATATATGCTCTTATGTGGGTGTGGTCAAGATGTTCTGAAGCAAGGTTTGTTTTCTATAAGCTGTTTCTCATACCCATTAAGAGCTGTTAGTTCTTCAATGTTTTTCTTACTGATACTTGTATGATTATGCTTTTGTAATATGATGACACTCATTCTTACAAAAACATATTCAATGTCTTTATTCATCAAAGAGATGAGGGAATAAATCTGCATTTTCTTATTGAATTGGTGCTAAAATGGAAAGAAGAAACAAATACCAGAAAGACAAGGAAATAATGAAATAGCATCTACAGATAATCAAACCATGCCACATAAATATAAAAATTAGTTTCATCTTGGAAATATGCAAGCAATATGTTTGCAGGAAATATTTTGAAAAGCAGAAACTTTCCTGCAATACTAAAGAGGGAAAAAAAAAAGGGATGGAGTTATAAACAGAAGATCTTGTGTAACTGTTCAGCAAGCACCAGGAACAGAGAAAGTCCTTTGAGTTTTGGTCAATATATCCAAAAGCACTCCATCACAGAAGGAGCAAGTCTGTCATTCCTGCCTGTGGTGCAGCTGCATCTGGAAAAGTGATCTGGGCTCTGACAAATGCAATGTATGAAAAACCCCAAAAGAGTAGAAATTGTGTGTGCTGCTCATCTTATACCTGCTCATGTCAGTGGAGATTTCTGGGAGCATCTAAGAACTGAACCTGGATCTGCTTATCATCGTGGTCTGGGCCCTGAAAAACTTATGGATGTGTTTTAATTGACTTAGGTTGTGAAACATGAAGATCCTAGACCTGAACAGGATTGAGCATATTCTAAATTTCCATTTTTAATGTTATTTTTTCCTTTTTTCCCCCCCAAAGGCCACAAATGTCTAATTCTGTGCGTTTTTAAACAGGAATCTTGCCCCCCATTCCCCCATTGGCCGTGCAGGGATGAGGCAGTAAGGGAACAGGACAACAAGCTCCCAAATCCTGTCCCATCTGGGACTGGTGCCTGACTCCCAAAGCCTGAGCTCCTGCTGCTGTTCCACCCTGGAGCTGCTCTGCAGGGCTGGGCTGGGCTGGGCTGGGCTGGCTGCCTTTGGGTGCCTCATTCCAGGAGGCTGCCCCGTGTCCATCCCCTGTGCAGCCTGGCAGGAGCCAGCCGGGCTCAGCTGGGAATTGCTCTGGCTGCCCACACATCACTCCCCTGCCCCCTGCAGCGAGGACAGGACGTGGCCCCCGAGCTGCCAGGGAAAAGCCCTGCCAGCCCCATTCCAGCACACTTCCCAGGATTTCAGGCACAGGGAGATTGAGTCCTGGTTGCTGTAAATTACAAGATTTCCAGTAACTGCAAATGTATCACTGCAGCACATGAGAACACAATTTATCACTGCACTTTATAGGAGCAAGTAGGGAATTGGCCTTGAACTTTGAAAGGAAAATTACCTAAAAATTAAACAACTTACATTGTCTCATATCAATGCAGAATTGCCCTTCTTTTTTTTATTACTTACAAATGGATGTTTTTCTTTACTTCTTATGCCTGGATTCTTTGATTTCCCAGCTTAGAATTAAAAATAAATCTGGTGTAAAGTCCTAAAGATGTAGCTGTGCTCTCCCTGTAATAGCCAGGTGTCTGTTTGAACTTAGAATTAAACTTAGTGCCTCAGCTAATGGCCTTTGATCAATTTATGAGGTGAAGAACCTTGCCAGAAATGAAGTATCAGTGTATCAGCCAGAGAAAACATTATTTTGTTTGGGAATTTTTTTTGTCATTTCTGCTTGTCTTTTCCTCTGGATGGGTTTCTTAGTCTTTGCTCACTGAGTAAACAGCCAAACACCACAGCAAAAGGATTGTCTCATGTTGAAGGTTTAGAAGAGAGAAATACATAGAATTTAACCAAGCAGGGAATAAGAGACAGCAGTTAGTATCTACTCAGTCTGAAGTTAAATTTCAAATACAAACATTCAAAATGCTACTGAGGGCAATAAGGTATAGAGGGGAAAGGTGCAGCTGAGGCTGATAATTAGGGAAAACATGCCCGTTGGGACCACCAGTAATTTTCAGCAAAATTATTGTGTCCTTTATTGGTGTTGAAATGTAGTATAACTAGTTTTAGAAAGTTTGTACAAGTCTGATTATCCAGGGTGGAAATGGTACCAAGAAAAAGGGTGTAAGAGGAGGGCAGAAGATTGACTGAAGAATGGATGAAAGAGGATGAGTGTATGAAAGTCTGGGGAAATAAGAAAGAAAGAGAATGTGATTTGAACCTCCTGGAGCTGCTGAACTGGGATTTAGAAGTACCTGCAAAGTGTGGACAGGCTTGTGGCTCTTAACTGGAGATGACGGAAGAAATTCCTGGTCCTTCCCTGCAAATCAGCAGCCCTCAGCTTGGGTGCTGTGTTGCACGATGCTCCTGATTCTTTTGGCATGGGGTTGGCTGGTTCGCTTTATATCATGGCTCCAGCTGAGATGCTAATGTGTTATTTCTGGTGGTGTGAAGATTGATGCTCTCAGGAACCTCCTGGAAACGTATGAACTGTGTGATGTAACACAGTTAAGTCTCTCAAGTACTGAGACCTCAGAGCAACAATACCTTCCATTCATTTATTTTAGTGTTGAAAGATTGGTAGCACAGTTTTAATGTTGCTGAAGACTATGTAGGCTTTCATAAGGTTCATAAAGTTTTCAATGCAATGTGTTGTTTCTCATTTAAGCAAAATACTTTTGGGGATGAGTACAAATGAAAGCAAAGTGCAAGTTATAAACTGTCTTGTAACTGAAGTGCACACACTTTCACTGATCTTGAAAGAAAACTTGACATATGAATTGTATTAAATTATTTAATCTGCACAAGTTTTTCCTGTATTTTCATCTGTTAAAATTTTACTACTTACATGCTCTTCAGTTTGAGGCATTTTTAGCCACGCATATTTGAAACTTTGTTCTCAACATTAAACTGTAGATATTTGCCAATTTTATTTGGTTTAATTCCTTAAACTAACTCCAGAATGTATTTTCAAACCTGTTGACTCTGTCTCAACTCCAGGAAAATGAATGCTTTCTTTGTAATCCCACTGTTGTGCCGATTGGAGGAGTAATTGAAACCTCTCCTGGGCAGTAGCCCAGCCATTCTACATACCTCCCTTATCTCTGTAAACATTTCCTGATCTGCTTTCTTCTCCATCCCTTGGGCTCAATAACAGTTTCTTACGATCTCTTGATTTTCAAATGGTCTGCTCCCTTCCTCCCTTCCAAAATTGTGAGTAGAATTAATGAATATTTTCTTTACTGTTCATTTTTCACTCCCTTCCTTTTCCTTATGTTTTACCCTGCTCTCCCACTCATAAGAACATTTGTGGGCTTGGTTTTTTTTCTATTGGATTTGGAGGGCCCCTACCTTTAATTCGTGTATGCAAATGTTCCTTTCGCTTTCATAATGAATTTTTCATTGCTCTTTTTGTCATTCCCCCCCCTTCGAATGTTTCAGAGAATTACTGTTAAAAAAAATAATTGAAGACATTGTTGTAAGCCATGAAGTAGCTCTGATCTTAGTAGGCATTTGCAGTGGATTGAAATTAGTGTTCCTTCTTCCACGCTAAGGATGGGCAGGTGGAATGTGACTTTGACTGGGGAATATTGAACCTGGACAGCCAGTTGGTCAGGAGCAATGGCTGGGGGACAGGAGTCTGCCAGTGTCAGTGAATAAGATGGTTATCATACCAAGCTGTGTGCAAAAATTTCTGAATTGACAGAGATAAATATTTTGACACAGATAAATTTGTGAGTTACTGGCTCAGCCCGTGGTTTGTTTAGGATTTGTCATTCCTGAAGGTATTACCACTTTAACTGCAGATCATTTGCATGGCTCTGAGCAGAGGACTTCTCTGGGTGTGCTCAGCTCCTGGTGGTGCAGCTCAGGGGTTTGCAGTGAGCTTTGGTGCTTTGCACTCCTTCCCCTCCTCACTACTTGCTTTCATGGAGGGGTGTAAGTTGGAATGCTGATGAGGTTTAGGAGAGCATGAAATCTCATGTCCAGCCTCCAGCTTCATCAAGTCCTGGTGCCAGCAGGAGCACAGCAGGAGCTGCAGCCCTGTGGAGGAAGCTGCAGGAGGAGCACGGAGGAACAGTCACTCCTGGGAACCCCCAGTGTTCCTGGCTCTGCTGTGGCCAGGTCGTGCTGTTTGTTGAGTGTTAATGCACTGCATTAAAATAGATCAGAGTTTGCCCATTTTACTGGGGCTTGTAAATCATGTTAATGGTTATAATGATAAAATAGCTCTCCTCCTTCAGAATTTTCTGTTGGAAACTGTGCTGAGGCCATTATGGTACTGGTACCTTCCTGGACCTCAGATGCTTTCACCAGGAATAAAAGGGACAAGTCATTTACATATATTGATCAGGTCACATTTTATATAAAACATCATAACATTTATGATCCTCATTTAGTTAATTATAGATTTTATTAGGACAGTTAGAAAGACATTAAAGTATATTCTGAACTTCTTGCAGACAGTGAGTTTTGAGGCAATAGAGTTGATGGCTTTTACAGCTTTGGAGTGGCATGGTGGACAGAAAGATGAGCTGGGGGAGACAGTGCCTTGAGAGGATCTCTGTTGATGTTCAGAGCTGTGTGTGGGTGCAAACACTGCCCCAGCTGAACACTGGCTCTGAGGAGTGAACAACCACCAAACCATGGAGGGGCTGCCAGTGAGCCTTCAGGAGCTTCAGCTGCACACCTGTTAGGGGCCAGTTGTATTCACCTCCTCAGGAGGGTTTGCTTTACCTTCTCTGCCTCCAACCAACTACACAATTATTTCTACTAGTCCAGGGGTGTATATACAGATCATTTTTCTGGGATGCAACTTTTAATTGCCAGGACTACTGAGCCATAAACATCAGGCGTTTTATTTTCAGCATTTTTATTCGGGTAGGAAATAGTACTGGGTTGTGATGAGCACTAGAGGAGATTCTCTCACCAGCCATGAGCTTCAAACTTGTGTTTATATCTCTGTATGGTGCTGGTGTGGTGTTTTCACAGGGTGTTTTTATGCCCAATTCTTTAAAAGCCTGTTAGGGCTATTGCTAGTGGGAGAGCCACTGCATTAAGGTTTGCTTCAAATTCATAGTGAAAAGGAAAAGACTTTGCATTTCTGTTCAAGAAAGATTGTGGGAAGCTGTGTGGGTTATAAAGCCCTAAGACAAAAATAATGGCTCCACCATCCAGTGCTGCCTGCCTGCTCCAGGGCAGGAGGGGAACGGGAAGAGCTGGAATGTGCATTCAGACCCCAAATGGTTCTCAGTAGCTTTCCTGGCAAAAGCTGTAAGATTCATTCTGTTATTCTTTATTTCCTAAATTTTACCCATATTTCACCATAATAAAGCTGAGAGTTGTTTCATCATAAACTGCTTAAGTTACAGTATATCTAAATTTCTTCCATTTCTCACTCTAACTTTTTCAAAGGATTCTAATATATTAGACAAAATTTACACTTAGAGAAAGTTTTGCTGGTTTGTGCCTCGGGTACTTTATAATGACATCTGTAATGACTTTCTCAACAATTTTCTTGAGTACTTAAATGAGGATCATGAGTTTATAATTCCCTGGATCATCCTTATCATCTTTCCCACCTCTGTAAGAACACTATCTTCAGATTCTTCTTATTATAGCTGTAATGTTAAATTAATCACATTTATTTTGGGGTTGCTTTTTCCTGGGAAGTAATTCAGCTAATAAGAATAGAATTTTGTAGTTGGAAGGGATGTAGCATGATCATCTAGTCCAACTGCCTGACCAATTCAAATTTGCAGACTACATTTTGTTGTAAAGTGAGTTATTTCTTCAGCTGCTGTTCAGTTTTGCATCAAACATCGAATAACTGGGAGAAATGCTGTGAATGTAAAGCTGAAATTCTGATTTATTCAGTCATTAACACAAAAAGCCCCATGCCATTTCAATGATAATAGAATGAAAATCCAACTGGTGTTTTCTTTCTCAAACTTGTTTTCCATAGAGATTGATGGTCTTAGGCAAACACCTATTTAAACCTTTGAAATGTATAATCTTAACTTCATACAGCTCTAGTAGCCTAAATTTGTTAATGTTTCATCCCTACTTCCAACAGTATTACAATTTAAGTTTCGGTAATATAAAAAGCATTTGTGGAGCAAACACTAGGAAAATATCTTTCTGGGAATGATGTTACAGGTATGAAATAAGGTTTAGAGTTGTTTTTATTATCATCAAAGCTTTTCTTTGCTGCTGCTTTTTAGCCTGTTAATAAAAGAACTGGATATAAATCTTATGAGATATAGCAGTAGGTGGTCAAAAATCATTCCAGTGCGTTTCTTCCACATGCAATTAAGAAAAAAGGAAATCAAACATTCAAACTGCAGTCACAGACTAGTTAACCTTGAGAAAGAGCTCTGATTATTGAAAGCAAAACCAATCAACATTGCAAACTTAGTGTGATAATGAATGCTGATCTATTTGTGCAATATTAGGAGTCCAAGAACACTGCACAGCTCACATGACTGTGACCATCCAGTCTGCTTGGGGACAGCCTGGCTGGGACTGCCCTGGTTCCAGCCTGGCACACTGAGGCTCATTTTCACCTGCTCCACACGGGACAAACTTGCAGTAGGTGTCAAGTTGTTTGTGCCTCCCCTTAGATTTCTCTCAGACCTGGTGGTTTTACTGAAGCTTTCATGCCTTTAATTAGGCCACTATGTCCCAACAGTGGCCTGTAAAAAGTGGCAGAAGAGATGGAGAAAACCTCCCCCATGGACTGCAGAGCAAATGTGCAAGAACTTTTCTAGGGCAGTGGTGTGAGCTGCTGTCCATGGCAGGGGGGAGGGGGGCCCTGCCCTGCACTCAGGCTCCTGGTTTGTGTCTGGGGAACCTGCTGCTCTCTCTGCTCTTGGTGCTGCTCTGGGTGCTGCTCTCTCTGCTCTGGGTGCTGCTCTCTCTGCTCTGGGTGCTGCTCTCTCTGCTCTGGGTGCTGCTCTCCCTGCTCTGGGTGCTGCTCTCCCTGCTCTGGGTGCTGCTCTCCCTGCTCTGGGTGCTGCTCTCCCTGCTCTGGGTGCTGCTCTCCCTGCTCTGGGTGCTGCTCTCCCTGCTCTGGGTGCTGCTCTCCCTGCTCTGGGTGCTGCTCTCCCTGCTGCTCTCTCTGCTCTGGGTGCTGCTCTCCCTGCTGCTCTCTCTGCTCTGGGTGCTGCTCTCCCTGCTGCTCTCTCTGCTCTGGGTGCTGCTCTCCCTGCTGCTCTCTCTGCTCTGGGTGCTGCTCTCCCTGCTGCTCTCTCAGCTCTGGGTGCTGTCCCGTGCAGCTCTTGCCAGCACCTCACTTGTTTGCTCTGGGGTAAGCAGGCTGTCAGAGAATTCTGATTTGTGTGTGCTGACACCTTTCAGGTCCTGTGTTTTCTGCAGGGCTCTCCTTTGTTGATGTTCCCATGGGTCCTGATTACACCCCTCACCCTTAGCAAGGAGCCCCACAGGGATGTCCTTCCCCAGGGGTGGCCCTGTGCACAGGGGACATTGCCCAGCCTGTCCAAGGGCTGCATCTGGCACCAGGGCTGGGGAACAGGAGAGAGCCCCCGGGCCAGGCAGGATCTGGCAAGGGCTGGGAATCCTCTCCAGCTGGCAGAGTCCCCCTGCCTGCAGCCCTCTGAGCTGTGACCCGGGGCCATACAACTCGTGGGTCTGTCAGAAGGCTACCTCAGTTCTTTGCAGAAAAGTAAAAGAGGCAGAGGACCCTTGTTTGGGAACACTGAGGCTAATAGCAAGGCAATGTCATGAGCCACAATTGAAATTCCAGGTGACTATGCATCCTTTCTAGGATGGAATGAATATAGCTATCTACTAAAAAAAAATAATCCAACCCCTGATCCTTATGTAGACAGGCTTAGCTATGGATGGGTTTGTTTTACTGATTTGAATTTTTTATGACTGCGTTTGTACTGTGATTTTTTTATACTACCAGCATATTATTGTAAAAGTCCCATATTTTGAATAAACCTTGGCCTAAAATAACACTGGAATTTTGATTTATTTCTGTGTGATTCTTTTTCAAGTTCTGTATATCATATTTTGGTGTTCATTTACCTTTGCATTCTTTCTTGAGCCACTGGCACTGCATCTGACAGATGGGAATCAAATGAAGTGTGCTAAGTGTTGTTGCTGTAGGCTTTCATCTCCCTACATTTTGTGGTGTGATTTATCCTGGTAATACATCATGTGCCTCATTTTCTTTTATTTATTTTATTTAGCGTTGTCACAAGTAATATCATCTGACCATCCACCATGAGCACTGAGCAGTTGTAAGTTAATGAAATAAAGTGAACGTGTGTAACTCAGCTCTCCCCAATTCGATTAGAAACGCCAGGCTTGTACCAAGCCACTTACCCCAGATGAGCCTCATTTATTAAGGACAGACCTTTGCAGGTCTCAGCTAACTATGGTGGATTGTTGTGCACAGTATTTGCAGTTATTTTAATGAAACAGTTAAAAGTGGCTTTTTTATATCTCAGTTGTGATTGGTGTTTTCTGTTTCTGTTACTCTGTTTTGTTCTGAGTCACTGGCAGACATCTGCAAAAGTGCCTCTCTTCTCTCTCCCTCCCAGAATGGGATGTCTTGTCAGTAGGAGGCATTAAAGGATAATTTTAAATTGTCTTAATAACTAGGATTCAATGATCCCCCTCGTGATGGTTTTGGAGATTCATTTGGATATTTTTTACTACTAACTGTTGTGCAAAGGTTTTTAATTCCTCCCCCCTTGTAATGGCACCTACATTGCAGTGTCATGTGATAATATACTGTTGAAGTGCATACTTAAGCCAAACCCCAGGATACAGTTATTCTGGGATAGTGGGGGAAATTCTTACTTATAGAGTCAGTGAGAAGGCAGCAAAAACTACTATTCATGTGGAATGGAGTTTGGAAAGCTGGTACACCGGAATAGAGAAAGTTAATAGGATAGTATGGTATTTTAATGGCACATAAAATATCTGATACATATTGAGACTTATGTCCTGGCAGTAAAAGCTGAACAAAGGTTGAAAGTGACTCAGAGTAATTCTGAGATGTGTGTGCCGGGAAGTGGCTGAGTTAGATATAAAACACCCAAATGTTCTGGACAGGCAATCATGTTTAGAAAGAGGAGTTGAAAGAATATCTTGCTGGAACACAGAGGACAAAGCAGGGAAAGGGTGGGGTAACGGTAGCTCAGAGGTGGAAAATAACATCAGTGATGAGAGAAGAGTAGGTAGGTACAAATAATTATTGTGGTATGGAGTGGCCAGGGATGGTGATGGCTCTCTAGTGCTCCCTGTCAAGGGTTCATAAGCCCAGTTCTTGATGTTGGACTGCCAGGGTAGTGCATGATGGGAGTCACTGTGTCAAAGGCACAATGAAAATACAGTTCTTGGGCTGAACAAGCACATCATCCATGTCTAACACAAAGAGACACAAAACTATATTCAGGAAAAGTATCTTGGCAACTTTGAAACCCTCCTGATAACAGTTCCCAATCCATCAGGATTTTGGGTTGCTGTTCAGTGGGATTCCTGCTCGTGGGTTTGCTTGGCCTGATGTGTGTGCACATAGAGGTGTGTTTGTGTGTGTGTTTGTGTGTATGTGCACATGTAGGGGTGTTTGTGTGTGTGTGTGCACACAGAGGTGTGTTTGTGTGTGTGTTTGTGTGTATGTGCACATGTAGGGGTGTTTGTGTGTGTGTGTGCACACAGAGGTGTGTTTGTGTGTGTGTTTGTGTGTATGTGCACATGTAGGGGTGTTTGTGTGTGTGTGTGCACACAGAGGTGTGTTTGTGTGTGTGTTTGTGTGTATGTGCACATATAGGGGTGTTTGTGTGTATGTGCACATATAGGGGTGTTTGTGTGTGTGTGTGTGTGGATATCTGCATGCACACAGACCATCTGACAGGAGCTTGTGTATATATATATATATCCACAGAAGATCCAGAAAGCATCCCTGTCATGCAGTGTAGTGCCAGCCTGAAGGGAAATAACGAGAAGGAAAGGGCTGCCTTTGTTCCTCTGTGTGTGAGTGGAAGAAATTCTGATGAGGGAACATTGGACATGACGAGTTCTGTCTCTGAGGATAAGTTCCAGCTCTCAAAAAGGGCTTCTCTTTATAAAGAGTGACTCCAGCCCCACAGTGCATTATGTTAAAGGGAGGTTTTTGCTGGCTCTGTAACAGTCTGGAGCAATATGGGAAGAGTGATCTCGAGTAAAACAGAAATGGCTTTAGCAGATTTTGCTGGATTTGTGCAGTCTGGATGTTTATAACCAGCAATATTTTCCCTGTGATATATTTTTCCCAGCACATCTATATTGAATCACGCTGTTTAGACAATTTCTTTAAAAAAAGAGAAGAACTTAGTTTCAGAATCTAAGATTTAGATTTTCTGTCAGCTGCTTGGCATACTTGTATGTGAAGTACAAGAAAAATTTTAAATTTAACATGCATACCTAGCTAATGAACCCTACATGAAAAATGTAAGGCCACCTCGTACCAAATATATGGCATCTGAAAACAGATTCCCATAAAACACCTTGCTGAAAATAGTTAGAGAATTATAATTCAGCAGCCTAGCACTAAAGCACAATTTTCTTTACTATATAAGCACTAAAGTCTTTTGCATAACACCCCCGAGACAACTCTAATACAGTCTCTGCCACCTGTGGTTCACATCAAGATGGAGGTCAAGGTGTAGAACCATTTAACTTAAATCCCTACTCCAGGTTATTAGCTGGGAAAAGAAGAGAAGGAAACGTGCAATGGAGATGTGTTCTACATGACCAGCATAAAATAACTTCCTAAGTGGTGATAGGTAAAACAGAAAAGGACAGCATCTTATCAGCCATTAGAATGTTTTAGCAGAACTTCAGCTCCATTCCTTACAGCTTGGGTGAAATCATGTAATTTAAGAAAGGAAAAAAAAAAAGGAGAGAGAAATTGTAAAAGTGAATGTGTGTTTAAAGACAATCTACTAGTAACTATAGATAAGGGTCTGCTGAGATTTTAACATTAAAATATAACTTTCATTGGTTTCTTTGTGTGAATACTAAAATCACATCACACTCATCACTCATTTTAGTACAGTGTAATGGGGTAATTCCTGTCCCCTAAATTGCTTACGTTTGTAACTACCTTACTTTCTATTTTTGTTATTGTATTATATAACTTTTCTTTACTTCTCTCTATAAGTAGAAAATTAAAAGAGTGAGGTGTATAATGGAGGATGGTGTACTGAATAGAAACAAGAGCAAATATCTTTTTCTTGTGCACTTATGAATTAAACATTTATAAGATATGTATTTCAAACAAAAAAAATAGGTAATTTACTTACAGAGGTGAAGCATCAAAATTTCATTGCCCTCCCTGCCTCTGCTCTCCCTCATCTCCCCATAATCTTCCCCAGAAAGTGATCATGGGCAAAACCAGACCTTTTAAATGGAGCTCTGTATGTGACCATTTCAGTACTGCTGTCTGCTGTGAAAGCTGGAATAATGCTTCCAATTTAGCTTTACATTGCTCTGTACAAGTAATACTGGATGTGATAAGTGCCCCAGCAGCAACTTGGGTACCACTGCCAGGCCATTCCCATTTCAGGCCTGGCATGTTTGTGAGGAGCTCAGTGCCCCTGCAGAATCAGTCAGGAGGATTTGTGTTTATCAGCCTGCTTGTGTGCTCAGCGTCAGTGAAGTGCTTGATCAGTAGTGGAGTCACTTCTGTGTGGCCAGGACGTTGGATTTGAGTTCTGTCAGTGTCAGACTCACCTGGGAAAGAGCTTCCACTGGAACTCCTGGGCAGCACGTGCTGGGAGACATCTGCACTGCGGGCAGAGCTCTGCTGCTTTGGGGAAACTCTCAAGTTTCCTTAGGAGAAAGTTTGCCCATCATTTCTTCCCATTTCCTCCCCAGTACGTAGCAGTGGCGTAGAGGAATCCAGGCCACTGGGCACTGGACATATAAAACAAGCTCCTAAAGCCTTGGTATGACACTCCACATGCTCACAGAAGGATGGAGTATCTTGCCCTCATGGGAAGGTCGGGGCTTGTGTTGGTGCTTGTGCAGATGTACAGCAGGTATGTGAGGAAAGGCCTGAGGAGCAGCTCAGCAGAGAGAATCAATGTGATTGGCAGAAAGATGTGATTTTATTGGAAATGTGAGCACTTTTTGAGTCTGTAGAAGTGCCATAAGTTATAGGATCACAAGGAGCATGCTGTAGTTTCTTACTGCTCTCAGTAAACGTTTTGATGCTGAAGAGTCTCCCCTTGCTCTCCATGCCTGGGAGCCTCCCAGGTGCTCAGCACTGCATCACTTGCAGAGGAGAAGGAAGAACAGGCTGTTTGGGATGGAAAGCTCATTCAGAATACAGGAGGAAATCGGGAGAGATGGGTTTGCAATAGCCCCTGATGGGGACAGGGAGCAGCTGATGTTGTTACTTCAGGCTCCTGAATGCTTCTCCTGTGTCACAACAGCAACAGGGTTCTGGCACAGACAAAACAGAACTATTACCAGTTTGCTTCCCTGATAACCTCCTGTCCTAAAAATCTGCTGCCTTGCTTGGAAGGTGAACTTAGCCCCATTAGTGGATTACTGTCATTCATCAAATTGGGTTAGGAGTGATGAGTCCTGTGTTAAAATCGTGTGTCCCTTTATGCAGCCTCCTCCCCTGCTCCTCTGCCACCCAGTGCAGGTCTAACAGGTTGGTTATTTGGTGTCCAACACATTGCTCTCCCATGGCAGCTCCAGTGTGAGCTCTTGGTAGCAGCTGATCCTATCAAACCTCAGTGCCCAATAAGTGCAGTGCACTGGCCTTCCCCTACCCATCTGTGCCAATGGGAGCATTACTCTATTGATCTGTCTTTGGAGTGCTGTGAAAACTGTCATTCTGGGCTAGAATTATTGCTGGGCCAAGAACAGTCAGGGGTTCACAGAATTAGTCTAAGCCGGGAGTGATAAAAATTCTTCATTTTTACTGGACTGATAAAATTTGATCAGAATTGGCAAATGTGCACAGTTAAATGGCTGAAATACAATTCCAGCCTGCAGCCCAGACCAGCAAGGACTTGTGCATATACTTGTGTGCACAGGGAGCAGTGTTTTTATGGAGATGAATGGGTTTTCTTACAGCACAGGAAGCACAACTCTGAGTCTTTGCAGAGCCTGAGCTTTGGTGCCTTTTCACTCCTGAGATGTAATTACAACCTTGCACTGCAGTCACCGGTGAAGGCTCACTTACTGAAATCAAACTAAATGAAGACATGCTGCTACTGCCTAAAGGAACCCAGTTGTCTGGTTAGAAATGGTTTTGTCTGTCCTTAGGCAGCAACAGCCGTGGGTATGAACCGTGCACAGCACTGCCTTCCCTGCTCTGTGGTTGGTGAGCAGAGAGGAGGATTGTTGGCAGCCTTATGTGGGACATTACAAAGGTCACTGCAGTTACCTGTTCAAACTATATACATGTTTATGTATATTTGAGGCATGTTGAACAAATGGAATGCAAAAATTGACTAAAATCTTATTTGATAGCTTAAAATGTTATTTTGCTAGGAATTGTGTTTTAAGAGATGTGATTTACTGAATGTGATGGGTTTCCTTAAAAATAGTTTGAATGATACATGAGGTCAGTTGCCTTGATCATATCATGACTCATGACTGATGTTCTGCTATGATCTGTCAGTGTTATAAATTAGCTGATTATGTCACTGTTTCACTTGTTAAATTTTAAGTTCATTCTATTTTGTTCTATTTTCTGTCTTTCTAAAAAGTAATAGTGTAGAGAAACATCATCAAAGATTTTTTTTTTTCAAATCTTCCTTTTGGTTCTGCCTTCAGTCTCTGACAGAACTGTGCCCACATCAGTAGCGTGCCAGGCAGATACTGTCTCCAAGTATGAGAAAGAATACAGAGGTGTTTTTAAATTGGAGGAGGTAGCTTTCCAAGACATGATGCCTTTTGCTGCACATGGAGTGGTTCTCAGTGAAGGAAGGAGTGAGCCACTCCCACCATGAACTCAATGGGCAACTGCAAACTTAAAAAACAGTAGAAGTGCACAGGAGAGGCAAAGATGAATGAGCTGGATCTTGTCTGCTTGTCCCTTTGCTACCTGTGGTAATGGTCACTTATGTGACTACCTGTGGATATGAAAAGGCATTTGAAATGATGAAGAACTCTCTGTTCCATGGTAATGACAACAACCCGTGACATTTCTGACCTTACCAGCAGGTTAGAAACTATTTGTGTTCTCTTCCATTAAGAATTTTACCCCTTCTGACACATCCATTTAGTTCTGTTTGAAAGAGAAAATCACATTAGTATGACCTAAAAATCACAAATAAAGACTATCTTCTGGCAGTAATTTGCATATGTTTAAGTATTTATGAGCCACCTGCTGGGGATATGAGTTGGTTATCAATCTAATAACACCCAATGTTCCTTGAACTCTTTGTAAGCACCAAGGCATATGTGCACTAACACTAAAGGAAACCAAGCAGCTGATAGTAAAATACTGAACAGTTGATGTTTGTCTCTTTCTCTGTTTTCCCCCTCTTAATTTGAGTTCTCAAAAGTATCTAAACGAGGTAAAGAGTAAACAGTCTTTATGGATCTCCAGCCTGGAACAAGTGTGTAATATATTTCGCTCAGCATGGTTTAACATTTTGCATCAGAAATGTCATTTTTCCTTTATAAGTAGGGCTACAATCTTACCTGTATTTTTAAGGCTTACAGTGGTTTTCATTTAAGCATTTCAATAGATTCACAAACACCCATATCCTCTGGATTTTCAGAGTTAATTTTGGTCATGTTGTTCTTTCTTTACTTTTATTTTTGTGCTGTTGTTTTCAATTTCAAAGAGTAAGAGGTATTGCTTGATGACAAAGGCAGAAGTTAATATTGTAGTATTTAATATCCCTTCAGTGCCTACAATGTAAAGACTGCAATCGAGCTGAAATTACTGTTGATGCTAGTGAATAAGTTATTCATAGTTTTGCAGAAGGAGTTGTGCTTCCAACTTGAATGCCTCATGAGCTGTTTATTTTACATCTTTGGATGTAAATTACCAGCTATTTTAATCTAGGAATATATCAGAAGCAGAGCTGTGGAGCAGTCTGGTTTACCACAGCTTTGTCAAACCTACTGGTGCTCAGCTTATTTTCTGAAATTACATGGGTCAGATAGCAAGAAGATTGTTTAGAATACATACAGAAAAAATATATTGGGAGATCTAATTTAGTTTCTGACCACTAATGACGAGTGGGGTCTGGAGTTCACCAAAATCCTGCCAGTGTTGTGCTCAGCAATCAGCCTTTACTGGGCGTAGGAGAAGTAAACGGATTTTAGGCTTTGTTTCAGAATCTTATGAATTCTCTTATATCCAGAAGGGTATTGATTGTGGTAACAATGAAACATTTCTCAGTGTGTCGTTAAAGTTGAATTTACATTACTGTGCATCAGATTTCATGTGCTCCCTGTTTAGTAATGAACAACCTGGGACTGAAATAGGAGGAGAAAGGGAAAAACAGGCACTGCAAACTGTTTTGTTCAAGTTCTTATTGTTGAATTTTTTTCCCACCCTTTTCATTTGTGCAACCCTGACGAGAGATTTCCCAAGTAAGTTATTCTGTAACCTATCCATGGACTAGATTCTCATCTTCCTTGCTCCTAACCTTGAATGCAAATAACTGAGAGATTTGTAGTGGAGTAACTGCTGAGTTTTTGCTACTTGACCCATTGTCCTACAACAGATAAAAATGTCCTGGAAAAAACCCCCCAAGGCTGATGATAGATTCTAAAACCTTATGGAGCAGATTTACATGTGTAGTGCTACATCATTTCACAGCTTTGCAAATCTTGCTAATAGAATGGTGTTATCTAATTTCTGAAACAAATATTTGTCTTAAAAGCTTCAGAAGCATGACTTAAATATAATGCAAATTTCCATTTCTTCTATGCTTAACCCAGGCCTGGCAAAAGTCAACCAAGAATAATCATAGAAATATAGATAGCTGATATAAATTTTTCCACAATTTAAAACTGGTAGTAAGCTGGTAGAACTTTCCATCTAACATAGAAGCACTCAGAAATTCTGAGTGGTTTTTTCTAAAGCCTAAATTGTATTTGCAGTCCTAATTAAACTATAGAAGGAGTATTAGTAAATAAAATTTAATAGTTTTACTTTTTAGAGCTTTTTCTCTATCCTTGAAAAACTGTATTGAAATAAAAATAGTTGGGCAAGTGAAAGAAAAAATACTGGATGTTTTGTGACAATGTTGGTTCTAAAATATCTATATCTTTCAGCATGTATTTATATATTTATATACTTTTATTTATGTGTATGTGAGAAAAAATGAAAAATATTTATCATCCACCAGAGTGGGATGTACCTAAGGTTTTGTCCTTTCAGAGAGCTACTGTGCTTTTGGAGACAAAATGGAAATTTGGGGGTTCAGAATTCATGATAAATAAAGCTGTGCCTTAGTTCAGCAAAGCATTTGCACAAGTATTGGACTTCACTGATTGCAGCAGAACCAAATTTAAGTAGTAGGTGCTTTACAGAGGCAAACCACAGTTTCTCTTAAAGCCAACCTCCCAGACAAATGTCACAAAAAAATGTTATCAGGGGAAGGAAGTTACCAATAACAACAAACAATGAACAGCAGATAAATCAGTGTTCTTCTTTGTGAAAAATATCATGGAGTATTGCACGGGAAAAGAGAAGAGCAGCAGTACCTGGAGTACAGAAAGGATACCAAGGAGGTTAAGGTGCTATTTAGATGTCAAATCAGATATGTTCCAAAGTGCAGGTCATACCAATGGCACTTCCTTCAGCTGTTGTACCGTGTGAGAGCTAGGTACAACATAGGAGAGCTGTAAATAACCCCCTTGTGTCCCAGCTCTGCCCTGGGGATGGAGCAGAGGCTCGGCGGGACCTCGGGCTGCTCGTGCTGCAGAGCTCAGGGGGCAGAGGCACTGCTGGCTCCCGGGGACTCTGGGGGGATCAGCAGCCTGCCAGCTGCTCTCACAGCTCTGCCCTCACACCATCAGCTGGGGCAGTTTTGCCCCCCTGTGTTGGCAGGGTCATCCCTGCCCTCCATCAGCAGGGGAGCAAGCTGGCAGCAGCTGTGCTGGGCAGCAGCGCCAGCTCTGTGGGCAGGGCAGCTCTGGGAGCTGCTCCTGCAGACTGGAATGTGCCTCACGTTGCCACTTGTGTGTATTCATCATCTGCAGTCACTCACTGTTTTGTTTTCTTTTATGACAAGTGATAAATCATTGATACTTTGTTCTATTTAATTTAAAATCATCATAAATGTGTGTATTTAGGTGTTTGGAGATGTTTTTAGACAGTAGAAGGTGTATATAGCTAGTGAAAACTTTTACTGCTTTCCTGCTACATTGGTTAGTAGAGCATGGGGCTGGCTATGAAGATATAAATAAGATGAATATTCGTAGGTAATAAATATTAATTACGCAAGGCTTGTGTTCCAGTGTGTTGTTGCTTGTAACAGGTCCCACCTGCATGGCAGAGTGCACTTGTTAAATGAGAATTGCTATTGGAAAAACACCTAGTGGGATTTCACTAGAGAAAACCCTTTCATCTGCAGTAGATGTTTACAGCTTTTTGGCTCCAACTTGAACCAAACAGAATTTTTAAGTCTGAGTTTCTTCCTCGAAGTCTGGTATGATTTAACTGATGCCTTCAATTCCAGGTATTCAGCATGCAAGTGCATGAACAAATTACCTGCTGGTTAGCATTTAAATCACATTCATAAACTGAAGTTAATATGAGACAAGCTGCCCCGCAGGTCCCTCTGATGTGTGCTCGTGTGTCCCCAGGCCCTGCAGCCTGGCCTTTCCTGGGGCTCCCCAGCAGCCGTTCCCTGGGATGGCTGGGGCTGCAGTGGGGTTGGCTCTTTGGGAGCAGTGAGGGCCAGCAGGGCTGTGCTGTCCCTGCAGCCTGTCCCTGGTTGGAGGGGTGTCCCCATGGCACACCTGCCTCACAGACCTGCTGGGTTACAGAAAGGAGTCTTTTTGCAATTAAAGAAAAAAAAAAGAAAAATTATAATTGTTCGAAGTAATTGGTTGGCATTTCCAGAGCTGCAGTGTGCTGAGGGACCCCAGCTCCAATATTTGCTCTGGGCCTGCCAGATGATTTGCTGAGCTCCTGAGTCCTGCTGGGGGGGATGAGTCACAGGCTGTGTCTGCAGCACCCTGAGCACGAGGGCAGGTTTCGTGCAGTGTCCCAGCTCCAACCTGCAGTGTAAAGAATGGGTCTCTGCTCACAGGGAGAACAGTGTTGATTTTGTCCTTTGGCCAAGACAAATTGCAGAAGCATGAAGTTACGATGACAAAAAACCAGCAAGACCACAAGAGGCAGCAAAGAGGTTAAAAAAAAAAAAAACCAAAATCCAAACCTCCAAACCAAAACAAGCCATTAAAAAACCCCAAACCAATAAGAGGTCCAAAGAGAACTGTATGTAATTTAAAAGGTTTGGTGAACTCAGTGAAATTAAAATTTCAAAACTGTGCTTTTATCCAGGAAAAGAGTCATGTCAGGCACATAGACATGGCACAGAACAAAGAACAGAATATTCTGAAAATTGATAGGGAGTCTAAAAAATGCTTCATACAAACCTACTTGGTATCTGGCAAGTTTTCTAACTCTTTTAATGTTTCTTTATTTTAATTTTTGAGAGAGGTATGACAGCATACCTGGCGAACTGTTTTCTTCCCAAAGCTCTCCCAACTCTCCCTTTTTCAAACCTTTGTACTTTGATTAATACTTGCTTATTTCTGGTAAAATACTATGGATCATAATTCAATAAAGATGACATTTACTGCCATCTGTCTTGGCAGTCTTTGAATAGAAAATGTGAGAGGTGAAAGGTTTACTGGTAGGGCTTATTGCCTCCAGCATACTGATAGAGTAAGAAGCATTAGGTGTGGTACACAGCAATCCCAGCAAAAAGTGATTGTCTTATATTCCCCATCTTCTCCTGTACCTTCCTTAAGCGATTCTCTTCCCAAACCAGCTTCTGCCAAAGAGCAGAACACAGCAACGTGTGGTCCCTGTTTGTCACAGACCTCCTGTCCCTGGGGTGTGCAGTGACCACCCTGATTCCTCACTGCTCCACCACTGGGACACGTGAGAAGGCAAACAGGGAAGTATTTTGTGTTGCCTTGATGCTTATTCTGAGAGGGGAGCATTCTGGATTAAATACCTGGTTATAATATGTAATTGTCTCTTCCTGGCAGTTTACTGTAAATA
Organism: Pipra filicauda; assembly: GCF_003945595.2. NCBI lineage: Eukaryota > Metazoa > Chordata > Aves > Passeriformes > Pipridae > Pipra > Pipra filicauda. The sequence goes on from NW_024104498.1 coordinate 341,174, forward strand.
TTTAAAAAAAAAAAACTCCCAACAATGTGTTTATGTTTTTATTCATATTATATGTAACACAGCTTCTTTAAGTATTGGTAAAATTAATTGGAACTGAATCAGAACACTTAGTGTAGCTGAATAGGATCCCAGATTCATGATAAATTATCCTAAAAATTCTTATTCCTATAGTATATATGGAAATAACATTGAAGTTTAAAAGAAACAGGAGAGATTTCTGGTAGTTTTAAACTAAAAAAAATATACAACTGAGGCTTGATTTTTGCCCACTTGATTTTTTCCTAACGCCACCTGTTTTAAGTATCAGTGTGGTATGAGGCAAGTCTGATTTTAAACTGCCTGGAGTGCAAAAAAACATGAAACACTGTTCTCATAAGCTGTATGAAAGCTTATGTCATTACTTTGGTAAAAAACAAAGAAATCAGAAAAATCAAATTTAAGTAGCTCTCAACAGTAACAATGCAAACCATATTTCCAATATTTCCCACACACTGTAGGAGAAATGATAGAAAGTGTCTTGTTTATAATTGTCACTGAACGTGGCTAATAGAAGGCAGAAAATAGCACCATTCCCTTTTTCATGGCCTCCTGTTCCCCCCATGTTTTTCATCCAGCACTGGTGTGATTTACTCCTCATGGTCCCTGCTGGTGCTGTCAGTGGGGTCAGCTTGGCTCTGGGAACAGGGCCCTGCTCTCCAGCAGCACATCAGAGGTCAGGCAGTGAATCTTGAGCTGAGGTTTCTTTTCTAACTGCCCACGAGACCCCCAAACATCCCCCAGGTTATTGTCCATTTGAAGCAGTCATCAGGAACTATCTGAGCAGCCTTCCACTGGGTACTCTCCTGAGACTCAGTGCTGTGGGAATGCTTGGGAAATCTCCTTGGGAAACCCTTCCAGGGCACACTTCCCCTGCAGTCCCACTGCCCCTGAGGAGGACACACCTGCACAGTGCCACGTGAGCTGTGGGGTTGGGATCTCAGAGGAGGGGGTGTTGCCTGTGTTCTGGAGTTACCTTCCTCTTCTTTCATCACTTTGAAAGCTGTTCAAGTTCTTTCAGGTTAATGCATGACAAATGCTATTTTTAATATCTGCTGCAAGGTGCATCTTGGCTGTAGAGCCTACAGCAGGTTAGGAGGGGATAACACAGGCCAGGGACACACAGGAGTTGCAGAGCCTGGGGTGCAGTGTTGTATCAGTGATCCTGTACTGCAAACCCTTTATCTGCTCTCCTTCATACTTAACTGCTTCATTCTTTAAAGGTTAAATTCTTTAAAGACTCCAAACTGAGCTGCTTTAGGCCAAAGCTTAGGGTGAAGCAAAGCCAGATGTTTGCTTTGTCTTAGTTGTCTTTCCTGAGTAGCTTGTGCATCCTGAGTTTTGGATCAGACCTAGACAATCATTATGATATTACAAAGGCTTCTCTGGTAAGAATAGACAATGTATAAACCATAGGCAGCAGTGTTTAGACCGTGTGAGGCCTGATGTGAGTCAGTGCAGCTCTGCTGATGTCAGTGGAGTTACATCTGCTTGCACTAGGTCTTAATATAGTCTTCAGACTGCAGGAAGCCTTGTGGATGTACTGAGTGCTGCAATAAATGATGGAATTCACTCACACAAAGTGTCTGCCATCTGAGGGTCCTCAAGCACTTGGCAAGCATCATTTTCTTTCGTGGGAGAGGAAGGAATCTAAATGGCTACCCAGATATGTATTCTTGATCCGTTTGAGAACAGGAAAGATTATGTATTTCGGGAGGGGGGTATTTTCTTTTAAAAAATAATGATATATTTAGACATTAATGGTATAATTTTATATCATCAAAAGCTGAAAATTTTCTGTCCTTCCCAAATGTATTTTGGAAAGATGATCTGTGGTATACATCAGTTTGCAAACAGCATGAATATGTTAGCCTTTGCTGCTTTATCCTCTGCCAAAAATGTAGAGACGATAGCATCTGTTTCCACTACCCACGCTATCCAAATCATTAAAAGCTCACAAGAGCTGGAAAAGAAGTTCTGAAAGCTTTCACATGTCTGTCTTTGCTAGGAAAATCATTCTCTTGTAACCATGTGTTCAGTGGTTGTGGTCCTGAATTCCAGGTGATAATGAGTGATGCCTGGAAAGGTGGGATTAAAACTCAGGTAATGACAGATGTCAAACACAAAAGAATCCTGAGTGCATACTTTGATTAGACCCGCTTCAGCAAATTTTGAAATCATAACTACACACTCTCTTCTTGATGCAATGAGGTGTGGAAGACACTTCAGACACGTGGGCAGCTGAGGGTGGGCAGCAGAATTCACAGTTAGGCCTTGGCAGTGTGATCTTGGATGTGGATCTTGGATGTCTGAACGAGTGACTCGTTCTCTCCAGTGCCAAAAAACCCACCACGTTGGCTTTAGAACACAGGAGGGTTTGGAATGGGTTCACTTTCTTTTCCACATAGTTTGCTAGCAGCTATTAAGAACCTTCTAAAATAACCAGAGTACATTTCCTTTTCCCATCTCTTTCCCACATTCCCTTTATTTCTCCCATACGCCGCTGGTGAGTTATAGGTAGAAGGAACTCTGTGTATTAAATTGACCAAAATACAGGAAATAGTGGTCTCTTACTTGTCTCTTCTTATTATTTTTAAACCATATTGCTTCTGCACAATGCAGAACAATTTGAAAATACAAAGAAACCAAATCCAAAGTGACATCCAGTTGCTTCCAACTTTCTTCCAACTCTGCCACAAATTCTGTGTTCTGCTGTAGCACAGTCTGGTCCCTTACTGTTAGTATCAATAACAGTGCAGATAAGGATTTATGAGCAAGCAGAACTGGCTTGGATTTGTTGGATTTTTTTGGTCTAAAGTCTAGAATTTAAAAATAGTAAACAGCAAAGAAACACATAAGTGGTGCTTGTGCTATTAGATGCACAGTAACCATTTAAAGTTGTCTCTGGTTCAGTAGAATGAGAAGTAAGAGGTTCAAGAAAAAGCTATGAAGGGGACTCAAGTGTGACAGTATTTAAGAATTTGAGGAACACAGAGTAAAATCAGAAATAATTAAATTAAACAAAAACTTGAAAGAGTGAACTATAAAACTTAAAAACTTAAAATTCTACTAATGTAATAGGTACATATTTTTAGATGTTAAAGATTTTCTTTTTATTCTTCTTGACTTCTGTGCCCACAGGAAGGTTTGAATCTTTTTATAATCTTTAATGCTATTTCATCTTGGTTTTTTTTCAAAACAGGAAAAATTTGGAGTTACATATAAAATTTTACATGGCTTTTTTCTGTGTCTGAAACTTGGTAATAAAAGTAGGTTATATGGGCACATCAGCTTTGTTGTATTAAGCTCTAATTTCATGCCCTCTATCTTTTCATTGAATAACAGACTTTCTGATGCAAGTAACAAGAGGTTCCTTCCAATCTGGACAAAAAAAAATCAACAACACTCCACTTCCACCTCCCCCCCCATTTTTGCACAGCAGTGTGGTCTGGAATGTGCAGATATGCTGAACCTATGCTTAATATTCTAAATACGTGTGTTTTGTCAGGTCTGAACTAACTCGTGGTGTGAGGATTTAAAGCTCCCAGTGTCTGTCTTGGGGCTGAGCTCATTTCCGTACAGTGTGAGAAATTCCTTGTTTGTTCAGTTCCAATTCCATGAGTAAGAGGCAAACACTGCGAGGCTGCTCCTGCTTCTTCGTGGGAGAGCAGGCACAGTCTGCTGTGCAATGTGTGTGCGTGGCCTCGGGGCTTCCAGGCTTTCCACTCAATTAAAAAGTTTTAAGTTGGGCAAGTTTAGTCCCAGTCAGTGACAATGCAGGAGATCCTTGAATGTTCACAGTAAAATCTCTCTCTGCATGAGTCCCATTTTATGCACGTTGGGTGCACTTGTGTGGCTGAGGGAAGAGCTGTGGCTGGTTCCTGGTGTGGTGATGGGCCACCCCAAGGGTTTCCTCACTGAGCCTGTGCTTGAGGCAGAGCCCTGGCAGGCCCTGGTGCTGACCACCCTCCAGGGCAGCCTTCTGTCTGATCATCTTCCACTCGTTTCCTGCACTTGCCTGACTTTCGTTTACCCACAAATTAGGAGCCTTTTGAGTCTTTTCACGTTGAAACATGGCAAGAAGCTGGCGTGAATTTTGGTGTCCTTGTTTTCTTGTGAGAGAGGTTTTCTGCAGTGGAAAATGGTTGCATTCCTTTGTCAGCCGTGTGTTGCAGGACAGGAGCCTTAAGTCTGGCAATGATGGTTCCTACTCTTCCTCCCTGTTCCAAGAAATCTTCCAGCAATGGCTCACTGTGCTGTCTGCTACTGTGTTCAACAATATTGTAATGATAGAAGTTTAACAACTTAGGTTTAAGTAGTGAAGGCAAATATGGCTTTTCTAACTGTCCTAGTGAGCACAGGAGGGGTGCTTTGTGCACTGAAAATTGAAGAATTGTAATTGTATCATAAATGCACTCAACAATACCGATAGTTTATTTGCTACAGGTAGGCTGCAGGGTTAATTATCCTTTGATTAAAAAAATTAAAATAAAAATTTGTAATGTGATAATGCATTCAAAATTAATAAAGTCAGTTTGTGTGCAGTGAATGAAATGTCTGGAGGTTCCACTCATCAAACCAGAACCAGCAGAGTGTTCACCTGTGTTCTCTTCAGCTGTGTCACTGGAAGGATGTGAGTGCACAGGATTCAGAGCTTTGGATGCAGCATGAAGATACTCTTGCATAATTTATTCTGAATTTCTACCTGTGGACACTGTGTACAGACACCCAGCATTCCCTTAGGCTCGTGACAAAACTGTTTTTATTGTGCCCATTCCCAAAGGAAAATTTCAGTCCACCTTTTCTGTAGTTTTAAATCTTTAAGGTAGTTATGACTGAAAAAGATGTTGGATGGAAATGTGGGAGCAATAGGGGCAACAGAAGTTACTTGTGCAATGGCTTAGGAAGATGTACAAAATCTTACCTATGTAAAAGATGTCGTGGAGGATGGAGATGGACCTCTGCCTGCACCTCCCAGGGACAGTCTGGGCAGGGAACTTCTGTTGCAAACGTGCATAACTCCCTGCAAAGTATCCTGAAAAATCAGTGTTACAGAAATGCCAAAAGGGACTAAATAGGCACTTTTAAACATAGACAATTAAAAAATATATTCTTCAACTTGTAAATAGCACGTGGATTCTTGGAGAGGTAATTGAAATGAATAATTGAAATAGAAATGATTTTGGAAAATAAAAGGGGTTTTGTGCTGTTGTGAGTTGCCATTAGGAGCACATGTTGCTGTCTGCCAGAACAATGAGAGAAAGAGCAAGAACATAGTTTTGCTTTCTGTGTTGGGAAATTCACGTTGAAAGTGTGTAAGCAAAATAATGGGTTAAAGCAGAGAAAACGTGTGCCTGTTGTTCTTTAGTAAAATACCAGCCATGCCCATGACTTATTGGTGTGAAACGCTGTGCGTGTCCTGGGTGATGATGTAGCAGTCTCACAGACAGCATGCAATGTGCCAGTTGCTATGGGAACAAGATGTTTTTCATTGAAGGGCCATTAAAATGGTGGCATATAAATAACATATGTACAGTACATTGTCTTTGAGAGCCGTTCTTGTCCAGGAATTGTAAGCACATGCTTTCATTCCTCTTCTCTCTCTCTCTTTTCCCCCCTTATCTGAATTCTTGTATATTTTTGATGTCATATGATCAGCCTGTCTCATTTTTAGCACTTTGCCTCTTTGAAGCTAAGGAGCTGTGGTGCTTGCAGACCTGATGTGGTACAATAAGAGGTGCCTGAATAAGATGCTTGTTGTTAAGGACTCAAGAAAAAAGCAAGTAAAATGAGTGAGAGTCTCATTCCACGACTCCGAAGGCTGACACTCAGTTAAGACTTAGTGAGTTAGAGTGTGAGCTTCAGAAGGACAGAGCAGCGTGGGCATGCTTAAATGCTTTATTCTGCTTAACTTTAGGCAACAAAGTAACTCAGGGGACTTCAGTTAGATAATTTATTGAATTAAACAAGGTTTGGAATAGTTTCCTGAGCTGGAACTTGGTGGTTCAGATCAGTGTGAGAACAAGTCACTTAATACTTGTAGACATAAAACGTAGCAGAGACTGTTGCCACGTTGCAGCCCATGTTGAGGAGTCAGCAGGGCTGAGGCAGCTCAGGGGTGATTCCACTGCCCTGCAATCAGCAGGGAAGGCAAACAGCTCTTCAACTGTTCTGCTGTCCACAGTAGTGGGCACGGGAGATGTGGTTTGTGTACTGAAAATTGAAGAACTGTAATTTATATGAGAAATTTGTGGAGCTGTTTCTAATATTCAGTGAAAATTTCTTGAGGTTTCTGTGACAGGCATTAGCTGAAGCAACTATGGCTCACTTGGGTGAGTAGCTGGCCCTGTGAAAGGGGGATCTTAGGTCTTTCAGTATTGCTCACTGCCCTGAGAAAGTCATGAAATATACTGATGGAGGAGGTGCTTTTCAGCACTAGTACTTAATTGCAAAGGAAATGATAAACCCCCTCTAACTGTTGGAAGTGAACTGTTGTAACAGGAATAACACTCTAACTTTCCCTCCAGTCAGTGCTGTGTAAGAGGAAGAAGAGTGTCATTAGAGCATATATTTGCTGGGACTGGCATCCCATGGGTTGGACACCAGCAGCAGGACTTTTTTGCCAGACTGTGATGTACATTCATACACACAGGCAAGTGTCTCACCCCAAGGAGGTGTGTTCATGGATGTAGGTGTAGTGATCCTGGTTGGTAAAGCCATCCCCTGTACCAGCTCCTCTACCAGCCAACTCCTCTAGTGGCTAATTTAGCCGTTCTTTCCAAGAGGAAAATAAGCGGAAATCTCTTGGGGAAGTTCAGCAGAAATTGAAATTTAATACAAAGTAACAGCAGAGTCCTTGAACAGAGTAGTGAATGCATCCAAACACCAACCTACTGCTTCCTCTGGTTCTCTTGCTGCCACAAGAGTTCTTGCGTCTACTGCTCATTGTTATTTTTTCCTTTGTTTTGAATTCTTTCCAAACATTCATTTTCAGTAGTATTTCTGAAGAGTGAATACTTGCATGGGCAGTCAACGTGCGACAGGAACATTCATTAATCAAAACAAATTCAGTCCCAAAGTTCATGGTAGCAGAATTCCACTGCCAATTATCCCGAGTCACTTTGGAGCAGCAGATAACATAAATGAAAGAAATGAAGGAGCTGTGGCACATGGGTAAGGTGGTGTCTGGGTGATGCTCAGCACTGTTTTTTGTATAAGGCACTAAGGAATAAGTGGTTGTCTTGCAGCTTCAAAGAGGATTTAGTCACTGCTAGTGAGAAGCACACAATTCCCAGAGGACAGCCCTCACTGGAGATGGGAACCTGCTCTTGCATTTTCCTGTCCTGTATTAGAAATTAAAGCTGAGTCGAATAATAATCAGATATGGAGCTCACTTGAAACAACTGTTCAGTCTCGTTGATTCAAGGGCAGAAATGGCAGTATTTACTCCAAGGATTCTGGTAGCAAGTAGTTGCTATTGAAAATTATATTCTTTGCAATAGTTTTATTTCCAATTCTACGAACAGAAGACTGAGGAACTTCTGTGACAGTGTGTGATAAATATGGGCAAACACTGAATTTCTGTAATGGTTCTATGTGTATACAGTCATAACAAAACCATACATTGAAAATCTCAAGCATTATCAAGGTTGTAAATTCAATAATTTAAGAGCTGGAATTAAAGGTTTAGAGAGCAATCTTAACTTGATTCCAGTCTTGTATCAGAACCCATGTAATCTGATAGTGTTTTTAATAACCTGATGACTATTTTTCCTATGGTTCCTTCTTAAAAAAAAAATATATATATATCCATAAGTTTAGCCCTACTAATATTACATTCTTGGACAAATGAAGAAGCTAAAGCTGAACAACTCTTTACTCCTCTTTTCCCAGGGAGGTGAACAATTTTCCGTCTCAGAAAAGTCTGGCTGTCTGCTGTGTGTGTGAGGTGTGTTTCCATCCCTGCAGATGGACAAGTGTTTGTGTGAGGGAAGAGTGAGTCAGTAGGATTCAGTGAACTGGGTTAACACTCCTGAACTCATCCCAGCATCCCTCTGTGGCAATGGATGATCCAGTCAGCTCGTGTCTCTCTCTCAGGTAGCTGGTAGGGAATAAGAAATACTGGGCCAACAGTCTCCCTATGCTAAAGGTGCTTCAGGATGATGGCAGCAGAAATCATTAAATGGCAAAGCTGCAGTGTGCCAGTGTTGTTGCTCTTCTGTAATGACATAAAACAGAAAGCAAAATAAAAACAAAATATTCATTAGACCAATTAGAGGCTCATCTTCACCATCCCTTATTAAATCTATGAATAATTAAGGAATAATAACCCCTGTTTTTATTGTTGAAAGAGGAGGGTCCTTCCTGTGCACTGCTCCTTGGCTCTGTGCAGGCCTGGGTTTGCTGCTTTAGCACACTCCCTTTTTCCTGCAGCTGTGTCTGTGTTGGTGCCTCTGGAACCAGGCACAGTTTTTAGGTGAGTGGGGGCTCCTGGAGCTCCAGCTGCTCCCGGGAGTGGGTTGAGGAGTGGTGGTGTCCCGTGTTCCACGAGGGGATGTGGCTGAGCTGGCTTCTCCTCGTGCTCTGGTGGAACTGTGGTGATGGCAGGAGCAGGGATGTGTGGGTGGGACATCCTTGACATCACTCCTTCCTCAGCTGCTGCTGTGCATCCCTGCTGCTATTGGAGTGGCAAAACTATCCCAGGATTCTGCTGCTGGTTTCATGTTCCTGCTCTCAGGCTTTCTCTTTCTAAAGTTGCATTCGTATTGATCCTTCCAACTTATTTATAAGAATACTGTATAAATAATTTCTCTTCCTTCCACAAGCTTTTTTTCTTAACCAACTTCAAGAGAAAAGCTAAAAAAGATGTATTGTGTTTTCCAGAGGAGGAACCCTGTCATTTTTTTAGTGTGCATGTCATGTTTCCCATACTTCTCCAATAACTAGCATTAAGAATTTCATCTTGGAGGAGACCCTTTAGGCTCCCGAGAAAATGCATGGATTTGTAGAAGGTGTTTGTCTTTAGAACCAGCACAGTGTGTGCAGAGAGCTTTCGTTTGCTTATCATCTAAACATGAAGAATGAAGACAATGTTCCTCCTCTCTAACAGGTTCGATGCAGTTTCAGCACACAGGGTATTTTGTATAATGAATACAAGGCAGGCTGGGTAAGCTGTGTGTGTTGACAGTCCTGTTTTATGTGCCCAAGGTAGGTAAAGAAGTGGGGAAAGGATAAATAATTACATATATACATACTTTGAAATCACACTAAGTACTCTTTGGCATCCTGTGAACGGGAAAGCACAAGTTAAGATGTCTGAGTGGAGTGTAATCCTTGAACCTGATGTACACAGAAAGAAAAACTTTGTTGACTCTGTAGAGCAAGGCAGAAAAGATATTTCTCTGTGGTGTGGCTCTGCTTAATGGAGTTATTTGAATTTAGCTTCATCTATTCAAGTTATGTCTGAGATAGATGAGAAAAATTTATCTTTTTATATGTTTGCTGCTGCTGGTTATGGAAAAAATGATATGCTGTTTATATAAATAGATAGTATTTAACTTTATTTTCTTCAGTCCTTTTACTTCTTTGTTGCCAGCAGAAATATATGGTGTACTAGGCTTTTTCTGGTCTAAATTGGACTTTTTTCTTTATCTGCACGCTCCTTGTAATGCAAAACAGTAGGCAGTGATCCATGCAGGCTTCAATTTATAATATTAATACAAGCCATGTTCCATGCTAATACATCACATTAATATTAAAGCAAGAAGTGTAAGACTGGTGAGTGCTTAATCATTTGCAATTAGCACCTAACAGCTAATTCAGTGGAGGGCTTTTAGAAAGAAAAAAGTGTGTATATGGAGGGGGAAAAGGGGGGAGCAGTAGTTTGCTAAATGCTGGTTGATTTAAGTTAAAGTATTTAACACTGTGAAAACTTAGTAATTAGAAGAGTTCTTGTCACCAGTCAACTTTTCCTTAATTGATCATTTAAAAATAAAATAAAACCTTATTCTCCTTAGAAAAGAAGCAATGGCAGCATGAATCACAAAGTTCCTTTACTGATTTAGTTGAAGATTGTTCTCACTGTTCTTATTTCAATCATTTAGGATTATATGCTCAAGGCCAGAATCTTGGCTGTAGTGAAGTGCAGAGAACCATATTTCCTTTCTTAGGTTGTTCATGGATATAGGAAATGAATCTCATCAGCCTGTAGCTGAGTTCTCCAAATCAGATTGTTAAAAAACTGATCTACAAAATCTCATAGAGAAGGGGGTTGTTAAATATTAAGTGAAGCATCTTCCTGGTGTTCTTCCCATGAGTCTGAGGAGTGTTTTGTTGTAGGCTGCTCTTCTGGCATCACCACAGCCTGAGACTGCTCTCATCAGGGCTTGTCTGTTTTAGGGAACTTAATTTTACCAGGTGGAGAAACACTTACTTAAGATTCAAAGTGCCAAACCTTTAGTATTGAGGAAAATTTTATCCAGAAATTATCAAGTAAATATCAACAAATTGTCTTTGTCATGTCTGTCATGCCAGTCACATTTCAGGAGCTCCCTGATGCCACTCATCCAGTTGTGTTAATGTCTGCTACAACTTCAGTATGTTCTTCAAAATGCCTTTTTTGAAAAGGTTTGAGTGGTGCTCAGAGCAAGACTCTGCAAGCGGGATGCTGCTCTCTGTTCTGAGCTTCCCTTTTGATTTTCTCTGCTGCTTTGTCCAAGACTTCACACTTCCAGTTGAAAGAACATATATATATATATATATATATATATATATATATGTAACTAGAGGAAAAAATGCATTGCCTCTAACTATGGATGTGAGTGCATGCTCTTAGGAAGAGCTTATAGGGTTTTTTGGTAGGTTGTTGTGTACCTATAGTGTACTTATATACACTGTACTATGTTTTTATGAATCACAGCTAAAAACTTTTGATACACATTGATGTCTGTAAAGAGCAAACCACATTGTTGAGGTGGAAGTAGCTTTACTGTCAACAACTTCGAGGAGAATTATGTGTAATTTCATGTATTATGAGTAATCTGAGGAAATTTACTGTGTAGATAGGAGCTAAAATGTCTTACCTCCCACCTCTCCCATCTTTTTCACTCCATTCTTCGTGATTGCCTGGCCTGGTACTCTGCATGATGTTCTCATTTTATGTTTTCTAGTCTTTCCCTTTTGTCATGGCAGTTTGCATTCCATTCCTTTCCCAGCTGCTCGTGCCTGCTCTGTGTGCTGAGCTGGGGGCTCCCTGCCAGCTTTGCTCCATGCACACCCTGAGCTGAGCACACACAGCCTGTTGCAGCTCCTGGATCCTGGCAGGGTGAGCAGAGGCTTTGCAGAACCAGGGCAGAGGTTGGCAGCCCTTCCTCTCTGCCCCCCTCATGCTGCCACTTCCCAGCAGCTCCTGTGCCCTGGCTGGTGCTCACCCCCAGTGGGACAGGGGGAGAAGCCTGAGGGCTCTCAGGTGTCCTGTGTCTGCTGCTCAGGAACAGAAATGCTTCCAGGAGCATCTCTTCCCTTTTCTCTCACAGGTCTTCCAGGGTGGAGATGCTGAGTGGTGTTTCTCAAATACAGTCTCACAAGCTTTGACAGTTGGAAAGTTCAAAAATGCTCACAAAAGTGGAAGGGGTGGGGAGAGGGAAGCTTACAAATAGCTCTGGGCAGAGTATGTTACCGGATTATTACTATAAAAAACCTGAAGAGCCATAAAATGATAGGGAACAGTGAAAAGCTGGATCTGGCTCATTTGGAGGCTCAGAGGAGAAGGCTCCTATTATGGCAGCAACAACCAAATAAGTACTAGATACAGAAATTAGCAAATGGCTCCAGCAAGAATCATGAGAGCTTCATAAGAGCGTGTTCCTGATCTTTTCCTCTCTCTTTGCCCTTGACCATCAAAAGTTGTCTATCCTTGTTTGAAGAAAAGCAAGAGGGAGCAGGATGATCAAGGAAAAAAAACAACACCGAGGAGGTGCTAGATTCTCTAATTTGTTTATTTTGCTGTGCTTTAGAGAAAGATTGGAAAAGCTGGTGGGGGTGGGGGAGAGAAAAAATGAGGTAGAAGAAAGAATTTTCTGAGAATGGTTTCAAAATTGGAAAAAAAAAGAAAAGTAAGTAAAGTTAGCAGCCCAGAAAAAGAGCAACTGTATAGTGGAAAAAGAGCAACAAAAGATGAAACAAATAATAGGAGACCTGACTAGAGAAAAGATGAAACAGAAGAAAGCAAGGGAGAATCAAAGCAGGAGAAAGTATAGGAGAAGGATACACAAGGGGAAAAGATTCAGAGATGCTGTCAGGAATATCTCACCAACAGGAAGAGGGGGTGGCTGGGCTTTTACTGGAGGGGCAAAGGAGGAAGAACAGAGGCTGCATGAATGTGGTGAAAAGGTGGCCAGTGTTAAAGTCCATCCGTGTGTGTGATCTCCTGACACCTCTGCAGACCTTGGCCAGGCACTCTCCTGTTCCCCCTCCTGCTGTCAGCAGAGCAGCACTAATGACACCCACTAATGACACCCACTAATGACACCCACTAATGACACCCAGTGCCTGGGCCACGCTGATGGGAGAGGGGAAAACAATCCCTGGGGAAAGGAAAGGACAAACCTCTCAAAGAGAAGTCATTCACCTGTCAAATTAGTGGCTTTAATGAAAGTGGATAGAGACTAATGAAAGGTTAAAGCTGTAAATTGCAATCTAACAAATGGGTTCACAGGAGACAGATCTCTTTTTATAGTAAGAAAAGAGATAACACTGACAAAATATGATTACCTTGGAGAGCCCACGCCCAGGCTGCAGTTCCCTGAGCTGGCAGTGTGCTCTCCTGCTGCCCTGCTGGGCTGGGCACTCTGCTCCTCTGGCAGGATTGACAGACAAACAGCTCCTCATTGATCCCTGCACTGCCAGAGCCCTTTGATCGTCACACCGAGTCTTCAGCAATATATACCATAATGATATCTCTGCCAGGAGCCAGGCTCTTCAAAATAGAATCATTAAGTCCAGTCAAAAGTCTTATGTTTACATTCTGTGAGGGGTTTAAGGAATTATACAGGAGGTAAACTTATACAGCAGAGTGAGTATGACAAAATTACAACAAAATCATAAATAAAAATAAGATTGGGATTTGGGTTCTTTCATCTTTTCTATCTTGTTTTTTTCTTTCTGGGATTTTTTTTGTTTGTTTTTCTATGGCTTTGGTGGTTGTTAGGGAGGGGCAGGAGAGAGCTGCTCTGCCTGAGCCTGAGACGTGTGAGGGCATAGAAAAAGAGCATTGTAGAGCCAACAGGGCATGTACAATGCTTTGATTGGGCTGAATTTTGTGTCTTAACCTTCATCTCTTTTAGAGGCTTCTCTCTTACGTGTTTTGGTTTTCCTTTATTCTTCCAGGATTTTTCCTGCAAATTCTTCATGTCTCGCATGTTGCTTATTGCAAGGACTGGTTCCACCAGCACTGGCCTTGTCACAAGGAGGATGTAATGAACTTTTAATTTTCAAGTTCTCTGAGGCAGTGAACTTTTTCTCTTTGTCAGTGTTGGTGAAGGGCACTCTAAATAATTATGAATAATAAAAATTAAGTTGCTCAGGTGGGAAGGACTTGCTTCAAGAGGTTACATTCTGCTGTGTAATTATTTAATTTCACCACACACCACCAACTGCTTGCACATGTCGTGACTTCCTTAAGGTTTGCTTATGTTGCTGTTCAAAAGTTTCAGGCAAATCAAGAAACTTCCTTTTCAATCTGTAGAAGAGAGATCATGAATATTCTTTTCTTCCAAATAAGATGCAGTTTTAAGTAGGACATGAATATAATAAATATGTTGTGCAAGGGTTATACTTCTAATTTTTCAGCAGTTCGGGTATTTAGTAATTTGGTGTCACATCAGGAAGTTTTAATTTGAGTGTTTTATTGTGCCATACATTTAGTAGCAATCTGATACTGGAGAGAGGAAATTGCTGCAGTCCCTATTCTTCATGGTTTGTTTGAATGAATAATTAACTCTCACACATGATTAATTTAAAGTATTTAATAATAAAGCATTTCAGTACACCTCACATAACATCCTGTATCCCTTTCCCAGTGTGCTGCATATGAGGAGTGTGTCAGTCAGAAGTGGCTGCAGAAGAGCACAAGTGCTGGTGGTGCAGAACAGGGCACAGAGGGCAGGGCACTGCCCCTGGTACCCAGCTGAGGGGCTGCTGCAGCAGATGGAGGGCTGGGGGAGGGAATGCAGTGAGGACAGCTGCTAAAAAATCTTTAAAAAGGAAGATATGCATCGATTTTAAGGTGAACCAGAAAGAATGAGGTGGTTAGTCAAATTTTGTAAGGAAGAAAGGAAAGACTGGTCTGGTTACATCAGGAATATCAGAAGATCCAGTGGATTGTCAGCTGTGTGGCCTGTGTGTAGCTTTGTTGCTGGCTAAGTCGTTTCATGTGCTTGTGTCCCAGGTTTTCTGTGTGCAGCAGAAATATTGATACCTCTAAGCATTTTGAGATCATGGCAGAAAGCTCCAAGAATTCAGGGTATTAAGTAGCATTACCAGGTCGTACCTGAGGGATTGCAGCTTGCAGAGAGTTCTGTGCCTTTATAAGAAATGGAGTTTGAAGCTGGTGCCAACCCCAGATGGTGAGAGGTGGAGTGTGGTTTTGCAGACAGGGGTGGTCTGGTGCTCTCCACTCGTGATGGAACACTTAGAAAGGGAGCATTGCTCCTGAAAACAAAACCCTCTGACGTGGTACCTTGAAAACAAAAAGGAGAATGAGAATGAGGAGTGGGAAGGAGTAGAAGAGAGGAATTAAAATATGGCTTTGCAGAGCCCTGGAAGGCTCAGGTTTATGGCATTTTCTGTGCAGTTCCTGGGAGGAGCCCAGGAGGAGCACTTGGGCTTCCCTCTTCCAGGAGCTCTCAGCTGTGCAGGGACTCCTCCTCCTTTCTCAGATGTATGGTTGCAGTAGCCAGGAGAAGTATCACCTCAAAACTTTTCAAAAAAGCTGATATTATACCATGTCCTTCCACTAATGATGAGTGCTTCCTGAAAGCTTACCGGAGAGCAAATCCATCACAGCATTTCTGGGCAAGCAAACAGACTTTTTAAACACAATCCACATTAATATCCAAAAATCTGGTGCTCTAACAGCGTGAGTCACTGAAGCTCCCACTGGTTTCTGTACAGAGCTGAGTGTTTCTCAGGAGGTGCACAGCAGCCTGCAGCAGTGAACCAAAGCTGGGCTCTGTTTCAGTCTTGTTCCCTGGGTAGAATGTGTCTCCTTGGGACTTCCCGCTGGCTAGCTGGGGACTTTTAAGCAGGTATGGGGAAAAAACCTGTTGCAGTTTTCTCATAATAGTTTTCATTTTTGTTTTTACAAGATACTTCTGTGTTCTAACCTGTGTGATTTATCCCAGAGCCTTTCTTGCTCCTGGCTTTGTAAGCAGCAAGTCAGTATGTCCAGAAAAACTAACTCCGTTGTTTTGATTGCATTTTTTGAATAAGGTTTTTTTTAACACCTTTGACATTTCTAAATAGGCCAATAAGAAGCATAAACAAAGTTAGCTGAGGTAGAGGCATTTATCCAGTTCCATGTGGTCTGTCTTTTCTTTCCCACTGAAATCCCATTGGAGTCTCTCTTCCCACTCAACATGGGCAGATCAGAGTCCAGGCTGGGACTGTCCTGTAAATGATCTTTGGTTTATGAGAATATTGTGCAAAATGTGAACCCGATCCAAAGCTTGTGAGGTCTTGGGACTCTTTCCATCTACCTCAGTCAGCTTTGGAGCAGGCACTGTGTGGAGGAGGGAGGAGGGATCTGAGCTGTTTCTGGTGGAAAGCTCCTCAAGGACAAATAGTCCATAAAAAACTGACTCTTGCTCTCAGACAGGAGACTGGGGCCAGAATTGCTGGGAAATCTGCTGAACAAGTTCTTGGCACCTCTGCTAATGGAGTTTCTTCAGATATTTGCTCACTGAAAGTTATCCTTGATATCTTGTAAACACAAACTATCCACTGTTAACTCCCTGGTAAAGTGACGAGTACAGCTGTAACTTTGTCACAGAGAAACCTAGACCTGAATAATTGCAGTACAGTTTTGTGAGTGTCAGATATGATAGTACTAGATACAAGGCCAGAAAGAAGAGGTTTTACCGTTGGTATGAGTAAGTGCAAGGATAGATCCCAAATGTGACATCAGTTTTTAAGGAAAATTCCATATTGGGTAAAGCTAATATACATTGCATTGTAATTAAAGTGTAAATTTCTTCTCTTCTGGCAAGTTTTCTGGTTTTTGGTGCATGTTAGGAATAACACACGATGTTTTTATGAAGTTCTGATAACATTTAAAGACTGCAGTGCTCTGTATTGGATGGAGTACAATTTGTTTCTGGTGAAGTCTTGACAAGTCTCGAGAAGAAAGATCTCTAAAAAGCAAAGTACAATTTCTGTCATAGGGCTTGTCATTTTCCCATGTTATCTGTTTATGCAGTATGGAATTTTAAAAAATAAATTATATAAATATTTATGCAAATGATGATTTATTATTCAGTAATCAATCTTTGTTGGGTACATTATAGCATAATCAGTTGTATGTTAAAAAGCATTTCATTTCATGCCTAATTAACATATTATAAATTGAGGAGAGAAAATTAAATTATTATGGACAGTTTGCAAATGTAATACATACAGTGTTCTTCAATAATTGCATGAATATTGGATGTAATGTGATGTTTCCTTCCACCCTCTTTTGTGCTCACTCTGTGCTGATGGAGTGGAATGGATGGGCTCTGGGGGACGTGTCTGCACTGCCCTGGAGCAGCAGCAGATCCCATGTTCCCATTTCCATCCAAGCCATCCTGCAGGGGCAGGAGCAGTGGATGGCCCAGGCTGTGTAAATGAGATCAGCCCTGGGTAGGCGTCTGGAATTCTGAAACACATCTACCTTTTGGGGAGAAACTTCCTGTAACTTGGTTATTTTGGCAAATAGCTGCGTGGTTTGGGCCCAATCCTCCTCTTTTTTAGTCAGTGGCAGAATTCCCGCTGACTGCACTGAGGAAAGGACAGGACTCCAGAAAGTGTGTGTGGAGTTTGGCTGGGCCTGATTTTACAGCCCTGTGAACTCTGCAGACAGTCCTGCCCCAGAATACCCCTGCCTTGCTTTGTGCTATTCTTGCACTTCACATAAAAATTTGCTGCCTTCTCTAAAGGGGAGTAATGATTTCTTGAGCAACTGCAGAGACAGTATGTGTTGGTTCCTAATATTTTCTTTGGGATCTGTGACTCCCCGGGAATTTGAAGCCAGCCGTTTGCATTGCACTTATAGTGCTTAGGACCCAGGATTGCTGAATAGACTAGAAACTTGACTTTTGTCTAATTAAATGTATTTTATAGTGGGAAGTTTGATATGATGCACAGAGCTGGGGTTAAAAACACGCAGGGCAGAGCAGGACTGCTTAGTTTGGTTCAGCTGAACGATGCAAACTGGCTTCCAGCAGAGCTGGTGCTGTTGGCTGAATAACAGAGTAATCTGTGCTGTTTAGAGATAAATAATAATACATGGTACTGAATTCCACTGACAAATGAATCATTTAATGATGGAGATTATATAAACATGCATGTTGAAAAAAAGCCTTGAGAAGTAAAGCTCCCTTCAGTCGATAACAGGACAGTTTTGTAAACCACTTAAAGCTGTGATAAAATCCTACTTGACTGGCCCACGAGCAGATGTGACAAGTTGAATTTATTTCCTCTCTTACCAGGAAGCTTTGCAGGAAACTCTTAACATATGGTGCTTTTCACTTCCATCTAGAGCTATAAATGTTATTGGAAAAGGATGTTCCCAGGAGCAGCAAGTTTCTGACGTTTCTGCCAAATGGACTCCAAATGATCCTTCTGTGGTTCTGAATTCCCCAAGTTCTTAGGAGCTGGCAGCCAAGAATCTCTGATCTAAACACAACTCACTAATTTAATTATTTTATTATAGATCTGTAGAAGGCTCTTGCAGACCAGTGACTTTGCATCTGTATTGGATCTAGCTAGGCAGGAAGCACGAGTTAGAGGAGTATAAATATTTTGTTTCTTAACTGCTTTTTGCTTGAAAACTTGGAAACCATTTCACACACAAATCAGTCACACAAGTGTGAATGCAGGGGAACGGGAAATAGGGATAAAAGTAACATCAACTTGTATTTGGTTTGTATTTTGAATGTTTGTGTTTCCTAGGAAGACCAAGTAGCCTGTGCCTGGCAGGTAGAAGTAGTAATGAACTTCATAGCAAAACATTGTACAGCTGCACTCAAGCTGTCCCCTTGCCCTCAGGATAAATTAAGTACTTTTGTGGAGAGTAAGTAATTGAATCTTTTTTATCTGGTTTATAATACACAAGTTCAGAAGAAGCAGTGAAGTGTATGTTTTTGCTTAATGTGGTTCTGGAATATCTCACGTTAAGAAATTAAATGGCTAAATTTTGCAACTTTTCTTTAAGAACATTAGCAAAATACAAAACCAAAATAACATTTATTCTAAGATCATGAACTTACATTGCAGGAGAGTTTCGTTTGTAGGTTCAGGTGGAGGATTGAAAGAGAAGGGAGAGGGTCATGTTTCAGGCAGGACCTGCTTTGGAATGGCTTTAAAAAGAGGAGGAATATGAGCTGGAGCTGGTTAATCAGGACACTGTGAACAAACCCCCCATTCCCAGAGCCTGGGCGTGCCTGGGGCAGTGTTTGGTGGGACCTGCAGTGAGTCCTCAGGCTCTGGGGGGTCACCAGGGGGTCTTTTGTCAGTCAGCTCAGCTGTGAATAAAAATTTAGGCAGAGGCTGATGCTGACAGGAAGGTTTGGAGTTCCCTGGACATGGGATAAAGGTGTGTCTGTCTAACACAGATCCAGTGTTTGATGAAAGAAAGGATATCGATTTAAAATGCAGCTTGGGCTGGGGTGTGACAGTGGGATTTAGCTTTCCTCCACCCCTCAAAATGGGAGTTTGCACTGGATGAGCTGGGGGAGGAGGATGACATCCAGAGAATTCCTCTGCCTCTGTGATCCACGAGCTTTTGTTTATGGGAGTGTGTAGGGGAGAAAAAATTAGCGGATCAAACTGCCAAAGAACTTCGTTTTTCAAACAAAATAAGAAATAGAAGTCCTTGCACCAAAGAAAATGGTGATTTATCTGATATCACAAGGCTTGGGATGGGTCCAAGTATTATATTTCTGGTTCATGAAGGATGGAAAGCAAAAATGGTAATGAGCAGTGTTGCTGAAATTTCTACTGGTGCTCTGTAGACCAGGAAGAATTGGAAGTGCTGAAAGGCAGCATATAAAATAGGGCATGAACAGGAGTGATAAAACACTGAAATCAGGGATTGAAAGCTGAATGTGAGTGGTTAGAACAACATTAAAAAAACCCAAAAAAACAAAACTCCAAGGAATCATCATGAGAAGGGGGAATTCTACCCATGCACACTGGAAAAATCAGTACATTGTGTTGCTGAAGAGAAGAACTATCCTAAGGGGGGAGAACTGGGTGAGAATCTAAGACCATATAAAAGTAGTAAAAAAATTCACAGTCATGCTCTTGCTGTGTGGCTAGTCAGGACTTTAAGAACTTTGTTCTTCTCCTCCTTGGAAGTGCCAACCTCGTTAACAGTGATGGAAAAACACAGAGAAAACATTTACCCTTCCAGGGTTGGCTTCTGGCAGGGCACTGCTGATTCAGCTGTGGTACTTCATCTTGCCCTTCTGATTTGGAAAAGATCTCCATTGATTATGTAAATTGGAAGCGAATATTCTGCAAGCAGGTTATGGCATCTCCCTTTGAAGTGCCTGAGCTGCAGAGGGAGAGTGAGCCCAGGCCATGCTCGTGCCCAATTGAGTCCAGCCTGCAGCATCCAATGGAAAAAGATTCATCCCAGCACTTCCTGAGTGCCTGTGTGCCTGGACACAAGGCAGCAGCACTAGTTCTAGTTGTGGACACCAGGCAGCAGCACTAGTTCTGGTTCTGGACCCCACCCAGCAGCATTAGTTCTTACTCTGCTTGCTGTGCTGAGGGGTAACTGAGTCCAGTTCAGCCCTCACTGCCCAAGCCAGACCCACATTGTTGTTAACTAAGTGTAGCACAGCTATAATAGCATGAATTGTAATATATCACCTTAATTTGTACCTTGTGTGGCTGGTGCCAGACTTGTGTACTGAGGCATCGACAGCACCTGATACCTCTCTGAGCTAAAGATTATTTTGTCAATTCATAAATGGTACTGAACATTTGCTATCACGTTTTACAGCTTCAAAACATATGACATAATAATATTCCTTAACAATTTAACTGTCCTAAATATCTGTAGCTAAGCACTTGATTTAATCTCAGTGAGTTCCTGGGTGTTAAATAAACACTACCTCAAGAGAAAATGATTATTTTGTTTTCATTTTCATCAGTGCAACCTCACTGAATTCACTGCAGTGCATCTAAAAATACAATTTGGACAGTAATTTAGAGAATTTTCATATGTAGTAGAGCTGTTAAATCTCAGTAAAAATATTTTAGTAATCAATTGCTATTTAATTAACATGCAATTGCTGTCCTAGTAAATCTAAATTAAATCCCCATTTTAGACACAATTCAAAGTGTGAATTAACATTCTCTATTGATAAGTAGTATTATAATAGGCTTTCAATCCTGAGTTGAAGAAAAAAATCGATTGTAACATTAAGTTTGATTCAGTATAAAATTAATCACAAATATCTAGTGCACTGTAAGTTCCTTCTTGCACCTTCTCTTGGTCAGAACATCACAGTAAAGGGACAGATTGCATTTCCCCTTGCAAGCTTTCACCAGAAGGACTGCAGGACCTCCTCTTTCCCTTCCAAAGGCAGTCATGCTGGAGAAGAGATGAAGTAACAGTGGACAGATTCACGTGGCAGAGCCTGAACTCTGGCCTGCTGTGGGCAGATGTTCCAGGAGGACTCTCCCACCTCAGCCCTGCTGTGCAGGGAGCAAAGGACATCTCAGGGGACTGGGGAAGGAAGAGGCAAAGCTGTGAGAAAATGAAGTGCATTTGGGCAGACAGAAAAGAGAGATGTGTGAAAGGCACAACAATAATTAAGGACTGGGGAGACATTAGAGTCTTTTTAGAATCAAGGGCCAGGCTGGACGTGCCCAGAGGGAGGTGGGGGTTGGATGTGCAGTGGGAAGGCAGAGGCCCATGTGTTACCCCACTGATGGGCTCCTTGGCTCCAAGGAGCTCCCTGACCATGAGCACTGTGCCCTCTCCATCCCCTGGGTTCCAGCCAAAGTCTGAGTGATGCTGAGGGGTCACATATTTCAGCTGTAGCCAATCCCCTCTGCTAAATCCACCTGTCAAGGTGATGCCTCAGCAGGACTGGCCTCGGTCCTCTGTCACTGATGGGAGCAAATCCAGTCGAAGCAAATTGGAGCCAATAGGTGTTTCCTTGTGCAGTGGCAGGAGAATTAACTCATTGTCACTAAGGATATATCAGGACTTCCTATTAATGTCAGTTTTCAGTTTTATAACATTTTGTTAAAAGTTCCCTGGGGCTGTATTTGCTATACAGATTTTCAGAGAAGGAAGACATATTTTATATTAAGAGCTCATTTGGTTTATTGTTAGAGGATGCTTATGTTCAGAACTTACATGGATATTACTTTCAACAAGTAAAGACATTGTCTCCTTTATTGTAGCTACTAGTCTGCAAATGAACAATTCATCCAAATTTTCATTGAATACTTTTATTGGGGTTTGGACCAATTTCGCCAGAATTAGTGCTTCTTTCCTAAGCTCAACACTTGGCAGTATAGTCATGACTTAGATTTTATAATAGATGACTCTTTTAATATTACATGCTCTGTATTAATACCAAACTTCCATGTTTTGCTAGAAAAGGACTATATTTTGCCATCGGGTTTGAACATGCAACTTTTGCTAATTTAAATAAAGGTCAAAAGGACAATTTCAAGCCTTATAATAGATTTTCATTTGCCATTTTTCTCTTTATTATTCTAAGTGGATCTTTAAATGTCCTAGCTAGTTTTATAAGTTTGAAGATATATTACTTTGCAACAGTTCTACTTTGGTTTTTGGTTTTTATATCTATTTTCATTGCTGTCATTATTACTATTTCTCACACTGTTTATTTATGGTGTCATTTTAGCTTAAGGCCAGTCGAGGTGTGATTGTTCTGCCTTAAGCACCATTTTTCCCTGTGGCATGAAGACGAACACAGTGAACAGTGGAAGCTGCAGATTGTTGTTGCTGACATTCTGTTTATCAACAATAGAAATAAGCTTATGGCTCCTCTCAAGGTGAGCTCTTCCAGATGTTTTTCTCCTCTCAGACTTGCTGATGTAAATCAGAGGTAATACTATTTATTCCAGTTAAATACGGTGTTTCTCAATGAGGAGACCCTCCTGGTGACTTGTGCCATGTTGCTAGTCACACAGAAATATAATTGCCAAAAGTGCTCCCCTTTGCCTACAATTTTGCCATAGTTTTGTGTAGTCAGTGTTTCCCAGAGTCCTGCTGTTCCCAGGGAAGCAGGAACCCCAGCCAAGAGGGAAAACGAAGCACTGCTGTTTATTGTCTTTGCAGCTCTCCCTTGTGTGCCTTAGAGGCAGTCCATAGGTCAGGATAGCTTTGGTATCAAAAAAGGAGTGGAATTGGAGTCTGTTTCATGTGTTTACATGTGGAAGGCCATCACCTCGGTCTTATAGTTATACCACAAAGTTCTCCTTGTCTCCTGCTTGCAGCAAGAGTCCTCCAGCTTTCAGAGGCTGACTCTCCATTTTCTGTAGTTTCACCACGGTTTGATCACATTCTTTTGGAAATTGGAAGATCTGTTGAAGAGAATCCAAAATGGTGTTGCAGCCAATAAGAAACTGGGAGGAGCAGCTGATGCAGCAGGAGGTTGTGCTGTCATTTAGAGGGCCCTTGACAGCCTGGAGAAATGGAGCAATAGAAACCTCACAAAATCCAAAGAAGGTAAATGTGGGGTCCTGCAACTAGGACGGAATTAATCCATGACCCGGTGCAGGCTGGGTCTGACCAGCTGGCAGGAGCTTTGCAGCAAAGGCCTGGGGGTCCTGGTGGACACCAAGCTGACCATTAGCCATCAACATGCTCTTGTGGCAAAGGTTAACAAGCTCCTGGGCTGCATCAGGCAGCACCTTCCAGGATGGCAGGGCAGGTGATCCTTGCCCTCTGCTCAGTGTTGGTGGGATATCTGGAGAGCCGTGTCCAGCTCTGCCTCTCAGTACAGGGGAGATGTGGACACACTGGGGAGAGCTCAGCACAGGGCTGGGAGGGTGATTTACAGTCTGGCACGTGTGCCATATGGGGAGAGCCTGACAGAGCTGGGGTTACTCAGCCTGGAGAGAGAAGGCCTGGGGGGTCTCATGGATGTGTACAAATATCTGATGGGGTCAGTGAAGACAAGGAAGCCCAGCTCTGCTCAGCAGTGCCTGGTAAAAACACAAGGAGCAATGGGCACAACCTTACAAGGGCAAGGAGAACCTTCCTGGCTGTGAGGGTGATCAAACTCGAGCAGGTTGCCCAGAGGGATAATGGGAGACTCCCTCCTTGAGCGTATGAAGAACTGGAGAGGATGTAGCCCTGAGCAACCAGTTCTGAGCAGCAGGGCTGGACAAGGTGATGTTCAGGTGCCTCTGTGGACTTCAGTGATTCTGTGAATCCCTTACCCACACCCCTACTTACCAGATCCTAATATACATTCAGATCTTGCTGCCCCAAAGTCTCTCACCGTGAGAATAAATGGTCTCCGGGCAGTGCAGTGCTCAGCCCCCTGTCCTGGTCAGTCAGAGAGACACCTGGGTGTGATGGAGATGCTTGGAAACTGTAAAGGCGTGTGTTAAATGTCCTCCTTCCTCATACTTCTGCCGAGAGTTTTGTGGCTCTGCAGTTTTTGTTTGGTTACTTTTGCTTAACTCCATATAACTTGTGGGATGGTTTTGTTTGCTATTTTTTTCTGTAAATGACTGTGATTCTGTAGCTTTCTTCAAAGCACTTCATTTGTTAGCATCTGATTCACAATATAGAAGTTGTTTGTTAGTTTTGACCAGGCACAGAGAAAATACACAAAATATTTCAATTTATTTAGTTGAATAAGCAGAATCTTGAAAAATAGATCTTTTATTTCCAGTGCAAATACTTGTCTTCATAAATTCAGGATTTGCTCCACGAGAGTTTGCAGATACATCTTTTAAATTCACAAACATCCGTCCTCCTAGACCTGTTTGTTAAAATATTAAGATGGTGACAAACAGAAAGAAGTTTAAGGTTACTAATTTAAAGATATGCAATAATTTTTCCAGAGCCATTTCTTCATTATTTGCTCAGTTCTAATTTGGCCTCTTTGCCACCAAGACGTGAGCCAGACCCCTAACTCATTTTAAATAAATTACTGAACAAATGATAATGACTTTTGGTCATTATCAGCATGGGCTAAATTCATGCTGGTTTTCATCAGATGAAAGGCTGTGTCACACTCCGATTCCCTTGAGCCATCCAGTCCCTCAGCTATCAGCAGCACTTTAATTTTCTCTTAGAGACAGTATAATGTGAGCACTCAGCCTGGTTCACTCAGAAAATGTGTAATTTTTCATACTTTCAAACACAGATGTTCTACCAAGTTTCATCCAGAGAGGCTAAATCTACATTTTAAAGCAAGGACACCCTAGATGTTACTTTTGAAATAACATACAACATGGTACAAAGAAATAAATGAATATAATTGTATAACAAAAGTTATAAATCAGACCCAGGAGACAAGAATAACAAAATAAAAGTGAAAAATTCACCTTTTAATTACAGTGGTGAAGCCTCTGAGATTGTGAAAACATTCATTTGTATAATTCTGATGTATACTGTCCTTGCAGGAGAATTTGCAAAACATCTCTCTTGAATATAATCTTGCAGAAGAGAAAATGTTTTGGTTTTTTTTTTTAATTCTCAAAAATTATATGATATCATTCTAAGAAAACACTTACTGGCATGACAGTATTTTATCCGCTGAAATCACAACCAGGCCTTTAAAGAAGAACATTTCACAAGAAATACTTTCTTTTAAATCTCAATCTTAAATCTTTCTGTTAATTTATTTTTTTTTTCCTTATTAGAGCATAATAGTTTTTTCCTTTCCTAGATTTAGCATATTATTATTATCACACCACAGACCTTCTGGATGTGTGCTCCTAGTCTCCAGGACATCAGAAAAATTTGAAATTGTCCTGAGGATGAGTGAACTGTTGATATTTTTGTGCCCCTGGAGCGTGGCAGAGCAGGACGTGCCGAGCTGTTGGTGTGGGAGCTGCCAGGGAAGCCAAGGCAGGGACAGGTTCCCAGGGCCCATGGATGTCCCCAGTGCCCTGCAGCCCTGGGGACAAACAGCTCACAGCCTGACACACAGGGTTTGTGAATTTAAAAGATGTATCTGCAAACTCTCGTGGAAAGCAAATCCTGAATTTATGAAGACAAATAAAAGATCTGTTTTTCAGGATTCTGCTTATTCAACTAAATAAATTGAAATATTTTGTGTATTGTCTCTGTGCCTGGTCAAAACTAGCAAACAACTTCTATATTGTGAATCAGATGCTAACAAATGAAGAAACAGAGAACTTAAGTGAAGCCATAGGGGTCAAACCTGAACTGAGAATATTTGAGAGTCCTCCTGCAGGCTCAGAGGAACAGGCCCATGGACAGGGAGCTCCCACCTGCCCAGGGGCTGTGTTGGAACCTCACCCACCTCACTGGGTGATGGAGACAGAGACTCGATGGGCAAGTTTGGCTTTTAGCTTCGGGTTTGATCTCTTCACTATTCTACAGAATGTCAGTGCTAAACTTGTCACAGTTCTTTGTAGATACATTTCTGAAACGTTGCCAGCACTTACAGAGAGATTAATCTCTCCTTCCTCTCTGCAGGAGTTTTCTTGAGGAAAACATTTAACATATTTGCTCTTCTTTCAAGTAGATTTTGTCTTGCCCTATATAGAAATATCATGAGACGTCAACAAAGGGTATCTATATGCTATATAACAAACACATATCAGTTTAATATTGGCTTGTGAACATCTGACACTTCAGAAGTAGCAGAACTGTGATTCAGTTTCTCAAAAGAAAATGATACAAGGTAGCAGGCCCTAATATATTCTTCTGTGAAGAAATACCTGCAGGCAAGGATAACACACGTACTGTCACGTAAATCCTGCCACCTTTGCTCGGGGAGCTGGCTTTGCACACTCTTCTCAGGAGCTGGGGGGGAAGAGGAAGCTAAAGTTTGATGCAGCCCAGAAAATCCAGGGGGTTCTTGCTTTAACCTTTCATTTCTCCTGCACATCTTCATGGCACTCTGGATGTCACCTTCCTCACAAACAGTGTCTGTCTCTGGCCAGCCTGGTTGCCAGAACACCCCAGGTGTCTAATGCAGAGCAGAGACTGGCCTGGGGACACGCTGGTCCAGCACACACGTGGTGTCAGAGCCTCCCCAAGCTGGCTGGGACTGTTTCTCTGTGAGCACAGGAACAGGGGCCTGGTGGGATATGTGGGGAAGCAGCCGATGCTGTAGGATGTTAACAGTGTTTTAAAGCTAGAATCACAAGCTCCTGAGCTACTTTGGTCCTACAAAACCCACAGGGAAGCTTCTGTGAGGGTTTTGGGTAGGATGGGATGGAAGAACCTGAAAATTATGAAAATCTAGAGGTCAAAATTACTTCTGATGAATGTCATGCCAGATGAATATGTAAAAAATACGTCTAGTTACTCTTTCCCTACTTTGTACGTTACTTTTGTACTGAACTTGACTGCAGTCTGTCATTATGGATAGAAATATGTCTTATATCGTTTGAAAAATGAGGCTGATGATGAAACATAAAGCCTTCTGCTGCTTACAGCAACAGTTATTGGTGATGACTTTTCAGAATCCTTTTAGGATACTTTGGCTGTGGGTTGAAGTAATAACTGAGGGGAAAATATCAGAGCATTCAGTCAGACGGGATATAATATTTTTTCTCATTGAATTTAAATGGGAAATAAAAGAGATCAAACATTTCTGGTAAGATTTTTACTCCATAGAGTCACTGCTGTAACTTCATTGGCTTCATCAGGGCAGCATCCTGTATCTTCCATATTTGCTTACTTACCTGTGAAGTCAATCAGACAGAAAGGGTGGGCTGCTAATTAAAAAAAATAAGGTGTTGTAAACCTCCTTTAAGAAAATGAAAATTGGAAATATGTTATAGACTAATTTCACTTTGTAGCACCACGATTTTCAGTTTTAACTTCAGATTTTCCAGTTGCTTTCAAAATACGTGGAAAAAAAAGTCAGTTTGTAATTTCTCCAGTGTTTCTTTCATAGTTAAAACTATTGAGTTGTATGACAATGTACACTGAATATAGGAAGGGAGATTATCTCTTCTTTAGTATCTAATTGTTTTATTATTACTATTCTTTTCTTGTCTACAAATGCAGAAAATTTTAGGATTTGTTTTAAGTAAATGACATTATTTAAATTCATAAATTTGCTTAAGCCTCAGTGGGTTACTCTGGCTTGTAAGGCTATTACTTTCCCAGTTGCAAGCAATAATGATACTGCAAAGATATTCCATTGGAGAAAATATTTAAATAAACGCTCTTCATCCAAAAATGAGATGCAGCATATTTACATTTTTATTTGATGAAGCCTGTTCCTGCTATCTTTGTTCTTAATTTGGTCTCTAAAGAATTAGTAGTAAGAGGAAAAATAGTCTGTAAATATGTATGAAATCAAATTTAGAGGGTAGGCTAAAAGGTATTGACTGCCAGCAGTGCTGAACAGCAGGAGGCAAAATTTCCTCCATAGTTTTCTTCTTGGCTGGAAACACATTGCCTTCCATCTAGATTATTTAATCCTCCAAATGCACATCAAAGCTTCTCATCGGGTGGTGTGTGTCTTTACAGGCAGCTGAATGTCAAAGATCTAGCTTAAAGATTTTTTGAGAAATGTAAAACATAATAGATCCCAGATAATAACCCAGCAGTGGAGCTCCTGGGCGAGTCCTTCCAGCCAAGTATTGGTGCCACAGGTTGGAGTTAATCTTTGCGGCAAAAGGAGGAGCAAATCTTCTACGTGAGGATTTGTGACATCCTTCCAAGAGATGGAAACAAAGTGATCGAGTCATGTTACTGGACTAATATTGGCTTGTTAACAATTCCCATCTCTCTTTACACTTGTGCCTTGCCAGAACAATGGGCTGTGAGTTATCTCACTCCTCCAGCCCAATTAGACACTGGAAAAATGGATGCAAAATATGCATGAAACATTTTCCGCTCGAATATTCCTAACGGGATGCAGCTTCAGCACTGTCCCTCTGATTCAATTCAGTCTTTGGCAAGAGCTTATTCCTTCTAAGGATTGCATCAATTCTCATGAATGATTGTCTCATTCTTAGGGAGTATCTTAAAAACCTTTTTAACAATTTTGGTTTCTGTTTCTGAGCTTGAATTTTGCTCTGACATGAGTATATAGAATAGCCAGGCATTGGTGAGGAGTCCCACAAGGAGACTTTGCAGGAACGTGGAACCTAAGAATGTTTTGCATAAAAATAAAAAGAAAAGGGGCAGAAATAAAAAAGGAAGGAGGAATTAAAAAACCCACCCCTTTTCATTCTGCAGTGTAGATTTCGTGTTCTTCCTTTTTGCATTAAACTTTCCTTCATTTTTATTTGTTTAAGTGCCACTGATACAATATTTCCTATAGATGGCTCAGCTGTGACACAGAAATAAGGCTGATTACTCAGGGGTTTCATTTCACATCTGTTTAAGACAGCCTTATTTTTTAAATCCTGAGTAGTCTTGTTCCCATCTCTATCCATGACCTTCCCTTTCTTTTTTCTTCTGTTATCCTCTCCTTGCAGTCCCTTTCCTTTCAAGCAGCCTTCTCTCTGGTGGTGTGGAGCTCTGGTTGTGCTGCCTGGGCTGGCTGCAGAGGAGCCTGGCTGTGTGCTGGGGCTCAGGGCTTGCCAGTCTGTGCCCAGGGGGCGATGCTGTCAAGGGGGGGCTTCACTTCTGCCTTTGCTTCTCTCTTGGTAGGCAAAGGAGCCAGCATTTGCTCTGCTTTCTGAGTGCAGAGCAGCCAAACATCACCCTCAGTGCCTTTGACTGGGATGTGAGAGACTCAGCAGAGGCAGGGAATGATTTGTGCAGTGTGTGGCCTTTCACTGCTCATTGAAAACTGGTCTGATGAGATGCAAAGCCACAAGTCCTGTTCAATTCACTGGCTGATTTAAGGGCTCCTTGTGTCTGAGAAGTGCTCAGGGCTACTCAGGGTGAGACTGTAGCAGGGACATTACTTTGTTGTCAGGCCAGTGCAGAAGTGCACAAAATCAGCAGCACTGCCCAGTGAACTCAACAGTCAGCAAATAGTAATCCATCTTGCACGTAATCCTACACTAATTATTTACAATAAGAAGAAGATTTAACATCAAAGAAATGCATCACAGTGGGCATTATGTAATTAACTAAAGATGTATTGCATCCAAGCAATGGGGAACGTGCATTTATCACCTTGAAGCATTACTTTAATTTTTTCAATATTCTTTTAATATTCTTAGTGGTTTCAACATATTATTTTTTATTATTATTAATTGTTCATTTGACATAAAACCACCATAATACTATCTTTTTTTTCCCTTTTTTAAATGATTTCAGGAAACTCAGCAAAATTTCCAAGAACAAGTATAAATGACTGTAAATGTAATGCTTCTTATAGTCACAATCTCTGTTTCTCAGGCTAAGTGTGATTGCTTAATCCTTAAAGTGATTTGTTTAGAAAAGCCTGTTTTTATCCTGTTCACTAAATGATATCACTGAATACAGAATAAATATAGAGCTTGTAGAAGTTCATGGAAGATTTTTTTGGTGAAAAAATAGCTACAAAATTAAAATTAAAAATCCTTAGAAAGGAAGGGGGTTTTCTACTAAAAAACAAATTGATGTTGGGCAAATACAACCCCTTAATCTTTTATGTGGCATCCTCTGTGAACAGATTTTATAACAATTCTGTATATTCTGAAGACAGAAACTTGATGTCAGGGCCTTTCATCTCTGGTCAGCAGAGTAGTTTGTCAGGAGAGTTTTCAACTATAAAAGCATCAATAACTCATCAGAATATTTGTTGGGCTTTTCTGACAAAGGAAGCAATTGTCTGTCAAGAAGAATGGGAGTTTCCTTGCCTTGCCCAGGCCCAGGTCCCGCAGTTGCCGGGCTGTTCCCCTCCTTTGAAGCAGGACTGTCCTCACACTGCAGTGCTGGCAGCACAGAGCAGCAGGACCTGCAGGGCCTTCCCGGGGGGACACAGGGCAGTGACACCGGTAAGGAACGGCTCACACAGGGCAGTGACACCGGTAAGGAACAGCTCACACAGGGCAGTGACACCGGTAAGGAACGGCTCACACAGGGCAGTGACACCGGTAAGGAAAGGCTCACACAGGGCAGTGACACCGGTAAGGAACGGCTCACACAGGGCAGTGACACCGGTAAGGAACGGCTCACACAGGGCAGTGACACCGGTAAGGAACAGCTCACACAGGGCAGTGACACCGGTAAGGAACGGCTCACACAGGCATCACACCCAGGGGGACAGAAGGAAACTTCAAGAATAAGAGTTCACAACTGGTGTTCCTGGTTGGAAATGGAGCTGTTGGAGTCCTGAGATGCCGGTGGGTTGGGAAGCCCTGTGGAGAGGTGAGGATTAACCCCTGGGGACCCAGCAGATCATAACTGTGCATGGAAATAAACAATCCAGCTGCTTAAGGGTTATAGGAATTTAAATGCAGATAGCACTTGGTAATAATACCCGAGGGACTGATGTTGTAGGCAATTTGTGGAGGATGCAGCACTGTAAACTTAGTTTTTGGTGCTGGTTTCCTTAGAAACTGGAACAAGGTATTATTCAGGACACAAAATAATATCCTGTTTCAGTGGCTGAGGATCTTGAACTAAAAAGTAATTGATTTTGCATGAGGCAGTGGATTGTCATGTGCTTTTTCTAGGAACTGTTATGGCACATGTCTGTATGTTGGAATTGTTTCTGATCTGCTGTTTTAGTTCCAGTGATCTCACTCTGTAAGTACTGAAACTGTTGAAAACTGTTTAAAATTAGCTTTTAAACCATTCAGGGGGTCAGTTTTAAGTACTTCATTAATAATCTAATCACTCCCCAAACATGCCCACTGTTCTGCTTCTTATCAGGAAATAAATCTTCCCGTGTATCTCTGTCATGAAACACCACATTTGATGTGTTTAGCAAGTAAATGTGTATAAAGTACATCATAGACTTATGAATAATCCCTTTTGGAATATGGGATAAACACAGATAAAGAGCCAGGGAGAACTGTAAATAGTTGTGCCTACAGGGAGGCATTGAGGTTATTTCCAGATTTTTTCCATGAAGTTGCAGAGTACCTGAATGAAGCATTTCTTCAGACTGTCTGGTAAAGTTGTATTAGAGCTGGGCAGTGTTGCTCTCATTTGTGCACCTATTTGAACAGTTAAGTGTGTATATAAGAATGTTTAGAACACGTTCAAATTTGAATGAACAACTCAAATGGCCACTGGAAACCAGTTCCTTAAAGGTGGGAACAGTGGCTTGCTGAAAATTGAGTCCATGGTAGCCTGGACTGGGCACTTGGAAAATAAACTGAGGTTTTTTTGTAAGTAGTGGTCTGGTTTATAAAACTAGTTTTATGGAATACTAGATGCTCTTTCTCCAACTTCAGGTTTGAAAAATGTTCTATTAGTACCTTATGCATTTATTGTATAATTTCAAAAATCTTATCAGAGGTATTGCTAGTGAGCACACATTGCTTCCTAGTCAAATTTCTAAAGAGTTATTTGTTAAAAGACCGTTCTTAGTTTTTTATTTTCTCAAAATATGTGATACATTTTTGTTTTGTCTGTTCTCTGTAAAACAAATACAAGACAGTTATCGCTGGCAAAATGAAATTCCATGCTTCATATAAACCTTTTTATCATTGTGTTTTTGTGAAAACCATTATTTTGTGGATGCTAAAAATAGATGAAAGGTTATTCATAATCAATTTTGCCAAAAAAAGGATTTTATAAAAGGCACTTCCTCAAATTTTCTTTCAATATACTACAGTTTACCATATATTTATGTGAACACATTTTCATGTCAACTTGGAACGTGTATCTTGCATATGTCACTTTTATCCAAGAAATACTCTTTTTTTTTTTTTTTTTTTTTTTTTTTTTTTTTTTTAGTTCCAAATGCTCTCTGCACCCAGAAGTTCATTGTCCAACAGTTTTCCTACAAGGACATTGCAGAAGAATCCATAAGGTACAAATATGCTATTATACATTCAGGTGCTGTTCAGGTATTAATGTTATGGCAAAGAAAAGTTGGAGCTTTCATGAATTTAAATATTTTTCATATAAACTCTGTAAATATAATGATTAACAATCAGCTACATTCACTATTCAAGACATGCAATGTAGCATTTTTCTAATTACACTTACCAGTGTGGGAGGATATGACTGCAGAGGAAGATTAAACTATTTGTATTTATTCAGTGTTGCTTTATAGCATTAACCAGGAAACTCACTTTTGCAGTGTTGAATGCAGGAATCTGGAATAACCTGAAGAATTCCGTTAGGGTGGGAGCAGCCTGAGCCAGGCTTGGGCAGGGATGGCAGGCTCAGCTCATTCTGCATCACAGTCATTTCAGCTGCCTCTCTCATCTGTGATCTCACTGTTGATAGTGTGATTCAAAACACAGGCGAAATTACTGCTTAATATTATGGCTTTGTCTAAAGCTCTTCAAGTAAGCCAAACAAACAGAAAAAGCCCACCTGGCAGGCAGGCTCCTGTTTGCAGGTATTCATGTTTTATTAAAATAAACACGTAGTTTGCAAGCAGTGGAACTAATGAAACCTGGTGTGCCTTAGCTCTGTGTCTAGTGATGGCATTCTGTGCAGGTTTATAAAGCACAACTCAAACTGAAGATTTCCCTGAAATTAGGACATGGATAATGTCCCTTCTGTCCCACGGAATCTCTGGTGCCTGTGGAAAGATGAGCTCATATTTCAGTCTTTCCCAAAGCACACGTCCTAATTGTGTTGTGTTTTTTTTTCCTGTTTCTTTTAACAGCAGCCTATTCACACAACATTTAAAGAAGCTAAGGATCTATATAGCTACATCAGATATTGGGAAAATAGGGAAAAAATCGGCAACTTACTGGGGACAGGAAAAATATGTAAACAGAGTCCTTCCCCCTGCCTCTGTCTCCTGGTCCACATCAAAAGGCACTGTGGAGTCTGGGTTCCTCAGGACAGGAGGGATATGGACCTGTTGGATGGGTCCTGAGGAGGCCAAAAAGCAAATTAAAGGGATGCAGCACCTCTGCTATGAGGAAAAGGCTGAGAGAGTTGGGGTTGTTGTGGCAGGAGAAGAGAAGGCTCCAGGGAGACCTTCCTGTGGCCTTTCACTGTGGGAAGGGGGCCAGGGAGAAGGACAGCAGGGCCTGTTGGGACAGGACAGGGGGGATGTTGAAACTAAAAGAGCATTGATTTGGGTCAGACAGAAGGTTGGAGGTTCAGAATGAGGGTGTTAAACACTGGAAGGGGTTTCCCACAGAGGCAGGGACACCCCACCCCTGCAGACATTTCAGGTGGGGTTGGATGGGGCTCTGAGGGAGAACAGATCTGGTTGAAGATATCCCTGCTCAGAGCAGGGGGGTTGGACAGGGTGACCTTTGGGTGTCCCTCCCAACCCAAACTGTGCTGAGATCTGTGCTCCTGAGGCAAGGCTGCAGAGTCCCAGTTTGCCTGCAGGGATGACCCGAGGAAGGAGTACCAGCTCCTTGTGGGGCCCCCTCCCAGCAGTGCCAGAGCTGGGATTGTCCCCCTCTGGTTTTATTTTAATGGCCACGGAGATACTGGAGTTGAGTGGAAGATTTATGCTGGCTGATGGGGCTGTGCTTGCTGCCAGCTCATTCTGAGGGTTGCTCCACCTTGTCATCCCTGTCATTCCATCCTCTGATGTCAGAGGTGTCGGTCTGGCCCTGGTTGTCTCCACGCTCCTCTCAGGAAAGCTTGGAGAAATCTGGTGCTTATGATTCATTATGGTCTTGAGAAGCTTTGTGAAACTGTTTTGTTAGATTCTGTAACAGACTTAGATGTTTTAGTTTTTCAAAAAATAAATGTTGGAATGTGGGTGTAGTTGTGTAATGGTTCACCTTCACAGGACAAATTATATATGGTTTCTGCCTGTGGTAGAGAAGGGAAACGGATCCTTCAGTGTATTACTTTGTTGATTTGTAGTGTATATGCACAAATTAACAAGGATGTTTTAGTTCAAATACCCTGATGAACTGTTAGTGTAGTCAGACTGTGTTAAAATAATTCCAAAATTAATGTTTGACGATGTTGACACTTTGGTGATGCTGTGATGTTTACATCACAGCAAACATGACTTTAATCAACTGAGTGCAGTGCTTTGAGAATATTATATTGAATAGGTGGTTTTAAAGGCTAAAGAGTGAGCCCTGGGATCCCAATACTGGGCATTGTTTGTTAACTGGCCACACTGTGAGTGGTGGGAGATGGTTCCAGTAGGACTTGGTGAGAGTGCTTATAATATAATAATCAAGACTAATAAATATTTATCTAGTTGTTTATTCTAGTCCCTGATATTTACTATACATAGAAACATAATTTATGTAAAAACTGAAAACAGATTGTATAAGTCTTTCTAGAAGGTCAGTTAATAACAAAGTGCTTTACTACCTGGGCTTTGCTTGGCAGTCAAACACAGATTCAAATGGGAGAAAAAATGTGATGGAGACAGAAGATGGGGGAAAAAATGAGTGTGTTAAGTATTTGTACCCATCTATCTGCTGAAGTTCCACTTTTGCTGTTTAAGAGGAATTGGTTGGTTGTTCTTTGATTTTTAATTTTTTTAAAGCTTTTTTAACTTCTGCTAAAAAAGCTGCCAATGCTTCATTCTGCATTATTTGTTTGGAGTTTGACTTTATTCTAAAAGCAACCTCAGTGTTTTTAGCACTACAAATTCACCAAATGGATTCTCAGAGACATTAGTGCAAAAATAAAGAAGAAAGGAAAACAAAGCCAGAAAAAGAATACTACTTGGAAATTATGTAAAACCAATATAGCAAGACCATCAAAGTGCTTTAAAATCTACAGAAATGTAAAAGGCAAAGTATTATGTTTGTGTAGTTTAGCATATTGTTCTCTAGAAGAAGGACTGAACTTGCAATCATTGCATGCAGAACAGATTTCTGCATATTTGAACATCCCTGTTCCCTTGGGATTTACAGTCTTATTCTTTTGCATCTTTTCTTGCATTTAGAGAGTAAGTTTTTTGAGCTGTGGACTTTCTAAACTTAAAATACCAGAGTCCTTTTTAAAAAGTGTGTATGGTGAGATTTTCCTGCAGCTCCTAAATGCTTCACAGAAGTGTTAATTAGCTGATACTGCCCATTATCCTGCTTGCTAAATGAGGCCCCATCAGAGGGTAACACCAGCAGAAATGCTTCCACCCCACAGTGGTGAGAGCAGCTCCTGCCCAGTGCTGGTGTTTGTGCTGGGATGTGTGGTCCTGGATATCTTACACTCACTGTGCCCTGCACTCTGATCATTCAGAGAGCCACCTGCCATCAAGGTGCCATTTGGCTCATAATGTTTAGGGAGGTAAAGCCTTAAACCCAAAGAGTGGTCTGAAAACTTCGTGCAGTGTCCAAATGGACACAAATTTTAGTGGTCTGAAAACTTAATCCAGTGTCCACATGGACACAAGTTTTATCACTCTCTACATGGAACCTCTCAGAAGTGTACATACTTGAAAAGAATAATGTACCTGCACCTTCAGATGATACAAGACATAGGGTGCTGGTAGCAGCCCATCTTGTATTTTCCCTGTTTCCTCATTTCCTGCACTAGCAAGTGCTGTAGATCTCAGAAGGTGTAGGCATGGAAATTTTTAATTACTAAATTGGTTTGTAGTCAGCTGCTCTAAATTGCACGGGGATGTGGAAAAAGGAGAGTTATATATGGGACTATATTGCATTGAAAATAAAGGGATTTAGGAACAGCTGCTGAAAGAAGAATCCTGGTAATCAGAAAAGTATTAAACTGTGAGAGTAGTACAGGGTAATGTCATTTTCTGGGATGGTGGAATTTATTGTTGTGATTCACACGTTTCTAGTCATGATAGATGGGAGCAGAGAATCCTCAAAAGGCTTGTGTCTGTCTTTCCTGGAGAAGGTGTTTTTAGACATGAATTATAGTGCATCATCTGGCTTTGGTAAATAATCTAATGGTGTTTTTAAAAGCAAGTCACAGTAGACCCTGTGTTTCCACATAAAACTGTGTATAAAAAAATTATATGAGATAGGTTTTATTTGGTTTTGTTTGTTTGATTTTTTTTTTTTTTTTAATACTATGGCATAGAGGTCAAGTTGTCTTTGACCGTGAAGAGAAGTTTAAGTTTGTTTTTATTTGTTAATTCAGACTTCTTGTAGGGCATGTGCTAGAAAGCTCATGTATCAAAGCCTTAACTGTGGCTTTAAAGACATTTTGTGTTCATTAATTTTGATAAGTCATAATTTGGACTGGGTAGAAGAGGGCCAGGGGAATTATCTTTTTTTTTTCCCTTGAATATTCTGCTTTACTTGGAATCATGTTATGCAAGGGAGAAAAACAACCAAACAGAACCTGCCTGGTGATGTGTCCTCACA
Organism: Pipra filicauda; assembly: GCF_003945595.2. NCBI lineage: Eukaryota > Metazoa > Chordata > Aves > Passeriformes > Pipridae > Pipra > Pipra filicauda. The sequence goes on from NW_024104498.1 coordinate 377,972, forward strand.
GCTGCTTCTGCAGCTCATAAACACTGCTCAGCAATTCAGCACTCAGAGCTGGATGAAGATATCACAAGTGGAATTAATCTCCTCTGGCCTAAGCGAGTTTTAACTCCGTGCTTATGCCAATTCCCAGTGAGAGGAGCCCATCTAGGCCCAGAGCATCAGTTCTTTACTTCCATTGTGTACCACTGTGGATTTCTGGCAGTTTGTGAAGGCAAAGCCTGATTCTGCATCTTTATCTGAAGTTTCAAACTGCTACAGGCTGAACCATCCTGCCAAAGACATTTCTTTTCTCTGTCTTTCCAGTCTGGTGAACTACCTCTTTATTTTTTTATATTTTTTTTTGTGAGACTGGGATCCTGTGCAGATGAATTGCAGGAGGTTTGCTTGATGAAAAGTTACCACAAGAAAAAAGCTTGTAACTGAGTTCTTTGCCCCAGAAATAGAGATCCGTGTCAGACTGTGGGGTTGTGGGGACACGAAGAAGGGGAGAGCCCCCAGCTGCCACTGCTGCAGTTCCCTGCAGGGCTCCAGGGCTCCCTGCAGCTGGGTGGGACCTGCCCAGCTCAGGGGTGGCCCTGCTGCCAACCCAAATGGGATGGGCTATTGAAATATTACAGAATAATTACTTATCTCAAAACATTATAGTCTCCCATAGAAGCTTGGAGAGTGCATTCAAAACCATTTCATGCAGTAGACTCCAAAACAGTCTTGGAGGAATATGAATCCCAGATTTCCTGCCCAGGTAGAGCATTGCAATACCAGATCCACTGAGCTATGCTGAGGGATCTGCCTGAGTGCTGAGGGTTTGACTGAGGCTGCAGGAGAGCACCTGCTTGCTTTGCTGTCTCCTGGAATATTTTACTGTTTAGGTCTGTATGGCTCTTTTCCTGCAGGAGAGGAGAGAGAAAGTTGAGGGAGTTTGTAAATGTGTGACCTCTTTAATTCTGAATTTCTCTTTGCTTTAGCTATTTTGGCACCTTCTGCAATATTTTAATGTATACATCTTTCCCCTTAAGTTGTATACTGTTGCTAACATGGCTCTTTACTAACTGCTTTCATAAATCTCTTCTGTGTAAATAAAAAGATAAGTACCTTCAAATGCATCTCTGACATCTCAGACTTACTCCATCCCACATTCCACATCTCCTGATGTAGTGCTGACATGCTGATTTCCTTTTTGGACTCAGAGCTGTGCAGCTCTTCCCAACCCTGCCTTTCCCAGGGTGTAGGATGGTGGACTTTTCAGGAGCAGTGTGTGCCAGGCCCATGTGTGTCACCTGCACCTCCCTCTGCTGAGCTTTCCTCCTCTTTGATGGGGTGTTCATGCATTTGTTGCTGCATATCCTGAGTCCTTCCCAGGCTCTCAGTCACTCACCAGTGTAACTCTGCTGCCCAGGCTGGCTGACCATGCAAACACACCCCTGTGACCCTCAAAATCATCCTTAGCCTTCTGAGAGCCAACTGCTTCAGAAGACTGTTCTTCCCAGTGTCACTGCATTTTCTTGGTGTCAGTCCTTGCTTTTAGTGCTGCCTTCTCTCCCCTCCATCCCTATTTCTCTGTAACACCTGCTGATCCCATTTCCTGGAAAAAGTATCCATCATTCCCATTTGACAAATGCTTCCTCTTTTTTTTTGATATAGTAAATTTTTACCTATCTTCCAATTAGATAAGTTTTGTCTTTACCAATAGCAGACAGCAAGCCTCATATCCTCTAATTTTCCTTGTTCAAGACCCCTGTTGGAGCAAACCATTCTGCAGCAAATTCAATTATCCTCCACAGTCTGTTTAGACATAGTTAATGTGCATCACTTGAGTTTTCTCAGACAGCAGGGGGTTCTCAGGCCACAAAGTAAAATCCTCCATCTAGTCTGTAATAAATCAAGTTAATTTAACACCTCAGACCTACAAAACCTGAATTTCCTGCTCCACTTCTAGGAGAAAAGCTCACAAGAGAGCAGGTTAAGTAGCCTCTTCCTAGCAGGAAAAGCACTGCAAACCCAAACCCCAGAGAGGTGGGGGCTGTGTGACAGAGGAACAGCCACGTTCCCCTTCTCAACCCTGCTACCACTTGCCTTAGACAGAAGTATTCCTCATGCTCCAGCTGCAGGTTCTCTATGATTGGATGGTTTTGGACATCCTCCTCTTTTTCTCAAAGCAGTCTCCAGAATCCTAGGCAGTTTTGAAAAATGAGTGTTTTGTTTACTCATTTTTAATGATGAGGTAGGGGAAAAGACTTGTTTTTCCTGATTGCACCCAGGATTAAATTCCTTGGGGAATTACAGATTTTCAGACACGTACAACATTTTTTATTTAGAATTGATACCAAAAAGAATTATCATTTTCTTTGTTCCTTTTAATTCTATGCAGATAAAATTTACATGGCAACCTTCTAAGAAGGCTGAAAAAAAGGGTGAAGTCTCAATGAGATGAACAAGGCGTTACATGAACAACTCCTACTACTAATAATGGGAGTTGTGTTCCTTTTCCCTGTGTACTCTGTTGAAAACTGTATCCCTAAAGAAGTTGACAACAAATATGCTTTCCCTGTTTAAGTTGCAAAGCACAGTAACATCAAGGTCACTTGCTCCATTTGACGGAAGGAAAAAAGCACTGTATAAAATATGGATAGAATGTCAATCAAAGCTGGGTTTGTAGTATACACTATGGTAATGTGAGTCAGATTGCTTTTTTATTTTTAAACACAACTAGATATGGTAGTTTGGCAGCAGTGTTTTCACAAAGACAGAGCCTTCAAACTCCTTCATAGCAAGACTGGAAATCCTGCCAGGTAAAAAAAAAAAATGTTATTGAAAACCTTTCTTCCCTTATAGGCCCATTTTGACAGGAAATCTTTGAGAGACAGCAGCAATGAAGTGCCCAGAGATTTCATCTGTCTTCTTTTGCTTCAGGAAATGCTGAGCACAGGCTCCCCTATTAGGCAAAATACACGAAATACCAAATCCCCTTAACAATCATCTCCAGTCTGCTCTTGGGTTGACAGCTTTCTGTGTCCCAGTCTGTCAGACAGGGCCTGTTACCGAGACTCCTATTACTGGGACCAATGTGAAAGTTTTCGACAGTGCTTTGAGGGGAAAAAACATATTGTCAGTGCTTTCAAGTTATCTCATCCAATCAGTTTTGTGGGGACTTAATCAGAATAAAATACACCTTGCTAGAAATACATCACAGTGATTTTCCTTCTGCTCCGGAGTGCTGACATAAAGATTCAGTCTGAAGGCATTGTCTGTCATCCTGTGTGATTCGGTAAAATTCGGCACATTTCGGCTGCTGCATTATAATATCCAATAGTATTTTTTGTTTGTTTTTGACAGATGCCAAATTAAAAATTTAAATAATGTTTCAAGAATGAAAATGACAGCTTGCAGTAATTCTGCAGGTGTCCAAGCAGATGTACTTCCAAATATAATTTGACAAAATATGTACAGATTGCAGGAATTATGAAAAAATTGACACCAAATTTTCATGAGTAGACTCTGTCTACATTGGGACATTTTAGCTACTTTTAAACTATTAGTTATTAAGAAACTTTCATACACTTACAGGACAATGAATGCATATGAAATGTAAACCAGTTTAAGCAAAAAAAGCCAATCTTGTATTTGAGCATGGAGTAAGAAAAAAAAAAAAGAAGTTGAAGTGTTTTAAACTGGTATAGTCTTAAGGAGTTTCCTTGAGGAATTTTGTCAACCAGGCAAGTAATAGAGAGGGGTATGTAAGAAGTATTACAAATATGGATTCTTCCCTCCAACTGTTATTGAACAAAGTTATTTCACGGATTTTGCGAGGTGCTTTCATGATTTATACTAGGGGAAGAGAAAACAGAAAGGGAAATGGAATATGCTTATTTATTTCCAGTAGGGTATCTGCATTTCCCTGAGTGCAGAGGTAAAAACTGGAGAGAAAGCTGATCTTTGAAGTTCTTCTTGCTTGAATTGGGGATTGCGTGTCTGCACTGCCTCCCAAGAAAATGCATTCCAGGGCTACCCTTAGATATTAAACATTCTGCCCCTCTTTTCATCCAACGCTTAACTTTGGAGTCAGCACAACAAAAACTGAATGCTACAGGTGCTGGAAAACTGGTGAGAGACTTAGTAAAGGCAGAAAACAAGCACACTAAAAATAGTACAAAATAAGACAGGTCTCTCTCCAAATTCCCTTCTATTATCTCAGTATTTCAACAGTCATTGAATCAAATAAACAAGTGGTCCTAAATATAAGGACTGGAAATTGGGATTCTCATTCATCCCCTGAATGTAACCACTTGTATAACCTGTTTGAATTTAAAATCTCGCTCTTTCCATTCTTCATCTACAGCCCAAATAATCTCAGTTTCTTCTCTCAGTACAGTGATGCAGCTTTATCAAAAGATGTTGCTGATGCCTTGTTATCTAGCAGCCTATGGCATAATGTGTGTCACTTGGGAAATAGAGGGTGTGATCCTGAATATGCTAAAGCAGAAGGAAGAATTGAACCTGGATTTCCTATTTTCTGGGAAAGAACTCTAATCACAAACTATCATACAAGGTAGCAGGCAGACTTGCTTCTTACAGGAGTTTTCTAAAAAGGAAGTTGTGCTCACACCACTTGTCTCCTTATAAAGAACATAAAGAATTTTAGCAGCTAATCAAGGAACACAGGGTTATGTAAAAAACCCACCCACACCACCAATTCCTCTCCCTGTGCCATGGCAGCAGCTGTTTGACAGCAGAACCCTTCTGGAGAGAGTCTGCTGCACTTGGGGGGAACAAAGGCATGTCTGATCAGTACAGAGGGATGAGATTGTTCTTCAGCCTCTTCCCCTGGGCCTGGTCTGCCCTCAGCTGAAGGAAGGGAGAACCTTGCTGTGTGTGGGGGTCGCTGGGCACAGGTAGCACAGTGAGGGGTGGGCTGAGGGCAGATGTGGTGATGGCAGCACTGCAGCCACTGCTGCCCGTTCAGGGAGAGGAGGAAGGGACAGCACTCTTTGGTCTACTTTATCTTTCTTTTCCTTCCTTACTTGGATTAGTAGTAGTAAAGATTTGTTGGTCATTTTGGCCATCCTCCAGCAGTTCCCTCAGAGTTTTTTCAAGTTTCTGTTACCTTAAGCTGTGGGACATCTGACAAACTGCTCTGGCAGAGGAGTCACAGTTCAGTCAGCACCAGCCTCAGCGCTGGGTTTTGGCATTGAGTTTGGGACAGGGGTTTTTTGAATTTTGCTTAAGTCTCACAACCAGGAACAATTTATCTTCCTACATTTGTCACTAATAGTATGTAAATTCTTTGTTAATCTTCCAGGGATCTTTCTAATAAATTCTTTCACAAATGCACCTCTGATTTGTTTGACTTCAATCTGGTAACAAAACTGGGTGTAAAACTGTCACTAAAGGCAATATTTTTATCCTTGCTTCCTCCTGCTTCTCAGTGGAGAAAACTGCCATCCAGATTGCTCAGTGGAGGAAGTTTCCTGTTTCCTCGTTGTTTAAATATACAAAGTAAAATGGTATAGAAAAGTTTAAATGTAAAACTTCACATTCTCTTCCACCACAGTATATTTGTTTGTGTAAGTCTTGGCTTGAGTATTTTCGTTATTACTTTGTGCTCTTTTTATCTCCTTCCATGTGAATTATGATTCCCTTTTCTCCAGTCAATTAGTTTTCAAGGAAACCCTTTAATGTGGCATGTTTATATGTGTTTCCATTGTATCTTCTATTTTATTTACACATTTTAGATCAAATGTTTTAGTTAACCTAAAAGGAATTACATTGTGGCTATACTAATGCAGACTGCACATTGCAAAACCAGTATTTGTTCTTCCTTTTTCGTGGTGTCCTGTGATGGGATGGATCATTTTTTGCCACCATAGAAAAAAAGTGGGAAAGGTTTCAAACAGTGGAAAAGCTAAACAAAGATTTGGGGGCAGTTGGACATGTCCCTCCTCCCTGTCCACTTCCTGGAGATATGTCTGTGACGCTTTTGAAACTGTAAAGATGTGAAACAAATCTCCTGGCAGATGCTATCATTCCTGGTTGAGCTGAGCCATTTTCAGCCCACTAACTTAAACGGTTTTTGGATTAGGCCCTAAAGAAAAGGATGTCATCTCTGAGATGTGAAACGGTTCTTCAGAACATCCAAGGATAAGTATTGCAAACAGAATTGATTTCATACAGAATCTTTCTTTTCTCATTACAATGGATTTATCTAAACTGTCAGAAAATGTCAGATCTTCTGTTTGTGCCCCACAGGACTCATTTTTCAGCATGTTATTCCTTTTTTTTTTACACTTTCTCCTTGCTGCAGCACCTAGCATTTTGGCTAAAATTTTAGGTATTTTCACTAATATCTTTGACCTCTGCAAACACCAGCTGTCTTCTCATTGTTTTCAAATCATACCCTGCTTGCAGAAAACCCTTCTCGCTGTTCGGAAATCGACTTTCAAGTGCACGTTAAAGGGGCACTTTCACTGTAATCCTCAGCAATTCTAGCAGATGAAATATTCCATCCATTTGACCTGATATCCAGGTAAGCAGAGTTTAAAGATGCCAAGTGTTCCTTGCTCATGTTAAAAGGAGTATGTTGCCCCAGGAGGACTCTGAGCTGCAGACTGCTCTGCAAACCTTTGGCACTGCTCACTCTACACCTGGCACTATTTAGTCCTTCCTCCTATCCTGCACCCCTCCTGCCACAGTATACAGGGTGTCCTTGTTGCAGAGACCTAAATAATGAAATGCTTTTTGAAATCTCTACTAAAATACTGCTGATGGTGCAGCATCAACTGTGAAGTGGGTGAGCGTGGCTTGAAAAAGCAAAAGACTTCACAGTCAGTGGTGTGCATATATCAGTGCTTTCTGTGCAGAGGCAGCTGACAGCAGGATAATCCAGGAGGATAATGCAGGTGCAAAAATAGGAGAAACAGTCAGTCCAGAGAGAATCTCCCTCTACTTCTCAATTTTATAAAAAATTATTTACGTTCTCTGGGGCTTTGAAGATGAAAATGCTGCCTTGTTTGCTAGGGAGAGATGAGACTTTCCTGCTAATGATTAAAAGTTAGAGCAAAAGAATATTAAATGGATGGATACATGCAGAATGAATCAATAAGATTTTCAGTTCTCTATCAGTGGCTGCCAAAGAAGGAGTGAAACTACACTGTGAAATAATAATGCTTTAATCCAAATAGTAATTTGTGTTTTTCTTGAAATGAGAAATTCTGCCAGGAAATTGTGAAACTTACTTTTCATATTCACAGGAAAAAAAATTAATCATTTGGGGAAAATTTGCTGCCTTTCTGATGTTTTTACTTTCTGCAATAATTTAGTGTTAAAACCAGTACGTAACAAAGAAATACTGGCATTTCCATCTCCAGCTGGGTTCTCCCATCCTGGTGCAAGTTCTTTTATTTCACTTTTTCTACTTCTTCAGTTGGCTTAGTGTAAGATCTGGTTGGCTGCCCCCAAGAGTTTTGCCACTGATTTCAGTGAGACATTTCTGTTACTTATGGCTTCGTGGGTCTCTGTCTCCTGCCTAATTTCCCTCACTTTGGAGACAGGCCCACTGGGACCTGGAATCATTAGGCCTTTTTTCTTTCTGCTTCACTTTGTAGCTGGTTGCTTTTGTCTGTTTGGTGCTGAAGCTATGATTTACTGACACTGTCCTTTGTCCCTCCCCTTCCTGGTGTTCAGTGTTTAACCCACAGGAAACCCAGGAACTCGAATGTTCAAAGCATCAGCTGCTGCTTAATTAAAATAGGCTTTCAAAGCCATCAGGTAACATTAAATATCAGGTAAAGATGTTTTAGTGTATTAATATATTAAGATTGTTAGTTCAGCATTGAAAGAAAGAATGACAGGATTTCTCATTCTTATGGGACAGCTCCCAGATGGGATAGTCACCCATAAGAAAAGAAACACAGCCATGCTAAATAAAGAGCCTTTAGCTGTGTGTCAGCCTGGCATGTAACCAGCTCAGAGCACCAGTGTGTGCAGGGGAGAAGGGCTCTCCTCCCAGCACTGGCTGCAGTACCATTCTCAAGTTTTTATGGCTGTTGCTCTTCTGCTTGGTGACAGCTGAAACTTGGGACCTGAAGAGAAACAAGCTCTGAGCCTGCCTGTGAAACAGAAGCTCTTAGAATGAGGTATTGCCAACTAGGAACTTGCCCTCAGTAATCCTTTATTCTCAATTTTCTACCAAAAATTTTTTTTTTTTTTTCTGATGTACAATCGAATAAATCTTTGTGAGCCCCTAAAATGCAGACCCTACAGAAAGTTACAGGAGTATAAAAGAGGAGAATTGAACAGTGCAGTGTACATGGACTGTCAGTCTGATGGAGCTCAAAGATTTCATGAAACCATCATGTTTGCTTGAACCTGCAATAGGCTTTGCTCACCTTTAATGCTTTTGAATCAGAGGTAAACTCTGGGATGTGAAATATTTATCAGTCAACTGCACAACAATTCACTTTCTCTTCTCTGTTATTCACAATTCTTTGAAAATTCCCTGAGAAAAAAACTGAATTAGCTTAAATGTGAATGTTTCTGTTTACTGTCTTCTGATTGTGTCTTCATGGCAAGTGCCACCACTGCTGTGTGGCAAATTCTCTTGTATTCTCTTGGACTCGAGATTCAGCCTTAACCAGGGTGAGGTCAGGCTTTTTGTGAGGGACAGAGCATGGGAAGCCCAGATAACTGTAGGTTAGACAAGTACAAGAGTATGTTTTGTTTTCATATCTAGGGAAAAAGCAGGAAACTTATCAGAAGCCCCAAACCCAGTTTCTTTATCCTGTACAGATGTCATTTTTCTTTTCCTGGTAGAGAATTCACTGGAATACTGCCATTTTAATTAGGTTTTGTAAAAAAAAAAAGAAAAAAAAAAGAATTGCTATCTGCCGTTGAGATAGAGACTTGCCAGTATCATTAAAGAATGCTGTAATAGTCATCTTATACAAATTATGCAATGACAAAAATACATAAAGAGGTGCAGGACACTTTGAACAAGTAAAATTAAAGGCTATTAGTCTGGATATAGAGGTGAAAAACATCACTGGCAGTCAGAACTTTCCCTTTTATAGGTTTATATGACTCTATAGCTATAAAAGAATACTAGAGTCATAACCAGTACACGTAATCCCGTGGAGAAGTGCAGCAAAAATCAGATGAAATCTCCAGAAAGCTCAAGGTAATTCTAAAACCTGTTTAGACTTGTCTTAAAACGTCCAACTTTACTTTCATAAGCAGTTTGCTTCCTTTTTTCAAGTGAGCTAAGAGCATCTCTTTTAAATTTCCCAGGTGTCTGGAGGAGTTCAAGCCAGCCTGTTCCTCTCACACTGCACGTGGTCTGGCCTCCCTTAGAACTGTATAGGTTGTGCTTTAAAAGGTGCAATATACTGCTGTTCAAACACTTAGATCTCAAAAGCTGTTTTGAAGATACCAATTTTTTTCATTTCTGTATATTGATTTCTAGAAATTGAGACTGTTTTGAATAGAAGGGAGATTTGACTCAGTTGCAGATCTTCACATGTAATCTCTGAATCGTAAAAATACTGCTACTCTCTTTATTTTTAGGGGTTCAATGCAAAAATATTCACCCATCTCAGTTTTGCTTCAATTGGCCACGTGGTTGCCTCTTCCCCCCCGAAGCTGCCCCTCCCTGCAGTGGCTGGTTCTGCTGGTGACAGTAATTCCTGTGTCCTGAGGATGTCCTGGCTTATCCCTTGCTCCCAGATATTGCTGAGACAGGCTGCATTCCCTTGCCTATTCTGCCCAGGCTCGATTAATTCAAAGCTTGTAGAACACAAAATTCCCAGAGGATTGGCTTTCTCCCTTCCTTTCTTTCCTGTATCATTTGAAAACTATGGTACCCTCATCTGGGGCAAGCAGGACTGCAGGACCCTGCTTTGTCCCACATGGTCAAGGACTTCTATTAGTAACAACTTGCCTGAAGGTCCTTGATATGGAGCTGTTCAGCTCATTGTGAAGCTGCAGTCCTGAATTCAAGTACCTCCTCCAAGTGTGGTGTGAAGGGGTTTTATTCTGCATCTCCCAGGAATTGTGTGAAACATCATGTTTCACAGTATGAAAAGAGGGACAGCAGGGTTGTTTTGGTTATTTTCTTTTGTTCCCTTCCCTCCTTCGTATTTGTGAGGGGGAGCTAGCTGCAACCTGTATGTCACTCACATATTTATTGCGGCAAGTGGTGAGTTGAGTCATCCCTGGATGATCCGGAGTTAATGGTTTCATTCCTTGAGAAGGGCCATACTCACTTTTCCACGTTTGCTGTCATCTCATTTCAGTGTCTCTGTGAGGTTTGTAACACTGTTTCTAGGTTGTCTCTGATATTTTCTGGATTCTCAATCTGGTTTTATGCTTAACTGTCAAGTTACCAACACTTTCTGGAGTTATCATGACTAAATGAAAGACTGACTCTTTCTTGCATACATTTTAAGGAAAATAGAGCACGATTATTTGCCAGAGTGAAAGAATGATCAAATAGGAACTCATCAGTTAGATGCTGAATATGAAATGAGTACATCCTAAATCCATTTTTCTGGGCCAAGGGTTGTGAATGTCAGTGGAACATTCTCCACATCACCTGACTCAGAATCTGCTAAATCAATAAAAACTGCAAATGCACAATAGCTCTAAATTTTCAAATATAGGCAGAATTTCAGGTGAAGTGCATTAAGTTTCTAAAGTTTATGCATCTGGTTTATACCAGATTCTAACATACACTGTAACTGATTGATGTTGTGCATGAAAACAAGTGTAGACTATTACTGTTCCATCATGTGTGTGTATTCCAAGAGGTTTATATTTCAGAATTTGGTGAGTCAGCTGTCTGTTTGCACACATGGTAGGTTCACTCAGGTCTTTCAGTATAGATCTGTTTCAGATTAAAGCAAAACAGTGTTGGTTGCTTTGGAAAACAGTCTTGTTCTGAATATTTATTAAATGTATGGGTCTTCCCCTCTATGAGAGGCTGTGTAATGTCTATTTTCTGTATAATGTCAGGCCCAGAGAGCAGCAGTGTATGGATTGCTGCCTGTGCCTGGAGTGCCATTACAGGGGGACAATGCAGATATCATATCCCTGGAAAAAGGGTTAGTTTCATATCAGAGTAAATTGCTGTATCATTTCAGATATGAAGTTACCAGTGTTCCCGGAATTCCATGAGATCCACTCACAGCCATGGACCTCAGCTGTTCCCACCAGCCATGCAATCCTTCCTGTCCATCAGGGCACACGGGGCTGATCTCCAGGCTCAGCTCTGCTCTGGGTGACTGCTGAAGTGGTGCTGGCAAAGTGGGAACCTGAGTTAACATCCTTCCACTGACATTCAGTCTAAATCTCACACACAGAGAATGGAGGAGAAAACCAGAGATAAACCAATCTTGAAAATATTTGTGATGTAAATATGTACTTTCCCTGCTGGGCTCTCTGAAAGTAAGAAACTGAAACGCTCAACCACTCTACTTGTAGTTCACTAAATCACGCCTTATTTTTGATGGTGCTAAAGTCTCCAGATAAATGTAATACCAGTTTTTTTCATTACCAAAAAGAAGATATTGGGCAGTGAAATTACTTATTTAATGTGTGTATATTTACTGCTTAGTTAGTAAAGAAAATTCCAGAATTAACATCTCAGACACTTCCAGAATGAGGTAATGGTACCAATTAGGAAGTTCAGTGTCTGTGCCTAAGTGTCACCTGGAAGCACAGGTGAAATGTTGGGTCTGCAACTTCAGCATAAAGAAGTAGTTTCTGCAGGAGAAGCAGAGCAGCTCTGCTCCTGAGGCACTTTGGCTGCTGCTCTGGAGGCTCCAGGAACTGCTTTCCTGGAGCAGATATTCCGTGTCCCTGCCTGGCACTACAGATAACATCTGTCTAGTGTGGAGATGGTGTGGAGTATTAAAGGCTAAGGATTAGGCATTCATTAAGTGATGAATCATATTCATTATGGTCTTTTTCTGTAGAACAACCCTTTCTGCTCCAAAGCCAAATAATCTTTATGATGAATAAACAGAAAATGTCTCACTCAACTAATACCCAACTTATTTCCATGGGAGTTCATTTGCTTTATTGTTCTGTTGTGTGTTCTCCTCCCAGTCAGAACAGTTGTGACTTGTATTCCTTGGAAGTTACTAAACAGCATCAAGACATTTTTTATTTTTGTATTTGGCTTTTTTCTTGCAAAACCAGAACTATTGGTACCAGCTGAAAAAATCAGTTAGAAACATGCAAATCTAGTCCCCACAATCTGTTTTCATTCCCACTCCGTTTCTACTGTCAGTTTTGGAACACACACAAGGAATTTTATTTATTAATTTGATTGATTGGTTTGATTGACTGACTGAGACATTGATATGGTTGAAATGTTTGGTCTGTCATAAATTTTTGCTTCCAAATAATAAATTCTTTGATATGAAGCTTTTAATAGACAGTCTAATACAGCATTATAGACTGAAGGACTGGCTGTTATTTCAAGTGGTGGCCTCTCTTATCTTTTCTTTTTTGAACACAATGAATGACACAGTAAACATTCCTATTGAGTCACAGATTCGAGGCTGCAAAAATAAACAGAGAAGAGAAAGTGAATAATCCTCAGCTGGTCTCTGTGCTTAATAGAAATGGGTCGGGAAAGAAACCAATAGCAAAGCATGTGCTGTAGGCAGCCAGGGCAACGTGTGCTGTCATTTAGAATGAGTCTCTTCTGCTGTAGATAAAATATCTGCAAGACCATCCGTAGATAATTTCCATAACTCTCTCAGAAGTATTGTTTGCATGTAAGAAATCTATCAAATTCTTTAGATTTCTTCTAGTATAGCAGAAATACAGGTACAAATATGGTAATTGGAAAGTTCTTGCAAAGGGAGAAGCTTGCTTGTTAAAGATTATTAGTTAGCCAGGACAGAAAAACAACTTCAGGTTTTAATGTTAAAAGTGATAAAATGTATTAGTTTGCTTTTAATCAGATTTTTTTATTATGACTGGCTAAAAATTTTCAATTTATGCACTCCCCCCACCCCAGCACCAGCACTGACTGCCCTGGTGTCCTCCCTGCAGCCCAGAGCACAAGCCCTGTGTGCCCTCCATCCCTGCTGCCCTGTGCTCCCTCCATCCCTGCTGCCCTGTGTTCCCTCCATCCCTGTGTTCCTTCCATCCCTGTGCTCCCTCCATCCCTGTGCTCCCTCCATCCCTGTGCTCCCTCCATCCCTGTGTTCCTTCCATCCCTGTGTTCCTTCCATCCCTGTGTTCCTTCCATCCCTGTGCTCCCTCCATCCCTGTGTTCCCTCCATCCCTGTGTTCCCTCCATCCCTGTGCTCCCTCCATCCCTGTGCTCCCTCCATCCCTGTGTTCCCTCCATCCCTGTGTTCCTTCCATCCCTGCTGCCCTGTGCTCCCTCCATCCCTGTGTTCCTTCCATCCCTGTGCTCCCTCCATCCCTGCTGCCCTGTGCTCCCTCCATCCCTGTGCTCCCTCCATCCCTGCTGCCCTGTGCTCCCTCCATCCCTGTGTTCCCTCCATCCCTGCTGCCCTGTGCTCCCTCCATCCCTGTGTTCCCTCCATCCCTGCTGCCGTGCTGGACAGGAGGAGCTGTGGTTTGTGGCAGGGAGGAGTGAGGAGAAGAGAGTTGAGCAGTCCTGTCACACATCCAGCACTCTGTCGGGTACCCTGGTTATTTTCTGCCTATGAGGATGATAGGCAACTATACTTCATTTTACTAATATGACTAATTTTTTTAAGTACAGGGTACTTGAGGTGAGAGGAACACTGTCTCCTGATAGCAGTAAAATTGGCAGCTGCCAGCCAGCCTTGCTGTTGCTGTAAGATTTGCAGTGCTGCTCTGGTGGGGTGAGTTCTCTCTCTCCCCTCACTGAGATGAATGCTGTAGCAATTCCACAGTTTTTCACTGAGTGCCAGTGTGCAGTTAGTGCTTCCATTTGCTTTGCTCTTTATTCTCCTCTTAATTTTGTTTATCTTTTTCCTTTTCTTTCACGTTTATCCTAGACAGACCTAATATGGTTGCCCAAAGTTAAGACTGCCTAACAGTTCCTATTGTAAGATTTGTTTTGCAATTGCCTGTAAATTTGTTAACATTTAAGAGTTCAGGCAGAAATGTTTCCCAGAGGTTCTGTCTCAGGGTGCTGCTGACTGAAGGCTGCAATGTGGGGGAAGCAGCTTTGTAAGTGCTCCTGTGACTCACCTGGGAAGGTGTGGTGTCACCATGCTTTGGAGCAAACATGCAAATATATTACTGTCTTTGTGTCAAAGAATACTTTTTTCATCCCCACAATTGGAACTAGACTTTGGTGATAGTTTCAGTAAATACATGGATGTAGAGAGTTTTGAGGCATTTAGCTGTTAATGCACTGGATATTTCCTCTAGATTGTGGGTGCTCATCATCTTACAGATCATCCCTATAGACTGCACCTCAAATGTGTCATTGCCCCTCCTGAGAACCACACACAACCCAGGAATGAGGAGAATGAAGGCCTTGGAAGTACCTCCAATAGGGTTTTTTCCTAATTTTAAAGGAGTGTTTAACTTTTCGAGTTTCTTCACCTTTTCAAATGTTTTTGTGTTTTGGTACTTAAAAGGAATAAGATAAACCAAGCTCTGAAGTTGAGTACTGAATTTGCAGACAGTGTTTTTCATTGCAAAATGTCTACAGAAAATCTGTTCATATGTACATGACCCAGTTCCCTGGCAAGCAAAATACACATTCAGATTTTGCTCATAGCATTTTCTTTGATTCACCTTGGACTGAAAGAACCTGATCTCTTCAGACCTTCAAAACTGAGCCAGGCAGGTTGTGGGATCTCAGTTCCTGTGGATGCTGCAGGTCCTGGATTGTGCACTTTGTGTGTATGGCAGCACAGACACTGTTTGAGAAGAAGGACTTGAACTGAAGACTCTGTGCTAATCTGACAGATGGGATCAAAATATTTGCTTTAAATGTTCTTTATAGAGATAGCTTTGTGGAGAATTGTATTTGTTTGCTCCTAGTCACTGCAACTTTCTTCAGAGAAAGATGCGTGTGCTGGGAAAGATGAGATCTTGTTTTCCTTGTGTGGTTCCATTTCTTGTGTTAAATGGTTTCATATGGGGAAATAAGGTTTTTTCTCAGTAGCGAGTGATCTTGATTTTGCATATTCATTTCATATCTTGAGGATGATGGAGACCACATTTGCTTTATGGTATTCTCTGAAACAGCCAAGTCATTTATTTCTGTTAGGAAAGACTTTCCTTTTCTGCCTGCACTGCTGAAGCTGACTGAGGATGTCCCATATCCTTTATCTAATTCTGAGGCAAAACTCACAGTGACTTAAACAGCAAATGCACAGAGCACACGTTTACTTTGACATGATATATCGCTCCAATGAGTCCACTGAAGATTTGCATCAGATCCCTGCTCTGCCCTGGCTGCTGCTGCAATTTTTATTACCATCCTGTAAAATATTTAGCTCTGCATTGGGGTCTAATGTCACTGCAAAGGCTGCCGTGGACTTCACAGGGATTTGGAATCAGGTCATGAAGAACAGGTAGCATTTTTATGTTGCAGGAGTGTGCCACAGACTAAACACATTTTTCACTCTAGTGAGTCTTGAGAAAAATTTTAAATAGGGGCTGTGCTCTGGGAGGGGCTGCATTTGGACCTGGAATAGAGCAGTCATTAACCACCTTGTACATTTAAAAGATATCACTAGCTTAATTGTAATTATAGCAAAAATAATTTATTGTGTACAATCTTGTTCAAAAGCATGTCTGTGAAACATGCCTTCTGAATACTTAGAAGTATTTTAACTGCTAAAGCCTCCATATAGATTCCCTTTTTCGTGTTTTTATTGCACATATCATAAAAGATCTACTGTTGCTCATGTTTATGTACAAATGTAGCCACTAACCTTGCCCCACTTTCATAGATTTGTTCATCTCATGAGACACTTTGCATGCTGTAAACTGAAAAAAGATACACAATTAAAACTTGTTAAAGATAATTAAACTGAAGTGGAGGGAAAAAAAACCTGCCTCGCTGCTTTGTTCATAATAATAGTCTCTGAACTATAATTAAATTCTTCCTTCCAATAATTGTATACATACAAAGGAATTTTCCAGATAGCAAAACAATACAATGATTAAAAATGATTAAGAAGCTGATTCCAAAAGCAAAGATGAGCCAGGGAGGGTTGGAAAGATTTTAGGTGCCTCTAAATATACTGTACCAGCTGGGTACCAGATGGTGTTTGGCTACTTGCACCCACTAGCTGAAAATATCAGAGGAGCAACTACACTATTGCCAGAACCAGTTCCCCTCCCTTAAATAAAAGTGGCACTCTGGGGAACGACTTGGCAGTGCAGAAAACTTTCCTGACAGTGAGATCTATTAGATTGTGAAATAGTCTGCTGAAGGCAGAGGTAGGTGCCAAATTGCCTGGCATGTTAGAGAGGCTGGACTAAAGCTAAAAAAAATACCATAGAGGTGTGCTGTTCTACTGAGGTGGGGACTTACTCGGTTATAAACTTGGAATTAGGGGATGCTTGTTTGTGTGGAGCATCTAGGAAATCAGTGCTGGCTGAAGATAATTGTTGTCTGACTTGTCTCCAGTCAAAAAATCAATCAGTCATTTCACGGATACAGTTGGCTTCATGATCTTGATAGTAGTATGCTGTTTTAAAAGTTATTTTGTACTAGAGTAGCACACTTACTTTCCTTCCAAAATGTTGTTAAGGCATCTTGCAGAAACAATAAGCATCACCAATATGTTATACAAGACGTGCAGACATCATCAGCTTTTGTGGATAATGAAAAAACTCTTGTAATTTGTTCCTCTTATCTGTGATCAAAGGATAATTAGAAAGAAAGAAAAGATAATTAAAAAGAAATTAACTTAACTTCAAACTCCCATTCCTGTTGGCTGTTTGAGAATCAAGCCAGAAATAGGAGTCACATTGCTGTATGTAGCAGTTTGCTTGCAAGAAATCATCTCCAAATTGTTGGAAGTGTGATTACATTAATTGTGGCCAAAATGCAAGGTTAAAGAAATCAGTAGAAGCATTGTAATATGGAATACAAAAATGGGAATGATCTGATTAACTAATGAAGGTTCCAGCCTGTGTGGATGTTTGCTATTCCAGACTAGCTGAATCAGTATGTCCAAGGAAAAAGTAGCAGGGGGGAAAAGTAAAGTATTATTTATTTATTTATTCATTTAAATGAATAAAAACCTTTGGGGACCTAGAGCCTCCAGTGTCATTTGAAAGCTCCAGTGTCATTTGAAAGCTCATTTGATTTGAGCCTCAGCTGTGGACTCTTTTGTCTTTGAACTAAATGCAGCTGGGGCTGAAAGCGCCCTTGGCAGAGAAAAAACAGTTGTTTTCTGAGGCTAGGCTTTGATTCCACATCTTTTCTCACTGCCACTACAGACTAATTTTTGCTTGTAAGTAGAATTTAAGTCTGGTGTTTAAAACCGTAGATGTGCCTGTGCTGAGTGGCATCCATGCAGGCTGCACAGAAGGGGTACAGCCTTCTCCAGAGTCTCTCCTGCCTCTTGAAATCTTTGAACTATCCCAACAGGAGCTCTTCTAAGTACAAGAAAATCTGGAATTTTAGAAATTCAGTCAGCTTGCAGTCCAGTGTTAGCTTGTAATGGTGGTCAGAAGTAAGCAGAAGTGCAGTGGAGTCCTTTCCAAGTGTGTTGTGCTCCTCACTCAGAGCTTGCTCCTCAGTCTCATTTGGTTCAGGGGCAGCAGGACAAAATCACAAGACAGCTCAAGTCTGTGTTTAGATATTCATTTCTGTCAGACATGTGATTTTGTGGAAAGGTTGCCTGAAGCCCAGCACACACTGCTGCTTTGCTGCTGTTGGGTGTTTGCCAGGCAGCACTTCCTAGAGAAGCTCTGCTCGGGACAGTTTGCACGTGGTGGAAGGGGCTGCTGTGCTTCAGAGGGTTCTGGGCTCAGAGCTGAGCTCTGTGACCATGAGAGAGTGAATGTTGATGATCAAAAGTACTGTTCATCCAGTGTCTTCCTAACCTTTCCCAAAGACAGATCACGGAGGGGTGTCAGAAATTAAGAGATCACTGAGTTTATTTTGAACTGGCAAGTTAAAAAAATGTTAACTGGGTTCTGCTCCCAGCATCCCACTGCTGTCACTTACTGAAAATACCACACGAAGTTTTGGTAGGAGACTGTGAAACCAAAGCAACATAAAAATAAACATTCAGCCCCACTCGGGTCCTGGTCCCTCATTAACCTTCTGGAGCAATGAGAACCAAAGCCAAAGGCAGATCCTGCCCAGCAGAGACTCTTCTTTGTCTGTGGAGGATGCCAGTGGAACAAGGAGCTGACACAAACCTCAGGGCAGACAGAGTCCCTTCTGCTCAAAATCAGCATGATGAAAATACTGCTCTTCTTCTACAGTCCTGGTTTGGAATGGCCCTGAGGGTCCCAGTAAAACAAAGAACACAACTTAGGGTATCCTTGAAGATATTCTGGCCAAAAATGCTTTTTGCATTCCCATGATTAAAAGTTGAGAAAACTGGCATCCAAAATAATTTTGTAATTCCCCATTTATGTAGATTAGTGTATATTTTCTATAAAATCACATGAACACCCAGGTATGTACAGACAGACCCTGTAGTGTGAGCCCAGAGGTGGATACCTCTGTATTTTTCCTGTGCAAGAACTGTGTGTACATTTTAGACACAGAGCATTTGAAAATGCACCTGCCTTTGTTTTCTTGTTCTTCAGAGTGGGACTGTCCTCTCATGTTACACAGATCAGAAGGAAGAAAAGCTGCTTTGCTGTACCTCTGCTGACTTCTGTAAAGGCTGAACTTGACATTTGACTTTGGTCAAGTTATGCCAGAGAGGAATGTGTCCTTCACTATTCACTTTGCAGACTTCTAAAATATTTGTTATTTCAAAAGAGTGTACTGAGTCTGTATGTCCCAGTTTTCTTCCTCAAGAACTGCAGTTAAATGGAACTTTTTTGAGTTTATTTTTTTATTTCTACTTTTTTTGCAACCTGAGATAATTCATTAGCTTTTTAACATGTACTATTGATCATCATCTTGGAGATCAAGTAACAGTGGAATATTTGCCATAAGGCTGAAATAATCCTATGTAGGTTTCTAAAAAACAGGCTTGAACTTCCTCTTTAACCTAATCTAGTGATCTGTAGACTGCTAAGCATCCAATAGTTTCAATTTGGCAGCAATAGAAAAGAATATTTTTTTTTCCATGTAGCAAACACATGCAACATGCATGAACTAGGGAAGATTTTGGAGCTCATGAAGAGGAGCTGACCCATCTCAGTGAATATATTTCCTTTGTTGTGCTCGTGTGTGCTGCACATCCTCTTGGAACACAGTCCCAAACCATAGTGATGTCCCAAATCACAGGATTAATGTGTCTATGGACAGACCTCTTATGCCTCTAGAATGAAGTACTCCTTGCTAATTTCTCTTCAAGACACCAGCTTAATTGCATTTTAAACAAATGGGCTGCTTTGCTGGCCAACTTTTAAATGAGATAACAGCAATGTTCACTCTCCAGCAGTGATGAGTGCCTTGCAGTAGATTCAAAACTCTGTTCAATAACAGGTTTAATCTCACACCAGCAGATTTACTGCAGAATAAACTGCCACTGAGCTCATAATTAGTAAAACAAAAAACCCAACCTACTAAATATTATTTTCCAAAGCAGCAGGCTATGTTTTAGTGGAAATTTTTAGTCCTGTTCTTTGTATGTTTTATTGATTTTATGTATGATATTGGGAATTCGTGCTATGATTTAAGATAATGGTCTTTATCGATCACTTAAGCAGTTGTTTAGCTACACAGTACCAAAATGATGCTCCCATTCAGGGAATGTGTGATCCTGACAGCGGGGAGACCACAGTGCTTCCCTTCTTAATGTTTATTTCTTTTTTCCAAAAGCATATTCGCTGCTGGAAAACAGCTACTGCAAACATTTGTGCTTTAGAAACAATCTTCCCATAATTTTCTTTGTTGCAGCTATTAGTAGCCAATTGTGATTCAGTGATACCCAGCTCAACAAACAGATGTTCCAAAGTATATTCTCTGTAGCAGGAAAACAAATATTAATGAGGTAATTGGAACTGTTGAGGAAAAGAAAATGGTGAGTATCTAATTTCTAATGTTTGAAGTCATGTCCTTTAGTGTTTTCTTGTATTTAGTGACAAAGTGAAGTTTTAGTATCTGAGTGCTAAATACCAGAGGGCAGATTTTTAGAAAGGCTTCATCCTTGGTTCAGGTGTGTGTGTGCACAATGATTGTGCTCAGGAACAGGAAAGCTGGAGAGTGGAATTGAAAAATTTGGTCTTGATAATTAAGCAAACAAACAAACAAACCAAAGACCACAAATGTCACAAAGCACACAGTGTGCTTTCTTCTTTTCAGTGGGTTGTATCTATGGTGGTTGGTTCTGCCTATGAAAGAGGTAGGGTCTTTTTAGAGAATCTGTGCATAATTAGTCCACCATCTAAACTACAGGCTGACAATTTCTATTTCACATATATGTTGTATGTGTACTATTGCACTAGATACAGGTAATTATCCATTTAACTAATTTCAGAGATTATTAAAAAAATTACAGAAGGCACAACACATCCTATAAAACCACCCTTCCTGCAGATCATTTTTCCCTGGTTAGGATATTATAGACCAAAGTATTAAAAGGCTAAATTTAGTGCATTGCTTTTCCACTAGAGATAATCTGCTCCAATAGGACTGGGATATTGCAGCCATAGGGATGCAATATACATTAAGCACAGCAGTTGTGGTAAGGAACAGGATCTGTCTGGCTGTGCTAAAATAAGTATAGAGTTATTTCCTCGGTTGCCTCCACGTTCTGAAGGGCAGTGCTCCAGGGCAGTGGGTGCTGTCCTGGTGCTCTCAGTGTGTGTGCCAGGGGAGCCCAGGGTTCCTCCCAAAGGAGCTGAGTGTGCAGGGGGTGGGCACCAGGGTGCCCATGGCACACCCAGCTCACTGTGCAGCTGGGGATGAGCACTGAGGGAACCTCCCAGCATGGACCTGTCCCACTGTGGACACAGGCAGTGACATCCCTCTCACCCCACAGCCACCCAACGTGTCATTTGTTCACTTGCTTTGTGAATTTTATAAAGTCTATTATTCCTTTAATAAGTTAGGACAGATATTGTGCAAAGCTGCAGAAAATCCTGCCACCTCGTTCTCTGAGCAACACTTTCACATTTCTGTGTGTGCAAGTTTTTATAATGAAATGGGAGGGTACCAGGGGTATCATAAACAAACATGAAGGATTCCATCGAAAATCCTTCCCGAAGATCTGATCTTTGCCTCCTTGTTTGTCAAACCCTGTAAAAGCAGTGATCAGTAATAGCAGAAGGTTGTCAGGCATTAGTGTCTCTTGATATAAAAAAATATGATTGTTTTTTTGAAAGGAGTCTGCTGGTAGATCTCTGAGATAGGGTGATTAGCCCTCTTTGTCTGAACAGTCTCTCTGCAGCTGTAGATCTGCTAATGTACTGTAAGTGCAGTCATTAATTCTTGTGCTTCCAGCTCCCAGATTGTTTGAACAGTGGCGTTGACTTCCTTACTCTGACAAAATAGAAATATTTTTGGTCTTGTTTTCAGTTTTCCTCTCTCGGCCAAACATGAATACACTTTTCTAAAGAAGTATTTGTAGTGCAGAAATGAGAGATGAAGTGGAGATGAAGTGGAGTGGAAATTAAGTTGATTTTACTGAAGGGGTTTACTAAAAAGTCTGGAGAATGTTTAGTGTCCTTCCATTCTGAATAGCACTCCAAATTTTCATACTGTATCTTTTTTTGTCTTTTTCTTTTAGTCAAAGCACAGACTATACATCGTAATGGAAGAATACCAATTAACACACCTGGGTGTAGAACACACCACCTCAGTATTTCATCAAAGTCTATCAAAAATGTATAATGTAAGATTTAGCTTTTAATCTCGTTAACAACCTGGGGTTTGGTCTTTTCTGTGTGTACCTCAGGAAAGGTATCAAATCTTTCGACTGAAGTGTAGAATTCAGATATATTTCTCCTGTTCTGTATTTGATTCTGGGCTCCTCTGATGGCAGCTGGACAGCAGAATGATTCCTGCCAGTCTGCTAATCAGGACAAGAGGCAAGGACTCAGGAAATCTGGGCTTATTGCTTGGCTCCAGCACAGCCCTCCTTGATGCCTATAATATTTTTATGCATCTGTAAAACAGAGGTTTCCCTACCTGTGGGTGGTGAGGGCAGACTTTTTACTGATGGAGAGTCACAAAAAGCCTGGAAAAGTGATGATCATACTGTCTAGGTAGCCTTACTGATAATGTTCAATGTGGTCTTTTGTATAATATTGGTAAGTGCTGATCTTTTATAGCAGATCTAGTGTAGTGTACCTAAATGATATTCAGACTCCTTCATTCTCCAACTGGGAAAATTACCTGGTTTAGAATTGATTGATCATTGCTCCTGTCAATGGAATGTATTTTTCTGACAAGCTTGATCCTTTCAAGCTACAGTCCCAAATTTAAGAATGTTTTTGAATGTCTGCTTGTTTGGGCATTGTCAGCATTATTGCTGTGTCTGGGTGTTCTGAGCCTGCTGGGAAGAACCTCATAATCGAGGAAAAAACCACAAACAAGCTCAAGAGGAAAGGAAAGACATTGATTAGTGCTATAAAAGGTGTTTATAATGCCTTCCACAGTTTTTAATGTTAAAAAGGCAAAATTATAGATGCTTTAAGAAAAGTCCTTTGAAATATATAATGTCTAAGACAAGAGAGGTGGAAAAGTAGTGTTAAGAAATTTGGAGAGAGAAGGATGAGGAGAGTGTACCATGAAAAAAGCTGACTGACTGTAGGAGGTTTGGGAAGGTGAATGACCTCTGCCGGTGGTTTTGAACAGGAGAAGTTTTGTATAAGCTAAATTGAACTGTTACATAAACCACCACATTCCATCACAATATGCTACACAATGTAAGCATGACAATATAATTTGTAGTACATGATATGATGGTGCTACAAACCTTTGTTAGGAATTCCTGCACGGGTGATGTGTCAGCTTTTCAAAAGGATTGTATATGTCTTCCTCAAATGCCTTCTGTTCAGATTATTCTTCACGTATCAGGCATCAGCTGGGGCATGTTTGGAGTTCTGCAAAATAAAATGAAGTTCTTTTCATTTGCATCTGAAGGGTGATTTAATCTCCCTGCTGGTTATTAACTTGGCCTCGGGTCCATCTTGGCCTCACAGATCAGAAACCTTTGCAGTCCCTCCGTACCACGAAGATGGGATATCACAGAAAACCTCAAAGAAAACTTATATCATCCCTCAGATATTTTCTCTGTACAGGTTACCAAGGGTGCCATTTCATTAGCCATGGTGTTGTAAGCCTGTGCAAAAGCCCATTTAGGAGAAGCTGACTGTTGAGCAAACTAATTGGTGGAAAAGATTAATATTTATTCTGTTTTCCCAGCACAGCAAAAATATTAAATATATTGTGCAAAATCCATTAAGTAGCAACAAAGGCTTTAAGCTACAATAAACTTACCCATTTTTAATATTGCCTTTTATATATACTACAAGAAATCCTTTTTTTAAATTTTATTTTTACCTAATCCTTAGAGGAAAAAATCAAACATGACAGTATGAAATTATTTCTTTCTATGGTACAAAAAAATTGGGTTTGCCCAGTAAAAGTTAATTTGGTCACTAATTTTACAAGATCCCTCTTATTCAGCCATGCAAAAAAAAAAAAAAAAAACCAGAGAAAAAGCAAAGCTTCACACTGTCATCTGAAATCTTGATAGTTTTTAGATGAAGGTATTTGCTGAGGATTGCAACGAAAATTCTGCCTATTCTGTTACATGATTCTGTGCCTTCTCAGAGCTGCATTTTGCTTTTACCAAGAAATATATTTTAAATATGAAATTTTCAGTAGCTGAATTGGAAATAAGGTAAAAAGGCATCACAGATGGAATGTTAGGAGATAGGACTCAGCAGGAGGAGATGTATTAATGGCTGGTGGATAATTAGCAACAACTTCGTGTCTCAGTGTCACTTTTGCCATGGGATTGATGCAATGAGCCCGTTAATACTTGCTCACAGTCGGATTTTAGGAGGTATTTTGCTCCAGCTGCAGCTGCAAGTGCCACAGAGGGGGTGTGTGGTGCCAGATCTGCACTGCTTGGGTGCTTTTGGCTGCGGGGCTTTGGCTCTGCGGGGCTTTGATGTTTCTCTTATTGTTTGTTTGCCATCCTGGTTGGGTTATTTCCACCTTGCCTGCTCACTCGCACATTTGTTTGGAGCAGCCCTGGCTGCTAATAGGAGAGCTTTCTAATTGCAGAGAGAAAGAGCCAGTTTGTCTTTGGAAAAAGCAGTGCTTGTGGTGTCAGTGAATGTGCTGGTGTGTTCCCGTCTCCAGCCTCTCTGCTCTTAGAGAGACATCAAAGGAGAAAGTGGGGCTGATAACACACACACACACAAAGGCTTTGATAAATACAGGGCAAAACTTGTAGCTACAGTGAGAATACTCCAGTGTTATAAAGGCTGGGTGAATTACTTAAGCTGTGTGTAGTAACATGTAAAATCCTCACCCCACGAGGTGTGAGTGCTGCCTGGTCATCACAGAGCTGAGCTCAGCTCGGGGGGACACTGAAGAAGACTCTACTTGAATTTCTAATGCAGCAGGATCTGAGCAAAAGCAGAGTGTTTTGCCATTCAGGCACATTCTTTTCTTTGAAAAGAAAAGCTGAGTTAAAAATAAAACCTGAAATGCTCTTTTAGTGAAGCTAAACTCTTCTTCCCAAAAATAAAGCAGAAAAGAGCAGAAAGCCCCATAAAATTGAATAGAAAATCGTATCAAATGATGTAATAGATGTCACGTTGGGGATGCTTGGGAAAGAGATTGAAATAAAAATTTCTCTGACTGGAACTGTGAGGAGTGCACTTTTAGTCTGAAAACTATCCCACATGTTCTGGTGTCTCCATCCTGCATTTCTGTGTAATTTTAAATCAATGATATATCAATAACTGTTGTTATCATTAGTGTTAATTCTACAAGCTAGAGAGGCAGACACAGAGTTAATTTAAAAATGGGTAAAAAAGCAAGAAAGTGCTGTATTCTAAATATTTCCTAGAATCACTGCTCATAGGAGCATCAGGTACTCATGTTTAATGTTGGTTCTAATCAGTTAATCAGATTAGGTTCAACCTGTCCTTAATAACTTGCATTTTTTTAAGTTCTACAGAAGTTTAAGACTTGAAGGACCATGGTGTAGCAGGCTCCATTGTACAGTAATATTAATGTTCTAGTGTCTACATATAAATCCCTTTTCACAAGGATTTCTAACTCAAAAATCCTTAGGGATGAAGTTTCTGGGAAGTCGAAGTTATAGATTCATTGTCCCCCTTAATTCCAATAATTTATGAATATATTATGCTATTCTTTAAGGCTACCTAGAAACTTCAGAAGATTGTCTTGGTTATCTTATTTTTTCTTATATTTATCCAATAGCAGGCTTGTTTTCTACAGTGAAAACATCCTAAATCAAGATGGACTGAGTGTACATTGTAATATATTAATGCTCTTTTTGGATGGTAAGAAAAAAACCCTCATTTCAGATTTGTAATAACACCTCTTTAGCCAAAATTTCCTAAGGACTTGCAGTGTGTAAAGTCAGAGAGCACACAATGCTCTGTGGATGAAGAGCTCCCCAGGTCTCACTGATGGGGGGACTGGAGCTGTTTGTGTCAATGGTTTGCAAATAATGGGTCTCTGGGAGAATTTTAAATTGCAGTTTTCACTCCTGCCTGGTGCTTTTCAGGATGAGCTGAGTTGCTGTGAGCCTTGGCACTCTTCAGTGCACCTCAGGCAGCAGCTCTTATACTTCCATGGAGATTGGAGCAGCTGGCCATTACAATCAATCAAGTGACATTTCAGGGGTAATTTTTCTTTAATATTAAGGGGGGAAAAAAAAAGAAATAAAAGATATTAAACTGTAAGTTGTCCCAGAAAGAGCAAGGAATTTATGGTTTTACTTTTGACTGCAAAAAGCAGGCTCTTGCAAGTAAATCACAAACTGATTATGCATTTATTGTTATTTGGAACCCTGTGGTATTTTCTGTTAACATAGAAACACTCCCAATATCTTTGTAGTATTAATTCTGTGTAGGTGTTGGCTCTGTGTTGCACTGCTCTTCTGCACATATGAGTGCTGAGCACTCAACTAGAGCATGTATGTAAACTTGTGGGGCTGATCAAAACTTCACCAGCCAAACCATTAAATAGGTTTTCCTTGCTTTAAATGAAGCCTTCAAAGCAAGTGAAGAAATTAGGATTCCAAAGGAGAGGTGGGGCAGCCTTCAGAGAGGGTCAAATAGGAGCCCTAGAAAAGTCCAGGACAGTAATGTGATCTAAATTAAAGTGTTTGAATTCCTGAAATGGAATAGGAAGCAAGAGGGGTTTGATTCACTGCCGTGTGATTCAACCAGCAACACAGTTTGTCCAAGTTGTTGCTGTTTTATTCCAGAGTACAGTTAATGAGTTGAAATATTATTTTTGCCTACTGTGTCTTAGCACTTCAACCTTCTACATGGACTGGAGCAGCTCATCCTATATGAATGTAATCATATGTTCATTATATGATCATGTGATTATTCTATATGTAATTAGAATTATTCATAAAATAGTCTTACAGTGTATTGGTAATTTGCTTGTCAGTAACAAAGGAACAAAACCCTGAATATAGAGCTCACAATCAGAACATGTAATGCAAGGCACATGCTTCCTGGGGACAACCTTGGTACCTATGTATTTAGATATTTTGCAACTTAATGTCTTCAGGGACACTGAACAATTAAAGCACTGTACCTAAAAGCTCAGAACAGGGAGAATTACAGAGAAGCTCTAGTGTGATACAGCAGTTATAATTAAATTAATTAAATTAAATTATAATTGCAGGGCTGAAGGAGATGCCCTGGTATATTCCCTGCACTGGACTGGGACAGTGCCCATATCAGGCTGAGACAGCTCACATCAGGACAAAGCACATCCCCATAAGCAGATCTTCCTGCAAGGCTTTCTGGATCACACTCTTGTCTGGTTTTAATTTAATTCTGGAAATATTTTGTCTCCATAAAGAAGTGTTAATTCAAGGAAAATATTTATGTAACATAAAATAGTGTATTACAAATGTGATTAGAATTGTAATGCAAAGTGTAAAAGGTCCCCATTCTCTTTTTCATTCCACATGAAGTCTGAAATAACTGATTCCTTCTCTCTGCTGTTCCTGGAGGAATGCAATGGACCCTCACTGCAGTCAGAGTGAAAGCAGCAGTAGGGTCAGACAGGAGTGTAACCACTTCAACTTCCCACCTCAGCACTGCCACTCTTTAGGCTCAATTTCCCTTTCAGTTTATACCTGGCTTTTTCTCTCATGAACATAAATTGAGGGTGTAACAGCTCCTCCTCTTGGGTGACAGATTAGTGAAGATGGTCAGTTGAAGCCCAGTGGATCAAAGCACTTCAGGAGGGCTGCAGGAGGGGTCTCTTCCCCCCTCAGACAATCCTGCTTAGTGCTTTGGTAACACATTTTTTTGGCATATTGTAAATTGAAATATTTTCTCATGGCTTGAGAGTGAGCACTTCTTAAAAATGAATTATGTACCTGTCTGTCAAGTGAGTGCATCAATATTACATATTGTCAGCTTCTATTTTTACACATTATTGTAATGATTAACAAGTACAGTTGCAGGCTCATGGACATGTTTTTCATCCATCATCTTTTGCCTCATCTTTTGCTCCCCTGATTTTAGAAAAAAATTCCAAGCAATGGTGAAAGCTGGAACATGTAATCTCCAACTTCTGCTTTAGCATAAGAATAAGTGTGCAGGCCAGCTTTTAAGTAATATATATATATTTAAATTATTAAGTGAAAAAGTACAGTAATCTTGTGTACAAACTGTTTCAGCTACCATGTCCAAACTACTGAGTCTGGGATCTAAACAAGGATGTCACCTCTGGACTTTTTTTATGTTTTCATAGTATAATCCTTGTTTCTGATTACTGTTACCTCTAAATTAATGGAATTGTCTGATCCAGCTGTACATGACTAAAGCAGAACACTTTCTCAGACATTTTTCCCCTGCCTGAGCCCTTCCCCTCTTTGCTTTCATTTTCTGCCATCTTGCCTCTTGTGGAGGCCCAGATTCATCATAATCCCCTCAGATCTCTTCCTAGCTGAGTTTCATCCTACTCTTGGAGTTCTTTTTTGAGTAACATCTCTGAGATGATTGTTTGGATTGACAGTGAAACGTTTAGAACTCTTGTTAAAGCTCTTAACATCTTATGTCTCAATTGACATAATAGTGTTTTTTCTGGCCTTGACAAGTTCATCATGTCCAAGTGAATTCTGCAGCAAAGCCCATCTCTCTATTGTGTGTTAGGAGAGCATTTTAGTCTGTCCTCCCCCTCCGCTGCATTGTCAGCTCCTGCCTTCCATTATACCTTCATTGCCCACCTATTAGATTTTCAAACAAGCACTTCTGTGCTTTCTTCTGGGTTGACCCCACACTTGAAAAGTTGCTGTAAATGTTTAAAAGATGACCTCATTAAATTGAAGCCCTTAGAACTCTCCCTTGTTGTAATGCCTCTGAAAGAAATGAGAAGTGTCAGGCTGGGGGTGTTCTGGGCATGCTGCATTTCTGGTTTCTGGTTTCCCTGTGCACTCTCTGCTGACACCCCTGGGTTCTGTCCATTCTGGTTTCCCTGTCACTGTTTCTGGTGACACCCCTGGGTTCTGTCCATTCTGGTTTCCCTGTGCACTCTCTGCTGACATCCCGGGTTCTGTCCAGCCTGATGGTTTGTTTTGCAGTCCCTGGGAAGTGACTGGTTTTCCTCGTGCCACCCAGCACAGCACAGTCCCACTCCATGATTTGGGGTCTCACAGGGTGGTCAAATGAAATGCACTTTTACTGAGTAGTACAGTCAGGAACTAAGTTATGAATATTCAGCTAGATTGGTTAAAATTTCTGGGTGGTTGAGCTTGTCAGTCGTACATAAAACTAGCATATGTGATGGCATTTGATTTTTGAACCATTCTTCATTATCTTTTAGATTGTTCTGCTTGTGTTGGACCTGCAAAGTAAGGCTGAATAGGTCAGAAACAGGAAGAGCTTAAGTTATAGAGACCTGATCTGAAACATGTAACACTATTCAGATATTAGCTGAAGTAAACATCTGTGCTGTACATTCTGGGTTTAACTTTGCAACGCCTGTACTTCTCTTCCAGTTTGTTTTTCAGAAGTTGCCTACTGGTTTGATTTTTTTTGTTTGCTCACTTTGGTTTGGGATTTTGTTTGGTTTTGTTTTGTTTCTCCTGATCTGGAGAAAACCATCTTCAGGAACACAAGGTTTCACAAATAGCTGGCAATAAAGGTGCCATTGTATAACACACAGAGGAGTTTTAAGCAGAAGATGACTCTATTCATGCATATTCTATATGCAGAAATATTTGGGGTTTTTCAGTAGTATGAAGACTGGGGAGTGGGATGAGGCCTCAAACAGATTTGAAATTATTTGAATAGTATTCTAGCAAACCTATGGATCTCTAATATATGCACATCCCTGCAATGCCAGCAAAAATTGCATTGCACTTAGATATTAAGCCTTTGTCTCTCCAGCCTGATTTACCAATTAGTGTCCTTTCATTTCATCAGTAATATGCAGCTTTCTCTTAACTCTGCTGTAATTTGTGGGACACAAAGCATGCTGGAAATTCCCTACCTGCCTGCACTTTGTGTGAGGAACTCCATCCTCTCTCTGTTTTACATTAGCAGGGAATTACAGTTCACTTCCATGCAATTAGGTCTAATGAGGTGCACGTGGAGACTGTGGGGCCACCCTGGAACCACATTATGTGGACTTGCTGGTTGCCTTTTTAATCAATTGGTTTGACCTCTGAGTACAAACCAGCACAAAGCACGAAGGACTTCATGGCCCAGGTGTCCAGTGACCTGAAGGGAGGAAGGGATGACAAAAACTCTGCTCTGAGCAGGACAGTTTCTCTGGGGAATCTTTGGCAAAGAAACTCCGGGGGGGGGTGCAGGAGCTCCCTTGGGCTGCTGGAGCCATCCTGGGAAGGGGGCCCAGTGCTGGGACTGCCAGGGGGCAGTTAACAGGATTGGTCATATCACAAGCAATGTTAAAATATTACTATAAATGCTTTCTCTTCTGGTATGACTTGGTTGGAAATTTATGTCTTGCCTCATTGACTGTTAGGAACCAAAGGTTAAATTTCATAAGAAAAAAGGAATTATTTTCTCAGACCACATTGTGGTTATGAAAAGAACAGCCTTGTGTAATCTTGTTGAAAGTGGGCAAAGTTCCTACAAGACAGTTTTGTTTAACTGTGTTCACTGACTGTGGTTGTGTTATGGAGGAAATATTTTCACGTAGTCTGGGATGACTCTCCAAGCACAACTGCCACTAACATCAAAGAAAGGATGCTGGGTTTAATCTACAGAACTGAAGTTTCATTATGAAGGGACTGTTAATGGGGAGAGTTAAAGAAGGGGTTAAAGCTGTGAGGGATGAGTTCTGTTTCCCAGAGGACCTTTCTAAGCACAGCTGAATGAAAAGCAGTGGGACTATTTCTGCAGTTTTTTACACAGATGTGGATCTGCTGCTCTCTGTGTGATCATCGCCCTTTCTGTAGTTTGTTCCATGTTTTGCTTCTTGTGGTAGGTCCCAAGAGCAAATATTCACTTTATATAGAAGCAAAGAGAAGGGGAGATCTTTTGGAAGACTGTGCAGTGTAACTAGAAAGTATAATTCAGATTTTTTCATGGACAGAACACCTATCCAAGGTTTTAGTTTGCCTCAGCTACTCTCCCTCTTGCATTGCCATTGGAGTTTGTTCCTTCCAGTGCAAGGAACTGTGTGTGTGTGTGTGTGCTGGAAGGCTGTATGCTCTTTGGGGCAGAGTATCTTTTTCACTAACAGGAGTTTGCAGCACATGTCCCAGTGGAATCCTGATCCAGTAGTTTTTATATGAGACAGGTAGCTCATGAGACCAGGGCTACCTGACTGACCTGCTTCCTTCATACAGGAAGCAGTGAAGGAGATGTGGAAAAGGAAAGAAGGGGCTCCCAAGTGGGCTTGACTGAAATGCCAGGCCAGCCTGTCCTGGGCAGGGGCACATCCCCAGAGAGGCCAGAAAGCACGAGAAGGATTGATAGATCCAGTCTTCAGGAGACAGAAATGAGGCTGGGCTGTGAACTGCTCTCTCTCATATGTCAAAGGTGTTCATGGGCAGGCTGTGATGGGAGAGTCTCTCTTGTCTGCTTAATGAACAGTTTGCTTTCTATTCTACCTTCCAGAATAAGTTCTGAGTTTGTGCTAATGAAGATTAAAAACAAACAAACAAACAAACAAACAAAAAACCCCACAAAAAAACCCCAAAACCAAAAAACAAAACCAAACAAAAACCCCCCAAACAACAACAACAAAAAAACTTCAAAAAAAACAAATGAAAAACAACAACAACAAAAAAGTGGTTAAAAAAAAGTAGTTTGGTCCTTCTTAGAAGTTCAAAGTGATTTTTAAGTTAATTAAAATATGGTAAATGCCTGTATATATCTATATACTTGTAGGTAGCAGTAGTGGCTTGTCTTTTCTTTGTGCCACATTATAGGAATAGGTCCAAAATGTTTGGGAAATGTATCTACCCAGTGTTGGCATTGCTAAAACCTTGGTAATTATGGCCTTGTGCCTTGGAGAGTAAATATTTGCAAATAATGGCTGCAACAGTTCTCATTAGTCATTTCCAGGAGACTGAAATGGCTCAGTTTTACAAGTCTCTTTGGTATATTTGAGAATTATTGTCTTACATCTTTCAGAATATCTTCTGCAGCAAACCTTGTGAGAGGACATGAGTCAAATGTGCAACCTAACAGGAATCAGCTCTGAATTCCTGGTTATGAGTCACAGTGAGGAACAATGTCTTGATCCTTGCTTGAAATCTCGAGCATGTAAACTTCCTTCTTCCTATTGTGCTTAGCTTCTAAATGGGAAAAGTACTTTTGTACTTCAATTAAGGGAAACATCCTTAGAAATCAGCTTTAGTGAAAAGGAAAGAAAAATTTTGTGGTAATTCAGTGAAATAACGAGCATTTTATAGAAGGCATCACATTAGACAAAGGTATTTTATTTCACATATATATATATATGATTTTTTTAAACCCATCACCTGTTTCTAATATGGGTTATCAGTTGATAACAGATGTAATTATCAATGAACTCTGTCACCCACTGATAATTGATTAATGCCTGAAGCATGCTGGCTTGCTTGTAGGCCTTTTATACTGGTACCATCACATCATACAACCTGCCCACTACTGTGTACAGTTTATATAATATGAACAAATCTTATAGTTTAAACTTTTTTCCATACCTAATGAAGTCTGTCTGATGTTAAAATGAAAATGAAAGCATCCTGAATGATATTAACTGTGTGAAAATACTGGTAGCCCGTGGAATCAGCACGTTCAGGATCTGTGCTAGCCACCATGTAGTGATTTGAAATGCTGTTCCTGTGAGATATAACCTGGATTAGAGATGTTCTCAATTACCTCTTCCATGGATTCTTCAGCTGAGCTGTGCAGTAACTGGTCTGCATGGCTGGGCACCAGAACTGGGCTCCTCTAGTGGAGCCTTTTCTATCCAGTTGAAGTACTTTAGAACTGTGGTAAAACTGATGCTTGACCACCTTCTGTTATTTTCCTGCTGAGCATTAAAATGCAAGTGAATTTGGGGTAGGTATTCCTCCTGTGTAGACTGGGTTGAGATGTAAGCTTTTAAGGGATTTCTCTATAAACAGGCAACCTGAAAACTCATTGACTTGACTTGTGTTAGAACTCCCTTCCTTTTTCTTTGCGGAGGTTGGTGGATGTCAAAGGCCATCTGTTTCCTGTAGTGCAGAAACGTGTAGACACTGAGAGAACAGAATTTTAATCTGCTCAGTAAACTGCAATTTCAATGTTTGTTTCAGGAATCTGAACAGTTTCCCCCTTGGGGTTTTGAGTGCAGTGATTTTTCTGCTTGTTCCCATGTTTGGGGTCTGAGTGCTGTGCTGGATCTCAGGGTAACCAAGCGTGGCAGGGGCTCACTGTGCCCTTCTCAGGCTTGTGGAGACACCCAGAGCTCAGAGAACACATCATGGGAGTGAAGGAGCTGGCTCTGGTGTGGAACATCCCTCAGGGGGAGGACTTCCTAGAGGCAGGTCAGGAGTGTTGAGCTGCAGCTCCTCATCCCATCACAGCTGCACCTACACACAGTCCTGGGGCCAGGAGAGCTCTCTTAGTCCAGCAGGTTGGGCCATCTTGACAATCCAGGGCATTAACTCTCAGTTTTTCACATCAGCTCGGGTGCCCTTCAATGTGGGGACCTTTTCATGTATTTCATAAAATATTTCAATATTTTAAAATGTCACTTTCTGAGTATTGATAGTGTTACTTTTAAAGATGGAGGATAACTGTGGGGGGTTTGGGTGGGGCTTTTGCTTTTTGTTTGATTTGGGGAAGTTGCCATTACCTGTCACAGTTTCATTTATGTGTGTAGGCATACCTGGAGTATGTGGCAACCAGACATAATTTATAAAGGCAAAAGTTTTACAAAATTATAAAGCAAAATAAAGTAATTGCTGGGTCATCTTTCTGTCTCAAAGGATTAAATCTCAAAGATGAAAGAGCTTCTATTATTAAAAAAATCTGTTTCTCAAGAAATTTCTATGACTAAAGAAACAGTGCAGTTAGGCATCTAATCTTTGGTTGTTTTCACTGTTCTGATGACCATATATCCTGTATTGGCAGATATTATTTACTTTTTCATACTCCTCATCTAATTCTTGAAGCTAAGCTAAAATTTTCCAAATAAACTATTTTCCTCTTAGACACTCAAGGTAATTTTACTTCATTTGTATAAAATATAACCTGTCACTGTGCTTCAACATAAATATTCAAAATTCTTACTCCTCTGTAACATGAAACTGTATAATTAAATAATATGGGTGATGGATGGAAAAATTGTCAGAATCTCTCTTGTTCTGGTGCTGGTTTTTGTTGTGCTCTTTTGTTGTTTGGGTTTCGGTGTGGAAATAATAATAACAGGAGCATTTGCAAAACAACAGCATTTTGGCTTCAAACCCAATTAGAACAAAAACACAATAACACATTATAATATAAATCTGACGTGTAGTTTTCCTTCAGGAAATATTCAGTTTTTAGTTTTAAACAACTCCCTTAGAAGCTTTAGGGTTCTTAGGATGCCTAGAGTCAATTTTGAACAATTTTGTAACTTACTACAGGGAAACTTAATTCAAATTCAACAAAACACTGAAAGAGGTAGTGCTTTGGGGTACTTAACTTCCTCAAAGGACCATCAGTATGAAACCTCAGATGGGGAGAAACAACATGTAAATAAAATATGTCAACCTAAACCCATGGTAAATAGCAAAAATAGTTCTCTCCTCTTAGGGAAGAAAAATCGTATTTCACATTATCAGGACATAGTGACAGTAAAATTATGAAAATGCATTGTTTCACTGTCAGAAAGTGGGATAAGGTTCTTCTGCATTGGAAGAGGTTCAATTATTAGCTGCAAATACAAGGTCTAATTCCCTGATTCTTATTTGAGGAAGATACTGTCAACACTGGCCTTCAAGTCTTCATTCCCAAAGGAATTTCTTCCTTTGGTGCTTCCAGAGGGGACTTCATGGTACAGGGGAGGGGTTTTCATTCAGTGGGCTTTCAGCATTGGATGCTGATGAGGGTGTGTGACTCAGGGCTTCAGTTACACTGTGGGGTTTGCTGATCTGGGACAGGCTCTATGACAGCTTTAATGCCAGAAAACCACAAATGATGCATTGGCTGTTCTGTTTTCATGACTAATTTAGGCAGGAAAAAACCTCACATTAAATATAAATTCCTGTCTCTTGCAGACTGTTGGTAGTAGTGGGTGTGTGGCTGTAGGCTCATAAGTAACAACTTATTTCACACTGGAATTAACAGTAGAACCACCTCAGTATATGTATTTAGAAAACTGAGCACCATATTTTTATTAATATTCAGTAGTGCTGCTCTTTCAATATCGTTCTCCAAAGGAGATGTAAATATCACACACACTTCTTCCATTAACAGATTCAGATTTCTGAACTTACCACATTATTTATGGTGCTCTAGCTACATAATAGAATAACATCTGATATAAGAAGAGTTTAGAAAATAACATATTTAATCAGGAAGTACAAGAAAACCACTATTCTTTCCCAAAATTCCTAAATTTATTTGTTTTTTCCGGATTTCCTATGCCATGGTACAACTGTGACACCAAGACTCTTCTGCCATACATACATACAAGTATTTAAAATAGCTGAGTGTTATTATTTTTTAACTGTGTACTCACAGTCAATAATTACTACTATGCATATTATAATATCTTTGTATGCTAATCCTGTGTAAAATCTGAGATTTACACTGAGATTTGTAAAATCCCTTGTACTGACAGGAGGGGTGGGGGATGTATTTCAGTACAGTATTTCACTGTGCAGCAGGCCTGGGACCATTGCTAGCAATACAAGAACAAGGAGAATCTCTTAAAAGGTATGGAACTCTGACCCTTGAAGATGTGCACTGTCAGATAGTTTTGTGTTGAGTATTGGTAAGGAAGCTGTGTTGTGACTTTCATGTGTGAACAATGCACTGGAGTCATTGTTTCCTTGGCAATTTTTGTATTTCAAGGTCTTTACAAAATGACTTCTGACTTAAAAAAAAAAATCTTTTTAAGTTTTTATCTGATCTGAAAAGACAGTTATTTCAATTGACTGAGTGATTTGTCCACTTCTGAACGGAGTAGATGGAATATTTAGAAACAAACAGTTAATATTAACAACTTTCTCTGGCAGTGCATGGCAGAACATGCACATAAAAAGGAGCAGTCCTAAGCCCAGCAGAAGGAATTGCTCCTGGCAAGTGTTAGCAGGGAAAATGATAACACTGGCAGTATCTCATCACTGTACACAGTGCTGGGAGGTCAAAACGTTTGTCCCAGGTTGCTTTCCCTATTTCCTTCAGTTGGACACGCTGAGCTAAAGAGATGCCGACGTGCTGGCACAACCCCAGCAGATCAAGCTGTTGATGGCAAATATTTTCAGCCCCTTCAGGGTGAGAGCCCTGTGCTGCAGCCTTACCAGTGAGCCACAGGAACCCTCAGTACATCCTACAGGTACTTTATTCCCTTTGCTGCTGCCTGAACAGCATCAGAGGAGGAAAGGTGGTTGTGCCTGTTCCTTTGGTGTTTTCCCTTCCCTGGGGCAGGCACAGGGGACGGGGCTGTGTCCTGACAACAGTTCCTGGGCTGATGTGCTTTGTATCCTTCCCACAGCTTTCTGTAACCACCTGAAGAATGGTAACCACCACTCTCAGGATTCATTGATAAGAAAAATCACATAGTAAAGAATGTGAATGAAAAGAAGTTTTCTGTCACAGCTGCAGTTTAATGCACTTCTTACAATGTTAATTGTTTCCAGGAGTTTGAACACTTCATCTTCATCCCTTGCCACCTTTCTCAGGAGTGAACTTGTGTCTTTCTTTCTGTGTAAGGAGAAGGGCATCTCTGGCACTTTCCTTTTAGTGGCCCAGAGGTCACCTTTGGGAGGTTTTTCTACCTTTCTGTCCTTTGATACTGTAAAATCTCAGATATCAAGTTGCCTTTCATTCCAATTATAGTCTGACATTAACTACTCTGGATATACACTGATACTTCCTTATCTTGATTAACAATGTGCCACAGAATTAAATACAGTTTCAATATCTCACTTAAATAGAAAATTGAAAAAAAATCGGTGTCTAGGGTTAACTTCAAATACATAAATCTGACTCATATTCACTAAAGCACCAAGTTTCAGTTTTTATTTTGAACTTTATTCACTATAAGTTTAGCTATAAGGTTGCTCTAAAGCAATATAATCTTTAAATATCTAATTTAATAGTAACAGTCTTAAAAAGACTGGAAACAAAATGAAAAACAGTACTGAGCCAAAACTCAGAAATCTCTTCAGGAACTTGCTGGATAGTACCTACAGTTTGTAAAGGGTGGCATCACAGTGAGGAGTTCATGGAGACAAGGTACTCTTGCTAGTGTTCACCTTTGTTAAGTACAGAAGCTTCTAATGACCATGTGGTTGTAGCATTTTGTAGTAAAATACTCAAATTTGACCTGTGTATGCTTACAGTTTGGTGCAGTGATTCCTTAGGAGTGGGGGAGAGGACCTTATTGCAGACCTATTTTCTGACAGTTAAATAGGGGATTAAAAACCCATCCAAACAGGAAACACAACAACAAACCTCAGCTGATCTTTCTACCCTCTTGCCAACACAACATAAATGAGATGTGAGCTGGATGGGCCCTGGCAGACGTGTCTCTGGGCTGTGACAGGGAAAGCAAGAGCTGGGGGCTGGTGCAGAGGCACTGAAGTGACTGTAGATACCCAATCCCAACCAGAAGGCAGCAGCAGCTTCTTGGAATACTCTTTTTCCTTCCCTTGTTCCAGTCCTTATTCTAGACAATTTAGTTGATGGGATTTACTTCAGAGAGACAACTTTATAAAAACACGTGCAAATGTACATCTTTCAAAGCCAAACAGAAAACAGCTCTCCTGAAACAAGTCAGCACCTCATCCCACCATCAGAACCTTGGCTGTGCCAAGGGAGCTTTAGTTCTTGTTTGGTTAAAAAGTGAGCTTGTGCCATTTATAATAATTGTAATAATAATCAAGTCTAAATCAAACCCCCACACGGTTATACTTCTCTTGTTTTAACAGTTCTCTGTTATGCTCATGGTAGGTACTGATGGCTTAGTTTAAGAGAAAAATTCAGGGCTTGTTGATCCATGTTTTTTTGCTCAGAATTGTTTGTCCTCTGGAGGGATGTTTCCATCTCAAGTACAGTATTCACTCTAGTGGACTTGCTGTGTAAGTCAGTGTAGCTTAATCAAATACAGAAGTGGATAAGAAAAAGATTAAATTTTGGGTTCAGACCAACATACACACACATTTAATATACCCATCCTGCCTGTATGGGTAGTATAGAAAAATAAATGGGTTTTGTTTGTTTGTTTTGTGAAAATCGATGGTTCTATACAGACAAGTGATACACCTTAAAAGAAAAATAACAAAATTAACTCTGTGGTTTCATTTGGTCTGAAAGCAACCTCCTATGTGGAACACTTAATTTGTCAAGACATTCTGGCAGCTCTCATCGAAAGTCCAGTATAAGCTTTACTGGTTTGGCTCATTAAATTGAAAATGGGCTTGGAAAAGGTCATAGGGAATTAGAGGTTACAGAACAAATAATCAAAGCAATTAGCTATAACTTGAATCTTCTGAGCTGCCTAAAAGAGAAAGCAGACCTGACCTTGTCAAAGAGAGAAGGATATTAAAATTGCATACCAAGAAGTAATCCAGAAAGGTTATTACAGCTATGTAGAACACTGCAGAGGTTTGGCTTTTGTTGCTGCCATTTTAGTTTGTTTTTTTTTTCTTTTTTTTTTTTTTAAGAATAAAAATATCAAACCCCTCCCACACTCCAAAGGCATGATTCTGCTATTCTGGTACCAAGCTCCCTGTGTGTTTTAAAGGTTTCTGATCCACAGTGAAGATTGTTTATTTATATTGTGCTGGTAGGTACATTAAAGTCTGGGGGTCTGATCCTTCTCACACAGTGTACTGTAAATCAGAAATAACTCCATTGAACTGAGTCATGTCAGTGTAAAAGTGAGAGAAGAGGAGAAACAGACCAAGAATGTCCATGTTAATTTTGATTAAAATAATCCAAAATAATCCATTCTGTGAAACCTGAAAATGTATACCCAGTTGTTAATGCTTTTTCCCTTGAAGTATGTTCATATAAAATTCTTGTGTGTTCTTGTATCAGCCATTTCTCTGAATTTTATAACATGTTATATGGCAATGCCAAATTGCCTTGAAGAAATTTAAAGCTATCCATGTTGCATTACTTTTTTGTTGTTGTTTGTTTTGTCCTGAGGTAAAAGGGTCTCCATTTATAGTTTCCTAAAAGAATTTTTTTTTAAAATTATTTTGGTTTTGTTGTTTCAGGCACACGTCAGATAAATGCCTGCTCAAGATCCGAAGTAGAATCAGACTAACAAAATGAAAACAGGTTGTATTTCTTTTTTAATTTATTAAAGGGTTGTCAGAGGAACACTTGGTTCACATGAGTACCCTGAAGGTTATCACTGGAGTTCCCAAGTTAGAGCCCTTGACACGATCTTGACCCTCCTCATCTTCTCTGCTTCTCACATTGGCTGATATTTTCAGAGCTGTTCTACACCTTCTTCACTGACTTAAAATATTTATATCAGGACCACTGTGTTAATCCCAGTGCCTACAATTAACATTTTCATGTGTGGGCATGCTTTAATGAGGGTTTGCATTTACTTCTTAGAGATTACTTCAGTCTGAGAAAGATGGATTCCAAAAATTGAAGCTGCTCTCTCCAGCAGAGATTATTCTGTTCACTGACCCCAGCCAGAGCTGTGTAATTCATCCCAGCTCAGGAGTTTGGCTCTGCTGCCCTGAGAGTGTTGGGAAATGGGAATGTAGTGTGTGAAAGTGTTCACTGCTGAGGAGGGGATTCTGCTGGACTGGAACACAGAGAAGGCTCAAGGTTTGAAGGCTCCCTTGACATCCAAGAACTGGGATGTTTTGCTGAAATGCAAATCCGAGATGAACTGTCTGAGCAATGCAGCACCTTTACCAGCACCCTGGCTGCAGGGACTGCTGGCAGGCTGGCTGGCTGGCTGGGAGGCTGGCACTGCCCGTGCCCATCACCCCTGTGGAAGGGGCTGGGAACTGCCCTGCTCAGAGAACTGGGAAGGAATCGGAGCAGTGGCATCCAAAGGCTGCACCACAGGGCAGCGTTTGTGAGAAGTGCTTTCAAAGAGCTAAACTGCCTTTTGGGATGTCACAGGAGAGAGCAGTTGATGAGTTGAAGGTGACAAAGGGTCACTTCTTCAGGGCCAGAAATGCCTTCAAAAATACAGACTTGCAGCAGCAGCAATCTGCCCAAGTTGTGACACAGCAGTTTGGTGTGTGGAGTCCTGAGAAAAACCAGAGCACTGCTCTGTGTTTAAGAGCAATGCTGAACTTATAAACTTCCTACAGCCTACTAGAATAACATTTCAGGATCTATTCAGCTTGTGATCTTACCATGCTCCTCATGTTCTAGATAAAAGAAAATTACATTCTGTGTTTTTGATGAATATGGACAGAATGACTGAATGATATGAAGCAGGATTATTTTTTTATTATGGTGAAAGGTGTGATTTTGTCAGATTGCTTAATGTAGGTGAACCTGCAGTGAGATCCTTTGTTGAACTCGGTTTTAAAAGGAGGCTAAAGAGATGGTTTAAAATAATTTTATTATGGTCTATATTGGTTTCCAAAAATAAATCACACATTCTATATGACTCTCATTACACCTTCTTCCAGATATGGAATATTTGGTTGGATTTCTAGTTATTCAAGAACTTATTTTTTATTTTTCTTTCCTTTTTTTAAGGGTGAAAGAAAAGATACGGCAAAGTGATAATTTTATATCAGATAGTAAAGGCTCCTGTTTATTTGAAGTTAGTTTTCTTTTAGAAAAACACATGGATCATCTAGTTGTGATCATTTGAGTGTAATTTGATGTATTCTTAATAAAAGATTCACCCTTTATTTGACGTATTACAATAATGCCTTTCTTGGAGGTTAAATGACTTTTATTTCCAGGTTCTTTTTTGGTTGTGTGTGTGTGTGTGTGTAGTTATAGTAAAATATTAAAGAGTAGACTATTCCTCATTATTAACTAGCCAGCAATGCATATGAACTTAGGAAATGGGAACAAATTGCTCTAGGCCAAAGCAACTGACCTACAAACAAAATGTGTTTCATGCACCTTTTACATATTGTCAGAATGTATTTTAAATCTTGTAGGATAGATGGAAATCAATGGTATTTGTGCCCTTATGTCAGCTTTTCCCTGGGGATTATGTGAACTATATAGTCCCTATATTAAAGGGTTTACTGCTCTCTGAAACCTGCACCAAATCCTTGCTCCTTGTCCTCTGAGTTGTTCTGGATTCAGGATTTAGGAACATTCCTCATCTTCAGTTCTTTTTCTCATTAAAGTTCTGACCTTATATTGCTCTGAATTGTAAGCAGAAGTTGTGTCAAAGATGACCATCACTAAATCTAGAGGCAAAACCAAATAATACACAGAGTATTATCAAAGGCTTAATCTTGAAATGTAGCAAGGAGCAGTTTCCTGAACTGTATATTATCATTTTCTGTCCTTTTTTGACTAGACTGTAGGTGGATGTCTTTGCAGAACTCCCAGGTTCTGTAGAAGACACATGAATGATGGTGATGTAGCAGCTGTGCCCCCTGCCAGCCTTTCTTCATGGGTAGTACTTATTTATTAAACAAATAAATAAACAATGCCTTTAAATCCCCTTTCTGAGCAGGGGAGAGTCTGAGGAGACTCTGTGCTCTGTGAGGTTCATGTCTGCAAGCAGCTGGACACAGCCCCAGGCTGACTGTCCTGCCTCAGGGCAGATGCAGTTTGGTAATCCAGTCTGGGTGGAAGCCAAGGGCTTGATTTGCAGGACCTTTTCTGAATGCAGTGTTGTATTTTTAACAATAAATGATATCATCTATTTAAAAATGACAGACCCCCTCAAGAAATATTTCTTGTGACCCAGCATCAGATATGATGCTTCCCATGAAGCACAGGCTGGTTTTGTGTAATATTTGCTGGAGTATCTCCTGACAGGAGCTGTCCCAGGCTGAGGGACATGGCAGAGTCTCATCAAAGCTGGACAGGAAGGGTTGGCTTCCTCTTACAGCTTCTGCATTTGTCCTTTGTTACCAGCTGTGCAGAAAATGAGGGCTTTGGACTTTCCTATTTTTAGGAAATCTGGAGAAATCATATTTCTTATTTATTGATGTTGGTCTAGAGATAAGTTCATATCCAAGATGATGTAGTAGGTCATAAAGTTTTATTTAGAAAGCTGGTAAATCAAAATTCAAAGAGGAAGAGATTTTTCTGCATTGTTATCGTCAACCCCCTGTACCCTAAAAGAGTGTGGAGAGGAATGGTTTGCTTTGCATAAAATGTCAGTTCTGCTGTGAAGTGCCTGGTACTGTTGATTACAGGAGTAGTAGAAGATGGAACTTCCAAGTACAAAACACCTGGCAGTTCTTAGAAGACCAAACTATATTACTTTAAAGTGAAATGGAGTGGAGTGAAACCTCAAGTTTTAAAACAGTGTATATGAAATTTTCTTTTTCAGTGATTGTGTTCTGTGATCCAGTGCAATGAAATTCTAAAAATCGAGAGGAGGAATTATCAAGGAGTCCCAGCCATTTCTACATTCAGGGATTGCATGAAAATATGTAAGTTGTCTAACTTCCTTTAATAGTACTTGCCAGTTGACTGAATTTAACATTTTAATCACCTTCATGTTCTGGATATATGCAATTGGTTGTTATACTCCTCAAGAGGTTTTTGGTGCAAAGTGACAGTGTTGTGAATTTATTTATTTTTTTTAAATGCATGTGTGAGGATTGGTGAAGATTATAAAACATGAAACGTGAAATAAAATTTCACTTCATTAATTAATTGACTAATAGCATACAACATTGTTCTAGCAGAAAGTTGTCTAAAAAATGCAATATTTTTAAGTAACATTGCATCTTATTAACAACTGAAGTCTTGGCCATATTATCTTGTTCTGAGTTGGAACCTAGTGAGTGTTCTGAATCACCATGAAGTCCTCCCCGAGAGGCTGTAGAATCACTGGACAGTTCCTAGAACTCGACTTTGATCTCGAAAATTTAAAATAGAACTAAAATGTGAAACAGTTGCATAATCTTCCCAGCTGTAGCAAAACCAGAATCAGCCCAAGCAAACTTGCCTGGGACAGTGTTCAGGGCCCCAGGTGGGCACTGGCATCCTGGGGGGGGAGGAAGGCAGAGTCACAGCCCTGGCATGGGCTGCTGTGGGGATTGCCTGGCAGTGCCATCAGGCACCACCTCAACTTCCATGGATTGCCTGGCAGTGCCATCAGGCACTATCTCAACTTCCATGGATTGCCTGGCAGTGCCATCAGGTACCATCTCAACTTCCATGGATTGCCTGGCAGTGCCATCAGGCACTATCTCAACTTCCATGGGAGGGGGAAAGGGGTGTTTGAGCCATACACTGAAATAAGAGGTGTCCAAGTTTGTTTTCATCTGTCAGAATTATGTGTAGGGACAGAAGATTTCTCCCCCCGAGGTGAAGGCTGTAAATGCAGGCAGGGAGGCAGGATCAGAGCTTAGTGAAGGCAGAGGGAGGTTCACAGGGGAACTGGGATGCAGGGCAGCGTGCTGGGCTTTGGTGGCTGCAAAGATGAGTGAAAGACACATAGAGACAAAATACAGATAATAAAGTGAATCTAGATCTTCAGACCTGACCAACATAAAACATTTATTTGGGAAAGAATGGTCTTGTTGCAGTAAATATAATAATCTAACCTGTTCAGCTTTTAGAGGTTGTTGTTGCAGAGAGGAATTTGGTGAGGAGTGCTGGTCAGGTTGCAAACATGTGCACTGAAATGCAAACTGAGTATTTACGACCCCTGTGAGAAATGTTGTACTTTTTTTTTTATCTCTAACCTTTAAGTAACTTTGTATAATTATAAAATAATTATCTGATAACTATGTTTTCTGCTGAAGCTTGGATTAGGAAATCAAAATTCAAGGGAGGGAGAGTAAACTTAGAGGGGGCACCTTGCAAAAATGACATCCTGCTGAAGTTGGAAAGCTGTTAAGCTCATACTCACTTTTACACTGATGTAACTTCATAGTTAGAGAAGTAAATCCACTTTTAAATTGGGTAACTTGTTGGTACATTAAACCAATTGACACTTCTGGGGATTGCATAATTATAAATTGTTGTATATGACACACTGCACTGAAATCATTCTAGCAAAAGGTCAAAACCAGTTTAAAAAAAAGTTCCAGTTCACTTTCTGAACTGGTTTCTTCAAATGTGACAGAATACACAACCCTGGAAGAAAGATAGAAAATTAAATATTATACAACTCTGCCCAATAATAGATTATGACACGTGGAATTTATGAATCTTGTGACTTGTTCTTTATTGATGAGAAGCTGATCATAGCATTGGAATTAGTAAAAGTGCAGTTAAAGCCATTCACAAATGATGCTGCAGCCTAAGTGGAAGGAGGCTTTATTGATTTCCACTGTCAGCTGGGCTTGAGAG
Source organism: Pipra filicauda (assembly GCF_003945595.2). Classification (NCBI taxonomy): domain Eukaryota; kingdom Metazoa; phylum Chordata; class Aves; order Passeriformes; family Pipridae; genus Pipra; species Pipra filicauda. The sequence goes on from NW_024104498.1 coordinate 422,357, forward strand.
ACATATACCATATGTTCAACATATGAAAATAGCAGAAAGAAAAATCAAAAGAAATCTCTCCTACTCTATCAGCTAATAAAGTTTTAAATGTTTGTAAAGAATTGAGTGGGCTCAGTGCAGCACATCCATGTGTATTTCATAATATCCCATCATTTAAATGAACAGCACAAGTAATCAGCTAAAATATATTAAGTACATTTTTGCTGAAGAATTTATTTAAAACACAGTTTTACCATTTTATCAGTGTTTTTCTGGATACTGAGATAGGTATGTTTTCCATAGGCAAAGCAATGAAAATTAATTTTCTATCTGTACCTCCTCCATGTAACATACCTGCCATGGACACATAACATTGCAGTGGGAAAATAATCATAACCAGACTTGGAATGCCTTCATCTTCCAAAATGATTTTCAGAGCATTTTATGTGGCTCTTAAAAGTCTTCTGAATCCTGTCATGTCAAGTTGTGGTCATAGGCCGAAGAACCTTTGGTTTCTCACACTCCAAGGTAGTGTGGCAAAAATGCATGGCTGGAAATCAGAGGTGATGCAGTGGAGAGACCCAGGGTGGGGAGCAGGACTGGTGTTGTTCTGTGGGGGTTAATGTGGGACCTTCAGTCATTAGGAGTGGGTTATGTGAAAAGCAAAGTTTGTGTGTGTTTAATATGTAATCCTTTGAAGCTGGCTGAACATGGGCACTGTTTCACTGATGGCAGCTCAGGGGGTTTGTCTCCTGGAGCTCTTGTTCAGATGAACTCACCCCCACTGCCAGGGGGTGAAGTGGCTTTTGCCATTGGGCTTTTGCTCAGGTGGGGAAGCTCACAGTGTTCAGACCTTTTTGGGGCATTCACAGGTACATTGGTCATAGTGACTCCACTGGGCAATTCAGGGTAAGCTTTGAGAACTTGTAAATAGGTTTTTTGGAAGTGTTTGAGAATTTTCTGAATCACAAAACTGTTTAATCTTAATAGAAGTGATACAACATAATGTAAGGAAGAGGGTAACCTGGAAAATACATTTTCTAAAATTTACCACTCCTTTCCAGCTGTTTCTTTAAAACCTCTTCCACTGGGACTTATTCTTGGGTTAGCTTATGTACATTTAGTCTGCTGCTTCTTTTCTAGAGAATGACTTTTGAATATTTGAGATGATCTGTCCCCCTTTGTTCTTAGTCAGTTATATCACTGTAGAGAAACAAAAAAACTGGACTTCTCAGCACAGAGGTTGTTTATTTACCTCTTACCTCCTCAGCCAAAATTAGCTTTATATTAAACTTTACTTTATCCATGAAGAGTCTGAGTTTAAGCTAGAACTTCATTTGGTAACTGTCTTGTATCATTTGACCACTAACACAAATTATTACAGATCAGCATTTGAGAATATCTTTTATTTAGTAAATAATGTATTTAGTTACTAACAAACATGAGAGTCTTGAAAGTAAAAAGACACGAGATAGGATAGGCTTTGTACAGTGGCTTTTAATACCAACTTTCCCATTCATTCTGGAAATGCTAAAGGATTTTGTAGTGGGAAACATGCATTTATCGTGCTATTGTTATTCTAGTTGAAATATGTAAGATTTGAAGGATCACAATTACATATTTAATCACTTTTATATTTTACAACACAACTATTATATACTGTAAATTTGGCCCAGTATGTATTTTTGCTGTTTCTATTAATGGAATGGACATTTGCAGATACAGAACTCTTGATTTCTAGATCCTCTGCAAAATAATGAATTTGCCAAAAAGGTAATAATAAGACCTTTCAAAGAATTTTATCTATTTGTGGAGAAAAAATAAAATAATAAAAAAACTGACAAAACCAAATAAACCCATCCAAACAAAAAGACCCAACAAAACAAAACAAACAAAAAACCAACAAAAAAATCCCCAAACAAATCCTTGCAACAGAACTCTGTCACCAGTGCTGAAAAATGTAATTGCCTGAAAATTTTCAAAATTTCGTTTCATTAGAGGCTCCAACTTTCAGTGGAAATCAACTAACTTGAAACATACTGTAGTTGTCAACTTAAACCAAAACAATGTCATCATAAATTCCAAGCAGGCTGTAGAAAAACATATGGTTTAGTAAATACAATAAACCTTCATTGCTGAAATCAAGCACATAAACCAGATCTCTGTCTGAACTGGTAACAAAAATTATAAAGGCAGCCCTTGAATAGTCATCCCCCACTTTAATGAAACAAGTTTCAGTTGAAAACTAAAAGATTAAAGAACCACAACAAAAGTTTCCCAGAGTCATATCATTTATAACTACAGCCAGTTTCCAGATGCAGAAATGTTCAGCTGTTTCTGCTGTGAGCTGACAATTCAAACCAGGTCTGTCCCTGATCTACAGAGCTCCTTCAATCTGAGTTTTGTGTGTAGTTCTGCCTGAGTACTGCAGGTCCAGTCACCTTTGCTGGGCCTGGTTGTGTGTAGAGGAAGTCAATGTACAGCAACTCACGGAATCCAGACTGTGTCCTTCTTCTCAAATTTATATCTTTCAAATGTGTCCTTATCTTTTGCATTCGATATGCATGAAAATTAACAAAATAGGGTGAAACAACAGCATTATAAACCTCTTTGTGTTATGATAGTAAAATAAAACATTTGACATGCATTTCAAATTCTGTCAGAAAAAGCAAACAAACAAAAAAAGAAGCAAACCAAAAAAAAGAAACAAAAAAACCAGGCTGAACTGAGACCTTCATAGTCCTTGTCTTGAAGCAAAGGGAACTTGATGCTGACTGCAACAACAGTGTCATAATTATTCTTAATGTCTAGAAACAAGGGATAAAGAACATACAATTGGTTGTGCAAGAGTAAGTAAAGAGGTCCTTTCTGGACAAACAGGAGTTCCCAAGCTGAGGAATAGCTCTGCCAAACGTTCTGTTCTCTCATGCTTTGAACTTTGGAATATTTGATTGCTCAGTGCCCTCTAATTAACAACAACAGATGTGATTGTGTAGGTTAGGAAGACCTTGTGCTCCTTGGATTAGGAGGTGCAAAGGAAGGAAGCACAGGAGAAGGAAGAGAGAAAAAGAACCTGGGAAAAGGAAAGAAAGCTCCAAGTAACACTAAAGTGTGACTGGGCATGACCAAGATGTGGTCAACCTTCTAGGAAGAGTACTGACCTCCAGAATATCCAGAAAGTCTTGCTGACACATCAGCTTCAGTGCCTGGGCACTGGGCTCAGAGATCCAGTCTGTTTAACCTCCTGTTATGGGATGGAGCACAAAGAGTGCCATTCTTCAGGAGCAGGCACAATTAAAGAAAATATGTCACTTGTTACCATCTGTTGCTTCATGTTCCTAAAATTACAAGGCACAACATAACACACAGGGTCTAGGTAAGGCTGAAAAATGTGTATTTAACTTTAAATTATTAGTCTTTGCTCCTTAATGTCAGACAGCAGCACTGAGAATGGGTATGTGCATGCCTGTCTCGGGAGGTCTGTACTCAGTATTTAACTGAATAGCTGCTGGCTGATAGCTTTGGTGAGGATGGCTCTCTGCTGACACACCATTTGTTTGCCATCTCCTGCATTTCCACAGAGCATTATCCAGGAGTTTGCTGCTCATCTCCAAAATGTTACCACCTCTACCAGGCATTGTGCCGAGTCCTTGCCAGGCTCCCAAAGCAAAGGATTGAATTCCTGCAGGAACGTGAGCCCAGCCTGACAAATCCTCATGGCAGCCTCCACTGGGACTGGCCAAAGGCCAAGTGTTTGTCAGATGGGGTTTGGCAGTGGATTCAAAATGAGATCTATTTCTGTTACTTTTTTTTCTTTTAATATCAAGAGTACATTTTTTTCTGCTTTGTGACAAAGATTTAAACTAGTAAGTGATATTTTGTAGGACTGCAGAATTCCATGAAAGATATCTTAGAAATGTTTTGGCAGCCATAAAGAAAAGTAAAATTCAGGCTGAATTGAAAATATCAAGTTGAGTTTAATTTTCAGTTTCTATTTCTCACTTAGTTGTCTTGTTAATAAGTAGTCCTTTTGTATTTCGATTTTAGGCACTCCCAAATGATGCTGCAGGTTTCCTGGGTTTCCATTTTATTTTTTTGATACAAAAATAATGAAAAAACCACTTCCTTTTCAGGATACCCACTCTTAATTTGCTGTAAACTCCTTGGTGATTCAGAGAGGAAATAGGCTGCCCAGTCACAGGGTGTTGTTTTTTGGGGGTTTTTTTGCATTTATTTCGTGTTTCAAGTGATGGAGGAAATGTTTTGTAAAGTTTCACAAACACATAATTTTACCCCTTGACAACAGGGAAGGAAAAGGAGTTTGACTGTCAGGAATGTTATCTGCTCTAAAGAAAATAGCCAACTGATAACTGCTTAAAAATTGGTCAATTAAAGTTGAATGGCCAATAAACAGTTATGGTGCAATATGTTTCATTTTAGGACAATATATAAGCATACAGGAGCACTGTCACTTGAGAGATTTATTTACTGTTGTAGCAGAGATAACTGGAAATTAAATCTGTCACTGAAGTTGCTAAGCCATACAGTACAAAAGCTGTTTTCTTCTAATAAATTGTACAAAATAGAGCTAGAATGAAGTTGGAATCTCAAAAGGGTCATTTCCTCTAGCACAGTGGTGTGATACTCCTGTTCTGGCTCGTTGGCCCATATTCCCTCCAAGTTTGAACTCCAAGAGCCCCCAGAATTTAAAGCCCTCCTTATTTCCCACATGGACCATCCAAGCCCACACTCTGGCCATGAGGCAGAGCCTTGATTTGGGCACTCTGAGCTCTCACCCCTTCAAGGTGTGAACACAACTGGAGACACGACATTTGTTTTGTAAAACTTGGGACAGTGCAGATGAAGGCACAACAGTAATATGATTTATTTTAAAAAAAATTACACTTGCTTTGTGAATTTAATGATAAAAGAGAATTGGTTTCCCATGTTAAGGATTGGGAAAGGCTGTTCATCTTAGAGCTTTTCTGTTTTCTTCTGAAACCTTTGTCTGGTCAATTCTGTTCCCCCAAAGTGTTTCAGTTGTAATCAAAAACATTTTCTGATGGAGATATATTTATTTGTGTATTTTCATTCCAGGTCCACGTTTCACTTCAGGCACTGATTCAGCAGTAGGGGACAGAAGAATCACATTAAACTTTTTAGTCAGTTTTTAAACCTTTTTTTTTTGCCTTGATTTGTTCAAAGGTCTCTTGAAGTCCGTTGGGAAACTCCTTCCATTTAATTTTGGATCACGTTCCTATTTTTTATCTCATCACCTTAAAGAAACGTGATTGAAGCTGATGAAGTTGTACCAGACAATTCATGAGTTAATTCTTTGCCATGTAATTTCTAGATATTTTAAACAAACACTTAGAATTTAGACATCCGTGTGAATTGCCAGATGGGGTAACTGGATACCACTTTGGATATAACAGAATGTCTGGGGTGTTTAAAGTCTCTAGGGAGGGAAATGGAGCTTCTGTTATGTGAAATAAGTGGTACTTCAAAATTTTACTCCAACCTGAAGCACTAAAACAATGGCTTGAATCTGAGTTTCCCTTCTGTCATATGTCATCTGCAGCATGAAGACTTTTATTAATGCTGCCTGAAGAGCCTTGCATATTCTTGGCCTAGACTTTTGGAGTGGAGGGAGTTCAATGGAAGGAAACTGGATGAGAAAGCCCCTTGCTGCTAAATTCAGTTTTAAAAATATAACCATTCAATTTAGAGCACTCTGGTTCCTTAGACCTGTCATTTGAAAAATGCCCTTATTTCTGCACTGTTTCTAGGTGGCTCTGGAGAAGGAGCCTCAAAGAACCATCAAAGTGGAAGCAGCCGAGCAAACACGTTTCGAAGTGACAGGTCTGTCCAGAATGTCTGTGTTCTAATGAATTCTGTGTGTTGAGACACTTTGCTTCATCCAGTCCTGCCCAATAATATCAGCTTTGAGTAATGTACTCCCTCTCAGGGGAGGTCGTACTGGGAGCTCCAGCTGGAGTCAGCAGCAGAGTACAAACAAGCATCTGCATTGTACTATTAAATAGTACCTTTAACTAACTTCCTTTCAGATGGGAATTTTCAGAGGATTTAAAAAAAATAAAAGTAAGAAGCCGGTAAAAGAGCTGGCTTACCAGTTCACATTTTACCCCCTTCCACAGCTCGAAGCACTACTGTAGCACAAATGTTATTTGACAGGCTGGAAGTACATCCCTGTGCCCAGTGGATGTTGCTCCCATCCCAGAGTTTGGCTCTGGTCAGCACTCTTGGCAGCCTCTGCTCGAGAAGGGCCAAGAGCTGGAATAGCAGAAGGGCTGCAAGTCGAGACCTGCTCACAGGCAGAGGTTTGTGGGGAAGTTTGGGCAGTGCCTGTCTGTGTTATTCGTTGCTCTAAAAAAGTGCTGTCAGTCCTTTATTTTCATGAACACAACAGTCATCCCAAATGTAAAATCCATATTGTCTGTGAATGTCCATATTGTACTTGATGAATGTTTTCCCCCAGAGTGCCAGATCCTGAAATTCCTGCCCAGCCCCAGGGAGGGGATCATTTCCAGTGCAAGGTGCCAGTTATTACAGCTGCTTTTCGGGGCCTTTCGTGGGGCTTTCTTTTGTTGATGGAGCTCAAATAGCTCATGTCGTCTTTTACATGTCTAGGTGGAGCTCTGGAAATTTGTATTAGGATTAGGTAGAATTCAATACATAAGCAGAATGTAGTTCTAGTTTGCAGATAACTGATGTACCTGAAAGAAACTGTTTTCTCTTACTGCTTTAAAAAGAGTACTTTAAAAAGAGCTTCACTAAAAGGATATATCTCAAATTACCTCGTGGTGGTGGTGGTGGTGGTGGTGGTGGTGATTTTCTGTAAAATGAATGATTTTCCAAGGCAAATACCAGACTCTGAGGGTGACTGGCCAGATCCATGTCCATCAGCTCTAATGATATCTAGAGCCTGATGTTTGCACTCTAGCTGGAAGAAATAACTCTTCTTGCCAAATCTACCAAAAAAAAAAAAAGATAGTTAATGCAACAGAAAAATCTGATTGGTCCCTGCTGTTATTATTGTAGTTATCCTATGGCTTTCTGGAACTAGAATTGGGGGGTTTGTGTGTTTATCAGTAAGAGACAATATTTGAGTTGACACTGACTGACAATGTCCTGTTGAGCTTCCCTGCAAAGTTCATTGTGGCATTTATTCACACCTAATTAGAACCTCCTGGGATTAATACATCATTTTATCAAACTAATGCAACCTCAGTATAGAAATATGTAGATTCAATATGATAACAACACGTACCTGGATATTTTAATTAATCTGCCTAAACTGAACATGCCACTTCAAATTTATAATGATCAAGCTTTAAACTCCCTCTGGAATTCTTAGAATATTAATTGGCTATTTTGCTAGTGAATGCTCTCCTTGTTTTTCTAAGAGTTGCTTGAAACCCTGTTGACCCTGATGGCAGGTGATATAAGAGAAAAAGCTGTATTTTATTACATGTATGGAGTAAATAATACACCATTTAAATATAAGTAATTCACTAAGTATAACTAATAATTGAATGTAGCTTGGGTGAATTGAAGAAAGAGCTTGTGATATATTTCATCAATTGCTTGTTTATGGAAGGTTCTTTTCTTTACACTGGAACTTCTTATGTAGGCAAGAAAGCTCCAAAGAACATTGCTAACAGAAATACAGAATGTTCAGAACTGTTGAAGACACACTTCAAGCTTTTGGACTTAGCCTGTTGTGCCTTTCCATCTTATCCAAAATACTCTTTGTGCAAGAGATTCTCCTCACTGTCCACTCCACTATTGCCCAGTTCTTTTTGCTTGTGTCCCTTGCTTTTTATTCAGATTATATCAATAGATTAGATAACTATGTAGATAATAGTCTTGTTCAGAAATATGTTATTTTTATGCATGTTTTTCTATTTCTCTCTATTTCTGTTTCCCTTCAGCAATATTTCAGTGCATGACCTGTACTATAACTTTTAATTTTCCTATGCAGTTTTTCAGATGAGAGCAATTGCTTTGTTAGTACATTTTTGGGTGCTGCATATAATGTCTTACTAATATGTCCTGAGTGACACCACCAATATAACATTTTCAACACATGAGAGCAGGAAAAATACAGACACATTTTACCCTGTTTTCTAGACTGCTGCTTGTTGGTGCAGTGTGTCATCTCCCATTAGCAAAGGATGTCTCCTTCATTCCAGTTCGAAAGTTCAACTGCCTTCAAATGTTATAAGAACAAAAACCTTTTTCCTTATTTGTGCTTTATCCTTTGGTGTCAATGTATGAGGTTTGAGTGCTATGAAGTGTGATTTTTCTAATTGCTCAGTCTCTGAAAAAACGTCTTTAACACTCTTCAGCTATAAATTTAGGCACCTTTTCTATAGTGTGAGCACATTTTATTTAATTTGTGTTTTCTGGAATGCATATAGAACAGTGATGTGTAGTTAGGAAAAGTATGTGATGAAGCCCATTCTGTCAGCCTGTCTATTTTTACATATCAGATGGCAGTGAAATATCTATGGCAAAAGCCCCCACATTTCATCTGGACAGGGGTTTAATTTTGTTTGATGGGAAGCAGTGAGCAAATATGGAAGAAACACTGGTAGAAATAAGCAGGAAGGGGCAAAATTTTGTTTCCATTGTTATTGTAAGTTCATGTGAAAGCTTTTCAGCTCAAGAGACTTGCTCTGGATTTGCAGTGAGGTACCTGAAAACTGAATTAATCCCTGGAAATCTGTCTGTTCTCTGATGCTTTAAGTTGTGGTCTAGAGATGCTTGTTTTTTTAACTGAAACACAAGAAGCACAGTTTAATTGCAATTTTATGCACAAAGAGCAATAATTTTCTTCCTGACTGACAGGTTCTAAATGGTTGTCACTTGTAAAGTACATAACTATCACTTTCAGGTAGTTTTGTGTGAGTTATGTGAGCGTTGCAGTTTCTTGTGAGAGTTACAGAAAAAATGATATTTGCCTTCAAAAAAAGACCAGCCTGTGGTTGTGTCGGGGTGAGGAGGGGACAGAAACAATGTCACACTGCTAAGTTCAATTTATTGAGTGGACCAAGCGAGGGACAGGGGAAACCAAGGAGAGCTTTTCACATCACAGACACACACGAAAATGTTTCTAATTAATTCCTCCTGCTGCCCTCAAATTGCAACCAAAATACACTGTACCAGCACACTTTATTGAAGGCTCTATTCCCCAAGACCAGTCAGATACCCTGGTTAATAAACCTGTGAATATGCTGTGCTTCTGCAAAACTCAAGTGTAGCAAAACTCTGTTGTGAGCTGCTTATTTTAAAGAATGAAAGTTCATGTTGATATTGTGTGAAGAATTATAATTAAACTCTTCAACTCCCTTCTAGGGTCTCTAGCTGGAAAATAAAAAGGAATGCAGGAAACTTCTTGATGCTTTCCACCTTCAAATTTTAACATGGACAATATTTTATTTTCTGCTTTGAAGTCTTTAAAGAAATGTACAGAGACAAAGCAGAAGCCACATAGTAATTATTGGGAAATAATAGAAGATGACTTGTAAGATTTTTGTCCCATTCTATGATTCTTTGCTCAGGTTGTATGAAAACAGTTGGGAAATGGCAGAGTAAATTAAGGTCCTGGAACAGTGGATTAAAACCTGTGCAAGTAATTCTCCTGATGTGAACAATCACTTTGACTTTATTCAGTCAAATAATGAGACTGTTTTAAAATTCACTGAAAGAAATGGGAATCTGAGGTCTTCCAGCATTAGGCTAAAAATAACTGTCAGTGTGAAAAAGAGAGTTAAGAAAAAATGCTTTTCTGTATTACAAACACAAGGCTTTTGGGAAGTAAAATTTTGTAGTGCATATCTCATACTTCATAGTGTGCATTGTTGTGAAAGTTTTAGTTTTCTGAGATTAGATGTCAACCAGGATGGGATCTCATTTTTATTCCTTATTTTATCATGTGGGTAATCCAGAGAGCAGGAGCTCAGTTGTGGGTGTTGTAGATGTATTGGCAGAGCCCCTGTTTTGTCATTAACAGGATAAGGCAGACAAAAGGTGTTAACTCCATTTCATGTGCAGAACAGGGGCAAGGAAGAAGGAGCTGAAGCCAGAATTTCAGCCATGATGCCAAAATGATATAAATTCTAATATTCTGGTATCATATGTCAGGCCAGCAGACAGTCATTTTTCAATTCACAGGAGTTTTAAAAGCCCTGTTTTTTCCTTGATTGTGAGGAAACTGCTTGTCAAGTAGAGAAAACTTGAGTTATCCCTCAGCTTCAAAGGCTTGGTATTAACTGACCAAACTTAGATTGCAGAAATTTCTACATACTTTTCCCATTGTCAGTGGTCTTCTGATAAAAGGGAAACAAGTCTTTCAGTGCCACATAGACTGGAACAGTATTTCCTCAGGATAAATGTAAATATTGGTGCTGTAACTGTTGTTCCCTGGTTTTATGGTGTGCCATCAGAATGACAGCAGGATATTTACCTAACAGACACATAAGTCTCTCTTCAGCAAGTGTATTATGGAAGAGCTTGCAGGTGCCAAAGCTCCTTTGTAGGGGAAGTTCTTGCCCTTTTGTGGTGTTTGTTTTGAAAAGAGTTCTTTGCTTTCACCCAGGGTTGAGATAAATCTGCTTTTGTTCGTTGTGAAAAGGAGGTGCTCATGTTCATCCAAGACACAGTTATTGATTTAGGTTTGTGTGAAATATAAGCAGGAAGGGGTGAAAAGAACTTCCTCTCCCCCCGAGGCATTCCAGGATGGCATCAGGTAAAGCAGCAATTTAGCTGTGACACCTGGACTTAGTAGGATTTAAAGCCTCTGCCCTCCCCTTTCTTGTCTTGTGCCCCTTTTTGCTCCACACAAGCAAACAGAGCCCCTGGGCAGTGCCCAGGACCAGCTCTGGGGCAGTGGGGCTGCTCAGCTCCTGCCTCGCTGCAGCTTTGGAACAGGGAAAGACAGGAGGACACTCCATGAGAGACCTTATTCATTCAGCCACTCTGGTCAGAGAACAAAAGAAACCTGCTTTTTGTCTAATAAAGACTGAAGGGAAGGAAGAGACAATGCCACTGTTAGAATTCTCTCACTAATTGCCCAGAAAGTGAGAGAAAACCCCAGACAGTCACAGTTAAGGGGAAAAAAATCTCAGGAAGCTAATGAGGAGATAGAAAAATATTTTCTAATCATGCTCACTGAAGGAATCTGGCCCTCTGACATCTCCCAGCGTCTCTTGCATTATAAGGGAGAGTTGAGGGACAGCTTCATAGAAAGGAAACTGTTCTGTAATTGTATTTATTGAAAAAGTAAATACACTCCTGCACAGCAGAGCATGTTAGACAGGACGACATTCATCATGCTATGATACTTTGTCTTTTCTACTGTAATATTAGTTCCCTCCTTATATTTGAAGGGGAAAATTCAACCAATATTACAATATATTACAACTTCCCCCATTCTTGCAATGGCACCTGCTGAATACTTGGGAAGAGACTTTCCGAATAAGTGAGAACTCCTAAACGAGTTATAGCAACATTTTGCTTTGGGGAAATGAATGTAATAAGAGCAATAAAATAACCTCAGATACACTTTGGGAGGCTTGTATCAGCAGTATTCAGTTTTTATACAACAGTGAAAACCAGCCTGGTTTCCAACCACTCCCCCCCTGTGCTCAGTGTGTGGTGATGGAGCTGCAGCAGCTGAAAGCTCTGCTCTTCTTCCTACTGTCCTGCTCCAGCTGCAGTTCCACTCCACTCAGTTTGTGTAGGCTTCTGGATTTGTGTAAAGAAGACTAAGAAAGAAAACCAGACAAGAATGTCATCAATCTCAGTCCCCAGATGGCAGCTGAAGATAATGGAGGTCACAGGGAGTATCAGTGAGGACTGACAGGGGCAGCTCTGACGTAGCTGGGATGAGCTCAGAGCTCTCCAGGCCTGCATCACGAAGGATTAACTAAGCAGGGAGTCAATATTTGTTTATTTGGAATATCAAACACTTCTAAGGTTTGATGAAAATTCTGGCTTGTGTTACATCCCTTTGATCGCCTTCTCTAGGGAAATACTGTCTTCTACATTCAGCATTTTAACTAAGCACACTTATCTTTTTACTTTAGCACCAATAAACATCTCTTCAGAACTACAGACTGATTTCTCAGCAGTTGCATAACAGGTTGCCACACTAATGCAGAAAAACCATTGTTTGTTATGTAAGCAGATATAAAAATCTACAGGTTAGTCCAATAAGTGCAAGCAGCACTTTGTGACATCCCTAAAATACAGTTCGTTCAGAAATGGGAAAAACATTGTTTGTAATTTCTTGCCTTTCTTTAATTTCAGCATAGTATAAGTGGGTGAATTTTGTTAATTACAAAATTCCTGCTTCTGCCAGAGTGGTTATTTAGGTTTAATGTCTGAGCCTGACTGTTTGATGAAGGCAAAGTGAACAAATTGATTACCGTTGTTTATTCTGAATCGCTTGAAACCTTTTTCAATGATTTTTTCATTAGAAACATGAAGGTTGATATATGCAATTTATACCTGATTTTGGTGATAACAGCAATGGGCACATGAGCACGGGCATCACACACAGACAGGCACATGTGTGGTGGTGATAAATGTGGTGAAGCAGAGCTACGTGATAAATTGTGTACCCATGTGATGAGCTAATGGATTATGCACCTTTGACTCCTTCCCCTGCCCTCTGCCTATGAACCCATCTCTCCCAGGGCTTCTCTGACACTTCAAACACAGCTGCCATTACAATAAAAAGAATGTAGGCTTCCTTTAGAGTGCTCCTTTCCTCCTGCACTGGAGGCAGCATTTCATCTCCACTCACACCCCCCAGCAGAGGAGAGCAAGAGTCAGTGCAGGGACAGCCTGGTTAGATGTGGAAAGGTCACATCTCTAGATGTGGTTAACATGGGAGTCCTCAAGGTTACAAACTGAGGTCTCAGCCACCAGAAGGGAACAATTCCCAGCTTCCTAACGTAACCAGGGCCATTCTTCTAATTAGACAATCACTGTGATTTTCAGTCATAAAGTACTTATGGATAAAAAACATTTTTTAAAAGGACTAAAAGGACTACTAGAATAGTCAGCATTCTACAGACAGGAAAATTCAAACTATAATGTCAATGTATTCTGAAAGTCCTTCCAATTAATGTCTTAAAGGTTTTCTGTAACACACCACAATATTGTGTGTTCCATAGCCATTATGTATAAGATTTTGTTTGCAACTGAATGTCATGGATTTCTGATTTTGTAGTGGGACACCTGTATTGAACTTGGATTTGTGGTTATCTCGCAGAAATCTACACGTTTCTCCAAAGGAAATGTGTAGTTTGTGTTAATAAAAGAGTGTCAGTTACCAGAATAACCATTATGGTTATTATGAGATCACAGCAGTTCCTGTGCTTGGATAGAAGTAAGTAAACATTTGCCAGTGATTTTGCTTGAAATGTAAGAGCAGATTAAGATAAAGAACAAACCTTTCACTGCATCTGCAGCCTAATTTTCACATAACTCACTGTATTTACTACTTTCTCATATTGCATCTCTGACTCCCACTTTCAAAGGTAACAAGAACAGACTAGCTGTATATGACATTTTCAAACCTTTCTTTCACCACCAAACCCTGTTTTAGTGTGGACATTCTCTCCTCATTATTATGTTTTTAAAGGCTATATGAAGTGGGTTTGAGAAGTGTCTACAAATGCCTGCATATTCTGTCCAGCTGAAATTTGCTCCATTTTAAATCATTATGTGCCAAAGGACTTCTTGGCTAGAGAGAGAAAAAATCCTAGTTTTTAATAAATGATAAGGACCATACAGTTTACATGGCAATATGTGTATTTATACAGATAAAACTGTATAAAAGCTTTTTGCAATGTACTTGGCACTAGCCTAATAAAAAATAATTCTTCCTTACTCTAACTGTAAACATTCTTCCAAAATTAAATTTTGTGTTATTGGGCAATAATCTTCTCAGAAAATGTGATGACTTGTAAGAACAACAAGTCTGTGCACTTTTCATTCTCATGTCAGTGCCTTTATCTGTATCCCCAGAAGCAGATACTGTCTAAAAATGGGCCAGTTTAAAACCACCAACAGATACTTATTTTTTGCTTTGCCTAACTTTTTGTGATTTTAATTTCTAAATATGAATTCATCTTAATGTTTTGTGTGTGGCACATGCACAGCACACACTACAGCAGATGTCTGCAGAGCAGGAGTTACTGACTCTGGCTGTAGAAATTCCATATGGTTAAAAAAAAAGAGAATCGAATTTTGTAGTTTTCCTTCCAGTAGCAAGAACTCTTTGTTGCACTCCATGGCCAGTCCCACATAAATATGGAAAAAATAGCAATTGCAGCTGGACTGAGCTTCCAGATGAATAGCTTAGCCAGCTGCAAAGTCACGACCTCAGCTGCTTTCCAGGGTCTCCCGTATGGCTCTGACTCTTGTCTGCAGAATGTTTCTTAATCCCTTAAACCATAAAATATTTTAAAAAACACCCCAAACACCAATATATCAGCACTGGATGAATACCTTGTTTGTTATGTAAAATAGTTGTTATCTGTCTTAAAAAAGAAATAAATTCTTCTCTACATAAATAGGATTCTTGCAGACCTGGTGTACAAAGAATTTCTGAGGAATAACAATATTAAGCATGCCATGTGCAGGTAGGATTGCAATACAGTAATTCCAGTGTGTCCTACAATTGGTCTGGTAAATAATTAAAAAGAAAAGATGTAATAACAATAAGGTAAAAAAATCAGGAAGTTAAAATCTGTAGTTCCATGAACCTGACTCTGCAGTGACCTTCACAATTCTAACTGGAATCAAAATGTCTTCCTGCTTTGGTTTATCCACATGCAGTGACTTTTGGAGCAATAATGTAGAAGCACTTGTATACTGCCTAATTAAAGAAAGGTGGGAAGAATATAATTACTTGATTCTATGCAAGAAACTCAGACTTGAGGCCACCAGGAATGCTCAGGTCATGACTCTTTGTTGTACTCTCATTTAAATAAGGTGCAGTGAAGGAGCTCATGGGCTGCAGGACTGGACCATTGGTCTGATATTGCATGTTAGGACAGTAGGTACAGTGTAAGAAAACCAGAAAAAGATTTCTCAAGATTTAATTTTAGGGTTTAAAATTCATGGCTTTTGTGTTATTTCAAATGGATCAGTATTAGTGTTCAATCTGAGAGAAAAAGAGGATTATGTACAATCCACAACCTATTGAAAAAAATGGACTCCCTCAGCTTGCCATTGTGCAGAACTGATTCTCAGCAAAACCTGTGCACCACTGAAGTCCGGAGCATTCCCAGTCCAGAGCTGTGGGTTTGAGGTTTCCCACAGTATTTTGGGATGTTCAGGCACAGTTACTGCACTCCAGTCTGTTACCTTAAAGACAGAGAGAGGGTGCACTATATCGTATCCCAAAGGATGTGTAACTTCACAATCTAAATAATTATTTAGAAGCTTTTACTTTAGTATAAATTAATTTATGATACCTGTAGATAGAGTTCTGAATAAGTACTTTGCAGTGCTGTAAACTTCAGCAATAAATTCAGCATCATTTGGGCTATCATGTAGCATGATAAGATTATTTTAGAAGAGCTGGAAAATGAGAATGTTGGAATTGTAAAATTAAAAAAAGGTCAGTTCTTTCAATTTCTTAAGCTTTGAGTTAGGCTTACAACTCCCATTATTATTAGCAGATCTGAGAAGCTGAATCCAGCCTCATCTGGATCTCATCATTTACTGTGCACAGTACTGGGAAAATGCTGTGATAACCTTGCTTCTTTAGTCTCTACTTTATTTTTTTTTATTTTAATCCTATAGAAATAGAAAGAAATCAAGATGAAATAGTAAGATTTTTATCAGCGTTGATGTTGCAGGTCCATTTGTTGTCCCAAGCAATTTGAAATATTGCTGTCAAAATGCAAGTTATGTTTAATAAAGATTAATGCAAAGTTATGTATCCTTCTGCTAAAATATTAAATACAGCAAAACTGAATGGTGCAACAACCAGTGAATGGACCCTGAACTGCACATGGAGTTAATGATAGTTCTTGTCTCAAATGCACTTTGCAGTATGAGACAGCAGTGATGGTACATTAATTTTGGAGAGTAAGAGAAAGGTCCTGGAACAGTGGGAAACGTTTAATTGCATGTGTATCAAAAGCAAATTTCTCCATGAAGTCGTGGACCCTGCAGAAATAATTGACAGTTTGAACTGTCACTTCACAAAATCCTTGTCAAAGGATTATAGCCATACGTGCTTGTAGGCAACAAAGAGAAGTTAAACTCTGGTTAAAGTGAGGAAACACACAAAAAGGCACAGGTTTTATTATTTAGAGCAAAAGTAATTTAGGGTTTTATTTTTTCCTTTCTCCTGAGAGTCATCTCTCTAAAAGGAAAAAATCTTTTGTGTAAGGATACAGATAAAATTTCAGTAGAAATAACTTGAAAAAACTGACCAAGGCACATCCATCAAAGGACTGGACCCTGCAGGATACAATCAAAATAAACAAAACAGCAATTTGTAAAGGTAACAGCCTGTCCTTTATAAGAGCATCAGACTTTCAAATAGGCCTCACTTCAGCCTCAAAAATTGTTGGTACTGCTTTTCTATGGAGGCTGACTTTGCATGCACCTTAAGGGTATGAATTGTTGGCTTTGAGAACTTACACAGTAAGGAAGTGGCATGCAGAGATATTACAAAACAGCTGGGAAAAATTCTCTTACCTTTTAGTGGATTTTACTTTTTGGTGGGCTTCGAGCCACAGATCAACACTCTCAGTGTGAGACGTGCAGACCTCTGGGAAGATAAAATTCCTGAAAGACAACTCTTGGAAAAAGGTACATTTTATAGTCACATCTCAGCCTTGTATATAGCAACAGGAAAGTTAAAAATATTCTTTTCCTGTGCATGGAAAGAGGAGCAGACCCAGAGGCAGTGGTAGCTCTTGCTAATAGGCCACCAGTAACACAGGTACACTGAGACTCAAAGGAATGTCTGGCCACCTAATTAACCTCCCTTCACTATCCAGATTTGAAGCAAAAGGTAAAATTAACAAACGATTTAGGGCAGGTAAGCCCTATTAGTCTCCTGGTATAGGTCAGGTAGGGCTGACTAATTGTGAGAAATCCACTTTAATTGCTGTCAGTCGAGTTGGAGAACTTTGTGATAAACCAACGTGGTTTTTTTGGCTTCCATGCTTTAATGGCAGCTCTTGTAGCACCAGCTGCCACCACTGGCCCTTGTGTAGTCAGACATTTCTGCTTCTGGGTGAACTGAAGATTTAGAAGAAGCAGAGTGGCAGTAAGCAAGTCTGCTGGTGACAGTCCTGTGGTCAGAGCCACTGTATGGCTGGAAAGGAAAGCTTCCCAACCCCTCCTGGTTCTGCAGGCAGGCCCCTGTCTCACACAGGAGGAGGAGTTGCTGGTCTAGGATGCAAACACTGCAGAGTTGCTTCCCCCCAGGTAGCCGTGGAAGTGCTGGTTTTTCACTCCCTGTTGCCACTGGAAAGACAAAGGAGGAGCTGCAGGTGGAGGTGGAGCTGATGTGGGAGAGGTGGCTGAAGGGATGCAAGAGCTGCCCAGCACTGCAGGAACAGCCCTGAGAGCTTCACCCAGAACCTGTCAGGCTTTCTGTCAGGAAATATGTAATTAAGAGGTGTGTTAAGTGGGGTTAAGCAGGCACAAGTGGTGATAGATTTGATCTGATGAGGGAGACCAGCAGCAGCAACAGAAATCAAGGAGTTGGTGTGGGCTGAGAGACTCGTGGCCAGCACGTCTTATTTAGTGGTGCAGCTGTTTGCTGTTGGCTTTTACAGCATGGTTACCATTTGTTGTGATTCTCCTTTAAGTAGCAAACAAAGAAATTAGATAATTAGGTTTTAAATAGAGAGTTTTTTTGAAAGGATCCTGGATGTGTTGAAAGGATCCTCAAGGTGGTGTCGGGCTCTCCTACTGTGTCCCCAAGCAGGTACAGCAGTCTGGTTTTATATGTGCTTTATATATCTAATAGAAGGGAGAAAGACTGACAAAAGAATGCATGTGTATATATATGAAACTAATTCTGTGGTTTGGATACAAGTCAGCAAGTTGGTGAATATTTCTGGTCTGGTTTGCTTTGCTGGTCTCTCCAGTGCCTGTGTGGTGACTGTCCTGGAGTGCTGACTTTTGACCCTGCTGGGAATTCGCTGTCTGGAGGAAGCCACTGCTAGTTTGTGTTTCATTCGGGTGCAGCTTGTCCTTGCTGAGCATAGGCTCTTATTCCTTTTCCTGTTTGGTCTTGGTTTGTTCCCTCAGTCTTAAATGTGGAAATACATGGTTTTTCTTTGAAAAGGGCAAGCTTAATACTTTACTGGTTTAGTAGCCATGTCATCCTTTTATTGCTAAGAAAATGACTTTCATGTTTCTGCAGAAGGTGAGATGCTAAATGTGAACACAGAACTATTTTTTTCTTTTTCCTGCACGTATCTTACTGAGAAAACTTCTCTTCTTTTGGTGCTATTTTGCCTACTGTATGTGTAAAAATACCTTACAGCAAATAAGCTGATTGTGTGATAGTTTGTCTCAGCAAACAGAACAAAAATCTACCTGTTTTGTTGGGGAAACTTTGTGGTTGTTTAGAACCAATTAAAAGTATCTTGTGTTTTTTATCTTATGACTTAATATATTTTTAGTAACTTACATTATCAGGTTTGACAATGGCTAGTTACTGGTCAGCTGTATATAAACATTGAGATTGCTGTTAAACAACTTTTGTTGCCTTGAAATATGATAAGGAAGTAAAGTTATGAAATCAAGGTACCTGAAATAAGGCACTTTACAGGCATTTTACTGCTATTCTAGCAACATACAAGTCATACTTGTCTCAGGAAATATTTCAAAGTGAAGTTTAAACTCCTCAGAAGGAAGGTAAGCTAAGCATGTGCTGTGAAGGGTATTGAAGTCTTACTTTGTTGAAGAATTATCCCAGTTCTAAAGCAGAACACATTTCATGTGATTAGAGAAGAGTGGTAAAGTACAAAAGTCTTTCTTCCAATGGTATTTTGGCCCTTATTACCTATGGCATCGTATCAATTGCCTTTTTTGAAAGTATGTTAGATAAAAATTATGAGGTTTTTATTTACTTACAGTTCTATTCCTCCCAAGTGAGTGTAACACTCTGCAGGAATAGGTTTATTGTCAGGTTCTAATTTAATCACATAATACATCAATTTATCCCTAGAGTTGTTGAAATAAAACAAATTTAGAAAGACATTTTTGCCTTGAATGTTCTATTAAACCTGTCTCCTGGCTTTATTGCTCAAAAATGTCTTTCAGGCAGACAGTTAAAAACGCAGGTATTCATTTTATTTTCATTTAGACTTAAAAGTACACATTCTGTCCATGAATGGAGTGTTACTTCAGCAGCTCACAGTGATAGGCTAATTCTGTGGAACACATCACAGACTTGAAAACGTCAACCATAATGGAAAAAAGGAAACTCAAAAAAGAGAGGGTTGACCAGAGGTGCTGGGAGGGCTCTGGGGCTGAGGCAGGAGCCTCGTGCTGCTCTGGGGGGGCTGTTCTGTCCCCTGGCTCTGCTGTTCAGCAGTCACAAACCTCCAGATAAACAGAATGCCACTGCTTTTTGCCAGCATAAGATAACAGCTTTTTATTACTGGAACTCTGCTGGAATGCTTTTCTTTCCTTTTTCCTTAAGAGTCTAAAATGTTCCAGGATCTAGTTTAAAACTTTAAATTAAAGTTTTGCAGTGGGGGATACCACCTGTGTCTCTCTGCTTCTTCTGGCAGAGCCTTTCTCACTCAGCTGTTCAGAAGGTTCAAAAATACCTGTTTTTTTCCCCTCTCTCGTTGCTTGTCAATCAGAGGCAAAAATGATTAGTAAACAGTAACTTCTGCCATGAAAATTGGAATTTGAATCTCACATGGGTTACCAAAGTAAGTTTTCAAATCTGTATTTTGAGTAGTAGCAAATTTCTTGGTAATTAAACCTGCAATAATACAGGAAAATACTTCAAGCCACTGTTATCAACTTCTGCAACTTTGCAGTAAATGCCTTCATTATGTGATGTCAGTAGAAAGTCAGTCTGCATTACAGTAAATAACTGATTTCCTGCTCCAGCTGGACTCTCTTTTGTATGTGAAGAGGTAGTTTGCCAGCCAGTTGGAGCAGGGAGAAGCCTTGGGAAGCTGTTCTTCCCTGTGGGTGTGACTGTGCTCGGGTAAGAGTGTGCTTGTCATGCCCTGTTTGCCTCTGAAACAAAATACCCTGCTTTGCACAAGGAGCTGGGAGAGGGGGATTCTCACAAAGGCCAATCCATTTGTAATCCAAATGTGTGCTCAGTGCAGGTTACAAGGGCTGAAAACTTGGCCCCAATGTGACACTTGAGCCTTTTATCTCTGGAGCACAGATGGTCAGTCAGCTGACCTGGGCTGGAACCACAATGCTGGGGTCACACAGGAAGGAAGTTAATCCCTGACAGTGGTTTTGGAGAAAGAAGGACAATATCTGCCTCGATTAGTGACAATCAGGAGACTTAAGGAAAAGCTGACACTCTGGGGAGTGCTGTTTACCCTTTAAAATGGTGGCACAGATATGTTTAGGGAGCATGCAACACTTGCTCATCTTGTTACTAATGCAACTGTTTGAATAGCATTAATCAAATATTGCCTTAAAATTCTTAGGTCTTTCACAAACTAGTTAAAGCAAACATTATGAAATGAAAATGATATTGTACAAATACTTTATTGCTCATCAGTGTAATTTACATGGCCTAGTTTGTATTTATTTCAGAAAGCATGATCTTTTACTTTCAGCAACCTTGGCTACTTATGAGGTCTTTCAGGTTTGGAGGGCATCTCTATAAATGTAATTTACTCATTTGTCTGATTGCAAACCAGTGAAGACAGCAGGGTAATGTTATTGATTACTTAAACCTGTGTTTAAGGACCGTGTTTAAATTAAATAGTCTTTCCTTTATAAGACAATTCTTGTGTCTGGTATTGAGGGAATATATAAGCAGGTAGAGAAGATGTGCAATGGTTTCACTGGTGTAGGCGTGGACATGGTGTGAATTTTGTTTTCTTTCAAGTTCTCGTAACTGTAATTTGTGAGGCTATAAAAATTTGTTCTAAATTAGATCAGTAGGGTGTAGTCAACAGTTCACTGACTCAAAATTCAGCCTGGACTGAGCACGGGGTATAACATCAATTTGCGGAGAGAAGTTTTAAAATGTATGGTTAAGCTTGCTGACCTTTATATTTGCAACTGTAAAATCTTTTCCTGCCTTCAGTGCACACACACAAAATAATAGAATACATACTATTAACCAAAACAGATGGGCAAGAATTGAGCAGACTTATTCTGATATGTTTTATCCCTTCCAAATAAGCTTTGAATTGACTTGCCAAGCAGTTTTTGGAGGTGTGTTCAGCAAATTGAAATTAGGTTTCCGTCTACTTCCAATAGTGTGGTTTTTTTTCTCCCTCTTCTTTATTGGGAAGCTCCTGCACTGAACTGAACACACGTTTAGGAGCTGCCATTCTGTAATTGCTATAAGAGAAGACTGTTGGAACAACATTGTTTATATTAAGAACTAGAGTGCATATGTGAAATAGTTAAAATTCATTGTAGACACAGTAAGTTATGTATTTAGTAATTCTTGCACAGAGATATGGTTTGGATACACATATGGTAGTGTAGACAGAGCAGCCTGTTCGGTAGATTTTTATCATCCATCTCCTCTCTTTATTCCTCTAAATGGAGCAAATGTTCCCTTACCTGGCAGGTAACATTCAGTAGGTTCACCACTTTTATCAAGTTAGGAAAACAAGATGCTGTTAGTGAATTTTACAGTATGTGCACATAACCTGCTTTTCTGTTAATTTGGGACAGGAAAGGTAATCAGAATTCAAATTTGCCAAAACTCACTGTTGGGACTTGCACTTAAAAGCCCTAAAACTTCCATACACCTCTACAGTTCTGCCTTTAAAATGGTTGGCAAGTTTAATCACCAACTAGAATTGATTTTGCAGCTCAGATGGGACCAACGTGTGGCTGCAGATCCTCTCAGATCTCCCTGGGAAAGGAGCCTCTGTGGCTCTGGGAAAGGAGCCTCTGTGGCTCTGAGTTTTGCAGGGTGGAAAATACCCAAGCGTGTCTGAAGTAGAAGTCTCCAAGTTGTTCTGTCCTAAGTGCATGTAATTCAAATAGCTCAGTTGTAAATAAACTGCTGTAGTTAGCTCAGTTCCTCAGTCTTTGCAATAAGTGGCACTAACAGAATTATCAGATGTGTTGATCTGTTTATAGCAACAAAGTAGATTTCCCGTAACATCTTGTTCTGTGCTTGTTTACTGTACTTCCCATTTTTTAAAGAGGATAGACCTCATTGGAAATGCTACAGCCTTGCAGGAAAATACATCTTACTTGAGATATGATAAACTTTTTTGGCTTTAGACTATTTGAGGTCATTATTAATTGTTCCTTTGGTGGTTTACTGAAACAGCTGGAAGCATAAACATTGGCATTTTTCAGTAACTTGTAGCAGTTGGTTTCTCTAACACTCTTTTTCATCCTTTTCCCTCAAATGAACAAAAGAGAATACTATTTGGACAAGCCCTGATAAATCAATAACTTAGTGCAGTTAGTTACACTTATTTAGTGCAGTTAATATTAAGAGCTTGTAGGAGTTTCTTTGTATTTACTTCTTTATTCCCCCATCAGCCATTAAAGAACATTCTCATTTTCCACATGAAAGCTTCAGGAGCAATTTCACAGCACAGACCCAACAAACTGAACACCACAAGATTAACTGACTGTACTACCTTGCATTGCTGGTTTGGCTCTGCCTGTAGGATTTAAATGTGCACTCCCCTTCTGAACAAACATAAACAATTTAACTACATCCCAAATGCTTCATAGAGAGAGCCTCTTCAATTTCTTCCATTTCTGGATTGCACATTCAAAGTAATTTCTCTTAAATTAAATATCATTTGGTTGTATTAGAATAACCAGAACAACTTCAGGTTTTAATAAAGTTATTTTAGACTAAAACTATTGAGATGGTTAAAAAAACCCAAACCCAAACATGAATTCGCAAGGCACAGAGAATGGAGGTAGTAACATTATAAACACATAATATCCAAACATGCTATATTTTTCAGCCCTGCTAAAATATAAACTGGCTTGGAAATTTTGAAACTGCTAAATTAAATAGGAAACAAAATCTTGAATTTGGTTTCATGTCAAACCACGATTGTCTCTTTAAGTCCCCACGAGAAAGCATTCAGTTTAAAATGTAATCAAAATTTAATGTAATCAAATACTGTAAATGTAAACAGTGCCTGAAATGTTAATCATTGTATAGCAACTTTCATTGTATGGCAGCTTTCATTAGATGGTCCAGATAAGTAGAATATATCTTTTTCTTCTAGAGAATCTTTTTCAGTTTAGTAGAAGATCAAAGACAGAGCAGCTACTCAGCCTTCCTAACTTCATTTTGTGAAATAACAGCTTGACTTATAATTACCTTTTCAAAGCACTTGTCCTTGTGTTGCCATTTCTTAGACCTGCTCTTTATGTGGAACAAGTGGGTTTAAACACAACAGTATTGCACTCATTATTTGAATCCCATTTTGCTATTTGAGTAGGACTGGAGAGTTATAGTTTCTAATGGCCATTTTGTTTGTTTCCAGATTTTCCATGAATTTACCAGTTTCTTCCTTGAACTGCATGTTTGTCTAACCTTCATAGCAAGGCTTCTTTTTTTAAGTAAACTATTGTGACTTCTAACATTGCACTGGTGTTTTTTGCTTCTGCTGTGCTGCTTTGATATTGTCAGGATTCAGTTCAAGAGAATGCCATGAAGCCTTCATTAGGGGAATGTGATACTCAGGCTCTGGGAATTCAGCCAGGGGGAATCAATTGATTTATTCAAAGTGGAAAAGTGTCCTGTAATACCTTGTTTAAATTCACACACAGCAGAGCAGACTCTGAGAGGGACAAGTGGAGAGAGAGCCTGGGCCTGGACTTGGTGTGGTGTTCAGTAAATCCTGGCTTAAGATGTAAATGCTGTTTGTGTTAGGTTGGACTCCAAGGGTGATAAAGCAGGTGGCTTCAAGGCAAGGCTTCCCAAATGTTGTTGTGCATCCATGTCTCTCGTGTGAAGGGGCAGGGCAGGGGGGTGGACACGTGTTGTGGGGCTGTGATGGGTGCAGGCAGAGGGTGCTTCAGGTCACCCAGCTGGTGGAAGCAGTAAGTGTGGAAAGAGTCAATGTGCAGCTTGCAGGACGTTCCTGAGCATGAGGAAGAGTAAAATCTGTTGAAAGACCAATTCTTAATAAAGCATATTGCCAGCAACTTAATGGTTATCCTGTGTAATTCAGTATCCATGTTTCAGTGAATTATGCCTAAATGACATCTTAGGAAGGATATGGTAGTAATCAAAGGATCAAGAAGTAATAATCCTACAGCAGTGTTTTAACTGACTAAACAGCTTGCTGTACCTAAACTTATTAGTAACCTGATAAGCATGTAGGTAACTAATTGTAGGTACTTAATTATGAAATGTAAACATTAGAATTTGCCTCATAGTTGTCTTTTAAACTGAAGGGATTTCTCTCATCAACATGGGACTGAGTGGAAGGAAAAAAAACCCTTTATGATCCACTATCTGTATTTGTGTATAATTTTATCTGATTTAATCTTGTACTAAACACTGCCACTGCTTATGCTGAAACCCAGTTACTGAAAAACACTTTCTTCAAAAGCTGTAGCAAATACATATCAAAGTTGACCACTTTCCCGAGGCACTCTTGGCTGTTTTTGCAGTCCACTCATGTCTGGGATGCTTCTGGTTGTGCCCTGTGTTTCACCATAGTTGGCTGTAGGTTAAGAAGAAAGTCGTTGGGTTTTTATTTTATTTTATTTCAGATGTGATTTCTTCTCTTATCTAACAAAACTGTCTGGGTACGTGCAGAAACCATAATAATGACAGACTGTGTGTTATCAGTTTGATTCTGTTCCGTGTGGTTACCTCTGACAGCATTAACTCTGCCATTTTCCATGGTACTCAGTGTCTCCAAGTGTCTCTCAGTTGCTATCCACAGGAATTCCAGGTTCTGGTTTGGTTTTACAAAACAAGTGCAAATCTTAGAGGAAAGCTCTGACAGAACAAAGTTGTTTGACTCGTACTTTTTCCCTTCCATACTGTGCTGTCTGCTCTTGTGGGCTCAGTTGCATCTCTGAGCTTCACCCTGCTCTCTCTGGGTCACCCTGCTCTCTGGATTACCCTGCTCTCTCCTGGCACTTGGAGAGAGCAAGGACTGCATGGCTTTTGAGTCATGCCCTGTCTGTCTTTGGTGAACAAAGACATCATCAGCTAAAAGTGGTCTTTGGGCCATTTGGTTTTTTCATCTGCTTGGCAAAATAGCCTCTACTTGTAAGTAGCACTACAAGTACCAGTGAAATGAAGGGAGCCCAGGCAGACAGGAGCTGTTTCTCTTCAGCAGGCAGTTGGGTCCAGGATGCCTCTAACACCACATAGATGTCAGAGCAGTGTAGCCCAGCCTGCTGTCCAGTAGGCTCTGCTTCCCTACATTATTTTTCTCTCCCATCCCTCCATGTGTCTGGATGCTGGTGTAGCTTATGGAGTTGGTTTTCCTGCCAGAGCAGTGTGAGTACATGGACAGGGCTGGGAACTGGAATTGGAGGGGGTCTGTACACTGGAGCACCGTGTGCAGGCATGGGAGCAGAACAGGGAACACTGCCCAGATGTTTCTGCGGAGATAATGCTTGGGGTGGGAAGATTTAGGTGAAGCTGGGTCGGGAGGAAAGCAGATGCAGGAAAAAACCCCTGTGATAGTGCAACGAATTCAGGTTCTTGTGACTGTCAACAGAAACCTGTGTGTGTTTGTTTTAATGTTGATATTGGTTGTTAAATAATCTTGCTTGAATTTTATAGGTAACTTTTATTCGTGAGTCTTTATTAAAGTCTAATACTAATACCATCTATTTATATATTTGCCTAGGTAGATATTTAGAATATCTACATTTAGATCATTAAGCATTTTGCCCAATACTACAAAATGCAGCATGCTGAGTCCCTTTGCAATGATGTTTCTAAGAACCAAGTCAATAGAGAATGTACTTTCAGGAGTGAGTGTGCTGTTTGTTTTCTATAGGAGATGATGATTTGTGATTCAGAAGTGCTCAGAGGACTTTATTATCACCTGTGTATATATCTGCTAGTTTTTGTAGTTTGATAATTATTGTATAATGCTGATTCTTTAAAAGCCTAAAATAATGCCTAATGAAAGGTTACAAGGTTTGATTCTGTGGGAATTATAATGGAAAAAACATAAACTACATATTAGTGCTATGTAGCAGTATGCATGATTCTGTGTCATAGTGAAAATGTGGAATATCAAGGGAGGGGAGGAGGGAGGGAGTGTAATGAATAGCTGAATCAGAATCATAGCTTCTGTTTTGAGAAACCATGTACTCTCTTTAGGAAGAAGCACCTGGAAGTTTTTGTAGGCTTACATACTGCAAGGTAGTTGCATCTTAAATGGAAATATCTGACCTGCCTATTGGAGGTCTATATCTTGTGTTCTGGAAAGGCTTCCCATGCCCACCCTTGAAGCACGGGGATGAGGAACTCAGCTCCTGCAGCCACAGACAGCCCATACAAACACATGCAGCAGTGGCTGAGTCCTAGGGAGGGAGCAGTCAGCAGGGAAGCAGTTCTGCTTTCCAGGGAGATGCAGCAACATGTGAATGTTCAATTCTGATGTAGTTTGCCAAGAATGTCAATATTTTTATGTGGTGGTGTACAATATTAGATCATTCCCTGGATTCCTTCCCCAGGCACTTTGCACAAGGAATGCACAGTTTTCAAGCACTCATACTGAGATGAACCCTATTTTCCATGTTTGAAGTACTGGCATTGAAGTGAGATATAACAAAATATTTTGTACTGAGAAGTGTCAGGTGTTGAAGATTAGACCATTGACATGTAAGTGAGACATACCCAATTCCTTTATGTTTTTTTATCCTAAAGCATTATACCCACATGTTCCTTCTTCCTGAGAAAGGAAGTGTTCAAATTTTGATGCACTGTCATACACCTCTCCAAGTGTTTTATGATTTTCAAGGACGGATTGTAAAACACTGAACCATGGGTGTACTGCCTGATTCTCTGGGAGATGAGAAAGTATTGTTGCTGCACTTCCACATTGTAAATGCAGAGTGAAAAACACTGTGAATAAAGGTGGTGAGGGCAACTAAGCTTAAAGGCTACACGAGAATATATAATCAGTTTAATAAATCATTTTATTGCCTGATATTTTGCATTATGCTAATGCAAAATAATCACGTCGTATAGGAGTCATGACCCCTTAAAATAATTTTAGTGTCTTGACTTCTGCAGATGTGTGTCCCATTGATGGATGGAACTAAGAACCAAAGGAGTTATACAAAAGCTAGGCAGGAAAATGGGCCTCAGTGTGAACAGAGAGGCAGAGCTAGCAAGTGCTTATTTGATATGTAAGTCCCAGCAAGAGCTGGAATCTGCAGTGAATGAGGCTTGGAGGGCAGAGGTGTGTTGGGTGGGAGGGAGGACCCTCAGCAGGGCACAGACAGCCCCCAGACTTCTGAGTGTGAGCCTGGGAGTCCTCTTTACCATGGCTGTCTTGACATCAATCTGATCCTGTTCTGATGAACTGTTATTTAATGAGGTACATTTGTCTTTTCCTTTCCTCCCTGCTCTTGAAAAGCCCGGGAATGAGAGTGTAGGTCAATACTGTCCATTTAGCACAGATTTATGTTGTCTGTCCTTGCAGCAGTAGCAGAGGGCTCCCCAGGAAGCCTTTTGGGGCACACTTACTGGAGTTCCATGGAGATGAGTTAGTGCATGATGCCATCTCATCTCGTTGTTTCTGCTGCTTCAGGTGCATCAGAAGCAGCTAAAATGCTGTGTGAAGTGACATAGGTGGTCCAGGTAAGACAGTGCTGTTGCTGCACCAGGGACACTGAAGGACTGAACAGAAAAGCAGCTCCTGTCTGTGATACAGATGGGAGGAGTGACATGCATTTCCTTATTAAGGTATCAGACAGAGTATGGGAAAAGTTTAGGGACTACTGCACCATAATGAACGTGCTTTCCGAACTTTCCTGAAAGCAGCTCTTTACTGAGGATATCAGCTGCAGGGTCAAACAGAGCTGATTATTGCCAGCCCCAAGCTGGGATCCTCAATAACTTTGCAGCGTTGCTGAACACCGATTGTTTAACCCTAAATGACATTTATTAAGTTTGTGCAGACAATGGACTGACAGAGTCACTTCCTCGTTATTAAAAGTGCCTTTTTATAATCTTGCATCATCTCAGTGCTTTATTTAAAACTAAAATCAATATTCATGGTGCAGAGGCCTTTCTTCCCGAACTCCTTCATAAATCTCTTAAGTACTTCTTAGTTTTCAAGTACCTTCCTTCAGTGCCGACAGCCAAGATAATACATCTATGACAGGACAGTCTCGGAGAAATTACTAAAAGTTCTTTAAACTCTAAGAAAGAACCAAGGTTTTCATACTGGTTTTGCATCTTCCCAAAGGGGGATTTCTGTCCTGTATATTAAAATAAACACTTACTGAAAAAAGTGGCTGTGCTGCAATGTATGTTATAATATTAAAGGAAAACAACAAGCAATGTTTATCCTTGTGTACATTAGTGATCTACTTACTGTCACTGTAGACTCTTGCTACCAAGTAATTACAGAACTAATTACTGGAACAATATCTTTAATATAATATAATGGGGATTTCAGCAGTGAAGTGAGAATAAATTAAAGATTAAGCAAGAATTATTTTAATCATGTGTGCTGCCCAAAGAATGCTCCATGTCAGATGCATCAATTTAAACCCTGCACAAAACAGTGGAATGCTGTCCTCTTGTAAAAAGCCAAAGCCAGTGAAATATTCTGAAATATACTTTGCTTTTGCATTATCCTAAAATCGTAATGCAAAAGAACCCTGTTTCACTTGTCATTTTTTCTGTTGGTTTACTTTGGTGGGGGTTTATCCTTTTTTTGCTCTTTGCTTTTTTTAAAAAATTATTATTAAAACCGGGTATATGAGCAGCAATAAACTAAGGGGAGTTCTTTATGCATATGTGTAGAAGTTAGGGGATGAAATAGGTATTATTTTAAATTGTATACACTCGGGTTAATCACTAAAAATAAAATGAGAAAGAAATGATGGCATTTCACATAGAGGAAATGAAAACTGTTAGACCTAGAACTGTCTGTAATGACTCAAACTGAGTTAGAAGATTAAAGGACCGTAGTAAGACCATGCTATAGATGATACCCACAGCAGCAGAGGCTGGGGAAAGACAGCTTACATATGATAAGGAAGCCACATGTGAATAATAACACAGTGATGATGGCTGAAAACACCTCCATGTTATTAATTTGGAAATCTTTGAAACGCTGTGGAAATAAGAACTGTTGCACATTGGTGCTTGCTGCAGCATATCAGGAGCAGCTGAAGCACAAATCTGGCTGTAGCAAAGCTAATGCAAATACCAAGCTGAGGAAATAAGTCGTTGGTACACAAACATCTGCCTAATCTGGGAATTGAACTAGGTACTGCCAAAAAGAGAAGGGTGGTCCCAGCAGCTCCAGCTCTAAAGGGAGACTGATGGACGTGGGGAAGTGGATGGGATCAGCCTTAGCACAGAGACTGAAACAGGCAAAAATGCCCATTAAATCAGCCAAGGATGTGGATATTTTCTTTTTATGCACTTACTACATTTCCACAAACTGGGATGGGGTGAGATCCTTAAGAAGAATGACATTTTTGTGCATGATAGTGCTGAAGTCAACTGTTTAAGAAAGTAAGTACAGTGTTTGGGCTCCACTTCTGTAAAGACTTTCTGCTTGCTGATTCCCTTGACTGCAGCTACTCAATTAACTTCCAGTGGCATCTCCTACCTTTGCAAATAGTAGTGTAAACTTTACAGAGACATTAAGAAAGTCTGTCTTTCTTAAAGCTGGTACAGAATTTTATAGATTTGGATGAGAATATGAAATGTGGTAAAGGGTTTCATTTCTTTGAAATACAAAGAAGACAGAACAGGTGAAATATAGGAAAAGGGGAAGGAAAATGAGAAATAAATTAAAAGGTAGTGAAAGCAACCAGTAAGGTCACAAGCTGTAGACAAAAGACTTTCTCCTTATACTTTACCATAAAGCATTTTTAACAGAACAGGTGCAGAGAAGAAAACAGGGAAGTCCTTGCTGGGCCCCCTACACTTTGTTCTTACAGGAATTTGGGATAGTTTGTGGTGGAAAAGACAGGTAGAAGTAAACCACTGCATCAGAAGGGTGGAGCACTTCTCCTGGTATAAACAAACAGTACAGATCATATTTTCTAGCACTCTTCCCAGGATATTTTTTATTGAAGACTACCAGAAGCAGAATATGAGATCTGCCCTATTACAACAGGCTGATTATCTTATTGAAAAACTCACCATAAAATGTGTTGTCAGGAGAGAGGACGTGTCATGGTAACTCTGAATCTTAAGGCACAACAGGAAAACATTGAGTAGCGATGAGTTTATAGAAAAATACTTAAAGCACTGTGTACCCAAGGATGTCATTATTATAAAACATTGTCAGCATCTCCCTGATACATTTTACTGTATTTTTTTTGTTATTTCTCTTTACTGCAACAGTTTACAGGTAGGTAGGTGAGATGGGGGAGGGGGACTTGGACTTGGGAATTGGATTTTGGGGGTCTCAAACTACGACAGTGAGATGACCAGTTTAATTCTTAAATTACATTTAACTGGCACAAGCTAATTACTTTGTAACTTCAGAAGGAGAAGGAACATCCCCACTTCAGGCACCTCCAAGCTGTTGTGAGTAATACCCTGTAATGTCTGCAGTGGAAGGGGTGGAGGCTGTGGATGTGCTCTGTGCATGCACAGTGAGCAGAGCACCCATCTGAGGGGGGTGTGCAAGTCCTCTTCTGTTCTGCCTGTCAGCTCCCCACATTTGGTACAGATTCTTTCCAGTCGAGCCAGAGCCTCACTCCCCATGTGAAGAGGATGCCCTGCAATGCCTGGCAGGGAACAGCTGGCACTGTTAATTGTGCCCCAGAATGAGGTGGTGTCTGATGGATTGTCCAGGGCTGAGCTGGAAGCAGTGCCAGGGGTGTGAAGTGTGCTTTTTATCCCAGTGTTCTTTCTTAGTCAAAGTGCTGAGGATAAATGCCTGGGTGTTTATACTAATGTTTAAAGCTGATCAGACATCGATTTCTCTTTCAAAGCTGTTTACAGGAACAATTACAACAATTGTTATTTTATTCTCCTTGTATTGACAGAAATAATATTAATGTAAATCAAATACAGATTTGGAGTTCAATGTGACAGACTTCCTTCTGTCTGCTTTGTAAAAGTTTGGATAGTCAGGAAGAAAGAACAATATTGCTTTTGATCATGTGTCATAAATAGTGTATTAAATATTACAAGACATACTTAAGGGAAAAGTATTTGAAATCAGCATACATTAAAATATATTTGAACAAACTATTAATTCAGCCATTTGGAATTCTGCTTAATAAACTTTTTAAAGAGCTCTCTAGTACAAGCTCTTTGCCTCAATTTACCTGTAGTTAGTACTTGTGAATCACCTTGTTCTTTTATTTCCTCATGTTGAAATTCAGTAACATTCAGTACTATTGATTTCTGTATTGATTTAAAGTAACCACCCCGATACATCAGCCATCGTGGCACAAGAGAGAGGTGATAAAAGTTTAAGGCAAAAATGTGTTCTTTGCAAACTGATGTGTCTGTGACCTAGAAGTATTTAAACCTCTATAGTAGCTGTTGCATTCTCTTTTGGAGAAATAGATATTGCAGAAGTAGACACCTGCTTTCTTCATTTGCTGTCCAAATGTTTTGGTTTTATGTTTGTTTGCTTTGGTTGTTTTTGTTTTGTTTGTTCAGATTTTTTATTTATTATTATTTACAGCCTTGAAAATAGAGTTTGCACTTCTAAGCTTGTCCAGACAATTGTTACACAGCTTTTGTGACTCCTTTTGTACAGGCAACAGTTGCATTCAGGTGGCTGCTAAGAATAACTTTATCCAGAATTGACTTTGAAATTAGAACTTAAATAGCTGGGAATTATAGGAGAGGATATACCATTTCCATGTAAACTGATTTAATAAAAATCAAAGCCCTACTAATTTTTAGAAATTATTTGCCAATGAATAGCATACCAGAGCCTAGAAATACATTTCTGCTGATACCAGACCTCTTTATGCTAAGTTAGTGAAAAGCCACTTATCCATTATCTATCTAAGACTGACATATTCTGTAGGAATGAGAAAGAGACAGTGAAAAAAGCGACCCAAAATGGCAACGAAAGTGATTAAGGACCTGGTTTTGCCTCTAGACAGGACACAATGAAAGAAAAAGGAAAAATGTGATAGTTCAGGAAGAAAATGAATGAGAAGATCCATGGTAGAGGTCTGTGCAAAGTAATGGTGTGACTGATGACTGGGTACACTGTGTGCTCGTGTTTGTGCTTTGCAGTACTAAGGGAACATGCTTTAAAAATAAATACAAGTATTTAAGAATTTATAATTTTGCTGCGTGGTAGATAGTGAGCTCATGATGTGTAATTAAATGCAAGAGCTTAATGGCTTTGGGTTTTGGTTTGTTTGTCTGTACTTCTTAAAAACTTAGTCAATGCGGATTTTCACCTTAATATTGTGGGAGGGGAGGTGTGAGAGAATTAGAATGGAAATAGTAATTCTGCCTGATCCATTGGAAAACAAACTGCTTTTCTGAGCAAGTGTGGAATAGTATAGGACAGTGAAAGAACTGCAAAGTAACGTGTGAAGTTAGAAGGTAGACCAGTTCTTTTATTTTACTTTTTTTATATTTGGCACCTGTGTTACCCTTGTGTTTTCTACATTAAGGAACTGGCACAAGAAAGAGCTCACATCAACTTGGTGTCTGAGAAACACTAAACAGTCAGGGGCTGGCATATGAGCAGGACTCCCATTGTTTGGGGCTAACATGTGTAACCTTTGTTTCAGAGCTCTTCTCTGTGTGATGAGTTTTGCAGCCATGCCCAGTGGCCTTGGCAGCTCGTTCTGTGCAGAGAGGGGCACTGTGGTTCAGCAGTGCCACAGTCCACATGGCATCATGGTGTCAGCTGTTGGAGACCCCCTGCCTGGAACACTGAGTGCTTTATTTCAGGAGCAGCATAGATGCTGGTCAGGAGGTTGGGAAAAAAGGTGAGGGTTTGGTGACACTGTGCAATCAAGTGGAAAAATATTATGTCTGCCTAGCAGCATGACAATGAACAAGAGAAACATTAATGTTAAAATTCTTGTATGTGCAGTGGCTACCCAGATTCTAAGTGTTTTCCTTTACATATGTATATGTGTTTATATTAGAGTAATTCTTTACTACAACATGAGGGTGCAGATTCCTATTTTGCCTTCTCTATTTCCTTGGAACTTGGCAAAGTAATATGAGACTTCTCCACCTGGGAGCAGACCTCCCCTCTTGGGGATGGACAGACAAGCTCATTACTTAAAGCATTTCCTAGGACAGGAGTGCTGAAGGCAAGTCCAGGTGCCTGTCTGGGACACCAGGTCTGATGTGACCCCACAGCTGCAGCGATCCCTCACTCTGTCTCAGCCAGAGCTGGGCTGATCATTGCTGCACGAGAGACAGGGCTGAGGAAGGGCAGGAGGGGCTGCCTTTCCTTCCCACTCTGCTCTGCACTGTACCCACCTCTGTGATAATAACAGGAAGGAGACACCCTATCCCATTTCCATCCCTTCCCTTTCTAGGCCTCAGCAGTCCAGCCTCAGTCGTAGTTCTGTGCAGAGAAGCCTTGAGCCAGCCCTGTCCTGGAAGGTTTATGATTGTGTTTTTAGACTCCAGATTCTCTCTTGATCTGCTGCACTCTTGAGCAGAACTCAAGGATTTGGAGCAAGAGAAGGCAGACCTGTACTGTGCTCCTGCACAGTGTCTAAAGTCTTTCTGGGTTATCAGTAGTGTGTCTTTATTTACCAGTGCAGAGTTCTTTTCTTATGGAGTGGAGAGACTTCACTGAGAAGGGAAAGATTCAGTTCATTCAGCTCTTGCTCTTCTGGACAGTGAATTGGTGTCTGGATGCATTTAATGAAGGGTATCACAGTGCCAGGGAAGAAAGGACTTGTTTACTGACAAGTCCAAAGACCAGAGTTTGTAAATACTCCATAGTACTCCTCTGTCATCTGTTCCC
Organism: Pipra filicauda; assembly: GCF_003945595.2. Taxonomy (NCBI): domain Eukaryota; kingdom Metazoa; phylum Chordata; class Aves; order Passeriformes; family Pipridae; genus Pipra; species Pipra filicauda. The sequence continues at coordinate 456,670 of NW_024104498.1, forward strand.
ATCTTCTCTGTACACATGGAGACAGTGGGTTTGGTTTTTCCTTGAGTTGGTCATAGTGATTGAATGTCTTCCATCACTTCCAAGTCAGGCTGCCCAGGGGACTGGGCATTGTCATAGCGTGAATGTGTAAGCCCCACACTTAAAAAGTGTGCAATTGATAATGTTTTTATATTTAGCCCTTTGAAAAAACAAAGCAACTCACCCTCACGTAGGCAAAATCTGTGTTCATCAAATTTAGGAATCAAAGCACACAGAACAGAATCAGAAATGAAGACATACCAATCATGGAAATGCTTGTGACCAAATAAAGAATAGGTACTCCCCAGCTGTTTTAAAATGCACAGGAAGGGAATGGCATTGCTGTGGCACTCGTACCTGGCTGCCCATCAGGCACCTCTAGCAATTATGCTCAGTGAAGACACAGCACAAAAGAGAACTGAGAGTAGAAGAGGTGATATTGTGATATCGCTGGGGCAGAGGCCAAGGAAAGAAAAACGTTTGCTGTTCTGTCTCCTCCTCCTCTCGCCAGACCACTGGATAAAGGAGATGGTTTGGAATCACAGGGGATGGACAGAAGGGTTTGGGGTGGTGATTTTTTCTTTTCTTTTTTGTTTGTGATTAGAAGACAGAGTGAGAGTACAGAAAGTCATGTATTGTCAGTGAGTCAAAGTAGATTACAAAGGACAGAGAACACAAAAACACAGCTAAAAAAGACATTGGTTGCTTTTTTTTTCCCCTCTAAAAAGCTTAAGAGAGAGATGGAACATTTCTTTATCTAAAAAGAATAGAAATGAAGACATTTGTAGTTTCTGGTTCAGCAGAAAGGCTCAGCTGATGGTTGTACATCCCCCCTTGCAGGACATCACATTTGGGAGTGACCTCAAGAGTTTTCCTCCCTTGACCTTCCAGGCAGAGGTACTGCAGCCTGGAAAGAGGGGCTTTGCACTGTGCAATCCCACACAACTTGTGTGGGAATCTCAGTTTTTGAGATGAAGTGGAAGCCTTTTAATGAGATTGTTTGCTTTACCATTTGCAGATAACGTGTAAATGGCTGCTGGACAGATAATGTTGACTTTAAAAACTGCAAAGCTGAGCGATTATTTGGCTTCTCGACTGACTGCAGCACGAACAAAGTGGAAGAGGGCTCAGCCTCATTCCTCTGAATCTCTTGGTTTTTTGTGACTAGATTTGGTCAAGTTGGTTGACTGGGATAGCAGATTGCTCTGCCAACAGCAGCCTCCTCTGAGCTTGTAACCAGTAATGCTCAGTGGAGCTGTAGAGCAGAGGAAAGGTGTGATTTATCCTGCACTGCAAGGAAGTTCTGACCTCCTGTTCTGCTGTTTCCAGCTTCAGTTGGTCAGCAGATTAAAAGGCTAAATTTGGGCCGTCTGAAGGTCAGGAAAACAAGCTACCCTCCTTGAGTTTAAACTGGGTGCTAAGATACTAAAATACATAAATACCTAGTGAAATAAAAAGAGTATGTTCCGAGCAAAATTACTAATGTTGACACTTCTGGGAAACTTCATCTTTGTAACTATTTTGCCAGTTCCTCATACTCTGACATTGTAGCAGTAGTGGAGTGACATAATTATAACACCTGCTGGGGCTGGAAAACCAGTTTTTAATAGACTATTTCTTTTAGCTTGCTAGGTTTAAGATGGACTACATCTTTCACCAGATCAGAATGAAATACTAGCCTCTGCTTTATGGAGAGGTCGGTGAAAATAAAACAAAATATGAACAATCCCTATCACTTCAGTAAATTCTTACATAAAGCAGCAAGTGACCCAAAAAAGTCAGTGAGGAAATTATTTTTTTATACTGACTGCAAAGGCCAAACAGAGTTCTGGAGCGTGTGGTTAGTACCACACACTGTGCTGAACATCAGCTGGTTTTTCTTATGATACAGTTTTTCTTCAATATCAGACTTCAAGCCTTTTTCCACACTTGCTCCTTGTCTGGCTCCTGGGTGAAGGTATCACTTTGTGTAGCATTAGAAACTGCTCTGTCCTAAGCTGTTGGATCTTCTCATCTGCATTTGCTGCTGAAACAGAATATTTGACAACTCCTCAGTTTTGTTCTACTACATTAACAGGAAAATAAACATTTCAGGCTTTCTTTTGCTGTTTTGGGTACTACATTTGAAAGCTAAATTACTTCATAAATTTCCTTGCACTAGATTACACCGTGTATGCTCCACTGCTGGGGTGGGACTTATTCCCCTCCAAATGTCCGAGTGTAGTTGACTGACAGAGACTCTCTTTGCTTGCTACAGTTCCACACCAGTCATTGAGAGCTATTCAGCAATGGCAAGGAACACTCCAGTAGCTTTACATCCTGAGTCCTGGCACCCACTGGGCATCTGTGTTAAGTTCTAAAAAGTAGATATCTTCATCTAAAACAGTTGGGTTTTGTTTTGTTTTTCCCCACAAAACAGAGTTATTTACTGCCTTTGCAGCTGCTGTCAGTGAAGTTTTTCTGGTCTGGTTTCTGTTCAGGCTTTGGAGATTTTAGTAGTACAGGGTTAACACTGCCGGGATAATTGGGCATGGCTGGCCAGGCTTTAATGTCCTCTCATATGGGAACATAAGGACCAGAAGGTACAAGCAGAGCAGTGCTGAATGCTGGTCCTGCCAGGAAAACATGTGCTGTGTCCATGTGCCTCCCAGGCTCCTACAGTAGGATGCACATGGAGCAGATCAGCTTGAAGAATCAGAGCTTTTGTAGGATAAGTAATTACTTCATCTTAAGCCTCATCCAGATGTGCAGCCCACAGCCTTGGCCAGGAGTTCACTCCTTTACCAGAGCCTGGTGAGAAGAATAAAATCTTTGCACTACAAATGTTGCCACATTTAGCCACATTTTTTCTGGCTTGGAACAAGATTGCTCTAATCTGTTTTGCATGTGGCTCCAGCCTGAGATCATTTAGAAAGAGAAGCTAATGCAGAATGTCACAACTCAGTGTGTTATTGTGCATGAGATCACATTGCACTGGGGCTTGGGTCCTGCTGTCCTTGCCAGTAAATCTTGGAGTAAAGTTGTTGGTCTCACATCCCCAGCACCGTGGTGTCACTGGGAGCAGTGGATGTGGTGGCTCAGAGGTGGTGCCCTTGGAAGTGTTGCAGTTCTGGAGTTCAGCCCCTCTCTGTGGGGAGGGAAAAGGGAATGAGCTCCAACACTGTTGTCATAAATGTACTGTGTGGTTTATTTATTCCTGTGCGTTCCTATAAGTTGTGGAGTCCTTCTGTTTTGCACTTAGCAGTGTGATTGTTACTGATGTGTGATCAGTGGTGACAGTCAAATTGTGTGTACGTTCTTATTGAGTCATCTCTGCCTGGGCTGTGCTCCGTGGCTTTGTCTTTTCCCTCTTCCCGTCTGTAGGAGTTCCATGATGAGATGCATTCAGCTACCTCTTTCCCCCAAACTGCAAAATCTGGACAACTTAAACATAAACACAGCCTTGTGGGGGTTTTTTTGTTTGTTTGTTTTGTTTTGTGGGGTTTTTTGTTGTTATTGTTTTGGGGGTTGTGGGGTTTTTTGGTTGTTGTTTTTTTGTTTTTCTTTGGTTTGTGTTTTGGTTTTTTGTTAGTTTTTTTGTTTGTTTTGGGGTTTTGTTGTTATTTTTGTGGAGTTTTTTGTGGGGTTTTTTTTGGGTTTTTTGTTTGGTTTTTGTCTGGTTTTTTTTGTTTGGTTTCTGTCTGGGGTTTTTTTGTCTGGGGTTTTTTTGGTCTAGGTTTTTTTTTGTCTGGTTTTTTTTTTTTGGGCTGGTTTTTGTTTTTTTGGTCTGTGGTTTTTGTGGTCTGGGGTTTTTTGGTCTGGTGTTTTTTGGTCTGGTGTTTTTTTTTTTTTTTGGGTCGGTTTTTTTTTTTTGTCTGTTTTTTTTTTTTGTCTGTTTTTTTTTTTTGTATGTTTTTTTTTTTTTTTGGTCTGTTTTTTTTTTTTTTGGTATGGTTTGTTTTTTTTTTGGTCTGGTTTTTTTTTTTGGTCTGGTTTTGGTTTTTCTTTGTTTTGTGTTTTGGTTTTTGTTGGGTTTTGTGGTTTGTTTTTTGAAGTGTCGGTTTTACAAAGAATAAATATTACATAGCAGTGGAGGAAGGATTCTCTGTACTGCTCTGGCACTTACTATAAGTAAGTGTCCATTTTTCTACTCTTCTGAAATGTGAAACAGGGACACAGGTGGCAGATGTTGGCTCTGCTCAAAGGTGGGAGAAACCTTTCAGTCTGATGTGTGAATATGCAGCCTCACAGGGGCAGAATTCAGCTTCACACTACATTAGCAGTGCCACTCAGCTGAGATTAGGGAATTTGCTTGACACCATTATATTATGTTAAAAACCCACAGTCCCTCGTGCTGTTGGTGACTGTGAGGACTTGCCTGTTGGTAGGACCACAAAACATGGGAAGGGGAAGCAGAAGCTTCTCTCCAGGTGTGTGGGCACTGCAGGCACACGGGGCAGGTCCTCCTTCAACCCCCCTGAGGGGGCAGGAGATGGGGTGGGAGTCAAGGGACAGTCCTGGGCACTGCACCAGAGCTCTCTGTTCCCCTTGGGTTGTTCCCGTCAGCAGTTCTCCCAGGTTTGATCCTTGTGCCCTCAGGTGATCTGTGTGTGCTCTGTGCTTATCACGTGGACCTTTCTGCAGTTTGGTTTGAGCAGAAATCTGTAACAAGGTGGGTGAAAACACCACCTGTGCAAAGAAAGGGATGGTTTGTCCTCACAAATGCATTTGTTTGCTGAAAACCTGCTGCTTTACTGATATTTCTTCTTCCATAATAGAGTCAATACATCTTGTCCTCATGATGCAGAATTAGGTAACATTTAATTGCCACTCGCCTGAACCATTGTTTTGACATAAATTATATTTAATGTTAATTGAGTTATAAAATTTGAGCTTATACTGAACATGTGTGATCTGTGATACATATCCTGTTTATAGAGAATTAAGGAGATGTTATTAAATACTTGGTCACCTTTGTGTTTATTATCAATTATATCCTTAATTATTATTTTCTGTCAAGATGGGCTTTATGAATAAGTACAAGGTAGGGTTTAGAGGTTATGTTTCTGAGTCATTAATTTAAACTTGCATATATTCAGTAGTGTTTGGAAAATTGGTCTCTGATTGTGCATCTCTTCCAAAATAATTTATCCGAACAGATTAAAGGGAGAAGCAGTGATTAGTTATTTTTTAAATCCCTTTAATCAAAAATAAAATTTTGCAAAGCATTTGCTATGAAAATGGTGAATATATGTGAGACATCCTATGTACAACTCAAGAGATATTTTCAGATTTATGAATCTGAGGAAAAAACAAAGAATAGATTCAGATCAAAAGCAAGAGGCAGGAGCCCAGGTTTTTGACTTCCATATTTTCAAAAGATATGCAACTGGCAATGTTTGTGCATGCTGTCTGATCATTTATGCTGGTAAAGAAGAGACTGGCAAGATCAAAAGCCAAAGAGAAAAGTCCACCTAAGCTCTGTTAAGTCCACATGTCTGAGAGCCAGGCTTCATGGAGCAGGGAGAGATAAGCAACTGCAACTTTCTGTCTTTATCTGAGGAAACTCCTCAGGAAACTCAGATGATCCTTCAGTCTGCAATTGCCCCTTTTAAAATGAAAAATAAATCCTTTCTGAAATCTGACCATAAGGAAAGTAAGAGATGGGTCCTGTCGACGGCCTCGTGCAGGTCTAACCAAAGATAACAGGAAGATAATTTAATTCATTTTACTGTGAGGCAGAAGGTGTTTGTTTGAATATTACCCCCTGGCAAAGGCTCAGCAGGCAGGAGAGTTAGAACTGGTGTCACTTGTCCAGCACACTTCCTTTGCCAGGAGTTGGTGTTCACACCAAGTCATCGTCTTTGTCGTGAGTCACTGAAGCATCTTCTTTCCCTGTGCTGTGAGTTTGGCCCGTTTTTTAAACACTGAGGAAGTGTCTGGATTGGAAAAAACCCCACTGAAATAACTTTAAACCACCTCTAATTCACAGCTCCCTTGGAACTGTGGCAAAATGTTAGTTTTGAAACCATTGCATGGTATTGTCAACCCAGACAATTCACGTGTAGGAAGAACACAGACACTATTAAATGATTCACTAAAGCTCTTGACACTGCAAGGCAAGGCAACACTATTGTTTCAATCTGTGCTTAATGATAATTGAATTATTAATCTTGAACTTACCATACTGAACATTTAATATCATCATGTTTCTCCAGAATTAAGGCAAGTGAAAGAGAGAGAAACTATTAAATGGTTGGTCACTTTCAATAAGTAGTATTATCAATTATATTCAACAATTATTATTATCTGTCAGGATCAGCTTCACGAATATGGAGCCTTCATGGTGTTAATATGCATATTAAAATATATGAAGGGTTGCAATGCATGAATAGTAGCTGATTTTCAATATTTACAATTCAAATATTTCCATAACTATGTGGTTCATACAGCTAACTGTCAGAAAAAAAGTAATGTCTTGAAACCAGTAGGCCTTAGAAAGAATCCACAGCTAATAGTGGTTCTAAATGGCCAGATGGACTCCTCTAGTGTGCTCAAATTAAAACATTCAATTTTTGTGGAAACACAGGGTTTTTTTCTGCCAGATTACATTTGCAGGGCCCAACTAACATGGTGATGTGTCTAAAACATCTGAAATGATGGGTTGCAGTGCAGCCACCCAGTGATTGCCCAAAGGGTTTGTGTTCACATTCTGTAGAATTCAAGTGGCTTTGACCATACAAACCCAAAACACTCCTCATGTAGAAAAACACAATATAATGAAATTCATGAAATGGATGAGTGAAGAGGGATTATACACAATGATCCTGCTGATTTTTGTATCCCCCTAACCTGAACCACGTTTCATTTCTCTACCAATGTATCCCAGACATGTTTTTTTGAAATAGTATTTGTAAACTTTAGGTTAATAAAAACATTGCATAAGAACTTTCTCAATTGTAGCTTAACTGCATCTGATTAAAATGTTTTGCAGCAGTCTATTAAGCAAGTGTATGCCCAACTCACATTACTGCTTTCCTCCAGTGCTTTTAGGACATAGACATCTAAAGCAAATAATTGTAGCATTCTCCTTAGTCCTATGAATAGTTATTTACTCATCAATACTTTTTCATCTTTTGAGAAATTACTCTTAACAAAAATAAAATAAATGCAATTCAGAATAAGTATAATAATTTAGTTCAAGGGCACTTAACACCAATCTCTAAGCTGAAAGGTATTTATCAGAGATTAGTAGTTTCTGATGAAAACAGTCTCGTGTCCCATCACTTTATGAACTGCCCACCTGCTGGCTTTACAACAGGAGCTCGTACTTGAGAAGGAAGTGGAGAGGTGCTTTTGAAACAGGAGCCAGGCCTAAAAGAGTTAACTGAGATATCTTGGCCTGCTAGGAAACCACAATACCTGTGTTGCTGGAAGAACATTTTGGGACCACTGGTTCATATCATGTTCTCTTCTGCTCACTGCACCAAAGGCCTCAGTATAGAAAGAATAGGAGTAGTACACACACAGTAATAAATTAGGTAAAGTAGACCTTTGAATAAGATCTAGGAGGTCCAGAGCCAGGATTTTACAAGCTTGAAGGTCACCTCATTGAAGAGGTCAAATTGAGGAAGATGTCCATGGTGACCACCAGAGGGGTGAAGGCTTGAGGAGAAGACCCCACAGTAGAAGACTGGGCATGTCTGGAAAGACTCTGCCCAGAGACCAGCCTGCTTATTAATATGTATAATAAATGATGTAACCACGTGTCTAAAGCGTATAAAATAACTTGCTTTTGCACTTTCAAGTGGAGCAAGTTTGTCCAGTGTGAGCTGGCTTGCTCCCAACCTTGAATAAACAAATACCTTGCTGCTTAAAGATAAAACAGTGTCTCTGAGCAGCCTTTTGGGCCGATTTTTCGGATTCACTTTCAGTCCTTCCCTGCTACCACACTGCCCAGTCTGGTGCTGGGAACTGCCCTGTGGGATTGCCTCACCCACCTGGGGACAGGTCCTGGCAGATGTGACAGGGCAGGTCCTTGCTGGCTGGCAGGAACCTCAGGGCTGGAGGTGACAGGCTGGGGAACTCTGATGGACTTGGGAGCTCTCACCACACCCCTCTCTGCCCAGGCACAGGAGGAGCTCATTTCCCTTGGTGGCACAAGATACAGCTTTAATATTCCTGATTGATTACTGCCAGTGAGATAAGGCACAAAAGACTGTCTTAAAGTGACATTGTCAAGTGGATTTTAGCACTTTAAAAATATGTTCATAGGAGGACGTGTACATGAAAGAATGGAAAGACAAAGTCAAAAGCAATCAATTATAAAGGCTGTGAAAAATTTCAAACATATGCTGTATTTCAAATAACCTATCAGTTATTTGAGAATTTTAATTTATAGTCAACAATAATAGACCATGATGTGTAAAATATACAAAAACCTGCTTGTTATACAGGCAAATCAATGCAGGGTTTTGACTGCTATGGCAAAGGAAGATAGTGGTTAATATTTACTGTGAGGCTGCCTAAAAATAGTTCACTCCAATTGGAAAATGGAAGACACACAGACATTAAAAAAATAGTACATTAAAAGGATTATGCCTTTCTTTCTATAATCCTATTTAAATGTTGCCTGAATAATCTGCTCATTTACATATAGTTTAGCATGAAAAATACTTTGAAATTCATTTAAGTCATGATCTATTTTAGAGCTTGATGCTCCAAACCCAAAAGTGTTTGCCATTATGTTTCAGGAATTTTTGCTACTCATTAGAAAGAGGGTTTTTTTTCTAACTAGAGTTGTGAATTTGTCTGCTATCTCCTATAGTTTTAAAACAGTTTTGTGAACATTAAATGTTAGGCAGTGTTTATGAATTCTTTGCAGCAAGTAGAGTCTTGATTACTTGCACTCTGATTCTGCTTTTGAAGTGTTTGATATGTCAACCAAGAAGGCAGTGTTGTTTTTCCTCTCTAGCAGTGTAGGAAGAAAACCTCAGAAAATTGGTTGGTTATGCTGTTAACAAATATTCACACAGATACTGTATGAAGTGTAGATGGATACTTAGTATAGATATATAAATGCATTTATATAGCTTCCTGGAAATATTAATGGAAGTGTGAATAGGGTGGCTGAAACAAAAAGTAATGCTGAATTTTCAGGCCTGCATTTGAATACTTTGATTTCTATGTATCTGTTCAGAATTTGGGTGCAGTCAGTAGGACTCCAGTGGACAATTGGCCAAGGGCCTACTTGTCCAACTGCATTATGTCAACCTTCATAAAAGCTTAATCTAAAGACAGAAATTCAATAATATTTTAATATATGTTCAATATTGCTATTGATTTGTTTAATTTTTTTTCAACACTCATTACTCTCCTTCAGCTTAGACAGTGCCAGAGAGGGGGTCTAACTATTTTAATCTACAGTCAGAGGTTTAAAATCTCTGGGGGACTTCTGAGTTCACTGTCAGTGTCGTTTTTTACTGATGGAAAAATTGTGTGTTGATGGTCTTCTTGGCAATTTCTAAAGGATTTAAACAGACTTAAGCAACATTCAGTTCTTAAGATACGGTTTGGTGCTTTATTTTGCTGGTTTTTTTTATCTTTGAGTCATTTCCTTTTGGGACAGCCATATTTGTTATTATCACATGGGGCAGCCAGTGACTATTTCCTAACCTTTATCTTACAAGATTTATCTATTAATTTTCCCTTCGTTATTTAATACTTTAAATAATTTAAGTATTTAAAAATTTAAATATATTATTTATAATGTATTACATTCTCTGATGTTCCATCATTTTCGTCCAAGAACGTCTCTTACTGCTGAGGCACAGTACGTTCAGTTTTAAGGCTAATTCCAGCTGCACGAGATTGGATGACTGAAATGCTATTTAGGTAAAATTATTCTGCTATCTTGTCTCTAATGTGGTGAAGTTCCAGCCTTGTGTTCTCCATGGTGGGCACTGTGTGGGTCTCTGTCAGTGCAGCTTTTGCTGTGCTCTGTAAAGCTCCTGGTGATCCCAGCATGAAATAATGTCACATAAGAACTAACACTGGTATTGAATTGCTGTTTGAAGTCTCTGCATTTGTGTATTGTTCTGTTGATATATATTAAAGTGGCACATTTTTAAAGCACAGGAAGAATCTGAGCAAAGAATGTTGAGAGAAGTGTTGCTGTTGATTCACTAGCAGTTCTTTGTGGTAGGTTCTTGCTAAGGGAGATTTGGTAGCTACAGGCTGAAAGGATTTTTGTGTGGACTCAAAGCAGCAAACTATTTTTTTTGTTTGGTTTTTTTTTGTTTGTTTGTTTTTTTTGCTTAGTCTCAAACTACTGTCAGTGTATTTGTTACTGTGTCCAGAGATCACAATTTGTCCATCTGGTGTGGATAGACTAGAATCCAGGCTTTGCTAATACTGTGTTAAGGGAGGAACTAGCTTAACAGAAAGGGTAATGTGGACAAATGCTTCATGAAAAGAGGTTTGGGTGTGAAGTGGGTAATGCCACAAAATTATTCTTCTGATGTAATATTCCAATGGTGCAAAAAGTGATAACACCCTCTTTAAAATTTCCTAACACCTTTTTTCCTCTTAAATAAATAAATAAAAATATTTTTTCCCTTTTTTTACTGGCCACCCCATGACTCATAACAGTCTGCATAAATTTTAAACATACTATAAATGAAAAAAAATTGCTGACCACATAGACTGAGTTTCAGCCTGAAGTGAATGTGACAGCTGAGTTCTTGCAGACAGTGCTATAATAACAACATTACCACCCTGACTGGATACACACATGAAATGTTCTTTACAGAGAAACCTGTTTGCAGTTGGGAAAGCTCAGCTTGGACTCCAAGCCCCAGTAGGATGGATTTACAGCCTCCCAGGGATGTGCTGGAGCAGGTCTCAGTGGGTCAGGACCCTCTTGGTTGGCCTGCTTTGAGACTCAAAGAGGCTGTTTCTGAAGAGGTCACTGCTCCCTCTGATGTTACAGAAATCCCCCTTGCCTGGGATTATCTGAGGAGATGCTTTTTGCCTTCAGAATGTGGCTCACAGAACTAAAATGAGCAAATGACTCTTGTGAGCTCCTGAGATAGAAGCTCAAACTGCCTTCTCGTGGCTCAGCTTTCTCTCATGCACATGAACTTGCACTCTGGGCAACACACTTCAAACTATACACGTTGAAAACTGTACTTTTTTGCAGTAAAGGAATGTGTTTCCAGAAAATGGACTGAATTTGGTAGTCATTCTTTTAACACTGCCATCTTGTCCCTTCCCTTCACTTCCCTCCTAACCTCTCTACCACTGGGTGTGAAAGAATATTTCTGTGTGACTAAAAAACTGTTATGTCTTTCTTGGCCCTTCATCTCATAGAATGATGAATTTTAGCACTGGATAACTTGATTGAGCTGATGCAGGGAGCCCCTTGTAAAATCCTTAATTGTAGCTACACCGAGAGGCTCCCGAAACAAGATGATGTGAAATTGTTTTTCACTTTCCCTAGTCTAGAAATACAGAATGCCTTTATCATGGTGAAAAAGATAACTGCTTTTGCCATTTTTTTTTCCTTTGGTGTAGTAGTTCTTCCATTCACAAAACTCAGTACTTTCTATCCTTTGGGAGGTTGTGGGTGTGAATATATGGACTGTTCAAAGAGGTTGCATTCTTTCTTATAAGTAACTTCATTATCTTTGAATGTGTGTGAAACTCATAGTGAGACCTTGCATGGACCCTGGGTATTGAAGTGAATGTCATTTTTGGGTTCATAACTGTGAGTGTTACACTTGCTGCATGGGTTCCATGGGTTACACAGGTCTTATGGTCAAGTGAAAATACAATAGAAGAAATGGCACTCATTGTGATGTTGTAGGTGATATTGTAGGTTTGAAAGAGAAAAATGTTGACCTTCATATATATATATATATATATATATACTTTTTTTTTTCTCTGTGTGGAAATGACCAACATTTTTTATTTACCATAACTCTAGTCTTAATTTTGGAAAATATGAACAAATATCCAGGGGCTGGTATTTAAACCCAAACTACTTTCAGGGAGATCTGGTTTGCAAACTGAACCTTTATTACCGTCATGATGCCTTTTTCCATATGTCTCTGTGCCCTTTTTCTTCTGGTTTTAGCCACAGTTGAGGTTACCAAATATTTTCATGTTAATATCCTTTTTTGGTAATTTAACTTGGGATTCTCTCTGTGGCTCTGTCGGGCTCTCATGATGTCTCTTTTAACAATTACTAACAGTTATTTCAGTAAAAATAATTGCTTCTGAAAGAAGTAGTTACAGAGGAAATATTCTTAGATTTTTAAACCTGCAGCCTTTTCTGGAAGAATCTATTAATTTCCAGACAGGTGGCACGAGACCCCATGCTGCAGCCTCTGGAATGTACTGTGCATTCCACATCAGACTTCAATAACGAGTGAAAAAATGGTAAACTGAGTTCCCCTGTGCCTTGTTTTACTAACTAAAATGGCAGTACCAACTCTCACTTTGCAAAGACATTGAGTGAAAATGGGAAGAACTTAGATTCTAGAGTGATGGGAAGAACTAAAAAGTTGATGAAGAGAATAAATGAGTGAGGTCTAGCTAGCCTAGAGTCTTAACATGGAGAAATAAGGATGAAAAAAAATAGAATAGACACTTTTCCAAAAAAAATCAACTGATGGTAAATATGGGGGCAGGAATTCTTAGAAAAACAGTATATGCTTAGATAATTAAAAGCAGGACTGTAGTGCTTATACACAAAATATCTGAATCCAAATTGCTTCTGCTATACCTCTGGTATGTCTTCGAGTGCTTCATTTCAGAAACAATGAATTGCTAACACAGTGTTTGCTAGTGCTGTGTGTTAGAAAGAACTGTCTGTACTGAAACATGCAGAAATATTGGTTCCTTCAGGATTTACAGGAGTGGTCTCATGCCACTGCAGGTTTTGGTTTATTGTAAATAGCAACCTGAGCGAAAGCCATCAAGTGACCTTAGTGATACCCTGCATCTTTGGAGCCCCAAAGCATAAATTAAACATGTGCAGGTGTAAGGTCAAAAGATTATAACTTAATGTAATACTGCTCTAAATGGATGGGTCTTGCACTGTGTGTTATACTGCAGTACCTTAGGTAAATGAAACATTTTAAAAACCCAGTGACCTTAAGTTTCACAGAATCATTGGGGTTGGAAGGGACCCCTGGAGATCATCTAGTCCAAACCCCTGCCAAGGCAGGGTCACGTAGAGGAGCTTGTACTGAACTCATTCTGATAGAAACCCCTTTGGCAGGGGCTGGGCTTTGGTTGTGAACGTTACAGGAAACAACTGCAAGTCAAACATTATTTTCTTTCTTTTTTTTTTTTTTTTTTTAAATTTCAAATACTGTTTTGCTGCGATCTGGTTCCCTCTGGAATTACCCCCGAGGATTTCTCCTCTGGATGAGTGGCTAACATCAGTTTATGCAATATAGGACTCACTTGTTTGTGAGGTGACTGAATCATTGTCTGATTCTATGCACACACATGCTGAACCCAATTTCTATCCCTGTTCTCCCCCTTCATTCCCTGTAAGCCATGGAATGGCTCTTCAATAAACAGCAGCAGTCAATCCCAGCCAAAATGCAGCTTCCTGTCATTAGCAAAAGGTGCATTTGGCAAGCTCTGAGCTCATTTCAGATTTTATTTAATTTATTGGAGTTGTATGATGGTGTCAGAGGTGATCCACTTGGGAGCATTAGTACACAGACAAATTATAATCTCTCGTGCATTCTTTTAGTTCAGTTACATGTGGCTGGAATTAAGCAGCAAATTTTGCTACAAATCAATTACTACCCAATTGTATTTTGTAAGTGGTCTTCAGTTGAGAACTATTGATTTTCTTTCTAAGCTCTGCTTTTTTACTAATTCATCCATGGAACTCTGTTCAGAGAAAAATAAATGATAAAATTATACATATTGAAAGAAACGTTATTTTAAGACTCTGCTGAAAAGTGGATTAAAATATTTATCTTGGGATTAGCAGTATACTGTTCAGTAGTCTCGTGGGTTTAGTTAAATACTTGATATAACTGATCCATAAATTTGAATTCCCTACTGCTTCTAATAAATTATAACCATAAAAAAATACAGTTTTGAAAATAGTAACCTACTTTCTATCAAAGTTATCTCTATTCAAATTGAATCAGAGAAAGCAAATCTAAATTCACTCGGGGGACTGTTACAGCTAGAAATACCTGCTAAGTCACAGGATCAGTGAGAATATTGTGATTTAAATGATCAGCCATAATTAATGAAAACAGCTTTGGGAGACTCAGTGCTTAGAATGCATCGAGGAGATGACCCAATCATCTTCTCAGGCCCTTAAATTGTAGTGTTCCTGTTTTCTGTGTAATGCAGTTTTGAGGGGCACTGTGCACAAATACTTATTTTTTGGTTGACTGTATGTTTAAAACATTTTAAGAATCGTTTAGCTTTGTTCTAAGTAATCCACACAAGGAATTAATTCTGTGTATAGATATCCTGCAGTCAGAACTGTTTGTCAGACAAATGATACATATGAAGTTTTCAGTAGAGATGAACCAGATGAGCACATTAGAGTAGGGACTGCTGGAAATGCTGATGTGTGTGTTTAATAATACAAAGAGTAAATGGTTTTACTGGTTGGAGTGGGACTATTCAGATACTCATGGTTAAGTACATTGGGCATTACCATAAGGACTGTGACCAAATTGCTGTTAAGTAAGAGAACAGAGCTTCAGATTCAGTAACAACAAAACAGAAACTGTACTACAAGGTGTTGCTCCCCATGTGGCAGAAGTTAAATGGGCAGTGGATTCAGATTTTCATTCTTTGGTGCCATTTAAAGTAGCAACGGGAACCTCTGTCTTATGAACCATCTCAGAGTAAAGCCACAGAAGTTGGGAAAGCAGAGTGTTAAGAACTTCAAACCTGAGCCTAAAAATCAGCCATTAAGGAATTGGTGGTGTCCCTGTCTTAATTAATTTAGTGTAAAAATGCAATTGAGTGTGAAATGCATAAACAGGTCCTGTGCACAGAGTCATGATTGGGTACCGTAACTGTGGTTACTCCCTGTCTGGGTGCCAGCTGCCTGTCAAAGCCACTCCATCACTGCCCTCCTTATCTGGGAAGGGGAGAGAGAACAGAATGAGCTGTGGGTTGAGATAAGGACGGGGAGAGATGGCTCAGCAGGTACTGCCACGGGAAAACAGACTCAACTTGGGCAAAGATAGTTTAGTTTGGTTTATGAGCAATTAAGTCAGAGCGGGATAATGAGAGGAACCCCCCAAATCTTCAAACACCTTCCCCCATCCCTCCCTTCTTTCTGGCTCAGCTTTGCTCCTGATTGACTGCAGCTCTTCCCCACAGCAGCACAGGGAGATGGAAGTGGGGGCTGTGCTCAGTTCATCCCATGTCTCTGCTGCTGCTGCTTCCTTCTCCAGGGCAGGACTCCTCTCCTCTCTCCTACTGCCCCTGCTCCACTGTGGCCTCCATGGGCTGCAGGGGCACAGCTGCCTCCCCATGACCTGCCCCTGCAGGGGAATCTTCTCCAGTGCCTGGAGCACCTCCTGCCCCTCTTTCTTCTCTGACCTCGGTGTCTGCAGAGTTATTTCTCCCCAGTGTTCTCACTCCCTCTCCAACCAAACCTGCAGTTGTGCAGTTTTATCCCCCTCCTTATACATCCATTGTCCCAGAGGCTCTGATGGGCTCAGCTTTGGGCAGTGCCAGTGGCAGGTCCACCCTGGAGCCCGCTGGCATTGGTTCTCCTGGCACAAAGGAAGCTTCCAGCACCTTTCTAACAGAAGCCACCCCCAGCAGCTCTCCCTGCTGCCCAAACTGTGCCATGCAAACCCAGCATGTTCCCACAGTGCAGTTCAATATTGTGCAGGATGTGGGTGGGACTGTTGGAGTGACAGATCCTTCTCTAGGTGTTTGTGGTCAATGCCATCAGTGTCCAGGGGAACTGGGGAACCCCTGGGAGCAGAGCTGCTGGAGAGCCCGGGGTGGGCACTGCTGTGGGGTCAGGGTCAGGCTGGGCAGGCTGTCCCTGCTCTGCCAGCACCCCCGGAATGGCCAACGAGCCTGGGGACAAAGCACACCTCGAGGGTCTTAAAGGGACTGTTAGAGGAGGAACAATTGTAAAATCCATTTGTGTCTTCTCTGTTCGAAACAGTGCAGGAAAACATCTCTGGAGAAGGCTGCAGGCTTTTCCTCTTAGACCACTAGATATTGCAAGAGAGACACTTTACAAGGTAGAGATGGTAAAGATGACAATAGAGAAAAAAAATTGATCTTGAATGAAACAATAAAAACCAGTCTGTATTCTCAATGTAGCAGCAACGAGTATGAACATATTGCAAAACATAAAACTATTCCAGACCTTCCCTGGAATCCTTGACATTCATATTTATTTATGCAAACTACATTAATTTAAATTCCTTGCAGACAGGGCACATGAAAATTTTTGGAATTAAGTTTACTTTTGCAAGTGAATGAATTTGCTGCTCAGTATTAACATGTAAATTTACTGGCCTTCACTGATGGCCAGGAGAGTGGGAATGTCATTATTACTGGGAAGGAGCCTCTAAGAACAGAGAACCTGTATGTGTTAGAGCTGTCCAGTAACTGAAGACAGTTACATGCTTTATTTAGCACAGGAGTATGCTGTTGGTCTCTGAAACTGCTATATCTGCTAAACTTTCCCTTTCTCCTTTCTTTTTATAAGCAAAAGTACAAAAGTTGCCACCTTTTGACATGCTTTAAATTTAAATTTAGAAACATGTAGAGCAGGTCGGAATTCAGACAATGCTGTCCCACGTTTTGAGCATGGATTTTTTTTTCCCCCTTTCCCCCAAATGCAGCTGGGACATAAATTTCTGATTTGCCCAAAATGTAAGAAAGCTTGCAAGAGGAATGTTGTTTGCTTTCATACTCCCTCCTTTTGTTGTAAGTCATGTCCTTGCTGCTGGAACTGAGGGAATCAAGGACCCTCCACCTCTGTCCTGTCTTTTAACTCTTTATTTGATTGGGTTTGAGGACTTTAAAATAAGTGGGACTGTATTAGGTGAAGATAAATTAGCTAAAGAGGGGCCTGGATAAATCTAAAGCAGATTTTCAGGGTAAGACCAAGCTTCTTTCTCTAGTTGTGCTGGTTTGGGTTATGTTTGTGATAATGAGTGTCAGAGACTTCCTGGGGAAGAAGTTGCTGCCTTGGAAATGGATGAGCTGTGTGGGAAGTAGCAGGATCATGGCATAACTTTGTCAACAAATGGAATTCAGTAGAAGTTTTAGGTTCTCAGTTGTCATAATGAAGTATTTCTCTTCCCTCATTCCCTCAGTGCTGAGCTGACTTTAAGCAGCTCTTCAGATGCCCATTTTTCTTCAGGAGGATCAACACTTGAGAACTGGTACAGGATCAGAAGTGTGCAGTGCTGTGATCAATGAAGCCTGTCACAATTGGCAGGGTGGTGCTGAAAGAAGGGGGGATTCATTACTTCATTGTTCAAGTTTCTGAATTATGATGGTCCTTCTTCCCCTGCTGCATGTGGCAGCTGATTTTTCATGACAGGGAATCACATCCCACTGCTCTCAACACCCCTGTCTGAGAAAAAACAAAAAAATCCTACAGGAACTGAAAAATCAGTATCAGTTATTTCTTAGCAAGGGGTATGATTGTGCATGGGTTCCTGCAGAAATGCCAACATACAAGGAAGGCAAGGCCTGAGGGTAAACTTCCTTCCCCATTTTTTGTCTGGTGGTGTAAAAATGCTTTCAATATCCATTGTGCTGAGTAAGACTTGCAGGTAACAACATGTGTGTTCCCAGCAATTGGAAGCTGCTCTGCTGGAGTTTGACAAACGGGGAGAAGTGGCTCGTGTCATGGGTATTGACAGGATCAGTCACAGGGCTGTCAGGAGATTCAGAAGGGCCATCACAAGCAGAAAGATCCATGAGTGCTTGTGTTCATTCTCCCTCTCCATATTTCATTGTCAAGAAGTGGTCAGATGGTATTCCTGTGCTGCTCTAAAACACCACTGGAAATTCTCTTTTAGTTTGGGTATGAGCAGAGAAAGTGGCAGTAATACTTTCTGCTGCAGGTATTGATCAGAGTGGACATCAGTGCTCATTAAAAGGAGCTGTTCAGTATGAAAAACAGAGCTTGGAAAACAAAATTGCCTGGGGGCAGCTCTCTTAATGGACTTATTCCCACAGACTCATCTCCACAGGCACTGCCCTCTGTGTAGTGCTCATCCCAGTTCTGTTGCTGTTCAGAAAGCCCACAGTGAGGGGGGCACAGGTCCTCTCTCCCCTCCAGCTTTACTGAAAAAAGCACCATTTGAGAGAGCCACGTGAGCTGAGTGAACCCTACAGATGAGTATTGAGCATAGGTAGGAACCAGGGGCTTTCAGCAGTGAGTGTTTAATGTTAAAATGGTGATCACTGGGTTTCATCCGTGCATGTGCTGAATGTGACCTGATGTGTGATGGTATTTGATGCCTCAGTGCACAGCTCCAGTGTCATTTGCAGTGTGTGTGAGTCTGTGCATTGTGTACAGCTGTGTACACGTGTGCACTTCCCTCTGCAAATGTGATGAGGGAAAAGGGAACACACAGTCCAGGCAATTAGCAAAGCTGATTTAACACGTGTTCTGATAGTCCAGAGGAGCTCAAAAACTAGAATTTTGAATTGATCACTAAATTTGATCCCTACAAAGGAAATAATTAGAAGAACCTGGAAAGTCCTGGTCTGGCCATGTTTTCACCCTTAAAATACTTTTCTGTCACTGGCACCCAGATGGATTCAAAGGTGATCAGATACATCTTTTCTCATTTTTTCTTTACAAGTATTAGATTATCTAACAGGGAAACCAAATTTCTCCAACTTACTTAGTAAACTCAGACAAAGCAAAAAGTCAGCACCATTTTTATACATTTCTTTGTTCCTCATAGCCATAGTATTTATATACCTTGTGTATTACCACTGAATCCTCAAAAAAACATGTCTGTAACTTACCAAGGCTTCACAGAGAAGTAAAATTAATGTATCCTTAAATAATGCAGAACACCTATGCTAAAGTTGGGAAAAAAGGGCTGCCTTTTCTGAGCAGTATCCTTTTATCTTGTATAAAAATCCATTTTCCTCTCCACACTGTGGGAGTTAAATGTAAAGGGAGCCTAACACTGAAACTGGCTTAGACCTGGTATTACATGCTAACTAGTTTTGACCCATCCTACCTGTGTGGTTTTGGGGTTTTTTTGGCTTTTGGTGGGGTTTTTTTGATGTTATTATGATTCCAAATTATTACATAAATGTTCATTGCTGATATACATCCTTTTGTTTATAATGAGCTTAATCACTGGGGGTTTGTTGTTCACTGACCTGATGTTGGTGCTGTACCTGTGTGGTTACTTACAGGATACAACATGTTTCTCAAACTGAGGTTCATTAGAGGTATTCTGACTTTTGTCTGTTTAACAACTCTAGAAGGACATAAAATATTTTGAAAGGTGTAATTCCAAAGGTGGTACAGTGCAGCACAAGCCTGTAAGGTGGATCTTGAAAACCAAGGTATTGTTACAGTGTGTCATTATCTGGACATTTGTCACAGAACAGGTTTTCATAATCAGCTTCAAAGAAGGTGGAAGCCCAGATCTAAGCTTCAGGTTCTTCAGAAGTACTTCTATAACAGGAGCTTTGTATTCTCTGCACTTTGACCAGTAATCTCCACACGACCATTAAGGTTGAAATAAAGCTGCTTTCTCTATCTGGCAATGTAAGGTGAAACTAGAAAGACTGAATTTTAAATCTTTGATTCTATTTTATTCATTTAAATCCCTATTGCTTCCCTGAATTTTCCTTAATCTATCTCCTATAATACACCAAAATTAAAGGTGGGGCATAATTACCTGTGAAACACTGAATCCCTTTCAGTAGGTTTATTAAAGATAAAAAGGTATCAAACCTGAAATAGGTTAAGGAGATAATGGAGAATGCTGGACCAGCAAACCTCCTTTGTAGTTTGAATTCCAAATGAAATGTCATTAAAGGAGCCTTTTTCACAGCATTACAACAGTAACAGGTCCATGGTTGTCCCAGAGCACAGGCTGAATGCAGAATCTATTCATAATGCAGTTAACTCCTCCATCTCATGGTTTTACAAGTTATTGAGATTCACCCATCGTGCCTGTGGGAGCTTTAACTCCAACTCCTGAATCCCTTCTGTTTCCAGGCAGTCTGAGTAAATAACAGAGAGACAGAACGTGGCACTTGTTATCTTACAGTTCTGGATATAAATTGACATCTTGTAATGTATTAGAAATTTATAAACTTTTTACCTCTTTAAGACTCCTCAATTTTTGTAGCTTAGCTTTTTTAGAGGTAACCAGAGAGATTTTTGTAAGTTTTATGTAAAATTCATAGCTGTATCTAGTTTTTGTGGGGGGGTTTTTTTGGTGCAAGTAGGGAGGTACCTGAGTGTAAACGAGTATCTTCTCATTAATTTTTTCTCCAGATATATTAGAGAAAGCACCTTTAAGAAGATAAAGTTCTTCATTTTTTCAGGAAAGGGTACATTCTAGTTATTGTATAAGTGCAGGGAAGTGACTTGGGAGCACAGACAAGTCTTTATTGCAGGAGCCACCTCTCATTCCTCTTTCTGTCTTTGGAGAGTATGTCCCTCTTAGTTCTAAAAACCTTGACCAAAAGATATTGGAGAGATGTAATTATCGGACATTTTTACACCTACTACTACATATTTCATCTGTCTTGCTTATTCAAAGTCTTGATTTTTCCTATTCTTTTTGGCTTTTTTTTTTTTGTTCTAGAGAATCCTGTGAGTAGGTTTAGGAATAGGCACCACAGTGTCAGGTGGTCTTGCAAGCAGGAGGTCAGAGGAGTGAGCTGACACAGCCTTTTTAGCTGTGCTGCTTTGTGCAGAGCTGCCAGTTCTCCTGCCCTGGACATAAATTCCCACTGCTGGCAATGCTCACTCGCTTGTCAGGAGCAGGTTTCGCCGTTCCTTTTAGCCTGTGTCATGTAAGGTTCCTTTAAGCAACTAAAAAAACAGCCATAATCCATTTGATTTTCTGTCTTCCCATGAGGAAAACTTTTGACAGATGATAAATAGCAACTGCTGACAATCATCAATGTGGAGCTATCATGCTTTTACATTAAATACAAAAACAGAGTTGTAATGTCACCAGGGATAAGACTTTTGACACATAAGAGACAAATATATAATCCTCAGAACTAAATCACTGTTGGGATCTAAGGAAGTGCAACAAAGCACAGCTGCTTTTAGAATCTCACAAAGTCAAACTAAAGCTAACTTTGATATCTGGAATTGTATGCATGTTCCAATCTGGAATATCTTGCTGTTGAGCCATAAGCTGCTGTTACACATGCAAACATCAGTGAATGTGTGCACAAAGCAGAAAGACACTTTACAGCACTGTCTTGTTTAATTAGGGCCAAAAAGGGACCAACATCAGAGTAAAGAATGGTGCTTTCTGAGCCAGTGCTGAAGTGCCAGCTCTTTTCAAAGTAAAAAACCAGTCATGCCAGTGCCATTGAAGTGTTTTATTCTGTGCAAACTTATTTCATGCAAGTATTTTGCCCACTTACTCATAAAAGGAGAATTGTTAAAAATATAAATAGTAGCTTTAAGTACTTTGTGCTGGCTGGCAGTTTTAGCAATAAAATCTGAATCAGACTTTTGCCCGACTGAGTATTTCTAAAATTTTTCCTCTCTCCAGATGGGAAAGTACTGTCAGTGTAGTGGTACTTTTAGCTAAGTATCTCTTCTGATGTAAAGCACAATGTATTTTGCAGAGATTTTGAAAGCAGAAGTCGTTAATACATAACCCTGTTCTTATAACTGGCATTTGAGTCTGTGTTTATTTCTCATATACACTGTACAGCTTCTGTTCCATTCTTCACCAGCCAAAACCAGGACAGTGGGGAAAGAGAAAGTGGTTTGGAGAGAAATTGGATAGTCCTGTATTAACAAGAGGTACTATATAAGTCCTGTAGTATCAGCATAAAGCAAAGAGTAGGCCAGTTGGGTAAAACTGAATTCACATGGAAGTGCTAGCCTAGTTGAAACACGTGGGCTAAGGAAATTCTGTCATAATATTATTTTTTTAGGGGAAAAAAAAGACTACATAAGTTTATGTTATGCTTTTAATTATTCCATTCCACTTACACAAATTTTTATCTTGATTTGAAAATGCAGGAGGTTTAGAAAGAGCACTGTGTTCGTACCAAAGCACTTTTTCATGCAATGAAAAGTGCTTTTGAATGATGTTCTTGTAAAACGTAAGTCAGAAGGCAGCACCTTTATGCAGATGCCCTTTGATGCAATCATTTCCCTCCTCCTCCTCTTTAGCATTCTCTGTCTGGGGTTCTCTTGGGGTTTGTGGAGCAGCCAAACTGCGGGGCTGAGCTGGGGATGTCTTTGACACTGAGATTTGAGGCTGGAATGTTCTTTCACCAACGTGAGATGCTTCAAAACTTCCTAAGTCCCACTTGCCTAGAGGAACATGTTCCTCTAATGTCCGTAAGAGGAAATCCAGCTTTATTCCCATCCATGGGATTCTAGGCCATACCTGCTGTCCTGTGCTGTGACACAAGTTATAATAATGTGGAATTTCTCACTCAGCCATCCTGACTAACACAAGGGATTTTTTTCCTGGCTGATCTACCTCTGTTTCCTAAGGATCCCTGCTGTCCTGCATTATCTGGACAACCATCCCTGGTCCTAATTCAGGGACAGGAGTCGAGTGAGTTGCACAAACCCTCAATGCAACATTTTCTTCATGAAAATCAGTGCCCTGTTTGATGTAGATATTAATATGGTGAGATTGCAGTATCCTTTTTGCTTTTAACATATGGGAATGAAAATGTGGTCTGTGTATGAACTTCAGAAATGTGCTTTATGTCTGTGACTTCCTAGATGTTTTAACTAAAAATGTTTACATTGAGCCAGTAGAAAGGGAAGCTCAGGGAGATAGCAGTCAATGCCATTTGTATCTGTGAGCTGAAAGCTGCTTGCATTAGTGCTCCATCATGTCTTAATGTGACAGGCTTGAAGTTAAGACAAGAAGGAATCTATGGAATGGATAATTTAAGCAGAAGTACCCAAGTGTAACAGACAGCAGAGAAAAACTGTATTTCCAGCTTGGGAAGTCTCAGAGGAGGAGTATTTTTTTCATATAATAAACAGAACATCCACCATCAAATGTACTCTTTCGTCCTTCTGGGACACTGACCATTCATTTTAAAGGGACCTTGGGATCCTAATAGTGTGTTCAAAGTACCTTTTTCCTGTCACATTATCTGTTTGCAGATCTAAAAAAATTCAACTTTGAAATCCAGAGTTTCAGAAGGAAGTGTGTGGAGAATGACACGCAGTAAAAATATGTTCTGTCACTTAGAAATGGCTCAAAATGTCTGGAACCATGGAGATGCAGGGTGATGTAATGAACAGCTCTAATGAACACATCAAATACAAATGACAAATTTAAAGCTGAAATAGAATCCTCCTTTCTGCTGTTAGTTTTGGTGCATTTCTCTCCCAGGAGTGGACATATTACAAAAGCATTTTGACTTCAGAGGATCTAGAAGGAAAGTAAACTGAAGAAAAGTATATTATCTGCATATTTTCTCATTTTATTTTAATATAGGTGCTGAATACGTTGTTACTCTGGTTTAAATTTAGGAGAGAAAATATTTAAATCCTCGTCAACTCTACTAAATTCACGAGCTCCAGATCTAAATAGGTGTTTAGGTTTTTAAATTTTACAGACTGCCAAATGTGTATTTTTTTTTTCCTTTTAGCCTCTTAAGTAATTCTGAACCAGACAAAAACCTCAATGGATCTGTCTGCTGAGGGACTCTGGTCCCTCTGATAGGTTTTCTTCCTTCCATAAAAACACTGTAAGTTCACATGGTGAACATCAGACAACTCAGTTGTGATTCTGTTACAGGAAAGAAATGCTTTCTTTACATTTTTCATCTTTGTGCTTTTATTTTTCATCTTTTATGCTCTTGTGTACTCTCTGCTTCCCCATTACTCACTGCTTTCTTCCCCCACCTTTCCTCTTGGTTTGTAACACTTTCATGCAGTTCTTTTTCTGGAGGCTTCCCCCAGGCTACCCTTCATCTCTCTAGAAAGTTCTGTTCCCTTTCATTAGCATCCCTTTTATTTGATTCTCTGCTCCTTTATGTGTCCTACATATGTTTCAGTTCTAGTCCAGCTGCTTGGTTTTTTTTTTCTTTGGGGGCTGTTGTTTGGTGGGGTTCTTTTCCTAGAGTTGATTTTAGGAGCTTTGAGGGGTTAATTTTTCCCTGCATCTTTATGATGTCTCTGTTCTGCTGTTCTCATAAAACTTGTTCTGGTCCAAGTGCCAAATCTATCAGATGGTGCTGGTTTTTTTTAATCCAGGCATTATTGACAGAGGATTTTGGTCTGCCCTGACTGAGTAGGAACTAGTTAACAACCCTGAAAATAAATTGAATCATATCTACTGAAGGTGTGATCTAAGTTGCTTCAGCAACTTCCAGTGTAGTTACTTAGAATTAATATTAGAGGACAGAATGTTTTATATAATATCTTGTATTGATATATATCTATATAACATCTCACCATCAAGATGTGTTTTCAGATTTTTTTAAATACTTTAGTTTGTAGTGTCCAGAGGTTAAAAGACATCTAGTGATATGAAGTAGGTGAAATTGGGTACATTTTTCAAAGGTATTTAAGTGATTTCTTTTTTATAATGATGACTTTTTTTACTTGAAATGTTAAATATTTAAATACTCACTGATTTCCATGGTTGATCCTTGCTAGGTGCTAGTTTTAATATTTTGAATGCTTAAAAATCAATCTTTTCAGACCTAGTCAGACAACTTGACTGTTCAGACCTAGTCAAGGTGTCACACAAATTTTGGCACATTTTCAATTTAAACATTGGAATTAGTTGCATGTAGGAACTTCAAGGGTTTTATACTCTGTCTTTTTGTGTGTGAGCCTGTACATGTTGTAGGATACATGAAAAGTTTGTAGGCTGAAAACCTTTAAAACCTTCTTGAATAGTTGCAAATCTCTTCTGCATTTACCCAGAGTTTTCATGTGGCCTAGACTTTTTTCAGCTCCTTAAAAATCTAATGAATTATGAGCACAATACTAAGTATTTTTCATACAGGACTCTTGCTAAGTTAGTAGGATGTTTGCCTGTTAAAAGTTGCAGAATCAGACTTGATCAATAAAACCTGCTTTTGAGGACTAAAATAAACAGAACTGCTGCAGTGTGCCTTGGAAAAGTATTTCAGTGTCCAGCTGAATTACTGTTTGTACTTTCTAAAGTCTAATGTAACATTTTGCATGAGTTTGCTATCAGACTGCCATCAATCCATGCCCTTTCTCTTAGGAGGAGAGGTTACACTACGATGACTTGTAAATAATTTCTAAAAATTCACAAATGCTGAAGCTCACTAATCATTCTTCAGAGTGAATAACCATCCTCCCAAACCATAGGACATGCTGATGTCCATCTAGTGCTTTATTTCATCCTGTTGATGTCCTTTCTGGAGTGTAATGTGGTGATCAGAATTGCTCACAATATTTGACATGTGGCCTCAGTATTCTTTCATGTGATGCCAGAATGCCTTCCCTTGAAAGAATTTAATTCCCTTTTTATTCTTTCCCCCTACCTTATCCAATTTCTGGCTCTGAACTTTTGTTTGCATTTTTATTGTGGCCAAATATTGTGCATGATCATGGAAAACACTTTAAACTATCTTATTCCCACTTCCTTTTCCTGGTCTCTATTCTGTGTTGTGCTTTAATTTAGACTTGGGTCTCTGTGATTATTTTTGGTCCCTAGCCTCATTACCTTTTACTTCTTTACATGGAACTGCATAAACTACTTAGCATCCCATAAGCCTAATTCTCTCCAAATCATTATGACTTTGTTTGCTCTGTTCCTCTGTATTTACTACTTCTCAGCTCTGTGTCAGCAGCAGATTTAGCTACTTTTCAAAGGATGTCCTCCCCCAAGGTCGTTTCTCTATTAGCCCAATAAAAGTGATCCATGTGGGACCCCTTGCTACACTTTTCTTGTTTATGGAGGCCTTTTATGGGACAGGCAATTTTTCAGAGGCGTGGGGAGGAAGGCTGGTCTCTGAAACGTGCAATGCAGGTATCCTGCTCCCAGGGAATCAACTTCTGTGTCTTCCTGCTCCAGGGGCAGAGGGGAGACTTCCAGTGTGATGGAGGGACAGAAACAGAATTCTGCAATTCAGAATTCTTGGAACTTGGCCAATGACAGCCAAGGACTGTTTTATTAGTAAAGTTAACCATTAATTAGTCCACAGAAGGAAAAATCTGGTGATCAGTGTATCTGTGTGCCCAAAGCTCAGAGTACCTGAGCTACCCTGTGAGTGAGTTAACTCAGGCACTGGGAGCAGAACAGCTTTGGACAGATTACTCTTGAGATGGTCAGTGAAACAAATAGTTTATTTGTGCAGGACTCTCTGCTGCTCTAGCTATACCATTCCCTCTGCCATTTAAAGCTACCTCTTGGGGATTTTACTGTAAACTTATCCCTACATTTCAAACAAAATATGGAGAGGAGGAGAATAAAAACTCTAATTTTAAAGGAAGATGTAAATATGAACATAAGTTGTCCTACCAAGTAGGCAGGAAGAAAAACAGAGTTTATAGATAGGTTGACCTAAAAGAAAGACCCAAACTTTCAAAAGTTTAGGCTGCAGAACTGAAGGAATATGAACACAACAATGTAAGATAAAGTACTGAAGAAGGAAGGCGTAGTTTATGAAATTCAATCCTGATTGGATGTACTTCTGATTTTAGGTTTGTTATTAGAACATTACAGTAGCCAATGACTTTAACTTGAAACTCTTTGTATAAAGTTTGTAGTGTCCCATAAAGAAAGGTAATTATTTTTCACAACTATTTCAACATCTACTTGGTATGTTGTTCTTACCAACACTGTTTATACCTAGTGTCTCTCAATATGATTTGGTGGAGGTGATTTCATAGGAATAAGGTGATGGAGAATCTAGCCTAGGTGTCTTAGAACTGTATTCAGTTCCCCTGCAGAGTGACCCTTCTGGGTCACTTAGAACAGAAGTTGTCTTCTGGTGGTTCAGAGCCATCACAGGACTCCTCTGATTTAAGCCTGAGCAACCTCAGCGTGTCCAGGGACTAAATCAGAGGGAATTTAAAGTATTATGACATTGCACGGCTAAACTAATTCTGATTAGCTCAACAAAATTACTCCCAGTGTGATTTGCTTCCCTGTAGCTGAGCTGGGAATTTGGCAAACAGAACAAGCTGGAGAATTTACTGTATATCTCAGTATGGATGTGTACACTTCATGTAAAACAGCCAGGCAAAGAGACAGGATGGCTACAGAGGGAGAGCAGAAGGTTCATTTAGCTGAGAGCAAAATGAATTCTTTGCCTAAGTATTCCCAAAAGAAGGGTAAGGCAGCATTCCAGAAGCTGCAATACACACTCCTTGGGGAAAAGTGAAATGTTAAAAGGTTTTACCATCATACTAGAGCCGATAATTAGGCAATTATGACTATTAACTTTGACAGAACACCAGCCTTAAATGCATCAGATTCCAGAGTTTGGATGTAGATAGCTGGGGAAATAGTAGGGTGAGGGAAATAGTTTGGATGTGTGGGCAAATAGTAGGGTCTTTGAGTCTTGCTGAGAACTCGCTTCAGACAGGTTAGCAAAGAAGAGCTAGAAGGGGTGAAAATAATTCCCCTGCATGTGTAAGAAACAAAGAATGGTTCTGGAAAAGGCAGTGAGTAGGAAATTTGTGTTCAGTAAGAAGGTAGCTATTATTAGAAACATTGATACTTATTGCCTCAAAATCTACTTAACATTGCATAATTTTAGCAGTGCAGAATAAAGCTGGATACTTAAAACCATTGTTATGTTAGTTAACTATTTGGTTTTCCTCATGTTAATGGGAGGTTTCAGGAGCTATTTAATAGAAACAAACAAGATGAAAGACTCTCTGAATGCCGAAGTCTCCCCTCAGCAGTTGATTGCTGCATGGGTGGGTTCGGGGGGCATGTCTGCTCTGTCCCCGGGGCACACCAGAGCAGGAGTGTGGGTGGGAGAGAACAGCTTCCCCCAAACTGCTGGTACGACAGAGCAAGCAGTGACTAGAAGATTAAAGAGTGCTGTAAACTCTGCTCAGACTCTGTGCTGGTCCCAGAGCTGTGTGTGGGGATGGAGAAGGTTATTCCATGTCAGCAAATGCAGATCTCTGATGGCTCACATGGCTTAAGGCAGTTGTTTAGGAAAACCCCTGAGCAAAGAGATGCATCTGTTGTGCTGTGTCTCTGATAAAAATTACAACAAGACCTCCAAAGTTTTCACTCTGGCCAAAGTCAAAACTCATGTTCAGTTTAACTCACCTTTATGTTCAGTTCTTTGAATGTGTCTATTGATTTGAATAACAATAACATACACTTCCTTTTAGCAGTGTTTGTCAAAATTATAGGAGAAGGCCTATTTAGGCAAATAATATACAGTCATGATAAATTCATGAGACATAGAACCAAAGCAAAACTCTGTCACAGTTCCAGAATTAACTAACAATATTTGGCATTTCTGATAGGTTTTTTTCACGAGAGATTGTCAAGAAACTGTTTGGGAGGCTGTGTTCTGGGTTTAATGGCTCCCCAGAAATTTCAATCAGCTGTGAATTATCTCATCACTTCTTCCTGTTTCTTTGTGCATATTCTTGAGGAAAAACTAGGTCAAACTCTACTCCTAGATAGCACCTTTTGAAAATGAGCAGGAGTTATGTACAACCCAAATGAAAAATTTGGCTTTTGGTTATTCAGCTGAGCGCTGTGACAGCTGGACAGAAACGTGTTCTCAGCTACTCAGGGAAACCCTATTTTCTTAGTTTTGTGGAAAAGCAAGACATTTCTCTTCTCTCTTTGGGCTTATAAAGAGAACTTGGAGCAGTTTTCCCAGGTAGCAAATGGTTATTTTTCCGTGGAGGTGTTTGGGAGGTGACAGGGATCTCCTGGGTGTGTTCACACTGTGAACACTCATCGAGGGGAGACCCTCTCACCCAGCAAGGCTGGCATCCAACTGCTGGAGGGCATCAGCCCAGGGGGGAAATCAGTGTGCTGATACAAGGTATGGTTTAAACTTTCAGCTGTGTCATTGTACACTTACTTTTGAGTAGTGGGGTTATGGATCTGCAAGGTTAGAAAGCACACAAAGCAGATGAAGAGAGACATTGATGTGCTGAGACAGGGCTGAAAGGAGGTGCCTCTGTAATTACATGCTTGCAGGATCATCACATTTCTTTTGTGAGAGCTTAACTAACCTGGATCTTCTCTCCTTTGCTGAGTTCTGGGCTATGCTGCTGCTGAAAATGTCCAGCCACAGGATACACATGCTCTGAGAAGAGAAAACCCTGGGGTTTCTCTCGGGTTACCTACAGACATGCTCTATCCTCTTAGGAGGTCACCGTACCTTTCTATTAATTATTTTTCTCAGTGGTAAATTCATTTTACATTTTCCTTTGAAAATCTATTAAGATCTATGCATAACCCCCTCCCCCTTTTTTCCTGTTATACTGTAACAAGCACTGGAACAGGTTGCCCAGGGAAGTGGTGGAGCCACTATGCCTGGAGGTGTTCAAAGGCATCTGGATCTGGCTCTGGGTGATCTGGTTTAGTAGTTTAGGGGTTACAGAGGCAGTGCCAGGTGGATGGTTGGACTGGATGAGCTTAAAAGTCTTTTTCAGCCTTGATGATTCCATGATTCTAGAAGGCAGATAAATCAGAAAATGCAACGTATGATGCACAGAGATCTATTGAGGGTCTTTAATCCACAACAGGCTACATGGCTATAAACACTGCAGTCAATTTTAAATGCAAGCACACGACATAAAAAAACCCACAAACAAACAAAAACCCCACACACCACAACTCCCCTCAGACATAAAAAATTAAGGCGAACAAACAAAGCACCTAAAACAAACAAACAAACAAAAACCCCACAGAAACCAACAAAACCCACTGTGAAATCAAACAAAATACCCCTGACTTAACCAGTTTAACTTCACGATTAAAATAGCTGCAAGTTTTTGACTTCCCTGACACCTGGTCTGGTTTCAGGTTCTGTTACTACAGCTCAGCTCCAGCTTTTGCCTGTGTATGTCTGGCTGGACAAACATAAATAAGGGAAGGCTCCTTTGCCTGAGAGATGACTTAGCCTCTCTTGGTAAGGCCCTGTCAGCCCCAGTCCCAGACCTCTGTACTGCTTTAACATGGCACTGACAAATATAATGAGGGGGATCAACTATACTGTGTTTGGTAGAAAGCCTTTTGAATCAGTAATTAACTCATGTCACTTCAAACTTGTGCAAAATAGACATTCTCACCTGTGTGAAGAAATCTTCCTTGCTGTCTTGCTTTTGGGGATATCCTGTTTAGTTCTTAATTAAAAAATAAGATCAGCTAGAAGCAGAAAGAGATACATCAAGAGAAGCCTTCATATAATTAATGCCAGAAAACTGATTGCTCTCACAGATTCCAAAGAGTAGACCAATACCTTTGAATGAATTCCAAATCATCTCAGTATGGATTCTAGTCATGAAGGTTTCTACTAGAAATCATTATGGAATCTTTGATTTGCATTCCTCCTTCTGGTAAATCTATTCATAACGTGATCATTATTAATCAGGAACTATTTCCAAGCTTTGTCCTGTGTTCATGCAATCAGAAATTCATTTGTACTTTCTCTGCAACTGAACTTTGAATTGCTGGTGCTTTTTTTTTCTCCTTGCGTTCCTTGCTCCATTTCTGATTAAAATAAAGACAAAAGCTCATACAAGTTATTCTGTTGCAGTAAATCACTAGAAAAGTACACTGAGTGTAAATCCAGGGATCTGTGAGCAGAACAGCATGCTGAGTGAAATCTTGGACCTGACATGTGCCAGGAATTTCCATCTCCCCTCTTGCACTGTCTGGCCCTAAACTAGGAGGCTGTATCATCATGTTCCTGTTAATGCACCAGTGTGTGTAGCAACAGATACAGGGAACTAGAAAGGTTTGGCAATTGCAACCTCTCATTTTCAGTTGTTCTTGGAATACACTGAGGGAGTGAGAATGCAGCCACTCTTCTTTTTCCCAGTGGAGGCTCTGACATGAGCAATACAAAAGATGTACCTGTAAAGAAGTGCCTTCTGAGCACTGCTTTGCCTTCCTCAGTGTCACGGGGAACTGTCAGTTCTCTGTTTTATCATATTCTCCTTTATTAGCTCAGTTATATCCAGTCCTTTTTTTCCCTTGGGTCACTGCTCAGGGACTTGTTGTGGTTTAACCCCAGCCAGCAGCTAAACCCCACAGAGCTGCTGCTCATTCCCCCCCAGGCTGGGTTGGGTAAAGGTGGGAAAGCTCCCGGGTTGAGATAGAGGCAGTTTACTAAAAGTTGTGCCTGCAGGCAAAGCAAACCAAGGAATTGATGGACTGCTTCCCAAGGGAGGGAGCTGCTCAGCCACCTCCAGGAAAGCAGGGCCCCAGCACAGGGATGGTTACTTGGGAAGGCAAAAGCCATCACTGCAAACATCCCCCTTTCCTCCACCTTCACCTCTGAGCATGATGTGTGGTGTGGAATATTCCTCTGGTCCCTTGGGCTCAGCTGTCCCAGATGTGTCCCCTCCCAACATGTGCCTTCCTCTCCTTCTTGTCAGAGTGACAGCAAAGACCCAGAAAAGGCCTTGGCTCTGTAAGCAAAAAATAAAACATCCCTGAATTATGAGCCCTGTTTTCATCACAAATCCAAACACAGCCCCAGAGCAGCCACTGCAAAGGAAATCAATTCTATCCCAACAAAACCAGCATGGACTCTGTTCGCCTTTTTTTTTTTTTTCAGGTGCCCAACTAACCCAATTATTTGATTGAGGAAGAGTATTTTGTGGTAGATTTATTTCCTTTGGGTCTTCTGGTTTTTGTAGTCTTTTGGAAGGTTTTCACTAGAAGTCATATATGTAGCACTGCTATGTGTAACGCTTCAAGTATGTAAAAAATGAGATCACTGAGATGAAAACTCTTTTTTTCCATTTACAGTGGAAAAAGAGGCAAATCTGAAATCCTTGCCATTATTAGAAATCTGTATGTACTGAAAGGGATGTGATTTCAAGGATACTTAAGATTTAGTTTTAGTCTTAAAAGAGGAAATAAGATGTCTTGGTTGAAATCACTGGCTGGCAATCACACTTTTCAACATTTTACCTGAAATATTTTCTTGAAGACAGCTTCTAGGTCTCACTTCTGAAGGAGTAAATGCATGCAGTGATGATGACAAGCAAAAATCCCCGAAGGAGAAGATGAAAAATGAGTGTGCCTAGTTTACATTGTTTCTTCTATTGCAGAATCCTGGCAGGGAGATAGTTATTGGTTGTTGGATGAGATAAGGAGTGTTGAAAACTTTAGTTGATTATGTCTGCCTCCACCATCAGTTGTCTTTGTGACATCAGGTCTGTAATAACAGATGTTTTAAAGGAGACAGTATTGGTCCAAGGAAACTGAAATAGGTTGCTTAAAAAATACATTTCCCTCTAACTTTGTTATACCACTTTTACATTAAAATATGTAAGTTGATTATAACTGTGTGGGTGTTGTAACATATGCCTTTCTTAACCACCTACAGGTGGTAATATATCACCCCTGTCTCTGGGTCTCTAGAGAATTTCACTAATTACTTTTCCAAAAATACAGGAGGTCAGTTGTCTGCTACCTTTTATTACTACTTACTGGAGCAACAGCTTTGAACAGTTGTCTGGAAAAAGAAAGAATGAGTAAAGAAGTTTAAAATTTGGAGGGAAATATGTTTTTTAAGTACTTGATCCTTGGTTCAAAATGTAAGCCGTAAATGCTGCAGGAAGCAATATGGAAAATACAGTCATTGAGAGAAAATGGGAAAAGACAGGCTGGGGTGGAGAGGAGAACATTCAGTTTTACCTCCAGGTATCCTGCATGCTACGGAGGAGCCTCTTTGTCTAGTGGATAGGCAAATGTAGCAATAAAATATTGCTATTTATGGTCATATAAACAACCAGTGGCAAAAATATATGAAATTTCTATTGTTGCACAGCTTCTGTTTCAAATTACATTAGTAATTTTTAGATTTACCTTTGTGCTTCAACAAGAGCTGAAAGGCAAACTAAGGGACTGGGTTTCACCTTGGGTTTGGTTTTGTTTGTTGTTTTTTTTAACCAATGATGTAAAGCTGGTTCTCATGTAGGAATGGATCACTGTGTTACAGTAGAAGGAAACACCTCCCTCTTTTGACAAAGAGGGTCTGTAAGGAGAAAGTACTTCCAGTCTCTCTTGCTCCACAAAGCCACGTGATTTTTGGTATCATATTCTGCCAAGTTGCTGGTTGCACACTGAGGCTGCTGAGGAAACCCTGGGAGGTGTTGGATGTCCTGAGCAGCAGCCAAAGGATCTCTGCCCTGGGCAGGGAGTGCTGGGGCTGAGCTCTGGCTCACACCTTTCTGGCCTGGGGTGTGCATTGCTGAGCACTTCGGGGGACTGTTTGTATAATTAAGGGTTTAGAAACTAATATAGCTTTTCAGTTGGTTTCTGTGAAAATACTGGGAACACAACACTGATGTTATACCTGTATAGGAGACACACCAAAATATTCATTAGGCAGCAGTTTAGGGCTCTGCACTGCACAAAGCATAAGTAGGGAAGGGATTCTGCTGTCCCTCTCAATATGTAGATTGGATTAAGCAACCTATAGATGGTGACCAGGGTAAATCCCATCCATATGAATGGGTCCCTAATGTAATAAACATACCATGCTGGAGCCTCAGCTAATGTAAATGAGACTGGTGGCTCTGCTGATTTACACCAGCTGAACATTCACCCATATGTTCAGTAGTAAATATTTGTTAGATCAGCCCATAAATAATATTTTATTTGCAAGTGTACATGGACACAACCATCCAGACTCTAAATGAAGCTTAACACATGAATGCTGAAAAGGTTTCTCCTGCAGGGGCAAATAGGAAAATATATTTTTGAAAACAAGTCAGTGTTACTGCCAACTTCCCTTGTCTGTCTTTCATGCTGATACATCAGTGTATCTCCAGCATGAGAAGAATCTCTTTGTTAAGGTTACTCTGCCCCCTTTTATTATTTGACGTTTTTAGAAATGTAATGTTTGTGATTGTTAAACTCAGGATCACTTAGAGTGACTGTAGTCTCCAAAGAGCTGATGCTGGATTTGATGGGAGCAGTGACTTATTATCTGTGTCACCTGTCAGATGTGTCAGGCACACAGAACCCTTCAGATACTCATCCAGTATCACACCAGATTTGATAATGGAGAAATTAGCTGAAACTTGGGAACAGTAAATCGAGCCTTAAGTCTAGAATGTGAAATAATCAACTTAGCTGCTGGTGGAGATGGAAAATGGTGTGGTTATTCCCCTTTTCTGGCTTTTTCTGTCCTCAAACATTTTCCAACCTTTCTGACTGCAGAAGGCTCAGTCATGGATGCCACCAGTCCAGCAGAGTTTTACAGTCTCTGTGTCTCTGACAGCTAAAACCATTGCCATAATGGCACTGCTGACTCCCATCCAGCTTGCCATGACCAGGACCCCCAGCCCCCTTTCCCCAGCTGCTCTCCAGCCCCTCATTCCCAGTCTATCCACACCCCCAGGGCTGCCCCACCCCAGGGGCAGAATCCAGCCTTTGCCATTGTTCCCCTTCCTGGGGTTGGTGATTGCCCAGCTCTGTAATTTGTCCAGGTCTCTCTGCCCTCACAGGAGCTGGCAGCTCCTCCCAGTTTAGTGGCATCAGCAAGTTTAAAATGTTAGGATTTGGGGTTCCAAAGTCTGCTTCACCACTCCTGTCTGTTGTTGTGTGTTGAAAAGAGGAGGGAAATAAGTGAGCAGAAAGTATTTCCACTCAAATCTGACTGCATTGCAATTCTTCCTGTACAAATGTAAATTGACTCCATAGTTTAGAAGGTAATAAAATTTTAGAGGGCAGTGACCCAACTCTCATTTAAATTTGGACTCCTTTATATTACTTGGCAGTAAAGGGACTTTAAATTGGGTGCAAATACCTTTACTCTTTGAACAATATTGGCATAACCTGCACATAAAAAAAAAAAAAAAAAAAAAAAAAAAAAAGAAAAAAAGTAGTTACCAATGCATCCAGAGACCTTAAAACACAAATAAAGTTTATCTTTGATATATTATCTTAGAATGAGCACAATGGTTTTTTACTTTCTTCCCTCCCTCAGGAATCATAATATATTTTTCCAAATTTCATATTTGTAGTTATTGATAGAAAAGGGAACTTTTTCACCATGTAGGACAACAAACAGCAGAACACCAGCTTTGTTTGTCATGTTTGGATTGCCAGATTTATTCTGTAATCTTTATGATATCATGTAGGCAGTGAGATCTGTTGTAGGCAACTCTTTTCTTATTTGGTCTGACTAGGAAGTCTGTGTTTTCCATCAGGATACATTTGCTAAGGGAGCACTTTTAAAGGTTGTGGGGATGGAGATACAAATGAGGGGAAGTTGTGTTCGCATGGTCTGGACTGGTGATAGTTTGGATAATTTGATAGTTTGGATAGTTTGACTAATATAGAAAGGAAACTCTTCCCAACCCCGAGTCGTTCTGCTGAAGATGCACGCTGCTAGAGGATCAGAATTGTTCCTGCTAGAGGATCAGAATTGTTCCTGCTAGAGGATCAGAATTGTTCCTGCTAGAGGATCAGAATTGTTCCTGCTAGAGGATCAGAATTGTTCCTGCTAGAGGATCAGAATTGTTCCTGCTAGAGGATCAGAATTGTTCCTGCTAGAGGATCAGAATTGTTCCTGCTAGAGGATCAGAATTGTTCCTGCTAGAGGATCAGAATTGTTCCTGCTAGAGGATCAGAATTGTTCCTGCTAGAGGATCAGAATTGTTCCTGCTAGAGGATCAGAATTGTTCCTGCTAGAGGATCAGAATTGTTCCTGCTAGAGGATCAGAATTGTTCCTGCTAGAGGATCAGAATTGTTCCTGCTAGAGGATCAGAATTGTTCCTGCTAGAGGATCAGAATTGTTTCTGCTAGAGGATCAGAATTTTCTGCTAGAGGATCAGAATTGTTCCTGCTAGAGGATCAGAATTGTTTGTCTACTAATGTTGCTTCTGAGTGCTACATAAATACTCCAGACTGAAGCTGATTTTATTCCATAGGATCCACTGAGCAGCCATCAGATGGTTTATCTGTGCTGTAGTTAAAATTTGCAAGGGAACTATTTTCAAAGTTAAAATATCAAAGGGTTTTTCACAGCCTTCAGAGAGATCTAAACTTCAAGTATTATTTTATTTTTGCTGGCCTTGATGTGGATCCAGAACCTCAGTTGTTAACTTTGAAACTGGTTTCTATAGTTCAGAAATGTTTCTGAAACTTTACATGGTAATAAAAATGTCTTACAACCTCAAATATTAAATAAAACACTTTTTTTTTATTGGTCTGGACCAAATACAAAACCTTATGCCATATGTTGAAAATGATTTCTTCAATTTGAAGTGTTATACTATGCTATTACTTGTAGCATTTAATTAAAATTATTGGTTTCATTTGAATCAAAGAGGATACAGATGGAAAAACTATTATATCACAGAGCACATCTCCCTGTTAAAGCAGTAATGTTCTATAACAACAAGGTGGTCCATATTATTCTGTACTACCACGGAGATGAAAAGAAAAAATGTACTATAACAGCTTATGTGTTAATCTGTGTTATGAGATTGCTGTGATTTTGTAATCAACTCTATTAAGGTTTAGTTTTATTTTTCTTTTCTTTTTAACAGACTACCAGGGTATAAAAATGTATTTGAGGAAAAAAAAAATCCATTTCATGCTGTACATTGTGTAAATGTTTGGCTCCAAACAGCATTTTAACAGATCTCATCAGAGAACTCAGTTACAGACCTCAAAGATAGTCCCAGGCTACAATCAGTATCAAAAATCAGTCTCTTTTGAAGTACATGGATTTTTAGATCTTTGGCCTTGGTTGATGTCTCAACTAAAAGTTAAAATGTTTGAGTAGAAATTCAAATATATTTCATCAGATAACCTACATATTTATTACTCAATAGATATTTTTTATCATCTGAATGTATTTTGAATAGAAAACTCTGACATTAAGTGCAGCATAAGTAAAACATTAATATTGTGAGACACTTTGTTTTATCGTAGATATTTCAGAGGTATGCAAACTATTTATGATTCTCTTTAATATTATCACTGCCAAAGAAATTTCTTTAACTTAAATCAGTTATTTCAGACTTCATGTGGAATGAGAAAGAGAATGGGGACCTTTTGCACTTTGCATTACAATTCTAATCACATTTGTAATACACTATTTTATGTTACATAAATATTTTCCTTGAATTAACACTTCTTTATGGAGACAAAATATTTCCAGAATTAAATTAAAACCAGACAAGAGTGTGATCCAGAAAGCCTTGCAGGAAGATCTGCTTATGGGGATGTGCTTTGTCCTGATGTGAGCTGTCTCAGCCTGATATGGGCACTGTCCCAGTCCAGTGCAGGGAATATACCAGGGCATCTCCTTCAGCCCTGCAATTATAATTTAATTTCATTAATTTAATTATAACAATAATAATTTAATCTTAAAATACCTACAGGTCTCTTATTTTAGGTATAAGCAAAATATTATTTAACTGGGACACATTTATTTCTGTAGAACTGCAGTGTTTTTTTTGTTAGGGGTCCAAAATAACCGTGTGTGAGGTACAGTCTCCCCCAGGGCTTATAATGTACAGTGAGGAGGTGTTTGAACTTGCTTTGTTGGTGTGAAATTTACCTCTGTCACACCGGAGAGACCTGAGCCAGGCAGAGATTACACACAGTGTTTGAAGAGAAGAAAAGGTAATACATTTTGCAAATAACACCTCTCTATGGGGGGGCTTAAGTGCATCCTACATATTGGTTAGATAATACAAACTAAAAGTAACTTTGCCTCTCTTTGTGGGCAAGGTGGGAGTGAGCTGAGACTGTGAAAGAAAAATATAGGAAGGGAATAAACATTTTCTGTGAAATTAAACCAAATACAATTGAAACTACAGGGAAAATCACCAGTTAAAATATAATAAACAGTCTTGAAGTCTTTAAATTCCCCCAGGAAGGGATTGTTCTGTTAGAGGAATTCAGTATTATTAAGTGGAATTCACCCGACAGGGCAGGAAATCCCCTGTAGGACAAGCAGAAGTTTAAAGCTCAAGGCTGTGTATTGAACTATGTGCTTTTCTGTTAAAGAGAGATTATTAAAGTAAGGGAAAGATAAAGCAACAGCACTTCTCTCGTTATCCAGGCATGCTGTGTCTCCTGCTTTTGCCCCTCATTAGTGGACTTATCACTTGCTTAGCCACTGAGGAATTGAAAATATTTCCTTCTTACTCAAAAAAAAAAAAAGAGAAAAGAGGGGGAAAAAAAAGTTCCTGCTTAATAAACATTGTAGGATTGATTGAGAAGTCTGACAAGGTGAACATGCAGGTGCAGTGCCAGTGCTGATAGAAAGCATGAATGGGACAAAGATGCCCTTGCTGGACTTGCCTGGCCCTACCCCAGGGCTGGTGTGAGCCTTTGGTGCAGTGTGGTGTCTGGGACAGGTGTTGTACATGGCTGTCCACGTGTGTGACATGTCTGTTAGCACAGTCATTGGCACCAGCATTGGCAGAAGAGGCTGTCAGACCTTCCCAGTGCCAGGGTAGGAATGGCCCTGGAAGGAAGGGCTCTGGGACAGGGAGAAGCAAAGGCCAGAGACAACATCTGGTACAAGCAGTGATACAGGGAATGGGGAAAACAGTGTGGGAGGCAGAGGCACAGCTGCCTTGCTGCCAGGCAGAGTGGAAAGCAGCTCACATGTTGGATCTCACCCCCGCCCCCTGATAGGGAAGGAAAAACAAAGCAATCTGCCAGAGCTGCTGAGCGGATCAGGGGAAGGAAAGCAGGTATGGGAATGGAGATTCAAGGAGCTGACATGTAAAAGCCTGAGACAGGTACCTGCAGAGGAAGGAAGGGCAGAGTTGGGAAAACACAAATTACGTCCATGTCTATAGAAGGACTTAGGAAGGTTAAGGCAAATCAACTGAAATGGATTTGGCCACGTGCATTTTCTCATTCTGGAGTAAAGCAGCCATAAAGTGTAGCTGCACTTCACACAAGAGTGGGAAGACTGGATCTTATGCGTGTCGGCTTCAGACTTTCAGCTGAGCTGCCTTCCCAGAGTGGCCTGTAGTCAGGAATTACAATGTGAGTAATTCCAAATTGCAGTTTCGAGTCCCTCCTGCAGGGAGTGTCAGAGGTAGCAGTGTGCCAGGCACAAAGGGGATGCAAATTGCCCAATTAGACGTCATTTACTGTTGAAGAAACTCTTGCAACAGCAACAAAATGCAGCACAAACCATCCTGCCGTGTAAGAGGGCCAATTCAAAATCTATCCTACAAATGCATCTATAATATACTTGACTTTTCTGTTTATTTATTGGGGCTCTGGAATTCTTCAGGTTCTCTTGAAACATGCAGTTCCAAAACATAAAGTATCCCTTCTCCTAAGGTGTGATGGATAGGAATGTAGATAAGAAGAGTGTCTTTATTTCCCATCCCCAGTCACATGGAGCACTCAGGCATCAATTATAGATTTTCCCCTGAACTGCAGCTCAGGTCGGTGTCACTTTGGTGGAGACTTACACTGTGCATTGGCTGATTTTTCATCAGTGTGGTGAAAAGCAATATAAAACCACGGGACTGTATTTGAAAATTAAGTGTCACTGGTCTCTAAATAACCAGTGTAAGTGCATTAGAGTACAAGCACTCTTGTCACCCCACGTTTCCTTCCAATATCAGAGGGAAATGATAAGACTGAGCATATTGCTAAAGGTGTGGAGCATCATTTAGTTTCAGGCTGAGTATCTTTATTTTATTCTGTCTAGCCAGTTGCAGCCAGATTTATCTCCTGTGCCCTGGCCTAATGGTGGAGCATGTGAATGTGTTCCTTCTCTGCCCTCTGAAAAAATCTCACCCACTAGTGAGAGAAATAAATTGTTCCTTCTCTTGGAAGCCTTATATCTTCCTATTGTGGTGTCTGGCTGCTTTCTGGAAGTAAATTGAGTATTGCCACTAAAGCCTGGTGTGTGGGGGGCCTGTTTTCCTCTTCACAGATACCTCTTTAAGAAACATGTATGTTCTGTATCAGGCCATACTGTTGTGTTGTCAGAGACAGGATTCATGCAGAAGGGGATGACCAGGTGTTCATTTAGTGTTCAGAAATCTCACTGGTGTGTCTTGCTCACATCCTGAGGGTTAACATTGTTCCTAATTTTGGTATCATGAAGTAATTCTCCTGGAGATCAAACTGTTCAGGGCAGATGTGTGGGTCTGTTGTGACAGCCTTGCTCAACAGCAGGAGGTGAGATGCTTGTCCTAAAACCACCCAGTAGATGCAGTAGACTCCTTCCCATCACAGGAATATAGGATACCTGTTCTTTGAATCTCCCTTCCTTTAGAGTATATAATTTTCAATTTTATTTTATTTTTAACTACAAAAATTAGTCATGAGTCGGAGAAGAAGTTTATGATGTGTGGATGTGGAGCACTTGTTCCATGGAGCACCTCCAGACTAAGCAGCTATTATTACATGATTGCCTGAGATTTTGGGGGACTATTTGATGATCTGTGTGACCTCTTCTAATCTTATTATAATCATTGTTGCTCTCTCCTTTTCCGTGCTTTTTGCTGGTTGCTATGGAGACATCCTGCTCTCCCTTCATTCTCGAGTGGGAGAGCAAGCCCAAGCACTGTCTCTGGTCTCCCTCTCTTTCTCACCTTTCTCCCTCTCTCACACTCTGATTGTCACTGGGAATCACATCAGCTCCTCCTCTCCCTCTCCAGAAGGAGCAGTGATGCCCTCTGAGCAGCAGTGTGTGCTCCTGCAGCATTTCCCACTGTTCTGGGAGAGCAGTGTGGCAGCACAGCCCCCCCAGAGCCGGGTGGCTCTGCCAAGGCCAGGCTTGCCCTGCTCACACTCAGCTTGCCCAGGAGCTGTGCTGCAGCCCTGAGGAGCCCCAGTGTGACCCCCACGGTCTCCTTTGGCTGTGCTCCCACAGAGCAACCCTTGCTGATGGGCAGCAGCAGGAACACTGAGCACTGGGTTAGTTTGCCACTGCAATAATTAGGGACTCTGGAGCAGAATGGCATCTGAATGTTTATGGTTAATTTAGAATGAGAAAATCAGATGCTTTTAAACACTGCAGATTAAGTGCGAGTTGTTTCCAGGGAATGTGTTAGGAGTGCATTTAAATTTGTTTTTATTGTCTGTTTTGTAAATTATATTCCTTTACAGGATAAATTGAGTGGATTAGGTATGGAATCATCTGTAATTAACTGAGTGCTAGCTACTTAGGAGGGCACATACAGCTTGTGTTATTAAACAGCATCATGTCAGATTTAATGGATGTCATTACAGAAGTACCTCAGGGATCTATCCTTGGACCATTGTTATTTATGATCTCTGTAAATGAACTGACAAGCCAGTGCACTGAGTGCAGTGTTTGTTTTTATTCTGATGGCACAGTCATGACCTGAGCTTGCAGTTGCTAACTGAACTTGAAACTGCCCTGTAAGTGTTTCTGAGAGCTCGGCAATGGTTAATTCTCAATGAAGTAGTTTTAAGTAATGCTAAGGCAGACATTCTGGCTACAGGAGTGCTGTGCTAGGTCAGGCTACTGTTGCTGTTAAGCAAATCTAAAAATTCTGCACAGTGGAGGGGGGAAATAAAATTTATGAATCCCCTATTCTGTACAAAACTGACACATTTTGTCTTTCACATTATATTTTTTTATCATGAACAGAGAAGATTTTCTAGTTTTTGTTATAATATCTGGTATACTGTTGATTTTGTAAGACATATAGTTGCTAAATATGAGTGCAAAAGGATTCAGAAATTAATTAATGCAAACATTTTAATTTACATTGTGCTGGTTTGTAATTTTCTGTTCATTTGGTGCTTTGAGGTTTTTGTGTGTGTGTTTTCTCCTCCCATTTTTATCAGAAAGAAAAACAGCGTGCTCCCTTTTCAGGTATTTGTGAATCTCAGTGCTGGAAATCTTCTTTTGATAGTGCAAATTGCTTTTTATTTAATGATAGTGATATGACTTATATGGATCATCTGCTGATGTATCACCTCTTGGGAGAAACAGCCTGGAGGTTAGGCCCAGATTCTGCTCTTGGGTTTGGACTAAGTTTACCCTCGGGGGCAGGAGGCAAGTTCTGACAAGTCTTTATTTCCGCCTATAAATTGAACTACAAGGCACCAGAGACACAATGAGGAAGCTGAGCTAATGCTGCTGCTCTGGAAAATTGTGTTAGTGGCTCTGGTAAAATTGAGGGTCTGACATGGCAAAGGGAATTCAGTGTACAATGAAAATGACTGAGCAGAACGGGTCAGAAGGTGACTCATTCAGTAGAAAGTAATCATCAGAGTATCAGCATAAGTGGCCTGTCCATAGGCAAATGAAAAATGCCTGGTGTTGCTTTTGATGGCTCTGCTCTGCCTGCCTGGGGGTTGGTGGGTCACTGTGCTGGGCTCGGGGCTCAGGACATCGTCCTGGCTGTGTGCTGGGCTTGGGACTGGGCTTAGCTGTGTGTGCTGGGCTTGGGACTGGGCTTAGCTGTGTGTGCTGGGCTTGGGACTGGCCTTAGCTGTGTGTGCTGGGCTTGGGACTGGGCTTAGCTGTGTGTGCTGGGCTTGGGAGTGGTCTTAGCTGTGTGTGCTGGGCTCAGGACATCCCCCTGGGTGTGTGCTGGGCTCAGGACAGCTGCCCTGCCCCGGATTTGTGAGCACAGGAGGCAGTGGCTGCACCATTCCCAAGGGCACAGCTCCTCTCCTCACACACACCCCACCCC
Organism: Pipra filicauda; assembly: GCF_003945595.2. Lineage (NCBI taxonomy): Eukaryota > Metazoa > Chordata > Aves > Passeriformes > Pipridae > Pipra > Pipra filicauda. The sequence goes on from NW_024104498.1 coordinate 499,698, forward strand.
TGAGCACCTCAGGGGAGGTGTAAAAGGCCTTTATCGGTCCCCATCCAGGGGGATAATCTTCTTTAGCTTGTACTGGTCTCAGAAACATGATCTCTCTGATTGTTTTCATTTGCACTGGATTTCAACGCTTCAGCTGCCAAGTGAAAGATGAAGCTGCTGAAGAGACTGGGAGTACCAGTTCTGTGACAAAGCAAGGGTTTTCTCTTCATGTTTCCTCACAGAGAAAAAGCTCCTCAGTGTGTAGGTGCAGTCTTGTCTGGCACTCATTCAGACAAACCCATTCTGCATCTTACTTTTCCCAGGCTCTAAATGTCGTCACTGTTTAAGAGAGATATATTGTCCCAATTCATTTTTTTATGCCAGTTTAGCACCGGTGTAAATGTGACATTTTAGCATTAGTGTCAGTTTGACTTTTTAAGTCCCCAGTGCAGTGCAGAGTTTCAGTTTATGGTGCTGTTCAGTTTGTGACATGCAGAGCTGGTCAGTAGTTGATGACATGCATCGTGTTCTGATGTTGTCTGTAACACATGATGGTACCCTTTTGGAAAAAAGCCCAAACAAACAAAAAACCCAACACCCCCCCCCACCAAACAACAAAAAGGATGCATAAAAAGAATGTGGTTTTATTCTTTTAAAACTATGAAAGGATTATTGAAGCTCTTTAGATGGTTCTGTTGGGCTTTTGCCATGAGCTGGCCATCCAATACCTACAGGAAAGACAGAAACTGGAATCAATTCCTTTCTTCTGAGATGACAGCTATAGATTTTTCCTTATTCTTAATCAGTAAATACTATAATATCTTCCAAATGTGGCTCATATGGTTATTTAAAGCAGAACAATGGTTGTTTTAATACGGTTATTGTAGCCATACATTTTGGTTTTATGAGTTTTTATATAGCACTATTACTTATATGCTAATCTTAAGGATATTGTTATAATTTGTTTTACGTGTTAAGTATTACAGAGGCAATTGCTGTATCACTATAGTTAAAGGTCTTATGAGCATCACATCTGACAAACAACTGCTTGCTGCCAGAAGCCCAGTGAAACAGTTACACCCAGGGATACAAATCACCTTTGCAGATGGTTTACTTACAGTTTCTCCAGGCAGGGAAAACCATCTAAAACGCATTATGTAGACAGACTGGAAATGTCTACATTCATGTGCTTGTGTGCTTGCAACACTTGCAAGATGTTGGACAAAGGGTGCTCCCCTCCCATGGCAGTCACAGGCACGTTCTCCACGGTTGCTTTGCTCTGCTGTCCATCAAACATCTGTGTCATTTTATCCCTTTTTGTACTGGTCCTGTGGAAGGGACACGAAGCTGTGCATGCTTTGGAGGTTCCTTGGTTTTTTTCTGTGTCGTGCTCGGTGCTTTATTTTATTTGTCTCGTTCTAAAAGCAAAGTGATACATTTCCTTTGAGAGGGACACTCAGAGGCAGCAGTGACAACTTGCTTTTCTAGGCAAAGTCCTACAGGGGCATTAATGCCAGTAAGTCCTGTGACAGGAATACATTCCTCATCCTGGACATTAATGACATATGTGCTTTGTCAAGTGCTGGCATCAGGCTCACCAGGGACCCAGATGACAATGACTTCTTAATTTTTGCTTGTGTCTCTGGGAGTGACAAAGTGTATTTCTGCCTTTCCTTTACCATTTGGAGTTCTGTGAGACAAACAGAATGATTTGTTGCTCATGCTGACTGGCTGGGAATTTGTTATTGTTATTGTAAGGATTGCTGTTGCTGGGTGTTTATTTGCAAAGATGGTAGACCTTGGGAGCCATTCAGAAATGAAGGGCTTATTTGGTGAAACACAATGCACTCAGGAGAACTTCACAGACACAGGCCTGTTTCAACGAAACCATCTCACCAAAAGAACCAGGAGCACCTCACAGACAGTGTTATAGTAATCAGCCAGGAGATTTTTTTCTCTTCCTGAATGACTATTTAAGCCCATGTGTGCATTTTTTTCAGAGAAATTATTTGAATTCCTATGAGCAAGACAACATTAAATCATATCGTCCTAATGTAATGTTTTATTTACTGAATTCGTAGTTAAAAACCATGAAGGGAATGACAAACACTGCTCATTTCACCTGTGGGATTTTATTTTGAAGGCTATCTGACCTAGAAAACATTGACTGGAACAGAGCGGGGAGTTGACATAGATAGAAAATTGTCCTGGCAGGTTTTTCAGAGGAGGGATGAGCAGCCAGGTTTGCTTACCTGTTATGCTCTCACATTGTGCTGTTGTGTTGTGCTGGGCACTGCCATGCCTAATAAGCATTTGTGCTGTTTAATTTTGAAAAATTAAATGCCAAAAGTCAGGTTTTCCAGGCTGAGTCTCCTAGTGGATGAGGTCTAAGGACTCCTTAGGATTCCACACTTAAGAAGTAATAATCTTCAGAAGCGGCAGTTTTGTGTTCATATCCTGCCTAAGTCCTCTAGGACACAGTGCTAAATTTTTAGGCACTCTACAGTGTGTGGTCTCTTCAGCTAATAGTTTCAGTGATATCAAAACATCTGTGTGTGAATTACTGAAAGGAAATTAAATTGAATTATAATTATCACAGCCATTTATCCCCTAAATTAGTTATCTAGCTATTTGCAGAGAGGTCAAGAAGCCAATGTACTGAACAGTAACTGGCAGTAAGTGCCTTACCAGGGCAAATTATAATTGCTGATGATATTATGGTGCCTGTAGACAAGAGAACAGGGATACTGCAGAGCTGGCATGATTTTAGTGTAGGAAAGGAGCCCTGAGAATGGTGGCAGTAGGTGATCTCTAGCAGGAAAGTGGCAGAACGTGACAGGCCCATTTTGATATATTTGGGGCTTGAGACATGACACAGGTGCCACTTCTGAAAGTTGAAGGACAAATAAATGGGGTAAGATTTTTTTATGATCTTTCCCAGAATCACAGAATAGTTTGTGTTGGAAGGGACCTCTGGAGATCATCCAGTCCCACCCCCCTTGCCAAGGCAGGGTCACCCAGAGCAGGTTACACAGGAACACGTTCAGGGGGGTTTTAGTGTCTTCAGAGAGGGAGAGTCCATGCCCTCCCTGAGCAGCCTGTGCCAGCACTGCCATCCTCAATTTAAATTCCTCCTCATGTTGAGGTGGAACTTCTTGTGTTTTGGTTTATGGCCATTGCTCCTCATCCTGTCACCAGGCACCACTGAAAAGGATCTGGGACCATCCCCTTGACACCCACCCAGGTTTCTGGATGAGTACAGGCAGCAAGGGAAAGGTTTTCCTGGTGATGCTCTCCAGACATATTAAAGCACCCAGTTTGAACTTATCATACAAGCTAGGGAAGGACTGCATGCTGAAGTACCCAGGTTACTGCTTTGGGATCACTTGTGGCATTTTTACCTCTCTCTGAAGGAAACACTTGACAAAAGACAGCTCCTCTTTGGAAGAACTGTGCTATTGCTGAGTAGAATGTCTGTGCTTTGTAGCTTGGGAAGGCATGAATGTAAACCACTGCTAGTATGGAAGGCAGCCCTGTCACCCAGATGACATGGATGCCACTACATGTTCTCCACCAGTGATGGATGTGACAAACTCCATATGGGAAAAGGAGGCCGAGGAAAATCTCTTTTTTTTTTTTTTTTTTCCCCCAGATGGAAAAAATATGTAACTGTGGTACACAAAAATTCTCTTTGCAGAGCTCCTCTGTTTCCTCAGCAGTAATAACATATCTAAAAATAAGGCTGGGATCTGGAACAAGAAAAATATCACAGCTACCACCGCCCTAGTTTTGGGCACAAAAGAAATGTGGACATTTAAGGGTGTCAAGGGAAGGTGGATTTTTATTTATAGTTATAATGCTTCTTATTATTCAGTACAATTATCTGGAGAGAGACTAAGGAAGAGAGCTCAAGGTACTGCTTTCCAAGTAATTAACAAAAATATTTCAAACATACACAAGGACTGGCAGATCATTCATCAGTGATTATTTAGGGAAACTGCTCTCAGGAGTTCAACCACATGGGTTTGTGCACCTTAAGGGAGCCCCATATTTAAAGAAAGGAAAAATAGTTACAATTGCTACCTAAGAATATTTTGTTATTACTAGAAGAAATAATACAAGTTAAATAGAACATTATATTGTTAAGAGATCAATGATGATAAGTTACAATGTCTTATACATGATTTTGTGTGGGGGTTTTTTGTTTGTTTGTTTGTTTTTTGTTTCAAATTTACAAAAGAGATTATACCTGATGGGGTCACTGTTTCTGGATAGAACTATTGCTGCAAAATGCAGAGATTTCTAAAACTTACATATGGGTTTTTATATGGACTTTCTAAAGCTTCTATATGGCATTGAATGACTAAATGTCATTCAAGTGCTGATGAGAGGTAGGTTACTAATTTATATGTTATGAGTCTGTAATATATTAGTTTATTATTGGGAAGAAATATAATTAAGATTTTAAAGCTGAAAAACAGTAAACTCAGTTCAGAGTAAACATTTAAAGAACAATTTTGAGACAGAAATATTGAGAATTAACTGAAATACACAGTGCCTTAATGCTCATTACTTTATCTGTGTGCTGAGGTGATCTGATGAAAGCACATTTATTTACATTTTATTTATTGAATACAGACATCTCACAATTCACAGAATAGCATTATTGGGCAGCCAGTATTTTCAACCAACACCATAAAGAAACATTAAAGCATTTAAGAGGCAGCAAAGTTGGGTTTTTTTTTTTATTTTTGAGGAAGAAAATGTGCTGGAAGCATTTTTCAGTTACAAGAATTCTGCACTGTGTTTGAGAATGTAGCATATTTCTAATGAGTTTTAAGAATTCTTTGTTATAGGCTGAAAACTAAACGTTTTCAAGAAGAGAGGCATTACAGATTTAACACCTTGGTAACAAAATGACTGACAGTTATCCTTATTTTAGGTCTTTACACTGTTTTACATACTTGTTTTCTTCTAAAGCATAAATGTTTAAAAGAATTTGTTTTCTCTAAATAAAGACCATGATCACAACAGCTACTTCCCTCTCAGAAGAGATCATCTCTGGGTCTCTCAGAAGGTCCTTGTCCCTAGTTTGCCTGCAGCCAGTCCTGTTTCCCAGTTCCTCAGGAGTTTATGGTCTGGAGTCAGTCAGTCTGCAGAGTGCACTCACATGCACATTCTCTCAAAATAAATAGCAAAGTTTCAAGTACTGAGTAAGTCAGAAAGCTGTCTCCTGGATTTTTTGGAAGTACAGTTGGCTGTAATAAGTTTGGGGTCTGTGGTTATGAATATTTGATACTTTTGGTGTTAGCAGTTTCTTAGCAAACACTGGAATTTAGCAAACTCTGGGAATTCTCTTAACTCTGGGGAATTTTCTATCCTTCATTTCATTAAATAAATAAGTACTTACTATAAACATGTAAAATCTATTATCTTCAAAGGATCACAAGAATAAAGTATAGGCAAAATTCTAATAACCTGAGATAAGAATAGGGACATCTTCTGCATCAATATTGAAACTGCTTCCGTACAAGGAAAGACACAACAGAATTGTTGAGTTGAAGGGAAGAACTTGTTCAATAACAGAGAGGCAAGACTTGTCACAGAGAAGTATTCTTGCAAAAAATCAAATTTGCAGAACTGAGAAGGTACCATCTACACCAAGAGGTCAATTTGGTGTATTTGGAATGGCCGTGATTATTAGATTCTAACCCTAAATTATCCATGGCTTCTCCCGTTTCCTTTTGGAAACAGTACCAGACTTTTTGTTCCTTTGTTACTGAGTTCATTTGCATTGGTTTCAGTCCCTTTCTCTCCTTTGCTAACTTATTTTACAGCTTGTGCATTTCTCACAGCTGGATAACAAGCAGGAATCCCACTGCATGACACAGCCCATGCTGATGAACAGTAATTCTATGCATGAATCATGCAGGGAGGCAGACGAGAAGAAAATTTCAATAACGGCCTAGTTTTTCAGGTAACCAGCACACACAGCTGAAATGGATTTTCAGGTGAATTCAGATCCCATTTTAGGACTCCAAAAAGGGACAGATGATTTTCAAAGTTGTCTGGTACTGTCATGTTTCCCTCGGGAATTATAACGTTTGTGGTGATATTTTTAAAGCAGCTCATGTTCCAATCAGCTCACAAAATTCCAAGATCATATTTTAAATCTGTTTTGGTCTACAAAAAACCAAAAGTTTAAATTTTAAATTCTGCAGGTATACTGCTTTGTTTAACACAGAGAATGGAGCTCAAATTTCCTTTGATACTTCAAGTACAAACTGTTGCAAAGCTATATATTTGGGCCCTGAATTTTAACTTTTCCCTTTACCTGTAACGAATGTGTTTTACAAATCTGTTCATGAATATTAAGAACTACAGTGTCATGTAAGAGTTTAGGAATAAATCTGTGATTTATAAACTTGCCACTGTTCAGCACAGAAAAAGATAACTGTGCCCTGCTGCACCCGTGTGAGATGTTGAACTTGAGGGATGGGGAAAGCAGAACATTTGGAAATAAAACAAAAGGCAAAGTAGCCTTTTACCTTCAGCCTTCAGGAGAGTGATGTTTGGAGCTGCAGGAAGGCCAATACTGCCCTGGGTGAGTGGAATGAACACCACAGGCTTTCAGCAGGGCTTTGCTGGAGTGCTCACCCTGGGCTTTCCAAGCAGACAGCTCAGCCAGACCGTGGGGTTTGCCTCTGTCTGGTTCCCTTCCAATAAGCCTGGAAGAGCTGGAATTCAGGGAACAGATATGGAGCTCATTTCCCCATTGGTAGATTTCTGTGACCTGGGAAATATGGACAAGAGTCTGTTTGAATGCCTGAGAGCATTTCCCCATTGGAGGTGCCCCAGACTTACATTCACGCCTTGTCCCACCGTGCACATGGAGCTGTGAGAGGCAGAACCTTCCCTCTCTCCATTCTGAAGGGTCATATCTTGGAAAAATAGTACTTCTGACATAGTTAAACATAATTCTTAGCACAGTTGAGATAGTTCTTTAAAATACAGTTCTTAGCTAGGTCAGGTTAGCACTGTACCCAGCCTGACTGCCAACATCCATCAGAAGAGGGGTGTGAATAGAAAAGAACCTGATTCCAGACCTCGACAGCTGAGGAAATCCTTGTGGGGAGGCTGTTTGCAGTTGTTCAACTCTAACATGTCACAGCAGTTTTTAGGCTGTACCCCAGAAGTTGGTTTGCTGACTATGTCCAGATTTTTTCAGTGTGAGTGCATATCCCTTTGGATGGACTCCTGTGCACATGGGTGTGAGGAGAGGCTGCTTTTCAAATGGGCACAAAAATCCCCATGAAAATACTGTCATTGTTTGTGCCTGTTGGGAACTTTCTTATTCCTTATACAGATCTGTTGGATAAAGTAAAATGCTGAGGAAAATTGCTGGTTACTCTGGTTGCCAGATACATTACCATGAGATGTGCTTTGAGCTTAACCATGCCTAAATGCATGCTTTAGTTATACAAATAGTTCAAAGGAGAACATGTGCCATTTAAATTAACCTGTTAGTTCATCCACTGTAGTCCTGCTAAATACAGCTCACTAGCTGTGGGAATCACAGTGTATTACATCAAGATCATATAATACCTGGAATGCTGGTGGAATCTCATGCTAATGCCCCTGAAGGTCTAAAGGAGCAGTGAAGTGCAAATCAGTTCCAATAATCTAAGAAAGAACTAAAGACTTTCCTCAAAGGTTAGCTCACAAATGACCTGAAAAAATACAGTGGAGGTGTATAAGAGAATTTGTAATGTTGTATATCTTGCCTTCACATAAGAAGTACTTTAAAACTTGATCTGGAAGAATTCAGACAGATTTTCAGACTGGAGAGGTTCAAATCAGCATCATGTAATACAAAGCACACTTAAAGCAGGTTTCAATGCTTTAAGTGGCCATGATGCTGACAAAAATTGGCTAAAACTCTGGTCTCTTTGATTTCTGCAAGGTTTTACTTTTTTGATGCCCTGACCTCCTTTAATGGGAGCCCAGGAGAAGCTGCAAATCTCCAGCAAGAGGGTGTTTTCATTTTCTGTGACTGCTACGGACATAAAATACCCCAGACAGCTCCTGGCCTTGGGCAGGGCATGGTGGGGCTGGGTGGGAGCATCCAGAGGAAGGGCCCTGCTCTGGGAAGGTGTCAGGGAAAGGTGCTGCTCTGGGCAGGGCAGGTGTGGGGCACAGGGTGCTGCTCTCTTGGTTTCCCAGCAGCAGGAATGGCAGCTCTGCCTCACAGACTCCTCTTCCAGCTTTTAGCATTTCCTTAATTGTGCCATGCTAATGGTCCTGGCTAAAGGAAAAATGATTAAACCACATTTGACTTTAATTTGTTGAATTGACATGCACTTTTTTTCTTTCAATGTGGCAAATTACTAGAAGAGCAAACCAAATCAAGTAATTTACCATTAGTCTGCTGTTGCATGAACGTGGAATTAAAAGCAAAATAATTTAAGAATGGAACAGTACTTTAATTAGAAAAATTAGTTGTTCAGACTTCCCTATGCTTTATGTTCAAACCCACATTCAGATTTGGTCTTCCCAGGGACCTGATACTGTGAGACAACTTAGCAGGGAGATGTAGGTCAGATAAAAAGTTTTGATGGTGTAGCATAGGATATGTGCAAGTATAGATTTGCCTTTTAAAACAAGTAAATCCCTTATGGATTCTGAACTCCTATCCTAGGGGACTTTTAAACACTCTGTTATGAGAGGTAGAGAGCACATCTATTTGGTTGTATTTGGTGGCAGCTGAGAATAACAGTACTGGGATTTTTTCTGTTGGGGTGAATTATGGAGACTTGAAAGACAGTGAGAGGATTGTATGGAGAAAGAAAGGGAACATTTCATGACGAATGGGTAAAGGAGCTTAAACACCATCAATATATTGATATCAGTTACAGATTTGTAGAGACCTAAAGGTTTGATGGTTAATTTTCTGAAACAATTAAAGAAGGTGGCAAAATATAAGTGGTCAGAGCTGTGATTCCCCTTATGATGTGGCCATGGCTTATACCCAGAGATCAGGATGCACTACATTTAATAGACTCCTACCAGCAGTGATGCTTAGGAACCTGTTGCTAACCATAACTCAGTTATAGGCCTAAAAATAAAATGTAAAGGAAAGAGTGTATATTGAACAGCATGAGTGTCAGGCTAGTCTATAAGCTTAACTGGAAATATAAATTATAAGAGGTGCCATTATGATGCAAGGCTGTTTTCAGGAGCTTGGCTGTATCTGATGAGCCACTGAGCAGACACACTGAAATTCTTGTTCATTCTCTGGTTGGAGAGACACACAAATGGCTGCAGTGCCCAGAGACGACCCAGGGGTGAGACACTCTGTGCTCAGGGGTTTCAGCCCCCAGAACAACTGACCACAAACTCTGTGTGTAACCCAGGTGTCCCCTCTGCCCACAGTGACTGTGACCATAACACAGCTTTGGGTCAATCCAGTCTGAGAAATATTGGAATACTACCTAGTAAAAGTGTTCTTTCACTGTTTGTTCCTGGTGCTGTATTGGTTAATTATGACTGGCCAGGGAACCTCCAAATTTTCTTTCTCTTCCTTGGCTTACTGAGTGAGAATTATTTGTCTTGTGCAAATAGAAATGCATTGACACACTTCAGTACACTTTAAAAGCCTTTTTCTGATCCTAACACTTCTGGCTTCATCTTTGGAATTTACTTTAGTAAACATTCATGCCAGTAAAACCTAAATGAACAGGTTTTTTTTTAGAAAGCAAATACACAAATTACATTAATGTGGCTTAAGTAAATCAATTTATAAATACAAGCAAATATTCATGGAAAACCTAGCCTCTTTAGCAGTCCCCAGAGCTTTTCAGTCTCAGCTGGGGTCAAGGACAGGAGGATATAATGGTGTCAGAGAAAAACAGATGCAGTCAGATAGCTGCTGTGTGATTCAGAGATATAATTCACCTGAAGTAAGAAATGGGATCTGAAATACAGCCCCACTTTCTTAAATATAAGGCACTCGAGCTTGTTTTTCTAGCAGGTTGCAATTTTCTTAAATAGTCTGCTATAGTACGTGTTCTTTTCCAGCCCAAATATATTATGTTTCTCTACTTTTTGAAGTGGGTACTGTAGAACAGTGTGATTACAGCTTTTAGCAGCCTCTTTTTGGCTGCCTGGGCATCCTTTGGTGATTGCAAACTTGTTCATTGGCATCATTTGCTGGACTTCATCTAATCACTGTCTCTCCTCTAGGAGATGCTTTATCCCTTCTGGGGGCTGACTCTTTGCACAGGCTTTGTGTGTTTTCTGGCTCTGGGCAGGCTGTGTTTGGAGCCAGTGGCTTTGGAGTTCAGCCCCAGGGAGTGGCCCCACTGTCCTGGCGGGGTGCAGGACCTGCCCTGCAGGGCTGGGCTGGGGCTGAGTCCCTGTGCCCTGGGGCTGCCCACGAGTCCCTGTGCCCTGGCTGGCTGCCAGCACTGCTGCCACCTCCCCAGGGCCACCCTGGTGCCACTGAACACAGCAGCAGCCAGGCTGGCCACAGTTCTAATTGGGAAGAGTTTGTTTAACGTCCCTCTGTTTATCAGAACACAAAGTGGACCCTTGTTAACAGCGATGGCTTGGATTTCTGTTTAATCAGATTACACACAGTGGATGCTGAGTTTTGCTCTAATTTAAATATTGCCTTCTCATCCTTGTCAGCAGAATGCTTCGGCTTCATTTCTTATTAATCCTGACAGGGAAGAAGAGGTTTTCCTCTTGGATTACTCTTTCTTTATGGTGCCTGACAAAGGGTTTCTTGCTGGCAGAGTAAGAGGGATGCTGCCACGAGCAATGGAGGAGCTTCCTGGCTGATGGGAAAGGGTTTCAGGGGCTCTGTTTGCCCCAGTATAATCACATTAAATTTGGTTTTGACCCCTTAGGAAAAGCTGCAGGCAGGATTCTTCTAATAGGATAGTTACAGGAAGGAGGAATAGTCATCAAGTGTGGAGCCCCAAGTGGCTGTTGCAGCTGAATTTTCCACCTATGACTTGGGAGAGAGTCACGGAGAGTTTGTGTATCAATATTGAATTGTTTCTTTTACTGCATCTGTGGAAAGGACAGCTGAGAAGAGATTCTGAATTCTTTTGTTTGGTTTATAGGTTTGTTTGGTTAATGCTTCATGTACTTCTCTTAATTGTGGGCTTGGGGTTTTGGTTTTTTTTTGCAGGTGTTTTGTTTTAATTTTTTGTATTAATTGTGTTGGATTAGGGCTTTATATTCTGTATTGACTTCTATAGATAAAGATATAACTTCCTACATATATATATATATATATATATATATCTGTGGTGAGCACGTAAACTGTTTCTTTCTACCACTCACGGTGGAAGCTTGAAAAATATAAAACCCATTCACTGTGTTGGAGTAAGTTGTGCAGGGAGTGACCAGCAGCCAGGGGTACCTGAAACAGGAAAATGGGAAACAAGTGAGTGGGATGCCTTCAGTTTATATTCTTGTAAATAGAATACAGGCTGTGCATTCCACTGCACTTGTGTTGTTTGAAAATGGCCAAAAATTAATAGTTGGAAATGTTCAGGGGGGAATTTGAAGTGTACTTGTTTATTTGCACTGGAAAATGAGCTGCCCTGGGACATGCCCATGCATTTACATCCGTGCCTGTTTGTAGGGGTGTGCCACAGGAGGGACTGGCCCTGGGCAGTGCCAGGTTCTGCAGAGCTCTGGCACAGACCCAGCTGAGCAACCTGCCAAGTTTAGAACAAGCCCACCCACTCAGTCAGTTTGTGTTGGTGACAGGAAATTAGAATGTGTGGATAGTCATTTATTTATTTTAATAAATTACATTATTCCTAGTGCAGCAGAGATACAAGGTTCTTAATGCTTCTTCCCCCAAAATCAGATTTTCAGGGGACTGTGATCTGGGAAAGGACCTGTTTGTATTGTCCAAAATCATACCCTGTGCAGTAAATTTCATCAATTTATTCTAAAATTACTTCTAAAACTGATTCTATCCTTAGCCAGTCAAATTTAGAACAATCTGTCTCATTTTTGTACAATGACACAGACAAATTTTATTTTCCCTTCATGTCTAATTTTATAATGATTCAAAAGTCCCTGATACTATTTACCAGCTAAATCTTCCTCAGGTTTGTCTCTTCCAGAGACTTAAAATTGTGGACCTTTAAAATAGGTTCAAAATTGTAAAAATTTGCTAATGAAGTGGCATGACACTACTTAATCCTTAGTCATTCAGAATTTTGCATGCTGAGTATTAACAGTTTTTAATAAAACTCAGGCTTTTAATAAAAATAATTATCTTTAAATCAATAAAAGCAGAAAATTCATTGACAAAATATGAATGCATTTGTGAAAACATGGTCTGCTGACAGTCTCTGGAGGCAGGAAAACTACATTTGCTGAGTGCATTGCTGACTAAGGTTGTTTTGTGGTCTTTCCCCCCCCCATTATAATATTAAATGATTGTATTAAATCTTCATGAGTTTCTATCAGTTGTGTTCTTAATGTCTGCTGTTATGCAGCATTTGTGTTTCTTAGCAAGTTGTTAGTTTTCCCTTTCAGACTTGCTTAGTTTGAAATAGATATTGTCTCCTCTTTAATAGAAAATTATTTTTGCAAAGGTCATGGATGTTGGTAAAAGAAGAAGAATAGAGGGAGGCCACATTACTGAACAGCCTCAGATGTAAAGCTGTAAAATTGGGGAAATGCTGCCCCATACCTGGTGTAAAACAGGTACAGTCATCAGAAGTATCCAGAGCATCCAGAAAATAAATTAGAGATAGAATGAGCAGAGAGATTTCTGCTTTGTTTGGGGTTTCTTTAAGTGTTTTTTGTCTTTTCCTTTAAGAAATAGCTGGTCTTTCTTTTTCATCTTTTGCATTGCACAGTTAGTTCTAATATCAGTGGTATAAATAGTGACAGACTGTGCCACCATGGACAAATCCACACGTGTGTGTGGGTTGTGTGTAGTTGAATATCCACAGTACATATGTGAGCACGTTGGACTGTTGAGAGCTTATACAGTTTCTTCTTCCTGCTTTGTTTCCTTAATTCTCGTGGAAAATATGGTAGCTGCTGTTGATGGTGGTCTGCTGTATTTCAGATGAGATCTTTGATACCTTGGAAATAGATATAATAGATACCTCTTGTGAGATATCCAGCAGTGTTTCTCTCTTATATCTCTAGACTGTGTCTGAAAAGCTGCTTGGCCAGATGGCACTGTGGATCTGTAACGTTCAAACATATTTTTGGCAGCCCTGTGCATGCATAATATCCTGGGTGAAATATTTTTGCTTTCCAGGCTAAAAAAGTGTGTAAACTTCCAAATTACATCCGATGACACCTGAATATCTTTCTATATTTTCTTGGCCTGGCACCTACAGAAAACTTGGCTAAACCAATAATAAGCAGATTAAACCAAAGCATTGTTCTTCACTACAGCTGTTATCTGACTTTTACTGAAGAAGAGTAGTAACTTTTAAGTCTTTTAATATCCTGAATTTTCCAGTGGGGGGGACTGCTGAACAAAAGTTACCTATGATCTGTCTTTAAATATTTAGAGTTATGACAGTATCCTAGAGAATTTTGATGCTTTCAGTTCCGACCATAACTGTCTGTTACTCCTGGATCTGTTTTCCCCTCGGTTGTAGCACAGTCAGGCTCCTGTGCACTACAAGTGGTAAACAATTTAAGATCTGTGTAAATAGTCTGACCTCTTTATTTAGCTGAGGCACACAATTAACGTTATTTACCAAACTCATGACATTTGGTGATATTTACCAAACAGATGACATTCACCAAAAAGAGTAACATTATTAACCCAGTGGAAATTCACAGAGCATTTGGAATAGAAAATGGGGGAAATGCTGACTGAAACTTAAAATCCCAGCTAGTTTCAGAAAAGGCCATAACCTAATATTCATTTGACTTATCAGTAATTAAGGGCAACTGTAGGGGCAGCTTGAAGAGTGGTGGTTGAATTTTGGTGCTTGTTGTTCTTCAAGAGTTATTGAGGTCTGAAGTCAATCGTTTGAGTTTATTCTATTAATTACAATTCAAATCATAATCTTAACAGAAGTGTGTTTGAAACACCTGTAAGCTGCACCACCAACTTTCAGGTTACTTGTGCATAAGCATCCTCAAATTTAGACTTCTCCATATTTAGACATTGAGCAATGATTCCATTTCCAGTGAGTACTGAGGCATGCCCTGTAAAGGCTGAATTCCCTGGGAGGCACGAGCTGTGCTCTCTGGCTTTCACTTGTTTGACATAACCGTGAATCCAGAAGTTGAAGTTTGGGGGTTTTTGACTAGCGGAGCAGATTTAAGTTGGTATTTCTGCCTCTTGGGAACATCCAGTTTCCCAATTGATGCCAAACCAGTGGGGCATCAGCCACGTGCATCCTGTCCTGGTGCAGCTGGGCCATTCTGCAGAGAGCTGTGAGCAGAGGAACACAAACCTGCAGTTCAGTGATCAGGGCACTTGCCAGAAGGAGAGGAGTTGGGTTCTGGTTGCTCTCTGCTTAGATGGATTTCTGCTTTAGTATTTGATATTAAGCAGTGTAGTTTCTGGATCAAGCCTGTCAAATTGTTGAATCCTGCCTAGATAAAAATATTATGTTAAGTAATGCCTCTTATCTGGCAAACCTAGGATTCACTGTTGTATTTTAGAGGGTCTTTAAAACTGAATGTCAAGGTCTTGGGACATTTAGACTTCAGCCTTAAACAGCAGAGCTCTGCAGCAGTGTCCTTCAGCTACAGCAGTGCTCAGAACTCCACAGCAGTTAAAAGCCAGATGCAGCTGGTTTTCACCAAGGCAAATAATGCACTTCATAGAAGTGTTGCACTCTGTTTAACTCAGACCTCGGTAGAAACTGAGAGGCAGGAGCCACTGGTTTTCAGGAGAGGATGTTGTTTCTTGCCTTTTGAGCCCACAGCAGTTCCTGTTCCCATTGAAGGCTGAGGGGACAATGATTCTGTGGCTCGTGTGGTCTCCCAGTCCCTCCCAGTTCCCTGCTGCTCCTTTGCAGCCCTGAATCCAGGCTGTGCTCAGTGAAAAGGGCTCTTCCTCTGGCCCTGTAGGTCAGAACCAAGGCACAAAAGGCAAGACAATTCTGATGAAAAAGAAATCATCTCCACCTTACCTGCCAGGTGGAGATGGAGAGATCAGAGGAGTGCTGATGAACCAGAGTCTTAGAAAATCTTTCTCACATTTCTCTGTGCTCTCAGCAGTCTTACTCTTTTTTGGGGAATCCTTAAATAACATGTTACAATGTATATGCAATGTGTATATTTTATAGCTAAATTATATGGCTGTCACAGTTCTCTGCAGATTTCTGATTGATTATGGCTTCAAAATCTCTATTATATTTGGGACACAGTATTCCAGAAATGTATAATTCGGCCTCCTGAGCACAGATGTTGCAGTGATGGTTTCTGACCCCAGATGTGTTTATTATAATCCATTCTTCGTAAAGAAACTGCAAATAATGATGAAAGTTCAAAGTGGTAGAAATTGCAAGCAACTGAAACATCATTTCTCTGTTCTGCATTCCCCTCAGTCTCTCTAGTGAATATATGTTATAGATTGTTTTATTCCCTTATATTCAGAGCCCTGTATATTTTAAATATACTCCTTGCTACAAGCTCTGACAGCTACATTCCACTGGAATCACAAAACTGTGACCAGAAGAAGAAATCTCACTCTCAGCGAAGAGAACTGAGCTTATGAAACTTACCTCAGGAATAAATAAAAATTACTCTCACCCTCACAGCATTCTGCAAAACTCAGCTCATTGAATTGGCTTCCCCTCATTACATTTCACATGCACAGACACACTTTTCTATCTCATTTTTTCTGTTATCTGGAGAAGGGAAGAGACATTATTTTTAAATTCTTGTTGGAGTCTGGATATTGTGGTGATAATTGACTTGTAAGAAAATATAACAGCCAAACAATACCATCTTATGGTTTAGATTAGAGAAAAATGACATCTCTCTGGTTTTTCAGATCCCAGTGGAAATAGGAGAGAACATGGGAGTGTCATGAAACGCTTTAGTTCAGTGCTACATTTGTAGGTGCTGAGAGAGACTAGAAAAGCTCGAGATATTGTGGAAAACGATACACAATGTTGTTTTAATCCTGTTTGACTGAACTTGGATCCACGTTTTTGACATACAGAAAGAGTCACATCCAGGTCTTTTCAAAAACTGGGTGAGACTAACCCTTTGATCATTGTTGGAAAAAAAACTAGGTTTTTTTCCTCTTCTTTTCAGAAAATTATGTCTTGCATGAATATTGATTCTCTGGCATTGGTGAGCAAAAGAACTTATCTTGATTTTCTAGTGAGAGTTTGACTCAAAATCAGAAACTGTCATTGGAAACAAAGATTGATGTAGCCTGTGACTGTGGTATTGAGCTAATTTTTTATTACAATTCCTGATGTGTCACTCAACTAAGATTTCCTTTTTGAAGTGGAGCTATAGATCACTGTCAGAAGTTGTTTCTGTTTGTACAGTTTGATTTCATAGTTTTGTGTATTTAATGGTTTTATTGGTGAGTAACCATAACTGGATACCTGCATCACTTTTCTTCTTTTTCATAATGCTTGAAAAGACATCATTCTTGGAAGGGTTTAATGACAGAATATACTTGAATATATACCCTGAATATCTTTAACTACTTCTAGTTGCTGGAATCTATGCTACTGCAGTGACTTTATATCTTCTGAAAATCCTGTGAATAGAGCATGGTACAATCCTAATTTAATTCCTTTATTTAGACTTAAAAATCATTCATGTAGAAAAAGCATTTAATCTCTGTATAATGTGCCTGGTTTGAAGTGTATTGGCCATGTTATAAAAGGTCGTACATTCTTATTTGACTGCATCTCTAATGATTTGCATAGGATGTACCTGATTCCAGAGTAGAGATAGTTTGATGGCCTTAATTCAGCCACATATTTATTCTGAGTCTCTTTATTCTGTAATTGTGACTTAATTCCCACTTCAAGAGCATTTCTTGGACTTACACACCTGTGCAGATTTTTCTTGTTTTCCTGTCTGGTTGCATAAGAAATTACAAGAATCACTTCACTTCTCCTCACAAAGGTCTCGGGAACATGGGAATTACATTAAGGATAAATTTCTCCAATTGAATGTGTTTGGCACCTCAGCATGTATCTGAATTCCAGAATGTATCCTGACCTTTATGGTTTCATCTCTATCTGACTACACTATGCTTCAAAGAAAGGTCTTGCTAGTTTTATATCTGAAATAGATTATCTAGAGATAAATCACTTAGAGTTGTACATGCAGCTCTGTCAGAGATGAGTAGTGTTTCTCTTTTTTCTTATCCCTGTGATGCTTTATTTGAAGGATCCTCCAGTTGATCATGTCCATAAGTATCTGGGTTTTTTTTTCCTCTTTGGCGTGCTGTTATTCCAGTGGAAAACATCAAGGAGTATAACACTTACCTCTGAAATAGTTCAGGATAAAGTCAAAGAAAGGATAACTTATTTCACAGCACTCATTCATATATTGTTGCACAGAGCTGTTCCATTTATGTGTATTCACAACAGTTTCCCCATTCCAAAGTGTTGGTTATCAAAGAGTGGCATTGCAATGCAGCTGCCCACTCCATTTTCCTTCCTTTTTTAACAAGCATGCCTGTTTTACACAACATTCTGTTTCATACTGGGAACAGAAGTTTAGGAGGTTTGAAGATGGAGTTGGATCAGCATCCAAGAAATCGAAACCTCGGTCCATCTCTCAAGCTGTTACATTTAATTTGTGACACATTAGCTACATCTCATTAGCTGCACTGCTGTCCCAGAACAGGGGACTTGCCTACATGAAAGTAGCCAATAAAATTATTACTTTTTGTCATTTGAAAATCCACATTCAGTACTGGGTTGAATTATTCTGTATATTCATCACCAGAATAAACCTGGCTACCTGCTGTCTTATTGAATGTTGGTGCAGGTGGAATAAAAAGCTTAAGAGTGTGTTGGAAGTCCTTAGCAAAGTGTGGACTGTAGAAGGAATGTCTCATATAACTCTAGTTTAAATAGACACTCGACCCAAGTTACGTACATCCCACCAAAACCTAAAGGACCTGGTCACGATGATAAAAGATAATGCACCTCTGTAGATCTCTCAGAGACAAAAAGTTGTAACAAACAATGAAAATAGCAAAAAGGCATTCAAATGTCTCTCTAGAATGCACACATCAGTTAAAAGCCTTTGGTTGCAAATCTGAATAATGCTAAATAAATCAAATCTGACAGTTGTTTCCACTGAATACCTTCTGCTATGATCTGAGTACTAGCTGTCTGATATTTTCAAATATGAAGCAGGTTATGGAGTTGGATTAACTTTATCCCACCTAGAAAGGTGAAAATGGTGTTCTCACTTTCAGTTCTCTTCAGGTGATAATTAACTAGAAACAAAATACCAAAGCTGAGGCGACTATTATATGAAATTATAAACCTGTCATTAGTGTGCATGTTCTGTTGGAATCGATGGTAGTTTAAAGTCAGCAGGGTCCATGAGATGGAACAAATTTGAATCTTATTGGACATTTTCTTATGCTTTTAATCCTTGTGAAATATCTCAAGGGTTTCACAAAGAAATACCTGAGAAGTTACACCTTGGGTTACTCGCTGAAGGCAATCAGAACATTCGCAACCTGTGCAGTGGCTCTTGAGCAAGACTGTGGAAATGGTCCTTTTAGGGCTGAGAAAATACTCTGGCAGTCGTCTGGATTCTCCAGTCTGTGTTGCAGATTGCCAGGGGAGGGGCTGGGAACCTCCAGGCTTCAGCTGCTTGACTTGCAGCTCCTTGGTTTTGGGGACTGTTCTCCCTGACCTGTGGCTTTCCCTCTGAGGGACTTCTGAAGAAGTGCCCTGATATGATGCAGTTCTTAAAAACGGCACAGAACTTTTGCACAGGCTACTGTGCATCACTCCAACCACTGATATAGAAGAAGTTTTGAGTAATATTTCACTCTAATCAGTAAAGTAGGACTAATGCACAAAATTTGAGAAAACCAAAGTGATTATATTGCTGTTATTATATTTATTGTGTAGTTATTTATTGCTTCTGACTTTATTATGTTAGTATATTTTTCTTCAAATAGCTGATTATGGTAATAAGTAAATAATGTCAGTTATGAAAGCTAGACTTCATTAAATATTGATTCATAATTCACAAAGCCTGTTCATACTTTATTACACAAATAATCGAAAAATTCCAGAAGCTGTTAGTCTGTATGAACCCTTCATGACTTTGGTAATAATTCTGAGGAACACTGCTGCTGACATGCCACCTTGGGGGCAACCCCAGTCGTTTATTTATTTCTTGATGTGTTTGATATAATATCCTCAAAACAGGAAAGATGCAAACCAATTAAAAATCCTCTCTGTGCCCAACTGGAGTAATTTACCAACACAGAGGCCCTTTGATGCATTCAGTTTTATTGTGAAATAAAACACTGTACATTTCTTACAGCTTTTGACGAGATTAATTTTGAATCTTTGTGTCAGGAGATGTACAAGTGTTATCTGTAAATGAGAAATGTATGCAAGGTACAATACTGGTACAGCTACTGCTGAATTTCAATGAACTTTGTGGTTCTAATGTCATGAAGCTCTGTCAAATGTTAACAGAAATTAAAGGTAAAATTCATATGGAGCTTTCACAAATCACAGCCTCATCTGTCAACATTTTATAATAACCTAACAGTTATGATCTATCAAGGTATTAAAGTGCAATTCTGAGCCCCAAAGGAAAAATCATGACATTCTCAGACCAGTGAAGTAGCAACAAATATTTTTATTGAACAGAATTGTCAAGATTTCCTTTCAAACTTCTCTCACTAATTGCATTTCAAAAAACTTCAGTTATAAATGCTGAGAATAGACAGCAAAAAAACACTGAGACTCTTATAACTTTGAATACTTTAGATAAGATTGGTTTATGTTTATTTAACGTTTCTTTCTTCCTGCATTTTTAAAAATAGAGCTGATCTTAAATTTTTGATAAGGTAGTTTTCTTTACAAGCACATTAAGCTGTGGCACTACGATTCTCATTTAGCAGGGCAGGAGAGACATTAAATACATGAAAGCATTCCGTCTTATCTGTCAGCACTTAAATTTCTGCACAGACCTGCTGTATGAGTCTAGACAGTGTACAGGAATGTGCAGCTTTACATTAAACTGCTTGGTCCAAACTTTGAGAACTTTCCACGACTCTGAAGTTCACTGTGATTATTGAAAACTGTATTTTCTGCTGCTGAAAACAGAAGGGCTCAGAGCCAGGTTCTGGTCTGCATTACAGCCTGCTTTTGCAAGGTTCAAAGGGACAGAAAGCCAGTCCTAACAGTCAGTGAAGGGTGGGATCTGTTCCTCTGGCTCCTCCCTGGCTTTCCACTGGAGGAGTGGAGAATTCCAAGCATTCGCTGTTGTAACAACATCTGCTTGGAATTATCAAAATAAAAAATTATCTGTGAGGATTATCTTTATTGAGTTATCAGATTGCTGCTGCCTTTTCACTGAATGGTTCAGAAGTACATGTTTGTTCAAGGTGTGGAAAAGCCGAGGTCAGTTGTTCTGTGTGTGTGTATTTGTCAATGTGTTCTGTGGACACACACCTGTCCAAGGGCATAAGAACTCAGGAAGATGCTGTGATGTTTAAGATGCACACTAACCACATTCTAATACTGAAACTCTTTTATTCACACCTGAAATAATTGAACATTCAAAAGATCAGGGGCAGGATGAAGTGCCTTTGGTTGCACAGCCCAGTGCCCTTATTACAGCACTTCAGGAGATTGTTCTTATTCTTTTGTTGCCTTAATCACTAAATACTCCATACAAAGTCAGAGAGAAGGGATGCAACTTCAAATGCCTGGTTTTTTTAGTTACAAAGCTGCAAGACTCAAGTTCAAACCTAATCTTTTTCTGCTCTGGCACAGTATGTGATTATACAAGCAAATATACCTAACTCTGAAATGAGTATCTGAGTAATGGAAGTAAAAGTGCATTTGGAAAGTCATCTCTTCCTCATATCTTACAAGTGATATATAAAAATTTCTAGTTGTTGTTTACTCTGAGAATCTGAGGTCAAGGATTCCCCTCTAGCCTGTTGGTTAGGAATGTACTTTAGAAACATGGGTTAGGATCTCTTTTGCTGGAGGTAGGTGTTGGAACCGTATTTCCCATGTGTCAGGTAGGGGTTGTTACCAACTGGTCTATTTATTAAAAAGAGGTTGTCTTCTGTTATGGGAATCTGTCCTTTCATTTCCTTTGCAATTTTACACAAGAAAAGGAGAGCTTTTTGGCATTTTTTTCCTTTTTTTTTTTTCATTTTAGCAACAAGAGCTCTAATCACTTTAAGTTTTGTTTGTTCTGAACTATTTTTTGAGAAACATTTTTCTCTCTCAGTTCAGCTGCCAAACCGCAAATAATCTGTCTCCTTATGTTATAAAAATGTAGTCTTAGGTTGAGGACAAACTGTAATACTTATAATAACTTCAGAACCTTTGAAGAGCTGCCTTTTTACCACTTTTCTTCTGTAAAAATACCAAGAAGAGTTTTCGTATCACTGTCCATTTAGTGTAACTTTTGTTTATCATTTTCCATAAAGGTGCCCCCTGCACCCTGTATGTAAGGTTTTACACAGTTAATGTGAATCTCTGCTTTGAGAGCTTCCATATTTAATCTCTCTGGTGCTGTCATCAGTCCAACAGACATGCTTTTGAGGACAAAGACACAAAATGATCTGCTTCTCTGGAAAGCAAGTGCTCCAGAGGGAGCCTGATGGACCTGGGAAGGCTGGGACTGTCCTTCCTTACAAGGTGGGACAGAGATCATTGCACAGGGATCCTCCTGGGGGGAATCGTCCTGTTTCCACATTGGGAAAGCATGTTTCCTGAGCTGCAATAATTGCTAATAATAACTGAAGAATGCTTTTTCATCTGGGAGATCTCCTGCCTTCCTTACAAACCTCGGCAACTGTGAGCAAACCTGTTTGCTGCAGTTGACAGCAGGTCACCCATCTCAGAACCTCACTGGGTCTTCATTCTTGCATTCACCATTTTCTCAGAGTTTGCTTGGTTTTTAGAACCTGTCTCTTTGTATTTCTGACTGGGCTTCAACTCCCTTCTTTGGCTTTATTTGCAGTGTTCCATAAATCTACTTCCAGCCCTGATTAGATCCAGGATGTGCAGCAATACAAAAATAATCAGTGGAAAATAGAGTAAAGTTGATTCCTTACAAATTTTTTGAATGGTTGTGAAGTTTATTTGTAAGGAATAATTGTCTGTGCTCTCCTTACTGTGTGATCTTTAAAATGGATTCATGCAAGGATTTTGTCTCTCCTGCAAAAGGAGCACTTGTATTCCATGCACTGACATTCTTAACTCGCATGTATGAAAGCAAAACTAGAATGCCTGAAGAAAACCCCCAAACTTTTCTCTTAAAATGTAAAAGCCAAGTTTTCAGTTTTAGCTCTAGGTTATAATTGTCACTGCATTCCAGCTGCCAGGCAGGAACACTGGGATAGAACTAGAGTTAAATGCTTGGACTGTCTGTCTTTACTCAAGAGCTTCTGGTGAAAGTGAGTTGGTAGAAGGAAGATTTGTTTCATGCTGTGATCTCTTTTTTGTCTAAGAACAGCCTCAGTACTGCAGAAGTACTAAGAACTACAGAAATAACACTATAAATAAATTCCAAAGCCTGTTATTTCAGATGGAATTTCATATCATGTCAGATCTACAGTGACCTAAAGGTATTGCAAAACTGGTCAGTTTTGTAGAAACCAGTGTCATGCACAGTTTGAATTCATTTCCGTTTGGAGAGTTTTCATCCTGAGATTACTCCCTTTGAACAGCAAAAAGATTCTACTTGGAAAGATAAAACAGATCTTAGAATTTAATGGGATCTAGAGTCCAGAAAAGACTTCAAAGTTACATTTCTTTGCACATGTAAACATTCAGTAATTGAGAAAATTATATTTTATAACAGAAACATTAAATCACACTTTAAAATTAATCTCTTCCTTTTGTGGAATAAGTATTCAAAGTACGATTTGGGTCTTTGAAGTTACTTTTTTGTCATACTTAAAGCACTGTGTTCCATTAGAGTTGTTGGGGTGGCTTTCCAGTTTTACACATTATCTGTAATACAGAGCAAACTTAAAGGCTTAGTTTGAAGTATCCTACTTGTTTTGGTAGAGAATGGATGTTGTAATTTTATGGTACTGGGAACTAGTGTTTTGTGACCTAATTCTTTCATGGCTAATGTCTCTTTTATGGTCTGTTGTGAGTCACAGGTATCTGCAAACACAGAAGGGTGTCTACTATATTCTTTTCTCATAAGAAATATCTTTGGCTTTTGCAGACAATGCCACACAGAAGAGGATTTGTGGGTTACAAGCACAGGAGATCAGTGTCTCTGTGCAGTGGGTTTTAGAATAATATTTTTTAAGCTTTCACCTATGTACACATATAATTAACATGTTTGCAGAATTGCATCACTGGGCATTAGCTTGTGTCTCACTTGAGATTCTTGTTTCTTCAGCTCTTGCCCTTTGATGTTGGATTTTAATAAGTAAAAAAATCAGGAGCTTGTGTTCTGGAACGAGAGTCTGTAGCTTTGCTTTTGGTCATCAGAAATATGGCTGGAGGCATTGTAATATACACTGTTTTACTCAAAACCTTTACCTGCAGTAAATTGGAAAGAGCTTTGGGTTTGTAAATACCAAATCAACACAATACCTTACAAAGATTTGGTGGTTTTGCATAGTTCTGCCTGTTCCTCTGACCCTGGGAAGTGCTGATACTTTAACTGGCCTGGTCTTGGAGGCTACAGAGCATAACTAGAAGCTCAGATTTGGTGACTGGATGGAACCAAGACCAATTCGATTTGATTTTGCTTTAGTATTTCCTTTCTAAAATTAGTTTGTAGGAGCAGTTTTATTTTAATTTCCTCATTGAAATCACTGTGCTCTACTGAATGACGTTTGAACACGGGAGATAAGCAATAAGTATTTCTTTGTTTTCAAATAGCTTTTGAAGCTTCTTTGCTGGTAGCAGACCATGCTGTCAGTGAGATGGCCACTGTGTCTGCTGAAGACTTCAGGGACAATGATGAAAGCAAAATAAGATAACATGAACACTGCATTAAAATGTGAGAAATAGTGTCCAAATTCAGCTGGTACTGCCAGGGACACATAATGAGGACACAATAAAGAACTTGAAGGAATAGAGGATCAGACAGTGTCTTTCGAACAGATGGGGACATAAATAGTCTAGCATATATCAAAAGTGCTAGTACATTGTGTTTAGGAATGTCACTTACTTTACTGTGTTCATAAAAACTTCATTTAATGCATAGTCAAAGGTACTTGTTTAATTAAATGTATATGTCTTCATGACAAACTTAGTATTTGGCATCTTTTATTTTCTGTTTATGTAAACTGAAAAATGAACCCTAATAATTCTGGTGCCCAAAGTTCCACTGGGATTAGGTGTTTCTAGACAGCTTTGAAATCTCAGCTTTAATGCAGGACAAAAGCAAAACATTCACTTGTGGAGAAGTTCTAGCATCTGGTAATTCCCTGAGGGCCCTTCACTGTCATTAGCTAAGGGCTTTCTCCATTGCATCCCAGCTCTCCTTGAAGCAGGGAAACCTCCAGCCTCCATAACATCATCCTGTCACTATGGAAACAAAAACCTGGCTGTAATTTCTGCACTGAGGGGAACCAGGTAAGCCATTAACCTGGCAGTGTGACTGGAATGTGTGCAACGTGCTGATTCCAGGGCTAACCTGACATCCACTGTCACAGAGAGAAAAAGTTGAATATGAACCAGTAAAACCTATGTTTAAATACAAGTGTCTCCAGTCCTTAGTCCACATCTTTTAGAAAATGAAACAGATGAGGGAAGTCTTTGGTTTGTCCTCCTTGGTATGAGTCCTGTCTCAGAGTGGTTCTAAATGCAGCTCCAGGTTTTGGATTTGCTCTGGTTTTGCATTTTTTATTTTTGTTTTTGAATCTCTGAGTCAAACTGAAGCCATTCCTCAGTCCCTGCATAAACAACTCCACATGTTACCTGTTGCACTGAAAAGGTGAACATTTGGTTTGAGTCACTGCAGACATTTTTGGACAAACCTGCTCTGAATTCCAGGTTCATGACAAGAGCTGGAGTCACGGAAAGTCTCATCTGGTTCTGCTGAAATGTTTTTGTGTCAGTTTTCTCAGAACCTTCTTGGAAACCACTGGCAGCAGTGGCAGCTTGGGCACTGCCAGAGATCTGCACTGGCACAGGGAGCAGCAAGGCACGGGTCTTTCAACAATAGATGTGACATTAGGCACCAAGTCTGTTCATCATTAGTGCTCTGCAGCTTTGTCCTGCACCTTTGGAGGTTTTCCATGTGAGGAATGTGTTGCTTCCCTGGGCCAGCAGATAAAACTGCTCAGTCTGAACAAAACCAGGGAAGAAGTGTTCAGCAACTTCTGTGCTCTCTTTTTGAAAACATGTCTGTTTTATTCTTCTGTAGCCCCTGCTTCATACTGACATGTTTAAGGAACTCTATAAAGCAGTTTTCACTGGGCTTTTCTTTCTACCACTCGTATTTAATAATTTCACTTCTAATATTTTTCTTTGCTTCCTCTTGCAGCCATTATCCTCTTCTGCTGTTCCCTTTAGTTCTTTTCTGAAGGCAAGATATATAACATATAGTTTAGCTCTTTCTCAATAGTTATTCATAGCAGACAGACAGAGAATAGGAACAACATGAGTTTATCTGCTGTAGGAACTGTCTCCCCATTGCTTACCCACCTTGTGCCAGAGGGATGCCTGCCAGCTGACATGGAACAACGTGTATCTCCTGAGATTCTCCAGCCTTGAAGTTTCCCACAGGGTTTTGTCTGCACACAGGGAGTTTCATTTAGTTTTGGGGGACTTTTTTGTCTTCAAAGAAATAGTGTATTTTGGACACGTTCCCCTGCCATTCTTAACGTTAAAGGTGAAAATAAACTTCTAGCAAAGAATTAAATACTTGTCAACAAATTTGGATAGGAAGTTACAAAGGAGATAATGATATATATTTAAAAAAATAATTTTAGATTATACTAAAGAGCCAAATTGCTTTTTAGTTCTCCTTTGCCCCTACTTACTTGAGGGCCCAGTGACTCAGACACCAATATGCCAAAGTTCTGACTGCTTGTGTTTGACCACAAGGAAAAGTGCTTTGTATTAAAGACAGCCTTTACACACTGCTCTCTTCAGTCTTCTGCTAAGGCAGCTTCTCTCTGGTTCTTCTGCTGCACTTTATTCTTCCAGGTGTGATCTCCAGGTTCCTTCCCTTTCTTCCATGTAGTTGGTCCTTGCATGGGCTGCTGGGAATGTTTGCACTGTGAGTGCTGTTAGGAAATGGCAATCCCCAGTTGTCCTGGACAAAATTCCTGGAGCAAACAATGTTTATAGTACAACATATGTTTGTTGTAGTCAGTGAGAAAAACAACCAATCCAATCCCTCTGTATTCCTAACAGACTTGCCTAAATAATATGTTTCATGGCACCGCTGGATGTTCTGGGGATGGCAACATTGCTTGAATATTTCTCTTTTACTGCTATCGTTGCTTTGACAGCTTTGATTTTATGGCAACTTTAATCATGTATATCTTATTTCTTCACCTCTGGCATTTTGCAAATATTCCATTTCTCACTTTCTGCTACCATAACTACCTTCATCAAATTATAATTCATCAATCTCTTTCTCCCACACCCACAGGGGAAACCCCAAAAGGATACTATGTCAGCTAAACAAGAAAATGCTAAATGTATACGTGTAAGAAAATCTATTAATTAAAAAAACCAAAACTTGAAAAAGAAGAAAAATTAGGTATATAAGTTAATGTGACCCTAAGGCAACATTGGCAGTAACTTATGTGCTGACATTATGAGCCTGTTTATTCTATGCTCAACCATACTGAAAAAAAGTGCCATCAAGTAGAACAACAAAATGGACTTGTGCTATCCAAAAGATACAAAGCAGCAATAAATCATATCAGGAACAATAACACTATGTTTACATTTTTCCCTAATAAAATAATGATTTTCAGAGGCTTTTATTTTCCTTGCTCCTTGTTCCAGAAAAAGCTGTAGGAGTTTCTGCCTGGATTCCAGGAGATTATAGAGCTGTATAGAGCTATTAGGAATTACATCTGCAGGGCTCCTAGCACTTCTCATTTCTTGGCCAGTGTAAGATGCATTCTTCTTCATCACCTGGCAGCTTTTAAGTGAGGTGGAGAAGTGCAAGGCCCCAAAAATACTTCTGTGGTCTTATCTTGTGGCACAGGAAGGTGTCTGAGATCAGCACAGATGGTCAGAGCAGGGGGCTGAGAATGCCAGGTCAGATTTGATCCCTGTGCAGGTCATTCACTCAAGAGTTGGACCCTGTGGGTCCCTCCCAGCTGAGAATATCCTGTGCAGACAGTGCTGCCAGGCAGTGCCAGGCAGGGAGAGGAGCCAAAAGGGACAGGGCTGGGCAGGGTGAGAGGAGCCAAAAGGGACAGGGCTGGGCAGGGTGAGAGGAGCCAAAAGGGACAGGGCTGTGCAGGGTGGGGTGCTGAGGCAAAACCAGTGAGCAGAACTGACACTGCAGCAAACACGGTGCCAGGAGAAAGGGAGGAAGGGGACCACGGGACTGAGCAGCTGGGACAGCTGCAGCTCTCTGTCATTACCTGCAGAAATAGGGGATTTTCTAGAGGAAAAAGATCCGCAGTTGAATCTTTTATACCTCAAATTCCCAGATGACTCCGGAGTCATGAGTGATGTGAGTAGTCAAGACTCACGAGATAACACTGAAAAATTTGAGATTGACTTTGAAGTACAGTAACAGGTTAATTTAATTCATCTTCTGGCTTCCAACCCAAGCTAGTGCTACCAGTTACCTTTTACTTATTTGCAATCTGATTCTTGTTGAGTTAAAAGGGACTCTACTTCGGTCCAAGTTGGTTCTTTTGATGATTGGCCTGACTGTATATTAATAAAGCACACTGCAACCATGAGAGCTGCATTCAAAATGTATCAAAATTATCTTTTGACTCAAGAAGAACCGGATGCAAAACTACCAAAACTCTGTAAAATCTTCCTTTTAAAACTTGTTCCATATGATCAGAAATGGGAGCATGGATTTCCATGCATGTAAAGGCATAACATTTACTTACTAAAATTCTCTCTACAGATGCAAATCGAGAGGTTCTAAAAATTTTAAATTTTTAAAAAATTTAGAATCTGTGCTTAAAAGCTTTTTAGTACTGTGGATCTGGACCCATCGAAAGGATAACCCATAAGGATTATTGCTCACACAATATTCTCAGCAGATGCACAATTTCCAAAGAAGTTGGAACAGCAATTACTGTTTAAAAAGATAACAGATGTAAAATTTAGAAGTATTTTTCTAAGCAATGGCTGAGTTTCAAACCTGAACAGAAAACACTGAACTGCATGCTAAAAAATGAGGCGTGAAGGTTTTCATCAGCTAATGATGGAGAGCTTTTGAGTAACAGATCTTCTCCTGAGAACCTCCTGCGTCTTCCCTCAGGTGTGATCAGCAGAGAGGAGAATCCTTTAAACCCTTAATAATAGATGAAAGCATCAATTGTTCTAAGTAGCATTTAAAATCGACAGAAATATTAGAAATGTAGAGAAACAGCGAGTCCATGGCTGTACCCCAGTGCCCTTCAGTGATGTCATCCCTACCTGACATCCATGGGAGTGACTTGCACTGATACCTTAAGTGATGACATTAAAGAGAGCTTGTTGTAACTACACAGAATAGTTGTTGAACAAAGAGGTAATGGGAGAATTTTGCTGTACAGCAGCTCACCAACACAAGTGATGCCACTCCTTCTGCTTGACCATTTGATCTGTGATATTCTATGTAATTAATTTCTCTTAAGGTGCTGAAAGCTTGGATGACATTTCCCTGCAGACTTAACACAAATCTTAGTGCTTTGTCTTTCCTTTCATAAAATGGGGAGCTATTACAGGTAATTGTAATACACTTTTGAAGTAAAGTAGTTCTTTTGTTTATGATATAACATATTCTTCCTACTCAAATGCAAAAATTGCTAAACTGATATAAATTACCAATTTAATTTGCGCTGAACTAAGTACTATCATGTACCAAAACAAGGTTTGAGAGCTGCTTTTTTCTTACTATAGTGCCAAACAAATGAAAAATACTTTGTTGATAGATAGGCTGTGTATGCTGTGCATCTTTTCCTCCCTCCCAAATTCTCCATCTGAGCTGAGGGCATTGGTGTCTGTGGCTCCTGATGTATCTCCATGGCACAGAACAATGGCAGATGTCCCCAGCCCAGTGAGCAGGCCAGGGTGGGATCCAGATGAGCTGGGACACAGGAGCATCAGCTCTGTCAGCAACAAGGGGCTGTTGTGCCATTGCAGGTCCAGTGTCAGTGTTCTCTGGCATGAACACTAGTGAAGAGGTGCTGTACAGTCTGAAGGGACAGAATTAAACACCGCAGAAGAGACAAACATCTTTGGCCTTTCTCTGTGGTGGCCTGGGCACCAGATCCTTCCTGGCTTTTTTTGCAGGTAGAAACCCAGAATATAACCAATAGACTTGATGTAGCAGGGCAAGTGTCAGCAGGAGGTTTGGGATAATCTTCTTCCTGGTGGCCCGTGAAGGAACGAGAGAAATACAAAGAATAAATATCATCCCAAATGCTCTTCTCTGTGTTGTTCCTGTAGAGGTAAGAGGAATTTGTGAAAAGTAGTAAAAACTTATTTTTCCACCTCCAAGTACCTAAGTATTTCTTTGAAATATGTCTGTGATTGATTTTCTGACCAAGAAAGCTGTACTATGCACTGGGATTTTATAATCCCTCAGTTAGCAGTTTGGTCCTAGAGACTGTTACAGTACTTGCATGGTGCCAGATGACTCCTTAGATTTAATTTTCCATGAGTGCCCCAAACCAATGTTGAACACAGTTTTAATCTGTAATGTTGTGTGTTGGTTAACATGCTCTGTAGGACAGCAGTACAAAATCTAAAGAGGCAGCTTCACAGACTTTGTTGCTCTTATTGCTCTTCCTTGGTCTATTTTAGTCTGTATTGGAAAAAAGCAGCCCTTTATTTAGCACTGCAGTTGAGCCCAGGCACAGGTAAATGGAATGTGCCATCCAGCATGTCCACTCAGTGACCCCTCTGGAACAGCAGAATTCCCTGCAGATTTTCCTTGCATAGCTGAACTGCAAAGGGGTCTTTAGTATGTAGAATGCTCTATTAAAAACTAAAATGCTTATGCAGCAAATACTTTTTAGTAGCTTTTTTGGGTAGATCTTCATGGCTATGGATGCAGGCCCTGTTTTTTTCTTGATCATCTTTCTCTCAGCTCTGGTTGAAAAAAAAAAAAGACAAGCAAAGAAATGAGGAACAATTTCACCAACTCTAACCTGCTCCCACTCCCTGCTGCTTTTCCATGCTGGCACACACAGCCCCTGTGACTGAGCTGTGTGCACAGGGCAGGGCACTGTGTTTCCTTTGCCCTTACACTGCCAAATACTGCCCTGAAGTTTTCCATCCTTCTTCCCAGTCATCCAGCCAAATTAAATTCCTGATGCCAGTGAGCTCTCCTGAGCTGTGAAGAATTAGATTTATCTCATTATTTTAATTCATCTCTGAAATATTATGTGTTAGGATACAATATGTTCCTTATCTTTAGCGAATATCATTCTGACTGATTGAAGCCATTTACCTCCTGTATTTAAATCATATCAGCCACTGCTGAAACACACTTTTTGCACAATGTGTTTCATGTATTGGTGCCTTTTTCTGGACCAGGTGCATTGAGTTTCTATGTTTCTGTGATGTTGCTCCCAATTTTCTTCTGACCACATCGTTGAAAAGAGTCTGAGCTGCAAGTTTTGAGTGCCAGATCCTGATTGTAAACCTTCTCTGTTCAGAAATATTCAGAACTGTAGGAGCTTTTTGGCCCATTTCTCATAATAATTAAATATATTAAACAATATTAGCCTTGTTGCCAGTCCCTAGAGTATCACACTATTAATCTTTCCTATCCTGGGAATGTGCTATTTATTCCTACCCCTTGCTTTCTTCCTGTTAAGCAGCATTTAATCACTGACAAGAATTTACCTCTTACCTTGCGGTTACTAAATTTCCTTAATAGTCTCTTGTGAGGAACTTTATCAAAAGCCTTTCAGAAGTCGTAAGTGTGTCATATTCACTGCTGCTTCTTTATCCATTGCTTTGTTTACCATTCCAAATAATCAGAGTGGGTCTGAGAAGCATAATTCATCCTACACGAGGCCAGATTTTCTTTTTTTATCGTATTATTCTATACAATACAGTCTTCTTTCTTTTAAATTATTGCTTTTTTCTTTTTTCGTGGTGCTGCAGTGTATTTGTAAAGCAATAGGAAGGAAATGTGTTGTACCCTCTTCAGTGATAGGACTTTATTTTTCTAGTGCTCAAGAAAGCTTTTCTGCCCACATTTTTTTTTCGAGTGCCCACTCTCCTGTAATTCATCCTGAAACAAAATCTGCTCCTCTTTATACACTGGCTTCAGCAAAGGTGTCTAACACATGGCTTGTACGTTGAGTTGCCTGGGAATATGTCATATTATGATTCTGAAAAATAGAAATATTTTCTATAGAATATAAGAGAAAACAGTCATAAATGATTCAGTATAGCATTGTCTTAGCTTGGAACAGCAGCTCTGTAAAATAGAAATTGCTCTTCACTGCAGGTATTAGTTTTCAAAGTTATTTAAGATCAGTAATTTAGGCAGATAGCTGTGCATCCCAGTTTTATGGGTGTGAAGTCAGGTATCTGTCCTTGCCAATGGACAGATAAACAAAGAGAAGGAAGATGGATGCAACTTAAAAAGGGGGGGTCTTGAATTATCTTCTCAATACTGAAGAGCCCAGCATAACACAGGCAGTTTAGCACTTTCAGTCTGAGACATCTTTGTTGTCCTCATTGGGTAAAACTCCCCTCTGGTTACTCATGCTCTGTGTGTTAAAGGGTGTCCTGGCACGTGCTCCAGGCCTTTCCTCGTCTGTAGAAAACAGTCCTCAGCGTGCATTTGGGACACAGAGCAGCCCTGGCTGAGCATTGGCCATAATTAAAAGCATAGTGGTTACCCTTTCTCATAATGTTTTTATGACATTGGGCAATCATTAACAAAATAATTTTAGACAAATGCCTAACTACTTTTATGTATTACCCTAAAATACCAAAGAGACAAACTGCCATGTAACCCTCCTCTTGTCCTGTCTGTCAGATGAGGAGTGCACTGAACAGGATTTAGCATTGAAAATGCACCAGAGGAAATCAGAGGGTGGTGCCACCTTGGAAAAAAATGTTTCCAGAGGGCCTGTCACCTGAGTATGGTGCTTAGGTACTACCATGGTATGAATAAATGATGATGGAATAAAATTTTCCCCTGCTGACTGCAACACTTTGTGTGCTCTGTCAGCCTCCTCAGCAGCCCCTCTCCCCCACCCTCCCCTCCCCACTTCCCTGGTGCTTTTCTCTCCCTTCAGTCAATCCCAGTGGTTCAGGTGACAAATAAAACCCTGTCTCTCAGTACTTTTCTAGGCTACAGGTTGGAACAAGTGAATCATTAGTTACTCCATGAAATCCTCCTTTGTGCGACCAGGCTGAGAGCAGTTGCACCTTTATGCATATTTTATGCACATTTATGGGCTGCATTTCACAGTGCTGTATTTAGTTCCATTACAGTTTTCCATCATATTGCTCTTTTATTATGGCATTAATTATGTATTGCTTTTACTTTATCTTACAGTATTTTTTTACATTATTTTCATAGCTGTGTTTTCAGAGGTGTATAAACTTAATTTGTAATGGTAAGGTTAATGTTATCCTGGCACTTTAGATTAGCCAAGTTGTTATTTTCTGAATGCTTTTGTTGGGGTACCTCTTAAATTTCCTTTAAAAAAAAAAATCAACATTAGAAAGTCTGAGAAACTAAATAATTCATAAGCAGAGGGAATTTTTGTAAAAATAAAAGAGGTTTTTTAGGAGGATGAGCTTCCACTGTCACCATTCCAGGTCATGTGAAGCAGCCCTTGTTGAAAGTGGGCCACAGTGAGCTGGAGGGAGGTGCTGGAGCAGGAGCTGATGGAAGTGACTCCATGAAAATAGCAAATGGGCTCGGGCTCACAGCAAGAGAGAGGCTTTGCTCACCACAGATAATTTGGGCTCCCCACATGTGCAATGAGCCTCTGAGCTGGCAACAAGACAGGACTGAGTCAGTGCTCAGCTGTGGGTTCTTCCAGGGATAATTCAGGGCACTGAGAGGAGAATCCTGGGCCTTTGGATACGAGTCTGGAACAGAAAACACTGGTTTTTTTTGGAAGTGCTAATGTGCCAAATGGTAGCGATGCAGGTAAAAGTGAAACGTTATGATCAAGAGTTATCTGGATACATTGCGATTTCTTGTGAAAATAATAAAATTGTTGAGCTTGTATAGCAGATGAACTTAATTATTTTCATTGAACCCGCCTAAGAGAAAATAAAAACTTATGTTTTTGTGGTATTTGGTGGGGCTTGTGTGAGTAACACCACCCCAGACTTGGATTGTCATTGTGGATCTCCATCTGCAAGTGTCACCCATTGCCTGTGTTGGCTTGGGGGACATTCAGGGCTGCTCTCTGGGTTCCACTTCAGCTGGTGAGTCCCAGCAGAAGCCAGAAGAGGAATAGAAGTGTAGAACCCTTTGCAGCCAAAATTCATAACAGGAAAATCTTACAGAGAAAAATTTCTAAGGCTGCAAAGGGTATTGGTGAGGTTCAGTGACCTACCTTCTAATTCATATGAAACTGTTTTTTAATTTCCTGTCCAGTCATATACCAGTTATTCTTAATCTTTGATGAGAAGACTTTTTCAAATCCATCTTGATTTATAAGATAATGACAAAATTGGCCAAGTCTCTGTTAAGGATGGGTAAGAAATTCTGCAGTACTGGTGGAAACAGGAAAAAAATGTTAATTGACAAAAGCTTTTCTTATGTCTTCCCACTTTATTTCTAGAATTTCTAGCTCTTTAAATTTGCTTCTTTATAAATTGTTTTTTAAAAAATGTCACAACTAGGTTAAGAAAGCTGAGTGAGGTCTTATACTTAATTGCTAAACACCTGCAGATCTCAGAAATTGTGGTGGCTGACAGCTTTTGAAAATGAGACCATTTCATTTTGAGCTTTTCCATGTATTTTCTTCTGCTTACAGAGGACAGAAAAAAATCTTGTGAATCTGGTGATTGTGTGAGAACAGTCATTTTGAAGAGATTTGCCCATTTGAAACAAAGACTGAAAAAAGGAGGCAAAGGGAAAAGGTTATTTTGTCCTTTGTGCTATTTTGCTGTTCTTAAGAGCAACAAGAACTCTTTTGCCTTTCTTACTGCTTTTCCAGCTGCAGGCACAGCTGGAGTTCTTTCCTACCTGAACACTCCTTCCTGTCTAAATTGGGGTGGGTAGGAGAGGAAAATTATCTAAATGTGACCAGAGAACACAAATATTTAGCATTTAAAGTTAACAGGTACAGTGATCATGTCTGCACGTCCTCCCTCATTAGATCTGCCATTTGCACCCTTTACTTCATTATAAGGATCACGTTGCACGTCTCTTCTGTTGTTTCTGCTTCAGTGATGTAATTCATCCCTGGCATTTCCGTGGCAAAAAAAGTCATAAATCTTCCTGGCAGGAAAATTTGGGCGATTTCTTCCCAGTGCCAGGTCCTGGTTTCACACCCATGGGCTGAGCTGCTCCAACCCAGTGGTGGCCCAGGAGCTGTTCCCCAGATTTACCCCAAGCACCAGGTGTAGGTGCTGCAGCAATAACAGCAATAACAGGTGAGGCTGAAAGCAGCACGTTGAGCAGAAATCACTTTTTAGAGATGGATCGTATGAAACAATATTAAGTTCGTTCATAATTGGGCAATTATTTAGGGTTCCTGTAACTTTTAAAATAATTAATTATGTTCCAAATAGTAGTTTGTAATGCATCATTTTAAATTGCACTTATGAATTTAGATATATCATTGGAATGAAAATAAATATACGACTTAATTTAATAGTCATGAAATAAACCTGGGTTATATATTTGTGCCTTGTGAACATAATAGAAAACAAGGAAAATAATTTCACATTAAAATATGGGTAACTGCAGGGCATTTACTAAAACTAATATTATCTTAGTTAACTTTCAAATATAAAAAAGGTCTGGGTAAATAACTCTCTATGAAATCTGAAGTATAATTTATAATGAATTTGTACTAATGATATCTAATGTGCCTAGTTAAAATGAAAGCTTTATTGAGAATAAATGTTACTCATTTACTTCAAAGGGAGTTACCAGACATATGCAGTTTGACAGCAATTTAAAAAATAGAACAATATTCACCAATAAATGCACAATTTAAATATTTCCCTTATGAAACTGAGATGCTTAATGTATAAAATTTTATTTAATTGTGTAATATTACAAAAAAAAATCTCAAGTTCAGAATATTTTAGTTGCAAAACAACTAAGAAGGAAATTCTTGAAAAGCTCTTTCTTTGATGAATTCTTAAATAATAAGAACTGCTACTTAAATCAGCAGACAAATAACTTTATTGAAATATTAATTTAGCTATTATACTGGTACTATGAGGTATAGTTTTCTGGAAATCTTCAAGAATTTGAATTTGTATTCACTTAATTTGTATGATCAAAACGTACACAGGTCCTGATTCTGTGAGTGAGATATAATAACTTAAGCAAAAGGAGGCTGGTGCACCATATATATCTTATTTTTATTTTTTATGCATAGAACATTATTATTAGCGTGAGATCTGTTCAGATTCATTGAGAGAAAAATGCAGCAGAAAGAATCCCATTTTATAAAACAGTCATTGTTTTTAATGAATGTGTAATTAATTCCACTGTGATAAAGTGAAAATCCATCCTGTAGATAGATTTTCCTTGTATTTTCTTCACAGGAGTGAAACTCCTAATTTAGTGTGGCATCTTCTAAAATATTTCCCCCTGTATATTTTTTCATGTATTACTGAGGAACCATTCCATCATCCTTATGGCTTGCAATATAAAGATTTGTTCCATCATTAAGGGAACTTGTAGAGACCTTTGCTCATATTATTGTTCCATGAGGAATGCTGGCTTTTTTTTTTTTCATTTGTTTCATTTAAAATGAAAAGCAATGCTAAGTGTTCAGAATTCTCAAAATGGGAGGTCTTGCAGTCTCACACAGACACGTTGTCATGTCTTAATTTATATTAAAGACTCTTTAGTGAAAAAAAAAAACAAAATCTTTATCTCATACTTACTTGAAATGGTAAATTTCGTATGTTTAATAGGAAATCTTCCAGTACATTTTCTTTTAAAGATATGAGTGTTATAACCTGGCTGCCTAGAATATTCAAGGAATAGCAGAGTCACAGCTGTGGAGTGTACTGGTGTTTTCAGCTTTTGCAGGTTGTGAAAGGACATGGCAGGATTTGTCTGATTGTGGGCTTTTCTTGTGGGAAGTTGTCAAGATTGGTAGTAATCATTTTACATCAACTGTTTTCTGCAGGAGCACCTACAGAAATGCTTATAAAAAAACCTTCCCTGCGCTGAAATTAAGATTTGAAACCTTTTTTATAATCTGTTCTGTAGCTGATATCCTAGGGCAGTCCCTTGATTTGATTGCATTTTGCATCATTGAAAGCTGATTCCAGGGGATTGGATCAGTTCTCCAGGAGCTGAAGCCATCAGTGATGCACAAGGAATGAGAACAAGCTCCTCAAGGGAGGAACTTCAATGCTAAAAGGGGAGTTATAGCACTATAAATGCCAGCAAAGGCCAGGCAGCTCCAGTGCCTCATCCAGTTCACAAACACTTCAGATATGGCACGATAAAGATGCTTGGCAAAGGAGGGCTTTTTATTTATTGAAGGTACAGAGTTTTGAGGAGACAAGAGGTGCCTCAGCACCCCATGCAGTGGGACCAGCAGTGCAGTGTAGCCAGCCTGGGTCACACTGGCAGAGGGGTGTCTCCTGTTTTACCTGGCTGCCACACTTCTACCTCCTTTCACATGGTTTTGTACTTTGGCACATGGACCTTGGAGCTGCCAAGTCCTGTGTAAGTTGTATTTGCTCATTCATAAAAGCTTTGGCAAAGGCTGAAGAAGGTTCTTATGACAAGTATTAGCTGTGTCTGAGTCTGATAAAAAAAAAAAAGCATTTCCTTTCTTTCCTTTTTTTCAAAGACAGCCCTTCTCCCACAGCTGCCACCAGTGATTTTGGTTGCAGCAGTTCAGTGGCTTCAGTACCAGGTTGGTCTGTGCCAGAGATGTCATCTGTCCTCTTCATGCAGTCCTTGTGTGACAACACTGGTGAGCTCAGAGAGAGAAAAAGTGAGGGAACACGTGAGCATTTTAGTTAGATGAGTTCCACCTGTGGGGTCAGTATGAATTGCAGGGACAAAACCATCCAATTCCTTCTCAGACACGCGCTCATCCCACACAGGGAGATCGGTGTGCAGTGGAAAGGCCTCTGATTTATCTGCAGATTGGCAAAACTGACTTTCAGGGATGGTATTCTAGTGTTGTGGCTGTAACAGCAGTCCAGTCCTAACCAAATTAAAAGGAGTGTTTTCTTACCTTCCACCTTTCATGAAGGGTGAAAGCTTCTCTGTTGCTGCCTGTGAGTCTGTTGTTGTTTCCTCTGGAAGTACAGAGCCAGGAGACAGTGTGACCAGAGTTTGTAGAAGTCTCAGGGTTTGCCATAATCTTTTGAACATGCCTAGAAGGTGGACTTTGGGGTCATGTAGGGAAGCTTCACTGCAAAGTCCAGAATGCTGACCCACAATATTTTGATTCCATTCCCATTGCCTCTGAAAAACAACCCCCCAAAATGTAAATGTCAGGGGAGTACTGAGAATGTGGATACTGATTTGCAGGCTATGGGCTGTCAGAGACCTCCCTGGAATTTTGTTCTCCTTCAGAATCTGGATAGTTTGCTCCTCTTTGCATTCTTCTTCTCCTATTTCTGTGCTCAGGACTAGAGGGGGAGCATGATTAGTACCTGTGCTTCTGCTGTGCACTGTCAGCTCAGGATGGCCACAGACCTTTTCATCTCATCAGCACTCGTGTGTCAGCTAATGCAGGCGTAACAACAAACATGTTCTGATCATCCCCCAGAGAAATGACATTTCAGCTCTGGATGTACACTGTGAGAAATCCTAAATGTTTTTCTCGTTGGACTGAGCGCTGTGTGAATACCAAGAAAAGCAGCTCAATTCAAAAGGTCACGTTAGACAATTCCGAGGTGAGCAGATGTGACTGTAGAAGGTTACAGCAGGCACTTCATGTGCACTCTTTAGACTTGTGCTGGGAATTGCATTCCTGAAACAGTCTCGTTGGTGCTGTTATGCAAATTCAAGTGTAAATCACCAGGAGACCGAAACCCAAGCAAGTCTAAACCCTTAGTAATACATTTATTGCACATTAGATCAGTCAGAGCAAAGCCCACAGATGTACCCTTCTGTGGAGTTAAACCTTAATTAGATAATAAATCTAGAATTCTGTGACCTGATAAGTAATCTTGAGATCTTTTGAATGGCAATTTTTTCAGTTAATAGCGAATTATCTGAGGAAAAACACCTCTTAGATGTCACGTTCTACTAAGTGAAATGTAAGGCTGTTTCTCTAATGAATACACAGTTCTCACTGCCATTGACCACAGGGTCAGTCAAGCCATGGGCAGACTTCTCTCTCTATTGGGATAAACAGAACTGTATTGCAGTAAACAAAGTGCAAGGCAAAGTAGTGTATTTTTGTCGTGGGATTAGAAAAGGGTTAGTGTGATTTGGTAAATGTTGTCTACGTGAAAACTCCTGACAGTGTTACATTGTCATCCCAATAGTTCAGAACATCTCAGATACATCATATTTTCACTAGTGCTGAAGATATAAAAAGTTCTGGATATCCATGTTGACTGTTCTGATAACAAATAACACAAACTATGCTTTTGGATTAGTGGATGCCAATGCTTCAGTGTATAAATCCCTAACTTGTTGGATTCTGCTGCAATGCACAAGTCAAAAAGTTCTGTTGCTTCTCACTGATATACTCTGTAGTTAACAGGTTCTTGACTATACAGAATCAATCTAGATCTCAGTAAGAAAAAGTTTTTAGATTATATTAGCTTAAATTCATAGTTCCTCCCTTGGACATGTACTCAGTATGGTAGTTTGTCAGGATAAAATGCAGAGAACAAAAATCATCTAAGTAGAAAACTATTAGAAAACTAAATGTAGCAAATGGTCCCATATTTATATCTCAGTAGTCAGAATACAAATAAACATCCTTGGTAAAAACACATCAGTGCTTCCAATTAAGGTAATATAATTGCATGCTTTGAAGTGGAACAATGGAAAATTCTGACAATCCATTTTATTAATATGAGGCACAGACTTCAGAGATGTATAAAAATAACATTTAATCTGTTTAAAGCATCTGCTACCATATACTTTTTGTATAACATTTGTGTATTCTGTGTAAACATACACGTTAGATCAATAAATAGGTGCCTAACTAGATAAATATCTATTATACGAGATCTGGTCCGATCTTGAAAAAGCCTAAATTTGTCACATATTAAATTTAAGTGCAATTTTAGTAGGGTCAGGTGCTATAATGAAAGCATGTGATGCTAATGCCCTTTACCAAAGAAGGAATCATCATCCTCATGGCCACAACTGGCAAAATTTATATAAACTTTAAATAAAGATTATTGATGTTTCATTAATTATACTAATGGTTGAACAACATAAATAAATTACTGGTGCTTTTTCTCATCGTATCACTTACTCTTTTTTCCCCCCTCCTTCTTCTTATTTGGAAATTTGTAGTGGAACATTCTTCAGTCAGAATCAACAAAATGGGTGTTTACATTCCAGTCTCTGCTCATGGGACTTGTTAGCCTTGATTATAAAATTGAGATCTTATAAGTTAAACATCTTCAACCAAAACCAACTGTTTTGTCATAAATATTTATCTATGGACAGAACTCTATATTAGTAGTTTTTAGAAGATATGAGCACAGTTATCTTCTTTGGGGGCACTCCTGTTATAAAGTGTTCCCTACAATTAGCTTGCAGTGTCTTTCCATGGGAAAGGAAAGCAGTGTCCTAGCAAAAATGAGTGAATGTTGTTTACTCTGCCTGTTTAACAGTCTGACCATCGAAGTAGTTTGTTTAAAATGTTGTTTAGTCACCAGTGGGGAAACTGGGCCAGGATGCAGCTCCGAGCATGCTGATTTCAGGAAGGCAGAGGGACATCAAGTGGGTTCATCCCCAAAAGGAGGTCACTTAAATCATTGATACATAACACAGCTTCTTTGTGCCAGTGCAGAGCAAAGGGAAAGGGCATTTAAATCCCACCTCTCCCATTTGGATGGGTTTTAGACCCTCCCGGCACTTAATGGCAG
Source organism: Pipra filicauda (assembly GCF_003945595.2). Classification (NCBI taxonomy): domain Eukaryota; kingdom Metazoa; phylum Chordata; class Aves; order Passeriformes; family Pipridae; genus Pipra; species Pipra filicauda. The sequence continues at coordinate 540,227 of NW_024104498.1, forward strand.
GTTAGAAAAAGGGCAGGCTGGGAATCCAGAGCCATGGGCTCACACTGGCACCACGTGCCTGCAACTGCCTGGCTTTGCTGCTCCTTTTACCTGGCATTTGAGAGCCTGCTCGTCCAGCAGAGCTCACTGTGGGCACAGCTTGGCCCTGGGGGTGCAGGGGCAGGGACACTGTGCTGCCCTGCCTGTGCCAGCCCCACGCTCTTCCTGGTGTTTGGGTTTTTTTTTTCCCCAGAGCACACTGGCACTGTTGGCTGCCTGGCTGAGGGCCCAGAGTAAGGTTCAAAGCTGAGACTAGAAAGTCTTGGAGCAGTTTCCACACTCCTTCCTTGAAGTGATTCTCAGAGGCAGAATATTTGGGTAAACCAGGGGTTTTGTGAATGGGGATAGATGAGATGAGGATATGTTAAGCTGGATGTACAGAATGAGGGATAACAGCTGGAGGGCTGCAGAACTGCTCAGTGTTTGCTGCTGGCTCTGCCTCTGGTTTTGTGCATCACAGTTGCAAAGTACTGCCACAGTTGTAAGAGCTGCTCTTGCTTTTCATTCTGGCTTTATTAGTGTAAGGGGATTTTTACTGAAGCTAGGGTGAATTTTGTTGCTGATGTGTATGCCAGCTGTATTTTAAAGCTTAAAATCTCTTGCAGCACCTGAACTGCCCTGGCCCGAAGCTACAAGGCAAACATATTGTACTGAAGTACTTTGAGAAAGAATTGCGCTACATCTCCCTCTCTTTTGTACAAGTTTCTGTTGCCAGCTAGTTACCCTTGATGGCTGGCATAAATTTAGTCCCTTTTTTCTCACATGATCTAATGCTGCTGTAACTGAGGGAAGATGCAATTGCACAGTTTGCCTGTAATTTGAGTGATATGCTCTGGCCTGATGGAATCACAGAATAATTCAGGTTAGAAGGGACATCATGAGGTCTCTAATCCATCTGCAAGCTCAAAGCTGGGCCAGCTGGAGGTCAGACAAGGATACTCAGGGCTTTGTTGTGCTGGTCCATGGAACCCTCCCAGGAAGGAGACTGCAACAACCTCTTGGGTCGCCAGCAACAACAAACCTCCCTGCATAGTGAGTCTGGTGGCAGAGAGGTGCCACCTGCCCACCAGGGACAGCAGGTGTCCCATGTCTGTCATTGCTGCATACTTTTGGTTGTGCTGCCCAAAACAGAGGTTCCTGCCCTAGTCTGCCACCAGGGAACTAAACCTACCTTGGAATTGCAGATCTGCAGGTGGAGGGGGAACCTGCTGCCAGAGGTGGCAAGGCTTCAGCCTTCAGCCTGCCTGACCTTGGGAGCGAAAACCGTCACCTTTTTGTTCTTGTGGCTTCTGTGTATTTTAAAGGAATTTTTAGTGTTTGTGGAAAGGATGCAAGTGAATAACTCAGTAATGAATTCCTGGGGTAACAGTATCTTTGCTTTCCTCCATTGCTGCTGTATTTCAATCCTGATCTTCCAAACCCATACCTGGTGGGTTGGGGCAGCAGTTCAGAGGCTTTGGCCTCAGGACAGCACAGCCATGGCAGGTGCTGGTCGTGTAGTGAGTGTGTGTCACACACGTGTATGTGTCACACGTGTGTGTGTCACACGTGTGTGTGTCATGTCTGTGTGTCACACGGTCAGGGGTGTTTGAACCCAGGCTGTGTGTGTCACACGTGTGTGTGTCACATGTTCAGGGCTGTTTGAACCCAGGCTGCTGCTGCATTACACAGACAAAGCCTGGGGGGATAGCCATTGTTCACCACTCAGCATTGCAATATGGAGGGGTGGGTTTTTCTCAGTAGCTGCCATCTGAAGAAAAAGAGAATACTAAATTTTAAATAGGAAGTGCTTATAAAGATTTTATTCCTTGCAGTATTTTGTCAGTACAACACTGCCATACCAAAACACTCTGAACTTAAGAAAATGAGAAACGGGGATCTTTTTTTCTTGTTCTGTTCTGCTCTGCTCTGTGCACTTCTCAGGTGCTTAGTGACAACCTCGAGAGGTAAAAACTGAGTACTGGAGCCCGAGTGTAGTTATGCTTTAAGTTTGGAGTAGCACCCCAGAATTACTTCACATGCACTTCGTTTTAAGTGAAATTATAATCTTATTTTTATCACAAGTAATAACCCTGTAGCTCAGAAATGAGAATGGGCTTGCGAGTATGCAGCAAAATATTAGAAATATGGTAAAGTAGATCATTAGGGACAAAGTAATAATTTTCAGTGCAAAAAGTCTACTAAGAGAACTTTTTTTAAACTCAAGCAAAATGAATAAATGTAAGCATGAAGGTGTCTTCTTCAGCAGCTATTTCCTGTGAACTTAAGGCAATGATGTGAACACAGGAAAGAAATGATTTTAATGTACCTTTGCAATATCACTTGACAAAAGCTTGCAACAACCAGTATTACTTCTCAGTTTATGGAGGCTATTTAAAATGTACTTAAAGAAAAAAGTGTCAGGAATAATAGCCAGACCTGGCCATGTTACTGTATAAAAGACTATATGCTGCACTGCTGGTGAATTTGGGTCATCAGGCATCTTAATGTTGTTACAGAAGTAAAAGTAGTCTGTGTTCAAAGGTCTGTATTTACACATTTCTCATACCTTTTGAGCCATGTTTGTATTCATACAGTTCTCTCAGCTTCTGAGCCAAGAAACCTAACAGATCTTTATGTTCTTTTGCAAATAAGAGACTTCAATTAACTAGAGCTGAATTCACCTGGAAACGTCACTGAATTCTGCCAACTAAGTGGCTTCAGTCAGACACAAGGACACCTCTATTTCTGACTGTCAGCTGATCCATTAGTGAGAGTGAACAAAGTTCTGTTTCTCAGTTCAGCTGCACAGCAAGCTCTTTTCTTTTTTTCTTTTTTTTTTTTTTTTTGGCCACAAATCCGTCATCTTACTAAGGCAAACTATCTGTTAAAACTACTTAGGGAAATGCAAGCATAGTGGAAATAGCCTGTGTTTGAAGGGAAGTATGGAAGAAAGCATTGTTTGTTAGAGGCAAGTTACTAGATATTAATTAAAAGCAAAATTATGGAGCTTCCAAAAATAAATATTGAACTTCTTGACATTTTGTTTCTTGTCTCCTCCCGAGTTATTTTCGTGCCACTTCCTTTCCTCCTTGAATAATATAATCTTTGTTTCCTTTACAAAAGACTTACATTGTTTTCCACTGCAGTTAATTTTCAGAATGGAAACATGACCTAAGAAGAGCATTGTTGTTTGTCAAGATGAAACACAATGCAGTCCTGTGCTATCTTTCTCTTGTTTTGTCCTGATTTCTGGGCAGATATTTGTGGTCTTGTTCAACGATGTAAATAGTGAGGCTTTGGAGGAAGAACCAAAAAAACCCGTTTGTTTTTTTTAATTGCAGGGATTAAATACCTTGAATATGGTCACAAGTGGGATCAAAGGTGGCAAGATTTTCACCACCCACAATTAAAAAGAAAGAAAGGAGAACAGAATGAACCAAATGAACTGAAATGGATCAGAAAATGGATGGGGAAAATTCCAACTCTTTCTCTCTGGTATTATGGTCAAGCAGGTAGCTCGTTTTTTAATGCTCCATTTTCTCTTAGTCAGACCCTGCTCCTCTACTACTACTGGGTACTGGTTAAGTTCATTCTCCATTTTATTAACTCATCATAAGCTGCTAAGCTTGGCTCCTGGTGAACTTTGCTGTGAACTCGGCCGAAGTTCGGGGCCTGAGGTTGGAGATATCTCTTATTCCTTCCCACAGACTGTTCCTACCCGTTGCAGGGTGTACTTTGGGCAAGTCTGGCAGCAGTAATCCCATATTACCTCCAGGGTTGTTTCCTTGCCCCCTGTGTCCCCCCGTGCCCTGCAGGGTCAGTCAGGCCCCGCTGGGTGGGTGGCTGGGCCGGTGGCACACAGGGATGTGCAGGAGCACAGAGGGGTTGGCACAGGCATGGCTGCAGTGCAGGCAGCACGAGGCCACATTGCTGCACAGGCAGAGGATTAACTATGTGAAAATACAATTCAGCCCAGACCCCTGACAAATTTTATGAAAATGATCTACGGTGAGGAGTTTGCTGAGGCACTCAGTGCTGCAGTCAGCACTAAATCCCTTTATTTTACAACCCAATAATCAACTGCTGCTGTGATTATCAGAGTGGAAGAGGATGAGTGGCGAGAGTAAGTGGCTGTTGGTGTGGTGCCCAGACCTACCAGGGCCCTGAAGCAGCTCCAGCAGGAAGCTATCCCCATTTGACATCCTTGCAGTCTAAGCAGACAGTGAGGATTTGAGGAAGAAGAGATTCATGTAGAAGACTTTAACTCACTTGTCTTTGTCCTCTATTTGTTCTGATCAAAATCCTTTCTTCACTCTTTTTTCTGTTATCCCAAAGTCAGTAAGAAGATGATAATACCAGGAGACACAGTTTAATATTTTCACCTAAGAAACAATGTCATCTAACAATCTACAGGTTTATCAGCATTGATTTATTCTCCTAGATGCAAGTGTCACCAAATCTAGAACTACCCACAGTTTCACTGAAATATCTCTTAAGAAAATATCTTTCCTCTTTCCCCTTTCCTTTTTCCCCTCTCCTTTCTTTTTTAGAAGTCCCATTTCTACACAGCAGGAGACAGAGTTTTCTGGCAGATTAAAAGCTTTATATCTGTAAAACCAACAAAAATAGAAAACTTCTGTGAGGGTATCACCAAACTGCTTTTTGAATTTTAGAGAATGATTTTATTTCTTTCTTTCCAGCTTGTTTTCAGTTAGTGGCAACTCTGTGTCGTTTTTAATAAACCAGATACTCCAAGGGAGACATGAAATCCTGTGAGTGGGAGTTCATCCATTAAGGATAACTTCACCAAGACCATGTATGAAATCTGAGACCTGTCCAGTCTTCCTCGTGCTTTTTGCTGTCTCCTGCCTGAATTGCTGTGGCCTCAAGAGCTCTTATGCACTCCAAATGTACTCCAAACCTGCAAAAAAGAGAGCAGGCAGTGCCCTGGAGAGCTGGTCATTACATAGCAACGGCATGAATGGTTTCCAAACCAAACAGGATATTAAATAATACAAATACTGGGTGAGTTCCATCAGTTCAGCTCGACTGCAAAAGGAGAGAGGAAGGTTGGAAATGTTCCTTGTCCTCTAGCAGTTTTGTCACCCTCTAACACTGGCAGTGTGTGATACAGAGGCACAGTGGAGGCTAACCTGCTTTCCAGCTTCAAGTGTCTGTCTCCCTAGGATGAGACTGAAGTTTGCAACCCAAGCCTATCCTCTGCTGTGTTCTATTCTCAGCTCTGTCTTCATTTCCTACTTAAGTCTTTCAGTAAGCCCAGCTCAGCTGGGCTGGAGGACACAGTTCAGAGGGATTGTTCTTGCTGACATGTCTTGCTTTTGTCCTTGTCTGTTGAGCTTTTTGCTCTGACATATCACTGATCACAAATTACTGAATAAGAGCCCCAAGAAAATCACTTTTCATATGGAGAAGAAAAGATTATTACTGCAGGCAAGTGTCAAGGTTATAAAGGTTAGATGTGCTCTTTCATCAGCACAGGAGTAGGGGAATGGAGCAGAGGGAAGAACTAAATATGTTCAAAGGGCAGGTTACTCTGCACACAGTGTGGAATTCCAGTGTTTCCTTTCTAGTTATTTAATTCAGTGGCAGGAGAATGGTTTGTTTGTAAGGAAATTCAGCTTCTCAGTTGCTCAGAAAAGTTGAACTCTTGCTGTTGAGTGACTTCAAAAAGCTTTAAGGATCACTGATCAATGGCCATGCTTTGTTGGACAGGAGGGGGAGGATATCTGATTAATGACCTCTGACACAAGCTTCACCTGTCCACAGGAATCTGCAGACCAGCTGAATACTAAGATGACAAATTAACAAAACATTCTATATGGCCTCTATTGAAAAAGCCTATGGTGTCTGGAGGTCAGTTTAGCAAGTGCAAATACATGGTTATTTTTAATTACACATAAGCTGTCCTTATCCTCTGAAATAGCAGAAGGGGAGTTTTGCCATCAATTTTGGAGTGTGGAAACACTTGTTCTTTTTTGTTTTATTGGTCTGGAGATTTTCCCAATGTTAATCCTTGAAGAACTCCACTCCACAGCTTTTTTTTTTTTTTTTTTTTTTTAATGAACGTGCTACAACTGACTCCTTGTTTGTAAGCCTGAATCTAGTCTTTTGTTTAGTGAGGATAGACAGATTAGACACACTTCTGAATGACCTATTATGCACTGCAAGGGCTGTGTTTAATTGGAAAAAAAAATAACAGCTGCTTAATTTATGGACGTGCACAACAGGACCCACGATTTCAGTGTGGCAAACAGAACACAGCACTGGCAGAGCTGGCATCACTCAGTGCTGCAGGAAGGTGCTGGGTGGTGCCCTGGAGGCAGCAGCCCTGGGCTGGGCACAGGATCAGGTGGCACAGGCAGTGACCTGCTGGCCTCTGCTCCAGCGCTGACCCTCTCACTGCACCGAGAGGGAAAAGCACCAACAGAGAAAAGGGAGGTGCCAGTGTCCCATGGCCTGTGCTCTGGGATTTGCAACACTGGTGTGGGTTTTGACATGGGCATTTGTCCACCAGAAAGAGCTGGGCTCTCCTCAGAAGGGGATAGCAAACACTCAGTAGATGGTAATGAAGCTTCTGACACCTTCACTTCTGTGAGGAATATGCTCTTTAAAGAGATAATGTCCCTGTCAACCCATGGATTTGTCATGTGCAGGAAAAGAAAGAGCTAAATGACTGGAAACATGACTGCATGGTCAGGTAGTCCATGCTCTCAGCTCCATGTAGGCTTTGTGCTGCACTCATTAATCTTCTGCGAGTGCCTTTCATAGATTATTAGGAAACATCTGTTTAATATTTATTATTTTATTTCCTTATTGCATTTTCTTTTTTATTCTCAAAATATTCTCCCTGAGGGCAAAAAAGCATGTGTAGTGGAGGCTGTGATTTTGACAGTATTACTGTCGATGTAGATTCCTTCTCCTTCTTCTCCTTCTCCTTCTCCTTCTCCTTCTCCTTCTCCTTCTCCTTCTCCTTCTCCTTCTCCTTCTCCTTCTCCTTCTCCTTCTCCTTCTCCTTCTCCTTCTCCTTCTCCTTCTCCTTCTCCTTCTCCTTCTCCTTTTCTCCTTCTCCTTTTCTCCTTCTCCTTTTCTCCTTCTCCTTTTCTCCTTCTCCTTTTCTCCTTCTCCTTTTCTCCTTCTCCTTTTCTCCTTCTCCTTTTCTCCTTCTCCTTTTCTCCTTCTCCTTTTCTCCTTCTCCTTTTCTCCTTCTCCTTTTCTCCTTCTCCTTTTCTCCTTCTCCTTTTCTCCTTCTCCTTTTCTCCTTCTCCCCTCTTTCATTTTTAATGACAATACCTATTTCATAAAGATTTTATGATCATAGAAATACACATCGAATTAATTTCTGTCATCCATCATTGGGGATGTTCTGTCTTCTGGGTAGACAAGTTATAACTCTCTTTCTGAGCATTATGTTATGGAAAGAGTGAAGTTGCATTTTAAGGTGTTGGATCCCAATATTTTATGTAGTCTTCTAAAAACTTTAGCCCCAGGCTATTGTTTGTCTTGAAAGTGGTAACTGAGAATTTTCCTTGCTTTAGGAGTCAGTAAGAAGTCACTGAAAGAGAGGATGGATTTGCTCAGGGCAGCTCATGTATTACAGCATGTTGTACTAATTGGAGTTTCCTAAGGTGTGATGGCTTCATGCCCAGGAACTCCATGGCTCTAATCCAACTGAGAGGTGACACATGTAAATAACCAAAGGCTGGGCTTCATCTGCCAAGCTGGGATGGAGCCTGGTAGCAATCAGTGAGAAACTGCTGCTCGTGGATGGTGCTGTGTAACTGAGCTGCATCCAGGAATCCAGATCCCCTCCAGCTATGGATTGAACTGGCTATTTTGGGACACACATTTTCAATCAAAGAAAAATGCACCTTCCTTCATATTCTTTGAAACGCCTTTCTCTGTCCCTCAGTACTCTGTCTTTTTAGATTCAAATGCAACCAGGTGTTTTTATAAATTAACTGATCTTATCTAAGTACTTTGTATACTGAAGTTGTGGCAAAACATAGGAAGAGCTGAATATCATCATTGTTTTAGTGACATATAACTCTAGATGATCTGACAAATGCACCTTGGTGATGGAGAGTAATATAGAAAATAACTGAAGAGAATGGATTTGTGTGGGATGCCACGAATGAATGAAGCAAAACAGCTCATTATTACTGTTTGAGAAGGATTTAAATCCATGTACTCTTGTCACCTCTTTCAAAAGATATACCAAGATATCTTCTTAGAAACTGTTATTGAATGCATTTGTACAATAAGGGTGAATGTGTTCTACCTATTTACACTTAAGGATCCATCTCTATTTCTGAACATTTTCAGAGTCATGGTCTAGTCCTACTAAAGGTTGTTTCAGGCCTAGAATATTAGTAATCCTTTAGTTCCTTTACAGTTAAATTTTGTCCATCTCATCTTTGAGCCTTTTGAAGTCTATTTTGATTATCATTAGACTCAAGTTGAATTGAATTGGATATTCAAGGTGGTCTCAGCAGTGACACCTGGGAAATAATGGCATATTGAAGAAGGAAGAGGTTAGTCTCAGTTTATGTTGCAGACTGGCATGAACTTTCATACCAGAAATCAAAGGGGTTTCTGTCCTTTAACCCTGCACCCAGAGTTGTGCCATCCCCAGGTTTGCAGCAGGGTTTTTGGCTCCCCAGCCCTGTGGCTGCTGCACTGTTTGCATTCTGCAGAGCCAGACTGGGGTGGTAGCTCTGGTTGTAATGGTGCATTGGTTACTTCAGTCAGGAAAGGCCTGTGGTTGCAAGTTTTTTCTGCTTTTCTTAAGGTAGGAAGGATAAATGCTGAATTCAGAAGTGTTGTGGTGCAGGGAGTGTAGAATGTGAGAAATGCCAGGACTGAAGATACTCTGTTGTTGGGCAGCTCAGGGCAGAGCAGCCCGTGGGATGTGGGATCCTTTCAGTGGATGTGACACCATCTGCAGGTGTAACAAGGTGCTGAGTGTGGCTCAGGTCCTTGGCATTACTGAGTTCTCTGTTCCAGAACAAATCTTTGCCATAACCAATAATTTCTGAAGAACAGCATCTTGTATTGCAGAATTCCAAGGGTGTCCTGTAAGTTACAGAAATGTGAACCAACTGTGGATCTAATGATAGAATCTGCTGTCTTGGTGCATCTCATCTAGACAGACATAGCCAGTACTGGGTATTTTCTAAAAACCTGTTCTTACAAGATTTCCAGCTTCATCGAGAAGGTTCATTAAGTATTTAAAAGTTAAGGAAGTTACCGGACCTCCCATACTCTCAGACTAACTTTTCCCCAGCTGCAGAGACCAATAAATATCTGTATCATATGTTGTATTGTACGAGAAAACAGAGCATTTTTTGCAGTCTGAGGGCACTTAAACTCTGGGCAGGATAACGTAACATGGGAATTGGGCTGCCAAGCCAGTGTATCCTTTCTTTCCAGCCTTTAATTTTCAAGCAAAACATGTGTATCCACTACTCCAGATCAGTGTGTGCTTTATTCTATAAAATCTGCTGTGCAAGTCTTAGAAGTCATTGAGGCAAACTGCTGAATTTGCTTTGATTTCAGTGGCAGATCCTCTGTGTGTTTAGAAGGACACAGTAGGGTAAAGCTCATAAAAAGAATTAATCAATTTTCCTGTATTGTTAATTATACCCTAAACTATTAAATTGATGGAGTTTTCTAAATGCAATTTATTTTTCATCACCTGTTGCTGCTGTCAACTTCCTGTTCGATTTAGACAAAGAGAAAGGACCAGTGCTTTTATTTTCTGTACTACATAATATTGTACTATTTGGGTTCACATTTAATGCAAGGGAATGTCAAAAAGCTAACAAATATTGTTTTAACTGGTATCATTACCTGTGATGCTGTATTTTTTGCACACTGATTAGCATGAAAATCATAAAAAGCCAGATCAGTCTCAGGATATTTTTTTTTCTGTGGGAATTCCCTATTATGTAATGGACAGCACTACTTGTTAACATGGAAGTATTCTGCTTGTCCTACTCTTAGAAATGAATTTCTTATTGTTAAGAAGGACTAGTGCCATGAAATGTGCTAACTTCAATAGAAGGGAAAAATGATTAAAACAGTCTCACCCAGATACAGACCTGATTATGATCTTTGGACATAATCCATTGGGAGTTTTTCATTATTATTTTTAAAGTTTAAAAAATGAACTTTAAAGTATGGTCTGAAAAATGAATATAGAGTACCTTCTTATGCAGAACTGTACTGTAGGGAAAAAAATGAAGAGAATGAAAGTTTTCAGCATAACAATATCTGATAAACTGTAAAACCTGCATATATCAAGCAAACTGCAGTTTACAAGAGGCAGACTTGTGTGCATGTGCATAAGGTACTGTGAACAGACTCATGCTTGAACACAAATGAGAATTTAATTGACAACTCCCACAATTATCTGAGTAACAATACAGTCATATAATTAGTATTAAAAGAAATGTGCAAGCCAAAGATTATGATAGCAAATGCAGTTTTACTGCAACAAGGAGTTGTGACAGGAAGACACTAAATACAGAAATGTGTTTAGAGTCTGTTCTTTCATCATTCTCCACAGATATTTTTTTACCCCCAGTGAAATCCCAGGGGTTTGTTTCTGCAGTGGGAAAAGAGCAGCTGAAGGGCACTTGAAGTGGCCACTAATATCATAATGATTTTGTAAGCAACCAAGTGTCTTACCCTAATAAGAAGAGTAGATGAACACAGTGTGTGCTACAAAGACAGGGCTTTTCTCAGCTTTGGCTGGGCTGTGTCTCAGGGAGCAGCTGCCAACACAACCTCAATAACTGGCAGCCCAACGTGCTCACATGAGGCTCTCCTGCCTCCCACTTCTGACTCACTTCTGTCTCTGTGACAAACACTAACACTATTGGAAATAACTATAGACCCACCTGCCAGTGGCATTGAGAAGGAATTTCTGCCAGTCTAATTGAGGAGGAAGTTCTTGGCTTAATTATAGGAAAGAAAGTACCTGGTTATTTTAAGATCAGTCTAGAAATTGTCAGCTTGCTGCTAATTTCTGCTCTCCACATAATTTGGAGTGTAATGCTTCCATGTTGTGAGGTGCTTCCATGGTCCTGGAGTTATCATCCATCATTAAGATAAAAGTTAATAGGATACAGGTGTAGAGGAGATAATAATAACCCCCTTATCTATACAGATATGCTGCATATTCCTGACGTGAGTATTTTGAAATGTTCATTGTCTAAACTCACACCTCGTGTCACTTTATCACTAGTACCCCTTATTTCTAGATACAGCCTCAGCATGTAAAGTCACCACCTGTATCACTGCTACTGTCCTCAAGCTGAGTGGAACATTTCAGGGAATATCTGTCACTGTGAAGTCTGGGTGAAAAAATGCTTTGGATTCCATAAAAGTGCCATTGTTTGCTGTTCCTGGGGTCTGTGCTTTTGCTGTTGTTTCTGCTTATTTATTTCCTGACTTTTCATTTTATTTTTGTTGCATACCTGCATGTTGCTCCGTTAGTGAAGTTTGAATCGAGAACTTCTGCATTAAATGTTCAGATGTTGCCCACAAAACTTTGTTTTCTAAATATGGAACCAAACATACTTCATTTTTCCAAAGACAAAGATATAGTCCCAGCAAAGCTGATCCCTCCCCCACCCCCTTTCTTTATTTTTCAAATGAGGTAGAGCTCCTGCCACAGAATTGAAGTTAATTGAAGGTAATAAAAATTGCCTGGAAAAACACAGTTTAAATTTTGAAGGATATCCTGAAGACAAAAAATCTTACAGTTAAAACATTAGAATGGTTTCAGTGTTCCACTGGAAACGTTCCTCTGTTTCATCTCAACTCTTTTATAAACCAGAAGAGTTTTTGCTGATGTTCTGCCAAACGCATATTTTGCTTTTTTTGAGGGATCTGGAGCAGATCACTGCTCTGGTTGCTGTCTTGAAGTCCCCTGCACACTGGGAAGTGGTTTTGGCTCTAGTTGGCTGCTTCCCCAGTACGTGCAGATGGATGCACAGAGGAAGATAATCAGCCCCTGAATCTGCAGGACTTGGGGAGACCTGGAACAGCATGGCAGAGTTTGGGGTGTGAGGGAGGCACATCAAAAGAAAATGCAGGTTCCTTATTCCAACCAGGAGATCTGGTAAAGATATTTGTCCTTTGTGATGTAGAATTTTTCACCTGGTGGTGTCTCTTTAATAATTTTTGTTCAAACAAAAAGGATTCCTTGAAGTAAGGCAGTTATTTTTAACCTCTAAAGCCAGAAGAAAACATTTCTGCTAAAAACCCCAAAACCACTGTACAATTTAGTAAAGCCTTTGATAACTGTAAAGCTTTTTAATTTGTTTTAATATTTCCTTTTTTCTTTAATTTTCCTTTCGCAATTGGTCTTTATGCTAAAGAAGAAGAAGAAGAAACCTTGAGAAAATAGAAGGCAACTGTTTTCTGTAAGTGGTTTTAATTCATTGGATTTCTTTATCCGTTGCTCACCCCCTCCCTTCCCTATTAGAACAGTTTCTATCTTATGCCACAAGCAAATGTAATTTCTGTTGTTGCTTCTTTGCAAAATCCAATTTGTTATGATGTATTATGCATGCGAGGATAATTGCAGAGGAGGAGTTAAACTGACTGACAGTTTAAAGAGGTGCATTCCTTTGGCTGTGTCACTCACAAAGAGCAGCAGAGAGAAAAGTGGGACAAATTGATGCCCTGATGAAAGTATTAATCTGCTAAGATTTCAGATGAAACAATGGGCCTGCCCTAATCAAGCCATATCCTCCAGAGAACAAAATTATGGCAGTGACTTCTGATACAGAGAAAATTACTACAGCCTCAGCAGCAGCATCAGTGATGATATCTGCCCTATTCTCTGTGTATACATTACTAGCAATTAAAAAGTGCTTGTCAGTACCAATCTTAGTATAAACCATTTTTTCCCAAGAAATGTGAGAGTTTTATGAGATTCTGTATAATGAGTTAGTCTTTTGCCATTTATTTTCATAGGAGGAACAGAATAAAGTATGTAATAATAATAAATAAGAGCAAAATAGCAAGGTAGGTAAGTATTCCGAGTGAAATCTCTTTAAAGAGAATGTGTAAGATTTTCACTGCATATGAGGGTAGAGGTTATAAATACAACAAATTATACCTTTGTAATTCTGATGCTGGGGAACGTGATGTATCTATTAAAATAATGGTGAAGTGTTTTATACTTTTTATTTTCTTTAACAAATTGTGGTGGTAAAAAAAGAGCTTTTAAAGTTAAGCTTTTTTTTTTTTTTTACTCTTTACACCACTGAACTGCAATTCCTTTGTAGTATTTTAGAGATGGCTGTTCTGAAAATATTTGGGCCATTTGTTTTGGCACCGTTTCCTGAGTCTGTCCCAGGTCAGACACAAACAGGTCTGTGGTGCAGGAAGGTTCCAGCAGGAACCTTTGGTGCTGGAGACTTCATGTTTGAAGCTTTCAGAGTCACTCCCAGCTGCCTGCTGTGGGAAAGGACCCTGCAAAGGATGATTCCTCTGCCCCAGTGCCTCAACTGTCCTGCTGCAGGGCTTGGAGCAGATGGAGTTTATTGTTGGTCTGAACTGGTGACACTGGTCTCTGCAAAACACAGTTCTGCATGAAGTGGGAAAGTAAGACTGACCTTTCAGAGTCCGTAATTTTGTAGGATCCAGGTTAGACAGATCCGCTCTTCAAATGAACAAACATTAATTTTGAGATGGCCAGTGGAGTCAAACTGGCCAGGTGTGGTGTCATATTGGCTCATTTCTTCAGGCACGTTGCATTTCCCAGTAAAAAGTCCTGTCCTTTTCTACTGAACATCATGAACTGGGCACTGGAAACTTGCCTTTTACTCCTGGAGCCTCTGCTCAGTGAGTATCTAAATATTTGTGTGTGCAAATCACCCCTTTGCTCATTCAGTCATGTTAACTGTTTGTGGAACTTGGGCTTCCTGTACCTCTGCAAATCACCCCTGAACTTTTCACCATGTCCCAGTATAGAAATTCTACAATCCTATTAGGGACAATGTGAGATATGAAAAAAGCAGGTCAGGTCCTCCTTCCTTGATAAAGTGGTTGGTAATGATGGAAACAGGAACTTTTTTTTTTAATAGGAATGTCAGTGTACTGCCATCTTACTGTCCCAAGAAACACTGAATTTTTCTTCTTTTATCTGGGTTCTGACAAAATCAAGTCTCTGTATACTTATGGAATGAATGGGATCCTATGATAATAGTTTTATCCCGCTAAAGATCAATTCAAAGAAAAAGACCTCACACATAAAAGCCTTTTCTGAGTGCTAGTTAGTACGTCCATTATAAATAGAATCTGTTTATTATTTCCTCAGAGTTGTCTTATCAAATCCTCATAGAAATAAGATCTATCTAAAAGTGTCTTTAGAAATGGCAAACAGATACACAAATTGAAGCAAAGCGTTGCTATTCATGAAAATAATCTTTTTACGGGATATTTTTGTACAAAGAGAAATATTATATTTGGTAATTTCTTTTCAAAGAGACACTTTAGGCTTCTGTAATAAATAGTACTGTTATCAACACACACACAAAAGTCAAGTGACTACAAATGCTTATAGAAGTGTCATGTACTTCAGTAACAAATATTCCTTGCAGTCACAGAGTTGCATGGTCCTGAATAGAATGGAAGTACTCAGAAAATAAAACAAAATCCTTCCAAGTTTTAAGCCTTTTCTGTGCCAGCTACTCCAGCTGGTGAAAAAGTAATGTATAAGTGTTGCATATGTTTCCAAAGCTGATGACCTAAATTTTCAGAGCACTTTTCTTTCCCTCTCTGTTTAGTGGGTGTGTGGGTGCCAAGTGCTTGGAGCAGTCAAGCCCCCAGCTCAGGTGAGAGCATTGCAGCCCCAGGCAGCCTCACAAAAAGTCCCACTCCCAAAGGAAATGTGAAAGGATCATTACACTGATGCATTTCTGAAACACTGAGCTGCTGGAAGCCCTCCAGGTGCCTGCTCCTGGCATCTGTGGCCCCCAGCTTCAGGATCATGGATCCACAGAGTGGAGCCTGCCAAGGCACAGTATTTCACAGCTGAAAGAAGCATAATTCTCCCTCTGAAGTTCTGGTACTAAGTGTAAATCTTAAAAAAAAAAAAAAAAAAAAAAAAGGAAAAAGAAAAAAGTGTTGGCTTAGCAGCTCCTTTCCATCTCATAGCAGATGAGACATTGCTCATAAAAATCATCACTGACTTCTGGTATGGAAATCCTGGTGTACACAGTCACTGAGTAAGGAATCTGGCATACACAGGATACATCAAGTAATTGATTTTAGAAATTAGTAGTGAAATTAATATGCATCAGCTAGTGGTAATTTAGTCCCCATTTAACCACAGTATGATCAGGGTATTTTTATTCTTCTGTTCTTTTGTTACAATGTCTGTTTGGACAGTGTAGTTGTTACAGATTTCTCTGTAAAGGTCACTCAGTTGTTCTCACTTTTATTCAGATAGTTCATTGTACTATCTGTAAAACCGGGCAGCTGTGAAAGAATTTTGGGAAACAGTTAAGCAAGATCTATTAAGTCTGGCTCAGCCAAGCTTTTTTTACAGCGAAGAATAAGCTTGTTCTTCAAGTCCAGTTCAGGAGCACAGTAGTTTCATGCTGATTTCTGTAACTGCAGTCAAAACAGCTGTTGCAGGTGGGTCTCATCCCCCAGCCCACACTGATTCAGACCCTTCGTGCTGCCCTGCGGGATTCCAGGGAGGGGTTGTCCAAAGAAACCCTGTCGGCTGGATGGGATCACAAGTTCATCAGTAAAACGAACTGCAGTGCTCTTTAGGGAGATTCCCTTTGTGGAAGAAGGAAGGAATGAGAAGAAGACAAGCCAGGCTTGCAGTGGGTTATCCCTGGAATCACACTCAGGAGCAGGGCAGGGCAGAGCAGGCCCGTTGCTCTCACTTGCAGGTGTTCTGTGGAACTTGGAGCAGCCTGGAATGTGCTGTGACATTCCTGCAGGTCTCTCAAATATCTCCTGCCATGTGCCATGCACAACCAGGGCCTCGGTCAAGACTAAAGACTTTTTTCTTCTACTTTGTGTGCCTTTATGATTCATCTGAGTTTATTTCTTTGCTCTGAAATTTATTAAAAGGAAAAGTGCATATCAAAAGGGAAACAGGTTTCACAATGCTGCCTTTGAAGCTTGGAATCTCCCACAGAAACCCGACTGAAGCTTCCAGCATGGTTTGCCCCATGGAGAGTGGGTGAAAACATGATTTGGAGCTGCGTGACAATGGCTGTCATCTCCAAATTCATCAATTAAAAAGAAAATCCTTCTGCCCACAAATTCTGCCTGCATTCAATTAGAATTAAACTGTAACAGAAAACTAACTAGATGGATTAAAGAGCATTTGGTTTTCTTCCTCTCCAGTAGCTGAAATTCAATATAATGCAGCTTTGTTGTTTTGTTTGTGTAGATCTGGTTCCTTGCTTGGTCAGGCATTTCTGTCCCAGCCACCTTCAGCTCCCAGAGTTGCTAGTGCTGCTTGCATTCTTTTCATATTGTGTATACAATGCATTTGTATTATCTATTGTTTATTCTAAACTTCTGACTTTATTTTGCCAAGGCTATTTGTTTTTAAATTAGTAATTTTCGCTCCCTCATGCAATTCTTCTAAATTACTTTTTGGAGTAGTGACTATTAATATTTTAGGTATCTTTGATGTTTTACTTTATAGTCTTCAATTTTATTTTACATTTCACAGGTTCCTGGTTGCAAATAATCCTACAGGCAATTTTCTCACATTGCAACTATTCCTTGAAAGGTATGCTAATGTAGCAAGGCACTTGCAGTACTGGGGGTTAAGTTAATCACCCAAAATGAGCCGTATTACTGTCAGTGGTGTATAAAGACATCCCAGAGTGAATTACTAGGCAGACTAGCATTAAAGCTCCTTTATGAAATAACAAAACGTGAAGGTGTGCAGAAGTAAGTATTCTTTATTGAGCTAAGGAATCTGGGTTTTGTTGCTTCTGAACTTGAAGGTACCAAACAAATACAGTGTTTGTATTTTCGTTAAAAAAAAAAATTCTGCAATATTGTTTGAAAAGCCTTTGTAAATTAAAAAAAAAATCAAAGTAGTAATTAGTGTCTTTATGTTCATATATTTGCACAGAAAAAGGAGTTGCCTGCTCTGTGTTCAAGCTAAGCAGAGCACCCAAATAAGAAATTGATAGATCAAATTACAGAATTTAAAATGAAAATTGCAACGATTCTCTTATCCTTAGACTTATTTGCAAGTCTCCAGAAGACATCTGCAATAGACATATATGTTGATTTATTCATGACATAGTATAATTCCCAATATCTGTTTAAATGGACCAACTGAACACTGTGTTGGAAATGTCCCCTCCCTCCATATCAGGAACTAAGCAATGCTAGCAGAGAAGATGTCTGGAAAGAAGATGAAATAAGATTTAGTTACATTGCAGGGACATGTGTTTTTATTAGAACAAATATACTACAAAGCAGAAAAGATAGGGAATATACAGGGAAGGTTTATGTGGAACACAGTATTTATTTGCCATGCATATTTGATAGGCCTTCATTAAATACGCAATAGAAATGTCAACATAAAGTGCTGTTTAGATGGTCCTATAAAAACAAACTGCACTGGTATTAGAATTGGAATGCACTAATCTTTGGTTAAATACAAGCCTTATTTGCTATCCAGCAAAGAAATGTTTGGTTGAGTGTTGTTAAATAACCATACTTAATTTAATTTGCCCTTCATTTATAAAGTCTGATGGAGTGATACTGTGTCAGTGTAACCAGCACTTTCCCCTGTCATCTGGCTTTATATGGGTTTTCTTCCCCCCTCTCACTCACTGACATTCAATCACTAACAATTATCACCAGCCCACACCTAACTCAAAATTATTTTTTCGGTCTTGCTGAATCACAACCAATCCTTCTTGCAAAGAGGAAATAGCATCCCTGTCTGCAAGGAATATTTTTGTATCCATACAGTCACCTGACATAACCATAACAGATAAATCTATTCACTAGTAAAGTTACATTTGAGATAGGTGCCCACCTTTCTGAGGTGGAATTTGAAACTAAATGCTAAACATTCCTGAGTTTGGGCATTTAGGTTTGCATTGTTTGGTGGATTTTTTTATTTTACTGGTATATACGTGCTGACTTAGAAAGTTATTCCTTTCACCAGATTGGACTCAGGCTTTTAAGCACTGTTGATAATGATGGCTTCTATATACTGAAAATATTCTTCTACAACAAGAACAGGAAAGGTACCTTTAATCAGGATATCCAATTAGGAATATAAAATATACCATATAGGATTGTCATGCAAATCTTACCTGGACCAGCACTTTATAGGGAGCTTTAAATTGAGGTTTGTGCCCTGAAGCATAATAATAACTCTTCCTTACAGCCTTTGCAATTATTTCATTCTCTGTAATGTAATCACAGGTGTTCCTACTGCCTATGAGTCTGATATTTTGGGAGGAGCCTTCCTGCACTGTGTTATTAATGTAATAATATTTTTAGAGGTTCCATGGGTGTACAATTTGTGTAAAAGCTGCCTGTCTGCACTCTCTGGGTGGGTTTGCCCAGCAGTCACTCAGGTGCCTGCAGTGCAGTGCAGAGGAACCCGAGCGAGTTCACACCGTGGTGACAGCGTGAGCGAGGCAGCCCCGAGCTCAGCACGGCCAGTCTGCTCTGCCCAGAGCTGAGCAAACCAGGTCCTGCTGGGCTCTGTGCCATGCCTGGGGCTGGCAGTGCCCGGGCACAGGAATTAAAGCCAGTGGGGGTGTTCCCAGGGCAGTGCAGCCGTTCCTGTGGACAGGGCAGAGCAGTGCACACACACCCTGAATCAGCGCCTTCCTGCTTCAGTGGGTGGCTTTTTGTTGGGTATGTTCCACCTGAAAATTTCCTCATTTGTTTGCTCTGACATTATTGCTATAATTTTTATCATGTCCCCTTTTCTGTCTTGTTTTTTTCAAAACCAGCAACAGATCCATTTTTCCTTGCTTTTGCCTTTAGCCCCTGTCCAGTTCTGCCACGTGTTTCAAGTTGGAGTGACCAGAGCATGTTATCTCCTCCCACCTGCTTCACAGTGCCCTCTATATCTGCCACATCCAGAGGTCTCCCACCTAAAATAAACATCAGTGTGGTGCCCCACAGTCTCTGGGGACATTTACTGAACATAATACCACGTGTCTGTGCCCAGGGGTGTTCACAGCAGGTTCCTGCAACCCAGTGCCTCCAGGATGTCCATCCCACACACGTTCCAGAGATACCAAACAGTTGTGGTGTCCACAAGGTATGCTGGCAAAAATTTCAATTGACAAAGGGTAATTAGAAAAAAAAATTGAAAACTATCAAGAATAACTGACATCCAATCATTTTTATATTCCCCCTCCAAATGTGGGTATGCCTTTTTTTTCCTCTCCCCTTCTTGTTCCCGTTTCTTTGTCCTTATGTCCTCTGCCCTCTGTGAATCTGACTCTTTAAAAATATGCTTGGATAGATAAAGCATCCTCTCCACTCATTAAAAGCATAGAAGGGTTATGCATCGCTTGTGGTAGAATAATTCAGGGCATATCTTGATACATGAGAAATACAAAGGAAAAGTAACACAAAATTTATCTCATTCAACGAGTTTATTACAGTAATTTATTGCTTTAAATAGCTGGTAAAATAGATACTACTGTGAACAGAGCCAGGGAGAGAGAGAGACATGCAAACAGGTCTCTGTACTTTATTGTTTTGGAGAATTGATGAAAAATTATAATCTTTGACGAAAATTCTAATATTTGACAAAAATTCTAAACTTTGAGTGGAAAAGGCCACAGGGAAGAAAAAAAAAAAAGACAAAACAGTACTGTATTTAGGGATTTCATTACATCCTTCATTAAAGATCAGAATGAAAATGCAGGATTTTAATAATGAGATATAATTCAGTATAAATTGGACAATTAGAATAAAATGCCTCATTAAAATATTGAGATTTGTGTGCTATACAGTGACCTTTTTTTTCCCCTCTTTCCAAAATATGGAAGTTTGGGTCAATATGTTGAAGTTCCAAAAAATTTGTTTTGCCAAGGGAGGCTTTTCTCCCAGCAAGGACTGACCAGGACTGGGTGGCACCGGTGAGCAGTGCCAGCTCCTGCCACTGGCAGGGACACAGCACGTCCCTCGGGGCAGACTGGCAGGAACATATCCCTGAGCTGTCCTGGATGCTTTGGGGAAAAAATGATGTACATTTTGTCACTTTAGAAATTATCTTTGGGGGAAATAAGGGACAGTAAAACAAGTGTTAGCACGACAGGAACATCCTGTCCAGCAGGCTTTTCATGGAAGAAATGCATTTCGTTGCCTTTTGAAATGACCAGAGACATGGATTTGTTTGCTGTCTCATACCACAAACACCTCATCAAAATGGTTTGAAGAGACAGGGAAAACCATTACCACGCTGAGCCCAGATATGCCCAGTTTCAGCCTGAGAGAAATCTGTAGCCTGAAGTCATAAGCCACTGCAAATAGGTGTTTATAATGGAAGTGCCATCTTAACCTTATCTGGAGTGGCACCCCTGCTTTGCTGTAATATCTCCTCTCCTCACATCTGTGAAATTGTAATCTGTCCTATGGCTGGGAACTGAGGAGATGATGAAACCCAGGGATACACTCTGAAATACCTTAATTTATCTGTACCAGGTTTTTACTGACATACAGAAAGGGAAGGTGAGCAGGGGGCGAGGGGCTGATGTCAGACAGATGAGTGCCTCAGACAGGCAGGGGAGAAAGGGAAACAGGGTGCCAGGTGACTGCCTGCATCATCACCACATTATTTTATAATACCTCAATATTTTTTCTTTCTCTTGAGCAAACATGCAAAAAAAATCGTTCGTGATGTTTGAAGGTTTAATCTGTAATATTTGGGTTTCAGCCTAGTGGACCTACAAGCAAGTCAGTGTAGGACATCCTAGTCCTGCTAATGAAGATGTTATCTCTGGAAACTTTTTGCATTGCTCAGCACTGGTGCCATCCAACTGCCAAATAGTGGTATGTGCTACACTGATTCCTTGTAATTAAAATAGCTCTTCCGTTACTGCTGGTATCAAGTGGGCACGAGGAGAGAGGCCTGGAATGCTATCTCTGAAAACAGGCATCCTAAATATTTTTGTTGTGTGACCACCTAGTTATTTTTCTCTTCTAAATCATTTGTTGCCTTACCTGACCTCTTTGTAAATTGGCCAGTTGTATCTTTTCTCATATAAATTATCTCTAATGGTCCAACAAATTAACTTGTTTTTCAGACTGTTTTTATGTTTCTACCCATTAGCTCACAGTAATGTTCAAGGAGATGGGGTTTGACTCCCTAGATGTTTTCTTCCAAAATTAATTTTTTTTTCCCATTTGAACAAGAACACTTAAATACAGTCGAGGTACAAGTGATGTGAGCCTTGAAAGAAGTCAGGATTTTAACTTTGGCAGAGAAAACTTTGACTGAAATAGTATCTCGTGTTTTTACCTGGATGAGGACAAAACAAGGTAGAACTTCAGTCCTGCTGTCAGTCTGCAGGACTGTTCAGGCTACCCTGGTGAAACATTGGGGGTTTTAATCTGCAGAAGAAAGGAATTTGCCATCCAAAATCACTAAGTTTGAACTTCTCCACTTGCCATATCTTTCTGCAGGCAGTTTTCATTTATTCCATATGTACAACAGAGCTGTAGAATGAAGGGCTCTCTTTTGGACAGAAAGCAGTGCAGCGCCTACCCAGCCCTCTGGCCTCATTTTCTCAAAAATTACCCTTGTTAATACTCTGCTCTCTCCTTGTGACACCTTCTGATTCTCCCACAGCTCTGAGTGCTCTTATTCTGGCTCAGGCAGATGCACAACAGCCATCAGGGATTTCTCAGCACCTCACGTTATTTACACTTCTGCTGATTCTGGGAGCTGGGTGACTGTGAGGGCCTGGGTTTGCCTGTGGGTGTGGAGTTGCTCAGTGGCCACAGCCAGGCAGTGTGGGCAGAGGGGCAGAGGCAGTTCCTGGGGGGGTGTGCCCATGTGGTCAGGGCTGGAAACGTGGAACTCACAGTCTATGTAAGGAGAACAGTTTTATTTCCCACACACAGATGACATTTGTGCAAAGAATGTGGAATTTCAAATGCACTATCCTCATGTACATTTCTCTGCAATGTGAAATAGTAGATATTTTGGAAAACAGGGGAAGTCCTAAAACAGAGAGAGAGAGAGCAAGTGAGAGAGAGAAAGATTGAGACATAGATATAAAATGCTTTCACCTTTAAGCCAAATCTAATTGTCTGGAACATTCAGCACCAAAGTTGCAATTCATTATTTTCACAAGGATCTGTACAGACTCTTTCCCATATTGTATCTTGTAGCAGTGTTTGCCTAATTATCACAAGACTGTTTCAAACTGTTTTGATTTTCTTCTTGGTAGTGAATTTTTTATTTTTTAAATTGGCATTACAATTTCAGTTCCCTTCCTGCAAAAATATGTGATTGCCCTGTAAATAATGTTTAGATAAGCTGGTTGCTTATCTGAAATGACAGTTTTTCTAATACTTGTTAGGACACTTTAGAGTAACTCCAACACAGGATTGCCATAAATATTTCCCATCCTATTTTCTATGTGTCCTGACACTCTTGTGCTGCATATTATCCAGATGTCCTTCACTACCAAGATAATTCTCTGAACAGCTCCAGCAGTGCTGGAAATGCCACCTGAAATTGGATGACAAGAGATAATTTTTTATTTTCCTGGTTTACAATAAGCTGGACCCTCTTTGGCAGAGAAACAAATGAACTCAGAGACTTTTCTCAGCTGCTTGGCTGGCCCATGTTTGTGTAGCCCTAAATACCTTTGCTGTTTGCTTTCCCAGACTGCAGCAACAGCCAGGAGCACTGGGGGAGTCTGCCAGTTGTAGCCACCCTCTCCCTTCCATGTCTGAGTGTCTCTGCAGAAATCTGTGTTTGAAGGAACCCAGTTGGCTGGTTCCTGTCAGTCTGTCTCATGTTTCATAGTCTCAAGCTATTAGTTAAGAAGATGCCAGACCTAGAGGGGTCCTCTGCAGCAAAAATGTAATCAAATTCACCTCGCTTGATTCCCCTCTGAACCAAAGAAATAAACACACCAGAGATCCAGGAAAGACAATCCTAAGAGCTTTCAAAATACTTTCATAGTTCAAAGTACACAAACCTTTTGCTCTGTCTGGATAGGCACAAAAATCTGAGGTACCGAATCTTGATTTCTGATTAAATTTGTATTTGGTAAGTAAATCCATCCTTTAAAGTTACAATATATATGTATATTAAATATATGTAAATCAGACCGTTTTGCCTTAGTGAAGCTAGGTTAAAAACATTCTTTAGAAGCATAAACCATAGGAACAGAAACTGAAATGGAAGCATTCATTGAAATTCATGCCTCTGGAATTTATACATTTATATAACAAGTTTGTTGTGGTCTTTCGTATTAGTGAGCTCAACTCTCAAGTGTGCAAAGATGACACGCTGCCCCCTCCCCACTCCCCCACCCCTCCTTACAACCAGGAATTTTACGTAAAAAACATCTGCTTCTCTCTAATGCTTACTTTTGAATTACCTTGTGTGCTCTAATTCTTTTGTTGAGAAAGTTTGAGGTTTCCAAGACCAGTTGTAAACTGGAAAATCGGTTTGTGAGCTAGAACTGAAGTCAGAGCTCAGGTATTGATCCCAGAAAAAAAATTTACTGAGGGTTGTGGGGATTTTGCTCTTTCAAGAAAATGACTTTTAAGATCTCCAAAGATGCAAAATTATTTCAGAGACGTGCATTAGTGGTAATCAGTGTGTGTTGCTGTGGACTGAACTTCACAAAACTCTTTCAGCCTTTCCTCTCTAACTGTGTAAATGTGAAGTAACAATAAATCTTGCTGACAATTGCTGCCAGTCTGCTGGCAGTCAGGGAGCTGCAGTGGGAACAGCCTTGTGCACAATCTGTGCAGCACAGCCAACACCCAGTAACTATCTCCCTAGTTTCTCCTGTGACTTAGAGAACATGTCATTTTTCCCCAGTGAGCAGCCTTTTCGAATGCTGAATTAGTAATATTAGCACCAAAGACTACTAATTTGTCAGCCAGGCTGTGTTTTTCCCAAGTGTTCACAATGGGGTCTGATAACTGCTTTGGAGTGCAGCAGAGCAAAGATGAAAATTCAAAAACTTCTGGAAATCATTTGTATAAGGCATAAAGAAGTGGTGTAAAATTCTTTTTTGTTTTTAACATTAAAATAGGAAGGAAGTGTCTTAAAAAAAATTGAAAGAAGTAGATTTTCAACCCTGTCCAGTAACAAACTCGAATGCATGCTAATATGGAAGCATATACATAAGTGCTGTGAAGAAACAGAGCTGGAAACATGTTTAACAATATGAAATAGTTCTTCAAAAAAGTGTATTGTCAGGTTCTCTATGTTTTCGGATTTTAATGGCTAGCTTGAATAATATTTATCCAAAAGAGAGGAAACCTCTCTACTAAAAGTCACAAATTTCTATTTTATATCATGGAATAATTGCTTCCATACAGTTTTCATTGACATCAGGACGAAATAGTCATGTAGCATATGAACCTGAAAAGCACAAATGGGTCAGGGTTGAGAGTCTTATTTTTCTAATCAGCTTTCCTATGCAATTCTTACAGGCAAATGCACACACACCCCTGTATGTGAAGCCATGCACATATAGATAGATAGACTTGTATCTCATTTTCATAAATACATAGCATCTACCTTAAGTAAAAACATGACATTCAACAGACAACAGAGATTTGCTGTGGACTTCAGAAAATTTAATTCAGCTCCTTTCCTTTCATGAATTTCTTTATTTTCAATTCAGGCTCAGTCAAATGCAGCATTATGGGTGATATATAAGTAGGGGTTGTTACAGCTAAAACTCTCTGTTGTTTTCCACATTGCAGGGTTCACACCAGGTCAGTATTGAGCTGATTGATTTGGCACAGGGAGGGAAAGGGAACCACTTTGGTGGCTGGGAAAAAGGTGTAGGAAGTGCTTGCCAGGATTGTTTAAAAGCTGGAAGGAAGCTTGTGAATCATTTGTGGTTATCCAAGGAGTTTTGTCCACATCTGTACAGCACTGCTTTGCAAGGAGAGAGGCTGTAGTTTAACTGAGGAGTGGATGGCATGGTAGGAACACTGACTGCAGGGAGAGCAGATGTTCCTCTGAGGAGCTTTGTTACCTTTGTTATCTGCACTCCCTGGAAGGTTCCTCTTTCCAGGACTCGTTTCCAGCTGCCACACTGGGGCAGGGCCACAGCACAGGAGCCTGAATTCTGTCTGCTGTGACTGCCACTCATTGCTCAGCTGGGCTAATGAACCTGTGCCAGTCCTAAAGCAGCCAGAGCAGTCCGGTCTCTCTCCTGTCTGCAACTTGAATGTCCTTCCTGGTTTTTCAGCTGAATCATTTGTGGATTTTCATACAATTTTAGGAACAGTTTCCGTGTTGCCTTTCTGTGCTCTGAAAGATGTGTTATAGGGGAACTTGTAATGTAGGAAAACCTTTACTGTTTCCCTGGTGTATCATAATGTTAAATGAAAAAGAATACACTGGGAGTGAGGACTGTGGGGTAGGTTCTGTTCTGTGAGTTATCACTGATTTCCTTGCCTCTAGGCCTGTCACACAAATAGTTTCAGTGCTGTATAAGCTGAACATCTAAATCCATTTTCGACAACTGGCCTGACTAACATCCACAGATCTCACAAAACAGTGACTCAGGCAGGTCCCTAAAGATCTGATAGTCCATGGGGAGGAACCTTGCCCGGGGATTGTGGAAATAAAATAAATTTCATTGCTCTTTGAAATTTGTTCTGGGGTGCTCAACATCGAGTTCCCAGTTTTGTCTTACCCTTCTTGGACTTGCTGTGCATGTCTCAGACCTAACACGGTTTGGACTTACAGGTTGCTTAACACAGTTAGCCAATATTTTTTAAAACGCAGAAAAATTCTGCATAAAGAAATGTACTGCCCCTTGCAGAATATATTAGATACTATGTTTCTTTTATTTTACCTGAATTTTGAGAAAGAATTAATGGAATTATTCAGCACTAGCTGAGCTGAAGCAATGATACTGGTGGTAAAAACTGCCCCTGTGCAAGAACGTTACGTTTTTATTGAAGTGAGTCTTCTGTTTTATGCTAAGCAGTTGCCCTGTGTTTTAATTCCCTCATAAAGATCACAAAATAAAAAAAGGAGGAAAAAAAGGAAAACAGAAGAGTATATGCCATAAATGTTATGTTCACATATTTTTTCCCTACAAAGAAAAGGAAATTGCTGGAAATGTTGATTTGTTTTAAACCTTTCAACAATTGGAGATTATTGAAATACTAAATTACTGGCACACAAGAGAACTAGATGATTGTTGTTCTACATTTACAACACAAACCAAATGATGTCTCAGAAAAAAAACAACTGCAGCAAATATTTTGAGTCTTAATTATCAGGCTGAAAAGGCTGATGAACAAAGGAGGGAAGGGGGGATGTGTGGAATAGTGAACAGAAGGACAAACACGTTAAAAAAAATTTTTAAAGCCTTTGTCAGGCTCAAAAAGAGAAACAGACTTAATTATTATTTTCCCTTCATTCCATTTTGGGAGCTTTATCTGAAACTATAACTTACAAAGAGCAATTATAAGCAAATGGCACCCAGCATGAATACTTCTCTGTGATTTGATTGTCTCATCCTTGGCTCTTACATCAGCACAATGATGTGATGCCCATTGGAAACCAGCATGACTGGAAGTGTAGAAGGGAAGCCATGCAGTGATTTAAACCTATAGCTTCATTTATCTGCTCCATATGGAATTGCAACCTGGACAATAGTACCAGTCCATTAAAATGAAGGGCTTAGTCCAGTGGAACCTGGCTAGGTTAGTTAAAGTATTCTGCAGTTCATGGAGAACAGCAGAGAATATGGAAATAATTTCCTAGAATAATCCAGAGAATTACTTTATGTTTCTCATAGAGATCGCTGGGGAAATAATTTAAAAGCATTTTTAAATATCTTCCATTTTCTATTATGAGCCTTTGGATTTCCACAGTTTGAGAGAAGTGAGGCATTGTGGCTTAAAAAACTAATTGCGAAACATAAAAATGCTCAAGACTACTGGAACAAATCAGACAGAAAAAAAGATTTCCATGCAGAAAGATCAATGTTGGAATGGAAGCTACAGATTTTACGTGTCTTCCTCTCAACATCTTCGTTATACATTCTCTTTGTTCCTGTTAGCTTACTAATTAGCTGTGATTTTTTTTAATGCCCCTTACACTGGGTTAATTTTGTCTTACTCAACAGCAGGGGTTTGTGTAATAATAATTCACATAGCAATGTCAATGATTAAAATCCTTTCATTAACATGGTACCTTAAAGATAATGAATGTGAAGCTTTTAGCTAACCCAATCTCTAGGCTCAGAAAGGCAGTTTCTGCAGAAAATAATAAAAAAAAAAATCCTTGTACAGATTAGCTTTTGCCAGCAGAACAAATGAGATCTTTGTTTGGGTCTATTACAAACACAAAGTCATACAAATCAAAGAGCATTTATTATGAATACAGTGATGTAGGATGCTTCTCTTGACAAAAGAATTCTAATAATGTACTTGAAGAATGCAGAGCAGGCATTCAGAAGTGCTAATTTTCTGGCATTTTTTGTAGACAGCATTGTCAAGGCACAGATAATCAGCTGGGGGGTCAGAGTGCCTCGAGCTGAACGTTGGCAGAGATATGGCAGAAGGTGCTGGGGGTTGGCTACGTCACTTCTCTGCAGCCCCTTCGAGAATTTCAAACAGGTTTATCTGTCAGGATACCAGAAGTGAGGCTCAGTAATTAGGGACACGAGATAAATTACCATTTTGAAAAGTTTTAATAAGTGCTAGAACAACTGTTCTACTGAATTTGCTGTCTCTTCTAAAAAAAACCCTTTCACCCACGTTCTAATGGTTCTTACATTTCATTTTTGCTAAGTGCAAAAGATGTTTGCTGAATGAATTCATGCACATACAAATAGTATATCTGCTAAAGAAAGGTGCCTTAGCAGCAGCAGCAGCAGCAGGATAACCCCATTGATAAGATCAGGAGCTCTCATTCAAATCAGTCACAGCATTGTCCCCTGTGCTTTCACTTCTCTAAGTCAAGTTGTCATTTTGAAAACTAATATATAGTGTATCTGTATTTTTTACCATCTCATTGTACTAGATACCTGGTTTTGTTTTAATGTCAAATAACATTTTTACAATAGTCAACTAATTTACTTTATTAAATTCTGGCTTTAACAGATTTATGTGAAAACTAGGAAAAAAACCCCTGACCCTGACACCATCTTTTCCAGTTAAGAACGTAGAATTTTTGTACATTTAAAACCACGTTTTCCCAGTGCAATGGACACTTCTAAATCTCAAGTTAAGGGATCATGCTACAAAGACTCAAGGAAATCCTTGTCTTTATAAGTACAGATGCTGTTGTTGAATTCGTGTGCGTGCTTGCTAAGCCTCTGCTGTGCTGAGGTTTTTAGCCATTGATCAATAGGAGCAGAATTCCTCAACAAATGAGCTCAGCTCATTTTCAGTAGGTGATGGCCAAATGGCTCTTTGAGATTGTCTCTCTGCTGTGCCATTCACTCAAGTAAGTAATTCAAGAAGGAGGGCAGTGGATGGGTGGTTAGTGGGAACACTTACTGCAGTTGTAGCTTCTCTGTGATTTTCCTGTGGATAATTTAATATATTTTGGTCTTTAGTGCATTGCTGTTCCCATTGCTCTCATAAGCACAAATAATTGCTTCCATTTTTTAAAGGAAAGAAAGCAGACGATAGCCCCCTAGAAAGCTGAGTCACTAAGCTGGCTACTTAAATTAATATAAATATGACTAAGTAAAAGTTTCATCTGATAAAGGCATTAATATGAAAGCTGAAATAAATGCTTTTGTGTAAGACTGTCAAGACAAAGCTTCGGGGTTCCATTTGCACAGCAAGATGCAGAAACTGTGAAAATCCTTAATCTCATCTCTGTAAACAAAAATGGACTGTATCTTGTTACTTTTTCTCGTATTTTGGCTTACAGGCAATAACAGCCTGATAAATTTGGTTCAGCTGGGCAGAGTTCCACACACTGTGGAACTTGCCTTAATAGCTCTCCTCTCAACAAAACACCTGCACTGCTCCATGTAGGTTCTTATTTCCCAGAATGCCTCACAGCCTGCAAAAGTGAGAGGAAAACCTTGTTCTCCAGGTAAAACCAGGCTGCAAACTAGGGAGCAGGCACAGCTTCCCTGAGCTGCCCAGCTGAGGGCTGTTCTGCCTGGGTGCTCTCAGCACTCTGCTGCTGCCTCCGACAAAACACAGCTTGGGGCTGGGACCTGCACAGTGATGTGGCATCGTGTTGGGACCAGGGAAGAGTTTCACAGAGTACAGGAAAAATGTTCAGGCATGTGGGGACTGCAGAGGGAAAGCGTGGACGGAGCAGGCACAGAAAATGCTTCCTAGACTCTTAATAATACCATTAAATAACACAGAAGCAGTTCATTGTCCCTGATAGAGTCAAATTGGTGGTTCTGTTTTGGCAGAGACAATTAAAAGGCTGAACCAAACCCTCAGAAATTCTTCTACAAGTCTGCTTTTAAAATGCCAATTTGTATCGGTTTAGTATTTCAGTAATATTTGCTAGTTCAGTATTTTGAATGTGTTTGGTTTTACTTTTATTATTTACTTTTATTAAGTACTCATTCCAGGGATGTCACCTCTGTATTTCACTGATTTCCTCTTCTTTTTTTCCATTCTCGCACGTAATCCTCCCCTCACCCTTCCAAAAATAATGAACTTTTTCTCATCAATAAACCTTTTCTTTAAAAGAATGGGCTCTAGTGGATCAACATCCAGACCTCCATCTGTCCTGGATGAGCTGTGTTCAGCTGAGACACAGAGAGTTACCTATCAGGAGATACCTGCTCCAATCTCTCTTTTAAATCATGCTATGCCAATCATTTCTTATTGAATTGAAAAATGTGTGTCTTATAAAAGTTATCATTTTCTTTTCAGCCTTTAGATGTGAGAGTGTATCATCTTCAGTAAAACCTCCTAATAAAAGAACCAGAGCTATTTTTCCTATATATATATATATATATAGCCAGATTCTGATAGACATTTCAACTGTAATGGCAGGTGGAACAGCATACATGACAAAAGAGAGAGGAAATCAAGTGAGATTGAGTACATACAACTGCACAGTGGATTAAGGAGATATTCTTCCCCCAGGGAATATTTTTGAGTAATTTATAGCTCTGTGAATGGGGATCATTCTCCAGTTACCAGAAAGACATTGGAACAACTTGATTTTTTTAATTTTGTTTTTTTTAATTGAGAAAAAGAAATAGTGAAGTAAGTAAATAAAAAATGGCTGCAGAAATTGAGATAATTGTTAGTTTTGGGGCTTTTTTTTCTGAAATGTCTGGTTGGGGTGTTAAGGGTTCTAAGTAGTCCTGATTTTGTCTGTGATAGAGTTAATTTTATTCGTAGTGCCTGGTGTGGTGCTGTGTTTTTAATTTAGTATGAGAATATTGTTGATAACCCACTCATGTTTTAGTTGTTGCTACATCGTGTTTATTCCAAATCTAGGATTTTTCTGTTTCCCATGCTCTGCCAGTGACCAAGTACAATAAGCCAGGGGGGCACACAGTCTGGCCAGCTGAGCCAAACTGGCCTAAGGGATGTTCCAGACCATGGAATGCCACGTTCCATACTATGGAATGCCACGTTCCATAGGCTGGGAGGCACTGGCCAGGAGCCCCCACCTGGGAGAGGGGCTGCACATCGGTTAGTGGGTGGTGAGTGATTGTGCTGTGCTGCACTTGTTTCTCTTGGCTTTCATCCCCCTCTCTGTTATTATTATTATTGTTGTTGTTGTTGTTGTTATTGAATTAAAGTGTGTTTTTGTTGACCCAGGTCTCCTCCCCATCCCAGCAGGAGGGGAGTGAGCAGTGAGCAGCCCCGTGTCACTCAGTTGCCAGCTGTGGTTAAATCACAGCCTGAGTGTGTTGGGCTCTTGTGGCCCTGTCTCATGGTGGGGTTTACAGGAGGCTCTGGTGCAGCCAGCACAGCACTGCCAGTCCTTATTGCCTGGGCTGGGATTTCACTGTCAGTCCTTATTGCCTGGGCTGGGATTTCACTGTCAGTCCTTATTGCCTGGGCTGGGATTTCACTGTCAGTCCTTATTGCCTGGGCTGGGGTTTCACTGTCAGTCCTTATTGCCTGGGCTGGGATTTCAGTTTGGTTTGCCATTTGCAACAAGGATAACCTTCACAAGGAAGTTTGTGGCACTTTTTTCTGAGCTCTGTCTCACTGAAACTTGTCCCCAGCCTACAGCCACAGCTTACTAGTCTGGAAGAGCACTTTTGCATGTAATGAGAATAGTGAAATCATGTCAGGGAAAATGAATGGCCAGTCCTTTCTCCTGGCCCTGTAAAGACTATGACCTCAGCAGAGCTGAGTCAGTGTTCATGCTGCTGCTCCTGCCTGGAGCTGTGTAGGATTTCATTCTTCTATAAATTTGGTCCAGGGGAAACATATTTATGGAGCCAAAAGCCAATAGATGTGTAGATCAGGATTTGGTCTCACAGGTCTAAAGAATAACAGCCTGTGTGTGATATAAGCAGGTATTCTGTCAGCCCCAGTCTGGATCTGTCCTGGTGGCAGACCTTGCCTTCGGTGACACTTCACCTCTTTCCCCCAGGGTATGGAGGCTGTAGCTCAGTTTGTGATCTAGAGGTATCCTAAGTCCAAGCAGAGATTATTGCCCCATTCTGACAGACTTTGGTACAGCTAAACTGAAATGCTGAGAGGAAAAGAAAAAGAGATTTATAAAAAGATTGGCACAGTAAAGTGTTCTTGATTCCCTAACAAAAATGTGAGGCTTCCTGCTTTGTGGAAGAGAAACACAGGACAGACTATAATTCCTTAGAGTAACCATTCTGATGTGTAAAACATTTAACTCTGAATCAACTCTTTGCTGTCTCCAGTAGGGAGAACAGTTGCACATAGCAGAAAGGTCAGGTTCCAAGATGGAAAAGCTCCACTCTCCAAGTAAGAAAACTCTGAAAGTATTTTGGAAGGATTGTTTAATTTCTGTGGCTTTTACCTTTAAGAGAAAATATCAAATGTATAGAATTCCTCTCCAAACAAGAGTTTCTATTGCAAATGCTAACTGGTCCTTCAGCAATTATTTGAAAATGGCATCGTCTTGCTATTTGACAGGAGTTCAGATTTTGTGTTTGCAAACTCCCTGTACTGTAGGTGGTTTTTTATTTTCATTGTTCAGAACATCTCCATGTGGTGAAGAAAGTAGAAGCAGAGATGACTGGCAAAAATTAATAAACAGTCAATACAGCTTTTGTGCTGCAACCTGTGCTCCCTTCCTTACTGTTCCTCAAAGAATGAGATTCTTAGGGGTTGCCTGATTACTGCACTATGGTTTAAGTCATAGAAATGCAATCCTCTGATTGTCGGGTGATGATTTTATGCCTTCATCTTGGACTGGAAACTAAACAGGAGTCCATAATTAACTGATCATTGCAGAATTAGATGGCATTAAAGTGAATTTATTTTAATAAGCTGTACTACTTGCCCAAATGAAGGCTCAGTGCTTGAAGGACCTCTTGAAAAGAACAGGGAATAAGCTCAGTACCACCAATATCCTTTCTGTTAATGTAAGTTACTGATTTAATTATCTATGGTTAAAGAACGAGAGAAATGTAGCTGAGCCAAATATGTCTTTAAAAACATAATAATGGCAATTGCTGTATGTCTTTATATCAGAATTGGAAAAAAAAAAGAAAAGGAAAGATGAAAAAGCACATTTGTTAGAATTTCTTATGTTCAAAAGAGTATTTTGATGTGGAATTCACTATTGGCTGTTACAAATGCTGGAAATGCACATGGTAATACTTAACAGCCTTGTTCACACATTGGTGAGCAAGGATTTTATCCCACAGGCTCTTGAATTCACTGCCACACCCATTGGCCATATTCCTGCCCCACAATTCCTGTCTGTCTTGATTTCACATGGCTAGAACAATTTTTGGGGTTCATTTACACTGCTTTTAATTTGGCTGGGTGGGTCACCACCAAATCGTGGGTATGACGTGTTTCTGTCTTCTTCTGCACTCCCAGCTTTTTGTGGTCCCCTATCATAATGATCCCTAAGGTAACCTGAGTCTCTCCCACAGAACACTGCAGAAAACTAATCCACCCTAACTTGGAAACCCCTTTAGGAAAAGGAACAAGTTCCAAGGCAGTGAGTTACGCTACTTGAGCTCACAATTGCACGGATTACTCATCCTGACACTCGTGAGTACAAAATGGGCACATACATTTGTGCAAGGGAGATGGAATAAGGCATGGGAAAGATATAAATAGGATATGATCTGCTTTTAGCATACATCCTGCCAGTAACTGCTTTATTGGTTCTACTCCTCTCAGTAATTTTCAACATCAGTAGGTCGAATTCCAGAGCAGTGTTTCAATTATATTCTGGTGAATGATATGATAAATCTGGGAGCCTCCTCTGGAAGAAAGTTAAAAATCATATCAACTATGAGCTTTTTCTAAATGTATTTAGATACATATCTGGATTTGATGCTATCTGTGTTCATGTCAATGGTAGATTGATTTTATTGCAGAATGTGTTACTCTGAAACAACATTATTTCACAGCCACTGAGTGGTACCAGAGTGGTCTTTGCTTTGCTGCAGTTAAATGGTGGTGATGGTGCAGTGATGGACATGAACACAGCAACAGAACAAAGGAACATGTAATTCATCCAGAGTGTAATGAATGCCTGAGAATTTGACAGTAACAATTGGAGAGTCACCAGGGAAGCTTGGCACGGCGAAGTGCGGTGAATCAGGATGATCAAATGATTTTATTAGTTTGCTTTTATTAGTCAGATCTATTTTCATTTCTTTAATATGACCAGGGAAAAAAGAAGTAATTGTAATCAGTTTATCAAATACAACCCTGGCAGAGAGTATGCCACTGGTAACTGGATTTTGTTCTAACTGAACACACTATGTTTTGACTAATCTTCAGCATCCAGGATCATTTCTCTTAAAATGTCAGGAAGATGAGTCAGAGTAATAGTTTATTTGTTTTGTTTTGGTGTTATATTTAAAGTAAGCTCCAAATATGCTTCAGAGCTGGCCTCATTGTTTCCAGCAGACATGGGACAGATAAAGCTTAGAAAACTGAAAAATATCTCAATTTCTCTTCAGACCACCAGCTGAGAGTCTATCATGGGCAGTCACAATCTAAGCTTTGCCAGTGCCCCTGCCCTATCCCCCTGCCACATGAACTTCACCTAAAATAATCACATACTCAGTGGGAGAGTGGGGATGCTGTAACTGTGAGAGCTAATGCCCAAGGCTCCCCCAAGCAGTGATGAGCAATTATCATAAACTATTCCAAATTACAGACTGAAGGCACAGTGATGGAGACTTTTGTAGACTGGACTGAGACAATTACCAAATGAAGGAAAATATTATTATTTTAGGAAATGTAACATTTTAATACATTGTGAAAAATGATGAGGGAATAATAAATGGAGGGCATAAAAAGAGCTAATAATAAAAAGGAGCTTGGTGAGAAATCCCGCTGTCATATTTGCATTTACCCTGAAACTAATGCCGTGCACATTTTTGAATGCAAATAATTCACATGAGGAAGCAAAATGAGGATGTTAATAATCATTTTTCCCTTAATGAGAAGCTGTACTTTGATTGAAAGGAGCTTTAAGGTGGCCTAAACTAGGCCTAACAAAGAAGCTTTTGTGAGAGGTTTTTTTTTTGAGACTTTAAAGGAATGAGTTAGAATAATATTCTGTCACTTAAAATCCCCAGCATTAACATTGTTATCACAAATCTTATTCCAAATTAAAAAAGACGTGTTAGGAAAATTATTCATTCCATATGGGATTTTCTTTTTCACTGTGGCTATTAACTTAAAATGCTTTTTCTTTTGGGATCAGCTTAAGTTTTTAGGTTCCTTTTCTTTTTTTTTTTTCCTTTTCTTTTTATTCCCATTCACAAAATAGATTGTTGTATTGGCTCCTTATCTCAGGACTTCCACACCAAGGTTCTGGGGTTGCCTTCCTCTTTCTTTTACCTGGTGAAAGCTCGTTAGTCCCAACTGGCTTAAATGGAAACTGGTCTCCTGAAAAAGTGGCCTTCTGAATTGATTGGATTCTTCATCTTGTTAGTGCTGCAGAGAAACAGTCATGAATTTCGTATGAAAGATTTCATGAACTGAAACTAGGTTCATTCAGGTTTGAAAACACCATTCCCAAACATCAGGAATATGGAAATGTTGGACTAGACTGAAGACACTTCACCACTGTTGGCCCTCACCTTTTATCCATTCGTGGCAAACCCCAAGTGGATATAATTCTATTAAGTTAAACACCCCTTCTGTTAAAAGGAGGTGAGCCAGACTGAATCATCCCTGCATGGCCTGAATCTTGTCCCTCTCCCCGACAGAGGAGGATGGGATCATTCTCCACGAGCCATCCCCAGGGCACCGAGGAGCCAATCAAACCTCCTTCCCTGTCACCCCATGGATGCTGGGACACAGTGCTTGTGTTTTCCATCAGGAATTCCTGCAAGCAGCATTTGACTTGGTTTTGTGTGTTTGTTTTCAGCAGGTATTTTGCAAACAGCCTGTGGGCTGTGTGTGCTCTGCTCTGCATGTGGTGTGTGACTGATGGCTGCTGTGCCGTGTGCTGCACTCGCTCTGTGGCTACACCTGTTCCAGCAAAGGAATGCAAGATGAATATGATGAAACAAATAATAGATAGGAGCAGTAGAAGAGTCCTGGTCTTCAAACTGCCCCACATGGGCTGCCTGCCCCAGGAGTCCTTCCTCATTTTTAGCTCACATGGTGTAGGGACCCGTAAGTCCCTCTGCACTACATCTGTGCAGGCAGCCACTCTAGTCCAGCCACCATTCTGTGTCAGGGAGACTTATGCACATTTTCAAGTATAAAAATCCTCTCCCAGTTCATATGAACGTTTAGATGGACTCCAGGAGGACAAGTAGAATGTGGCTCCCAAAATCAAAGTTGCCACTAGTAATTGTTCCCTGCAGTGGCCGTGGAGCTGCCGTGTGCATTCGCAGGGGGGAATTAATATTGCCTGTCATTAGGATGCACCATTTTTCTTATATTGCCCTTAATTGCTTTGATTTGATGCTTCTCATCACTCATGAGCTGGCAGTGGCAGGGCAGGATGGATGTGTTTGTGACTCAGGGATTGTTGTTTGACAGAATCAGTGTGTGAACTGAGCTGGGGAATGGCCTTGGCCCCTGCAAGGCCGAAACTAAGCAGGGACAAAGTTCAGGAAGTGAGATTAATTTTGTTCTGCATGCCAACCTTACACACTTAAGTAATTTTCTGTTACATGTTTATAGGTTTTTAAGACACTATGATACCTTCCACATTGGCTTGGTTAATTCTCCTGAACGATCCATGACAATAGATTGATGGTAATGATGACTACAGATTCTAACATATTTTTTGATTAAAGAAGCATTGCTTTGATTCTTTTCCCTGAGGTTTTATTCAGGCTCCTTATTAATGTTGCAGCACGATTGTGACTTCAGGTTGATCAGCCAACAGTTGTCATCTCTGATGGTGCCACACTGCCATTTTTCTCCTGTTGCGTGGCATTAACTCCACAAATATTCAGATTCAAATACACTCGGTTGGATTACTCAATTAAATCTCAGCCAACTTTGAGGATGGCTGATGATCAGTCTCGGGAACAGCTTCCCAATCATCTGAGCAGGCCCTTATTTAGGGCCTGATCCTGTGACAGCCAGTCTGTCCCGATCTCCGTGTGTGAGGTTTGTCCATGGGGTGGTTTGTGTGCACAAACAGGGCTGTAAAGCACTGCTTCACTGAGGCCTACACGGTGGAACTAATGAAATGAAATTATTTGTCCTCTTTTAGGGTCGTTGATATTTGTTTCTCTTAACAAGTATGTGTGATTTTTATGGGCTAGTTTCTGATTATGTGTTAGACTTGGAAAAATATTATTTCATGTGGCTCTGAAACTCTGCTCCGTAACTCTTTTCAGTCATATTTTCTTAATGGTGGTATAAGATTTCTTCTATTTGTGGAATGGCTTCCCTGGCATTTGACAGCTTTTACTTCAAGTTTAATAGGTTACAGGCTTAATAGTTTAATTAAACTTTCTAATGTGTGCTCACAATGCTGCATATATTGACTGAGTTTTTCATGCAAAAATATATAGAAAAATAAATCATTGTGCACAAGAAAGAGTAGTCTTTAAGTAGATACATAGATAAATAAACTATTCTGCCTGAAAAGAAAACCAAATGCAATTCCTCAATTTCATTTTGAGGAAAAAAAATGCACGTAGACACTATTTACCTTTTCTGAACAAAATTATTTGTAGCACACGCACTCAAATGATGAGACAATTATAGAATTTTATATATATATTTATATTTTCCTTATGCATATATGCTGTGTTATTGTAATTGAAATATTGGTGTTATAAAATATACCACAGAACTCTATATTGGCTGGTATTATATAAAGTTTTTAAAAAGTGGCTACAACAAGCCTTGGATTCCTACTGTAAAAAACCCCTGAAATTAATTTGAACCTCAAAAATTGCAATCAAAAGAGTTGTGTATGTGTTGATTATTTTGTTATCAGCCATGATTCACTGTCCTGTGGCATTGGAGTTTCTCTCACTCTGATTTATTGGCCTGGCTGTTCCTGTGCACAGGGACACCCCTGCCCTGCTTTCCCAAACTTTGTGTCAGGGAGCATTTTGGTGGAAATATGTCTAGGAATTTATCACACACGATACTTGTGTTTGGATTCCACTTTATGTCCTTTTCCACAACTTTTGACCTTTTATCTAGGCTATTTTTCTCTCTCTCTCACCCCCTGAGCTTTGTCCCCATAAGACTTGTGAAGTTTTATACTTTCAGATCTCCAACAAAGAATAACAGGGGAGACAGAAACAATTGGATGAAATGTCATGGATATAATCCAGTCCCACAGAACTCTGATTTATGTTTACTTACTCTTTAGTTTTCCAGTATATAAGACTTTTTACACTTCTTGCTTTACCTTCAGCAAGTGCTGAATAGATCCATGACATATTTGCTAATTGCAAATGTTGTTGCAGGTTATGCCACCTGAAAAGTGATAGAAGCTTTATATTCTGAGCCAAAAGCAAATGAGTGCAACGACCATGGGCACATCTGGGGCTGCTCCAAACTGGTATTTACAGTTTATAGTTTATTATTCATCCTCTGTGCTCCTCTGACACTGGCTGAAGAGCAGCTATCCTGTGTTTTCTAGGCATACTATATATTTATTTATGAAATTGTAGAACATGGTAGTATTTTTCCCTGAAAATGAGGATTTGCAAGTACTGAGGGCAATGGAGACGTTGATGAATCATTCTTTAAACCACATTGTCTGCCTTCATATGTATATATATATGTATGTATATACAGAACAAACAACAATCTGTTTTCTATTCATATAATGTATTGCTATATTTTAAC
Organism: Pipra filicauda; assembly: GCF_003945595.2. Classification (NCBI taxonomy): domain Eukaryota; kingdom Metazoa; phylum Chordata; class Aves; order Passeriformes; family Pipridae; genus Pipra; species Pipra filicauda. The sequence continues at coordinate 578,903 of NW_024104498.1, forward strand.
TAATGTTAGACCTAAAATTCTTTCAGGCTAAAAATACCAAGAATATATTTTAAAAAAATAGACTTAATCAGCAAGCATTCCTGGGGCAGTCTCCTAGCTCACAAGTATTGTTTTTATGACTGTAAAAGCCAACAAAAACTGTCCTGACATCCCTAAGATTAAAGTTTTTGTCAAGAAAGGAATACTTTCAATGTATTAAAAAGAGTAATATATTTAGTTATGCTACATAAAGCTATAATGTTTTAGCATATACTCTACAGTGCATTTTCAGTCTTGGGCTTGGATTTCCCCCTTAGACAACCTTTTATCACGTTATATTAGGATTTTTGTTTTCCCCCTGACAGCTGTCATTAGCAGAGAAGTCCATGGGCTCATCAACAAGACAACAAGAGAAGAGACCACAGAGCTACAATTTTACTGGAGACCAGGAAAAGGAATTCCAGGCATCAGCTGCACTAGGGATGTTTCTCTTCCAGCACTGGAGGCTGAATTTAGAGAGGTACTGAAGTAGCTCCTGGGCCTTGTTTTGTCCCTGTGAGACACCAGGCTGAGCCCTTGGTCTGGATCCCTGTTGGGAGGGGTGGGAATCCCCCCTTTCCTGGTTCTTCTGGAGCTGTGGGATAAGGGGCGAGGCAGAGTCGCTGCTCCGGGGTGGGAGCTGTGGGGATTCTCTTGTTGTTCTTTGCACAGCAGGCACTGGGGCAATTGTTTATCAGGAAAGAAAAACCAGAGGGTTGAACAGAACTAAAGAGGAATTGCAGCATGTTTCAACAGTTTTCTCCCAGGCATTGTACCAGCTTTTGCTTTGCATACCTCTACCAGAATTAAACAGTGTTTTGAATTTAGCAACCTTTTGTATCCCTTATTTAATCCTGACTGGAGAATTATTAATAACATTAAATATTAGTCTTACTGTGTTAGCTAACTAGTAGATGGAAAAGACGTCTGAGAGGTTGTATTATTACCCTGACTGGAATAATTTCATATAGTTAAAAAGTACTAAACACGTATTAATATTAGAATCCTGCTAGTGGAGCTACCCAATGAAGAATAAGAATATACAATATAATACTAATTAAAATGAGATGCAAAAAGGATCTAATACTAATTGGTTTTATCTCTAAATTACTAAATAGTTATAGTCTAGAGAAACAAGAATCCTATTATTCCTAATTTATTCTGTAACAGATAACTGCAATGGTTTAGAGATAGACAGAGGAATTCAGTTTTAGGATTGGTAAATCCTTACTGGCATTTTGGATTAGCTGAGAGTTAGTAAATGCAGAAATGCAAGTGACTTGACCTAACAGAATTGAAGGTGTTTAATTTAAATAATGGGATGAATATCAGTGGATTTCGCTTGTTAGACCTCTCTATAAAGAGTGCTTGGAACAGACATATTAATGAAGACTGTAGATGTCAAATTAGAAATAAATTAAATTCCTTTGTTCATTAAAATTTATATTCTTTCCAGACTGCACAATAGACAGTATAATATGCATTTGGAGTAATTTGTTACTACTTTGAGTAGTATCGTTCTCAAAATCCCATTTGTTGATTACAGAAATTGTTTAATCTAATCTCTTAGGAGATCTTTTGACAACAGTATCTCACCAGTGATGCTGAAACTGAGCTGCAGGAACAGGGCTTGTTTGGGTTGTTTTTCATGGCTCTGTCATGCAGCTTCCTTTTATCTTTAGCAATTCTAGATTTCCTTGTTCTCTTTTTCTTTCCTGCCACCAGGAAGGGCCCTTTTGAGGCATTAAGAAAGGCATTCCTCCGTGGAGGTAGCTCCGTGGTGTCTTTGTTACTCCTCATGTGATGAACACACAGTCTGCTGCATATGTGCAGTGGTGCTGAGTTCTTCAGACTCACAGTGTTTGTTCTTTATTGACATATTTCTCTTAATCTTATCATTTAATTAAGTTTATGAGGTAGAGCTTTCAATCAGCAGCAGTATGTCTGTTTGAAATGGATCTAAGCCACACCTGATGTCTTTGCTCAAGTCTCTATATGCAAATGAACAGCAATCACCAAGTTCTCTCCTAAATTTTTCTAAAGGTGATTCTTAAATTGCTGAGTTTGTAAAGGAAACTGGAAAAAAAGAATTCCTTAGTTAATTATATAATAATGTAAACAGTATATGTCCAAAGATATTTGTGTACCGGTAAACAGGTTTTTTTTATGCTAATTAGATTCTCTGCTCATGGAAAGTATATTAGAATATTTTTATAATAAAACAAGATGTCAGTTTGAGGCAGTTTTCAAGAGGCAGCTGATCTGCTGGCATTATGTCCAGCAGGATAACTCAGTGTGGGCTGAGAGCTCTCACCGCTCTAATTACAAGAGTTACAGAATATTCAGAGTTGGGTGGGACCCAGCAGGGTCATTAAGCCCAGCTCTTAGGGAGGTGGCCCTTAGAGGGATGGAACCCACAACCCTGGCATTGTCAGCCCACCTTAAACCACAACCCCCCGTCCTTCCCTGGCCACTGAACAAAGGTGGCAGTCAGTCTGCTCTCCCAGGGAGATGGTGAGGAGCTCCAGAAAGTCCAGGATAAGTAACTGTCCTTTTCTATGGATTTATCTTTTCTAGTTGTTTGAGGCTCATATTTACAAAATATCAGATTGAGGTGAGGTGCTGCTCAGTGATGAGCCACCAGATGCTTTCTTCCATCTCGTGTCGCTTGTGGCCATGCTGTAACCTTTGTAGATGGTCCTTTACTGCTTGGCCTGGCTATTTTTGTAAAATTTGAGTGCAGTTAATGATCTTGAACAACTCCATCTTCCAGTCCAATTTGTTTAAGAAATTTACAACATTTTGGTGGACCCGTACAGAAGCAGACAAAAAGTTTATTTGCATACGAAATATAGATATTTCGACTGGAAGAAAGCTTCTTGCCTGAATAAGTGGTATTCCATCCTCATTTTTCCCTTTTTCCTTACTGGAAGGAGCTCTTTTGTCTTTCTGGGGAGGGAAAAAATTATTTAAGAAAAGCCTTCTCTTTAACTGTGCACTAATTGTGATGTATTGCTCTGTATCTTTGACAGTTCTGGGTTTCTCCAGAGCACAGAAAACATGGAGGAACACAGTTTACAAACATGTATTTTCAGCCTTACCATGGGGGGGCTGCACATTCCAGCTGGCAGCACATTAGCTTCTCATTTGAAAACCATGAGCTGTGTTCCAGCTCAGTTCTTAATTAACTGCATATCCTGACATCAGTTATCTCAGATTTCCTTCATATAATCTAATCCAACGAAAAGGCATTTCTCTAAATTTGGGTCTAGATCCCCTACAGTTCTCCTTCTGAACTCTACCTGAGTTTAAAGTAGTTTGGGGGGGTTGGTTTGTTTGTTTTTGTGTAGTGAGATATATATATATAGTAGGATTATAATTTTTTGGTCTTCACATGAAGAATCTTCCAAGTGCTAAGGGTGTATAACAACTAATTAAGGGACTGGAAAGGGGCCATTTTTTTTTTTTAATCGGAATTCCAGCTGATCTTGGATTTGGCACAACAGATATGTTGGATGTCTGGGATCTGGATGTGTCCTCACTGAAGGAGCCCAGGTTTGGCCTGGGGGGTCCCTTGACAGGAATTCAGCAGGACTCTTGGCTGGGTCCTCCTGTACCTGGCTCGCCTGAAATCCTTTCATTAGTCTTTCACACGTGTCAGCAATTAATTCACAGCCCTACTAAACCCTGTTGATGTTTTAGAGAAATGTGTATTTGTGCCTGATATTTTTGAAAAGAGTTCCAAGTGAAAACATTTAGAAAATATTATCCCAAAAGTGTGCCAAGACAAAGCAACCTTGCATTTTCTGCTTTGTGAGGAGCTGACTGTGTGAATTGGAACTTGCCACAGTGCTCCAGTTTGTACAGCTCACATCTGAGATAATTTCCCAGTTTAAAATTAATCTGAAACTATTTTTTGGACTTCTTGAGAATTTTACAGTGTGGTCATTTTTGCTTAAATTACTCAAAATGTGAATTTTTTTCTTTAAAAATTTAATCTTTTGGAATTAATCTTGGAAGTTTCAAAAAAATGTTTTAAACAGCTATCAAATTCAAAATATTCAAGATCAAAGCAATTCTTATTTTGCACACATTGGGGGTTGTTATGAAGTTCTTCATTTCCATTAAATGATCCTATATTTTCTTCAGTCAATGCTATTTAACTATTCCAGTAATTAATTAAACCAAAGAACGGTTCCTACTGTGAGTCTTGCCTGCATGCTTTTAAGTCCATATATCAGAGGTGAGGATATGCTTGTAAAGTCTGGCATTTAATTAAGTTGTTTTGATCTTTTGTTCTCCTTTTTGCACATATTAATTATTATACCTATGAAGTCTGATTCCATTGTTTGAGGTGTGTTGATGTTTTCATAATATAACAAGGCTTTGTTTCTTGTGTGCTGGAGTTATTGTGTAACTGTGATCACAAGATCCCCAGAGCTCTGTAACACACAAGAAAAATATACTCATGACCTGAGTTTACAGTCCTGATTATTTTCCATGTAGGGTGAATGTCAATAATTTGAATATGTGGATTGATTTCCTTTTTAATGAGTACATTTGTTATAATGGGACTAAGTTCAAAGCTTAGAGAAGGGAAACACTTTTAAAAGCAAGAAAGGGTTGAGCCCTACTTTTTACTGTGTGGGATTTTTAACAATGAGTTTGCCCAGTTCCTTTCAGCAGGATTAACTCATAAATTAATACAGTCATTTGAAAGAAATGTCCATATTTTTCTATAAATAAATCTGCATCTGAAAACTCTCTCCTACAAAGAAAGTTCACGCACACTGAGTGCAATTGTAATTTGAACCTTCTGGTAATCTTGGTTTTGTTTTTTTCTTTCCTACTTCCCTAGACCAGACTGGATCCCTCCCTGCCAGAACCTGTTTGGAATGAATGACAGCAAAGAGGGCAAAGACCTGCTGACAGATGTCTCTAAAAAAGACTATGGAAAGGAAGTTTCTTAGGAAATGGGAAATTTTAATCCAAATTGATAGAAACAAAAGACTACTGCATTAAGCAGCATAATCAGTGATTACACTGACTTTAGCAATGAATTACCACTTCATTGAACTGTTCAAAACCATTGGATGTTTTGCTGAATGCTTTCTAAGATGGAGCATTCTCTGAGGTGACTTTTGTTGGCCTTTAGCTGTCTGCACCAGGGACTAGGACAGTACAGAGACAGGTCAGAATATGTGAATATGGAGTGAGGAAATGGCTTGAGAATGTTGTACTTTGATCCATATTAACTCTTCAGTACCTTGCAGGTTCCCAGTTATGTCCCTATTTCCTCACCTGTATGTGCCCAGTTCAGACCTTATTTCCTAAAGGGGAAGGGAAGGACACAGGAAGGTAGAAAATGGCTCTGAAATGCCTGTAACCCTCAAGTCCAAAGTCTGAATCTCCATCTGTCCTTCATGGAAATGGTTCTGTTTCTTTCACAAGGTCTTGCCTAAATAACCAAAGGATCTGCTCTTGCCTTCATCCACTATAGCAGTTGGGTGCTCATGGCACTTGGTGTGAAACTACATCCTTTTGCTTTAGGTGTGTTCCTGACTGATGCACTGGCAATAAAAGTCATCAGAGAATACATGAGATTATATATAATATAATACTATATAGTATCATATGATATATGAGGTACTATATATAGATATATAAAAATATATAAACATATATAAAAATATATAAAAATATAAAAATATATAAAACTATTATTATTTTAGATAAAACAGTTGGTTTAATTCTTTCTGATCCAATTGTATGTGAAGTGTATTTCAGAGTGGCTCAGAAAATGTATTTTAATTTTTTCTTAGGTGGAGGGGCTTCTCCATTGTTTAGGATATTTATTTACATAATCTGGAAAATGAATTATTTTGATGATATAAAATGTTGTTCTTCCATTCATTTGCTTTGATATTTAAAAACTTTTTTTTTAGTCCAGATGAAGCAGTCAGTTCCACTGCTAGGAAGCCCTGGTTATCCTAGTAAATTCTCCAGTTATTCTAGTAAATTACCCTAAACTTTTTCAAATTTTACAAGGAATTTGTTTTCCAGAAAATACTTTGTAAAGTGATCCTTTTGGACTCTTGAAGACTTCAAGATATTAAGGATTATAAACTCCATTAGGGCTGTTTTGCTTGAAGATAAAGGAACAGTTCACAGTACCAAAAAGATCTCCAGGGCTTCATCCTAAAAGATTCCCTGAGAAAAGAACTGTCAGAGTGGAATTCTCCATGTCCTTTGGCAATATGTCTTGTATTTATGTAGGGCTGCTGCTGACTCCCTTATGAGCATGGTGTCCTTCATGCTTCAGGTAAATGCCACAGAGTAAAAAGGGGATATTTTTCTATCATTCAGGTAAAAATTAGTGCTAACAAGGATTATTGTCTTGCTAATTTCATTAGAGATTTAGATGATATTTTGCTAATGAGTAGACTTACCCTTTTTAGTTGATATTATTATGCAGGCATGCCTTGAGCCAAGGCTCTTCTGAAAGAGATTGAACATGCCATGGCCTTGATATGTTCTATCCTGCTCCCTCTTGTGTATGTAGGCACCAAAAAAAGCTCAGTGCAAAACCTTTCTGGGAGGCAGTGACTGGGAATACAGTTCTATAGAGGCAGTTGTCTGCTCCTAAAACCTTCATCTACGCTGCCTCAAATATAGGACATGGGAGGATATGAAGTCTTTGATTAGAAATATATTTGCCCTTTTTTTTTCCATTTTCTATTAAGTTTTGTGTCACTTGCTTTGCAAATATGACCCTGTGAGCTCTGAGAAAGTAAGTAATCATCTAGACAACTGACAATTGTTATTCTTATTTGAAAAAAAGTTGTGAAAAAACAGTAGAAGACTTGTCACCAGAAATAATCACGAGGTAATTTTTCAGTATTGAAAATATGATCTAATACAAGTCACAAAAGCTAAATTCCCTTGCAATGAGCAATGGTTGGGTCGGCAGTTTTTCATAATGGAGGAACAAAGTGTTAAAAACAAAGAAAGCCATGACCTACAAATGAATCTTGTATGCATGATTCAATCATGTAAATGTTAAAAAAATCAGAACCTCGATTATACCACAATAGAGATTAGTTACTCAACTACAAAATCCTGATCTGGAATTCACATTTGGATATGCAAAGCTAAACAGCAGTGCTTCATTAGTGTTTAAAATTACTGTAGACCATGTTCGGATCTTGATGTCATTTCTTAAAACCATCTCATCTATCCAGGGGATCCTTGTTAAGACAGTCCAGTGGATTTTCATGCCACTAAGACTGCTGTTTATTTTTAGTTCTCTACCTCCCCTTACTATGATCTGCTTATTACACAGTGCTACTGCTTGCCACATCCCCCTCCTCATGCAACAGCTACGGGAGGAGTTTGTTTAATTGACGAAAAGTATCACAAGTTTAAAGTTGAAACATGAATAAACCTGATAATTTCATAAATTCTGAAACATTTTTAAGACAACAAAAAATAATCTCCTTTTTTTTTACAAAGCCATGTTTTTTTTGTGGAGGACCCCTCTCACCTGCCAGCCCAGTGGAGGATGGCACAGTGTCCCACATCCCGGGAGCTGGTGGCACTTGCCCGCACAGCCCTTTTTTTTCCCATCCATTTCAGTCAGGAATCTGCTTTGCAGTGTGAGCCAACCCTGGTGTTCGTGTGAGCTCTGCAGCAGCTCTGACACATCTCAGTGCTTCTGGAGCTGAGCTCTGTGGTGCCTCTGTCAGCTCTGCTTCCCCCAGCCTGGCCGGAGCCGCTCTGTCAGAGTCCTGCACGCTCCGCTCGTTACCAGCAGTGGGTTGTGGGGAGGGAGGATGCAGGAGGAACAAGTAGCTTGGTAGGAGTGATTTGAGAAGGGAGAAAAAATCTGCACAGCAGAGCATTTTGAAGCTTATGTGGCTGCAGATTTGTGTTCCCTCTTAGTCAAGAGAGAAGAATCAGATTTTAGTAACACATGATGGGCTTAAGGAAAGGGAAGACAGGATTTTCTCTTCTTCTCCTTAGAAAGTGTGAACAGCTATTTGTCCATACTGCCCAGTCAGTACCTGAGAAAAGGATGGTTTGGAAGTGGAATAATGTACTTAAAATTAATATCTATTAAAATCAATGGCACTTGTCTAGACTGTTGTTGGACACTCTTCCTAATGACAAGAAAAAGCTGCATACGGTGATATCTTAAGAAAAAGTCAACAAACATTGGATGTGTTCTTTTTGGACAAAGAGGTAGAGAATGTAATTGTGGATTAAATCCAGTTGCACAGAGAAGGTAAATGAGACTCAACTCCAGCTGTGTCTGATTCTCATAAGTATTCAGGCTGTAGTTGAGGCTGAACCTCAGTATAGCACAGACTCCAGTATAGAACAATTTACTGGATGCTTCTTGTTGCCCTTGACAGTAAAAAACAAACAAAAATCCAAACTAACAAAGAACAAACAAAAATTCCCAACCCCCACCCCCCCAAAACCCAGCAATGGAACAAAACAAAGCTTCATTTCTGCTGATATCACCTCAGCAGTATGTTATTGGCATGCTTACACAGTGGGATGGAGCTGAGCTAATCACATGCAAAATATTAAGATAGATGCTGAACAAATGTGTTTGCCTCCTAAAATGTAATGACTGTATGATGCTTTAAGTGGGGCTGATTGTGTTGTTATTAAGGTTGCTTTACATTTTCCACTGGAGCAGTGTCTTCTGTTGTCATATCCATGTCAAACTATAACCCTTTGATTGATTAGGATAAGCACAATCACAGGATGCAGAGTCCAACCAAGTAAGTAGCATTATATCATTTCCATCATAAGGGTGTGTATTTGTACATAGTTCAGCACTGGCATAATCATTTCATCAGTGTCTTTATGTATTTGGAGTTTTAACTATTATGATTGTCTTAGTATATTGTCATTTACATATCCCCTCATACTCATTATTGGTATTTATGTATTCAATTAATGCATTTCTTCTAAGTGAAAGGTTATTTTCTGACTTCAACTGTGAGGAATAAAAAACCTAAACAACCTATGGGTGGAACAAAATGAGACCTTTTGTGAGTAAAGGGCCTTGGAATGCCAGAGAATCCCAAATGTTTACTGTCTGGGGAAGAGAGTGATTTATATTGTATGCTGAATGAATTCAGGGTTTGAAAATGAGCAAAGGGCTGAGCTTGATTGTTCCTGGACTGCTTTTATTAAGAAATCCAGCACTGTGCTATACATGAGTATATGCATTGACAGGACAAGGAGGAATGGATTCAAACTGAAAGAGAGTAGGCTTAGATTAAATATTAGGAAAAAATCAACTGTTCCACCATAGGAACCACATATGGAAAAGAAATTTCTTACTGGTGGAATTGAGTGGATAAAACAGTATAGTGTAACAATAACACTTTATTTTTGTTAAAAAATTAAAAAACTGCTTCTTTCATTTCTTTCCAATAGAAAAATTGCAGTCATGCCAGCTGTTAAGCTGAAACCACTTGTTTCATGAGGAGGGCTATATCTAGGGTCTGATAGTTGGGTTAAATGTAAATAATAACCATTCAGAAGGGATACTGCTCAGGAGCAGTTTTAGGTGTGTAATCCCTGGGCATCTCATCTCTTCTACATTACCTGACTAGAACATGGTGGAATTATAACCTAAGAAAAGTTACCTTTGTGGCAAGTAGAGACATGTGAGGCTGTATGGCAAGATGAAGAACTGTCCTTCCTCCAGACTCCTCTGTCTCGAGCTGAGTTGTCTGGTCTGGGGTTTGAAGTTTCAACTCTGCCTGCTTGGGGTCTGCAGTCCCAAATCTCCCTGTGCTGTACACCCAGAACTGTTCTGTGAGGACCAGAACGATGGCAGTTTGCTTTCCAAATACACATGTGGAGGAGAAACCTCCTGGTTAAGTGTGGGTGTTTTCTGCAGTGAGATGTGTATGTAAACCCTCTCAGGATGAAGAAGGAATTTAACACATTTCCTATTTGTAGTGAGTGCTCTCCCTTCTAGGCTGTTCCACCATCCTTTTAGTGCATGCATTAGGAAAGAATATTTAGCTGTGTTTTCATTAAGACTAAATTGTGTTTGTATATTATCTATATTTTTTCTCCACCCCCTGGATTTCACCCTTCAGGATTTAAGGAATCCTCTGCATAATTTTTGGATTCTTATCAAGCTTAAGACAGACTAAATGAACTGCTAAAACTGGAATAGTTTTGAACATGCTCTGAAGCAGACTCCTGGATCCTGGAGGAATTAGACTAAGTCAAACAAAGAAATGCCTCTGTGGTTAGATAGTAGTGAGGCTGAAGCTTTTTCAGTCACAGTTTTAGACTTTTCCTCCACTGCAGCTGAATTCAGGGGAGAAGGGGTAGTTCTGGGGGATTTTTTAAATGTCTCTAACCGTTAGTGTTTTTCACAGCAACACCCAAATCTTTCAAAGACTTAAAGTGCAGCTTGGTAGAGACAGAACCCTTGGCTGTGAAGGCATTGGTGTTAGAAAAGATAGATGGAGAACCTGAAGGATATCATATTTATCCAGAGGAAGTAAAAATCAGCTTGCAGTTTTTCTCTTGGAGGCTCTCTCTCTGTCCCTCTGTAAAATAACCAATTTTTGCTGTTTCTGTTCTCCTATTTATCTCAAATGTATTAGAGGAAGAAAGGCAGAATACATCTTCTTTTGTCAAGGAAATTACAGATAACAGTTTCAGTCTTGGAGTAATCTTTTAAAATTGTCCATGGCCAAATTCAACAATGCAACCCAGCCCAGCCAAGTACTTCAGTATGCACATAATTTTATTCACTTACTTAAATCCCTCTGACTTCAAGAGGATTTAAGCAGTGCTTAGGTGCTTTGCTGCAACAGTGTCTTTAATTGGGAGATGGCAAGTTTTAGACAGAGAAAGAAAGGCAGTTTTTGCAGTCTCTGCTGGTTGGTGCCCAAAAATTGGTTTGATTTTTCAGATAATCCTAAATTCCTACTGCCCCCAATTTTCTTTTATTCTTTTGGTGGGTTTTTTAGAGCTATTTTGTTCTCTTTTTTTTTTTAGGCTCCTGAGTTATACACCACTCCCAGTATCATTCCAAACTTAAAAAAAGAGATGTTCCAGTCTGGTTTCAGCAATTGCCCATGACAGAGATAATGTCGAGGCAAATCAGCCACATCCTGAACCAAAATGGATCGATCTTGCAGGAGCACACTGCCAGCACTTACCGAGGTAAATAGAGACAGTTTCTAATGGGTTCTTTTCAAAAGCAGTTAGGGCCTAACCCTTTGAGAAAGTAAGTGATGACTTCGAAAAATGTCACCTTTTAGGTATTCTTTTGTTTGTTTTAGTTTACATAGATAGTATCTTCTTAATGTGATGACTGGTCTTTAAAATGATCAATTGTCATTCCCTTTTACTGACAAAAATATGGTGAAGTGTTAAGATGATTAATGTAACTGTCAGGTGAAATATTCATAAATTTAGCTGACCTACCACATACAAAGAGATCATATGTATCAAGGTTTATCTGCTTCACTTGCTTTGCAAAACACAGCCTGTGACTTGAGTAAATGCATGCTAAATTATATATATGGAGAGAAGGGAAAAGAGAAAAAAAACACTGTGGGTTTTTTTTTTTATTTTATTTCAAATAAATCTTTAGAAACAGATCCTTTTACCATATGTTTACATAGTCCTCACCCTGATTTGAAATTTTGGACTGCACAGAAGTTATTAATTAAAAAGTTAATAATTAAAGACGGTTTCCATTAAAAGAAAATCCATGGATCAAAAGAGAGGGAGAGGTGATATTGCTGTGTCCTGTAAGCAGACCTAAGCTCTGTGCTGTTGCTCTTTTCCACGTTGAAGAGAATGAACTTTCAGCACACAGCCTGGATTTGTGGCTCAGATGAGAAATGAGGTGTTGGGAATGGAACTGGAATGCAGTTGCTGTGGGTTCACTGCTGGCCAAGCTGTGCCTGTTGGAACTCATCCTCAGCAGCATCTTCTGTGAGAACAACATTCCTCTCCTAAGGAGGACTCTCGAGTGCCCAGGGCAAGTGGAGGGTCACTGACTGCACCAAGAAAATAAACTGTGCATTTCATGGGGGCTCTTATTTTCCCAAATCCTTTTTCCGGTGAGTTGGGAGCATTATCAGGAAAAACCCTCCTTAGGTCCAGTGTCACATGGCATCCCTGCACTGGGTTCTGCCTGAATTACTGGGGCTGGGCTGCACTAAATACCAGCCTGTGTATTCTTAATCCTCAAAAGCTCTAACATGTCAATATAACAGATAAGGTGATGATGTTATTCTGAATGGCACCATTTTCGATTTTCCTCTCCCCCAAACACTGTTGACTTACTCACCCAGTCATTGCAGCTAGTTACTGAGCAGCAGAATTCAGGAAATCTGATTTTGCATTCCATAAAATTCTAATTGTTTTAGGTAGCCTGCTACATGAATGTGTAAAATCTTTAAAGAACTTATCCAAATAACACTTTGGAAACGTGTTTGTTTTTTTTTTTTTTTTCCTTTTTGGCATGTCTCTGAATGCTGTTAATAATGTGGAACGGTTGTAAGTATTTATTGGAGTGCTGTGCTGGAGCTTTTTGTTTTCAGTATAAACTGATGGAGATCAACAATTTTTGATGCTCCTAGTACTAAGTGCTTATAAAGTGTTTATATCTATAATTGTGTTGAATTATGTTAATGAAGCACTGAAAGACACTAGTAAATTTAAGTGCTCAAAAAGTGCATTACTCTGAGTGTCACCTAGGGGCTCTTCACATCAGACACTCGGGGGACAATTTTTTTTCCTTCCAAGCACCTTTAGAGCACTATGTCTTAAAGTGTCTTTCCAGCATTAATTAAATTTAAAAAAGCAAGTGCCAGGTAAGTGCACATGATTTGCTCTAATCTTCTGAAATGCAAATGTATTTTAGACTAAAACACCCTTCCGTTTTTACAATTCACTAGTTTCCTCTTCAATTGTCCCAGCACCTTTTCTTATTTCAGTATTCAGCTGTTAAAAACATCCATTGGAAAGGCTGGGAATGAACTCCATTATGAATGATTAGGCAAAAAAATAGAACTATTCAAAGGATCAAATACCCACGTTAGGGTGTCTAATGGCCTTATGAATAAAAACTGTATTAGCTCAGGAGAAAGGCTGTTTAAACTGGGTCGCTCTGAGTTTGTTCCTGCCCCTGCCCCTCCCCTCTGGGTTATCAGGAAATTTGTGCTGTAGGTTTCTGGAGCAGCTGCAGCTGCCAAGGGTTGTGGTTTCCTTCCAGTGAACTCAATGATTTGTTGGTGATTAGCCCATGGTAGAGTCAGGTATCTGAGCTCCCGAGGATTCAGAGCTTTGGCCGAGATGATCAAGTGAAACAGGAGTTTATGGCCCATGTTAAGTGATTGAATTCCACTGCTGTTGTGAGATGGAAGAGCCTCAAATGGCACTATACATATTTAGTGTGAGCACTGGAGAAAACAAATAAAGTTTCTGGAGGAGAACAGTCTGAAGGTAGAGACAGCAGCGCAAGGACACCAAAATTTAATATATGCTTCCCTGGAGAGTTTCAACAAACAAATAAATAATTCCGAAGTCTGATCAAAAACAAATAGGCACTTTTAGGAATGTTATTACTGAATATCCTACTTCAAGGGCTATTCTGTTGTATGATAGAATATTCATATTTTAGGTGTGAGGATGATAATCCTTACATTGCCTAATTCTGACTAGACTGTATTGAAATTATTTTTTTCACTTTTCCAAGAAACTGTGTTTAATCCCTATGTCAATGTGCTGAGAAAGATAGTAATGATATATCTGAACTTTAAACATCTTTAATCTTTCTCTTTATCTTTCATTCTTGTTGCACAACCTCAGCAATCAGATTTCAACACCCCATTCCTCAGAAAATCTTACAGATTTAGAAACCATAGTGAGATAAGATTCTCCTTTGACCCAGAGACACATTCTGCTATGTCTTCAGAAAGTTTTTTAAATAACAATGTCTATTGAAATTTTCTGAATATTTTATTTGGCAATGACTAGAATATATCAGCCACGTGGCAGGAGCCCACAGGAGTGTGGATGTGAGTTGTGTACTCGAGGTAAAGAGACATCCCAGTCAGTCCTGACTGGAAGCATTATCAGAAAGGTCCTTTTTAGCCTAGAGTTTGTAAACTGAATTGTTCTTAACTTCATTCCCTGGGGAAAGATACCTATTTCACAAGTGTCACTCTCAATGTAGCAGGAGTGAAGAAGCCAAGAACTGGCTAAAATTGAGCTTGTTTTACCAGTTCAAGGTAAAATACATTGTCAGGGCATGTGAAGCCTTTCTTAACAATCACACTGTGTGTGTGGGAGCAGCTTTCACTGCTGGATAAAGCAGAGCTTTGTACTCTACACATCCCAATCCAGCTCTTACCTGCAGGTTGATCCAGTTATCGGTGAAGGCAATTACCAAAGAGCTGATTTTAGAACGAGGGGAATAAAGTCTCCAGAGTTTCAAATGTAAAAAAGAAAATTTGGAACGTGATTAGTTTGAACTGTTATTGTCTGCTTTTTGGAAGGAAAGAAATCAGTGCTCTGACTCTCTTCTCTAAGGTTACCTATTATGCACCATATCCCTCTTTTCTGTCCTTCTAGCTACTTGATTGCCTATTTATTTGCAATAGTCTTTGGAGGTAATGAACAGATTAAATTTAGATAGAGGACTCAGATTTGCTGTTGGCACAGCTCTGCTGAAATAAATGGAATTAACCAGGAGAGTCAAAATACCTTGTGTTCAGCAACCATAAGCTATTTGGCCTGTTGATGACTTCAAAAATCCCTCCAGTGGATGCCAATGTGTGGCCGTGTGGTGTAATTTTAAAGGGCAATACATACAGGGCTGAAAAGCAGAAGTCATTGAAACATAGAAGGTATTATATTACCTAGACAAAATAATTGTCAGAATGAATAAAACTAAGCGTTTGGAGGAGGGACCGGTGAGATAATTATTTTTCGTTTGGGCAGTGATTCATTTCATAAAGTACCTTTTTTTCTTTTTTTTTTTTTTAATCTTGAGTAAGAAAAAGCTGGACTGGTGTGGATCCAGGTCTTTTTAATATGGGCTACATACCATCCACTGAATGCTGAGAGCAGTTAGACAAATGGTGTTGGTTACTGTTATATAAATGGCTTTGTAATCAAAGCATCAGCCAACAGACAGCTTCCAGCACTGTTCCTGTTGTACATGCTGCCAGTGCTCACTGATTCCAGGGTGTGACAAGTCTGGGGAAATCTCAAATCCTCTGGCAGACATTTGCTGTTTGTCTGTCTAGGAAATGGAAGTCTGAGGAGCACAGAAATCAGGATCCTTAAGGTCCAGATTTAAAGCCACAGCCATACAAAGAGCGGGACAGAAAGGGGCAGTTAGTAGTGAAGTTAAAAAGAGAAGCTTATGGAACACAGGGGAAAAGGAAATGCTGGGAGCAAAAGGAATGAACAGTGAACTGAAAATGCATTCCATGATATCCTGGCAGTCTATATAACCCCTTTTACCATGATATCCTGGCAGTCTATACCCCTTTTCACTGCTGGCCATGAGGGTTTCTGGGCTGTGGCTGGACAAAGCTGTGGGGTACCACAAGTGCCACTGAGCTTTTAGGCCTTCAGCTGATGATTGCAGAGATGGTGAGTCTGTGCCTTTCACTTTCCTATGTCCCCTTTGCATGAGGGAATGAAAACTGAGCCTTCCATAAAAACGTCTTATTTGATGCATAGCTTATGCTGCAGAAAGTTTTTAATAGAATGTTCATACATGACATACTTGGCAATTATCTCCTGTTTCTCTAAACTTGTATATATCTTCCTTATCCAGTCACTTAGTACATAAATCCAGTGATGTGTTTTTCCCTCTACACCTGCAGTAAGTTAGTTTTCATAAGGATGAGAAAGTGCCTCTTGAGACAACACATTGCTGAGAAGAATTAGAAGACCAAAGGTAATAGATCTTTTAATTTAAGATAGAGCCACTTGCCATTTCTATTCCTTTAAAAAGCAGTCAATTCTAATTATAGAGATTTATCTTGGATTAAGGAAAAGAAATACTAAAGTAAGCACTGCTTCTTCTACTATAACTGTAGGGTTAAGGCTTTTCTAAATGGGCATTATGTGTAGTGAGGACAGTAAAGTGACTGCCATCAAATTCTGAATTAACCGTTCATATAATGGAAATTTTGTTGATCTGAAAATATTTTCCTCTTAACTTTACATTTTAGAAGTTGAAAAAAAGAGGCATTACTGTCAACTACCAATGTTGGGGAAGAAAAAACGAAGTGAAGGAGGGGCTTTCTGAAAGAAGGAAAGCATTTTTATTAGTTCTTGAAAAGTAATATTCGGTCTCACCCACAGAATATCAGAATTCCAATGGAAAAAACCACTTGTGATCCATTTTAACTCAACTGTTTCCAGGGTCCAATGCAGATAGTGAAGGTTTCAATAAAACTACAGACACCCTGACTAAAAATTATTAACATGGAAAGAATCCCTTTCAGTGCAGTTTCAAAGACAACTGTTGCATTTCCTCCTCTTTCCCTTTTTCCTCATGTCCCCGGAATGGTTTTGATTTTATCATGTCTCCCTTTTTTCTGACAGTGTTTGTTCTCCACATGGAAGTTCTTTAGGACTCATCAAAATACCTGCTGTGTTTCCCTGAGATATCATTTATCACAGGACCATATATCACTGTGCTGCTCTGGGCCACAGATGTGCTGGCCTGGGTTTGGAGACTTCATTCTCTTCTGAGCTATCAGAAAATCCCTGGAAAGCAATAGGACAAGAAAAATCAAGCCACCTCCAACAAACAAGGATTCACAGTCTTTGGAACTTTTACAATATTCAACTCTTCTTTTGTCCTTGTCATCCTCTTATTGTGGGAATTGTGATCTGACTTCATTTAGTACAGGAAAAAAATGAACTTTGTGCCAAACTTTCATCGTCATCCACATGGGGAGAGTGGGAAAAATGCTGTACTACCTCTCTCAAAAATCTTGGTATTGATATTGCACAGCCTGCAATATTTAGCCCTCAGTCTGTTTCTGAGGCAAAACTAAGGGATTGGAATATTCAGTATATTTTATTATGGACATCTGTGACATTACCCTGAAAACTACAAGTCTCTCTTAAAATATATATTTATAAAACATGGAAGAGGGTTTTGGGGCTTTTCTAACAATCAGTTGCTCTAGACCCTGTTTGGGGGTATATTTACTTACCTTTAGCACAGTTTCCCACTGTTGCTGTGCTTTCCCAAATTAAGGCTCTGTAGCAGTTCCATTGAACGAAACTTTGTTTTGTACCAAAACATTTGGTTGAAAGTGGGAAAGTCTTGACCAGCATGTGATCCCAGCAAAATATTTTCCTCCTGCTTTTGTGGGGGT
Organism: Pipra filicauda; assembly: GCF_003945595.2. Lineage (NCBI taxonomy): Eukaryota > Metazoa > Chordata > Aves > Passeriformes > Pipridae > Pipra > Pipra filicauda. The sequence goes on from NW_024104498.1 coordinate 596,338, forward strand.
ATATTTCTCTCATTCCATTTTTGAAGAACTCCAAGTTTTAAAGTTGTCAGTTGCTGTTATTGAAAACTTCTGACAGAGCACTCAAAATACTGTGTACACTGGGAAAAAGTAACTCCAGTAAGTAAAGTGGTAGTAACTCAGTAGTGTAGTCATTAGTAATCTAGTTAGAAGTCATTAGAAATCTAATTTTTCAGCAAACCTGAAGAAGGCTTCCAGAGTTAATGAATGATTCAATCCATAACAGGAGTGCTGAAAACATTTCTTTAAGATACGAGAACCAGGTTTTGGTCAGGAGGAAAATCTCATAGATATTCTGCATTTAGCTTTTAAGTGTCGCTGAAACAAGTCTGCAGGGAGTATGAAACCTCTGGTAACTCTTGGGTGACCCCTCTTATCATTTGCAATTGAATGCTCCTTTTATATAAGACTAAATATTTCTGGTTTGGGGTTTTTTTTCAGAATGTTCCTCAGAGCACAATCTACTGCTCTAAGTTTCAGATTTGAAATAAGCACACTTGATCAGAGACAGTTTTTTTAGTTGCTTCTTACCTAGTATAAATGAGAAACTTTCACAGCTACAGTGTAAAAATGAAAAAAAAAAGAAAAACATTGCCAGATCTGTGGGTTTCTCCAGCTGTTAAAATGAGCCTTCACTAGTGATGTGTCTTCTACTGGAACTATAAAAGCCTTCTTTAAAAGAGCTCAAATTTTCTTTGCAAATGGAACAGCCCAAGGATCTGTAGCAATCATCCTGTTATTCATTTGTGGCAATGCCAAGAGTAAAGGGTTAAAAGTCTGGGGAGACAATATTTGGTTATTTTCTTTAACTCAGTGATGTATTTGGTTATTTTCTTTAACTCAGTGGTGAATCTGCTTTTAACATATGTGGAGAACAAAGCAGTTCAGACAATTAAACTTCTTAATCAAAATGTGTGAAGAGAGACAGTGCTTTATGCTTTATGCACTTGAATGAGGTGCTTGCAGGAAATCCTTGTCCAGCTGACCAGCTCTGCAGCTTGCAATCCATGCCTTGGAATGGTCCAGGTATCTTCCACTCTGAAGAACAATGTACTCCTCAGTGAGGAGATGACAGGTTGTTGACTTGCTTTATTTCTTTATATAAAATTGTTGTTCCTTTTGCCCCATTAAGGCCCTCCCCCAGCTGTGTGTGAGGGCTGTGGTGTGTCGGGGAGCACGGATGGAGCACAGTTCTTCCCGCTCCGCGTTCTCCTGGCCGGGGCAGGTGCATTTTGGAAAACACTCCTCAGGAAGTGTGGGGAGATGGTCCTTGGACAGCCAACTCAGCTGCAGGGTTTGACAGGTCATCTGCAGCCCTGGTAGGTCCCCGTGGTGCTGATGTGCAGGACCCAGGGGTAGGTTATCCCTGCGCTGTGCCCCTGCATCCAGGAGTTCAGGTATGGATTTAAATCATTGTTGTGTGCATTGGTCTCCCCCTTATTTCCCCAGAGGGTCAAAGGCATCAGGCAATCCTAGTGGGCCCTTTGGTCCAGGCTGCACCCCTTTAGCAGGTGCCTGATTTTACCTGAGGGTGCAGTGGTGCTGAGGGACCATCAGGAATGTGGGAATGCTGCCCTCCCTTCCTGCCCGCGCTCGTCGATGGATCCCACGTGGTGAGGAGGAATTCAGGATGGAGACAATCCAAAATTACGGAATGCAGGAACTGGAAGCCAGAATTCCCTTCTCCCAGGTGAGTGGTGAAACAAGTTAGGTTCCGGAGTGATATTTGTTCTTACTTTCTGCCTTTTGTCTGTGACTTTGCAATTAGGGTGTAACAGCAATATACAAGTGACTCGCTTGCTTATATAAGGAAACAAATAGTTTCTCCTCAATAGAAAAATTTTATACTGATTTTCACTGAATCAGCCAATGCTGGGTCTTTTATTGGCCTTTTCACTATCTACAAATGTTTTACCAATTTCCATTGCAAGCCAAGGGCACTGCAGCCTTTCTTGGTTTTATGGTTTGAGAGGGAACATTAGGACAAAACAGGTTCTACCTTGTGAATTTTTCCTCTTCCACAAAGTCCAGTCTGAAAAATACATCTATGTAGGTTAGGAATATATTCAGAAGAGATTACATCAGTAGCTAAAATGTCAAGCTTTTTTTAAAAAGCCATTAAAATGGAATGTTTCTTTTTGTTTGGTTGGTTACGTTTTTTTTCTACAAGAAGGAAATTCCTACTTTTGGTCATTATTTCATAAATAAAAACTAAACATAATCATGTCTCTACATTATTAGAATGCTCCAGTATGGCTCTTTGCTTTGATTTTTTTGCCAGTTTACTGATCAATATTAGACAAGCAATATTGATAATTTTATATACACATATGTATAAAAATATGTATATATTTGCCATTCAGAGCTGGCAAATATACATACGGTGAATAAATTATTTCATAAATGTAGTCATGTTTATAGTTGCAGAAGTAAGGAATATGAGTAAGAAAAAGTAAAGAGTACATTCTGAAATTGAAATTATAATAAATTTTAGGCAGTTATACTATAGTTACTCAAACTGAAATCTAATGTTAGCATATGTGCTATGTTTTATGTTTATTTTCAGCTTCCTAGTATGACTTTTGCCTTAACTAAATGCAGTGCACAGTACAAATAAAATCTCAACTATAACTATCAAAATAAATAGGCATCTCAGGGGTATTATATCATCTTTGTCTGTTAAAAAGATTTTACATTCACCCTGTGCATGCTCTCTCACATATAAAAAGGCCTATTTTTAGCACTTATATGACTTTGTTGGTAGCACTTTAATGTCAAAATTATGTGTACTACTTTTAATGCTAGACTAAAATGGATCTGCTTCCTATTGCAAATTAGGACAATGGTTTCCAGCAGCCCACACTCATCAGTGCTCAGGAGAGCTCCCTTCAGTACATGATCAGCAGTGAAATTGCAGGGACGTGCAGATAAATTTGAATAAACCCATTTCTATGAAGGCATAAAGAAGAAACAATGAGGAGTTCAAATGTCAGAGCTCCCTGATTAATTTTTAATGATTTCCAATTCTTGCTGAGGTTCCCAGTATCAACATTTTAGTCAGTTATTTGCCCAGCAGTCATCCTATCCATATTTGATATGGGATAATTAGCAACTGGCTTAGAGAAGTGCAGCCCTTCCTACCATCTGCACGATCAATATTAGAAAGTGTTCTAGTTCCTAGGGATAGTCATGTATTTTCTGAACAGCTCTTGATTTATTCAAAGAGATGTAATGATCGTGAAGAGTGTTAAACCTGCAGCCTTCTGTTGACAGTGGCTGTGTTTGGCCTCATTAGGTGTGATCCCAACATCTGCCCAGGGGGTGGAGGATGGAGGCCACCTGCTCGTCTTGTGTGAGTTCAGAAAATCAGCACTTGCTAGAGACCCATCGAGTGAGCACATCAAACCGTGCCAGTGGTAAAAATGAAAGTGTTTCCAGTTCCTCATCAGCCTTCCAATTCCACCTTCTATTGCCATTTATTGCATTAGAACTTTCTGTAATCCTTTCCAAGAGTAACAGGCCCGTGTCCTTGCAAGCTGGCAGTTTGCTGTCACTCCGAAATCCTGGGGTGGCAGTGCTGGTTTCGCTGGGGTGATGGCTGGAGAAAGCACCAGCTGGGAAGGATCAAGCTTGTAGATGGTTTGTAAACACCGAGAAACAAGGGCATTCACCAGCATGGCTCCCCAGTTGCAACAGGTGACATATTAACATGAATTTGCAATAAATACCTAAAAAATAACCCCATTTTTGCTGGTCGCTAACATATGAAATGAGGCCTCGTTCCTTCTTTCCCTTAAAATAACCACTAGGGCCTGAAGTCCTCTGTACAGAGCAATTTACAGCATATTTTATTAGCCAAAAGAATGGTCGATTTAAAAACAAAAACTATTTCTTTCTTTCATGTCTTCGTTTCCTTCCCTTTTCCTTTCTTCTATGGGAGTTTCTATTATGATGAGTAAAAACAGAGAGATAAATGGTATTAAAGCTATGTCAGCTGCAGCTAAACAAGTACCTTTATCAAAAAGACCATTCCTGAAATCTTAAAGGGGTGTTCTTTTTCACAGTGCAATTCTAGCAAAGTACTAGAAAACTCTCCTGCTATTAAATTAGTATGTCCATTGATCATGAGTGCATTCCAAATGGGAATTTATGCTGTGTTAGACAATAATGCACTTATATGATTTTCAACTTAATAGAAACAATGATCTTAATAAGCATATTAAATTGGGAGGCACTATCTGATGACGTATGTTTTATTTCGCTGCTAACAAACTGAATTACATGCTAAAGCTTTGCAGTCAAATTGAAACCTAGTCAGTTCATAAAAATGATTTAACAGCAGGTTCCTGTAGCACACTATTCCTGCATCCTTAGCTGCTGTGGTTTTTAAATCCATTTTTTCTCATCTCATTTAATGAAAACGTTTTACCCTCTTTTGGGCATCACGAAAAGTGGAAAGGGGTACAAGTGTGCAGGTGAGATGGTGCAACCTGACACATGTGGTGACATGAAAGCTTAGAGTCAGCAGGGTTAGAAAGGGTTAGAGTCAGCAGGGAACACCAGTGAGTGGAAATTCTCACAGAAAGTACAGCAACATACACAATAAAAACAGGCAATAGCATTGTTACTGCTGTGCATCTCACAAACTGAACAAATTAAGGATTTTCAGAGGAAAGTCAATGCTTTTGAAAGAGATGGTTAATTTTTTTGATTATTTAAAAAGATGCAATCGGATTTGTCTGTCACGTATAAAAAGAAGTGCTTTATTATCATTTAAAATTTATTGAAGCAAGTGGTATCATTTTTCAGAGAAGCTTCTGAAAAAAAGTGTTGCTTTTTAATTTTTTTTTTTTTCTGAGAGGATTCTCTGTGGCTGTATTGCATGATTTTACCTTGTGCTTAGTCACTGTACTCTGTGATTCCTGCTCTACCTTTCTTATTCTTGGCAAACTATAATCTTGGAAGCCAGCTCCATGATTTCGATATGCATATAATTTTACGTAGTTGATGAATCCAGCAGGCAATAGTAAACAGCAGGGAGGGGCTCAATGGAAACTCATTTGTTAGTTTTCCCACTTGGAGGCTGTTATTTTTATAAATTACTTATATTGGACACTGTGGGAGTGCCCTTTTTCATATACGCTGAAGTACTTCACTGGCCCCAGGAGTCACTAAGACTAGTGGATTTTAATAGTTATAGATCTTAAATGGAGGGTTAGAAATTGTTTCTTTTCATTACAATTACAACAAGGAATTAACCCCAAGGGTATCCACTTAATTTCATAATATATAGACTGGAACGCTAATAATGTGTCTCTCCTAAAATGTAATAAAGAAGCAACTGCCCCTTGGCTCCCTGGGGTAGATTTTTGTAAAACGTACGGCAAAAACGTAACACAAAGAAGATTTTCCCTTAACAAGCTTTGTGATGTCCCCAGCGCTCCGAAGCTGGGGCACATCCCGTGCTGGCACTGGAATTCAGCACCAGCACTTCGGGGCTGCCTCGCTGGTACAAGGAGAACTAATCCAGCCCCGGGAGCGGAGGGTGATTTACAATTAAGCACATGAAGAAGTGGAAGAGTGCAGGGAGGCCGAGGGAGTACAGTAGCACAGAGTAATTACTTCCTGCAGGCTCTGCTCAGCCCTGTCCTCTGGCCGAGTTTCCTGAGTTGTTTTAATCTTCCTGCCCTGCTGCAAACAAACCCTGGCCTCGCAGTTGGCAGGCAGTGAACTCCGGGACATTGGCTGCTGTGTTTGCTCTTGTGAGCAGCAAAGCAGCTCTGACCCCTCAGTCATTGTGCATGGTGGCTGTGGAACAGATTCCTGGCCGAGATCTCAAACGCTGGATCAGGCTGTGGGTTTAAATCCAGGTTAAACACATTTCTGTTTGTTGATGGTTTTAATGGGGTCTGACTAGATACAGTATCCTGGGAAAGCTTGAGAGTAAAGGCAGCAAGAAGAGTGCTACACTGGCTGTGCCTGTTTTATCCTGAAAGAAAAAAATCACTCATGGAAGAATTGTTTTGGTTTGATTTTTAATTGTAATGCTTATAGACATTTCTAAGATTGTTGTTTCTTAAGGAAAATTCATCGGGAAAGAAATAATTGGCCAATTTTTTTTTCTTTAATTATGCATGATATGCTCAGAATTCTGTGTGCCTATTTATATTGCAGATATTCTGTTTGTGGCTGCAAATTTAAATAACTGCCCTGACTAATCAGGGGTGTATGCAAAATGCTCAGCTGATATGTTTGTACCCACCCTCTAAAATTCTTTATCTGTTTAAGAAACCAAATAAACAAACTGAAAGAGCTGGCCTCTGACACTTTCACCTCAGTGAAATGCAGTGGCTTGCTTTCCTCTGTGGTGCCTCAAGACTTCCCTCACTTTTTGTCATGTTTTCTTTTTCCATTCTAGTTTTCCATGGATGGTCACTTCAAATTTCTGACTGATAGATCCATCTTTAAAGAAAAAATTAAAATCCCAAAACAAACCGGAAGAAAATCTAAATTCGTAAGTCTTTCCAGCTGGTTTCTGTTAATTTTATTTTAGTGGTATTTAATTTGACATTTCTGGGCCTTTTTTTCCCTTTATTGACGTTATAGTAAAATGGGGGGAAATATTTACATAACAGAATTTACATTTTAACAACTTTCATCACCTTCTCCACATTGTGATGTTAATGTTCTCAAATGTGTCCTGAAACCAGGCCACTCAATGAGAACAGCAAGAGTCAAACTGTCAGGGAAGAACAGGAGGGGCAGAAGAGAAGTTCAGCATTTAACTGAGTTAGAAGCTGAAGGCTGAAAGGGCCTCTGAAGAGAAAAGTTTCAGGATTAAAGGAAATTCTCCCAGTAATTACTCATGTGACTGAGTAATAATTGCAATTGAAATATATGAGTGACTTCAGCAATCAACATTATGATCATGGAGCATAATCTGGATTCTGATCGTGGACAAATTAAAAATAAAATGCTAGGGATCTCTTCAAGAACTATTAATAATAGAGTTGTTTCACTAGGTGAAGTCAAATTAAGTCTGTATTTGTGAGGAGGAAAGCTCTCATGCTAAGTTTCTTCCATTTCTTCCATCCATTCCCAAGTGATACAAGAGCCAGTCATTTCAAGGGAAATCTGTGTTACAGCAAGATAAAAAATGTGATGTACTTCACAAACTATGTTATCTCCTTCAGACAGATAAAAATATAGATACTGTAGGTCAGGTGCCGATTTGTTTCACAGAAATTACACGCTGGAAATCACTCCTGCTGTATTGCTGTGTATCTACTCATATTGTGCCCAGCTTCTGCATCCCTAGAATATATTAATTAGTAAAGTAAAAAATATGTGGTAAAACCTATTATAAAAAAATGGAGGTACCCTACTTGGGAGCTAGAAGCAAAAATCTGAGGCACTTTTCCCCCAGTTATTATAATTTTTGCCCTTTTTGTACTGCCTCCATCTGATAGATCAATATGTGCTTTGTCTCCCAGTATGGGGGATTTCTGTGAGAGGCACCAGATGTCCTGTAGCCTTTATTCTAAAATCCCCGTTCATTTTAAATAAAATATGGATGCCTACCCTTAATTACAGCATGGCAATATGTTACTTGTCCCTTTCATAGGCTTTTGGAGAGGTGTCAAAAATACGTTTCATCATAAGTACTAAGGTCATATTTACGTAAAGAATTGTTTTGGGAAGCAGAATAGAAAGCAGTTTTGTTTTGGTGGTTTTTTTAAGAATGATACCAAGTGTGCACAGCCCAAATTGTGCTGGATCTGTGTGTGCTGTGGGGATGTGACAGCCACGGGCTCCTGCCTGCAGGAACACCCACAGACAGCCCATGAAGAGCAAAACTGATTTGGACACGTAAGAAAGGCAAGGGAAGGGAAGAATGTTTAGAATACTGGATTCATGTGATGTAGGTCTTGAAAATGCCTCCTCATAAACTTCCATAGGGACCCCATGTCAAAGTAATAGAATAAAAGGCCATGATGTTTGCAGTCAGCTTGGGGGTGATGCTCAGTGCCTTGCTGGAGGTGTGATACAGGGGCTGAAAGGCTGGGGGTATAAAAACATCAAAATATCTGAGCCTTAAATGAATTTCTGGATAGGAGAAAAGTAATAGGATTCTTGATTATTTGCCCCAAAAGAATTACACTTATGTAGCAGTTGGAATAGTGAAAGGAGACCTCAAGTTGTCATCCTCAGAAAACATAAACCTTCTGCTAGAAAATGCCTCCAAAGCAGTGGAAAGCAGTGGGTGAACTGGGCAGAGCTCAGCAGCACATGCAGAGAACCCCAACACTGGCAGACTGACTCTGTCTGCTGTACAAACCTGCCTGGATCCTGCACTCCAGGGGCAGAACCATGGGAGGGTTTGCACAGGGCGAATTCCACAGAGCCTTCCACCGTGTGGTGTTCAGGGAGTCCTGGATTAAAAGCAGCCGGGATTCCTGGTTATAAATGACATGGAACCAAAAGAATCCAGTGCCCCATGTAGCCAATCCTGTGGCTGCACCAGGACACTGTTGGTGTGGAAGAGCATGGGCTGAGAATGGGAGCAGCTTGGGAGAAGTGAGGGAAATGCTTCTTTTATTGAAATGGGACAAGCACTCTTACTCATCTCTGGCCATTTTGAGATGTGTTATATTCTCTTATTAAATCGTACTCCTTTTATTAAGAAAATCCAAGTGGGTTCTTCTTGCTTTCACAATTCCTGTATAATACACTGAAGTTCATTGGAGAAAAAGAAAATCATTCTGCTTTCATCCTAAAGCACACCTGATTGAGAGTTGTAAATATACTACACTCTCATATGCAAAGCTGCAAAGCAAGGTTTGTGCCATTTTTCTCAGACAGGCCATTTGAAGTTATATTAATGTCTTTGGGGAGATATAACTGTCCGGAAGAACGAAGGTACACTGAGGTCTAGGATGTAAGTGGGTAGAAAATTCATTCTGATTTAAGCAACTTAATTATTGCTTGGGTTTAGTTGAACCAGTAAAGGTTGTGCAGATCATTCATTTTTATTATTAGGAGAGAAATGGTCTGATCACAGCCAAGACATTTTTCATGGTCTTTCTTATTTACCTTGAGCAAAGACTGATGAATAGCAGCAGAGACAGCTGTGCTTGGAGCCAGAGATTACAGCTCTCAACCTCACCGTTTTGTGGTACAAAAGCACAGCTTACTGCTTGAAATTTCCAGCCACACTGCTTCTCTGCACTGTGTCTGTTGTAATGCATAGTTTTCTGCACCAAATAAACCCTTTAACTTGAAGAAATTCACCACAGGAAGTGGTAATGCCATGTCTATTTAAACTGCATATAATCCCTTTCCATATGAACATTAAGGTACTAGCTAAAAGACTTGCAGAACACCTGGTGTCCATATTGTTTCCTTTGTTGTTGTTCAAGACCCTAGAGAAACCATAAGTAGGTGTAGCTAAACTAATGTCAGTAATAATCCTGTGTCTCGAGTTACTGGGGAGCAGAGAAGAATTGGAACACTTAAAAGCTGCAGAACTGTTGTGAACAGTGTTTGTGAAAGACAATGAAGTAGCAGCACGATCCTGCTGTTGGGTGGGTTTTCATAGCCACAGAGTCAGGGGATACAGGAAATTCCTGTGCCACTGAAGCTGCCTGGAGGGACCTGTGTGTGTTGTCATGTCTGTGAAATGCTGGGATCCCAAACCCCTTCTCAGCACAGTGGAATGGGGGCTGACACCGTGGTGTTTGTGTAGCCAGAGCAGTCAGCCAGCATGTGTCAGACTGGGTACACTCCTGTCCTCATCCTCTCTGGAGCTGGGCCCTTCTCTTGCCTCTGAAACTGTGCCAGCCACCAGCACGGGTACAGATGGCACTGCGGGCAGTTTGCAAGTGGCAAAGGTATTGCTCTTTGTTTTATTTTTAATTGTTAAATGTTTTTCAAAACAAAACATTTTTAACAAGATTTAAGTAACTGTTTTCCTCCCCCTTATGGCTTTTTAAATAGGGGGGTGGGAGGTTGGACATGTGAGCCTAAGTCCCTTCAAGGCAGAGAATTGTATCCAGGTTTTACATGTGATGGATGAGCACTCCTGGTCTATGAGAAGCCTAACCTATTGCTTGTATTTATTAGACAGGTCTAGAAGATAAGAAGATCAAGCAGTTGCCTAATTTGTGGATCCAGACTGGACTTTGGTGGGGATTTCATACACAGGTACTGGATGTGTGATGCGTGAACAAATTGCTGAGTAGAAAGAAGTGAAATCAGTGTGTCAGCTGAGTCTGTTCTGTGCTGTCCATGCAGGCAACCTTAGCCATTTCTGAGTGCTGCAGGAGGTGTTGTTGATTAATGCTGATTTATGTTCAAAAATGTTCAAAGTCAAGAAAGCATATCCAAAATCCTAAAGTCATGCATGAGATGATCCTTGGGGGTCCCTTCCAACTGAAAATATTCTGTGATTCTTCCAAGTTTCTTCTTTGGCTGTTCTGGACTTTGAAGCATTAAAGAAAGACACTTTCTAGTGGAAAAATTGAGTGTGTATGTGAACCAAGTGCTTCCAGGGCTGCAGAGCTGTTGGGTTGGGCAGGTGGGTTGCAGTTTTACATGAGGGGTCTGTGGGAGCTGAGCAGTCATGGCTGCTCTGTCAGGAATTCATAATCCTAGAGCTGTGGTAATGAACCTTTTCTGCTTCCAATGACTGAACTCCCCAATATCCTCTCCTGCAACACTTAATATAGAAGCACTTGAATATTTCTTTATGTAGTTCTGGATATCTGCCTTTTATTAATTTCCCTCTGGAAACTTTCTTTGAAGTTTAGGCATTTGAGTACCTTAAATTACCTGACTGTCAATGAATCAAACCCAGATGTAACAGAAGGTACACAGGAGGCATGTTTATGGCAAACAAGCCAATATTTTCATTGTGTATGATCAGGAAACCAACATCATAACATGTTGACTGTGACACTAAATGTGCCACCCAACCTCTTTGTGTCTGTGTTCAGTAGTCCGCAAAGTTATGATGATGATACCCATTATACACAACAGTATGGAGAATTAATTCATTAATGTTTCAAAAGAACTTGGAGATCCTCTAGCAGAAGGTAGTACACAATTGCTGTGTGCTAATTTGTTATTCTCTATTATCAGATTCAATAGGACGTTGTATAAATCTTTAAAAAGGCAAACAAAAAGCTAATCAGGAGTCACTTCTTCTCACTGTCAAAGCTGGTAATGACCAAATAGTCTTGTTGTGGAAGTACAAAAAAAAAAAAAGTAATCCATGCTACTTGGGATGTTGAAGCAGCAATTAGTACTCATTGTAGGGAAGAGAAGTGGAGCTAGACCAGAAATGAGCCTTGATGAGCCTAATTGCCTTTAATTATCTCTAAACATTTTCTTGTTGTCTGTCTCATGAAGACAGAAGAAACCCTGTAGTTCTAAAAGGAAATAAGGCTCGGATTTGTTTTCGTCTTTTAAAGAGGGACATAATAGCCACCATGGAAACATGTTCTTAATCAACCACATTAAGCTCCTGGCTGCTCTGCTTCTCTGGAAACTACCTCGTTCATTATTATCAGGGGAAGGGGGAAGGGAAGGGGTTTAATCACTATTTAGCTTTCCTTAGCAAATTAAAATATTAATTATGATACACATTATTTTATCTTTGCTTAAGCTATTTGTAAGTATTGGTGAATAAGAGCTCATTTCATGTTGGAGTAATTTATTCTCAAACTATTCAGACTTACTTTTTCAGTTCCTTTTAAAAAATCATTGGGTCATGACATGCTGTCTTCCAAGAGCTGAGAAAAAACTGAGAAGTGATTACTGCAGTGCATTCAAATGCCATGGGAAGGTGAGCAATGGAAGGCCAGACACCTCCAGACCAATGGGCAGGTATTTCTCTTTTGTTCATGTTTATATGATGGAATGCCATAATCAACCTGTTTTTTTTTTTTTAGTTTTCAGTATAATGGAAAAGAGGAGACTTTTTGTAAAATAAACTCTCATAGGAAACCCATGGCCTCTGAAAATCTACACCTCTCAAAGCTTAAGTAATATTAATGATGTTAGTTTGGTTAATGGAATACAGAAATATGGAGGGATTAGAAAAGCAATTTATAAAATGAGCATGATCAGCACTATTATGCATCTTCTGTGAACATCAGATTCCTTTTCTTGGTGTGCCCATGCCACTTTACATTCCTCACTGTGAACTTTCTGCTGTTACTTTACATAAGGGAAGAAAAGTTGCAGAAAGGGAAAACAATCAATGATGTCTCTGCATCAAATTGTGGCTCAGTAAACTTTTTTTAAATTAAAATGTATGGTGGCATAAATCAGTATAGTTCTGTTAACTCTATTGGAGCTAGGTTGATTTGTACCAACTGCAGAAAGAAATAAATTCATGTATTCAAGTAGTTTGTGTAGAATTGCATGGAAGGCTGTAGGAAACACATAGCACTGTGCCAGAGATGTAGTTTTACACACACTGCTACCAGTGCTGTAGGTCACTGAGTGATAGAGAGAGAAAACCAGAGGTATGTTGCTATTTTTCACTAAATGGTTGCCTGTGGCTTCTCACTTTCTTATGATAGTCTTGCAAAGTTTGTGGCTAATGTTGGAAAAGGCAGGGCATGACTGTAAGTAGCTGTGAGAGCATTTAGGCTCCATTGTGAGAGCCCTCCTGGTTGTTGGATGTCCATCTGTGTTCTGAACATTTGAAGGTGTTAAGCTGAAAAGATATGTAGACTGATTTTAATTAAATCAAATTACTAAAATTAAATCTACTGATCAACAGAAGAGAAAAGCCAATATGAATCTGACCTTGAAAGAAAATAATTTTGTCTTTTTTTTCTTTTAACAGTCAAGTTAGCAGTTCAGAAAAAAAAAAAATTAAGTGAAATTTGCCAGCAGCAACTTCCAGTTCAGTTCAGTTCAGTTCTAGGCCTGACCTCTTTTACCATCATGATCTCTTCCTTTCACCTTAAAAAACAAATACTTTAAAAGCTCAGGGTATGTGTGCAGAAAGGGTCAACCAAGCCAAACAATATTTTTAATTGTAGCCATGGGATATGCATCTCAGGAGACGTGCCACGAAGTCAAAGGATTTTCTTTTCTTAATTGCAGAAGCCTTGTACAGGCTCACTCCTGGACATTCCTGCTGCCCTGCATTATTGATGTGGTCTGGCTCACTGCTCTTTATTTATTTTGTATGACACCTCATTCTCCTGCCCCAGTGCCATGTTTGCTGAGTCTTTCCTAGTTGTTCTCTTTGTTGTTGCTGTTGTTCTTACGATAGAAGGAGAGCTGAGAAAAATACCTTGTGAAGCCTGGCTACAGCACGTCTTCTGCCAGCACAACCCAAACGTCTGACCACTCCTCATTCCTTCTCTCCTACCTAAGCACAGATCAAAACAGCATTTGGTTATTTCTGCAGGCCAGTATCTCCCCAGATTCAATTTTGGGTTTTTTGTATGTGACTGCTTTTGGCCTACACGTGACAGAAAGATTTTTTTCCCAACACCCAGACGACTGCAATGCCATCCTTTTCTTGCAGCTTTCTAATAACTTGTGACCCAGGGTCTTTAGTCCAAGGAAGTGATTTTTTGGAGTGGTGGAATGCTAAATATTTCCCATCTTGGAGGCTTTGAGGGTTTGGACCATCCTGTAGGACCATTAAATCACTTTCTGAGTTATTTTCTCCTCCCGTGTTCAAATTAATTTTCTTTATTGCACACAACTAGGAAATTTTCACAAAATTTCCACCCTGCCAAACTGTTCAGTTTAATTTTCATTTTCCATGGAGCATATCTCCTAACAGCAGTAGCATGTGGGCTTGATCTGAGCAATGCACTTTGCCATACTTGGGTTGTCACTTTAAAGAGTTCATTGTGCTACAGCTCCTCCCAAACCAGATGCTCTCTATCACAGTTGCCTTCCCCCAGCATTCAGGATGTATGGCTTTGTACAGAGATTTACACAAGTGGTTTAAGCACATGCAGCTTCTGCTATTGCCTTCACAATTCCCTCCCCCACTAGGCTTCCTGGAGTAACTAATGTAAATTCCTGGCTGAACTAAGAAATTAAATCCTTAATAGTAAAATATCTATATTATCTGCTCGAGGATGATGAATTGGTGGGTTTGTGGAGGATTATGTATGTCTTACCCACAGATGTTTGACCTTTCTTTAGACATGTGTTACTTATGTGCTTGGTGAGAATGGGGCTGGCTTTCCAGACAGGGCTTGGATCAGGCCTTTTGAAGGCTTTGTTTGTGCTTCTCTGTGGCAGAATCAGTGCAAGAGAGCAAATGGTTGCTGCTATTTGCCTCTTTACCTGTGTCAGCACAATTCACTACAAGCTGAGAGGAAACTAGGAGTTAGAAGGCTTTTGGGGGGCAGAGGGGAGAGAAGTTAATAGGAACCATATTAGTACAGCTGCTCGATGTGTAACTTTTTATTAGCTCTGTGATCTTTGCTTGCTGTATACGAGGCAGCAGTTGAATGGAGAGTTTAGTCCTGAGATCAGGTGTAGCTGCTGGGATGCCACAGAGCTCAGTTTGGATCTGGAGACAGAAGCAGCTGTTTTCACAATGGCAAAATCCTGCATCAGTGTCTCACTGGTCCCATTGATTTCACAGCCTGTGCAGAGGCTCCTTATTAGCTCCTCTTATTCCCAAAGGTACAACTCTGCCTTCCTGAGGATATGGACTTTGAAGAGCAGAAGGGCTATTCAAGGCAGGGGAGACTGGGTTTCCCAGCTCCTGGTAAGCTCAAAGAGAGCCTGGGCTAGGATCCAGTAGCCTGTTCTAGAAATGCTAAAATGTGATGAAAGCAGCAGCTTCTGCTGAGTTCCTGATGATCCTCTTGGTGTAGGTATTTTTATTTTATTTTTACATGACAATGAGGGTTACACTCAAAATCTTTGAGTTTCTCATATGAATGATTTAAAGTATGTGTGACTTACTTTGAGCCCAGGAAACCTAGGAAGAGGTGACGAGGTCTTCCAGACCTAAGTGGTCATTTATGCTGCCATCAACACTTTACTGCATCCTTCTGTGACAGTTATTTCACTAGATTGGATTTCTATTGCTTAAAAAATTGCTCTGAAGGTAAAGCAGCTTCCTTAGACTGACTGTGCAAAGTCGAGCACAGTGGAGTCTGGTGCTGACCTCTAAATTTGATCAGCAGCAAACCCTTGACCTTTCTGCCATTTCATAATCACACAAATAAAATTGTGTTGCAGAGTGATGCTGTACAAAGTTAACTGAGACAGTGCTAGTGGCAGGAATGGCACAGTGTCTGTGGTGTGGGCCTTTGCCAGGCAGTTCTGCTCCTCAGCAGAGTTGCTGAGTCCATCTGAGTGCCCAGTGGTGTGACTGTGCAGCTCCCAGCAATTAGCTGTTTAATTCAGAGGTAGCTAATATTCATGGAAATGCAGGATGTACTTGTCCTGGGAACATCCTCCTCATGTGGTGCAGTTATGTTGATCATCTGAGCTCCTTCGAGTCTGCAACCCAGTGAACCTGCGATGGTGCTCCCTAAGAGTAAGTATGGGGAATGGAAAATCTGGGATACAAAAGGTTAAATTGAGACTGTCAAAGGAAGCCTGACCCAAACCAAAGCTGTGGCATATGAGTGAATATTTTCCACTAAGGTAACTTTTCAAATTTTTAATTTGTGTTTTCAGTGCTACCAACCATGGAAGCTTCTGTTTCAGGCAGGATGAAATTGGGAACAGCAACAAACACTCATCCAAACAGCAGCTCAGTGGTGAAAGCAGAAGCCTTGACTCTGGAGACTACTGAGCTGGTATCTTAAAGTGAAATTGCTGATAAACCACCATATTAATTAGAAATGTCCTCATTTCTGCTCTTTGCTGTATTTTCTTCCTTCACTTTCTTCATTGCTCAGCAGCAAGCTTGTGTTTTATGTGCAGAGCACATGTTAGTCCTGTGTCAGCAGCCTGTATGTGGTTTATGTACCACTGAATTTCACTTAATTGTGTTGAACTACGGGCGACTTGAAAGCTGCCTCCACTTGTATCCCCTGTGAGCATGGGATGAACATCACCTCAGGCACTGCTGGGTGGCCTCTTGGGGCTCACAATTAGTGTTCCACTGTTATGAAATGGATTCTTACACTGTGGCATCTTTGGCCACAAACTGGTCGGTTGGAAACTCATGGATGTTGGAATTGAAAGTTACCTTCTGCTGTTGTGATAGATTTACTTTCTCCCTGGGGAAAAAAAAAATAAAAAAAATAGGTAAATCCCGAAATCATGTATACATTTGTATTATATATTTATATCTATTTATATATAAATACATACAGTGGGCATAGGTACCTCTGATAATCCATCAGAACTCAGTAAAAGATAAACCAGATGTATTTTGATATATTTCTGAAAGTGTCATATAAAACACAGACAACGTATCACAGAATGATTGTAGCATAAATAGACACATTCCTTCAGAACAGGAGCATCCCTATTGGAAAATCTTCCTGAAGGTTTAAGTCCAGCCTCCTGTCTCCTCAATGGCCATGATTTTTTAGTTCCAAACACCTGTGAAGTTGACAGATCTGCTTTTATCTGGCTGCAGTGTTATCTGGAAAAAAGGAATCCTCAATTGCAGCTGAAGGTAAATTTATTTCTAGCATTTGACACAGGTTCAAGAAGTCCAGTGGCAATGCAATGTTGAGTACAGTCCAACACTTTCTCTCACAGTTGTCTTTGACATTTCAGGCCTTTGTTTTGTTTTATTTTAAATAACCTTCATAACTATGCTTTCAAGGTAGGTTTTCATCTTCTTCACCTATTTGACACTGTCAGCAATGAATGCCAAGTAATCAATACTTCTGACCTAGGATTTATTTTGCAGCCCAAGATTGGTGTTAAAAATTTTCCCACACTGTAATGGATAAAATTCAGATAGAAGAGAAGGATAGAAATGAAAACTGAGACTCTCAAGATATCAGCAAATTAAAGTCTTGTCTTCTTTCCTGTCATTCCTAAATATATTGGAGGGTGGCAATAGCACACCTGATCTTTCCCAGAGGACTCCTCTCTGCTTCATGATGAAGAGCAAAGTTTGAGTCCAGCCCAGTGTTCCCAGCTCGCTCCCTTGGCATCAGGAGGAGTGTCCGTGGTGTGGTTTGCAGGAGCTACAGAGCAGCCTGTGGGTCTGGCTGTCATCTTCTAAATCCCTTACTTTTAGAGAGGGTGATTGGAAAAGAAGCCATACCTTCAAATACTTGCTTTTGGTTGAGGAGGACTCAGATGACACTTAAAATCCACCTGAGTCTGTGTGGAAGAGCAGACAAACTGAGGAAGGTGCAGCTTGCAAGGAGAGGACCAGTGTGTGTTTTCCTCCCCAGCTGCTCCTCAACTCCAGAAGGACAGGCAAGTACATTCTTGGAGGATTATTTTTCATCCCCAAACTCTGTAGATGAAAAGGTTTATTATGAGACTGGATTGATCTGGGTCTTTTTTGAGCAGGTAAATGATAAGATTTTGAGTTACTCTAAAACGCTCATCTTCCATTTCTGCTGGGACTTCAGAGAGGAATTGTTCCTTTTGTACCACTTTGTACACCCTCCCATCACCCTTCTGTAGGCTTCCACTTCTGTGTGTACCAGACCTTTAGCAAGTGACAGTCTCTGCAGATATGGACATTAAAAAAGCCACTGATGTTTTGAGAATAAAGGCTGGAACTTTAAAAGAGGTGTGAGATGTGTATTTATATGTTGTATTTAGTTTTGACACTGAACTGTAATATGTTCTTTTAAATTTGACAGAATTCCTCTGGTATGGTATAGTATGGTATAGCACTTGTATGCTAACTATTTTATGCTTTTAAGAATACAGATGTGGTTGAAGCAGAGATGAAGACTCATAATTCACAATATTTCCAATTAAAACCACAGAATTAAATGCAAACATAAAAAGATTTTTACCATTTTACCTTGCTTGGTTGAAGGATAATGTATTTGAATATAAAATAGCAAAGGTTTTAATATCTCACTTTTTTCTGCTAAACCTCTTCCTAAGGTTGTGTGTCTCTAACAGAAAAATATCTGAGAGGCAAGATGTTCTAAGATGAGGTTAAATGAATGAAAGCCTTTTGGATTTTCTGAAAATTGTGAGGTTCACAAGCACTGTTACATATTTTACTATGTCTTCAAATCAGCAGGAGTGCAAGTCCTTATCTTTGCATATAATTTTGCGGTGATTAATATTAAATATTGTGTGATGTTTTAAGGATCGTGGCCTCAACTAATACATATGGAGACACCGTGAATTTCTGTATTCTGTTTAAAGGAATTAGACATACAATAGCAGTTGCTCTGTCTCTGAGAATGGTCCCCTGAAGTCCCATCTGGGATGCTCTCTGGGCAGATGTCTTCACTCAGTGTCTGAAATGACACCAGACACCGTTGTTTAAGCACAGAATTATTCCAGTTGTTTATTGCTTGGCTGCTCCTCGTGTCTTACAGGGGCAGAGAGATCCCAACCCTCATTAGGCAGCCCTGGAGGTTTGCCCTGAGTGTGGATCTGAGCTGTGGCTTCCTCCCAGCTGCTCCTGGAGCCGAAGCCTGCAAAGGGCCTGGTAGGAAGCAGCTGTTTAAAGCTCTTTAAAAGCTTTCAAACAAACTTGCCCCAGAGAGCTCGTCCCCAGTTTGCTGTCGGTGCCTGTGCTGGTCCCTCCTCTCTCTGCAGAAGGACTTTGCTCACAGCCTTTCATCTGCAACAGGGTACCAGAGACTTGCTTGTCCAAGTCTCTCTTCAGACAAATTGCTCCAGGGAAGAGACCACGAACAGTTAAACAAGATAATCATTAGTGGAAGCATCTGTCTCATCATTCTGGAAAAGTATTTAAAACAAAAGTCTTGAGGGAGATTTGTCTGTGTTCTCCCAACTGTCTTCACTTCTGAGCTGCACCAGTAGGTACACATTAAATTTATCTGTATTCTGTGGATTAATACAGCAGAATAACTGTGACTTTGAACCTCCCCACAAGCTTGAAGATGTATGTGAGAAGAGAGTCATACTTATATCTCAATAAAGATAGGTAAAAAAAGAGCCCAAAATTGAGATCAGAAGTGAAAACACAATTGCAGCTAATCTGTATTCGTTCTGTTCTGAGCAGGAACCCCAAAACTTTGACATTTTTTGTCAAAGAAATGCTGGTACAGCAAAAAAAAAAAAAAAAAAAAAAAAGTGTAATTAATTGAAATTCCTTGCCTCAGTTATCATTTATTTATTTGATATTGAAACAATCACTAAAGAGCTCTACAAGGTTGATGTTAGAGAGCTGCTTGACTGTATTCCTAAATCTGAGTCAAGTCACAATAATTTCTAATCAATAATGCCACAATGTTGTAGCAGGACTGTAATAAAGACTCAGTCAAGAATTTGGCTGATAGCTTTTCACTGCAGTAAATTCTTTAAAGCTATCGAGCTACCTAAAGACACCTTTGAAAATGTAGCTCTTTCATTTTGGCATTCTACCAAAAACTCAGGCACATAGATTCCTCTTGGAGATGCCTCTGTCAGAAGGTCAGTAAATTCAGTTTACTTTATAATAAAGAACATTTAGACAAGCTTTGTATTATTTTTTACTTATGGAATGACAGTTTAGGGGAGACTTTCTTTAAAAGTTTTCCAGGGAAGGATAGGACTTGTGGTTAGCATTGTCAATGTAATTCTAATACACTTCAGAAATGCATGTTAATTTTATAACTTCACTTTACATTAGTTTTATGCAGCTGTTGTGAAACCTCAACAGCATCAACATAACAGATGTTTTTAGGAAACCCCTTTTCAAAGTTGAATTTGGATTCATAAAAGTAAAAAGGAGCTTTCATAATGTTGATGTTAATGGATTATTTTAATTAGAAATTCAGCAGGATTGGTTTACTTTAAAATACACCAAATCAGTTACAATAAAGATTTCTACCAGCTCTTTGTTCTTCACACCACAGAAGGAGGATCTATTTCGGATCCTTCCTTCAGTGCCATTATGTCTTCATAATTAAATCTCTCACTGGACAAATACTTGTGCTTATTTTACTGCATCATTAAAATTCTCACCCTCCTTAGTCAGCATGCTTCAGTGTTTGGCTTTTGGTTTGTTTGGTTGTTGGTTATTTTTATTTTTTTTTTTTAATTTTTGTTTCTGTTTCTTCTTCTGTGAATTTTGTTGCTCTGTTGTCATCCCTCTTCCCTTTGGTAAATTTTTGTTTTCCAGGGGCTCATGTTGTGTTCAGAGCGTTCACTTTCCTCGTATTTTGTGTTGCAGCTGCAGGGAATAACCTTAAGGGACAGGCCTCTGAGGTTTCTGTCCTTTCCTCATGTTAATGTTAAGCTCTTCTGGGAAAGGAATGGCTGGTGTTGGTTTTACTTCTGATTTCCTCCTGAGTGCAGGTGACCCATGGTAAGAGAGCACTGAGCTGTTCCTGCAGCACTCAGGGATGAGACTGAACAAACTGATCCTCTGCCCTTCACTGTGGGTTGCACTATCCCACTCTTTATTGAATTAAATGTGTTAATAACGGACTTATGTAGCAGCTAAGAAGGAGTTGGCTGTCATTTATCAATTAATTACCCATGAAAACTGGCATTACATGGTAGCGGTAATGGTACCCATGGTGTCAGGCATATGCTACATAAAAATGCAGTCACCTTGAAATAATATGGACAAATCAGCTGGTAACCTACAGAATACCATTAATAATGTAGTCCTAAGCCCTGCAGGACTGAAATTTGTCTCTTAGTGGTCTGTGGATAGATTCTGCAATGTTTTATTTTTTGTTCAAGTTTTGGGTGATCAAATTGGTTGAGCTACCTTTAAATCCAAAGCCAGGGATTTCTCTCTTACCAGATCTTACATGAATTAATTAACTTTAATATTTCTTTGGGTAGGGCAGGGGGGGTGTGATGGCTTGTGGCAGACAAGTGGTGAAAAACCAAGTTTTAAGCAAAGTTAAAGATTCATTGGTAGAACTTGTATTGACTTCAATACTGATTTCTACAGGAGTAGAATGAAGGGCCTGATATGACACCATTCTCATTGCAATTCTCTTTTAAAACCAGACTAATACAAGGTCATCTGCAGACATTTTATTGCTGGAGGAGAAAAGGGTCTGCACAGCTGCCAGGCTACAAGTGGTATGATGGGCTTTGAGTCGTTTGTGTTGCATTGGACACTGGTACTGCACAAGCTTAGAGAGAGAACAGCACAAACCAGGAGCACATTCCTGGCTGGTAACACTCACCTGGGTTTGCTCCTGGCTCTGGGATGAGAGAGAAAGCTTGGAAAGAAAGCAGCTGTGGTAGACAAGTGTAGAAACCCCGAGGCTGTATAAAACGGTGCTGTGCCTGGCTCTGCTCGTACAGTCCTGTGTAATGAAAGGATTCTTGAGCTCCACACACTCTGCTCCAATGTCATTTCATCTTCTCACAGTTCTGTAAGACCCCAGCTGTTGGCTCCTTTTGGCAAAGCCATGGACTGAACGAACTTTTCCTGTTATGCAGACTGGAGCAGATGCTGAGGCTGTACAGACCTTGTTGTCGGAGTGTCAGACAGTGGATGCAAAGGATGGCACATCATTGTTTGTGTTGAGGTTGTCAACATCTGTTGTCCTTTCTGCTCCTGCAGAGAAAGATGTGCCAGAAAGTTTACAGTCCACACTTCTGGATGAGGTAGAACACCAGAGTAGCAAATAAGAGCACAAAGAGTCTGAAGTAGTAACAGCAGAATGGTGACCTAATACCTGTTCAAATCAAAAGCCATGTGCTCATTGACTGCAGTTGTCTTTGGAGTCTAGAAAGATGATGGAGGAAAAAAAAACTGATGACATTTCAGGTTTTATGTATCAACTTATCTTTCAGTAGACTTTGAGCAGAAAATACAGGGATTTACTTGGGAAGGAAGTTGTCTTTTGTTTCTGTGCAGTTGTTCATCACGTGTCAGACATGCATAGGTAAAAGGTTTTCATTATCCCCTCTACACACCCCTCCAGTAAAAAACCCCATGAAACAGTAGAAGCTACAATATATTTGTAGTTCAAAATATTCCTTTCTCTGGCTTTAACCTATGGCTTAAAAAGTGAAAAACAATATGCACCACATTGAAAAAAATATGCACAGGCATTCATTTCAGAGTCAGAGCTATTTGGATGCAACTATAAATGCACCAGTTGTGCCAACAACTAAACAATACTCTTATTCTAGCTTTATTGTTGGAGCATTTTACACTTCAAGTATATTATATGCTTCTGATCATACACTGTGCACCATGTACTCTTTGTAATTATATCAGTATGACTAGTTGCTAAGGTTGAAATAGGTAACTGCCACTAGAAATCTGGAAAAGTGAATTAATTAATACACTTCGTTGTGTAAGAGAGCACTGTCAAGGTTCCCATTTTGTGTCAAGATATGCTAAAATGATACCTTTGGAAAAAAAAAGATATTCATATTCTTTCAGCTACATTGACAGAGATTCCCTTCAGTTTTATTCTAAATTCATGTATGTGTCTCATGTCAAAATCTGGGCTGTAAATGCTGCTACCTCTGTGCAATAGAACAGAGGTTAGCAGCCTCTGGAAGCACATCAGCATGAGGAGAAGTGAGGTCAGAGCAGAGGTAAAGATTGTGCTGTCTGGAATGTGAAATCAGACACTGTTCCCCTTCTTGGAACAAGCTGTAGCAGATCAGTTCTCAGAAGGGAGGTATGTTACATAAAATTCGGGGCACTGGGTAAAAGAAACCTCTCTTGTGAGACTCATTCCCAAACCAAGCACTCTGGTGGTCATTTTGTGTCAGGGCCCAGGAGGGGGCACTGGCAATGTGCTCTGGGCACCCGGTGTTGCTGGAATTGGCTCATTCTCCCTGGAGATGAGGCTTCTGTTGTTAAATCCTCCCCAGCTGATTCAAAGCAGGGACATCAACCCCGAGATGTCAGGAGGGTGACTGCCTTAATTTTCCTGTTGCATCTCCATCTCTGTAAAAGCTTTCAGTTGGCCTGGAGCAAGTGAAGGACTGCTTTTGCTCCTGATACTCCTTTAAGAATACGGGTTTTAAGTCTCTGCTGACTGTGAACATGGTTTATCTGTTTTTCAGACAGCTGGACGAAAGCACAAGCTCCTCTAAAGACAAATGGTGTGTCAGTGGCCAATTGCAGGAAAGATAAAGGATTCCAAAGGCTGTGAATATTGCAGTCAACTATCCAGGGCTTATTTAATATCCTTTTATTCCAGCTTCTTTCATCACTTTAGTCTTTGCTAGTCAGAATATAGGTTGTTTGGTTGAATACATTCACAGAAGTATGATACAATAACTTCTGCCTTATTCCAGTAGAGAGTGGATTACCTGGATGTCTTGCTTGCCCTTCTATTCTTCTTCTGTTTCTATAAAACAAGACTGCCATCAGTCTTTTCCATTTCCTATTTTGATCATCATCATCTTCTTGTCTCCTTTAGGCTGCTGTGAACAGGAACTGAAGATAGTGTGTTTATAGGTAGCATTTTAAAACAGCTGCAATTTCACTGCTGGACCAACCCTCTGATTAGACAAGTGGAAAAGCTATGAAGTATACTCTGTAATAAATGTCAGAGCAAAGAAGAGCAAAGAACTGAAAAACACCCTATTAGAGGCTAGCAAGAGCCAGGAAATAAAAGAAGAACCTGTGTCAAAAAGCAAAAAAAATTCAAGAGCAGAACAGAAGTTCAAGGGTGACAAAGAAAAGGATCACAGCCCTTTTGGTGAGTAAATACTTTTAGACAGGTATTGATCTAGTGGGCGAAAAACAGCGAGTGCTCTGTTGTGAGGCAGCACTTACTGGGGGGCTGCATCCGGACAAGGTTACACGTGGGGAAGAGAAACAAAGCATTGCTCCGTGGTTGGAACTAAGTTTGAAAAACGGAGGTATTTTTTGCCTTTATTTTTAATTTCCGGTACCTGAGTCTAAGAATCAGCAAACTGAAACACAGAAAGATTCTCCTGATGATTCAGAAGAGAAATCACAGGCTCACTGAAGTCAGCAAAAACTTCTGCCATTGATTTAGCTGGGGCCAGGGCTTCACTGTGGGCTTTGCTGTTATGAACAGCAATCTGCTGCTGATGGCAGAACAAAGGATGGCAACAGAGAAATATGTTGCAAAAGTTCCTATCTTCTGCTCTCTTCACTTTTCTTCTGGTTGAAAATGTTATTTATTGTGGCCCAGTGCTGGGCTTGGAGCACAGGGTACCTGTTATTTTCTACCAACTGGATGGGTTGACATGGATTTCTTTACTCTTGGGGTCATTTGGCTAATGGAATAAATTGAATTATGCATAAACATAAATGGGTGAGTTGTCTTGTTTCCTACGAGGAAACAACACACTCAATCTTGTCATTCCCCACCCCCCAACTGTTCAATTATTCCTTACCTGTTGAGAGAAAATTGATTAAGTAGTGAGCATTAAATTTAGCGGTGATGCTACAAGGAGGAGTGCATGGATGTGGAACAGCACTGGCTCTGTGATAAGGTAATAAAACAGAGGGGGTGAGCAACAGAGAGGAATGGCAGGAAATAGGTGGTACCAGCCAGCAAAGCTCACTCTGCTCCTGTTAACTGGTGCAGGACTGGAATAATCTCACAGACCTCAATCAAAATATGCTAATTTTGTCTTGGCATAAATTGAGGCAAAAGCTTATTTGGGCATATCCTGCATGCTCTGCCACTCCCTGTTCTAGCAGAACTCCTGCTTGTGTACTGACTCATAACTACAATGGGATGATTGTGACAATCTTTCAGTATTTCAGAAAAATACTGAAATACTGAAATAAACCCTCTGAATTCACAGAGGGTTGGATCAGGAGGCCACAGTGTTTTTCCATAGTTCACCAAAGGTAACCAGGTATCTTCCTGATCTCTCAAATGTAGGAGTTAGTGAATTAAATTTTATTCCCAGTACTGGCTTTTTTCAACTGGATGCTTTCAGAAAGTCAGAATCATAGAATGGTTTGGGTTGGAAGGGACTTTAAAGGTCATCTAGTTCCACTCCCCTGCCATGGGCAGGGAACCAGAGCAGGCTGTGCAGAAGCCCTGGTGCCTCCTGCACCCAGGACTCCCAGACTGCAGAGTCAGGGCTGTTGAGCCTTCATTTGTCTGGAGTTACCACTTTTCCTCACCAGGAATATAACCTCTTGTACTTCACTGTGTGGCACACCAACAGACAGTGCTGAACTGCCCTGTCCCTTGGAGACACTTTAGATTATTCTCTTGTCCTATTTGTGAGGACAGCTGAAGACTGAATATTTGATATGCAGGAACCCTTTCCTTTGCCTGTTTTAAGCACTGTCACCATTCATTCAGCAGAATGCAGCTTTTCTATAGGCAAGTGGTGCTGTGTGCCTGAAGGGACATAGATTTGGGAGGCTAAATGCAACTTTGTCCCATTCATGGGCTACATCAGTCAGTGCAAAAAAATAAGGTCCTTTAAATGGCAGCATCTGCTAAAGGATACCTTCCCAGCCCTGTTCCCAGCTGGTGCTGCTGACTCTTACCCAAGGGGTGCAGACCATTTCAAGAGCAGTCTGTCTGTGTCTGTGCAGTGAACAGAGACCTTGAAAGCTGTTCTGTTCCTGATACGTTTAATCAGATACAATTTTCTATATCACATGATGAAAAAAGAGTTAGTTTTTATTGGAAGGAAAAGTTCATCTAAATAATAGGTTGGCAAGCTTTTGGGAGCTCACTGCTTGCAGCTAGTTGCTAGAAGACTCCTTTCAAATTACTGAAACTTCTGAATCAGTGTGTCAAGAAACAAACCAAACAAGGCTAGTGTTATTTGGACGATTTTCCAGATCCTAATTCCTCTGCTCCAGAGAAATATATTTGATGCTTCCTTTTCCTGACAAATGCAAATCAAATATTAACTGATTACATTTCAACGTAATCATCACATTTTAGGGAAGGGTTGAGGAGTGGGCAGAAAGGAGTTGTTTGTTTTTACCAGGGCAACCAAGTGCTTTTCTGTGTGTATGTTTAATGAGTGAATCAGACTGCTTTAGCACACAATTGCTTAGATCAATAATTATTCAAGAAACAATACTGCCTTGGGAAAATCTATGGTAATAAGAAAGAAATCTTGATGGGCTGGATAACCTTTCCAGGCAGGTATTTATCTTCAAATGAAGCTATTTTTTGCACAGTTTCTAGTGTTTTGAAAAACGCATTATTGGATGGTTAAAAAATAATCAGATTTGTTAGTGTTTGGAGTGTGGAGCTCAGGGTGGCAGGGAAATAAAGCATTAGTGGATGGTATTCACAGATGCATAGCCAGCAAGACTGTCAGGTTTTAATGTCAAAGTGCCTCTATGAGATGAATCTCTGCCTCTGTACTCTAGTGACAACTGTTACCATTACCACTGTGAACAGATAGCAGGTTCTAATTAAAGTTACAAGCCAGGGGGAAGAGAATAATGCCATGAGTAAATTGCACTTGATTTACTAGTTCACGGAAAAGGTCTAAAAATTAGTATTTGAAATTAGTTTAAATACAGAATCTATCAAACCACGGAACAATAATCAAGTTGACCTAATTGGAACACTTATAACTATAAGCAGCCTGTAACATGTTCTTATCTTGACATGGGGAGACCAAGTAATCTCCTAAGTGCTAGTTAACTGCATCAAACTTTTGCTGAGACCTAGAAGAAACCCCCTGCAGCAGCTACCTGCTTACTTTAGATGTCAGGCTATTCAGAATTTAGCTTCTTGAACTTTCTGCATCTGCATTAAGAGCAACTTCTGTGTGCCCACCGTGAACTGGATGATGAAAGGTCCTCAGCAAAGTACACAGCCCTTTGGGGGAGCAGTTCTGTCCTTAACTGTGGGTTAGCCTTTATGTATGGCTGTCACTTTTATTTATACTTTTGCTTGATTTTAGTATTCATTCAGGGCTGTGATCTTTTAAATACGAGACGAACATTGTCTCTGCAGATATTTTTAAAACTTCTAAGACTGGACATAGAGCAGATCCCTGAAGTGCTGCTGAGGAGTGAGTACAGCACTTGTGCATTAACAGCTCCTCTGGACAGGCAGTGCTGCCTTGCTGGCACTAATCAGCCTTGTTCTCAAGGAAGGGTGTGTTCATGGCTTTAGGAGACTTATGGGAAACCTATGCTAAGGCAAGTCTCTCATCAACTTTCTGTTGCTGGTAGTTTTGACTGTTCATTTTCCGTGATTTTGGTGAGTGGTAAGAGTTTTGGTCCTTTGAGGAGGTTGTTTTGGTTAGATTGGGTTTTGAAAGTGTGCTTTGAAAATTTCAAGACATGCTAGAAATGATACATTTCTGGACTGCTTTCTGTAAGCATATTGTGATCTGGCAATGACAGGCCATAAACATGAAGCAACAAGTTTGAAGAGTTAGAAATGCTTCTATGAAATATTTTTGTCAAATTACCCAGACAGATTGACACCACTGAGATTTTTCTGTCTTGCCTTGAAGGGGCAGCAGCTGGTAGTGCTGGAATGGAGAGCAATGAGAAAGGGCAAAAATAATCCTGCACCTCATTTGATTTATAGTGTCCTTTTATTTTCTTCTCTATCTGTCTGTACTCTTCTTCCACCCCAGCTTTTGAAAAAAGTCCAGGCTCTTCCAGCAACCACTAATGTGCTTGGAAACCTTTACTATTTTGTATAAACTTGCATTTGTTTGGGCTTTTTCATGGAGATAACCCTGTCATGGGTCATTTCAGCTATGGTTGAGTCTCTCCTCAGGAAGGGTTCTAGCAGTAGCCTCACAGGGCACTGAACATGGCACAGTGTGGCCCTTCTGCAGCTTCACACGACCCCCTGTACAGGAGGGACATCAAACCCCTGGAGCTCTGGAATGTGTACAGGCAGGAGTCAGGACCCCTCAGAGCCTTCAGCTGCCACGTGATTAAAAACCAAAGAGCTGAGAGAAATTTTACAGCCTGTTTTCCATAGCAAAGGGATACACATGGGGTCACAGAGGTCTGCAGAGATTCTCAAATGCAGGTCCTGCTGCAGGGGTCCAGCTGGAGGGGGGGCAGATCCGTGGGTGCTGCGGAGCTCCAGTGCTGGTGTTTGCACTGCAAAGTTCCCTGGACTCGGGGGCTTCTCCCTTATCTCCAGACCAGCTGTGGTCATTGCCAGGGCTGGAGCTTCAGCAGGGGAGGGAAGGAGCTCCTTTGGAACCTGATTTCTGGCCTGTGGCATT
This sequence comes from Pipra filicauda, assembly GCF_003945595.2. Classification (NCBI taxonomy): domain Eukaryota; kingdom Metazoa; phylum Chordata; class Aves; order Passeriformes; family Pipridae; genus Pipra; species Pipra filicauda. Next base: position 624,583 of record NW_024104498.1, read on the forward strand.
CAGAGGCTGCACTGGTGAGCACAGCAAAGCAGAGACCCTGCTCAGGGGGCCTGGCTTGCCTTGGCTCACTCTGCTGTGACAACACGGCTGTGAACACAGACACCAAACTGGGGATGAGAAAAGGTCTTCAGAGACAAAAATATACCTGTCTGCAAGGTTAGAATCGATTCTGTCCCTGAGATAATGCCTGTTGTACCTGGGATTTCAGTGCCTAAATTCCACCAAAGTTTCACTTTGAACAGTGAAGTGCTTTTTGGGTCTGACATCCAGCAGATCCACATTTAAGCACAAAGTGCAGAGAAAACATTGCCAAAAGAGATGTAACTGCTTAGGGCAAGGAAATTGTGCCTCTCTAACATACTAAAATTAAGTCAATCGTGCAGCTGTTGAGACTAGAGGGAATGGTTGATGTCATTTATTTGGATTTAAAAATTAAAAAGTCCTTATAAAAATATCCCTACCAAGAAGCCATTAAAGCAAACGAGTTTTAAAGAAGTGAGAGCTAAAGTAGTTGTGCCTTAGAAACTAAGAGGTAGAGCAGGATTAAATGTTCAATTTTTTGAGCATGGCAAAAGGCTAATGGTATAGTGCCCCACCACTCCACCCAACTGGTGCAATCTGAAAATGGGATGAACATGCTGTCAGAGGGGTGGCACTGTTTGCTGTTCACAGAGAATGACTTCAGTTAATCAGAACTAGGGAAGATTGTGATCGACCTGGGTTAACAAAGTGAATAAATGGGCAGTGTGATGCAGATGAAATGCAGTGCTGACAAATGCAAGGTCGGGCACACATTCAAGGGAATAATTGGAAGTATTTGTAGGCTTTGCAGGGCTCTAAATTAACTATATTTAGGTCATTATTTACTATGATCAGCCTAGTGGGGTAGTGTGTTGTGAAGGGATCCTGTGAAAACAAAACATGATGTGAGACCATGGGGGCCAGGAGGAGCCCAGAATAGAAAATACAACTCCCATCCATAAATCAACATCAGCAATTCACCTATAATTCTGTTCTTGCCCTATCTCTTAAACCACACTGATGAAAAGTAATTCTGGAGACTGGCAACTAAATGACTGGAGAGATGGAGGAGGCTGAAAACAAGGCTTTGCTTAGAAAGAAGTTAAGTAATATGAAACAAAAGGGAAGTATTTTAAACAATGAGTGGTGTGAAAAATACAAGCTAAGAAGCTTCTATTTATATTGCTAATGCAAAAGAAAAAAAAAAGGCAGCAAAGAGGTGTATTTAAAGAGAGTTAAAATGAATTATTTTCATGAAAACCTCATTAACCTTTGGGAATTATTCTCTTAAGCAATCATGGAGGCCGAATGTTCAAAAGCATTATGTTATTTTAAAACAATTCTTATGCTACAACAGGACTGGAACAGTTATTCCAGATAGCTGTTCACTGCTATCTGCAGAGATCCTGCTGCTCCATTAGAAAAGCCCATAACCTGCTGCCTTCTATTTGGGAATCAGAGCTTTTAATATGCACTGATGTTTTTGGGCTCAGTGATGGTTTTTTGCTGTCTAAACTTCGAAGTGTTTGGCAGTGCAGAGTCTCCATTGTGCCAGGGCTCCTACTCCAACATACAGAAGGAGGTGTGCACCCAAGGAAGAAATGGTCCAGGTCACAAACTTTGCTGTAGAAGGATTTTCTTTATGGAACTCCCTATTCTGAATGTGCTTTCTGCATCTGGGATGCCAGAAGGATGACTGAGGCAGCCGGTGCATTATATGGGATGGTCCTTTGAAATCTCCTTGCTGCTGAGCTGAGGGTTTTGTGCTTTCCAGCAGCATTTGAAGCACTCAGGCTGCCCCGGGCTGGGATCCCTTCCCATGCCAGGGACTCTGATGGGGAGCGGCTGAGACTGATGATGACATAATACCCTGAGATATTAATGCTCTTAGGTATGAATTAATGAAATACCATTGAGAATTTATCCTGCATGAATAAAGGGATTTGGAAGTTGTTGTTCTAAAAACCACAGGAAGATTTTCCTGGAACAGCCCCAAACACTGTGCTGTAACAGACATGGTTCTAATGACCCCTTGCTCCAGACTTTTGGCAGAGCCAGATGATTGAGCTGGAGTCATTAACTGAGTTCCTACTAATTTACAAAACGTTTGTATAAATGAGACACATGGATATCTTGTTTCCAGGGCCGTGACAGTGGTAATTTTTATATCCAACTCAGTGCAAAGCTGGATTCCAAGCTGTGGTGTCATTGTGGAGCAGAGACTCAGCATGCCAGTGGCATCCATCAGTCTGGGGTCCTCACCTGGCAGTGCAGTCACACAGCAAGAGCCCTGCTTGCTGAAATGGTAGCAATGCTCTTCATCAGTGTGGAGGGTGATTGTCACCATCTATTAAAAAAAATATTAAGGTAAGCTTTGCTGTGACCTCCCTGGTGTGTCTTTGCAGGGTTACTGAGGTGGAACTGAAGAATTACTGCTGTATCCCATCATTTTCCATTCCTCTTTGTCCCCTAGAGTTAGTGAGTTTAAAATGTTGTACAGATACATATAATCATCTTCCTGTAGCTTGTCTTGATTTAAAAAGTAATTTTATTCAGGGATTAAAAGTTTACACTACGATATGTTGCCATATAATCAAGTCTAGAATAGAGAAGTTTTGTTAGTTTTTGAGGCAAAGTGGGATAACAACCGTTGCTCTCTTAATGTCTGTTCTGTGTAGTTAAAAAAAATTTCCTTAAAAATTAGGACATGAAATATGACACATATTTTATCCATAACTTATGGCAATTTGAAACACCCTTTATTGCCTACATAAGTGAATATATGTAAACTTTATTAATTTCATTTCAAATTTAAAAGAAGCAAAGGTGTATTGTAGAATTCACAGATAAAGGTTAATTTAAACTATAAAGTTATTACCAGTGTTGCATTTCTTCATGTTATGGTTCACTTATGTAGAATTGAGATGTATTTTATATTAAACAATGCATAGCACCATTATACAACAGTTCACTAAATGCACATCCCATTCAATCTTTTGTAGGAATTAATATAATTGGACTGAAGTTACAAGGAAGAATTGAACTGAGCCAGTAGGGTTAACACTGATAGTAACAGGAGATAACTAGCCATAAGAAAATTACAGCTCTTCTGAAAGACAGTGCCTAAAATAGCAGCATATCCTTGGCACCATCATAGGAACTGGTTAACTGATGGCCCTGAAGAAACACTTGTTTCCATTAATTCTGCTGTCATTATTTCACTGTTCTCGAACTCTTCCTCTGAATTCTTCTGTCCTTCTGATCCCAAGATGGCAGGAATGTGAGAAGAGAACATAAAGAAATTACAATAAGCTGTCAGCTATATAATTATACTGTAACCTACTACACTGAGAAGTTACACCAACAGAAATCTGGCAATGTATTGGCTGCTAGCTAAACACAGGACTCTCACTAGCTCAACATTAAAAAAAAAAACAGGCTCACTAAAAAGCAACATCTGCATTACAAGGAAGCTAACAAAAGAATTCCCTTATGATACTTAGGTTCAGCTGCTTCATCTTAGGTTCATCAGCTACATTTTCTTGTTTTGTGAGTACTTATTACATTTGCAATTTAATATATATTTAAGATCACAACACTACAAACCTTTCTCCAGTCTGTAGTTTTGCCACCTTTAGTTAGACACAAAGGAGTGCTTGCTTGAACTAGGGTTGAAGATTCTGAAGAAAGTTGGTGAAGTTATTAGGTCATGTGTACTGTAATTACTTGAGCACCACAATTTTTAAACCCTTAAGAACATGATTTCCTAGGTAGAAGGCAGCAAGTATGTTTTCAAGTTGTCAGACAGACTAAGGGAATAATTTTTGCTCCGAGGAGTCTGCTGTACACCCTGAATCAGAACAAAGTCCTGTTTCATAGAGACTTTGATTTTTAAAGCATCTCTACTAAACAGAAGCAAACCAGTACTGATTAAATTTTAAATGTTCAGTGACTTTACTGCAAACACAGTAACTTTTCAGTGTTAAGGAACTTACTGGCAAGAGTTACCAGTAAGGCTGGTGGTGAAGATGCCTTTTTCAAGAACAATCACTACAGTGTCACAGTCCTGAGTACAGATATATTGAGATTACCTGAACCCCACGGTTCCATCTCAACCTGGACTTTATTTTTTTTACAGAGTTTGAACTTTCTCAACGGCAGGAAGTCTTGCTGAAAACATTCTTCTGAAATTGATACTTCAAAATGCATTGACTTATTTTCCAAATGGACTTCATATACTCCAATGCATTAGAAGGTAACAATACAGCTTTCAAGTGAATTTTTTGCTGTTGTCACACATGGAGTCACAGTGGGCACACATGTGGCCTCTGTGATGGTGGGGTGTTAATTTGAGAGTTATCGGGAAGAACCCAACTTCGGAAGTGGTGACAAATGGAAGTTCTTGGTGTTATCTCTGACAGGCCCTCAATGAGAGGGACAGAAGAGGCTTGGGAATCAACACAACAAAGACTTCAGACTTCCAATTTTGCCACAGATTTGTAGATAACATCTTGGGCATCAGCTGCCTTCTGCAGTTCGCCAGTCTGGTAGAACAGGGACCGTCATCCTGATTTATCCGACGCCAACCAGCGCCGTGACGGATGAATTATTTAGATTATTTAGATTATTCAGACAGCACTCACAGTGCTGGCCAAATGCTGCTTATTCATGTTTTCCCCACTGCAACAATATATCTTCATCACTAATAATTAACTGCTAATTACTGTTGCCGAGACTATGACAGTGGCATTTACCACCTTATTTTTAATTTCCGTGCAGATGCCTACTTAAAAGTTATGTAAATACATGAAATTACAGTACATTTTCCTAATGACCCTGCTATGTCTGAGTTTGATCCTATTCAATTGTGACTAAGGAACAGTAAAGATCTCCCTTCTGTAGAGCCATAGACAGTTTCTGTTGTATTCTTGACACTTAAATCATGAAATGTAAAGAAGTCATTCTAGGCAGGATACATCTGGGTTGAAGGACTGCTGATGCCAATTATGCTTCGTACATAATAATGCACATTTTACCTATTTGGAAAAAAATTCACATTTATTTACTGTCAAACAGGTGTTAAACTTTACACTGGATATTAGTGATGGGCTCATTATTAACAGGTTTACACAAAGGGATGAAAAAAGCAGAATTTTGTTGAAACAATTTACATTTCATTAGATTTTTTTATCATAAAATAAATTAATTACTAAATATAGGCAGAAGGAATATGGAAGAGTAATAGTTATGTTTTATTTATTTTTTTTAAAGGACAGGCACCTTTTATTCACGAGAAAGCTTGTGAGAAGTGTCCAGTGTCCCCCTTACCCCTTACCACCCAACCCTGATTAAAGACTGAACAGGGAACTGAGTTACAATCTTTGTTAGCTATACCAAATTTGTGCAAGGCTTGGCATAATTGGCTTCTAAAACAATTTTCTCCCAAAATTATGGTTTTTTTGGCAATAAAAATTCAAAAACTTAAGAATAAAAACTAACTTGTCAAAGCAGAACACTGTTTACAGTGAAAAATAAGTGAAAATGGGTAGAAGTTGCATTTTAAACATACTACCGTACTATGAACAGTGTAAGAAAAACAGCTTATAACGTATGTGCAACCAAGAGCTTTTCACAATATTTTCTTCAAACTCTTTAAAATTATTTTTTAATGACAATTATATTTCAGTTGGACACAAATGTATTTATTTTACCCTAGCAATAGAACAAAATATAATTTCTTTAGCCATTTTTTCATGAGAACGGTTCATTGTACAGTTGAGGAAATATATGAAATAAGGCCTGTGGCTTGATTGCTAGTGGTTAGACATGTATTCAATCTTTGCCCTAATGGAAAAGATTTGCAGTGAACTGCAAACTGATGCAGAATATCTCTCCTGCTTTTGCAAGTCTTGTCAGGAATAGTAAGGTACAGTAAATTTGTCCCACAGGATTTTAAAGCCTACGCCTTGTATATAATACAATGTAGGCCTAGGAAAAAAAACATGGTGCAGCCATATTTACAAATTTAGTTCACAAACTGCTGCAGTAAAATGGCTGGAAAGTGTTTATTTCTCTCTTTTTTTTTTTCACAATTTTGTTAAATTCAGCAGCAGAAGATATCTTAAATACCTTGTTGGTATTTCTTTTCTTTGTAACAAATAATTCATTTTAGTATACTCTGTGTATATACAAAGTTTTTGTTTTATAAAAATTCACAGAACTGCGAGGTCCAGTCATCTCCGTTACTGGAGAACCACAGGGTCAACAGAATTGTCTCTTCAAGCAGATATGAGGGAGCCTGCACGGGGCAAATTAAGTCTTTTTAATACTTGAACGTGGCCTTTAATATTTCTTTGCTACACTATTAAAGGCTTGTCACTAGTTGCATTTGTCCTTCTCTAACGTCTCCTTCTGGAATACATCCTTCCTTGTTGATGGGAATTATGTAGCCGTCGCTGTTACCCCTGCTGATCTGATAGTACATCTGAAGCTGGTGGCCAGCTCCTAGGTTTGGCATGCTCTTGTAGTAAATGTCCTCGTTTTCACTCCTCCTGGAGGGAGAGAGATCCTCCTCGACGTCGGGGCTGCTCTCTGGGTACGGAGAGTCTCTGAGGTTGGGCATGCTCGTGTAAAGGGAGTCTCTGTTGGGGGACTGGAGGTGGTCGTCGGCCTCGGCGGTCAGCTGGGACACGTAGCTGTCCGTGCCCTCGGGCTTCACTTTCTTCTGGGGCTGGTACAGAAGGGAGTGAGTCCGCTGAGGGATGAGCGGGGCCTCGAGCTCTTTGTGGTGCAGCTCCAGCCCCGGGGTGTCGCTGTGCATCAAAGACGAGGCGTCGGCCACGATGGCGTCGTCCTCGCTGCTGCTCCCGCCCATCGCCGCCTTGGCCGGCAGCGCCCGCTCCAGGTTGTGGTTCTTGCTGCTGCCCCGCAGGTTGTTGTGCACTAACTCTGAAATGATCATTTTCTCAAAAGCAGTATCATTCAGGCTTAGTCCACAGTCTACGACTTGCACGCTGTCGTTATAGTCTCCGTTGCGCAACGAGTAGCTGTTGTTGAAATTACCATTTAGCGGTAGAGTATCCATGGCACTTGTATCCCTGGCATTGTTCAGTGAATGTCCTGAAAGGGAAAAGGACACCTCTGGTTATTGCCTGACACGCTTTGATCGCTTGTGTTTGGGTTTTTTTTGTTCTTTTTAACACAATTCTTTAATGTAGTTCAGGACAAAGTTGTACTTGGAAGTAAAACTTGAGAAAGGTTAGGTTATTGAACATTCCCAAATGTAAACAGTTGCACACCTTATAGGAAAGATGCATTCTAAAAATAGCAATGTGTATTTCCTGTGGGGAATAGTGGCATTTGAATTTCTTAATTTAGTGTCAATTCTGTGACTTTTCCACCAGGAACTGTTCACTCCATGCCCTTGCATATGTAATGCAAAGCAATTCGTTTGGAAACATCTATGTTTTGAAGTACACCACCATGATTTGGAAAAAGAAAATTAACAGAATTTGTCCTAAACGACACTAAATTAAAAAGGAATTAGATCACAGACATAACTGAAGGTAAATGTACAACATAAACCCACATAACTGGCAAGCAACTACTTTAACAACGTTTCTAACATTTTTTCCTGGTTTTTTTTTTTTTTGAGATGAAGTAAAGAAAAGAATGAAAAAAATGGATAAATACAAAGAATTTATGTTAAACAAGGACAGCCATCTTTCACACTACAGGGACCAGGGCCCACAAGCACCATCCAACAACACGATAGACAGCAGGTGGAATGACTCACTTTGGACAACTCACATCATGTCTGTCTGCTCAGGCTATCTGGCCTAAGAGTAGCTGATATATAAAAGAAAGTAAAATGATTTATTGTAACATGATGAAGAATTACTGAGCTTCTCAGCAACTTAGTCAGAGCAAGGGTTCAGCAAATTAGATTACTAAGCAATAACAGCTTTTCTTTCCCCACTTAATGTAATTTTTTTGCACTAATATTCTGTCTGCCAACAATGGCCCCAGGCCCCTAAAGGTCAGAGTTTGCCTGCAGTCTGCATCAGTCACAGTGACAGCACTGAATGAACCAGAATAGTTAATTAAGAGTTAGGCCCACAGTTAACCATGGGCATGGAAGTCAAATGCAGAAATGTTAGGAATTTCTGTAAGTATGGGTCACAGAAATTAAACCAAAGAATAAATATTAGTTGTGGAATGGGAAGAGGAAATCAGCCATGGCTGATATCTCAGAGCTGTTGGAGGAATGACAGATTGGGTAAGTCTGCTGAAAACATGAAAAGGAGTTTAAGGGGGGGGGAAATGAAGTCTTATGATGATTAAGGTCTTTATGCTTTTGGTTTTGGCTTTTTTTTTTTGTTTTTTCCAGTAACTCGATAAAGAAAAGGTTTTCCTATAGACACAAAGACATGTAAACCATGACAGCACAGTGCTTCCCAAGCAAAGGAAAAAAAAAAGGAAAAAAAAAAAGAGAAAAAACTTTGCAAGAAATTAAACAGTCTGAACCATGGAAGTCAGATGGTGAGAGCATTCCTAGAAAATCACTTTATCTACAGATATGTCTGGAAAATAAAGAAAGAATGAAGTGACTTTACTGAAATGAGACTGACCACTGTGAGGCTGCTGCATAATATGCAAGGCTTGGAGGAGTATAAGAGAAAAGTTTTTTTGAAAAAGATTATATGTTTTTCCCATTTTCTGTTTGTTTTTTTTTTTGATAATTAAAGCTGCAGCTTATCCTAGAAAATTCAATCCTCTCTGGAAATATTGTTTTCAATTAAAAAGTAATTGCATTTTCTCATGAAAAGATCTTTTTCTTGAACTTTAAAAAAATGGAGTAATAATTTCCAAATAAATTTTGAGCAATTTGCAAGTCATTTTGCATTTGTGTTATTGGCCTGATTTACACAGTGATGAGGGTCGTTTGAAAGGTCTCTTTAAGCTTTGATTAAACAACTTTGTAGTTTGGTAATTTCATGTATGTTCCAGGATTTTTCTTGCAATGAATTTAGCTGCAAAGAACATATGGCATTTATAAAAGTAGACAACACATGGACCACATGCTGGATTCATTTCCCTCATGAAAGTGATTTAATTCTGTAATTTTAATTTTCTTTTTCTCTGCTAAACAGATATCAAAATAATAATCCAAAATGAGTTTTCTATGATATACTGCAGAGTTAAGCATGCTAGAATATATTCAAATTGGTTTGATGAGGCAAATTTTGTTGCCCACGATCAGGTAATTAATTGGAAATCTTTCCATAGCCTGTAGCAAGATTACTGTAGGGATATAAAAATATAAGTAAATTGTTGAGCATTTTGGCGTGACACCGCTTTGGTTTTAAACAGCAAATTATTTCAGCATTGCAGAACTCGTGTTACCAATAGGGTTTGCTACAGACCTCGTGTCGCTTCCCAAAAAGCAGTATGCAAGTACTTTTTGAATGTGGAAACATTTCATTTGCAAATTGTGAACCACTTGCCCGCTGAGTCTACTTCATGACCGCTAGTTATGTTTTAATTGTGCCCATTAAAAATCATGCTGAAAAAATTTACATTTGATAGGCAAAGTTAAGTTTTACTCCCATACTTGTCTCTCTGTAGGTTGCTAGAGGAAAGCATAAGGAAAGTAAGAAAACAAGAGAATGAAAATAGAAACTACAGTTCAGTTAAAAAGGAAACTTGAAATAAAAACTGGAAACAAGGTTTTTATGAGCTCTTTTTCAAAGATTTATCATTCCAGTTACACTAAAGTGATGTTATGACTCATCAAACAGTATCTGCAAGATATTTACTGATGAGTTGCACCATTGTTTAAAAAAGCAAGTAGATAATGTAACAACAAAATGTTAGGTAAGTGATGATACCCTTTATTCCTACAGAACTAAACTGCTCTAACTGTTAATAATCCCAAGATTTTCCTACAGGAAAATGATCTACATAAAGCTGCACTATACTATAGTTTCGATCTGTTTGATGCTGGATACAGTTTTCTCCACCAGGGTATCCAAAGGTGCCAAGATGCCTTGGGCTTTGGTATTTAATCTGTTCCAGAAGCAGGATTTTCTCAACAAGCTTTAGAGTCAACCTTTTATTGCATAGACATGATACCTCTAAGTGATATATATCTTGAAGATGGGCTCTCGGACCATGTGGTGTCAGTCCTGTAATAGTATATTAAGATTTATGCCACCTGTGTTAAAGACATGGATAATTATTGGTAAATACTGTTAGGGCAAAGGCATTACTATAATATAGTGCAGTTTTACAAGCTGACATTGGCAATACTGTATTTCTCCAAGTGACAGAAATTCAGACACTAGGGCTGGGGTGTTGCAACTCGAGTTTCTGTCTGGGGAAAAGAGGGAATGTGGAGCGAGCCAAGAAAAGCGGTTTATTCAGGAAGTATAAGCACACCTGGTGAGTTAAACACAGGAGCTGAAGGGGCATTACATACAACTGTTTCAGCGAGCAATGTGTTATAGGGGTTGTTAGTGCCGTGTGGTCGAAGAAGAGGGTTTGTTAGTAGGTAATTGCCAGTCATTCCTAAAGCAAAAGAAACAGAAAAAAAAAAATGTCAGTTCTTTAATTTTAGTCTGACAGTTTCAATAAAGAATATTTTTTATTCCTCATGAATCATGTAGGACTTGTCAAATGTAATTCAGCTGAAAATTTCTGGATGTGTTTTAGCTATGTATTTGAAATGGGAGCAGGAAAACACAGTTAGATTCCAGTAATTCACAGGTGCTGCCCAAATCCCCAAAGTAAACATCTCGTGAAAGTGATATTTACTGATGTATACAAATCAGCTACACCAGAATAGCAATTAAATGGGTAGAGATCCAGGTACTACATAAAGCTATTAGAACTTTAACACTGAGCATATGGAGCAGTTCTGTCCAGAATGGAGAGAACTGAATTTCTCAAACTGAAAACCCTCTTATGACAGGATGAGAGCTGTTATTCACTTTATTAAAAACACACAGAGAGTGGAAGGGAGTTGCTGCTTTCAAACGGACAGTGGATGATAAACTGCAAGAAGCACATCTTAGTATATGCAAAAGTATGCATGCTGAGGGGAAAGCAAAATATTTGCTCTAAGAAATCAGAGCATTCACATTTTCTCCCGGGACATTCATGCTGCAAATTTATCTGCCAGGTTTAAAAAAAATAGATTTCCTCGAATGACAAATTTCTTTAAACAACCAGTTTACAAACAATGTAAGACAAAGCAAAATACCACATGAACAGATTTTTTTAAACCCATTTTACATGTTAATGCAACACCATTTAAACAACCCTCGGAATAATTAGGAAAAAAACAGCGTATTTTGAGACATTATTAAAAAGTCAATTAATCTCTGATTTCTAGCTACTACAGGAAAAATGGATTGGAATAATGACCAAAAAAAGCCACACACAAAAAGCTGTGTTTTAAAAATTAATTTAAACTTTTCAATAAGGCAAAATTTCACTTTCTATTGCATTGCACAGGGTCAGAGTATTACAGACCCAAGGACAACTAAAGAGACAGCTATATCTTTATAGTGTGGATATTTTTGGGGCAAGGAATGATAGTATATATTCCAAATATTAATGCCTTTGTACTACTTACTAGCAGAATAGATACTTAGTAGCAGAAATGAGCAGAAATTTCTGAGATTCCAAGAATTACTGTCTGACTATGCTAATCTTATTTGAAAGTTTGTATCAGTGATCAACTAAAAAGCTTTTATCACAGCTTTTTTCAGCTGTAATGTACTTCTTACTAAAAATACTAACATTTTGCTTGGGTTTTTTTTCATCTTGGTTAAAATCATTACTTGTAATTTAGAGTTAAGAATTTTTTTCAATCCAAATTGTTTGACCACCTTTAAAAGCTTTATTTTTATTTTAAAGGAAAAATTACACTTGCCATTAATTATTAGGCTACTCTTATAAGTATGTACCAGTGAGATAGTGACAGTCTCATAACTGAAAAGAGTTGATAGCAATTTTTCTAATCATGGCAGAACATCTCCAGTGACTTGAGACTGGAACTCAGAACAGGGAAAAGCTTTCAGGAGCTCAGCTCAACTCTGCATTACCTCAGGGTGTAGCATGGTTAGAGCAAACCTCAGGAGTCAGAGACATCAAACTGGGGTGAAAACCCAAACTTTTATATAATGTGTATTTATGGGATTTTAATAAGACACTGGAGGGGAACTAACTTCTTTCTTGGACATGAAAAATACACATTTTCTACTTAATTTTTGCCAGAGGAACGTGCAAGACCCATATGGGGAAGGGGAGCAGTGAGACACAGCTCTTCTCGACACGCCGAAGAGCAGAACTAGAACTGTGCTCCCTGCCACCTGAGCCTCTGCAAATACCACAGTTCTTACTTTGAAAACCAACATGAGTCAAGCACATGCCCCTGCCATTGAATCATGAACTTGAATTTTCTGTCTGAAGCTTTGTGAGCTGAGCAGGAGCGGGTTGCAGTGAGACCAGGGCTCTTCTCGTGGGGATGTGGGTGGAGGACAGGCTTTGAACCTGCCTGGCACAGAGCACTCTTCTCTCCTCTGCTGCTCAAACTGCCCTAAGGAAACCCAGCAGGGAGGGCAGGGAGGAAGGGACAATCTGTCTGGGTTAATACCCTTGTGTTCTGCCTGGACAAGAGAATGATGTTACAGATTTCAAAGTCTGTTTGAGTTGAGAAGATTTGATGGTTTGACTTCTCTGTGCCCGAAAATCTGGATTCTATCCCATGTTACAGATATGATGCTCTTTGAAACAGAAAAGATAAATGCTTCACAGACATCTTTTGCATAGAAATGATATCAATTAGATTTCACTGGGAAAATTTCTGCACCTAAAAATCAGTCAAATACGCATTAAAATGTTACTGCACTCATATTTCTATTTCAGATTTAACCTATAAAGGTTAGGAAAGATTTAAAATTATGATCTTGCTTTTAAGCTAAATTATTGATGAAACTTATTTAAATACATTCCCATGAATGGAGGAATTCAGCTTCTATAGCAGGGCCAGTTGAGGGAACACTGTGTTTTAAAAAGTGCTGGTGGATGACTTTAAAACTCTGCTTTTGGAGAACATTTGTTCCAGATTTTTTTTTTTTTTTTTTTTTTGGAAACATTCTTGTTCTTCTGTGATATAAAATCTGTATAAAATTTAAGGATCCTAAAACCGAAATGTTCCCAGTGACTGACCTTGATTAAGTGTTGAAGTGCTGTTGATGTCACCTGAGATAAAAGACGATTCAGATTGTTTTCTCACAGTGTCATTCCACATCCTCCTTATACGACTCTGTTAACATAAAGCAGTGAGACAAAAGCACAGTAAGTTATGAAAAGATTTTTCTCCTACTCATGTGCTATTATGTAGAATATTTGTGTTTACTTTGGCCTAAAGTAACACATTCTTCTAGCACATAGTGAAAACGCCTTCTTTTTTTATTAAAACTCTAATTTATTAAACTCCATTTAGATGAAACATGGTGGTATAAACCTTCCTATAAACCCTAATTACAAGAAAAAAAAAAAAGGTGCTTGTATTAGACCAAAGTGAAAGGAAATGTTTAAAAAGAAATAATTCTGCTATGCGGTATTTGCCATCTAAGTGATAACGATGAGAAGACAATTAGTCCTTCTGACTGGAACACATCTCAGCGGGCTTTTAATAAATAAACGTAACGAAAAGGTGCTGTCAAAGTGTTTGTCACCTGAGTGCCAGAGGAGTAGCGGGCGCTGGTTCTGGTGGTGGATGCCTTCACTGAGCTGTGGGGGCTCTCCGTGGGCAGCCCCCCACAGCAGTAGGAGTGTCGGAAGCATTTCCCGTACTCCTTACGCACCTTTGGGGGAGAAAACCAAACTGCTCAGCACAAGGATGGGTGTTAAATATCTCTGCTGGCAAAAACACAGGAACCTGGCACTGAAACTGCCTTTCAAGCAAATAGATAATTCTCGTCTGTCAAACTGCTGGCAAAACCACAGCTCTCCCCCTACTCAGCGGCAGTATTATCAGCTACCCAGGACTTTTGAAACAATTATTTCCAAGGTATAGACACACTTCATTTAGATGTCCTTGAATAATCATTACTGAGCTAGTTATGGAATTATATTTATTTTATCTTCATACTGTAGAGTAGTACAGTTAAGTTTACCTGAACTGAACGGTGGCTGAAAATAGTCCTTTTTATATGAGCTTTTGGTGCAGAAAGCACAGGATTCCAGCCTGTATTGCCATCCCAGCAGGCAAGGAGGGCTGAGGTAAGCAGCCTTTGCACTGCTCAGCACTGCCCTTTATGTTTTGCCTTGTGCTCCAGAGTGCCAAGCGTGCCATGGCTGTAAAGGCCTTTTCACACTCTGTGTAACTCCCTCAGCTCACTCCACGTGCCCAGCCCTGCTCTGGCACCAGCACAGCTCCCCAGTGCCCCACTGGGGGCAGAGCAGCAGCTCTGCTGGGGAGGCACCTTCCAGTGTCCCAGAGTCACAGTCTGAGCCATAAAGGATGGGAGTGAAGCAGTTGCCACTTTAGGACCAGAACATAAAACTGCCATTACTCAGCTTGTTGAGCCTGGAAATTTGAATATACCTACGTAGATGTTTTGTTTTGTTTTTTTTTTTTTTTCCTGAGAGAGCAACAAAACTAATTAATGATTCCAAGTATTTGGCCTGCATTCATTCACCTTCTGTTTCCAGTGACCTACTGGAAACTTTAGTTTTGTTATGTGTGTTAATGATTGCCATAAAAGTAATCAGGATTAATTTACAGAGCAGTTAATTCTCTCATATTCAGTGACTGCTACACTGACTACTGTTTTCAGGTAGCAGGAGAGCACGTGCACATCTTGGCAGCGTGACAGCATCAGGGAAAGGACACAGTGGATAAAATTTGTATAGATGTGTAAGTCTAAATTCATAACTCTTCCATCAGAGAGGTGGGAATTTAAGTGTCTCTTCTACACCAATGAGACTCATGAGTTTCTGTGAAAAGTGGGATTTCAGCTAATCTGAAAATTCTGCCTGACCTATGAATATATAACACAGAAAGTTGTGTGTATGCAAAAAGGGGAAAGGGGAAAATGAAAAAAGTTAATTGTGTGGATTTACGTATGTAATGTGCTGTTTTCAACATTACAGGAGTTTTACTCATGGAATGCATACTGTGATGTTTCTATAAAGCACAAGGTTGAAGAAAATTTGAATAATTTGTGCCTTAACTTCAAGCTAGGCACAATAACTCACCTTTTTATAAAAATATATGGTACATATTTTAAGTCAACCCCATCTATATCAGCACAAAAGACACATAAAAAACGAAAGCAGAAATGAAACAACTTAGAATTATAATTTTCAACCCTGTAGTGTAAAAAACATAGGTCTATATTTATGGTGTAACACCTAAAAAAATACATTCCTGAACACTAATGGATACTAAATGCTCCAAACCACTACACAGTAGAGACAATAGCAATCAAAACTGTATTTTTTCCGAAATACCACCCTCCAGGGCTGGTTTTGCCTAATGCCTCTATTGCAGTGAATGTACATTATCTGTCAGGAGTGTGCATTCCACTGTCATTATTTCTAAATTATAGCTTGTTGGAAACTGATGGAAGCAACAGCACCATCATCTCGTCAGAACTGGAAACATAATAGTTTTCACTTCCACAGTTCTATTTCTCTGTTCAATTTAGTGACCAACTAGTAATAACAGAATAAAAAGACTACATTAGCTATGCAGACAGAGGGTAGGACAACACCCAGTCAAAAGGCAGCGACACTTGAAAATCTTAAATGGCAGCTTTAACATTCTTTCAGGTATAAATCTTATTGCTCTAGGTTATGCTTTTTCACACTTGACTGGTATTTTAATATTCCTTTCTGCTGACTCCACTTTATAGAAAAACAATGCACAGCTGTAAAAAGAAATAAAAAAGGAATCTGTTTTTGATTTTTGAGTCCAACACAAATACAAAAAGGGAAACATTATAGGAAACCCTAATCTAGAAATTATTTGCATTTTGAGAATGTTTGCATTTCCTTCCCTATCTTTTCCTAGGCTCCATCTCCTAAGTGTGCTTTTGTTCTCTCAAAATGAGAGGAGTGCCACGTTCATCTGGATAAAATGCTTTCTGTCTACCAGATCTTTGCTAAAACATGTCTGAATGCCATTGTCTACACCAGCTTTAGAGATGCTGATACTCTTAGAGCTGGTACAGTTGAGAACATGCACGAATATGGGTTTTGTATTTTTTGTACTTCCACAGCAACGCTTTATCCAATGGTCTCAAACCATCTTATAAATATCTGTTAATTATGTCTCTGGTGAGCTAATTATAATGGGAGTTAACAATTGCTAGGTCTCCAGCCTAAAATTGGTAAAAATATTTAAAATCTAAATATTGCAAATAAGGTATTTCCAAATGTAGGATGTACTGCATTACATGTTACTTTTTTTGGGTGGGACTTTTAACATTTACCCTTCCTCTCAACTCTCATTACTTTCACTTGTCCTGCCTTCTAACAGAGGCTGTCAGCTTTTCTCATTCACTCTTCCTTAAAGCCTCTCTGAGGCACCCTTGGAAGCAGTCTCCATCCCCTGGGGAACAGAAGGGGTGCAGGGAACCCAAAAAGAATCCCACAGAGCTGCACCCTTCACCTGCCTTCTCTCTTGCTTGTTCCTCTCTCCCCTGCAAGCCTTCCCTCTCCAGCAGATCTGCTCATTCTGGGCCCTTCTGCTCCCACCAGCTGAAGGGGTGCAGAACTAGTTCAGCTCATCCCTCTTGCCAGGGGATTCCAGTTTTTCCAGTTAAGAGAACAAAGCTACTGGGATTTCTGGGGGAGGCAAACTCTTGGAAAAAAAGTAGTCATGCTGGCATCTTTTCCATCTTTAGAAAAGTATTGCTGTTAGTAGTTAATGACTACTTTTTTGTAAAGTGTGCTGAAGTTCGTAGTAAAATTAATTTTTACATCTCACTTGATTTTGTAATGAATGAGCACACCAAGTACAGACCCTGCCTATCACCTGGAGCTTTGTGTGGCAGCTTAGTGGGATCTCAGGAGAGGTCCTCTGCCTTGCTCTGAGGAAAGGAGAGGTTTCCAGGCTCATACTGGAACTGGTCCTTTGGCTGCAGCCCTGCAGCAGGGGCAGGACTTGTTTCACATGGGCAGAAAAGACTTTTGGCTCTAAGTGCAGACTAATAGATACCATATCACCAGTGTTAAACAGGACATTTTCTATAGCAATTTTCTTCACAGAGCCTCAAAACATTTCAAGCCCAGGTTGGAAATGGTGCACCCCTGTTAAACCTGCCTGGGGCACAGGGCAGCTACACGACTCCCACATACAGCAAAAACTGCTTTGGAATCCCAGTCCCCTCCCCAAATTACTTCAAAATACTACAGAGTTCTTGACTTTGCTATTTTTTTCTCTATTTTTTTAAGAATTACATGTGGCCTTCCTAAGGAATTAGGGAACACACATCTGTGGTTCTGGTAACTTACTTTCTTTTGGAGGGCACAATGAAAGATGAATATAAACATTCCTTGGAAAGCATTAAATACTGTGAAGAGATAGGTCATCACAACAGTCCCCTCGTTTATGAACAGCAGGCCAAATGACCATGTTAGGCCAAGGAGACACAGGAGAGCAAATGCACCCAGGACCCAGGATCTGTAAAAGAAAATTAATTTTAGTAACATTACTTAGGAGAATGCACATGGCCAAATCCAATATTAACATTTCAGTTCCTGCAGTTGACTTTTACTAGTTTCATACTCAAATGTAAAAATTCCTTGGGTTTAACCTTTTATCTATCAAAGAAAGAACAATTCCATTTAGTATTCTTAGTCTCCAGTGAAAACAGCAAGAGTAGATATAACCTTTTTCTTTCTCAAGAACAGCATAGGATGTCAAAACTATTTTGAAATGCAGAAGTATAGCACAAACCCCAGCTACTCCATTGCCTTATCTGCTTTTAGAAAAGAGATTGATAAATCTGGCTTAGCCACTAATCACACCATAGATTTTAAACAGTGGTGCTGCCATATGACACCAAATAATGTCACACAAATGCACAAAGGTTAAACAGCAGATTAAAAGCCTAGAGCCCAAATCTTTAATGCTCCGATAAACTCAGCTAAACCGAAGCTAGATGGTCTAACTTCCACATGAAGAACCCCTGCTGAAATGTGACAAAAACATGGATATTGCTTTACAGAATAATCTAAAAAAGATTCCATCATGAACAGGTTAAGGAAAAGGAATTGTAGCGAACGGCACAGAATGAAAGGGAAAGGGAATTTAGTCAGTGAATTCCACATCTAACTAATGATCTTACTTGATAAATGGCTTATTATCTTCATAGCTAGAAAGCATTATAAGCAGAAAAGAGAAACAAAATTATTAGACAGAATTGAAACAGAAATTAATAAGAGCATTTTTAATTGTCTATAAAAATTAGTCAAAATTAGGAAATTCAAAATGCAGAGGCAGGCAATTTAAAATTATAAAGGCATATAATAGTTAAAAAGTCTTTAGCAAATCAGATATCTCAAAAATAGTTAATTAAAATTAAGGGAAATCCACAATATGACCGAGTTTGTAAAGTTAAAAGTCATGCCAGAAATTTGTTAATGTAGGGTTCTATCTTACCCAGGTAAGTCCGTATTATAGTAGCCATCACAAACACGGTAATTACTGGTGTGGATGAGAAGACAGAAAGAGGAAAAGGAAGAAAAGAGAGAGATGCTAAAGATTAGCTCTCTCTCTCCTCATGCAACATGCAATGAAGCTGGTACTGACCTATCTAGAACATCCTAGTTCCCAAGGGTCCCTCACTGCAAACCTCCCTTGGCCATTTGCAACAGTCAAAGCCAATCTGTAAGACCCTTTCACATCCAACCCTCAGCGTTAGAAACTTCCACCATCCCTTCAGTGTTGGTAACAAAAACCTTCAGTACAATGTAAAGCTACAGAGAATACAGTAAAAAGCTATCTAAAAAAGGGAAAGCTGCCAAAGCCTTGTTAGTTATATAAAACTTGTATTACTCTGCAAAAGGGATACTACAGTACAGCACCATGATAAAGTAAACATTTGTTAAATTAGCATGAAAACAGCAGATAATCTTCAAGTTAACAATAATAATAGAGTCAATTCTCTTGGGAGTACAGGATTACGAGTAGAAACTGCTCAGAATCCCTAAATCAAAAAGTCATTTAACAAAACAAACTTAATATAATCATATCAGCCATGCAAACAGGAACATCATTTTTGAACTGCATTTTAAATGCAAATGAAATTACTACAGTGCTGTGGCATTTCCGTGAAACAGTTTCTTGGCACTAGTTCCAGGCTGAAATTATCTAATTTTGACCGGCGTTTGTGACATTACAGCAACAATGTGACGAAAGCAGGATTGGCTCTGTTTGCTTCTAATTGACATCTGCAGTTGCTGGGAGACAATGGCATGTGCTCCTAATGGAGAGTAGCTTTCAATCAGTTCAGCAATCAGAAAATAATCATAGTTCTCATACTTGAACACAAAGCACTTACTTAATGTTTTCCAACCTGCTAGAGTCTGGTTTCAAAGTGTTTGAGTGCTTCACCATTTTGCACAATGTGATCACCAGGAAGATAAGATTCAGCTGTCAAAACAGATAAGAGTGAAATTAAACTACTTCAAGTAATAGGTTGAATAATGATGATGTTACAGGCTAAACAAAAACCCTGTAGTTTATTTTCAAATAAGTACTGAAAGTTGGTAACTACATCAGATAGTCTG
Source organism: Pipra filicauda (assembly GCF_003945595.2). NCBI lineage: Eukaryota > Metazoa > Chordata > Aves > Passeriformes > Pipridae > Pipra > Pipra filicauda. The sequence continues at coordinate 644,419 of NW_024104498.1, forward strand.
TAAAAGGTGATTGCAAATACATACGAGGGGGGAAAGAAGTGTTAGAAGTCCTTGTTTCACTTAAGTTTCCAAATTCCAAATATCATCCTGAGCTCCTGCCCAGCACTTGCCATCCCCAGTCCAGCTCCCCCTTGCAGCATGTTGTGCTCAGCCCCTGCCCACCTTTGCCTGTCACCTCTGGCCCTTTCCCCATCTCACTGATTCCCTCTGAGGACTGTGCTTACCCCTTTCCTGTGCTATACTACTTGTCTTTTTAGCACCCCATCCTGCTTTTAAAACGTTTTTCACCTTTGCTGGTTTCTCCCCCCCACTTTGTTTTTTTATTCCCTTTTGTTCTCACAAATTCCAGAAGAGAGCTTAAATGTAACTGAGGAAAAAGAAAGAGAAGAAGAAAAAGATGTAGGGAATGCATCAATCTTAACAGTGCCACAGACGCGTGCTGGTGCTGCACCCTCCTACTGCCCTCTTTCCCTTTGTAGTCTGGATTCTGTCAAAGTGACTGTGTGCCACTTGAAGGACTATGGTGTCTTTTTGTTGTGTCCATACAGATAACACCAGGGAAGATGCTGAAGGAAATTTTTTATAGTTTTCCTATTTTGAAACAGAATCCCAGATATCAAAGTTAGCAGGTGCCTTTCTCCCATCGATTTCCGAGCCTGTGAAGAGCACAGCAAGCCAAACACAAGGATGCCTGCAGAGCATGGGCTGGAAAGTAGCACCCAGTCAATCTGAGTAATTAGTTTGTTCATGGAGACCATTCAAAAAAAATTGTATCTTTGAAACCAGTAAGAGCTGTGTCCTCTCAGGAAGAAGACACACATCCTTCTGTACTAGTACAATGTAGTACAGTAAGTACAATAAGTAATGGCTGAACCAAAAGCTAAGACAAGATGGGAGAATATGCTTGGACATCCTTATAACACATAGACAGATTATAACCCTATTTTTATAATCTTCCATATGTATCTGCAGCTGGTTACTGATGGAGAATGATCACACCAAGTCTGGTTTGATCATTGGTTTGAGACAGATTCAAAATCCTCACAATTTTTGCAACGTGTTCCCACGGTTGGGCCTCAGTGGTCAGAAATGTCACTCAATGAAGAGCTGGTCTGGAAAATCTTGGAAAAGGGAGTATTTTTCAGGCTCTGATCAGTCTCTTAATAAGAATATGTATTACAGAAACAATTCCTACTGTTAAGGGCAATCAAGTTATCACTCCTGCTGCTGTCTCAAAATCAGGATGGACAGCATGAACTATTAGGCATTCTCAACACCAGAACAGAGTCTGGCAGCTTTTGACCTTATCAGTCCCCATTGAAAGTAAAATATTTTTACAATTGTGTCTTGAGATTAATAGAAAAAATGTATGTGATACAAATAACAAAAATAAGCTTTGATGATTGATTTCAGTTTGTGTTCCAAGAATAGACTGAAAATGCTTGACCTTTAAGCAGATGTATGTACATGGTGTAGGTTGAGCATATTTCCATTGCTGCAAAATCTAATAGAAGTGTCAATAATTCATGATCTTGATCTCCCTTTATGATTCTTATAGGTAATGTCTACCCAGATGAGAAACACCACTTCATTATATCCTTGTGATCTCTCCCTCTTATCTAGGTTTCCACTGTGTGGTGTAAGTTCCTTGGCTTAGCACATAAGTTGCTTCTCTCCCCGGCCTTTGCACAGGACAGGGGCTCTGTGCCTGACCCTTTGCAGGCAGACTTTATTCTCCTGGATTTGAAAAAGTTTCTCGTACATCTGGTAGCTGACATAACATGAACTTCTCCAGCCTGCTTAAAAGAATGCAACTTCAATTTGCTTTTTGTGAAAACAAACAGATTAAGAGCTAAGACACATGCCCCATCCCAATCCTAACATGTAAATCAACTTTGGCTGTGACCTGTGCATCCCTGAGTGCACAATCCAGTTCAGAACAGTATTTGCAGCACAGCTGGAAGCTAATCCTTGCCTAAGGAGCTCCCCTGGAGTATCCTGTATTGTACCAGCAACATCATTCTTGGATCAAAAACTCATAGATATGGTTTAGCCCATAAATGACTGCCTTATGAAACGAGAGGGTTTGATCCTCTGATTCTCTCTACAACTGAAGTGCTGGTTTGACATATGAAAAACAAAAGCTTGCATTCACATGCTGAGGTTCCTTCAGTGCAGACATGGCCTCACCCCAGAGCCTGAGCCAAGCTCCAGTGCACTGAACAGGTCTGTCAGCTCTGTCTGTGTGTCCTTGCTGCTCCAGGGAATAACTGTACACAGCAGCTTCTTAAGAGACACTTTAATTCTATTTTGGGTACAGACCCACAAAAGCAGCCCACAGAAATAATAATGCTGTATCACAGTAGCTGAAAAAGTCCTTCCAAGTAACAAGGAAAAATCCGGTACTTTAAACACAAAGTAACTATGACAACAGAGCATATGATACTTGTTTCTCCATCACTGGGAAATGTTGCATAGTTTTCAGTTTCAGCAGCCAAAAGACCATGGTCTGCCACTTGTTCAAACATGCTGGCATCTCTGGTACACATTATATCATTATAAAAACCCTATTTTGCCTGCTTACAGATACTGTAACAAAACCTTTCTATAGATTTGCTTTTTGGCTCCCTTTACTGCTTTTCATCTAGGAATTGATTGTTTTGGAGGAACTCATGAGTTAAAGACTTTTGGGCATCCTGCCACTTTTTTTTTTTTGACAAAAGACACTAAACAGTGAGGGAAGGGAACTTGCTGGAAAATAACTGCTTTTAGAAGGAATAGCTGAATTACTTTTCTGGGTGAGAAATATGTAGGGGGAGAGGAAAACACAGTTAGGACTTTTGTATTCATTTGTACCAACTTTGTACAAGGAAAGCTTTTTCAGCTCTGAGCAACCTGGTCTGAGCTCCAGATGAGCCAAAATCTGCAACTGAAAAGTACCCCTCTTCTTCAGTGGTAATAAAAAATATAAATACCCTGTGCAAACACACACACAGAGGCACAGTGTATACATCTCAGTCATAAAATTATACCCTTAATAAAGTCTGTAAAATCTCTTTCATGCTTCACTTCTGAAAATCAGACTGAAAATCACCCTAACACTCTTTTGAAGGCTAAAAATAAGAAGTTAAAAGTCTGGTCAGGCTTTGGATTTGAAGGTTCTGCTGTGATAACGAGTGACAGAACACACAGTTACAGTAGGTGGAGCTATAATGTGAAACCTCTTAAAACATTATGCTTGATTTTGCCCTAATTTCTAAAGCATACCAACTGGAAGAGATGGAATACTGGATTACATAGAGAGCTACCTTAATCTATACCCTGATTTTAGAATTGTGTGTAAAATAAAAAAAATTACATAAATAATGAGAGCATCTTCTGATGTACCTGGAAGATCCTGCTGCTTTCACAGCCAACACACATGTGGCCGTTCCTCATCTGGAAATCAGAAGGTACTGGACATGAAAGATGGTATAAGTAGGAAATTTGTCTTTTCTGGCCTCTGAAACCCACGTAATTTTGAGAGAGAGAGTGTCTTCAAGTCAAATTACCTTTTTTAAAAAAGTGAATGTAATAACCTGCACAGCAGACTAATGGATTGGAATTAGTTGCAGGTACAATGAATTAGTCCTGAAATAAAGCTAGATTTTGCAATAATTATGATAAATTTCCCCCTGTGAGTTATACATAAATACCATTTATCAAGTGTCTACTACAGAAAGATAAACATTTATTATTTATAGAAATAAGGTTCCAGACACAGTCCATTTTCACGTGTGGAGCCAGGTTATGTGTGCACCTGTACATCCCTGACTTTGATGAGTAATACTTCAACCTGAGTGAAAACATTTCATATTTCCTATGTTAATGGAATGTGATCTTTGCCTACACAACCACTGGTAGATTAATATGCTGGCTCCATCTGCGAGAAGCAAACTGCACCGGTTGTGCCTAAATTAAAGTCAAACCAACCTCACCCATTCCTCGGATATGAATGAATCTGGATCTACACAGCAGTGAAAACACTCAGGCTCTCCTGCCCAGAGCTGACAGAGGTGCACTGTTTGTTTTCTAGCCATGAACCTGCTCAATGGAATCACGTCCGCCCGAGCTCGGAGGCTTAAAATTCCTCGCGCAGAGCCCGCGGTGCTGACACGGATCCGATGAGACAGGAGAGCAGGAACGGCACTCTGCAGTGACCCAGCTGAACTGCACATGTTCTGACCCTTTCTGAACTCCCCGGAGCTTTTGTTACCTGGCAAATGCAGCTCTAAAGCTGCTCCTGCATCTCCAGCTCTCTGCTCTCAGCCTGTTCCTCTCTGGGGCGGGCGGCGAGAGAGGGGCTCTCTGAAGGCTTCTAAATGAGTGTGCACACTGAACTCTTACTGAACTGAATTAATTATTGAAGATGCAGATGGAGCTGTCCAAATGATAAGAACAGCTCCTGACGTATCATGATCCAAGCTTTCATTAAATCATTTCAGGCATACTAATGGTTTCCCACCGCTCATTACTTACATGCTCTTTTCTCATCGATATAATAACCCTGGTGCCCAAAGGCATGACAGGCTATGGAAACAGGGAAGTTGAAAGTTCTTCACAAGGCGTACTGAGGAACTTCATACTCCCCACTCATACTTCCCATCCTCATTTAGTGCAAAAATGTACACACACACACAAGTACAAATTCTTATAAACTCAGAGAAAAAAATTGTGAACTGAAGTAGAAAGCAATACTGTCAAAAAAGAGTTGCTGTGCATTGACAGTACTATTAAACTGAGAAACGTAAAAGTGATTTGAGCAACATGTTAAAAAGCTTACCAAGGTGAAATTCTCCCATGCTACTGACCCTCAGTAAGCTACACTACAAATATAGCTCTTCAGTTACACTGCACATGACATATTATTTTTCAGCCATTACACTTCTCACACTTCCTCCTCTGGTCTCTCTTGCTTTCTCAGTTGGGACGATTAGAGGGCAAAGCAATTGCCAGAGAAGAATTACTCCCAGGAACTGTGCTGTGATTGCTACCTGCTGTTTCATATTTTTGAAGTTGGGAATACTGCTCCCAAAGGCCTTTTGCGTCTCAGTCCAAATGATTTGCTGGAGGATAATAATGTCATGGCCAGTAAATAATAGTGAACTATGTCTGTACATGGTCAATATGATTAAATGTCCTTCACCTCTATTCTCACTCTGACCTGGTTATGAGGAAGTGAAAAAGCCGTCAGCAAAGCCCAAAGCTTCCCATGTGAAATGTTATTGTAGAGCAAGGGAGAAAAATAGAGGTGACTTAGCAAAATACTCCCAGTACCAATAACATAAGGAGCGAGACACGAAAAGCAAAATTATCACCACACGATCAGACTTGAGGTGACTGAACTGGCATGAAACTCAGAACAATTTTCTAGTAATAATTACAACACCTCCGAGAAACAACCTCGTGTTGAAAAATATCCTCTATCATACTGAAAATACTAAGTCTATCTTTCAATTGCAACTGTAGGTTTAATTAAAAGAAGAATCCCCATCATTCTGAGACATGATTTAATTTGAATGTCTTTAGAATAAATTCTGTACAATTATTACGGTCTATACTTAAATCTTACAAACCCTGTAATTTTTCTAATTCAACTCATACACACATAAGTTTTGGCATCTACGCCCATGTATTTGAAAATATGCCAATGAACTCTTAACAACTTCTAATTTGCACAACTCTCTTTTCCTAAGTGACTGCTCAAGGATTGAAACAGTCTTTGATATAAATAGAGAGTGAATCCAACCTAAGTATACATAAGCTTATTTCAATATAATGAAGATACCAGGAAGGAATAAAGTACCTACAAAACATTGGCCAGGCATATTTTTTAACAGAAATTTCCACAATCAAAGTATTAGTTTCTTTTCACATGAGAAGTAACATAGACTAGAAAGTACAAAAAGTGTTGAAACAGAACAGTACGTCTGGCACATGATCTATAAAAGTCAGAAATTTCATAACTATGCCTGATGATTCTGCTTCAGCTGAGAAACCAATAATGACAAAATACAATTTCTGAATTTGGAAATTCAAGGGAACTGAAATTCTGTCAACATTTCACAACTCTCCTACTGTGTAAGGGCAGGAAAACAAGCATCTATTTGAACTTTCAAGGGCATGAAAACAAATTAATTCATCCTTCCAAACTATCAGCAATGATGGGAAAAGCTCTCTGTGTATATAGGCTGTGTCCCCAGCACCAGCCTTCTGCAATATTTCCCAAGTACAGCCAGGCTTTAAAGATACAGAACTAGCAGAGAAAAACAAGGAAATGGAATATAAGATTTATTTAATTATCCAGTGCGTTAGAATACCCTTTTGAGGTAATTATGCTGGATAATTAGCAGTTAAATTCTGGAATGTGTACAGAACTGACTCAATTGAAAGCAATAACAATGGTTCCTTTTTAAAAAACCCTGTGTTTAGTACTTCATTCATTTTTCATATGACAACACATGTCAATACGACCTTCAGATTTCCAGCCATTAGGAAAAAAATGGCTGTGCTGAAGTGCCACCACAGCTCTGACAATTAATCATTTGGTCAGCACTCTCTAAAACTTTCTAAATATTTATATAACCATTGGTCACACTACAAATTGTTTATAAGCATTTTCATGAAATGTCTTGTGAATAAGGACAGTATTAACTTTGCTGTGAGGCAACCTAAAAGGAAAGGAAGAAACAAAGTTCTTACCAGAATAATAAAGGTAACAGGTCCAATGAAACTCCAGATAAAATAGTTATCTACATGGAGCCAGCAACTATGATGGAAAAAAAGAATGAAAAGTGAACAGCTGCATTAGCACCTCCATCCAGTAAATGCAAAGTGCAAAAATACTTCTTAACTGAACATTTTGCCAATAAAAAATGATAAACATTGCACAGTACCACTTAATCCATGGACAATTCCTAACCTGAAACTCTTCTGATGAGCCCTGTGCAATAACACTACTGAACCTGAAACTACATCCTCAGGAACAGGTAATGTATAAGGAGAAAGAAAACCAAAAGGAGCTCTCTCCTTGCAGTCAGTTTTGGTGACAGGTGCTATCACGGACTAATGAACCAACATCAGTAAGGATTTTTTACAGGCTTCCCATGTAACCTTCAAAATCTGCTTTTAACTTTATATCACATGTGAAGTGCTCACTCCTGAGGAATATGAGACAGAAAACGTTCAGATGCCACGTTTTGCTGAGAAACAATATGGTATAAATAAAATGCCCCATCTGGGAGTTGAACAGTAGAGAAGGAATACATAAGATACCAGACTAAATGACGTGTAAACCTATTAGGGCCAACTTCACTTAGCAATTCATTTTTCATACAGCCCAGTTCCCTGATGAATTGCTCTTATTTGTCTTTCATCAGTAGCAAAATCAAGCAGCTTTCTTGTAGTCAACAGTATCTTCCCATTCTGTAACTAATTTTATCAAAGGACAAAATAAACACTCCTGAAAGGCAAATTCATGCCTCCAGCAACTCAGATCCTCAGAAATGTTTTCTGTCTACCTTCTGTCACTTCCTATATATATCTGTATTTTTGTAAATAAAAGGCAGTGGCTAAATTTTAATCCCACTCTACTCGCCTGATAAAATATTATCAAAATAAAACATATGGGTTGGAATATTGTACTGTCATAATTCAGGATGAGAGCTAGCTAGAGGGGCAGCTGAACAAAGACATCTAATGAAGCATTAGCTTAAAACTGGGTGGTTAGGCTTGTCAGATACTTTGAGAAATTTTACTTAATATACATTTGAGGACAAAAAGTTATTTACTTTTTCAATTTGTTTCAGGTCAATCTTTTGTGTTAAAAGAAAGACCATAATTTAGAATCGGTCTCTCCAGAGTACAAATCCCCTGAACCTCGAGAATTACAAAAGACTTGATTGTAATTTGTGCACAGCATCGCCATTCTCTTACCAATAAAGCTTTCAGATGGTATTTTAGTCTGTCAGGGTCCCTCTGACAGCTAATAGGCTTTAAAAACTTATTCACTTGAAAAACACTCAGGTCACTTGCAATTACTTACGCTTTCTCTGTTCCGTAGCTCTTGTAGTCAATAGCTGCTGAGACACCAACTACTGTAGCAGGGAAGAGGTAGCCAGCAACATAATAGTACTTCTTTCTAGAATATTCACTTTCAAATACTTCTACTAACATTAGATAAAGCTGCACTCCTTCTAGACACATCCAGGCAAAGGCTGCCAGGAAGAAAAAGTGTAAGAGACCTGCAAATATCGGACATGCAATCTGCAAAGAAAGAGAGAGATGGGAATATAAACCACAAAACCTCCACATCATTGCCCCTCCAATTAAAAAGTGTGCAATAGAACTGCATATGCTTCTATAAGAAATCTTTCACAAACTCAGGAGCAATTTCCCTACCTGAAAACATAGGCTGGACATTTGAAACTACTACTGTGTGTTCAGGAGCTACAGAGAGTAAATCGGCTGAACAGTGTGAATGGAAATAAGGAAATGCACCCTCACCCACCAGTCATCAATTATGCAGTGGACTTTCCAATTTTATAAGCAACTCTTTGATTTTGAAACTGATATGGTTTTAGGACTTGGCTGTTGACATGAGCAGTTGGTTCTAGATGCATAATGTGATATTGCTTATTTAAAATTATGAAGTGGCTGCCCACAGATTTTTATCTGCTGTAATTTGGAAATTTCCACTGTTGTAACAGAAATCAATCTGAATTCTCTCCCCATTGGCTAAATTCTGGATGAAACTATACTGAATTAGTAAACTTCAACCCAATGTATCGCTTCAGAAATATTTTCACCAATACTGCCAGAATACCTGCATGAGTGTGCAGTGTAAAACATCTGTAAATGTACACAAAAGGCTCTGTGCTAATATATATACATAAAAAAAGTCAATAGCTGTTAAGACATATTAATAGAGAAAACATATGTGTTCCTAATATGTCAACATTTAATTTCATCTCCTTTTTCAAAAGTCTAACTACCTGCTTCATTAACAGTCAGAGTTTCTCAAGTGAAAAGGAAAAGCATATTTTGGCTGGATGTAAATACTGTTTATGAGTACGTCTGTCTTATTTTCACACTGAGCTTTTATTTCAGCCTTGCTGTGTCAGAACACTGAAAACTTGTCAGTGTTGTCATGTTTTAATTCAAATCCATTTCAAACAGTCATTTCAGAGAACAAGATCAGTACACACAGAGAGAACTTACCTTGTACTCCGTCTTATCGATGCCTATTAGGAAAATGAACTCAGCAATGAATAGGTTGATACAAAGGTTCTTGTGAATAGTGTTACGATCGCTTTGCAGGCCACGGAAAAAACAGAATGTGAAGATGCAGATGGCCAGGCAAACAAGAGAGATGACAATTCCCACCCAGGTGATGACAGTGAGGAGCAATTCGTGCACTCCATCTTTGTACTAGAAATAACCGAGAATGGAGAAAATTAACATGACTCTTCATGAGTATAAACAAAAACCTATTTTCACAGGTAGCATCCAGAAAAGTCACTTGTTTATTACATGAGATGGGCAAAATGTACTCAGTAACATCTCAGTCTCAGGTCAGCTTCTCAGAAAAACAGGATTAGGCCAAGTAGAAAAGGAGCAGGTCTGAGAGAAAAATGTGACTATTTTATCCAAACCAGATAGCATTTTTACTTTTCCTATGTCTCCCTGTAAACTGGTCAGAAATACAGCAGACACCACATTTTTAAAGAGTCACTCGGCTCTGATGCAAAGAGAAGGGAGAGCTTTCCCTGGGACCTACTGTAAGAGTACATGTTCTTTCCTACAGACCTGCAACTCCACAGCACAGAAGAAAGCAATGTACAAAACCACACTGATCAGGATAAAAGGCAGAATATGCTACAGGTGTAATTCTGGCTTCAATCTCACATCCAGCTAAAGAAGGTTCCTTGCTTCAGCTAGGACAGAATCACTTCTGTCCCCGTGGTTGTCTTTGCAGCAGCCTTTTCCAATGCAGTGGCTGTATGAGAAGTCCCATATCCCTGCAAATATTGTATGCTCTGGGCCCCTGACATCCAGTAACTGCTTTATATAGACAACAACATTTCTGAGTATGAACAGGCACCTAAACAAGCAGTGTGGAAGCTCCTTGACCTTCCTCTCCAAGGAGAGCTGGCACTTGTGCTTCCAGGGAACAGCCTGCACAGCTGTCTCTGCAGACACTTTCCATCTGGACTGGGGGAGGTCTTTAAAATGGTTGTACGGTTGGTCAGGAACTTTAAAATATGACTTGCAGAAAACTCTTCTCCTTCCTTTCATTCTCTTGCTGTTATTTTACTTGTAACTTCATGGATGAGGAAGAAAAGTGCTACAGAAAGCAAAGTGCTTTTGGAAGAGTGGATAGGAGCTATAAATACTAAAGAAACTTCAGCAATTTTGGATCTTGCTGACAATTTAAAGCTAAATCTTTTAAGTTTGTTCCCTGCCTGTGGCTGGAAACATCATTACCTACCACAATCTCCCGACGAGCCATAAGAATTGCAAAGTTGGTCAGGTGACTGCAAGCACACGTCGTGTGAGTTTTATTTGTGTCAACCAGTTTGCAGCCTTGCGTTGACCAGTACCCCATCATAGTCCTCTCTGAGTAGTTCCAGAAGGAGCAATTTGCATTGAAATAATTGTCAGGCTGGGAGATAAAAGGATAACACGAAATGAGGATTTTACAGACTAAGATGGCAATAACAATCGTTTAATACGTGTAAAGGGTAATTTAGATTAAACTTTGCATGTTTCGGACAATAAAGTTTTTCATCAGCAAAACTGTGGACTGTGTTGCACAAGGAAGACATCCAGTTTAAAAGGGACTTTATAGTCCGAAGCACTCTAAAGTGTAGTCTCAATTACTGTAGACTCAATTTTAAACAATTACAATTTCCATCTTACGATTTTATGCATGGATGGTACATTATAGTCATTCTTGCTTTCTGGAAAATTAGGACTGTGAATTTATATTCTGAAGATATTTTTCCTGTAACTGACAACTCGAAAACAGGGTCTTTTTCTTTTGATTGTCACCTTTGGACAGGTCGAAGTCATGTGAACAGATATCAGGAAAAAGTTCACTCCTCAATGCCTATCTATTTTGATGAAAAACAATCAAAACAGATTTATAAAAGGAGGCAAATTGAGAGGAAAATCCAACCATATCTTCTCCATCACAGTAGTGATTATTTACTTTCCCCATGTGAGACATGAAAACAGAAAGGGCCAAAGTTACGAGCAAAGAAACACATCAAATAAAATGCCATGAAGAAAATAAACGTAAATTTAAAGTATAACAAACCAAGAGATCGTACTTTATTCTTCACTGAATAAATGCAATTTCAAGAATTTGAATAGGCATCCATAACGTGGTCCAAAAGTAATGTTGAAAGTCAAAAGTGTCAATAAAAATTGTTACATCAGGCTATCAAGAATCTTAACAGTTATTTTCAACCCTGCTACTAAGGTAAGAGTTAATTTTCAGTTAGAAACAAATTAGTCATTTACATTTTCATGCTGATTACTGAATTAGCTTTCATTAAGAATACACTTAAGTTCTAATAATCACTGAACCAGGCTCATTTAATTTTATGTTCACAGACTTAACTCGACTTGCGTCTCCGACCCAGTCCAACATTTAAAATTCAAATGGAAAAAAAAAAGGGTTGTTTTTCCCGCATGGCTTTTCTCCCTTGCTGCTTTTATGACCTTCCCATTAACTCATTAGCGTGACTCACGTCGATGTGCTCCAGTGTGAAGTGCACGGGGTCGGTGAGGTACACCCGGCTCGACTCCTTGTTGATGGAGGCGGCGATGACGTGCGAGTTGACGGCGATGGTGCTGTTCCGCCCGGCCAGGTCGCTGCCCAGCTTTATGGTGGCGTTCTCGGTGCTGAGGAAACGGCCCAGGCTTTTGTAGATGATGAAAACCAGCTTTGCTGATCCTACAAAAGACAAGGAATCCCATCATCGTGCCACGGAGTCCCACAGAGAGGCGGCAACCTGTACTCCAGTGAACCGCCGATCAAGCACCGGTAAACAGAGAGGCTTTTTTAGGCTGTGGATTTGAAGAACAACGACCAGGCGCTCCCGGTCTTTGAGAAAACGCCACAGAGCGGTTTTGTTGTGCTTTGTTTGGATATTTTAACCAGGGGAGGTAAGCAGGCTGTGCAGAAGTTAATGGGGTTTCAGTGCTCCGTGCCCAGGACTCACCGTTCCTGCTGTTCTGCTTCACGGTGCTCGCCGAGAGCTGAATCGAGTTGCCTCCTTTACTGCCCTGAGGAAATTTCAAGTCCTGCACCTGGCCCTCAGTAATGAGCACTGCAACATCCAAAACTGAGCAGACCAGAGGAGGAGGAAAAAAAAAAAAAAGTGTCAGAAAAGGAGAATGCAGAGAAAGTCTCTTGGCCAGATTGCAATATGCCAGATGACAATCTTTCCCCCCACTCTTTATTTAGTTTTCTCACACTGCTGTCTGTAAGGCAGATTTGTACTGCATGTTTCAATCACACACAGCTAGCTTCTTTAACTAAATCTAGTGCACACTGCTAAAATGACAGCACTTTAATAGTGATAACACGATATCAAACCTCCTCCTAGTTTGTGCCCCCAAAACATCCACTTCAAAATACCACACACACATCGCAGAAAAATGCTGGTTTTGAAGATCCTAATGTCTATGCAGTATCTCCTGCTGACAAATTTAGAACTTTAAGTATTGATTTAGATATAAAGAGTTTTTTAAAGAGTCAGCAAAGAATACCTAAGAATAGTTAAGCTGTGCATCTAGCAAAATCAGTATTCATAGCTAAAAATAATTTCTAATTTTTTTCCTAAATGTAATTCCGTATAAAGGTTTATAGGAAACCATTTTATTAGTTCTGCTAAAAAACAAAATGAAAAATCAGATGCCACTTGACTGTACTTAGGTATTACTTTTATAACACACTGTATATTGGGAAACTTTTGTGGGATTGCCATCAAACACTGGATTCCTTTGGATGGATAAAATCGTATAGGTGAGAGTGGACAACTGGGTGACAAAATGTGTGTTATATTAAACTGGTCTAACTACAGGTGTGAACTAGACTGACAAAAGGTGTGAAATTAGGGAATGACTTCTCTTTCTCCAGGCCATACATGTGTATGTCCTGCATGGTGCTGGTGATGTGTTACTGTGACTCGAAGACAGCTCAGATAAGGGACTGTAAAACCCTTCCCCATCCTTTCCCAGTATCCTCCTACTCAATTAAAAACTAGGCAGAGTCATCTTCTACAGTTACAAATATGCAGACACCGAAACGTGAAAAGTCTAATTTCTGCACCCTCCTCCAAGTCTCTGTCTCGGTACTCTGCATATTAGCAGACTTTCAGGTTCCTCGTACCTCACTGAGACAACATTAATCTCTGTAATAAGTCGAAGGAATTTTAATTTTATGCATAGCAATGATTTTTGCTTTAGCACATCCTGCGTAACAATATTTGCACATCTCTAATACCAAACCCCTTCATTTCTCTGTCACCACTCAAATTCTAAATTAGGCTCCAACTATCTTCAGCTGCTTTGCAGTCCCCGAAGCACAGCTATTCTGCATTATGGGAGATGTAGTTCACTGAACACATTTTTACCTGAAGGCAGTCATGTTTATTATAAACATTTGGCCTATGTTCTGACTACCTAAAATATTTAACTGGCACAGTACGTTGCAAAAAAAGTAATTTGAATTCATTAGGAACATTTTATATATAACAGAAAAGCATTTTCTGCAGCTCTACAGAAAGCAGTTACCTAAAAAAATCCATACTCTGCCATTTAAGCACTCTTCACATCCATGCGTTCTGCTAATGATTTTTCACTGGTAAATCAACTTTGCAACATCAACTACTTTCCATTTTATACTGTATTAATGACACTGAAGAAGAACGTCACTGTGGAGCATTCCCTTTTCCACTAAATGTTGTGCAGCTCAGCTTCAGAGGGTTATGTTGCTGTCTGGAGTATTTTTTCCTCATTTTGTAAAAGCAACGCAGAGCACTTGAATTTCTGCTAGAAAAGAAGTTTACTTACCGATGTTTTCTGTGGGCATTGAGACTCTGGTTGGTTCTAGAAGATTATCAGCCAAAACAAAAGCCCCTTCTTCTAATGTATCAAGTAACATTGTGGCTGCATGGGCTTGCTCTGAAGAATTCATGTCCTTCCAGGACTCCAGAGCTTCAGGCCTGAGCAGGTTGTCCACTGTATCCACAATTGCCTGCATTCATTACAAAACTATCATTAGGTCTGATTGCCCTAGGCAGCTGGGGAATATTTCCAATGTTATCTGGTGACAATTATAATACTTAACTGTCAGAATGATTTACTGTGATTTAATGGCACTAGAACACAATTTTCAACAGTAAAATATTTTCCATCCTCTCGTTGGATTAGCATGAATAGAAGGGCAGTTAGCCACTAGCACTGTGTGGTCTCTAAGTGGTAAACATGCAGATTTGACTTGTTTTGTGCCAGATATAAAGATGGTATTATTAATGTGCTGAAAAAAAGTAAAAATAAATGCCAGAAGTTTTGCCTGGAGCTTTCATCTTAAAGTTAATGTCAAAACGTATAACTTCTATTTAAAAATACTAATGCCAAAATTAGCATTCTGCAGTTTAGTTAAAATGACAATACTCCTCCTCTGGAAACTGAGGCCAGCTAATGCAGCCCCAGCACTATAAACTACTTGTCTATGACAAACTGCCTCCTTTATTACAGGAGGCATGCAATGAAGCTGACTCAGTGGATATAAATTAGCCCTGGCCACTCTCACTCCCCCTCCTGTTCCTGTACCTGTTCATAGATACTTAAAAAGATTACCAGCTCCCATTCCTGCACAAAGGTCAGTCAGAAAAGGAAATCAATAGAGCAAACAAGATGTCCACTGACTGTGCCTGTTATCGGGGAAGGCAAAACTGGAAAGCCGAAAAAAACTGCCACTTTAGAAAGTTTTACTTGTAACAACTCTATCACGTTTTAAGGTTCGTTAAGCTGCATATAAAGTAACAATAAAGAAGGAAGAAGAATAATTCAGTGACATGATTACATTATTTTTACAAAATAATCCAATCAGAGTAATCAGTTAATCAATTGAAGGCAGGCTTTTACATTAATGCATAATGTAGCTGTGCATTGAGTACACCATGCATTGCTAGAACACCCTGTTTACTCTGTCCCATTTACCTACTCATAATGTGTCATTAAGCATATATATAATTTGTTTGATCAATTTAAAAGCACTGGAAATGGAAACAGAAGACATTGTACAAACAGAAAGATGTCGGTCTGGAAATACCACATCGTGCAAACAAACGAATACAAAAAGTTGGTCAAGGCTATTGTCAGAGCAAGATTAATTAGCCTAATCCATTTTAATATCCTCTTTCTGCCTGCACTGTGAGCCACCATGACCTTCCTGGCAGGTGGAAGATACTTCGAAGTGGCATTAAAGCCTTTTTTCTTCCTCTAATGGGAGACAGAATAGTCAAAATGCTCACACTGATCCTGCTGCAGCCATTAACTAGAGTGGAACAGAAATTGGTCTGCAGAGGCCAGATTCATTAGTCACCAAGAAATACAGATTGGAGCCTCTAATCTGAGGTACAAATGAATCCTCTGTCACAAAGTGGGAACTTGCTTCATTTGCATAGTGTAAGTCAGCTTTTGATTTGTAATTTCAAGAGGTTTATTAGTCTTATCTAAGCAGAGAAGCCCATTTGAGACCTACAGAAAATGACACCGTTTGGAAATGCAGGTTGTGCTGGGGATTCTCATGTATCACCACACTGTGCTGACGGGGGCGTTCGTTAATGTGATACGATTTTATTTATTAGGGCGTAACCTAACCCTGCGTTTTTCTTGTGGAAAATGATCACCTGCCCAGTAATATTTCTGAGGTGCTTCTCCTCTCAGACAGAGGCAAGTGGATGGTGGGAAAGACCCCCTGGCCCCTGTGACACAGCTCTTCTCATGATCCCATTTACTAATGAAAGGGAACCACACAAATCCACTCCACTCAAACCACATCTGCTGCATTTCCCTTTAGTATTAAAAAATATTTTCTAACAAAAAACTATTACAATTATTATTATTATTTGAGAAGCTAATTTCTCTCCAGATCTTTGCCTCTTTTTGTCAAATTTCTGCACAACTGGACATCTCCCATCCACTTCCAGGGCTTTAGGATAAAAGACAGAAGTGCCCTGTACAGAGAAATCTCTCTTCAATAAGAATCTTAATTAATTTTATTATGTTGCAAAGTATTTCAAAGTTCTTTTCAAAAATCATTCTTATATTTCACCTCAAAGGGTACAAGTAAAAAATCAGTATTTTAGAAGTTTTGAAAAAAAATGTGCAATAAAATTTTTCAGAGCCAGACACATGTATGTGTTCCAGGGCTGTTTTCTCTCCTTCACAGGGGCAAAGTGGCATTACTGGCACCATACAGCAGAGGAGTTGGCCAGTACAGACAACCATTCTACAGCTGATGAAAGGAACTGGAAATTAGGGAGCAAGGTGTGACATGCCTTCCATAGAGCCTGGTTAATGGGACACATGGCAGACATTTTACTTGTGAAGTTACAGAAATGTTTGTCTTTGCATTTTATCCTGAAGTCATTGAATTGTAACAATTCTTGAAACTGTAAGAAAGAGTGATTTTACTAGGTATAAGGATACACAAAGAACAAAGCAAGCTATATAAAGTACATTTTTCACACAAGCAAATTAACTCCAAACAGTCTTTGATATAAAATTCTACCAAGATGAAGTAATTTCTTTAAATTGCCAGCTTTTTCCCCTACCCAAGGTTTTATTATGAGATACATGTTATTTCCAATTCAGAAAATAACCCTTTCTGCTCTTTTTGTTTCAAACAAGTTGAGGTAAAAGACGTATAAACTTTGATGGTAATTTTTTTTTTCTGAGTGTTATACCTGTGCAAAGCCAACATTTGTAAAGTTGATATGGGGCACAATACACATTTATCAAAGACTGAAATACATAGGATCATGCAGCAAGATGATAAAGCGTGGCAGGTTGCTGAAGCAGGGAGAAAGCAGGGTGACAGCACAGGAGAGATACCTTAAGGTAAGCCCTGCATGTCTTCTCTCGTTTTTGGAGCTTTTTAGTAAGGAAAAAAAAAATCAGAAGTTAGACAGATTCTGGAAAGCTTCAGAAATAGGAAAAAAAAATACTCTGTTTTTTCAAATCGCGGTTTTGAACTACAGCCTGGACAGTAACCTAGTTTCTGTCCACAATGACTACAAAAAAAACATCACACAGGAAACATTTTTCCCCAACTGTTGTTTAAGCCCAGCTGGCAAGTCCCACACAGTCCTCGTCATTCCCTCACCAGCACCGTGGGGGGAAGAATCACAAGGGTAGGAGTGAGAAAACTCACGAGTTGAGATAAAGGCAGTTCAACAGGTAAAACAAAAGCCAGGCATGCAAGCAGAGCAAACCAAGGAATTCACTGCTTCCCAGGGGCAGGCAGGTGTTCAGCCAGCCCAGGAAAGCTGGGCTCCATCACAACTGTCATGGGGGAAGACAAACACCACAACTCCTGATGTCCCCCTCTCCTTCCTAATCCCCAGCAGCTTTACATCCGGAGCAGGATGCCACAGGGGATGGAACATCCCTTTGGTGAGCTGGGCTCAGCTGTCCTGGGGTGTCCCCTCCCAGTTTCCCACGCACCCCCAACCTCCCTGCCAGCATGGCAGTGTGAGAACAGGGCTGTGCAAGGGCTGCCCAGCAAAAACAAAACATCTCTGCATTATCAGCAGGTGTTCACCACAAACCCAAGGCACAGCCCCATAGTAGCCACTGTGGAGAACATTAACTCCATCCTAGCCAGAACCAGCACAGCAACCCTTACACGGGTGTCCAGATACCTTTTGTCCAAAGAGTGGGATTTGTATGAAAAGGCCAAAGGAGGAAATCCCTGTGTGGGCACTTGATCTGTCTCTGGGAAAACTGTTTTGAGGGCAGCTAGGAACTGTAAATAAAACTATTGCCAAAATAACAGGGGAGTGCATCTCTCTCTAAAGGAGGGTGAAAAAAAACTTCGTTTGTGGGTTGCTGACTCTGCTGACACAAGGCAGAGGCTGAGAAACACAGCATTTCCTCTGAGAAAAAGAGGAAAGGTAACAACACTTGCAATTTCCATTTAAACCACAAAGACATACATTTTCTCTGCAATGTTTCTTGGAACATCACGCCAGAGAAAACATGAATTTAGATATGTTTTAGACATGTGTATGAAAGCATTTTTATAAAGATCAATTTTAAGTCATGACGGTGTCTTTAAAAGGCTAAGAAGGTGCTATTATTCTGCAGAAAGTCAGATCAAAATAAAACCCTGCATCTATGCAGAATCCCACTGATTTTATTACACGTTCAGGGTTAAAAGGATCACTGGATAAACACGCTGACTTGTTACAGAATTTCTGAGAGCTGATACTCATTTCCCTCACACTAGTTATAATGCATTCCAGATTTTAATACGGGACACAGCTATGTATTTTAGGACCAGTCAGCTATTGTGAATTATATCTTATTCCCTAAAGAAGGTAATTGCAACTTTCTGCCGTGTATTTACTGCTGTTTTCCCTCATATGCTTATTCCAGAACCACGCGCACGCAGGAGCAAAGTACAGATTAATATTTCTGAAAGGAAAAGAACACAAAGCCCAAGGGCAATGGTTATCCCAGCAGGAGGAGGTGATGGGAGGTGTGTACCTTGTTATAACTCCTTCCAGCAGAGTCCTTTTCACTGGGCCGTAGTTCCTGAAGTTGAGCATCCAAAATGTCCACGAGCTGTTCCATCAGCCTCACTGAGGAACTCACATCGCCAGCAAACACTGGGCCTTTGGTGTGTTTAGCCAGTTCATTGGCCAGACTAGCAGCATTTTCCCCACTTCTGATCTGAAATGACAATTTATATTATCTCAGCAGGGTCCCTTGTTCTGCTTGAGGCTCCTAATTCCAATTCCCTGTGTACCTTTGTTGTGGTGAAATAACCATTTGCACATACATTGAAATCTGTAACTAATTGAGACCAATAACGTTCTCTTTATCTCAGAAGATTAAAGGTTCTTAGATCCATGACACACAAAAGCAGTTCTTAACAGCCATCAAAACCAGAAATCTGACTGGGACTTCTGGGCTAGATCTGCTATTCATCCTCACTTTTATTTTACTGCCATTATCAGACAGTAAGAAATCTATTTGTTCATACCCGTGCTTGAGGCATTCAAAAGTCAAGTAGCTTGGTATTGACAACAAATTATTCAGTTTTTAGAAACTTTGTAAATCTCAGTAGGGAGGGAAAACACAGAAAGTGGTTCTGCACTCTAATCATACTGTTATCAATGCACTCAGACAAAAATCTATTCATTACAGTGTAATTTTGACTGAACAAAACCCCTTGCTGCATACCACAGGTTTTGCTGTTTGACTTACAGTATTTGATTTATCAAGCAAACATTGCGTTTGGTTTTTGAACATCAGCAAAGCTACTTTGTTTTCAATAGTGATGAGAATGTGTAATCACAGATTCAATTACAGAACTCAGAGGGAGGGCACACCAAAACATGCACATGAACCCAACTGCTGGTCAGTGCTCTGCACTTGGAGCACACACAACTCCTTCTGCTTTAAAAGAACACAGAGTAACAAACACAGCTTCAACAAACTGAATTATTAATGCTCAGAGTTAAAATCTTTAATCACCAGCGTACACCAGATTAAAAGGTTTCAACCAACCTTCTGAGCCAGCTGATTTACCCAGTGTGAGGTACAGTTGCTAAGATCAGGGCCTTTGGGGTTCCACATTCCCGTTAAGACCACGCAGAGATACGAGGCAGTTCCTACAACAGATGTAGAAAACTACAGTGAAAGGGAAACCATTTTTCTGCGCGCATTCAGGAAATTGGCTACACTGTGCTCCTAAACAATGCTAAATTCTGAATGCTGCTAAATGGTAGTAGTTGACAATAATTGACAAAAACGAAAGGAAATAACGTCGATTACAAAGAGCAACGAAAAAGGTCAGTGAAAAGTACCAGACGTTTTCTGCAAACAAACAAAAAGCCCTTGATTTTTCCTGGAGCTCATCCAGAGGGGAGCTAATAATGAGAAAGGCAGCTGTAAGCGTATTTCACAACAGTCCTCAAGCACTGCCCTAAAATTTGACCTGGATTCTCAAAAGTGCAAGCACAAGGTAATTCTGCGGCTACGCTCAAATGACGTTTGCAGATTGACCACTGACTGCTGCCAGTAGAGACTGCACTCTCCAAGTAACCAAAAAGTCATGTGACAAACAGCCTGAGATTAAAAAAAATGTTCATCCCGAGAGAGCTGCCCATCGGTTTCGAAATATCTGCTTGAAATCAAGATACATTTTTAAAGGCAGTACCTCGTGTTCCTTTGGGGCAAGGGCGTTCAACCATCATTCCTCGTTGTGTCTGAGGCCAGCTAATCCCCCTGGCCTCAGTCGGTTCACAGAATCTCTCTGGCAAAGGGAAAAAACTTGTCACGGGAGGAATTTTGGTTGTGGAAACGGGTGGCGGTGGTCTGGGTCCTTTGCTTCCTTCCTTTGTTCCTCCAGCTAGCGTTGTGCTTATGGGACCCTTCTGGGACGTGGTGCTAGTGGTTGACACTGTGGTTTTGTACAGCTCTGCTGAAGAAGTTATTGTCACTGCTGTGGTAGGCACTGCACAGGGAAAATTAGAGCAATAATAAAGTAAATGACTTAGAATTATATATATAAAAAAAGTTATTTGAAAGTTATTTATGTAGCTTTAAAGGATTCTCTGGAGTCTCCTTTCCTTTATCTTAACATTACTCTCATTGCTATTCTGGGTGCTTAAGACATAACCGACTGACTTCTTTTTTTTTTACCCCCAACCCATTCTGGTGTGACGTTTCAGCACATTCTCCAAATAATCTCTTCCGTAATAAAAATTGATAGTTACATTTCTAAAGGCTGAAAGGCAGTCCTAGCAAGTTATCAGCACATAACAAACACGCTCAAAGCAATTAAAGATGACTTAATCACTTCTGCAGCAGGAACACCTTGACAGACAGACTCATTTGAAGCAGTGTGCCGTAAACAATGCAGGCCAGCTTCAACAGCAAAGGCAGTGGGCTGGAACTAACGAGACCATTTTTAAAAAACAGCCCCCAAAACTTCAAGTCACCCAGCACACACCTTTCCAGGGCCATAATTATGATAACATCTTCCCACCCAGCAGTCATTCTGCTCCAGAGAGCTGCAGCACGCCCCGTTAGCTCCAAACACAGCACGTACACGGTGTTCTCCTCTGTGAGCATCTGGGGCCTTAACACCCTCTTTTGATAAAGCAGGTATGAAGACACAACTCCTGTAAGCTGGGCAAGGACCTAGTTTCATCTTGCACAAAAGCCCAGGACTGGATCAGGACACATCCCTTCTGCCCAGGATGTGCAGCCAGTTACCACTCATTATTTCCAAATCTTCATTAGTGTTCACAATGCTTTACAGGCACATGAAAGCACAGATTCCTTGTGCTGAGAATAAATAAGCTCATATAAAATAATTTTGTCTTTTTTCTTTTTTTTTTTCTTCTTCTGCTAGGCCCTTGAACTCTGAGTTACTGGACAATGCAGCTTCTCTAAATTAAATCATGAAATAAAAACAAAAGAAGAGCTGTCTCACTTTCTTCCAGCAGTTACTTTATGAGTTAGTGTTTTGAATAATATTAACTTTCAGTAGTTTGGCAGTTAAAAAGCCTTTTTCAAAACCCTTTTTCAATTATGTTTCAGTTATAACATATTAGAGGTCTTACACAGTAATTTATCTTTTTATTTTCACATGAATTTAGAGTGGAGTTTTTAAAGAGTAAAGTCAAAGATGTGCTTTTCATCCCTCTCCTGCTCACAAATGAGAAACTTCTCCAGAGAGCCTGTCTTCTTTTCAGTCTTGTTCTTGGCTGCTTGAACACAGCCTGTGTAATTGTGCTGAACTCGTGGTGTAGCCAGCTCCTCCTGAAATCCTCAGATCTGTTCTGCAAGTGCTTGCCTGACATCTTGTGAAACTGCTCTATTTTCCTTTTGATGACAATGCATCCAGCCTTCCAGTGCTCTCCCAATTAACATTTGTCAAAAGCATTTGCAACCACTTGCACAAGTGTCAGGCAGTGCTGAATCAGGTCCTGGGGAACGGGGAGATGGTGGGGATGGAGAATGATGCAGGGACAACCAATTATTTCTATCCATCCCCCAAGTACATGGTGCTAATTAGTACATATTTAATCACTGCAATGTGTATTAGCATTACTGCGATTACAGCTCAAACCCTATAATGTTTAGGACAGTTTTGTCTCAGGAATACCACTGTCAGAATTCATAACAACATTCTGAAGTTCTGGAGTGAGGTAAAAATTGTCAGAACTTATTTTCTGTTGTGCCCTGAGCTAATATAATCCCACTGTCATTATGCACCTTTAGGTAGAACAATGTTCATGGCTATCCATTAAAACCAATTTCAAAGCCTATCACCTACGATTCAAAAATGACCTGCATAGCATAGCAGTACTACATACTTAGAAATATATTTTTAATCTCACGTTTTAGGAGAAAGACTTCAAACCACCTCTCTCAAAAAAACCCTGAAAAAATTACAGATAACTTCTAAGAGACTTTCTCTTGAATTAAATTTAAAAAAAGGAGAAGTCAGCATATTTAAGAATGTATCAGGAAACTTCAGACAGCGCTGGAAGTCTGGGAAAAAAAGATGGTTGAAAAAATAAGAAACAACTGAAGGCATCACTTCAAGGAATACATCTAGCTTTTAGAGGGCAGGTCATTTTGTTTTCAGTGACCTGTGGGAACTTAGATGTGCGAGGCCATTCTCCTGAGCTGCAGGGGGACACGTGACAGCTGCCACCACCCCACGTGTCTCCTTCTGAAAGCTGAGAGTGGTGGCACCTGGGGGCTCCTGCCAATGGACTTTGCCAATACCAGCCACTGGCAGTGATGTTTAACATGCCACAACTAAGAAGAATAACAAACTAATAACTCCATATCGAGGTTATGAACCTATTGTTCTGAGCAGCAGGGCTGAGTCTCCACAAGGCTGAAGATGCATAATTTTTGCCCAACTCCAAAAAAGCCACTTTTACAACGCAAGATTCTATTTTGGACTTTTTGACCAGGCTTGACATGCTGAGGAGAAAACCAAAACCTCTTATGCCTCATCCTTTTTTTTTTTTTTTTTTAAGAATAGGTGTGTCTTACTATCAGCTGAAGAGCAATAGGAAGCACATCCAAAGACTCAAATTGAAAGTAATTAATTCACATTTGTTTCATGCAGCTCCTAACAGCTGATTTAAACAGTTATGCATGCTATCTGTTACTAAAAATGAAGACACCACTGGAGTAAAACTTAACACCTGTTTAAGAGTGTGATGCCTATAAAAACCATAACACAACTGCCTAGGACAGCAGGGGAATAGTAACTTTCTTTTCCCAACTGACAGTGAGGAGTAGATTTAGACAAGGCACACAAGTTATCTAGTGTTCCTTGCCAACAGGTTTCTATTCTAGGCAGGCATAAAATAAGTTTTAAAAAAACTAAACCAAGCCAAATCAAAAAATTCCCCACCCAAAATACAACTCTGAGCTCAGATTTACAACTGTGTTGAAATGCCCCGATGATGTGGCACTTCTGGAAATACGAATGGTTCCATTCTCACCTCTGGCATCCAGGCAGTTTTAGAAATCAGCTGCACGGATTTTTCAGTTCAGTGTAAGCTCTTATAGGTCAGGTATCTCAGTGTGTTTGGACACAGGAAAATCTATGTGCCCACCCTAATTTTACTGAGCTGCTCTGTACAGCCATGGAGATCAGAAACCTGTGCAAATCACGATTTTCCTGCCTTCTGTTTATTGCTGCTGTGTGCCTGTTTTCATGCTTCAGTAAATGGCAGGGAAGGCATGAAGACTCACCTAATTACCTATAGGTTCCAGCTATTATGCTAGCCAGTACTCTACTGACCCTGCCAAATCCATTTAGTTGAAAGCAAAATGTTTACACAGCCATTTAAAAATTTACACCCTGAAAATGATAACAAACATGACAAAAAATTAGCAAAATACCTATGGTTAAGAAATGTGCTGTCTGGTGCCCATTACATTGTCTTTACTCGTACAAGCACTCTTTCATCAGTCTGTAGTCTATCAGATTTGATATAATAGTACAGGTGTAATTTACTTCACAATTTGCTGCATGACTTTGTCATAGATTCTTGCTGTTGCAATAGTTTTCTATTATTTCAAGCCCTTGGTGATACTACTCTCCAAGTTTCTGTTCTGTCCACACTCACAACATCCATATTTTCCTGCAGTGACCCAATAATAGTTAATGATGGGTATCATGGTACAAAAGGGGAGACAGTTTCAGTTTGAACAGTTAGCACAAATTGGGGTGAATGTAGATGAAATCTCTCCCTAACACACTAACACAGAACAAAAGGATTTATCTTCTTTTTGTTACCAAGGAAACCTTACAATGTAATGCACATATTCACTTTTCAGAGGGAAAATTCCCTTCGTTCTTCCAGGTCTTTTAACTTAAAATTCTTCTAAAAATTCCTATTTCATCAAGGATTCATTTGGACCGTCACCACCTCCTGTAGAAAGAATGTACCTGGACATATCCACTGAATTTGCCAAGGACATAAAAACTCTGATTAGTCTCAAATTTTTCACAGTGCCTTTTTGAAGGGCCTGATACATTTTACTTCATTTCTAAATTAGAGTTTTGATTTTTAAATGCTTTTTTACACTTAACCTTAGAAAACACGCTCTTCTGCAACACCTGAGTGGTGCTTGTCAGCTGCAGCCCTGAAAACCATTCCTACACCTATGCCAAAGGAGCACCAGCTGGAGGCTGAACGTTTTACGTGCAGCACTGTCTTGGCAGGCACCTTGCAAATGCCAGCAGACACCAGCACTGCAGGAACAGCAGGATCCCCTGGAGAAAACCTCAGCTGGGGCACTTGCTCAGCATCAGATGTGCAGCCGAGGCACTCAGGGACAGGGCTCAGGAGTGGGCTCAGCAGGGCTGGGTTTACACTGAATCCATGAGCTTCAGGGCTTTTCCATGGTTCTGTGATACAGTTATGTACTATAATTTCCATGAGAAGTGAGAAGAAACAACATAAAAACACAAAAAGAACATAACAACATAAACACAAAACATAAAAAGAATGAGGTTAAGCCAGGAGTTCTAAGAGCAGCAGACCCACTGCCAGAGTAGAAACCCAACAGTTTTAGAAATCTGAAGAGTTCTGAAGACTGAGAAAATAAGGATGGATGCAGGGAGCAGGTAACACGGACAGTTGCAAGAGGAGAAAACGGTGCAGGTTCGCAGCAAGGGCAAAGTCAACATCGGGTTAATTATAGTGGTACTTCAGAGGTTTCAACAGGCAGATTTAAAAATTAAAGAAACAACAGAGAAAACAAAGCCAGGTTTGAGGACATGGACAGGCCCAAGTTTTGGCACTGGGAGCAAATGTAAGGGAGCAACTCAAGTACAACAAATTCATCTTTCTTGTAGGAAGAAAGACTGTTGTTTTTGAAGCACTCTGTAGCTGGATGTTATGGAGCAGACAAGAACTGATAGCCAAGACAGATAGATAGGGAAAAAAACAAAAATCAGTATGTGTCTTATCTATCATTATTTCTCCCATGGTAACACAGATTACTGAGTTTCCCACAATGGTCCCAAGTTAACCACTTGAAAAGAAAAGGCCAAGACTTCCAATTTTGAGACACTGACCTTGTGACACCATTAAATACTTGATATTAAAGTACCATTACAAACAACACTAAAAGAAGGTTCTTGTGGTAGGAGACTTAAAGAATGTTATCCTGACACCTGCGTTGTTGAGCAGATGATTCAGAAACCTGAGTCGACCACAAAAAACCCAAATCAAATCAAAACAAAAGAAACACAAAAATGCCCTTTATCAAATGTGCTGAAAAACTGATCTAACATGAGATAAAAAATCCAAATGTTTATTACACATACAGAATGTTTGTGTAACAATGGAAGGACTGATCTTCAATTTGTATAAACTTCATGCTGAAACAAAGAGGAACTGGGAATATAATAGAAATAAGTACAGAAATAGAAACTGTACAGAATTTCTTCTTGCTTTTATAGTAGTACATCTCAAGGACAATTATGTTAGATAATTCTTCCTTTCATTTAGTCGTTTTTAACTACAGGCAATTGACTTAGGCAAAAGAGGAAATGAACTGAAACAGATTCTTAGATCTGCTATTTACAGACCCATACAAAATTAAAATATTGGGTATTGGCTTTATCTAAGGAAAATATGCATCACATATTCAAATAAACCCAGGGTCTTCATATGGCTTCTCTATTTTAAAAAGGCCAAAATCAAAACATATTTACTGATGTCCTAATGCATTTAAAACCCAAACTCATAGCTCACTCAAATATTCCTTCTCTGTCTTCATGGGTGAATGGGCAAACAGCTGAGAGGAGAGGCAAACACCCTGCAGTGTGCCCTGGATGCCTTCTCCTCTAGGTCTGGCTGGAATAAACCATTTCTCCTCCTGCCTTGCATGCAAGCAAGGAACCCAGGAAGGGCTACAGGGGGATGCCCAAATCTGTTTCTGATATTCACTGGGATGTGGCCAGCAACATGTACTGTAACTTCAGATCTTGGAGACTCTCACATAATAAAAACATTATGAAATGTCTTACTGGAGACCATTGGAGGTTTACTAAAGCAAAGGAAGGATTCCACAGAGCCTTTTCTCTCCCTGCTCTTCCTTTACACTTTTCTTCCTATGCAATGATTTAGAGATGAGCTTTTGTCACATTCACAGCAGCTGCCTGAACTGCAAAAGCTACTTAGAGCCAGCACCTCCATTTTCTCCTTACTCTTAAAGCTTTGTAGAATTCAAAATGCACCTTCGTCTCAGTTAAACCCAGTGAAAAGTGTCACGCATGAGAATGTATGGAAATGAAAGCTTTCATTTTTTTCTAATTCCATAGGTGGTTATCTCTGCTGAGAGCAGCCCCAAAGCCTCCCCGAGGAAGGGACTAGCTCGATGTGGGGACAGTGAAGCTGGCCAAGGTGCAGCCACAGCTCAGCCCCCAGACCCCTGCAACCTCACTGAGCCTGGCTGTGCATTGCCAGGGAGCTCTGCAGGAGACTGACTGGGCAGATCACACCTGGTTCTGGAGATCACCAATGTACTGGTTCCAAACTGGCCTGTTCTGCTGCCTCTTTGTACCTGGAAAAGCTGTATGTACGTGGATATAATGGTGTGCACATTACAGAGCTTGCACTGCTGTGCATGAATCAGCTCTGCTGAAGCAGGACAGCTACTTTTCATGTGGAGAAGCCATTATTACTGCTTTTTTGAAGTAGAAAAAACGGCTGCTAAACATGCATACCAGTTAGATGAGAGAAGTGAAGTATTACCTTCATTGCTAAAGCAGCTTATCAACATTCTGTTCATTGCTGCATACATCTTCTGCCACAGAGCATTTCTCTTGCTATTTACTCTCCTCTGCAGATGCTAAAATGTGGCTGTGCCTGTTCACGTCATTTTTAGGGCTTTCTGCGACTTAAAGACCTGTTTTTCTTTCCCCTTTTGACAGTACCTTTCCTTTTAGGCAGTAGTTCTAACTTCTAGTGAGCTGAAATGCAGTTGCAAGGGACCTACTGAGAAACCCACTAAAAAGATGTCAGATAATCTTGTCTAACCCGACATCAGAAACTGTGAAAATAAGGCTGTGGAAAAATCCTTATGCTTGGTACTGCACATTAACCCCACACATCTCCTCTGGGGCCTCCCAGCACACACTGCTCTCCACTGCTGGCGCCAACAAGTTAAAAGGTCTGCGTGTGTGCTGTAATCAATTCAGGAGGCAGGTAACACCGGGAGGATGGGAACAGCCTTCTGGCTCAGCGGGAGCCAACCTGCACTCAGTTCAGCTACAGAAGTCAAACTGACTGATGGTATAAAGTAAATAATTCCTCGACTCATTCTCAAACACGGAAAAGCTACACACTTCTATTAAAAAAAAAAAATAAAGAAAAAAGAAATAAAGAAAAGCACGAGCCTGTAAACCAAATAAAGTAATTCCATTTCTCTTCACAGGTTCTGCAAATTTGCCTTGCACCACCGTAATGCTGCACTGCTCAGCATGGTGCAAGCAACCCCTCCTTGCCCTTCTGCCAAGAGCTAAGTCTAAGACCAACAATATTTTAACATAGTTCTCAGAATGGAAACACAAAGAGATTAAAAATGAGAAGAAAAAAAAAAAAAGAAATCCTTACCTTGGGCAGGATCGGGTGGGCCGAACTCCAAAGAATATCTCAGGATGAAGTTGTTATTCCACACGTACAGCTGGTTGTCCCTGGGGTTGTAATCCACGGCGGCGATGTACTGGTACTGGTTGGGGAAGGGGATGTCCACGTGCTCGCCCCTGCTCAGCCTGGTGTTGTAGATGTAGTCGATGGCGTTGCGGCCGGTCTCGCTCTCGTTGTCCTGGTACACCGAGCGCACCACGTACAGGACCCCGCAGATCATGAAGGCGTTGGACGCCGCCCGCTTGTCGTACGTCGTTTCCCAGGTGGCCTCGAAGCGCAGGGTGTAGGGGTTCAGCTGGCTGATCACGATCATCCCGTTGTTCTGCTCCGTGGCGTAAATCACCCACAAGCCATTTTCATCCACCGCCAAGTCAATGTCAGTCTTTCCTCCCCACCGGTACGGAGACGTGTCGTGGTAATTAGCATAATTGATTATGGCCTCCCCACTCTTAATTCTAGTCCTCAAGTCAAACTTCACTATGTTCCTCGTTCTCTCCTTGTTGAAAAAG
Organism: Pipra filicauda; assembly: GCF_003945595.2. Lineage (NCBI taxonomy): Eukaryota > Metazoa > Chordata > Aves > Passeriformes > Pipridae > Pipra > Pipra filicauda. The sequence continues at coordinate 673,421 of NW_024104498.1, forward strand.
ACAGCGCCGTCGTACACCACAAAGCCGGTGCCATCCACTCGGTTCGGCAGTTTGTACGTCGTCTGCTGGCGGCCGTTCTGGAAGTCCTCCAGAGACGCGAACTCTATCAGAGTGTCGGTGCGGTACGGAGTCCAGGGCATGAAGTAGATTTTATCTGCAGCCTGGAGAGGGTCTTTGCACCAAGCACCTGCTTTTTGTTCAGCTTCATATAAATACGGTGAGTCCACAATTGCTTTCAACGTCCCCGGGCAAACAAAAACTAACAGTCACAGAGAGAAGTAAGACAAGAATTATGTCAAATTAAGACTGTCTCACAATGAAAATCCAAAAAAAAGAAAAAAAGAAAAAAATAAAAGGTAGGTAAATCATAATGACTGTGTCAGGAAGAAAAAAAAATCCATTTAATTGGCACTAGATTACACCTTATGTTATAATTAATGCAATTATCACCCTTTATCATCCACTTTTCTTAAAGTTACCATGTTCTTGCTGTACCAGTATGGAAAGTGGATGGGAACTGCTTTCACTAGTACAGACCAAGGCTCAATGGCATACACAGACAGCTGAAAATGTAGAGCTACTCTCGCATTTTTGTTTCAGACTTTTAGTGAGTGCGGATTAACGCTCCAGAGCTTTTAACTGGTGTGCAGGTCATTTCAGTCCAAAACAATCACATCGACTTGTTTAGAACTTTAAGAAGTGGTGAGGCTGAAAAAGGAGGGGCCTCGATTAAAAATAAAGGAACAAACCAAATCATCAGGTATATAGAGAAAGCAATTAGGAGCCGAGAAAACAAAACACAACCAAAGCAATGAATGAAAACAGACCAGGAAACCCTGTAACCATGGCATGCTATGGAGAGGGTTCTGGAAGCCAGGCAAGATGACACTTGATTAACAAGAATTTACCCAAGGGTGAGAGAAAGAGAGGGAAAGAAAGACAAAGAGAAAGGGAGAGAAAAAAGCAAGGGAGTCTTCCCTCCAGCCCAAGTACTTCAGACACTATACCCCGCCACCTACTTTAAGCAGCCAAGTCACTTTATTGCAAACAGTCGACTTCTTTATGAGGTGTACTTATGAGATCCTGCTGATTATCATAATATAAGAGTGTTGTGGGGAGGGGAAGGGAAGAGGTTAACATCCATAAGGCACATAACAAGGAGCTGGGGTTTGGACTGTATACGTTATTTACCTTTTTGCTCCACTTCTATTTTAAGCATCGGAAGAAAAATAAAAAAGTGCAAGGAAAAAAGAAAGAAGATTAACGTAAATCGACTATTAATCTAAAAGATTAAATTAGTTACAGACGCTAAATATAGGGAGAATAAGAACTGCACTATATTGGATAAAGAGAAACAGACAACAGGATAACCTAGCAGGAGAGAGATTCTACGGTTACACAAGTGAACATGGATCGATCATTCTAGTAGATTAAGGAGGCAATACAGATATGTTGGCATGTAGTTTCACTTAGTGAACCTGAATAAATAATGAATGACTTTACTAATGCATGCTATACACACTCTTTTTCTTCTAAAAATATAACGCTATCAAGCTGGGGTTTAAGTGACATATTAATTTATCATATATGTGCAAGTGCACATATACATATCGTATTAAATAATTAGAAATACAAAATTCAGTATATTAATTACATAGGTTTGCATATGTGCTTATTAAACTCCCCCCATCTTTGTCCCAGACATCCCTCTGCTTTTCTTTCTTGTAAAGAAAGCAGCTTGCACGCTTTAGCCCTCCTTAGGCTTTATTTTGTTTTCCCGAATGTTAATCTCGAGAACTTTTGCCACTTCTTAGTCTATAACTGCAAAATCAGACTAGAAGGAATAAGCAAAAACATCTAGAAAAAAGAAGCAAAAGCATAGTAAGCAAGAGGAAAAGAGAAGAAAAAAATTAACAATTTATTAGCTCATTCAGGTATTCTCCAGCATCATCGATTAAGCCCAAAACAGCAAGCTAGTATGCAAGGACAGCCATACTGTGTTTAAACAAACATCCATCCTGCCACCAGACACGGAAGACATAAACCCAACCAATTAACAAAGTTATATTACTACAGCAATTTTTCCCCCAGGAAGTTTTAAGGAAGTTACAGAAAGATATATAGCTGAAGCCCAGCTAGTAAATAGCTTTTCAATAATTATTTGCAATAAAACCTATTTCATATACTCTGTGGCCTCTGAAGTGTGCTCCCTTGGTTTCATAAAATGACCTGGGAAATGACAGATGTACCAATCCGTGTAACAGCAGTTGCTGATACCAAGGAAGTGTATCAGAACTATTTGCACAGCTCATCCATTTTCGGTATTACAGCATTATCCTGAAGAATGCCTTTGCATGCTGCACAGAGAGTCTGGGATTTCGGTTTCATTTAAGGAAATTGCATAACATTATTTTGAGAGAATGGTATTGGCTCATCTGATCTAGTGCTTCTTCAGGAAACAATTCCATAACTTTACGGGGGAGCTGAAGGGGTTTAATATTTTCAAAATGAGCAGTAGTTTTCCTGGCTTTTTGTACACTTATACATCTTTAGGTAAAATACTTGTTTTTCTGCAATTTGTAATTCTTGCAGTTATCCAGGTAAACAGAAGATGTACTCTGAAGTGAATTCCTGGGCTTCACCATTAGTATTAATGACTTCTGCATGATTCTGTTTGTGAACTTCTATGCATGTGCTTATTCCTCACCAAAGAGCAATATTGATATTGTACCTGCTCAGAATTAGTAATAGGAGAGGGGGAAAAAGCTAGGGATAACTCGAATCATTATTGGTGTGTCTGCTCTGCATGCACTGGGGTACAGCTGTACATTTGTCAGGGACAGATGGGCTTATTGGAATAAACAAATGCTGCAAAGTCCAATCAATACACAGAGAGAGAGAATAAAACACTTTAAAATGTTTTCTATTGAACTCCCGAGTCCAAACAGGCTTAAAATAAAAATGCACAGATGTACAAAATGGCACTTTTGATGTTCTCCCTTATAAAAGGACTGACTTCTGTTAGTCAAAGGGTCAACATATATTGTGCAGCATAAGTGAGAGAAATGTCAAGTATACTACTCTCAATTTCTTTGTAATTTAATCAATAATACTCTTATTTCAGGACAAAGCAATCCCTATCAAATTTGCCTGGCATTTTGGTGGAGATCCAACTGAGTATCTCAAAAGTTGGGGTTTTTTTGTCTACACTTTGAGATGCAAAACAGGAAGCTTTTCATCAAGTACTTTCAAACTTAATTAAGTTTACCAAATTAAGTACTTTCAAATAAAGCAATGCAGCTATGTGTTTCTGAAGGCCAGCAACACATAGAGGAGTTCATAAACTGCATTTTGTACAAGGGTGACAGCAACTCCAGTGTGTAAGAACTCCCACCTTTCACCACAAAACCTTTTATGACTGACATTTGTCATCCCTCATGGACTGAAAGCCACCACGATGAGACACAGCAAATTTTGCAGTCTTGCAGTAACTGAAGTAACTTTCAGAAAAAGCAAGAACCATAGCAGAACTTTGGTTAGAAGTGCTGTGATCACTAAACTCCTCCCTTCCCAGGCCCACAAAAGCCTATCCTGCCCTCCTAACAAGTCTCTTAAGCTGAGACAGCTGCTATTTGCAAACTTAATGATTTCAGTCATTCTGTACATTTAGATATGGAGCACCGGAACAAGTAAGGAATAAAAATTTAGATTTGATAACTGGAGTTTATCAGGCATCAAAAAAAGAGACTTGAAAAATAACAGGATAAGCTTTTTGGGACAGGGAAGAAAGATGGCTTCTGAACAACCAAAATGGCTACTGAAGCACAGTGTGGTTTGAAATCAGATTTGAAAACTGATTTTGGTCTCTGGTAATCTTTTTGATGACTGGTGGCAATGACAGGTGATACCTCTTACAGTTCTGGAGTTGGGTAGTGTCATCACTGTACATGCTGCAGTTGACAAACTCCAAAACTCAGAGACTTTGAAAGACAAGAAGCATCCACAATCCTGAGTTACGATAGACATAGAATTACATAGTTCAAAGGGCAGGCCAATACAGTTGACAGTAAACAAAAATAAACATTTTAAAGTTAGAGTCACTACAAGTCAGAGTACAGGGCAGGCCGCGCTGTGGCACTGTACTTCTGAAACTGGAAAAGAAAAGGTTCCTGTAGGTAGCAATACTCAATCGGTAGAACATATCCACACTTCTCTTCCTAAAACAGCATAAAAAATCACGTTTGAACATTATTTGCATGACACTTTTTCTCTATGAGCTAGCCTACTGGAACTGGAAACGTAACTCCTTGTCATCTGTCTGACCTCACGGTTTGGACTCAGATGCACTGCCCTCTTTCTGAGAATTTGGGAACGAAAATAGCGCCAAAGCAGAAGTGGTCTTTGTGGAACAAAACTGTGGTTAGATTGGGGTAAGACATCACTCCTCAAAAGTGGCACGAGAAGAACAGTTACAACAAGCCACCGATACTACACACAGGAGGAATGGTACTAGGGATCACTGTTTGCTGTAGGCTTCCAGTCCTACAAATGGTACAGGGAAAAAAATCAGCAAGCAACCATTTCACAATGACACAGCAGGAATGAAGAAAAAACAGATGATCTGTGTTTGGCCTTTAGCAACAGTGCAGGTTCAGTGTGGTGAAGCAGTACAGAGCGGTATTTCAGTTTCAGAAGACTAAATCTTAAAATTGTGCAGGAAACAGTACGGAGAGTTTTGACATGGCTTTGCCTATGCCAGAACTCATTTCCTTCCTTTTTGGATATATACTGTCACCACAGAGTTTTTGCATCTCAGACTTGGCCTGTTTCCTGTACCAACAGAAAATGTGACTTTGGTTAAGGATTACTGCAGATCAAGAAATACACACTTAATAATAACTCAAGGGAACGATCAGGGCACTGCTCAAATTCCATTGCAAGCACAGCTATTTCTCTGTGGAGTTACGGGACGAGGGAGAAGTCACTGCAAAGAATGACCTTACAAGAAAGCAAAACCAGTTAAAAGTGTCCAATCTGCAGAACTTTCATGAACATGCATACATATCAATGAAAAAAGCATTAATTACTGCAAGGAAATAAGAAGTATGTCTACAGCTACAGCACTTTGGCATTAGAAAGAATACTGTACAAAACTGCTGAAGTAGCCATAATATCGCATTTTTCTATCTCAATACGACTTCAGTATTTACTTTGTTTTCAGTGAAAAATCCTGTTCTGGCAGCTGATTTAAGGCACAATTCCTATTTTGTCTTTAAATTAAAACTGAACATTTCTTTCTCACTCTTTTCCCCTCTGCTTTTAAGAACCCAGTTTGAGTAACTCATTAATGAATTATTCACTCTGAATCTGCGTTCATTTAGAGGAAGCACAAGGTCCTCCTACAATGTCCCCCAACTGGGTCATTTGCCTCTTGAGTGTCAGTGCTGGGCTTGCTGTGCACCCAAAGTCACCACAGCAGCAGGTAGCCTTTCAAGTAGATCATGATTAAAATTGAAGTCAATTCCTGCTTTACAAGTCTGTGAGCCAAGCCAATTTGTCAGCAACTGGTAGCGGGCAAAAGTACAAATTTCTATCTGGCCTATTGAATAGCTAATTTGAGTTTGTTTTCTGGAAAAACAGTAGCCTTAAAAGCCAAACACTTAAGAACACAGACAGACACTTGGCCAGCATCACACCATGGCTTCCTTCCACGCTTTGTGAAGCTAATTGGAGCCCTAGCCTGCGAGTGCTTTGCATGCATAATGGCTCCGTGGGCCACAAACATATGCTGCTTTTCCATGGAACAGCACTCCAGCTCCAATTGTGAGGGCCAGAGGAAGTGAGCAAGAATAAAAAGATTATACTTACTGTAAGGAACACATTCATACTGAACTTCTAGATATTTGTATGTTCCAGGACAAGGATCAGGAAACACATCTGACCCAGTAACTACTATACACTGTGTTCGGTTGTTGCACCTGTAATGGGAAAAGAAAGCAAGCTAATTAATTTAAAATTACATTTAATTTGCAAGTTCATACTCAAGTACCACATTCAGTGCTAACTCTCTTCACACTTGGGCAATCCAATCCATAAGACAACAAAGTTAATTACTACTAATTAGTCAAAGTCCAAAAAAAGGCTTCAAGACAATATTTTAGTTCATGCTTTATACTTCTAAATTTGGAGATGGGTGTTATCTTAAATGTCCCCACTGTAGACACAGCTGTATCAATTATATACTGATTTGATACTACTGCTCAATAAAATGAAAACAAAATGTAAAGATTACATAATTGAAAAATGTGCAATTCTGAATAACGTATAATAACACCAATGAATAATTCCTTCCATCTTTAGAGACATACATACTGCTGAATGGTTTTACATTTCAGAGAGATTTTTACTGTGATTCAAGGAAGTTATTTTGGTTGGAATATAGACAAAGAACATTAGCATTTTCATTTAAATTATTTTAGGAGCTATTGGTGGGCTCTTGTTAGGCTACAGGAAGAGGTAAAGATTGACCATCTGAGGAAAAAAGAAAAATAGTTAAAGAGAAGAACTTCAAGAAAATTAATTAAAATGTATTTTAGAGGAGACTAAGTATTGAAATATATAAATGATTTCCTTACCAAGGAAAGCAAAGGCATTCTGATACAAAAAAGAACTTTATTACAATGCCTCTAACCACGTGGATATACTGAACATTTTTGAAGGTTTTAATAATAATAATAATAATAATAATAATAATAATAATAATAATAATAATAATAATAATATTTTATACTACTATTAATTTTTCCAGAATAAAAAATACCAAACAAATATTAGCTTGGAAGTTAAAGGCGAAAAAAACAATCACCTAACCCTGAAGAGATGGTCAAAATGTAATACAAAAAAATAGTCACAAGGAAGTGAAGAAAAAAAGGAGAAGGTCAGGGAGTTTGGTGACTAAAAGAAAAAGAGCTTGGCTGATCTTCTCAGGGGTTAGTTTTGTTTGTCAGCAAACTGAATAACAGAAGTCTGAACTTAAGTAATAGAGCAGCCTTTGACTCCAGCTGTACATCAACTTCTCTGCTGCACTGCTACTTCCCACACTGCCTGAATGCCACAGCCAGGCTCAGATCATCTGTCTTGGATCAATGGCTTTCCACAGCTGCACAGTGCCAACAGGTATTGGAATAGTTCATGCTACCTCATAAAAGGCAGAGCAAGCACCTCTGAAGAACTCTAATATAAATCACTCCTTTTTACATAGTGATCAGAGCAGCCCAGAGCTGGGCAGGACATGCTGTGTCTCTGCTGAGGGAACTGGGGAACAACAACTCTTCTGACTCCATCAGCTAATTATTCTCCTTTTTCCTTTCTCTTCTTTATTTTAAGCTACTTATTTCCAGCAGCATAAGGCTCAATCACAATTGCAGAACTAACTGGAACTAGTCAGGGATTTCTGTACATATGCACGACCATGGACAAAGATAGATGGTGAGGAGTTCACCTGCACGTGTGCTGTGTAGATGGAGAAGGCAACAGGGCCCCAAAATCACAGGCCTCTCTGTAATATCCCTGATACAGGGTTTTTATGCCCCACACCTCAGGTAGACTGACGAGTATAACCTCAGATGTAAGATTTTGTAATAAATTTCTTTAAATTTCTTTGTGTTTCTTTAGTGAAAACCTCACGCCGAGACCAAAATAATTCCCACAAGGAGGCTTCTCATAGTGCATCATCCAGTATGATGGTTTCCATGAGTGTATGCTGGGAGGAACTGCTTGAGAATAAAACCAATGAAGGTCATACTTCATACATACAACTCTTGTTGCCCTGTGAAAAGTTGTTTTCTTCTGTTTCATTTTCCCCCAGTGAAAGACTCATAATGTTGCCATCAGCCAGAAAAATGAGAAGAGCTTCATGCTAGCTTTTATCAAAAGGATGTGTAATATTATTCAAAAGAAAATTCAGATTTTTTTCTTTGTACAGTAACTGTCAGTGTCAAACTTCAGGCACTGAGTGGTGTTTACAGGAAGTTGTTGACACTCTAAAAACTTTTGACTATTTCTTTATAGAGGATTTCACCTGCTGTGCATATGGTGACCTCTAGCTCACCTTTGGCCAAAGGAGACCCCAATTCCAAAACAAGGAGCTGTGCCCACTGCTGCAGGACACAGCACTGCTACCGCACACAGCAGCAATCACTTGAATAGCTAATTGAATAGAGTATTTCTGCTTTAAGTTGCAGTTTTTCATATTCAAATCACTGATTTTTCTGCATTGCTGGTTGCATTTTACAAAACCTGAGTAATTTTCACATAGGGTTCTAATTTTCAAGCACTTCTAAGATTTCGAGTTAAAGACATTTGATTAGGATATTCACACTTTAAAAAGCCGACATTCAGGTCACTGTTACAGAGTTTAGTGGTCACATTTCTATCAGAGTGAGACATTCAAGACAAACCAAGAGCAACCACAGCAGCTGTCAATCCCAATTCCTGGCTTACAGACAGGACAGGAAGAGAAAGTGGACTTTGCAGAGGTAGTTCTGAGACAAGTGACTCGGGGAATTGACGCTGCTGTGAGTTGTTCTCTGGATGAATGAAAGCCCTCTGTCTGCTGCGTTGTTCTGCTCTGTAAAACCAGGGACACAAACTTCTCTGTTAGTCGCTGGCCTACAGTCCTGCTGCTCTCTGCAAAAGCCATTTTGCCAACTGAGCAAGGTTTCAGCTGAGCTCCTCTGAGACAAGAAGCACTGAATTCTGTGCAAATTGGCCAAAAGAGCCTCTGCTCTCCAAAAGCAGCACTAAACAGCAGCTTATCCTACATGGCTACAGATTAGCAAAGCTGCTCATCCCTGCCACAGCAGAACTTCATAGTTTTGTGAAACCTTTACACTCAGAAACATTGTGCTCCAAGAACAGGGGACTGCCCCTTACAGCCCTCAACAGGGTGACCCATTTTCATTCGTTTTTGTAATGGGCAAACACCCTGTCTGTCACAGGATTCTCCAAAAAGGAGACTATAGTGGAAATAAAGTTCCTGGCAATTTGCAGAATTGGCCTAGACACCATCAGGAAAAAAAAATAAACCCAAACCTCAAAAACCTTAACTGGCGAATAACTTGAAGTCCCTCATTCATTTTAACCAAAGTTATTTTTTCTACATAATATACTGATAGTTTGGTCCATCCATTCAAGCTCTTTTAGAATTGTTCCAATGAAGGCATGATACAAACCAGCTGTGATTTCTGCAAATTTAAGATGTCAAAATCAGAAATACTTTGGTGTTTCAGTTTGTGATCTAGTGTTTAAGTTTTCTGTAGGTTTTAATAGCATTTAAGTGTTCTGCAATCTACATAACATCATACTTTTCCCCAGCATAGGTAAAAATACACATGTTCTCAGGTTTTTATGAACAATCTTAAAATTCATATGATCTCACACTGAGAAATGTCTTTGTGCTTAAGACATTCACAATATTCACAAAGATTTATGATACAATGACTTTGTCATTTACGAGGAAATAAAGCAGATCTGCAAAGAACTCTATATAAACTCAAGAACAGTTGATTTAGGCAAGGTAATATATGAATTAAATTTGAAACCCTAGTTAGGAAAAGACTAACTGAAGTAGCAAAAGAATTCAGGTTCCTGTGCTAGCAACAACAAAGAGTTTTGCAAGGGGAAATGTACGAATTACCACTATTTTCATGAATGCGAGAAGCAATTGTGGACTCTGACACTCGTTTCTTCTGTACTTTAGTATGAATGAAAAAGGGTTACATCTCCATAATGCAGATGCATCACTTAGAGTAATCTAAAAATCAAATGGAGTGTTTAATTAACAGTTACAGTATAATGTCTGAACTCCTTTCACCTCAGGAAGAAGACTGTGCAAATGAGGAATGGCCCCTTCACATTTCAGATGAATAAAGAAAGAAAAAGGAAAGCAGCTCCAGCAGGGCTGGTTTTAAGCATCTTCTGCTCATGATGTAGCCATGTCCCTGCTGCATCCATCCTCCTTGCTCAGCAGTAAGGAGAGCTGTATTTTCCATGATAATTTGTTTGCATTTCAACTCTAATCTCGACCGGTACAATTCCCAACAAATTGCTTTTGCCTGGTTTTTTTTTATTATTATCTTATGTTTATTATTGCACTTTTCCACGTGCAGTGTATGGAGATGAGATTCCACGTGCAATCTATTGTGTGAGGTGTTTTAATCAATAATCTCGTTCTGCTGATTAAGCAGGGGCTCCTGTTTTGGCAAGATAACATTAGTTTCTCCTGTCATGCTCCAAAAGCTATTGGGAATCTTCAGCAGATCATTAGATATGCTACAATAAAGCTTTGGTACATTCTCTTTTCTTTCTTAAATTACTTCTTCACTGTCCTATCGTTCCTCGTCACTGCTGGCACTGCATTATTATTACAGCTCCCCTGAAACTTGCACTAGAGCCATGTCTGCAGGCCATAGGATGCCATTTTCAATTGCAGCTTCTGCTTGAAAATAGAAATTAAGAAAATTTCATTATCTCCTGCCAAGGGCCATTATTCACCATTGTTCTGAGGAAGATTAAAAACACACAGTCTATGGACTTGAACAAATACTCCAGCATTAGAATGAGAAGCACAGTGTATCGTGACCAGAGCAGAAAGTGAAGCACTGGGATCTGAACAGCAGCCTCTGGAAAGGCACTGGCATGACATGGATCACACCAACTGAGTCAAGGAAGGGGTCACCTTTATGGGAAGTCATATCTGTCACAGAAAGAGACATACAGATGCTTTACAAGTGGTTCCTGCAGTCTGCAAAAATAAAGTATGTGTGAAATAATGTCCACATTGCAATTCATCCTTCTAATGCCTTTGTTTCGCATATTAACTTTGACAAATAGAGTAATTTAAAACAAAAGGATATGGATTAATGTCTAGCCAGAAAAGAACTATCAAAATAATTTTGGGTATTCCTGCATTCTTCATTTCCAGGAATGCAGCGTTTCATTAAGTAGGTTAAAATGCAAACACAGAAAACATCATGTGTACTTCACTATAAAAAACCCAAAATACAGTATAAAACCACATCTAATAGATAAAATTCATTTTCAATAACACTGTCGATACATTAAAAAAAATCTATCTTGGTACGTTTTGAAACTTTCAAGTGAGATCTGACAATATTTCTCTTTCAGCATATTGATTAAACACTCAAAATCCAGCCCGTGGCACGTTCCTGCACATTGCCTGCAGCACCTGCTCAGACAGCACCAGAGGCACAAACTCACCACACACTCCATATGCTCCTCTTGTTCCTCACTCACCCGGGGTGAGCCCCGATCTGAGCAAAAGGATGTGGGAATGTGGGATGAATACACTCCATGCATTGACTCCAACTGAAAAACTCCTGAACTCTTTCCCCAGAGTCAGTAGCTGCCTTTACAGATGCATCCCTAATGGGCTACAATGCCACGTGAGGTGTTCTTTTGCCTTTGTGTGCATCTTTACTAAACCTCCACTCCCGTCACCAAACTCACAGCTACCTGGGCATGAAGATGTCAGATATTACTTCAACGTTATGTTTTATTAATCTGGTCTTGGAAAGTATGTACAAAACTGACATATAAAACAGCCAGAGAACAGAGATTCTATTTTAGGGGTGTTCAGATAAAATTATTTAAAGGAATGTACTTAAATTCTGAGTTTCAGGTTCACCTCACAAGCAATACATGATTACATTCTGAAACCTAATGAGTTAGCAATTTAAGCCTGAAAAAAAGAGCTACTAAGAAAACCCAGCCTTCCTGTAAAGCCTGGATTTGAAGCAGCATTGGCCAGCCAGCACTGCCACTTCCAGAGTACCCCAGCAACGGGCACAAAAGTGGCACAACCCTTCCCATGCAGGAACAGTGAGTGCACGAGTCTCTACAGAGCCGTGCTTCCTTCAGGATGGACATGTAATCCTGGAACTGGCCTTTTAAAAGCCCAGGAAACCTCACTGACCACGTTCCTTACTCTTGTGGAAGATTTTCTAAAAATTATTTTCCAGTCAGAATCCCCAAAACTATTACAGGGGAACGAGTATGCAAAAAGAACAGAGTAGCAATTTTACCTAGCAAAAAGAGAAAACAGATTTAGTGTGCTGTGGTTGGTAGTTTTCATAATCCAAGAAAAAAAAGGGAGATACATGAGCAGATATGATAGTGAACTTGGCCATAAGAGATGTGTCTAGATACTGGTAACCCTCCTGTGACCACTAAAGCAGTGAGGCATGCTAGAGCTTGGTTTGAAAATTCACAAAGCAGTCCTGGGATTTCTACAACATGACCATTACAGCAATAAACCTGGCGGGTTTAGATAAAAAATATTTGAAGGGGGGGGAGGGAAAATTTTTTCAGGTTTTCTTTTATATTTTATTTTTAAATATAATATCGATGATTTGTTGAATCTTCCTAATTACCAAGTAACCATATATAAGGAAGCAAAATAATGTATAATTAATATTGTAGAAGGTGCACCATAGCGTCGTTTCTGTTTGCCCAATAAAAATGCAATAATATTAAACTGTGCTTTCTCTGTAAAATGTAATCTTGTGGGAGTTTAAGGGTACACATTAAGCATAAAAACTCCAAATAGACAATAAAACAGCATAAAATATGCAACTCCCACAGGCCTTTTCTCAGGATTACCCAGTCTGATCCACTGTCAATGAATGTGTATCAGACTTGTCTGGCAAAGTAATTTGACAGTATTTCTTGCTTTCAACCTCTTCTTACAACTTTAATACATTTAGTTATGACCCATTTGCCTTTTAGTATTCATGTCTCTAAGTTCAAAGCAGTCACTGTTAAAATGATGAATCTTCTCACTTGCATCCGAAATAGTTTTTTCTTGTCACAATTCATCCTTGTTCTAGCACTTTGCTTATTGCTATTATTATGGGGTTATCATTAACCAGAAACTGGAGCATCAGATAAAAGAGGGAAAAGAAAAAAAAAAGCAAAAGGAAATGTGGATTCCATTGGAATAGTTAACTTGGTACTTTTTAAGCGCTTTTGTAATCCCATCTTTCTATCCCCACTACTTTCTACCACATATATGGAAGGCCTACTAGAGCAACCAGAGCTTGTGAGGAGATGGCTGTAAATCAAGGACAGCAAAACCAGATATGAAGGATGCAATGAGGTGTGCAAAGTACACGGAACAATCTCCTGGTGAGGGTGGCGTGGGGACAAACCCAAAGCCCGGAACAGCACGAGGCAGAGGAGACCTGCTTCTTACAGAAGATGCTTCTAGTGCAACCCTGCCTGAGGAATAAGGAATGGAAATACAGTGATTGTCACAATCTTGTCACATTATTTACACGCAGGCATACTTGGAAGCGAGCTGCAGCACAGGATTACAGGCAGTGGATGTCTCAGCACACCAACTAAGCCAAGCAGATCCGCACTGCTGAAAAGTAATCAGCTCAAAAGATCCAATTAAATGTTTCACCATTTAGACAAAATAAATAGCCTGCAGCTATGCTTATTTACTAATGAAAACTTTAGTAGTGCAGCCCCGTCCTATCTGAGCAATTTACCCAGATTATTCACACTGGGTGAGCACAAGTGCAGCAGCACACCCTGAGCATCCGAGCAGGTTCCAGGGGAGGAACGTGGGGCTGTGCAATAAACCCAGAGCTTTACCAGGGGCATTCACTCCTGAGGCACAGTGCTACAGCACAGCTACAGAAAATCCAGGGGAAAATCCTGAAGCACAGTGTCTGATCCTTGGGAATAACACTGCAACAGACTTGCAGGAGAAGAGACTGCCAGGTAGAGAGTACGAGGCAAGAGTAAAAAGCCTTTAAAATTCTTTTTTTTTGCAGCACTGTTGATCTTTTTTATCCATGGCTTGGCATGCAGCATATTCATAATGTGGTTAAAAGTTATGTAACTTAAGGCAGCTTCTGAGTCACTATTAAATGAGTAACTTGAAGAATTACAATACTGAAAATATTGGAAATATGTAGCTTTATCCTTCACGTTAATTTGCACAGATCTAAAATACGTTTTTAACCATCACCCACTTTAGTTACTAAAATAAAGTATTTTAAATGACAGGTGTGATTTGTTACTGCAACTTCTGACACACAGAAGCCTTGGTAGACTCTCAATGCCCACAGCAGACTCCAGGCCTGTGCAATGCAAGTTCAGCTTGAGTCACTGTGGGTCTCCTGAGTTCAACACACCTCTTCTGCTTACAGAACTGCATACTCAACATCAAACTATCTTGTCTCTAACAGGAAATGAACACTTGGTCATTAACAGAATTGGCCACTGAGACAACTGGATTCCATAGGGTCCTTTGGTTTCCCTGTGCAAAGGGCAGGATGAGGACAATTTCAAATGGGGTGTGCAGTGGGGGCAACCCTAACTCAACTTTAACACATGCATTCTCCTTGAATAATTAAAAATACTGTAGCCTGTATCAATTAGGAGAAATTATTGATAAAAATGTTCACCCATTGCAGTTTGCAGATGGAAAACGATCATATTTTTAACAAGGGAAATGGGAAATCGCTATGGGATGCCCTGCTTAGATTAAATTAGCAAGATCTTGTTATCAGACCATATAAAAGATACACCATAATAAGACGTGACCTTGCAGAACCTTGGAGCCAATCTGACTTTTTTCCCCCTGTAACCCTTCCTAATTATCTGCAAAGTTACAGACCCTTTTGTGGCAGGTTATTTTTCTGTGAATAGTGAGGGGTTTTGGGCTTTTAAATATTTAATTAGTCTTCTGATATGAGAATTGCTGCACATGCCAACTGCTTCGATTTTCAAACTGTGTTCATCCTAATTATGTTCAGATTTAGATTGGTCATCCCAAACCTCTCACTCTCGTAATTATTTACTCCTTAAAGATCATTCAGCAGAGAAATATTTTTCACCCTTATGGCTTTTCCTTTCCACAAATGGCTTTTCTGGTCCGTTAATTACCCACTCAGAGGATTAGAGTTTGTAATAATGCAAGAGATCCTGCACGTAAGACGAATTTTACAGGGCGAAAAAGAATAAATTGTTTTTTGTAAACTCGCCTTGGGGAATACCCCCTTTCTGGATTATAATTTTCATCGACAGAGGCCATGTGCCCACCCCTGCACATCCACCAACCCCACAGGGCCACGCAGTGACTCATTTGTGCAGCTCAACAGAACTTGGAGTGAAATGCTGAGCAAGAGGCAAAAGACAACTTGGTTACTTCAGGAGATTTATCAGAGTGCAATCTGCTGGCAGTAAGGTACGGTCCTTTTTCTCATAATTTTTAATGCAGATTTCATGGCCTTAAAGTTACGTACGTTTAACTGATAACTAATAATAAAATTACAACTTTTCTCATTTCATCTGCTGATTTTTTCCAGCAGTGCTGTCCCTTGGTAGATCTTTAATCAACTCTGTAACAGTGGTGTCATTTCCTATTAAAATGTGTCTGAGAGTCCTCACTACAAGTACTTTCTTTTCTTCTGAGAGGAATGCTTGTCACAAAAGCACTGTTATTCGTTACCCACAGCAATGTCTGGATCTAATTATCATCTGGAAAGCTTGCAGGGCTTCCAGGTATAGGACTTCCCCTGCAAAAGTATCCTGTTCTAACTTGGAAGGCACAATCCCACTTTCTTCTTTGCAATTTGAAGGTAAGGGATTAAGTTACTGATGTGAGCTGTGCACTCCATCGTTCCTGGGACTTCCAGTTTTAAGCCCAACAGAGTTTAGGGGACTCCTTCCACTCCCTTATTTCCACATCTGCAAAAATCCTGCCTGTGCTGCAGTTGTTTTTTACCCAAGTCCAGCAGATTCACCACCGTAAAACACAGATCAGAAAACTCACTGGCTTGACTCTGTCAGTGCACAGATCATCTTTAATTGTGTCAAAAATATTCATGATCTAATCCTTTTATCAAACTGTCTGCCACTGAAGGAGTCTCGTGTGCCTGCACAATTAAAAACCGCATGTCAGCCACACGTAACACTGTGTTACATTTGATGCAAATCCTTTCCTATTGAAATAAGCACTGGGCTGACAGCAGGAAGTGGCTGATAAGAAAGCAACAAGGCATTGCTGATGGCATTCATGATAACTGAGCTCTAACTCATATATGTTCTGTCTACAGCACGTTACCCAAAGTGCTCCTGCTTTAAGTGCAACTCCAGGAGGTGTTCTTTTGCTGTATCTCTGCCACAAAGGCAGCAAAATTATCCAAGAAAGCTAAATACACAAAGTAAATTATGTTTTTCATACCCACCAGTGATGCTGGCACCAGAATAATATACTGAGAGTAATATCACTGCTGCTGCATCCTAGATGAGAAAACACCTACAGCTTCATGAGAGTAACAGTACAGTTGAGCTCAATGCTGCTAAGAAATTCTGTAAACAGGGAAAGATTATGGCTTCAGAACTGTCACTTTATTGCTACACTTACGACTCAGCCTAAATGAAAACACTTAATAGACAGAGCACAAACTCTTGAGTTATGGTGAAGCAACTATTTTACAGTGCTGCAAAAAGGTGTGTGTTAAATACAATTCCAAACTGCTCCTTCATCATATACGTATATATCACAAGAAGCAAGGTAAGGTTTAAGATCACAGACTACTACTAAGAAAGGCATTTAGACACCTTTGCACTTACAACAGCAAAATATAGATCCTGCCAGATGAAACATTATACAGCCTGGTGTCATTAAGGAGGAGTAAGACTTCTTCCTCCAAGGTGTTTGAACTGCATGACTTTGGTCAGGACAGCTTGCCCAATGAAATGATTTTGCTGCCTCATTTCTTTTCTTTTTTTTTTTCTGCTTTGCATGTGTATGTGTGTGTGTGTGTGGGTATGTGTGTGTATGTGTATGTCTGTGTGTGGGTATGTGTGTGTTGGGGTGTGTGTGTGCACGTATGGACTAGAAGACATTGAAATGCAAAGGTTCCTACAGCTATCGTATTATTGCGTAAACCTGAAAAAAAAAGCTCTCCATAGTAAATATGTAGTAGAGCTTCTGTGCTGCAAGGGTATTATAAAGCAGGTTTGACATGGAAAAAACTGCTCGTGGTAAGAACCTTTCCTTCCCATTGATGTGTCTACAGAGGGCTAAAAATATCCTGAATACCCAGCGTTCGGTCTGTGTAACACTCTTAAGACTGCATTAACTTCATTGCAGAACTTGTTTTATAGGCTCAGTTCATCATGACCTATAAAATGTTAAGCTGAAGTGCTTTAAATATCTGCTAACACCGTGTGCCAGCCTGGGAGTACAAGGCAGTGTGCTGTGAAGCGGCAAAGGCAGAGCTGTGCTGAGGAAGTGGCACGCACTCCCATGTCACTGAGATAAACAGGGGGAGCAGCTCAATAATGGATGAGACAGGCAGCCAATCTGCAGAGAACACAGCAGTTCTACCTGAAGCCTTCCTTTGGTTTTATTGTACTGCTATGACGGTAGTTTTCGAGATTGCTCCTTGAAAAACCCCACGAGTTGACTGCCACACTAAACTAAGGGGCACACAGGCAAAGTCCTTTCATTCACAGCCATTACAGCAAAGGAAAAAAATAGAGAGACCTCTTTTATTTGTGGCAGTAGTACTTTTGCTAATTATTGTTCTGCATTATGAAGAAGGTAAAATGCAAAGAGGGAAATTATCTGTGTTTTTCAGTAATCATGGCCCATTTATTAAGCAATTAGATTGCAATTTTACTATTAGAGAGAGAAAAAAAGAAATGTTGTAAAATACCGCTATTGATTGTATCTTTGATCCTTAAACTCTTCCTTTTTAGCAACCTCATTAATGTCAAAATGCCATGAATATGGCCACCCCTTTTTAGACTGTATACCCTGGGCACAGGCAGAATCTATGGGATTCAATAAAGAAGATTTTCTTGTTGAATTCAACTAAAAGCTTAATTGAGCCACAAAGGTCAGAAGGTTCTTTTTATTTTAAGTAGGAGATTATTCCGTGGCAGAAGGAAAATTACAGAATATGAGATCTGCTCATTTCTATACTGCTCTGTAGCTAGTTTTTCATTTTTAAACCCACGTTACTCTTCTACTCCTTTCCTCTGAATTAAACATCTTCACTGTAATAATCTTTAAATTCCATTTCATTTGTGTTACTAATGAAAACTTTACACTTTCATGGCTACTGCTGACTTTTAACGCTAAAAAGGACCCATAATTTACTTACATATATTAAATTCGTATTAATCTCTCCTAATTTACGATCTACACCCTGCTCTGCCCATCTTCACGTACCTTTTCCACGTCAGTTCTGTTTACTAAGTGATATTCAACAGATTTCCTATAGTGCAATGAACCTTAACAGGCAGCTTTTAATTGCCTCGCACAGGAAACCACATCACTATTAATTCCACAGCAACAGTATAAAATAAAACTATTGCTGCTCAGACTCCAGAGCAATTAGACCTCTCGGCTATTTGGCTAACTCTGCTTCATGATACCCAGTGCAGTTAATTATATTTTTTGATGTTAATAGTCTCTGTCAGTTTCAAGCATAACTCCTCTTTGATGAATATTTAAATTATATTTGAATAAAAAAATAATCTTGGTTACATTTCATATTCAGCAGTCATCACAGCTTAATAAAGGTCTCCTCAGCAAGGCCTGAGATAAACGGCTATATGAACACATGTATAAAGTCCTAAATCAACTTATCAGATAATGTAGCTGTTTTGGCTAAGTATTATAGAGGATATACGGGGGTTGGAGGAATTAACAGGCTTCAACTATTACATTATTATTCTATATGAACTAAATTTGGCACGGCAACATATAAGTAAATCACAATTTTTCAACAATAGAGTTCTGAGTGCAACTGAACCAGGAACTTATATTGCCTAGACTAGAAATATGAAAACTATGTAAAATCCATACGAGCTCATCCAAGAGGACACAACATTCAACTGAAAGGTGCTGAAGGTTCAGCAATGTCGTCTCAGTCAAGTTACCAAACGTTAGCAAACTACCAAAATAGGTAATTACAGACCCAAAACACAGAGCACGTGATTAACTGTGGGCTAAACGGTGTGCACACCTGGCAGAGCCCATTTCAGCAAGCACAAAAAGCCCACGTGAAAATCACAGGCTGATGTATTTTATATGATGCTCAAATATACAAGCAACAGCACATAATATTTAAAATTTTATGTATACATATGTATAGTCACATTTATTTTCACCCATGAATAGCAAGGCAAGGCTGATGAGTATGTATATACGATCCTCCAGATAAGATATGTGCTGACTTAAAAAGAATTTGATGGTGGTTTTGCTAAAATAAAGGAAGAGAACAGCTTGAATATAAGATATGAAAACACTATACAGAATATCAAGCTACACCCTAGTAAAATAATGAATCCCATCTTTCTTGAAGTAAACTAAATCTAAATTTTAAATGTCATTAGTTGGTATGAATGATCCTTTTGTTGTTTCCTTTGTAGCTTGTCCAATGTCATGACTACATCCACAGGCCTGTGTGTTATGTGCTTGCACGTGTGCAATGTAATTTCTTCTCCAGAAAATTAAAATAGAACATGCTGCAAAAAGATGATCAAGTACCACTGACAGCTATTTCCCCTCACCTGACTGCTCAGAACCTCATAATATGAGGATTTGTATTTAATTTACTAAGTAATGCCATGATAGAACAACCCCATTAATAAAACCCCCTATTTTTAATGAGTAAGACTAGACCTACTACTTTCCTATTAAGAATTAATGATAGTGAAAATGTACAATGCCTGATAAGGTTCTTCTCAGTCACGGGTATTCCTGTTTTCAGCAGTATGCTCCACGAAAATTCCAGGCTCTGTGATTATGCCTCGTTCATGAAAACAGGCAACATGTATTTCTGCTTTTTTCTTTATATTTGAGTCATAACAAAGTCTTGTGACTAACACATAGAAAACAAAACAAAACAGAAATCAATCTGGCCATGGCTCGGTATTGTGAAAAGCTCAGTTTCAAAATAAAGAGCATTTTAAGCTTCTGCTGCATCTAAATACTCACAGGGCTGGCTGCTGTACTAAAACCTATGTCTGTTCCAGATTAGACGTCTTCATTTAAAAGGGTGCTTACAAAAAGCTATCTAATGTTGATAATCTTGTTTGGTAAATGTTTTGTGAAGCAGTTGTCAGGCAGCTGGAACAGAAAGCACTGGCACACCAAAGCAAAGGAAGGACCTGGTAACCATGTGAGATCAGCATCACTGCCACAGAGTGCACCCATCCACTACAGCCTGGGCTACCCTGGCATCAGCACTGGCATCTCCCTGACACAAAAAGAACAGACAGGCAAGCTCTTCATCACCAGAAAGCAGAAAAAGACAAGGTGCCCCTTTTATTGGGAGACGCTTTTCACCACATCAGCAAAGAGAGGCAACCTTCGGCTGCAGGAGGAGAAGGGAAGGAAAAAGCAAGGATGGCAGCAGGGGTCAGCAGAGCCCTTGCCTAAGCCTGGCAGCCCCCGCAGTGCAGTGTGCCATCCCCTCAGTCACAGGCAGTTCGAATGGCAGCAGGGAAAACCCACCCGTGGAAAGGTTGTAGGTCACACCACGAAATGCAAACCTGAAACACGGAATCAACCCTGGGCCCTGGCTGAGGGAACTGGTTCTGAAGGAGGTACTGAAATGCTTTTTATGGAAGTCTTGCAAAGGCTGGAATTCAGGTGACCCCACAGTAGGTTTTGCCTGCTTGTGGGCACACCCTTTTGCTCCCATGAGTGAGAATCATCACAGGGCATCTTACCCACTGTCCACCCAAGCCTTTATTCACTGACATTATGGAACAGACCAAACTTGTTTTCACTTGGAAGGACACTACTACGGTGTGACAGAACTTCTCTGAGGACCCGACAAGAGGGTCCAAAAGATGGGTCTTCTTCAGAATGGAACTCAATTTGTTTTCTTTCAAAAATGTCTGACTCGTTTACATACAGGACTTTTCAAAATGATGTATTTCTTGGATATATGACTAGGTGGAAAAGAATGAATGCCTCCCTTCTCCCAACCTCCCATGGGATGGATTAAGAAAAAAATCAGTCCTGGGAGAAGGAATGGATATGATGCTGCTTCCTCCAGCTTCCCCTGATCACCCTGTGGGGCAGGAGGCACACCCTGACATTCTGGAGGCCCCCGTTTCAGTGCACCTGTCTGGCAGAGGGGGGATGGACAGGGCAGGTTAAGAGCACTGCCATGGGAGGGAAGTTGGTGGTAACAAAAACCCAAACAAGAACTGCTCCCTGGGGTCACCACAGACAAGGTAAATGAAGGTACATGTGTGGCCTGGGCTATAGATAGGACAGGGAACGTGCCACTTCTGAAGAGGGTTTATTCCTCTTTTAATCCTTTTCTGCAACAATGGTTTAAAAGGGAAGGGTATTTTAAAAAAATTACAGTTCCCTAATTTCATCTATTATACCTGATGCATTTTTATATTTAACGTTACCTATGAAAATGAGGCTTGCTTTGTTGGTGCATATTTAAAAAGCAAAATGATAGTGATTTATTATGTTTAGTAAAAATGTAAAGTTCACATAAAGCTGCAATTATAGTATAAATAGATGAAAATAGAATTTAAAGGCCATTTCAGTGCAGAATTGATGCAACTGCCTTTCTGTTGCAGCTCAAAAATAAACTCAATATACCAACTGTGAGATTACTTTTTTTCTAATGTGGATGTTCACGTGGCTTGTAAAGGAAGTTTAAACATTTTGCATTTTCTTCTTTTTAATGTTTACAGGTATACTCTTGGTGTCAGAGCATTTTTTAAAAAATTAAAAATTCAAGGTATTTTAGCCTCTGTTAGGAGGGGAACAATGTTTTCTTTATGAAGTTAACATTAATTTGACTGTCAAGAGTAAATGCTTGAATTTTTTATCTAGGTAAATGATTTCATAGATTAAGAGTGAATAGGCTGTGTATTTTCTTTAAATACAAAACATTAATTTTCTACTAGTCCCAACAATAGCTATAACTAGAAGCTGCTTAAAAAATAAAGTGTACAGATTGGAAGAGACCTGACATTTTTTAAATATGGTATTTATCAAGATTTAAAATTTGCAGGCAAAAAAAAAATAAGATGTAATTGCACTGTCCTGGAACCATAAAGATAGTTATCATGTCCAATCGTGACAACAAATAGCAATAATAAATAAACATGAACTTTTGCCAAACAAAAAATTTAGGACTAGGAAAAATGATTCCTACTAAACAACCACTATGTTAAATTCAAAAAGAAAGGTGGCAGCATGCAAAAATCCATCTCAGCATCTTATCATTCCACTATAAAACGACATACACTATAGGCCTTCGATTTGAAATGAATTTTAATTATGTATTTACAAGTACTTTTAAATATCTGTTATTATTTCAAGCTAATAAAACAGAAAGGCTGACACTTTGTGGTATCTACGTAACCCTTCAGTGCCTGTCCTAACAAAACCCTGTCGTCCTTTGCAGTTGGCACTGGAGGCAGAAACTCTTGATGACCACGCAGGATTTTTGCACACAGCTCCCACGACCCACCTGCACTCTGCCTGCCACGGACAGGATCTAAGGCCAGGGCACAGGGTAATTTTATCCTGTTCACTGCCAAACCCCTGCCATGCCCACAAAGAGCAGGACTAGTTACCCTGATGACTTCAAAGTTCGTGACAGTTTCTGCTGCAGCCACACAAATGCACTTTATGAGCAAGCAACCAGAGCAATTTCCTCAGGCTGCTTTGCATCTTCTGCTTCCCTGTTCCTTTAATTTCGTTTTAAATGAAAAGGAAACAGAGATTTGTCCCTGCTAAAGGACAGTGGAGCACCGAGGAGTCTGATTATTTTAAGATCTAAGTGCCAGAAACGTGGGTCCTCTGCCACTCACTTATGCTACTTGCTCACCAAATATTCTAGAAATAAGCTTATTTCTCTACTGAACTTCAGCACGTGGTAGGATCTCTCAAACCTGATGGTATGCAAACACTGGGGTTAATTATCAGAGAAGTGTGAAAGAGGAGAAGGATTTTCTAAAGGTCTAGTCTCTTTCTTCAAAGCTTTAATTTTAACCATGCCAGTCTGAAGTTTACATAGAACCTAAATACATCTGGAAGACTTTATTCTGGAATAATTGGGATGTAATTTCAATCAGGGACCGAAAATTTAATAACTACTTTACAAAAGTAAAAGAAAAGCAATGAAGTCATTAGTGTTCCAGTCAGGCTTCCCAGGAAAGCATTAAGCTAAAAATCTTTTGAGAACTCCTGAAAGGAAAGAAAAGGGTGAAGGAGAAAAGATTAAGTAGCAGCTCACCCTGAGAAAGAGGAGCTGATGCATCAGTGGGCACTGGTAAAGTGTGTGCCAGTATCTCAAATTCTCTGGAAGGCGAGCAGGGCACGTGGTTACATGGCTTTGTGTTAAACTGGAAACCTCATCTTATTTTTAAATCTTCAGATTTCACAGTACTGATCTCATTAAGCCACTGTTTTCACCTTGTAATTGCAGTAAATGGAGTGATGTTGCACTCCACAGTAAAAGCTGTGGAGTGATGTTGCAAGTGAATGATGAGTATTTAATAATTGCCGTGGAACTACATTTAACTGCACGTCTAAACTGAATTGAGTGGTCAAATGCAGTGGTGACACGGCTGACTTGACAAAAACATGTCATTAGTCCTTAAAAGTAAACACTGTAAGATTAAGTAGCAACAGAGAAACTATTGCTGCTTATTTATAAAGGCAGGGAAGAAAAGCTTTCCCTGTCACCAAATGTTTTTTTTTTTTCTATCAGTTAAAAAAAAAGGAAAATCAATGAATCTGCTAGTCCTTCAGGTGAGATTTTTCTATGCAATTGCGGCCATCAAAATACAGCTGATGTGTTACTTTTATACATCAGATCACGGACATGTGCTGAGCACCAAACAAAAGTTTGCTTAGACAACAAAAAATTATGATCACCAATGTAGTTATAAATAAATGAGATACAAGAACTTCTAATATTTCATAAGAAATTTGCAACATTCTCCTATGCTTGCAATACAGCAAAATTGAGCAATTTTGGAAAAGATTAAGCAAGACAATAAACAGCTTTTCTACTTAATGACAGGTTCTGAGAAAGAAAACTATGAAAGCAAACTTGCAAATTGCTAAAAATGCCAGACAAAAATAGAAAGCAAAGTGTCAAATGATCTTTGCCATTTGCTCAGACAAAAAAAAAAGAGAACAAAAATGAAAAACTCTCTGAGCATAGATAATCTGAACCAATGTCCTACATGTGATCACAGCTTCCTTTTAATGTTGAATAAAGCATAAGAGTAGAAGATGGGGGATGTTCAAAAATACTCTCTGCTATCATAACCTTAGAGTTGATTAACTGAAAGGGGAGGATTGAAATTTCAGCTTTCCAGTAACAGTCTGATGTCACTTCAAGCAAGATTGTGCCTCTGTATTTGTCTCTGACTACCTTAATCTGTATATTTGCAGTGAACATCAGGAAGACTTTGATCAAAACACAACATGCATTTTACACAACAAGGAAGTCTACAGAGAGGCACTACATTTACAAAAGCAATTGAAGGTGGTTTCAAAGGGAGTTGACAGATTAGAGGATGATGACACTGCTGCTGCAGTCTCAATGGAAATCTGGCTTGATCTAATTAACAACTACGAAGTAGAACCACAAGAAGATAATTCAAACATGATTTAAAGAAGTTATATTACCTTTTTACTAGTGTAGCAATGGAGCCTTTCCCTACTGATCACAGAACAAGTCACAGGTTCAACACTGAAGAAGAATAAAAGGCCCGATATCCTTAATTTACCTCCAGCATTTGAAAATGAAGTCAGAAATATCTGACTACAGAAGTAGAAAACATCCACATATTCACATAAAAATAATAAAAAATTGTAAGAGTCCCACTCACAACTTGAGTGAATTGGTGAATCGAAATGGAAGATTATTTGAAGAGGTGACTGTGTTAGTGAGTGTTCTGAGGTCTGAACAGAGCAGAGGCAATGCAGCACAGCACACAGGACAACCTGCATACTTCCCTTGGCACATCTGTGTACATGCACAGAAAGCTCCCAGGTTATTCCCATCTCCTTTTCGTTCAGATTCCTCACCCTAGGAAAAAATGCACTGGGAGGAGAACTTCCCACCAAGGCTGAACTTCTCCAGGCTTGCAGTTTAAGGCAGCAGCAGTGCCAGGGGCTGATTTGTGCTGACATCTCCACAACTGTCAGCACGAGGTGACTGCTGCCTGCACACGGCCTTTAGCACAGGACTGTCTGTGAGTCTGAGCTCTGATGCACCTTTTGTACTAAAAATACTTTTACTGGCACCTGGGGACATGGTTTAGAGGTAGACTTGGCAGTGCTAGGCTAATGGTTGGATTTGATGATCTGAGAAATCTTTCCCTACCTAAATGATTCTATGATTCTGTGGGTTCTTCTGTCTTCTCTGAATGACAACTGTTGTCACTGAGAGAACGTAACTTGTGCTTATGTGCACATGTATGCTTATACACACGTGTACAATGACATATAATCATCCTGCCAGGCAATCATTCTGACATTTTCCACTGGTTGCATTTTTTGGGTGGGAACTACAGCAGTGATTTACTTCATTTACTGAAAAATGCAGCAGCCATTTGGTACCATTCTGAGGGTTGTCTGACCACCTGAAAGACAAGGAGATAGGGAATCTCCAAATAAGTGAACTGTTTTATTCTCTTTGCAGTTATCTTCCTGCCTTTTAACCTTTGCTCACAAAATGAGGGAAAAAAAAAAAAACCAACCCTTCTTATTGCAACTGGCAGTATATATTTCCTTTTAATATTATTAGATAGAAATAATACTACCTGAATAGCAAAGTGGCAACTGCAACTCAACACTTCCTTCAGGATACAGCAGTTATACAGTACATAACTCTCTCTATTAATTCAGGCATTTCTCCTCTCTGGTCCTCAACATGTTCTGTGTATTTTTACCTTTGTGTCATAATCTTGTAGGCGTCCGGCAGGAAGCATTCTGTGTTCTCCATCTGGAAGGGGTCAGCATCACAGATCTTGTCGTCTGTCCGCCCATAGTTGGCACTCTCTATCATGATGACATCGCTGCCCGGGCACCGCAGGTCGATGGAGTAACCTTCGCAGGAGAGCTCCCTCCTCACCAAACCGAACGGGAGTGCTGCCCGGCTGAAACCTAGGCAGGGGAAGAAAGGGGGAAAGGGGATTGAACCCAAAGGATAAATGGCACTGGACTCCTCCCTTTCTGTCACACCAGCACTGACTCCATCAGCGTGCTGAAGGCAGGGCACCCTTACGCGGTTTGACCTGGTACCACATCGAGTGGAGCATCTTTCATGGAACTGTCACATCCCTGCATCACTGCTGGGTCCTTAATCTGGGAAAGGAGGAAGTTCCTTGTCACTGCTTCTAATCCTGGTGCAGGCAGACAGTGGAGCCTGTCTGCATGACTACACTGCACGTTCCACTGCCCACCTCTTTTCTCTCTGCTCCTGTCTCCACTCCTTGGGCACAGTCAGACAGGCTGTGTCTGAAGGCAGCAGAGCAGGCAGGATTTGCAGAAGTGATTTTAAAAAAAGAAACAAAACAACCACAAAAAAAACTAAAGCCATAGTTCCAACTTCCAACTTCATTAGTCTTTCTTACTTTGTGTCTCACTCTCTCCAGGAAGAGTTGGTTACTCTTGCTTAGCTATTTTGTGACTTGATTCAATACACATGCTGATACTTTACCTGGTTGAACTTCAGTGCCCCCCACTGTCTTTTACATAATTAAACCACATATAGATAAGATTTTGAACAAATACAGAAATGATTAGTACCACAAATTGCAGATGTGTACTGCACAAAATCTCCCCCTCCCAAAAATGATACATCTGTTTCATGGAATTCTCATTTTTAAAATGCTTTTTCTACATAAGAGAATTTCTAAAAATAAGTAACTTCCCTAGTGAAGTAGCACAAAATACTTTAGAAACAAAACAAGGTTCAGTTATTTATCCACGTGTTTAGTCTTTTAGAGACATTTCTTTATGCAAAAAATATATTACATCAGAAGAAAAACTATCTGTATACTACAGTTTCTTGTACACAGTTACTGATGGATTATTATCAGAGTATTCCTGTTTCTTACAAATCTGTGTGCATTACTGCCTTTTGGAGGACAAGCTGGGTAACATGGTAGTGCCAAAATCCTATTTCCTTAAAACAGTAAATCCTTCCTAAATTTTTACTAGAATTATAGATATTTCCTATTTTTTAAAAATGTCTTTGTAACACAGTAGCACAAGGCCATTAATATTTCAGTGCAGGCTGTTGGAGACCAGTTGTGACAGCACAGAGGAACAGCTCCTACATATGGAAAGTTGGAGCTCCACGGTGTTTTGAAGGCAAGGAAAA
Source organism: Pipra filicauda (assembly GCF_003945595.2). NCBI lineage: Eukaryota > Metazoa > Chordata > Aves > Passeriformes > Pipridae > Pipra > Pipra filicauda. The sequence continues at coordinate 700,867 of NW_024104498.1, forward strand.
TAAACTTTTCTTAAAAAGTATGATGTGTTAGAAGAGGCAAGGAAATAAGATCTAAAAAAACCACAAGACAACTTGAGATAACCCTTTGATAGGAAATTTTCACACGAACCAGAGGCTGTCACTTTTTCTATTGAATTAATGATCTGTGGATTAAAACTCCTACCGTATGAAGATGATTATCTGTTCAGGCTGCAAAAATAAAGTTTTTTATAACTATCACGCCAGATAGAGCCAATCCCCCCATCCACCCCTCCAGTACCTGCATGTCCCTGCCTTCCCCTGGCACCAGCACCAGCCTTTGTACCCCTTGTGTATGATCTGACACGAGGGGCTGGTGTGACCCCATTTTAGGAGAACCGGTGAGTTCCAGAAGGAGCAGCTCCTGCACTGGCCCTGGATTCCCCTGGCATGGGGGAAGCAAAAGGCAAGAGCACAGTGACCAGCTCTGCCTTCACCTAATATTCTGTGGGATCATCTCCTACATGAAAGCAGCCCCGTTACCCTGCCAGCACGTTTCAGGGTTTGCTGATGGGGGAGCTGGGAAAGCACCAAGTGCCATCCCCAGCTCACTCCTGGCCACAGTTCAGCCACACATACCACGAGCAATAACACACACTATTATTAGAGGCTTGCTGAAGTGTCACGAGCTGAAAGCTGGGAAGAGCTGAAACACGAATCCGTCACATTTACACCCTCCATGTTCCTCCCATGCAGCAAATTAATACAAGGAAGGCAGAGGCTGCTCCTGGCTCAGCGAGGGGGTGAGGTGGGCACAGGGAGGGCACAGCAGAGCCCCCCCGCCACGGGCACACAGCAGCTCCTCTGATCAGTGACCACCGTGACAGCCACGGTGGGACCCAATGTAATGCCACTAGTCACTGCCATTGCTGCATCCCCCCTCCTGTCAGCTCTAGTGCTGTCCAGATAAGCTCACCCCTCCAGCTGGCAGCACTGGTGCCCACATCTCCTGCACTCACCACGTGTGGCACCACCACGGCCTGGCCGGGGAGCCCACTGCTCCCAGACTCCTTGAGTTTCCATCAGCAAGGAGGGGAGCAGCTCCTACAGCTGCCCAAAGAGGTGTCTGACCAGGGCAGGAGGGCAGGGGCAGGGTGGGCAGGGCACAGCTGCAGCACATGCCACACCGAGCTCCCTGTGACGGGCACCGACCTCACGGACCCTGCAGCACAGGCTCCACTTCTGCCAGGAAACATCCTGAATTCAAACACAAGACCTCTGCAGCTTGCTACAAAGAAATCAGCTGCCTGCAAATCTTATTTCATCATCTATGGCAACCACTATAAGGACTATGAATGCGTTTTATCCTGCAATTTTTCCCCCTGCAGGCATCCGTGAGAAGTTCTGTATTAGAACTTCTGTATTAGAACAAACATAAAAAATACTAGAGCAAGGTTAGATCACTTCACAGGCAACAGAGGACACACCTGAGATTGCAATGTAGGTGTTACATTGCAAAAGCAGAAAGCAATAAAGCAAAACAACGCAGCGTATGCTAGGTGGGAATGCTGCTCTAAGGAATCTCTATGGCGCAGAAAGAATTTTAACTAAATAAAATAAATAAATTTAAAGTCCACTGGCAGAGCTGCTGTGATCTTTATGCTGAAGCTTTATTTGTAATTTTCTCCTATCACCAAAGAAAAAATAAGTGTATCAACAAGCAAAGTGTAATTCAATCCATCTTGCAATCCTGACAATCGAAGAAAGAACTTGTGGGAGGCCCTGTGAGTGAAAAATCAATATTGCAGCTTTGTGCCGTGCAAATGTGAATACTGCCAAATAGCAGTGCTTAGGGTACAATGAACTGTTTTGCTCCATTTTCTCCTCTCTGAACAAATGATTTTGAAACGACAGCTTCTTTTGGAGCTATAAAACGTCGAGCAATAACTCCCCGCGCTTTAGGCAAGCGATTGGAATAAATACCTCTTGGCAACAGGTGCAATGACTTAGGACTGAAATTCATTTACATTCAGGAGATAATTCCCGATAAACAGATGCACTGCCACAGGATGGAAGTCTGAGCAACCGCCATGTGAATGTTTCAGCATCATTCCAGAGTTCCTCAGGCTCAAGCGTGTGGCTCTGTAATAATGGATGCTGTCACCAGTAACTCTGGATCTCCAATGCAATTCCCCGTGAGTGTTCTCAGCACTGCATTTTCTAACCAACCTGCACTCAACCTGCTCTTGCCTCACTGTACCTGGAACAAACCTATTTTGTTTGGCAGCCGAAATCAACGTTCCTCCTCTTCCTGCTAAAGGTTTCAAGGCAAGCTGTGCCCCGGCTGACAGGGCTCCTGCTGCTGCCACCCAGAGACACAACAGCTTCCCAGCTGCAAAGACCTTCCTGGGGCTTGGGCTGGGACTTCCAGCACAACCTAAACACTGACCCGAGTCTCTTACCACACGCACCATATGCTGTCTCTGATTCACTCTTTGTGTACATTAATCACTGCTGGATGTGACTGGTTTTGTGCTTTGTTTTGTTTTTTTTTTCAAAAATGGAAGAAGATTAATATCTAATGAGAAAAAGAGCATTGTTTCTGTCCTGCTGACCATTTTGATTATAGAAAAGCTTCCTGGCAAACATATGTTTCCTGCACTCCATATCTGCCTACAGATTAGTTGAGTGCAGGCTCTTTACTGAGAGGAGAAAATAAACTGCTTTTGCAAAATCGCGTTTCCGAGGAAAAAAGGTAGAGGGGATTTTTAGTGGTAATATACATTCTTTAATGCTTTATTGATCAATGTACGTAGAAAAACAAAATGAAAGGAAACATCACAAACAAATATCTTTCCTCTGATATTTTAGCATATCAAATAAAAAAATACAAGTTCTATGAAAGGACTGTAACTCAGAATCACGTTTCAGAAATATGGTAAATTCACATTTGGCTAAAAATTTTTAACTCGAGTTTGCAACGCCTTATTTACCATTCTACTGTCTTGGTTCCTCCAGAGAAACTATTTGTCTTTACAAGGATAACCTAAATTTGTCAAAGTGCAAAGAAAAGTTAATAATTCACAGCATCCTGCCCACTTGCATACCATCTTTCTGAGCTGTCAATAATAAGAGAGTGTGCTAAGTTTGGTAGATAAAAGCAAAGAGGCACCACCACATTTGAATGTTCACCCCATACAGAGGAAAAACAGTGGAATGTAAACAGGCTAACATCAGTACTCAACATCAGAAGCAAGGAACCTTTGATTAAAACTTAAAGCATAGAGAAAGTCAACATGGAAATACAACATTATTTAAAAAATGCAGATACTTGAAGAACTGAGAATCCAAAACAAATCTCTGCAGAAATAAATATATATATATATGTCTCTGTGAGCAAGGAAATACTGCTTCTTGTGTTATTTGGCTGTAACAGAAAGGTCTTTTGAAAAGAGCACATCTTTTCAAGCAGAATGTTTACAGTTGTCTCTTTCACAATCTCTTTTATTTTACCATATCATGCAACGTGATGATTTAAGTTCTACACAAGATGAAGTGATGCGTCCCGGGCAGCATTTCAATAATATATATTTAACAAATGCAAAGCCCGACGAAAACTGTGCTGAGAATTCCCTCTCTCTCCAGCGAAGTGCATGCGTGCACACACGGGAGGGTGCAGGGAGACAGCTGAACACACTCTGCCATCTGAAAATCATGCAAATGCTCAACATGGGCCCTGCAAAGCTTTTACAATTCCACAGACAAGCCTCAGCATCCTGCAGTTTCTAAAGAATCCCATGAACTTTTCTCCCCGTCTCTCAGCACTGTATGTATTTCACACAGACAAGCATGTTATTTTGTTAAACAGCTTTTAAATTATCCAATCCTGGTCAACAGATCACTACCAACTACTACAAGGACAGAGGCAATTTAAGTGACAACTGTGCTTTCTCATCCTATCTTTGAAGGAAAGAAGTCACTCTGGCAAGCATGTCTATTAAAAGATTACACTGGCACAGTAAGAGCTGCTGACACTGCCCAGAGGTCTGGAGTTCACAGCTCCTCTTTCAGGGCAGCCCCACAGCCAGCCCAGCACACAAACCCCTCTGTTCACTCGGGGTCACACTGCACAGGAAGCAATCACTGCAAAAATATTCTCTGCCATTTTATGTATGTACCCATTCTTGGCAATTAAGATGCTGGAAGGAGGGGACACCGAGAGAAAAGGGATTATTTAGCGAGGGAAATCTGTTTTCTAGTGAGAGACATCTTCCTCCTTTATTGCAAACTCATTCATAAAAATGGGATTAATGCAAAATAAGGTACATGGAAGTGTCTCATTACCTGAACTTTAACAAAGAGGCACAGAGTCCAAAGGAACAGACTTGACCATTTAAATTACATGGAGGCAAAGCAACTTCTTCACTGAATAAATGAGCTGTGAGGGGTGACTCTTAACACTGATTTCTAGAATTTTGTTTCTCAGACGTTTCATATTTTAATTACTTGACTAAAATCTGGAAGCCTACCTCTTACAGACTAGAAATACGTATTGCTATCAATAAAAGCTTTTAAAAATCTTAAGTATCTAATGAAGGCTTTTTAGAAATATTTTTTACATTTTATTTGAACATGATATAGTCTTTTAAAAAATTAAAATTTTAAAAATCTGTCAAACTTTAATGTTTTTCAAGATTCAGTGCGAGCAGCAGAATTACATCTGCAAGTAATTTTCTGTAATTGTATGCTTAATATTCAGTATGCATAAACATAAAGTACGTATGTCTGCTTAATGAAATTCAGGAGAGGAGCCAGAGTTACACCCTCTGACTCACACCAGGACGGGTCCTGCCTTCCAGGTTCACTGAAACTCATTACAATTTTCCTTCTACGTTTTCCAGCCTCCATGCAATTCTCAAAAATAACCCTACGAGGCTCTCTTCAGCAAAAAAAAAAAAAAGAGTCAGGGCTTACCTACTTTCTGCGCCCCGCTGAATGATTCAGCAAAACCTGAAGTGAGCAGCAGCACTCCCAGCACTCAGCCTTCCCATCTGACAGCATCGGTCCCTCCCTGCACGGCTGCCAAGGAGCTCAGGGGAATCCTCCCGAACAGCTCTCACCCCTCATTCAGAAGGGCAAGGATGTGTCTCTGAGGTGGCACAATTAAAGGGATTTTTTGGACTGTGTTTGTGTGTGTGTGTGTGTGTGTGCACTTAAGAGCAGGAGAGGAAAGAGGAGAGGGATGAGAGCTCCATGGACAGACCCGCAGACACAGTCCTGCAATCACCCAGAACACACAGAGCAGCCCGGGCAGCAGCCATGCACACATCCCACACAGTCCCAACCCCATCTGGAAGGAATCTCCACTAGGGGAAAAGAGACAGTTTGGTCTTCATGCCCATTTAATCCTTCACCTGCCTGCTGAGGCTGCCATTAGAGTGCTAATTAATGCTAAACTGTGAAAATGGGCTTCTGCACTTTGAATCCAGCCACACTGAAACTGGAGAGAAACCACTAATTCCTTTAATGAAAGTCACCAAACCAGAGCCTGGTTCCTGGCAGCATTTTAGCAGAGCCTACATATGGCAGATGGAAATCACGTGATCTAAACATGAAAGTCTAAATATCTAATATAAAAATACGTGTTCTTCAGTTCTCACTTAGAACCACATTTTATTCTCATCTGCATGCACCTTTCCCATCCCTTTCAGTGGGAGCTGTATGCATGAGAGCAAGACTTTGCCCTCTTGATCTAAAATTATCCCAGTTTAAAACAGCATTCATCTGTCAATGATATTTCTTTTCTTTTGCCAGCCAGATGTCTGGTTCTCAGGCTGCAAGAATCTCCTTCCTTTTTTCCTTCACATCACACACTTGATCCTCTGCCAGCCCACAGAAAGCACTCTACCCTTTTCTTTCTCGCCATTAAATACATTGCATCTTCAACGTTTCTCAAGGCAAGTAAGTCCCCTGGTCTTTGCACACCCCCCTCCTGGAGGTTATCTCCAGTTTACCCACTGTGAACTCTGAGCACACCACCTGTCAGGAAGGAGAAGCTTCTGAATCAGAAACAACCTCCGAGAGAGGGAGGTAAGACACACAAAGGCTGATGTGTCAGAAATGTTGTGTCAACAGGATTTCCCATTGAATTACTTCCTCGGCACAGGATACCGGGAGCAGAATAAAAATAAATATTCTTTTATTTTCTACAAAAATGTATTTTGACAACAATTTTTATTTCCAGTTATCTCAATCATGGATTGGAAACCATGTGTTGAGGAGGGGCAGAGGAAGAGGAAGAAAGAGGAACTTCCATCAGCAGTACTCAGAGTGACCAACCGACAAAAGAAATATGCTTTTATTCCCATCACTAAGAATCCCAAAGCCTTGTCACCTCAGAGGTTGATAGAAGCCATGAAGAGTTGTATAATTTCCCTGGGAATATGTGCATTGGTGGAAGTCAAATCATGCCAGCAGGTGACATGCTGGGTGCCAGTAAAGACCCCTGGTGTCCTGTGCACATTGCCTTCTTAAATTGGCTATAGCCTACCCTATGTAAGGAAGGAAAACATTTCATCTGACTAAAATACCCGATAATTCTGGCTCATTTTAAAGAAAATGCTATTATCCGAGTGCCAGAGTTTAAAATACCAGATACAGCCCTAGTGCTAAAAAATTACCACAGATTTAATTATTGTACAATTGCTATCATATGGCAATATTTGAGACCACAGCTGTAAAATTGCAAAGGGGGCACTTTCTTGTTTACAAACAGAATTATATATTCATTACAAATGGAATCAAGAAACAATATAAGAGTTCATATACTCTCTTTTGTTTCAATAAAATGATGGGTGGAGTCAATTGTCACAGTATAACTTACAGTGGAAAAATGATGCGGTTAATTTTAATGAGGGCAAGCTGCTTAAGGAGTGCTTATGAGTATGCAAATAGCACAGCAACCCCCTCTCATTCAGCATTCTCATTCAGCTTCTGAAACGTTGCAGAGGACTCAGGAGCAGCAAGAAGAACCAGTGGAAACATAAAGGCTCGAGATCCTGCAGCTGAAACTGCTGAACCAAAATCCACAGTCATGCCTTCTGAAAACAAGGAGAGCCAGGTGATGAATGGACTTCAAGGTAAATGTGCCATCACTTTAACTGTTCCCATAAAGAGATATGAGACAAGAGGAGCAAGCAATCTTGGAAAATACCTGCCAGAGTGAAAGGTTTTCTTCCTGACCTTACCTTCTGTGAAATATTTGTGGATTTCTGAAAGACTATTATAGAGAGGAGAGGGATACACGACACATAGTTTTTACAACATACTTAAGGTTCTGGCACATTCTGTGAACCACGGAATAATCCTACATAGATACTTGAGAGCATCCTCTGAAAAATAAATTGCATGAAGAAAGGAAAATTATTTCACTTTTATAAATAACTGAGGAAGATACACAGTTCTAACACGCTCCCTGGGCAGTAGGGAGTAAGAATGGCAACACAGGTCCCATTTCCAGAGTAAATAAGAGAAGCATGCACCTTTTCTACCCTGTCAAACTGCTGCTCATCACCTATAAAGGAACTGTGTATCATTGCAAAATGAAAGACAAGGGAGATGAAGGACAGGATCGTTAAATTCCACCTGGACTCAAATTCAGGGCTTCTGTGTTTGAATTCTGATCTTCAGTCCTGGAACTTGTCTGTCTCCCTCACCAACTGTCACAACGTGTATGGCAAGAAGGCTCTCAGCTTCTGAGAACCAGCTAATGAATGCTCAAACGAAATAAATGAAAAATCAGGATCCCTGAAATCTCTGAGTACTAAGAGAGAAAGGAAACAATTTTCCATAATTATGTGATAAAAGTTCCGTATTTAATACTATTTACATTAGGAAGTAACAAAAGGGATGAATAGACACTAACACAACACAGAAAGGAAAACTTTTCATTTGCTGATTACTTCAATTTAGAAGCACACATCTAACAGCTCAAAGACTGTGCTTCCAAAGCTGTTCATTGATCTTAATACAACCCATAATAAAGAAAAGCAGGAAAACCACGGGGAAAAAAAATCACTGTTAGGTGCTCAAGTATAAACTCAATAACCAGCAAGACAGAAGTGCTGCACTGTTACTACAGGTGTGGAAGGCAATTTCCTCAGTAATTAATGTCTTTTGCATGGTGCCTCAGTGTCCCAGGTCACAGCTTTCTCTTAAAGAAATCTTTCCCTACGCATCCAAGGCAGGTATTCCAGGAGGAGACAGCTGTGCAGTGAAGATCTCACTGCTCTACTCTTTTCCACACCAACTAAAACAACTCTTTGCCACTGAGAGCCCCGTGTTGTGCTGATCCACCCTTCAGGGGCACAGGCAGATGGGTGGGATCTGCCCATGTCCCCCCGGGTCCCTCCCCTGCCCATCCCTCGCTGTGCTCCCGCAGCCTCAGCCTTCCCAAGCAAGGAGATTTCCAGAGCGAGCTGGGAGCGGGATCAAAGCAGCCATTACGGAGCCTAATTGAGGAGGGAGTTGTTAATCTGCTGGGGATGCCAAGGAGGGAAGGAGAAGGTTAGGGGTGTCCAAAGAAGGCAGGAATGAGCAGGTGTTAGGGTAACTATTTAAATTAGGCATCCTGACACAATCATTTATAACACAGGCTTTGGACTCCCTGGAAGGCACTAAAGCTGGATATTCCATCTATTCTACTCAGTAAGCAAACTGCATTTCTTTTTGGTCCAAACAACGACTGTGTGAGTCTGCAGCAGCACAAAGCAAACTGCATTTAACGAAATTGTTCTCTGCAACTTATACAATACCAGCTACCACTGCAGGGCCATCTCTGCCACTGCTGACTTTGAACTCCAGATCCTTGCTCTGATTCAGCAAGGTATGGCCCACATTATCCTTAAATATACAATAAAGGCAGTGTTTGAGCTCCAAAACCAAAAAGAACCCTATTTTCCACAATGGTTTTCACATACATAAGCCTCTAGGAGCTTACAAGGGTACTGCATGACTCAAATGCAAAATACAGAAACAGTATTATCTCCCACTGAATTGCTGTCATCTCTGAAGGATGTGTTGAGATCCAACATTATACAACTGTTCACAGCAGCAATTTTGTAATATTTTATCTACTTGAAAATAATAGGGAATTTTAGGTAAGCAGAATCTTAATTACCTCAATTAAGTTCTCATCCTGCATCGCTAATATCGTTGGGAGCTTTGTCATTAACCTCGATGAGTGCAGGACAGATTTTTTTAGAATTTAACCTGGACACTCAATATTCTTGTTCTAATGAAAAAGGCATTAATGAGCTTCATTAGGCTACTCCATTTTAAAGAAGTGTCTCCAGCAGCCAGCTTCCCTCAGCAGCCTGATGGGGCACTGGGGCACGAGGGAGCCAGGACTCACAGGAGTGTTTAGGTCACTGTCTTTTCATTGACTCAATGAGCTCCACGTTCAGCCCCACCATGGGAAGAGCAACACCTTTTGACTCATTTCAGGAACTCCCTGAGGTGGAGATGACAAAATGTGTATACACTTTTGAAATTAAAACCGAGGTGGCGCAGCTGAGAGACTATATATGTAGTGAAATAAACACAATTAAGAAAAGAAATCCTCCCTGTAATTAAAAAATGACACAAATTTTCTATAGAGTCTGCACGGGAGATCCTCAACCCATTTCAAACACTACCTTTTTTTCCAGTCATCTACTGAGACACATTATGGGAAAACTAGTGATCTTCTATGACCTTCATTTTATTTTATTAAATGCAGCAGACTCCTCATGCTGAATACGAAATAAAAAAATATGCAACCCAGGAAAGTACTTTAAGAAAAAATGCCCTTTGGAGGACCCAATTTCAGTCTTGATATATAATGATTCAAATTTGCCAGTGACATTTGAATAAAAATCTCTATTATACTGTTGTGTTCAAAATTCTATTCCGAATTACTGAATTTAGACCAGGTGCTGTAGATCACAACTCAGTCAATGCTTTATAAACAAGGGAAATACATATTTGAAATACAAGTGATGTTAGAACAGACTAGTTGTACTCCCCATCCTTAGCCACATTTTAGGATAGGTTTTCTGTTTCACACAGCTATCCCACTGGCAGTAGTAAAAGCCCAAAGATCAAAATACGCTCTTTGTTTACACAACAGTGGCTGATGTATTTTGCTAATAAAGCCTTCAAGCAGAAAATAATGTGAATTGCCCAAGCAAGGGAAACTGGCACTTGCAGATACCACTTTATCTTTCCCAGGGCTCTAAGGACAATTGAAAAGTATCACTTGTTGCAGTCCCTTGCCTCTGAAAAACCTGGGGAGAGGGGGGAGAGGGTCAGGAGGTCTGTTTATCCCTGCTAGTAAGTGCAGATTAACGAGTCACTACCCGACATAATATCCATTGGACTGCAGTTCTGAGCAACCTGCCTAAAATTCCAAACACCAACGTGGGATAGGTGCACCCGGTCACAGCAATATTGGGGGGGCATTCAAATTTGGCAGAGAGGGGACTTATGGAAATCCCTCTCCCTAATTAAATCAGAGAATGAGAGTTTGAAGTGGTAAATAATAAATCACAAAGAATCCTCAATCTGGTTGTCAAGGAAACCAGTATGCCTCTGCCATAATTGCTGTGAGCCCAATCTTGCCCTTTTTGACACAGAGCCTTATCAAGCATTCTGGTCAGAGACTGAGAAAGTGGCTTTTCTGTTCCTCTCAGGGAGGGAGCTCAGGCTTGGCAGACTGGGACCGACCAGGAGCTCCAGCACACACCGGCAGCTCCCTGTTGGAATGGGACTGCCTGGAATGGGACTGCCTGGGATGGGACTGCCGGCCTCACCCTGCCCCTGCAGTGTCACTGACAGCAGCTGTGCTCACTGGAAAGGCATTCCTGATTTCCTGGTGCTAACACCCTGAGCCTGGTGGCCTCTGCCGCTCGCAGGTCCCAGGTATTCCCAGTTCCCCTGTGCTCCCTCTCCCCTGAGCACGTCCTCCTGGGAGCAGGAATTCCTTTCACTCGTGGACATGTAAGCTGCTTATGAAAGACACGAGCAGGGAAAGGGAAGTGCCCAACAAAACAGATTAAAAATTGACTCCACGCCAAGTCATTCAGAGAGCTCAATGCATCATTGTCTTTTTCCTCTGCGATGATAATTACCTTCTATAAACATATCCAAACTTGTTTTTTCCTTCTGTTTCTGGTGTAATCACACATCGCCGCTGGACACACACCAAACTCTGAGCATAAGCAATTCTCAGGGCTTCAACACCAGGAAGGCCAAAAAGGGAGAAAAGCTATATTGGTGTCTCTATCTCATCCTTCAAGAAATCCTGAAGCAGGTTTTAGAGGAAGTATCTTCAAAGTAAGGAAATAGGAGGAACAACAGGCAAGTACATCATGTTCCCGGCTGGCTTTAAGCAAAAGAAAACCCAGAGACACAGGGAAGAATTGTGAGAAGGAAAAAACCCATAAAAACTCCCTTTAGGAAGTACAGAGAGAAAAAGACTACCGGAAAGATTTCTCAAAGAAGATTCTTGTTTGAAACTGCTGCAACTACTGACTTGCTGTTTTACCAATGGACAGATCTTCTTTTCTTTCCTAATCTAATCCAAGCAGCAACCACCAAACCCATCTTCTTTAACATATTTTTATATATTTAATGTTAGCAAAACATGTAAAGAGTAACAAGACTGTTACACCCTCGTGATTTTAATTTTTTGCTGCACAATATTCCAATGATCTCTGTTTCATTCAGTACTTAGAGAATGCAAAGAATTCAGCTCAGGATCCAAGTTGCAATGGGACACTCTGGAGGCCCATTACATTATTCCCAAACTTTATCACGACACCACATTTGGGTAAATGTAATTTACGGATTTATTTTTACCCATTACTCAAAGGGGTACAGCACGCTAACAGCACTTTCTTCTGTCTGTTCAGCTGCTACTCAGAGAAGGCTATTCAGTTTTATTGACTCTAGCAATTGTCATCTTTTTTTTTTTTTTCAGTTCTGAGATAAACCAAATATCTCAAGAAAACATATGGTGAGACACAGTTTTCCTGCTGTAATATTTAACTATTCTAACATAAACTGAGGACACTGGTAAAATCCTTTGTTCAACAGATCTGCAGACATGCAAGGTATAAAAAGCAACAAATGCTTGTTCCAGAGCAGGCTCAACCAAAGCAAAATAAACCCTCCTCCAAACCCAACCCAAATCCCTTCCATATTCCTCTTCCAAGGAAGTACAATGCAGGTGTTTGGTAGCCAAGAGAGCTTGGGCAAATTCAACTTTGATCTCTGTTCCAAAGCAACTCACAGGAGAAGAGCATCATGAGATAATTCAGGCTGAAATGGATCCAGGCCTCTTCCTATATGCTCAAAATAATCTTTAATCCAAATACTTCTTACAGCTATAAAACTTAAGTCACATATAGGAAGAATTATTCCTAAATAATTTAAAAACAGAAGCACCTGTAGTTGTCATCCCAGTTAAAAAGGTACAATTATTGATTAATTACAACCAATTACAATAATGCACATTACTATCACTGTACATGCCTCTAAAACTCAATCACTTTACCAAAAATAAATAAATAAATAAATAAATAAAGGTCTGCATCTGAAAAGATAACACAAAAGCAAATGATTGTGCCATTTGTCTATAAACACATTCATTTGCAGAATACACATGTACATCCATCAGAAGCAAAAAGGCCTTTAGCTGATTTACAGATAATTTACTATGGCACACTCTTACCACTATTTTATTCTTATTTGAAAAATTAGTCTGGATTCCTGAGCACAGTGACAGAAACCAGTTTATTTTTATGTCTCTTGCTAAATTTCAGTGATCTTGAACCTTTAGGGCTAAACATCTCTGTGACAATCTGTTTTTGTCATCCAAGACTTTCACATTCTTCAGGATTTAAAGAACAGTGTCACTGGCTTTCCCAGCGACACAACACGCTGGAGAAGGAGTTCAATATCACCCAGAACCTGCTCCATCATAATCCACTGTGAAAAAAACACCTCAGTCTCTTCTGTTGGTAGGAAGCCATAACAACCCGGTATTTCTCCCCTGAACGATTTTCCAGGTGGTCAATTTGATTTGTCAATTCTTTAGGATTTTATGTCCTCTGAGCAGTATCCATCCATCATCTTTTGTCTTCACCTTTTTGCTTCGACTCCTGCAATTCTGAACAAAAGCCCTCAGACCTCTTATTCCCTACCACACTAAACTCTGGACTTCAATAAACTTTGCTGTCACGTGGGGAGTTTTTGCAGCGTTATCGACTCTTCCTGTGAAACCAACTGGTGTGAAGTGAGACAGGGGCGGTTTGTGCCGTGCCCGTGGGAGCCAAGGGGATGCTCCTCCTGTGCTGCTGCAAACTTCAGCTCCCCTGTGCTCCAGCCTGGTCAGCAGCTGTGCTGCAGGGCACCCAGAGCCTGCTTTTTAAGCTGGCTGTGGTACCACTGAGCTGTAGATGGGCAGATTCCTACAGTTCTGAGCTCAAACGCAATTTTAATCCATCCCTGTGCAGTATCATGCAGAAATATCCACAACCCTCTCCTGCTGTAGTTATGACAAATGGTTATTAATTTTAATTGGCCTAAGCTTGCTTTTAGGGAAATTACATCTTCAGGCTTCATCACCTATCTGAATAGCCTCTTTCTGCTGTTACCACTGATATTGCTCTGCTAAGAAATAGAGGCAATGTGTTCTGTATTTCCTCACAGATTACCAACTATATTAAGCAAAGAGGACTGGAAGCAAAACAGAAATAAAAAATTAAAGGCGCTCTGAAACAAACTGGCTGTGATGCTCATTTATAGGCAGCTTATCAGAGGTCTCTTTCTGGGACAGCAGGACAAGACTGAAACTCCAAAACAGCAAACCACAGAATTTCCCTTTGTGAAAACTACCCAGACTTTATGTTGAGGAACAAGCTCTGGATGCAGAACAATGTTCCTGTGGCTCTTTTCTTTCTTTCCCTGCTTTCCTTCCAGGACCCTGACGGGATTAGATGTAGTTCACAATCCCCAGTTCAAAACAAAAATGAAAGTTGTATTGGTTATCAGATTCAACACAAAAACATCCTAGTTGCACAGGACTGATAATTTTAAAGGTTACCTCTGCTAATGATTTTGAAAGACAAAGCATTTCTCATTGTCATGACAATTTTACAGACTTATAAATCAGGAACGCTTCCATTTTTAAAGTTCGGTTTTAATCATTTCCTCTTGGTCTTGGATCCTCGTTGTGGAACAGCACAGGTGAGGCACCCCAGCACACAGAGCAGGGTTATCTCACCTTGGTGGCTGGGGAGAAGGGCTTTCCCATCATCTTTCTTCCCCTGCATAGCAATAACCCAGCAAGTGGAACAGACAAAGGAGCTAAATTTGTTCAAGCCTTGCTCCGTGGGGCTGCTGGAACTGGGACACTGCAGAATATCCCAGTGGAGCCAGTTTTACCACGAGAAAACAAATTTGGCACTAATATGAAAAACCTGACAGTTTGGAGTCTAAAACTTAAATGAGTTCTGAAGGTCTGTGCTTTATGAAAAGTAACCACTGAGACACCAGCAGAATAACTCAATGAACTGGAATCTCTGGCTTCCTTTGTTTTTTTTTCTGAAAATATCCCATCTTCTCTTAGGCTTGCCAAGAGTTTGAACAAGTAGCCTTAGAAAGGACTAATTTAGTAAACAAACAAAAAAAATTTAACTTGTGAATTATAAGTAGTTTAAATAGAATCTGCTGTTACCACAATTCATATTAACATGGTAAGCTCTTACAGAATGCCTTTGCAAGGAAAGAAATATATTCCTTGTGTGTTCAAGTATAGAGCCATAAACCATATGAGACCCTATTTATTTCAAATTTCCCATGATGCCATTTACTCCAGCTTTTAACCTTTTATGTGACATTGAGCTATTTTACAATCATAAAATAGTAGAAAAAACGACCTGTTAATTTGAAAGGGACACATTACAACATCTCTCCCCGGCACTATAATATTTTAATTTCTTTTTTTCAAGGCAAACCAGTTGGAAAGTGACCATCTGCTAGTCTCTTAGCACTATTCAAGCAAAGCAATGCACAAAATGTCCTCCTTCTCCAGCAAGAGTAGGACCACTAACTGAAAGGAATTTAGGATATTGTCGTGTGAGTTTAACAGATTGATTCACCACAAAATAAACCCTCTATTTCTTTAATTACTGTTAAATATACTGACTATAAGGTCATGATATAAAACTGCTGCACACTGTGTGACCTCTAGAGCAGTACAAGAAATCTGAACCTTCCCAAGAAATAAAACAGCATTATCAAATTCCCTATGCAAATGGTGTTGTTCTATTTTGAGTGCTAAGCTAAATGCAAGCACACTTTTACAAGTACAGTTCTACTTCTCACTTCAAAATACACAATGTGCTTTTGGACACTGGGTAAGTTTTCAGTATCACTTAAGGTTTTGAATATTTCAAAACAGTTGATAACGGCAGTGAAAGAGGAAACTCAACAAGCTCTCCAGGCTGATAAATATAGAACTTTTTGGATGAGTAGAGCTCAATGGAGCCGTAATCTTGGCTGGCACCTGTACATGATACTATAACACATACAGCTAGAACTGCAAGTTTGTGAGAATAAATTAAATTTAATTCACATTCGTGTTAGCACTTTAAAAGATGTTGTCAGTACAACTTTGTATGCATGCAAGCCACTGCACTTTTGAAAGTTTTACCCTGAATGTTTAGAATTCAAGCACACTGAATCCAAAGGTCAGGAGGAGATACACTGGCTGTATCTGAATTGGCCTTTATCAACATTATTCATATCTGCACCTTCTCAACATGCCTAACTAAACTGCAAATTAGGCTGAAAATGAAGTAACTGACTTCAAATTGTTAAATTCTTAAAGAGTTTTTAGTATCTGAATTGTGAAATATAGCAGATGTCAAACGCCCTTACCAAAATGTACTCCACAATTGCCTTAAATCTGCAGTATATTTTACTTTAAAAGCATTTTTCTCTTATTCCTCTTCCTAGTCTCTCTCTCCCCATCAAAAAAACAATCAAGCAATTCAGGAATTTACACCAGTAGCAAAATACTTGCTAAATATAAAAGGTAGTTTCTCGCTGTTTTATGGAATAAATAGATCTTTTTGATCAGCAATTAATGACACAGCAGTCCTATCCATTTGCCCAATAAATGTGTAAGCCTTACCACTTCCCTTGTTTTTATTTATAAATTTCATAATGGCAGCAAGGCACTTTAAAGTGTGTATTTCTCGGGGAATACTGCACTTTGGGGACTGGTAAAGCCACTTTGCCTTCAGCCTTTATCGCCCTACGTGAGGCACAATAAAGGCTGAGAAATGTGCTGCCTATTGTGGGCCCGCTTATAAAGTTCACGTCCAGCAATCCTCCTGTCCTTTCTGTTCGAATTCCCTTCCTTCAGCCTTTCTCAGACACGCTCCTAGCAAGTCCCACTGATTCATCACAATTTTGGGTGACAGACGGGGTTGGGCAGCACAGGTTCAGGTTATGCAACGGGCTCATTCACAGGGCTAAAACCTCACCCACTGAGCACTGCATTCAGCCCTGGCTGGGCAGAACTGCTCACTCACATGCTGGATCCTGGCCCCTTTTTGCCAAAACAATTCCACCATTCCACAAGAAATCTCCTGTGCTCTTCAGTGGTGCTGGGTAACTCCACACGACCAGGCTTCGACCGAGTCAGACAGACCTCGCTCGCGGTGCTCCTCGGGATTCAGGGCACACTTTAAACGGGGAAATTCAAGGAAGGTCGCACCTCATTTGTATAATTTCTTTACCACAGAGCCAGACAATTTGGGGATATTTTGCAAGGTACAGAGACAAGTTCCAGTCAAGCAGTAAACTACAAAAGCTATTCAGGAGAGAGAGTGATCCTCTAAACCTGCCAGGAGGCCACGCAGATGTTCAAAAGCCACATTAGCTACAATTGCTTTAATTCTTGGATTGGCTGAATCAGACAAGAGGAGGAGGCCAGACAAGACTGCAAACTTATCTTCCTGTGAAGATACAATTGTTAATTCCCTAAGTGGCTCTAATTCTCACCAAAAAAGCCAAGCATGCACATAAATATGTATCTATTTGCTGTTATGCTAATTTTGTTAAAAACCATCAATAGTTGATCAGCTGAATAATGTGTGCAATTTTGGAAGGCTTTGAAAACATAGATGTCTGACTTGACCTTATGACTATTTTCTCCTTCAGGCGAACCAATATTATAACCAGAACAACACAAGAGGATGAACATTGTTGGGGAGCTGCTCACTGTGCCTGTCATACCCCGTTAATGCAACTTTGATTTGCCTTTGTTCTGACAGTAGCAAACAGCTGCTTGTAAATGAGCCACAGTCCCTGGGCTGCCTCCCATTATTCCACACTTTTGTTTGACAAGGTCACTTGCTGTGGGGATTTTGGGGAGAAAGAGTGTGCAGCCTATAGAATTAGAGTTAAACCACAGGCAACCCAGCTTGAATGCTCTTATTATATTTTTTTTTCATAGCACCAGCAAAGCAAGAATAACAAAGAGAAAATCTTTTACTCTGTGAGCAAGTCAAACTTTTCTTTTTCCCAGTGTTCATTTCATAATCCTAAAACTATCTTATAAAAAGCAAGTCATGTTTCCATAAATCCCCTTTCATTCAAATCTTAACAGGATTTATATGAAAGATGTATTTAATTACAAAACAGGATTAACAAAAACAGATTAATATTGTTTTGTTCATCCGCTGCTGCAATTCATCAGGAGACAACACCGAGCTATAGCTACCAGCAACTCCAACAAACACTGCAAGAACATGAAGAAACAATCTGATTTATGCCGGTTTCCACAGGAAATCGATTTATTTTTGATAGGAACCGAGGCACGTTAGTTTCCCAGAAAGAAAAGCATCTCATAAGCAAATTACTGCCATGATAGCTTCCCATTTAAGGACAGCAGACATTTCTTTTGACTGGGAGGTTTCATAGTGTTGAATTAAACTGTAAGATCAGTTTATGAAGACATTAGGATAGTATCTGGTGCTATCAAATCATCCCTAAACTGTCACTTTCCAATCTGACCTATGATCTTAAAGTCAGTGAAAGCTGTCATTTGGGATAGCCTGCTTCTTTGTGACAGCTGTTGCTTTTGAAGTCAGGCACAAACAAGGACTAGGTAGGAAATATTCAAAGGGCTGGCTGATGCCATGGGAGGAGACAGCCAGTGGCAGTCTGCAAACACGGATGAATCACAGGGCAGTGCTTTCAGAACTTACAAGTGGAGAAAGAAGAGGTGCTGACTTTAAAAGCGTCTTTCAGACTCTTCAAGGAGGGTTACTGAGAACAATGAATGGAAATCAGTCCAAAAGCCTCCCCCAGCAGCCAACTGAGCTATTCCGAAGGGACAGTCCCAATTGTTCAGATTTTTATCTCATCGGCCCAAAAAGTGACCGAGCTCTTCCTGCTCTGAGTCGTTTGCTTCCTAGTTTTTTGTTAGGCCTCTGGAAGAAATGTCTTCATCACAAAGGCCCCCGCATCCGCATTAAAATAAAAACTTACAGACCTCTCTGTAACCTCTTTGGAGTCTGCCGGTGTTCTCAACAGAAAAGCACAGGAGACCATTCAACGAGTTTACACATGGACTCACTGAAAACTCTGACTGAGCTTGGAAGATTAGATTGATGACAATAGGATTGGGACAGGCAGCCTTCTACTCTCTCCCCTCTTTCGGCTAATTCAGTCTCAGTCTCACTCTCCACCACAAATCCATCAACGTGCAGGTTAAGAGAAGTCTTCCCAAGTTTCAGCTGGAAGTGGTTTCCCTTGTCAAATGCAGGTTGCAAAATACATAGTCAGTGGCATACCTGAAACATTTTAACTGAATTACACTTGAATTATCCACTGCTAACAAGCAGTCATCAACAACAACAAAGTCTAATGATAATTCATGATGACAACGCTCACTTTCCAATAAAGCCCGCTGAATGCACTCCTGTAGTTGGCTGCCAGAGTGCAGGACGGGAGGTTGTGAGTCTCATTTGTATTCAAAGGCAGGCAAATCGCTAAAACTCATTTACATCCTTCCATCTTTCTTAGTGCATGTCAACAGCAGGTGGTCTATCGATACTACCTTTGAAATAAGTAGGTGGTTTAAATTGCCTTCAAATTTCAGTAAAAACCCTGAATTATAGAATAGACCTCGAGTCTTAACTTTCCTGTTTTCTTTGTGTGGGCTGTAATAGAACATGAATAAGTACAGCATGCACTTTGCTCGCACTTTAATCTACATTAAAAAATAAGTTTTACACATAAATCTCGGCACCTTAATCTTGAGTGTGAGCAGACAGCTGCAGACACAACCATCTCTGAGCTCAGCAGAGCAACTTACAGACGTGTATTTGCAAAGGTCTGAGTAAAACCCGCAACAGATTATAAGAGACTCCTCTGGATGATTTTTTCTTTTTTTAAAGCACACGTTTTTAGGATAAACAGATGAAGACTGACTCCTGAATCCTTCGATGCATGTGTTTAAGTTTCCCTGCTGCTAGCCCACTGGGAACTACTCCTCTGAATAGATTACGTTCACTACACACTTCTAGGGACATATGTCTTCTCTTTTTCTTTGTGGCATTGTGACTATTTCTAACAGTCAGTTTAAAAACACAAATGTCTGTTGTCAATCAGGACCATTTTCTGATGAAGTGAGAAGAAACACTGCCTGAGACAGGAATCAAGGCCATCTTCATGCCCAAAAGAGTACCCAGCCAGCAGTAAGCAACATCACAAATGTGTTACACAAAACCAGAATAGATTAAAGTAACTAAACCCAGCATTTGGTTGCTTTTCCTCTGTGATGTTTGCTTTCACATTTTGACAACTCCCTCAGAATTTGTGTGAAATTCAGTGTCCGCCGAAATTAATACTTTGATGTCTGGCTTCAAACTCCCATAAAGAACAGTCCCTTTTGAAACACAGAGGTCAGTAATAACTCCACAGGCTCTGCACATTATGCTAAATTAGCTCCCGTATTTTGGTCAGCAGGTGGAGAAAGCACAGCACAGCGTCCCAGTATCCCTGAAAGCCAAAGCTGGGGTCAGTCCCCACAAACCCACTGCAGCCTCAGAGGTTTATTTGCTACCCTGCCTGGCCTCAGTCGAGCGTCAGTAAAATCTGACACGCAGGATTCGCACTTAAAGATTTGAGCAAGGTTTTGTTGCTAATAAATACACGTATTTGCTTATACAACCGGGATTTTTCTATGTGAAAAGTGGTCGGGATGCTGAAGGTGTCCCCTGAGCTGCTGAGCAAAAGGAAGCCTGTACTTCACAATGAGTTAAAGATTGTTTAAAGACCAGGGCAGTCATTAAGCTGTATTTACTGTCTAGACAGGAATAGCTCCACCTAACCATTCCCAAAGGTTGTTAGCATTTCTAAAAATTAAGCGGCAGCAGGAAAAGGTTAAGATCAACTTACTAATTAAGTTACACTCACAGAAATCTGGAGAGGGGAAGCGAATGTAAATATGAATAGCATCCCCCAGTCTGACTCCCAATCCTTAAATACAGGTCTTCCTCCACCAAGGAAAACCTTAGCACTGAGCATCTGTGTGCAAGCTCGATGCCCAGACGTGGGGCTGCACAAGAACCCCATTATCTCGAGACAGGTAAAATAAACCTCTTGGAGTTTCTCTAAGGTACTGGTAGACAAGGCAGTGTTTTCCTTTTATTTCCATCCTGTAAATCTGTGCTCTACTGGTAAGTCCATTAGCTGGTCTTTTTTAGCTTCTGGTGTTAAAAGGTGAATTCAAGATAAGCGCCAAACAATGAGGCATGTTCCAAGCCCAGGTTATGATGTTAATTGCACGATAAAAGCAGATATTTAGGTCACTTCCACGGTATTTAGCACATTCCCAAGGGCACTTGACAGGAAAACAGAACTCCTCCACCGAGCTCCACTGGCAGCAACCGAGATAAAGGAGATCCCTCCCGGTGACAAGCACTGCTCAGGAATTCCTTGGCGAGTGGTGAGCCGGGATTGTCTGAGACATCCCTCAGACTCCCAGGAGGGACAGAAGCTCTTCTGCTCTCCAGGTTCCTGTAGGTGGAAACCCTGAGTAAAGCCCAGAGAGCTCTGGGGTTTCCGTGCCCCACCGCTCTCCCTCGTTCGAGATGGAGCATCCTTTGTGCTTGTGCACACACTGGGGATGGGAAGAGTCTGTTGATGCAATAAAAACAACTGGACCCCAATCCAAGGAGTAACTGCACGAGCAAAGAACGGGTGGCACACAGAGCCACTGCCATCCACACCTCCGGAAACGGACAGGATGAATGGGAATCAAACTGTCTAGAATCGCTTAAATTGATGTTTAAAAATCACAGTTCGATTATTTAAATCGTCAGAAGGAAACCTATACTTAGAGAAGCGATTTATCCTTATTTATATCTGCAGGGTTTGTTTTATTAAAGAAAGGATAATTCAGTGATTGCTAAGAAAACATATTGATAAACACAGATTTTAAACTGAATTTACACTTCCCTTTTTCAATTTTTAGATCTATCTACCTCAATTTCAGTGGACATATTTACATTCTTCCTCTTTTCTTATACTGAAATGGGTAAATAAGTGCTAATTTTTTTTAAATCAAATTACTATCAAATCTTACTCTTATTTGTGTTGGACCTTTTGGAGGGGAAAAACAGACTGGAATTCAACTAAAAACACACCTCTTCAAATCTTGTGGATTATTGCCATGTAAATTAAGCTATCCAACTTGTTTACATTACAAATGTACATATGTAAAAAGCACATTTTCTGGAATGAAAAGCTGAATTGTTCGGATTTGGTGATCAGGTCACACAAAATTTTAAAACTAGTCTAGTCCCATCCTCTTACCAAAAAAAAAAAATTTTTTTCTGCTTTCACTGCTCCTAGGTAACTTTTAACAAAGTTGTCACAGAAGTGGAATGAGCAGAATAAATGTAAATTAAAAACAAATCCCAAAGTATTTCCACACCTGCAGAGGACAGCACTCACGCCTAAAGCTAATTTAGCAACTCCCAGCCTTTTGTTCCACACTGAATCGATGCTTTCACCGCTCCTCTTTCTTAGAGGAAGCAAACCGGTAGGGCTGGAATATTGCTCATTAAATGCAACCCGAGCAGTGCCTGCGAGGGAAGCCCAGCACCTGCAGGCGCCCAGGGCTGTGCCCGCCCACCCTGCCCCTGCCCGGGCTCTGCCAGATGAAGGAAAAAGGTTATAACTCCTGACATCACCACTGCCAAGCAGACACTAATGGCTCTTTCTGATTTTTTTTTTCCCTTTCTCCTGCTTCCCCGTGGGCAGAAGTTGATAATAAACTCTGTATATGGCACCGGCACTCTTACTGGGGAGAAATAATAAACTCTGCAATTCCACCCCTTCCCTGCCCATCTCTCTGGGAGGGTGGAATAATGGCAATGCCTACATTTTCTTCTCCACCTCCCTCAGACAAAAGGTTAATAAACCAGTCAGCCTTTGCTTTTCCTGGAAATGGTACATGTGGATTAATTAGCATTTCCCAGGTAACACAAAAACACCACTGTGAGCGCCCAGTACCAGGTTGTTCCAGAAAACTATTATAAAATTGTAACCCAAAAGCAGTTGAGGATTCTTTCATTTTAGGACAGAAGAAATAATTCTGGCTACAGCTGCAGCTGCAACGTGGCCTAGAACTGAGCACAGACAGACTATGGCATCAGAGCAGGAGCATGACCAGAGCCCAGTGACCTGTTTAGAAGCATTTACTCTCTTTTGAGACCACTGACAGCAGGCCTTCGTGCTTTAAGACAATTTATACTTGATCGGGGTTGGAGGATACAGCTCTAACACCAGCACTGGGCTACTCTAGAACCTGCATCTTGCAGGGTTTCTTCTCCCTTCCCCAGGCAAACTACTGACAGGAGGAGCAGGCAGACCCCTTCCAACCTCCAGCTTAAGGCGACCTCAGAGGGGACAAATGTTCATCTTCCCTCAGGCACAGAAGACACTCTCCTAGTTTCCAGCTCCCAGGGCGAGTGCATCTGCATGGGAGTGGTGTTGTGTCACAGGTGGGACATGGCACCAGCAGCCAAACCAGAACCACTCCTGGCAGGTTCAGCTCTGAAAGATGCCAAATGCAAGGACAAGAGTTCACTTCCAGATCTCAGGTGGAAGGAGATGCCTGAGAGCAGTCCTGAGTGCTGACTCAGAACCAATGCCCAGAAAACCTCCTTTTCTACAGGCTGGGAGTGGAGAACTCCAAGTCAGACCACTGGCAACTTCAGACCCTACTTGGGGGTACCCCCAAATGTACAAGGGCCACAGTGATATTACGAGTGTGGGACCACACACCTAATGTAAAGCAACACTAAGGCTGAATGTCTAATCCCCAAAGCTCCCACACCAATATTACAAATGTCCACAGATTACTGCTTCCAGAATTAGCAATTAATGACTGATAAAAACTGATCCTGAAAAGGAAAAAATGCAAAGATCAGCTATATACATAAATATGCCAAAGGAAAGAGGCCAAAACTAAAACCAAAGTGAATAGAGAATCTCAATTGATCTGTGCAGTCCCTTTTGCATGGCTCCATTCCATTTCCAGGAAGGCATCAGAGTTTCAGAGCAAGACATCTGCCAAACTAATGAGGGCCCAAGAGTCAAAACAAAAGCACAAATAAGTACTAAGAAATTAAAAATCCCCAAACTGTTAAATAGACTCTACTGTCTAAAACTACAGGTGCTTAGGAAGAAATTATTTCATAACTGTAACATAAATATTTACAAAAGACATTTTTTTCTTCATCTGGTGTTCATCAGAAACTTTTGCTCAAGTCTCAAAGCAGCAGTCCACCATTTTTGCATCTTCCAGCACAAAAAAAAAAATCCAAAGGGGCTGCCACTGGGGATGGGGAAAAAAAACAAACCTTGAAGAGCTGGCTCAGAGTAACTAAATACTTCAAATCCAAATTTTACTCACTTCAACATGTTTGGAAGCGATGCAGGTTGGCCCAGAGCCACCCTCAACCCAACAAGTGTACCTCACCAGCTGGCATGACACAGGCAGAGCCCTGGCACCTCGGGAGGGAGCAGTGAACAGCTCGGGTGCCTTAATGCAGCTCTCCAGGTTTCCTGCCTGGGCAACACTGTTCCTTCTGAGGCTCCAGTTTCAAAGCCAGTCACTATTTAAACCCCTTGGTCTTCAGCTCAGGTTTCAAAATCACTGTTTTATTGTTTTCCAGTTCAGCACAATCAAGCACAATCAGCTTGTAAAATACTGCGCTGGCTGTCCTGGAGGCTGAGGAGGGTGAGGAAGCACAAGGTAACAGTGGGTTACACACCTGGGCAGCTCTGGGCACACTCAGTTTTGTGCCACAGTGTATTTGGGCAGCTGTTGAACTTAGTGTGTCATCCAAGACAAATAAAACTGTGCAGCCAACAGCAAAGTAACCCCCATCTGCATTTGAAGGCCAGGCACGTTCCTGCTGCCCTGGGAAGAGCAGGACTGGGAGGATGTGGGGATGCAGCAGGGGCTGCAGCAATTTACCTACTGAACATTTGACTGATTTTTCTTCCACTAAAATCTTTCAAGAAGTTGTCTTGGATCCACAGTGAAGCTTCTGATCAGAGGAGGCTGAACACACAGAGCCAGGCATTAGGATTTTACTGCAGGAGAACAGAGTTTCAGGGGTGTCCTCTGCTGGGAACCCACTCAGTTCTGAGGTCCCCACACCGTGTGCAGGAGGGGGTACAGGACACCAGGGAGGGTCTGGAGGCAGAGCAGCTCCACAGGCAAAGGAGAAACATCTATCACAACATTAGAGAAATGGCTCAGAATCTCCGAATTTCCATTACACAGGGTACAACATCAATCCAACACAGGGGGAAGAGACGATTCATGTGTAAGTACCTACAGGGGGGAGAAGCCCACGAGTGACTGTGCTCACAAACACAGGGCAGAGGCAAGCAGGGCACGACACAAAGGAGTTTGAAAGCAGCAGCTCCTCCTGACCAGGGCTGACACTGTCCTGGGACACAGGCATGGACAATAAGGGTCCCTGCACTCCTGGACCAGACACACAACCCAAATTGTCACTCTGGGATCTGAGTAGGTTAATTCTTGGGGGTTGAGTGCCTGACAGCCTCGGAGCTGCTTTGTTAGTGTAAAAACAAAAAACCAACAAAAGACTATCAGAATTAACTGTCCTTAGTTATTTAACATATGAAATATTTGGTATAGTTTGTAGCTACAGCTATTTAATTCAAACACAACAAGTATTTTGAAAGGTACTAATCAGTACCTTTCGTTTCATTTCATTACTCATTCATAAATACTTATTGATACACTCTAGTGTTTTTTTGGTTGCCTTTTTTTTTTTTTTGGAATGTGTGTATGGGCATTCCAATTATTCCCAAAATAGGGAAAAATATGAATGAGAAATTTGTTATTCTACGTTATTTTCCACAAGAAATGTGAATTTAGCCAGGGGCTATCAATCTTGAAAGAACGCTACTTTTAGAAAGCTTAGTCACAAGTTTTATATTATTTTATTCTATTTTTCTCCGTAGAAACAGACTTCTACAAACGAGATTGCCTCCATTCCTGGCTCCAGACCTACAGGGAAAACCTGAAAGTGCGGGCATGCAGTTGTTTTGTAAGATCTCAGTTTATTTTCTAGCAGTTACTACTCAGTCCTTACAATGATGCATTACCAGATTAGCCATTCCAATTGCTTATTAAAGCATGAACAGGGGATCTCAAGTCTGTTATAGACATAATCCTGGGGGTGCCTCTTCTGGTCTCTGGATGACGACACACACATCCCAAAACATCAGTGCTGCATTACCCTCCCAGTCACACGAGGTACCTTCCAGCTAACAGCCCAATTAATCATGAGCACGTACTTGAAAAGGGAGTTGAAATCTTATTTGGATAATGAAGTAGAGATTATAGGATGCCTAAGAAGAAATTGTGCCATACAAGCACAAATTGAACGTGTTCATTATAGTGCTACTGTACACTTAATGCAACTTGAAAAAAAATAACTGACAAAATCTTAATTATCATTTCACAAAGTAACAACTACAGGTAAAAATGGATGTGGATAGATGAAGGGGTCTGAGGGTTCTAATAGGGTCAGATTGTATGCTGTTGAGAATCCACACAAATTGGGTTGTTATTTATAGTTATTAGCTCCACAAAAATGCTTAAAAAATGGCATCTTCTTTTATACACAGATTGGATTGAAGAGGTTGAAAATGAAGAAGGAAAGATCTTTGTGAGTGAAGATAGAACACATGTTAATATCACTGACCTAGAGTTGCTGAGCCTAAAAATATATCTCATAGTCTCTCTTCAGAGTTTCCTTTTACATTAAGGAATATTTGAGTCCAGCTGTGTGAGGCACTGGACTCTGCCAGCTGGACAGGGGACATGCCCACAAGCTCATCCTGATGTTGTTCTACCACAAGATGTTAGATCCACATTACTTCTTCCAATAAGGTAAGGAATTCACAGGTACAGAGTAAAAAATAATATTACATGATTTTGCAGTCTGCATTTACATCCAGCCAAGTGGTAATTTGTTGCTTATTCCTACTGTTGCCTTTTAAAGTAATTTTTTTTGAAGTATTCACTGGATTCAAAATAGTCAAACCTCATTATGTAGTTTCTCTGAATTTACTTGCCAATACAAAAGTATCTGTATTCCAGGTACTTCAGTTATTCCAGTTATAATTGTCTGTATTTCACTTATTCCATGAAACTGGTAATAGAATCATTAAAATGGGAGAATACAGAGGATTTTTTTTTCCTGCTTAGGCAATGAACAGTCCTAATCGTACAGAAATCTTCTCTTACTATAATTTTAAACACTCACCCCTCATTACTACCACACAAATACCTGGGTTTACAAACTCAAATCAAACTTCCAAAACCACTACTGGGACTGATGAACTCTGGATTTTTCACTGGACCAGATGAAAACCTACTAAAGTCACTGTGCTACTGAGCAATCAAGGCAACAGCTCGACCTTTCCTGTGCTCTTATCCAACTCTCAAATACAGAGCACTAAAAGAGATTACAGGAAAGCCTTAAAGTACCCACGATTATACCTGTTTATGTTTCAGTTAGCTCTGAACACACAAACAGAGGTAGGAATTAGCAGAGGCACTACATGCTTGTCAGCTTCGGGGTTTATATGTATATTTTCAGGCTTTCAGGAAGACAAAGGATTTGTACACAGCCATAAACCCAAATCTTAATAAGAGAAAGGGAGCACTAAACCCTTGGCTAGTGAAGGCATCACAATGCAACCCGTTCTCATTTAATGAGGGTCTGTCCTGAAATCTCTCACCTGCAGGAATAAAACAACCACCATGATGTTTTAATTTATTATTTCACCTTAACTGAATTTCAGTTTTGGGTTTTTTTTTAAGGAAACAAAACCTTACAAAATCAGCTCTATTAAACTACCTAACAAAAAGGGCATCGGACTACTCCAAAGGGCACCAAATTCCACACTCACATATAGTCTCACCCAGGCTGGCAGGCTCTACTTTCATGGATAAGCACATCCTAAAGAGATTACAACATCTTAGGCAAAAGGCTATCGAGTTACAGCGTGGATTAAATTACAGAATTTGGTAAGTGTGTCGTCTCAGATATCAGCACATCCACCAGTTCAGTTCGGGAGATAAGTTACTAAAACTATGCAAGAAACTGAATAGCCTCTTATGACAGTTTGATGCATTATTGATTTTTTTCCCCATTTTTATTTCCAAAACAAATTTCATTTAATTTTCATTATTTAATTCCCATCAACTGAGGCAATTCACAGACTTCTTTGGCTGCTGAATGTCTCTGTGCAGAACACACTTAAGTAACCGAGTGGAAAATTCTGTCATAGCCACACTTTTTCCTGTTAGTTGTTCTGGCAATTGTTCTCCCACTGCAGGAATTGCAACCAACCTAATTTTTACATATGAAGACTGGAGAAAAAAAGTTGTACAGGAACACAGACAGTCACCAGTACTCAAGCATTCCGGGTTCCTACTCATCCAAAGCAATAATTATCCCTTGATTCAGCTTGCCATGAAGTCACAGACTTAATTTCTACCCTTCTGTTTTAACGAAGGTTTCATAATGCAAACTTTGCCTTTTCATTTCACATACAAGCTACTAGAATGCTAAAATAAAATGATCTCCATTAGATCTGCCAAAGGCTCATTATTCTTTAGGCAAACAAAGCAAAGAGGGTAACTCTTTCAAGCACTTGGTCCTGTTAACTCTTAATAACAAAAATAATATTTCTAGGATATTTGTACACTACAGGGTAATGTGAAGCAAGCCAAACTATAATAATGAAGAATAACCAATTTAAGTATTTACTAAAATATGTCTTTTTATGGGAACTGTTCAAACATAACCCAAGAAAGGAACAACTATATTCAGCCTCTGGGAACTTCTGCCAGACACATTGTTTCACATTTATATTAGAACATAAAACATAATTGATATGTTCAGAAAAAAAACCCGTTTAAATTAGATGAGGAAAAGCTGCTTCAGCAGTAACTTCAAGCTGGTCCACCAGAATGCAATACTGTCACTTACATACACATTTCATATTTGGAAAAAGCAGACTATTTCATAGAACCAAAACTGAACTATTAGAAAAAAGGAAACTAGCACAACTAGCACGAAGTTATTCTTTGTAAGAATACCAAGTTATGAGTGTATTTTAAAATATAAAATCTGGCAAACCAGCGATAACGTTTTTTGCCTGCTAAGAGAACATCCTGTAAAATATATTTCAGCAGTCCAGGTGGCCTGAGGGGCTGCAGGCTCAGACTTTACAGTCATCAGGCCTGACTGTATAACACCACAGGAGAATTTGGGATCCCAAGACTTCTTTTTACCTGCAATAAACTATTGTTCAGTTCATTCAAAAATGGAATATTCTCCTTGGGTCAACGCTGGCAGCTCAGGCAAACAAAAGCAGCCTTTCAGCTCCATGCAGACGTTGTAAGGTGCTTATTCAATCCCTTCTGCACCAGGGGCACTGTTCCCTACCTAATATGTATACATTTGCTGAGTGTTATTCAGCCTTTGTTGCTTCTGACCCTCACTTGGCATTTAATTCCCAGTCCACCGGGGTATTCATGCTTGATGGCACTGATGCACACACTGAATGCTTTATTTATTTAATGGTACAGGGAATGAAGCTATAAACTGTATCAGACAATATCCTGTTTAAAGATGCCAGTGGTCGGTGTCGCAGCATTACTAACCCAGGTCTGCAGCAGTGAATATGTCACTGGGATTTAGGGGACAGGACATACTGATTACAGATCAACACCGCAATAAGGAAGGAATAAGGTTCCAATTCAAAATTCCATTTCAAATTTTTCAGGAATATCGTTATAGTATTGAAAATGTGGTGCATGTTTTTATGTTCTCTGTTTTTTAAAGATGCACATTAATCTTCACTGCTAGTGGCAAAGAAATTTTCCTCCAAATACTACAAGTCCCTAGTAAAAACTGCTGATACTCCAGTGAAATTTCATTTATATCCCTGTGCAGCTATGCAGAATTGTTCTAAAGCATGGTTCTCTGTGCCTAAAGCAGTGGAGAGCTGATTGTAAACAACTCATGTAGAATTTGATAACTAGAGAAAAAAACTACTGACCTTTAGTCATTTGAACAACTTTGTAATTTATAACAGTCGAAGCAGCTTCACCCACACTGGTAAGGTACAGTCTTTCCTCTAATTAAGGTAAGGTTTTCAAAACAGCAAAACTCATGGAAGTTACTCAAATATTCTCTCAAAAAGTCTATTATGTAAAACCAAATAAACAATATTTAACCAAAATAATATGGAAGTGACCAACACAGTTGCAACTTACTGACATCCCCCCATTCAAATACACTGACTAAAGTGAAATATCACACAAATGCTAATAGGCATCCACAGCAAGAGGTATTTTAGAGGAACTTACAATTATTCTGGAACCCTGGGACCTAAGATCCATAACAGCCTATATCATTCGTTGTTTTTAATTATGTCTTTTAAAAAAGCTCCCCTGCTGTGTTTCTGAAATACTAAATGGCCTCCACAGCTACTTGGCATAACTCATTCTAATTCATGATTACAAGATGATATTTTCAGACTATTCCCTCTTTCCCAGCAAATACTTAAATGGGGGGGAAAAAAATCATTTTATCTTAACTCCTACTTAAGCCATCCATTTGAGGCATAAAATTTGAAATGCAATAAATGCCAAGTCACAGTACACAACATTTACATTATGGTTCTGCAGAATTCCTGTCTCAAGGAAATTTTAAAATAAATTAAGCATGCTGATTTTAACATTTGCTGTCAGGAAAAAAAAAATCACATGGTAGAAGTTTTACTTGTAAGCAGGATGGTGTCAGCTGAGTAAGGTTTGGGGTTTATTCTTCTGCACAAGACACAGAATCACTAAAAGTAAAATGTTCTGCTCAATACAGGAGACATCCCATTTCCTAACTGCACTTCCACGTTCACATGCTAAAGGTTGATATGTATATTTATCCTATAAGCTGTGACTTTATTGCCTCTAAGAAGGTTATGCCCTTAAGGTTCAAAGAAAACACACTGGAAGACACAGTTAAAAGGAAAAGATTCAACCACTCTGTGTCACCTGTCCTCTGCAGGATTACTCCCATAAACACTGAGAGCTTTTTTTCTTTCATTACCACTTCTTATTCCTAAAATACTAGCGATTCTTTTTTAAAGAATTCTGCCTCTAAGAACTGTATCGTTTGCATAGGAGAATTACCATTGTTATCTCCCTGAGAAAAGGAGCCAAGGTAATGGGAAGGGAGGAACTGAGCGCTCAGGGTCACGAGGACTAAGCCTTAAACAAAGGCAGAATACAGAGCATTCATGAATTTGCAACCAGTCAAAATGTGCCAAGGCCTGGGTTTCCTCTCTGTGAGCTCCTCTGTGCTGTGTGTAAGCAAAAGTCAAGCCAACCTGGAAAGCAGCAGTATCTGATTGTCTGGACAGTTTCTCTGATAGGATGTAGCTTGGGCTCTGTTTATCTGCAATAATGCTTGACAGCTGCAGCCCCCAAGCACATGCTGGGACACAACATCCCAAGATGGGTGAAGCATTTACAACAAAATGCAACTTAGAGCAAGACAGAGTCCGAGTAAATCCCTGTTTCATTGAGTTCTTTCCTGACTGAAAGACATGGAGACTGTCCCTTGGTAACTCACAGAGAAACCAGAAGGTCTGGGGGGGAATATAGTGCCTTCCTTTGCCTTTTTCTTTTTTTTTTAAACATTGATTTTGAACAGCACATTAGAAAGAAGGATGACAGAATCGATAGAATTTAAGATGCTCTTGTAATCTGGGTTTAACTTCACAGTAACACCTCTAATCAAAGGCGGGGAACCCTTTGTGGCATTTTGACATCTACATCTATCATGTGGATATGGCTTTTATTGAGCTGAATTAACAACTTTACTCAAATAATTAAAATCTAGCCGCCCAAAATGTCAGAGTAAAAGTAGTTTAACACTTCATCATTCTCGTAAAAGTGTAATTTTCATCTGTGCATTATGCCAGCTGTTTTGTGGGTTTACAATAAAAGTAATCAAGCAGCAGAACAGAAAAAGAAACTGTAAAACAGCAAATGAAATAACATTCCAGTAGCCTGCCACATGTTGAAATTAGCAGTGATTTTACTCCATGGAAATTAAACCCACCTATAAAACTGATAATACCTCAAAACTGTAAGCAAGGGAATACTTAGAGCATCAAATCCAACCTGGGCTCTATTTTTCTCCTTAAATAAAAAGAGTCATAAAAATCTCTCATTTCCTCCCAAAAGTGGAAGTAAAAAATATCAATTTGTCTTCTCGTTTCCTGTCCCATTGGAAAAATCCGATTCTCCAACTACAAACTGAGTCTGAAAAGACTAAGGCCACCTTTTCAAATGGCATCACCATGAAAAACACAGAAGGGGAAAACAAGAGTTCAGCTTTCATCTCTGCAGCTCCTCCCTTGTTTAGGGCAGGTGTTTTAGGCGTTTTGTGGGGTGTGCTTGCCTTTTTTTTTACAGTGCAAGTGGATCACCCATGCTGCACAACCGATCCGGGCTCAGACCACATTTCTGTAGGGAGGGGTAACCCAAGGTTGGAAACAGCTCCCAGGGGTGGGGACGAGGCTGGAATGTTTTTTTAAGTGGTCACACCGGCTCATTTCAATCGCAAATGAGGATAATCTCAGTTTTCTCGCTCGGTCGTTGAAGGATTTGTTCATTTAATTAATAATTACTGAAATATAGACAAGGCAACACGTATTGATAATTCTCCCTAATAAGGATTACTTTGCCTTTCCCTTCTGTCACTGGCAGTGGTGTAGGAGCCCATTTCCACTAACAGATCTGACCTTTTCAGAACGACGGAATGAGTGCGAGACAGGGGAGGGAGAGCAGATGAAAGATGATGCCGGTGCCGCAGTCATTTTATGTTAAAGGCTCTGCTTATACGTGTAATTCATACCACTGAAGTCAGAATAATTTGAGAGCTGAGTTTTCAACAGCCTTTATAAATGATGTGTTTTGTTTCAGGAAATGTCGTCTTCACTGAAACGCTGCTAACACGTATATGATCATGTCAAAATAAAAACCACAGCTTTTAAAAAACTTCAAAGCCTTAATTTCAAAAATAAGCCACATCTCAGTGACTGTTTTCTTTTACCACCTTGATGCCAATTATTTTGAATTTTACTGATACATATCTTTGTTTCAGCCAGGTTCTTTCCTTACTAACTGCATTAACCATGTTAACGAGAGAACCACATTTTCCATACAGGCAAAAAAACCCCTTCATAGTTATGTCATCTCCACCCCCCCCCACTTCTCTTATGGTTTGAAATGCAGAATATGTATTTCAAATTATGAGACTTGTACCACAGCAGGAGAGACCCTACAGCAAAACACTTCCAAAGGGCCACGCACTGTCCCCAGACACACAGCACAGCTTCTTATTTATTTCAGAGGGAGTCTCAGGCAGGTAAAGAAGGTAAAAACTAATAAGCACCTGGGGAACAGATTAAGTTTAAGCAATAAGAAAAAAAATATACTTAATTTTAAAGACTTCTCCTCATTTTGGGAAGGTGCTGACACACTTCTCACCTCTGTCAAGTGAAGAGTAATGAGACAACTTAATTCTTTTGTATTTTGATAGAGGTAGCTATGCCTAGAAATTGCAGTTAAAATTTCTGGCAAGAAATTTTCACTCCTGTGACTTGGATCCAAGTCCCAACAAGCACCTAGGCTGATGGAACTGAGATAACTCACAGATCAAGTTTCTGGGTTAAATTAATACATCCCTCTAGAACTCACTTTAGGCTGAGTAAGGTGAACTGAATTTCATTAAGAAAATCTGGAAAGTGCTGTTTGAATTGGCAAGGAAATGGGGAAGGATGGTGGGAGGCAGAGACCAGCAGCTGAACACATCTGCAGCCTAAACTCCAAACCTTTCTAGAAATCCACAATCCTACTGGGTGAAGGGAGACAAAAAAAGGTACAAGAACAGGAGCTAAAGAAAGCTCTCTTATACAGACTGGCCACTAAACCAACACTGACTTGAACGTTTTGATGCTTCTGGGAGACTAAGAATTGCCCCAAAGGGAAACACTGCAAAAGGAACAGATTAACAAGACATGAGTTCTAAAAAGTTTTGTATTTTTTTCCTCTTTTAATTGCAGACAAGCCAGAAACAGAGAACAACAGCTGAAGGGGAAATGAGAGAGAAAATGAAACTCCTGCAGCTGATGAGGAATTGAGAGGGTTCTGATCTTTCATGAGATTATTCCAGCTAACAACCCAGCTCAGGCAGATCCAAGAGACATGCTAGCATTCTACATACATACCACCTTGCTCCTTCAGAGCATCAACAATGTGGAAAACAAACATTACAGACTAATATTTTAATTGCAGTACTAATTCAGTTGGTTTTATTCTTTGTTTAAAAGCATATTGTGTTCATATGGCTAAATGCATGTGTCTGTTTTGCATCAACCCCACTCAAGCACAGCACTGTGGAGAAACCTGGAGTGGGTGACCAAAGGCTTTCCTCCCTCAGGCACCTTCCAAATATTCCAAACCTCGCAAAAACGAGCTAGAAAAACAGAACAATATTTGGTTTTCATTATTTTGCTGCTCCATGTGAGAAACTGCATGTTACTCATTACAATTATGTTTGGACTGAGAGGCTGCAGCTTTTCCTGCATAAGAAGTATTTTCTCCCTGCCACCCTGCAGGAACACCCTCCCTTGCTGCAATCTGCCTCCTGCCAAGGGGGGCCCCTCACTGCCCGTGGGGATCAGCTGGGGGATCATCTTCCTCAGCCTGGCACTCCCAATCCCACTGATGCCAGCAATTCAACAGGAGACACTTCCCACTGCTGTTGGTCCCATGTCCTGGACACTCCCTGCACACGCTAGGTAAGTAAACATTTCTAAAAACTGAGGAGTGGGATTGGAAAACTGGAAAAAGTAAAATAGGAAAGCCAAAATGTAGAGCTTGCTTCCCAAGGAAACCCTTCCCAGCTCCTGCCCTGGGTAGGTTCACCGGCAGGTTTTCGAGCTCCTCCTTTACCCACAGCTCACTTGCTTCAGAGAGTTACTCCCAGCTACATTTCTCCTCTGTTCCTTTGTTAAAGATGGAGTCCCCCCAGGGCTGCTCACAGCACTTGCTTAGGGCTACTTTCCTCTCCCTGCCATCAAAACTCTCCTGTTAGGCATCTCTGCCTTTCACAATTTCCAGCACCAGTCCTATCAAATACAGCCGTGGAAATTTGTACTTTTTCCCTTCTGCTTTCTGGAATAAAAATTCATTTAAAAAACCCCGCAATTAAGTAGGACATCACTCTTCTTGAACTAGGGCATCATGTTTCATTCCAGTGAGATTCGAGATTTACTATAATGTACAACTCCAGATTATAAATCTCATATATTTACAAGTATTCAGCATATACACAATTCACTTATTACTTAATGCCTCTTCTTAGTGCTTTGCTAATATCTCCAGTGCCTGTCCATCACTGTTTCACATCCCTCTGGAAGCCCTGTCGCTGCACAGTGAAAACAGTAAACAAAACAAATCTGCAATTCTGCCCCCGTTGTAACAACCGATCTCTCTGTTCACATTCAGATCCATTAAAGCTCCAACAACAGAAAATACACCATGTCAAAAGGTGAAGGAATGCAGCCTGTGCTTCCTAAAATAGCAGCCCCACTGCCTCCTGTGTGAGCCCAGCCTCTCCTGCCCCGACAGCACAACCTGTGCCCACACCAAGAGCCAGGCCCTGGCACCAACTGTGCCATGGGAATAATGAAATCACAGGGAAATGCTGGAGAGCACTGACAACCCTATTTTGAAACAGGACTGAACTGCACAATACTGTGCTTAAACACTTCTTGGCTGTTGACAGAACAAAGGAGATTACACGGCGAGCGTAGGAAATACCAGTATGGTGGAAACAATGGAAGAGTTTATTTCTGCAGCTCAACCTCCATCTCCCTCTACGTGTTCTTCAAAATAGTCTGAATGTTATAAAGCTGAAGACCAAAAAGAAAGTATAAAGCCAAAAGAAATGCGCATTGTAGCAAAAAAATTGGAAAAAAACAAAACCATCCTTCAAATACTCATTATATTGTAGTTAGGAGACATAACACAGTATAGTACTGAAGACAAAGAGTAAATTTAAATTACAGGACATAGAAATTCAATTTGCTTGATATGATGAGACTGAAATTTTATTTAATCTTTTCCTTAAGAACTACTTTTTAATATATGATGTCATAAATACTACTCTTAAAATCACTTCCTTTTTTTCCAATATTTCACTGAGAATATTTCCCACTTTTTTGTATTATGAGTTCTGGAAAGGAGTGAAAAAAATCATGGTTTTGTGCAAGTGTCCACTTTTCCTTGAATTCGGTTTATTTCTACATGATCAATCCCTGCTGAGCTCATAAATCTCACAGTAAAACTTGTGAAACTGCTACAACAAATATGAGAAAGACAAGATATGAGAAATGGCTGATCTGACTTTCTGCTCAGGCTATTTCAGGAGGAACAGATCAGCTTC
Organism: Pipra filicauda; assembly: GCF_003945595.2. Lineage (NCBI taxonomy): Eukaryota > Metazoa > Chordata > Aves > Passeriformes > Pipridae > Pipra > Pipra filicauda. The sequence goes on from NW_024104498.1 coordinate 737,040, forward strand.
CCAGATGTCTGTTCATGCCTGGACTGGGAAAGCCATTATCATGAAAAACAGAGTTAAAAGGTTTGGGGCCTTACCTGGCCTGGAGGTATTCTCTGAAAAACCTGTTTTTCCTGGTCTGGGAGTCACCTAAAGAACTGACCCCTTGAACAAGGTAAATGAGTTCTTCAGAGGCCTGGAATAAATTCCTAGGCTCAAGATGTTATTTGGTCTTTGCTAGTTACCCCCTTCCTTTGGGTTAATGCACTTTAGCAGGAACAAGAGCTGGAAAACACCACTACAGATGTAGGATAGTTTTCCACCTGTAAGATGCAAAGAGGTGTATATATATATATATACATATATATATTTATAACTATCCTTTTGCTACCTGCTGAGTTTTTAGTCAAAACTCTCCAACTATGAATATATATTTTAAGCAACAAATGCCAGAGGAAATGACTTGACAGTAAGTGAAATAATTTATTTTTTAAATAAGATTTCCTTTAGAATCCTTAGTTTGAGAGGAAAGGACTTCTGAATGGTCACTGGAGGCTTCCAGTGTTTACTCCCTCTGTATTTTAGGGCAATTAACTTGACCTTTCACCACATGATTTATTCCTTAATAAAATGAAGAAGTGTTAACACCACAACACTGGAAGTGTTCATAAAATGCTCTGAACTGACACCTTCCCAAGCTTTCAAGACACCCTTTTTCCTTTGTTAAATTTCCAGCCATTTTTTTCTTGCCCCCCCCCTTAAGAAATTTACTTAGAACCAGTCTGCTCATATCAGACCAGACTTTAGCAGGAGGTGGATAAAACTCAATGGATGCACATGGCTATTCTCTTCCACTATCAAAATAACATTTTCTTCTCCAGAAACTTCCATGAAAGGCATAGGAGCAGGGAAGAGGAGCAGGGAAGAGGAATGTTCCAGCTCACAGGTTGGTGGGAATGCAGGGGAAGGTTCCTGAGCTCCAAGTTTCTGTGCAGGTCCCAGTCCAGCCACCCTGCCCCTGCAGCCAAGCTGTCCCTGCTCATCCCCAAACACCCTCCCAGGGCAGGATGAATACAGCAGGGGATGAACACAGCCAAGGCAACAGCAAAGGAAACCAGGATTAACTCACTGGGATCTGCACGTGAAATAGAGGTGACCTAACTTTGATTAGTCTTTCTAATCTAAGCAAAGGCAGAGAGAAACTCAGCCATTTATAAGGAAGCATTTCTCAGGTAAGTGAGAATTCTTATCAAGGGCTGTATTTTTAAGGTGTCTGAAGCACCTTATTTTCCCTGATGGAAACCCCAGTGAGGCACCCAACAGCTCCAGGAACACACACAGCTGTCAGCTTTGCCTCCTGTATTAGCAGAAGTTATTACCCCCATCAGTTTTACTCCTACTCAAAGTGATAATGAAATGGCAATTTTTTCTAGCTGTTGAAATACAATCTCCTTGTTTTCTTGCAGTAACACTGCAAACCAAACAGGTTACAGAAGAAATGAAAGAGATGAAGACAGAGATATGCAGGTATTTGTTTGCACAGAACCATACAGGAATTAACCTTGGAAATAACCCAGGATCCTTTAAAACAGGCTTTGGGATCAATACTGATGTTTTCTGAACACACTTAAGACCACTATTTTTAAACACAAATTATCATACAGCAGGATGAGCTCCACATGAGTATGTCAAGAGACAGTGGGAGTCATTTTCAAGCTAGATTTAAAAAAATCTTGTTCATTTGCTAGACCCTGTAATTATCAATTAACTATGTATTAAAATATTTATTAACTCTTCATGATTGGTTTTAAAGAGTGCATCATTAGTAACTAAATCTTCTTCACCAAGATTCCAAACTCTGGTACTGCCATCGATCAGGCTTTTTTCCTTTGGATTGTTTTTTGTGGGCTTTTTTCCCTTGCTTCTGTTTGTTAGGTGGGGGGTGCTTCTTCTGTAATTAACAAGTTGCTATATTACACCTCCCAAGTGCAAGTAAATATTAACTTGCAAACTAAAGGCACGAAATAAAAACAAGTGTGAAGGTGCAACTACCAATAAAATTGTCTTGGGCATGTACATGTATATATACATACATGCCCAACACAATTTTTATATATATCTATATACAGATATATATATATACCTGAGATGCTCAAGTGAACATCATGAATTTTAGGCTGCACAAAATGCCTGAGAACGAAAACTAGAACTCTTATGAGAAGTGTGGAAAAATGCAAGGAGAAATAAACAGATGTTGCACTTACTCATAGTAAGGAATGTATCTGTTCTACACAGCATTAAAGAAATCTAAAGGCCAACTGGATGACATCAACGCTTCTGAAGTTTATTTGGATTCATTTTAATAAATACCAGGTAAAAGGAAGGCATAATTTAGCTGTCTGAATTACTGGATTATGAATTAAATGGTTCTTTTTACCATTCTGTACTCAAACCACAGTCCTATTAAGCACAAGACTGTAATGTGAATTTTTAAAGAATGAGAAAATATTATCAGTACTGCAAGTGATTAAGTCTAGCCCAAAAGGACATGTAAGGCAAATGCTTCAGAAAGCCTGCCTTTTTGTGTAAGTGTCAGATCAAAGTGTTATTAGTAAAATGACATAATCCTGTTAAACTGGATCCTGGAAAAGGAATACTGAAAGGCAATTTAGACTCTACCGCTTCCTCAAACCACCACATTTTATTTATTTTAACTTGCAGGTCCTTGCAAAACTCTTACTGGCATGAACGTACTTCCCTTTCCACCGAAATCACAGGACAGGACGATCAGGTTTGTTATCAAAAAAACCTCAAACATAACGAACATGCCCCCATTTCTCCTGGGCTGTGCAATAGGAGGCTTCTGCTTTTCACCGTGACAAATTTTACAAGGGCAGGGAAATTCCTGCAAATTTGTCTTCTGTTCTTCACCGAAGACTTAAAAAAAAAAAAAAAAAAGAGAGGAAAAAAAAAAAAAGCCATAGGCAGATGGGTCGAGATTTCTCCCATGTTCTGCACCCTGTGCTGTCACCACAGGACCACCTGCAGTCCTGCACTGCCCAGAGAGGTGTTCTCAGAAACACCTGGGTAAGCTGTTTGCCCAAGGACTGTGTGCTGCAGATAAGGGGTAATTAGCAAATGAAACTATTCCTAGCACTCCTCCTTCAACATTAAAGTGCAGAGCTGCAGCAGCAAGCTGGCACCTGGTACAGGGAAATGCTAGATGTGATCATTTCAATTTACACATTCAGCACTACAGCCCATATGCTTGTCAATGTGAGAGTGTCAGTGATAACAGAGATACCCGAAGAAAATGCTCTGTTGAAATGCTGACATGAAGTTTTTATGTATGGAACAGACCCTCTCCTCTGGACCATCTGTAACTCCTTCCTTTTCTCACGGGGCATGTGTTGGCCATAAAATCTTTTCATTAAAAAAAATATAAAAAATTTAAGTTTGAGTTTAAAGAGAAAATTGTAAGCCCTTAAACATCCATAAACCAAGTTTATATATCAAAGTACCATCCATATAAGCACACTACTTGCTCAGCAAGAAGAAAAAACTGCTGAGCAGAAAAACTTTGCTGCAATTAGATATAGCAAAATTTATAACCGTGCTGCAAAATTAAAGGAAAGTATCTGGCACTATGACTTGTATCACTGTATAAACTGGCAAAATATGACTGGTTTTGTTGCCTGTAGTATGTTTTTCCATTCCTATGTTCTAAGCACATCTTAAACTCACAGGTGTTTTTTCCAAAATGCTTTGCAGTGATTTCATAACCAGAAATTTCTTAAGTACAACAAAAGTAGGAAGCTCCTTTTGTGCGAGAAGTGACGAGTTTGCTGAATTAGGTGACCAACTAAGGCTAAGAAAGACAATGCAGAGAAGCTGAATGATTTCCTCTGCACAGCTGAGGTTTGTGAGGTGGCCTTGATCAGCAGAAAAGGGTGGTGGAGAGGGTGGAGGGAGAGGAACAGAATGACAAAGCTACAAGACAACAACATTACTCATTATTATCCGTGAATGATCTGGAAATGGGGAGAGAACTGAGAGAGAAATTCGCTCCATGATAATGTCTTTAAAATAAAGTTGACAAAAGACAAGGAGATTCATGATCGCAGTACTGTACTCCAAAACCTAAAAATATAACTTAGTTAAATACTTTTTTAATATCCTAGGCAATAAGTCAGGAAATATCTCCTGGTACTCAGTGACAGTGGATAATTACGAAATGTCCACTGTAAGCAGGCTACTTTGTGCCTTTAAGTATTTTGACACCTTCCCCTGAAGCTTCCAGTACTGACTAGCACTGAGAGAAAGAGATATAATGAGGCAATTTCCATTCCTGTAAAAGTATACGCCCTCCTAAAATACCCAAACTACCTTTGAAAGGGCTAATTTTCTGGGAAGTGAACCCTTCGGAAAAATCTTGTTTCTCTCTTCAGGACAGAAATCGGACCCGACTCTGACATCTCCCCAGCCACGCCCTTCCAAAGACACACAGACAGTCCTCATATCCACACTTGGAGATCCTTGCAGACAATTTGGCATGCCCTTCACCATCCTCATAACTAAATCAAGGAGATTCAGGCTGTGGATACTCTGACTTTAGACGACAGGGTCCCACAAAGGAACATTAATCACGTTAAGAGTCAAACTGGTACTAAATCCTGACAAAGAATGACAATTTTACACCCTCTTGAAAAGAAAATGCCCACTCAGCTGGCACAGTGGCTTCCCAAGCTTCATGGATGCACAGACCTCTGGTTTTTTCATCTATTTTAGGGTGAAACACATTGACAGCTCCACCACGACCCACCTCTCTCCCACTTGTCCAGTGCCCAGGTGACAGGGTTCAGGTGACAGGGTTTAGGTGATATGGGGTTCAGGGAGGTGACTGGGGGAAACCCCTTCCTCAGAGAGACAGCCTGTCCCCTGCCAGTCCTGCTGCCAGGATCACTCCAGCACAGGGGTGCCAGGGAGCAGCCCTGGCAGGGCAAACATCCCCTGCCCAGGGAGGGAGGGCACCCGAGCCTTGCCCCTGGCAGCCCTTCCAAGGCACAGCGCCTGCTGCAAACACCTTCTGATCATTAAATCTGAATTCCTTCCCCTTGCAAAGCAAACACCAGACGTGGAGAAGCTGTAACACATCTCCACATGCTCCAGAGACATTCCTAAATAACTTGTCAGCAGTACTAATTGAAAGTGTGCAGCGTTAATACGTTAACAGCAGACTTATTATCAAAAATATGCATTTTCCACAGAAAAATGGGATTTGTCACAGGGGAGGAAAGAGATACATGTGGATCTATTATTACGTAATTTTATTTTTAAGCATTTATTTGGGTTCTAATTTAGAAATCCCCATTGCACATTTTAACCATATGCTTTGTAGGTGTTTCTTTTTTTTTCCCCCCTTTAAACAGCATCAAAGCCTTACATTGTCCTCACCAGAGGTACTTCAGGTTCTGATCTGCTAAACACAACAAACACCGAAAACCACCGCAGTGCTCCTCCTGAAGTATGTGAGTATAAGGTCTAGGTGTGTGTTCCAGTGACAGGGGCAAAGCTGACAGCTCGAAAAGCAGATTTAATAGTTTAGGTTGCAGCCATGCTATTGTGTTGTCAGCAGAATAAGCACTCCTGTAACCTTCAATATTTTGGTTGAGGAAACAAAAAAATTGAGCTTGAAAACAAAAGAAAACCAAAATTAAGCCTTCTAAGCCCAGGGAAGTTAGTCTACTGTCATCAAAAGTGGACAGTCACCTATGCTGCAGATCTAATTTAGGAGGCATGACTTTACAAATGCTCAAAGAACAAAAATGAAATTTTAGCTGAGCATATTGTACACACTGTCAAAATATATATCTACATGCAAAAAAATACCTGGTTTTAAGCTCAAACTATGCAGGTAATTTTTTCAAAAATTAATTCCCAATGAAGGGTTTATATTTGTGCAAGTAATACAAACAGGAATTGATTCCAGAGGCTTTTATTCCAGTACCTCCTTCACCTCTAATTCCCCCAGGTTATCTTAAGAATGTAGGATAATTCAGAACTATTTTCATGGAACAGCAATTCTAAATAAACAGGATATTGGAGATGAGAGCTGTATGTCTAAAAATGCTTTCATGTCTAAACCATGAAATATCATGCAGTAAACAGAGCATCTTTTAAATAGTTAACTAACATAAATATATTAAAAAGTCGTTTTAATAACAAATTTTTTAGTTAACAAGCTTCTAGTAAAAGCCACCTCATCCAGACCAAAAAAAACGTGCATTGTCTCTTTACAGAGCTCTTGTTAATACATACTCAGGAGAATCATGAGTGGTTAACTAACACCACACTATCAAGACATAAACATGTTGCAAAAAATTCTCAAAATCCTCAATAATGAGATTTCCCTGTGTTATTTCTTCACAGTGTCATTGGGAACAATTCATTGGCCCTTATCAGACAAGAGTTCCCATTTTCTATCTTTCCATTTTAACCTGCCTAATCAGTTGAACAAAAGTACTTTATGTAAAATGATTCCTTTAGTTGCCTTAGCTACAAATCCCTGCAGTATTGTATAATTGAAACCTACTCACGTAAGTTAGGAATAATTAGGACCCAAAATTAAGCCAAACACAAAGTTAATTCAAATAGTCAGCTGCTGTCATTTAAATGGTTACAGAGTTTTATTGTTGCTTAACATCTTTAAATGCTTCTAAATGCACTTTCTCTCCTCCCCCTGTTACGATCTGACTCCTTACTCCAGGTGGAAACAGGATCAAGGGAACACATTTTGTTTGGGTCACAATCATCCATACCTTCACCAAAGATTTTCTATGCTAAAGTTTGTCCCTGTTGTCACTAGATTTTTGCATTTTATTTTTTAATGAGCCCTACAGAAAAAGGAAATAAAGAGAATCAAAACAGATGAAGCTCTGAGGTAAATAAAGTCAGAATTACTGAGTCTGTTACAAATGGCATTAACATGATGACAAATTTCCAATAGCAAATATTCAGAAAGTCTCTCTTCATACTTAAAAAAACTTATTGTAAAAAGGAGGTAATATACAAATACAGTTAAAATGGATCCATGAAAAATCCAAGAGCTAGAAAATAATGCATCAAAGAGGTAAGGTCAAATATCCTAACTGGAGTTGTTGTCAGCACTGGGTTAGGACCCAGTTGATCTGACAGTGTGAAATTCAAAATAATGTATGCAGCAAATAATTGCTATACCGTTATATATAAAACTTATAACAAAATAATTGCTATATTACTCCACTGCAGTGTGACTGGTAAAGGAAAGACTGCTGGTTAGATGTATTTCTCGACTTTCTGTCAGCACTTGGTTTACACTGCAGAACAAAACACTGTGTATCATCAATCCTTCAAAACAGTCTACACATGGATGACTTCCAGACTTTTGCATCGTGAATTTTTAAAAATGTACAGATGCCTTTTACAGATATGAAGATAGATATATAGATATGTATATCTTTACACTAGCACAAAGATTTAAAGTGTATAACTGACCAGGATTTAAAGTGAAGGCCTAAACCAAACAGTTTATGCATGATATGCAACGCTGATATGTTTTGGGGTTTTCTCCAGCTGGTGCATTAATACATGAAGTGGTGCTTTGTGCACTCCATCCATCTTTATGGGTAATAATCCACATCACAAACCACCCGTTTGCCCTCTAGTCCTTTCCTTGCCTCACTCTTCATGCACACCAGTTTCAGCTGGTGCAAATTAAATGATGCAAAAGCATGAGCAGCAAACTGTTCAGGTTTGTTTACTAAAAGCATATTTATCTTAAGCCACTAGAAAGCACGATCAGTTCTCAGCCACAAACCCACATTTCTCCAATAGACTTTCAATGGTGCAGAATAAAAAACAACTTAATTCTTAAAGTAACGATTTGTAATTATTGAAAAAGGAAAAATATTAAAGGCAATCCAATATGTCAGAGAAAAGAACTGGGGCAGCTCAATAAGAGAAATTAATATGAAATACTTTGGAAGGCAGAGCAAGTCACATGCACAGACAAACAGGATCAGCAGCAGCAGCCAAATCTGACTGAAGCTCATTCAGAAGATGGTTAAAACAGAAGTGATATGAAATAGCACTGAAGTCTGTAAAAGGCAAACATTCCTCATTGCTTTTACAAGTAAAAATGCAGCACACAGGCAAATCTGGCTTCAGTGTCAACTTTCTCTCAGGTTTCCTAAATGAATTACTGAATTCAAATTTAACAGGAAAACTGCTCGAACAGCACCTCGCATTAATTGTACTTTCTGCTGGAACGGAACAAAACTACCTAATTCCTGAGAGAGAGATCACAGTCCCTGACAAGGGAGAACACAAAAGGCAGCTTTCCTTCCATCCTCAAGATCCCTCATAAAACTCACCGAGTGCTGTATCCAACAACTGAAAGTTCTGTGGTCCCCCTGGGTTTCTCACATGTATGGGTTGCTCGGGCAACAGATGAAAAAAAATTCATTTTGCTTCCCAACTAGTCTCCCCCACACATCTTTTATGCACTGAGACAACATCAGGGATTATTACACTAGTATAAATTGAGAAAACAAAAAGAATGAGACACTCCCAACCGCCTGGACTGGGCCAAGCTCAGAGGGAAGAACCAGGGAATCTGCCCTGCCACTGCCACCACCCTCATGCACATTTACGGGGTGGGACAGGGATGAACTGTGTCCCTGACCGAGAGAAGGAGCCATAAACTGAGCTAACATTTGTACAACTCTATTTCTTTATACTTCAAAAGAAAGCAAGGAGATCGAGATTACAGAAACACAAAGAGCTGCGGCACAATTGGGTTTTGAAAGCCAGTGAAGTAGTTCAAGACTCTTTGTGGAAGGGCAGAAATTTGGGACACCTTAAGCAAAAGGATTTTTGCAGCTCCCACCTATAAGAAAGAACTGCATATTCAATTTATCACACTGTGCCTGTGGATTTCAGGTATGGCTCATTTACAGTCACCCATGCAAAACACACCCTCTGTTAAAAATGTAGTAATCCTGAAAAAAATCTGAATTGTGATTGGAAAAGTACCCAGCATTCCTGAGCCTCATTCAAAATCCCAATCCAAACATAATAAACAAATGACAACAAAAAAAAAGGCAATCAGAGGGAGCAACTATATTCTTCCAAACAACCAACATTAATGAGTAAATTTGACACTAATTAACCACTGCAAAAGGCCAGAGAGTTTTTAAGCGTCTCTTCCACGCTTTAAGGAGCTTCTACATTATGAAGTGCATTTATGACGAGAGTATGGATGGACAAGCCAAGAACTTCTCTCTGTGAATGGTTTCATCTCCTCTTCCTCATGTAACACAGCCTGGAACGCTCCCACAAACACACATGAAACATAAATTAGTGTTTGCACGAGTCCTTTTTGTGCAGTGCTCTCATTCTACACACACTTCCTGCTACTGAGATATCTGCACAACACACAATTAGCACAAACTCTATTACCTTCTGTGCCACTGACTCACAGAGGCACACCATGAGCATCAGTGGATCTACTTGCAAGTATAAAACCCATTATGTGCCTGTAGAACTTAGCAACAAATATTAAATCTAAAATCATTATACTTTATGATAATTTTTATAATCTGATCATAAGGACACTAAATGCAATAAGAAAGCCAGTGCTGAGGCATTCATTGATATCAGATGCTTCATGCAGTTCTATTTCCATTATACACTATGACCTGCAAGTACAATATAAAGACAATGTTGTTAAAACTATATAAAAAACCTTGTTACTAAGACAAGCAGTATTCTTCCACTCGAGAAAAAACAGGAATGAAAAATAATTCAACATTTTTAAAATACAACTTCTTACTAAAAAATAAATTCCTGTAATTTTCCATATGTAGTAACAGAATACTAATGAAGCCTATTTGTTTTGGTTTTTTTTTAAAGACATGTATGTCCAAATTCTGCTACTGTGTTCTTGGAAAGGTACCTTATCATAATGAACTAATCTAAAGCATACTCTGATTTATATTTAACAAAAGAAAAGCCCCTTAGGCGACGATGTCAGTGCAGCTGAAGGATAAGTGAGTCCCCTCTCCCTGCAGTGGTCACTGCCTTGCCCACTGAGACCCCTCAAGGTTACAGCAACTACAGACAGTAACTCAAGTAGCAGCTTAGAGGCCTCTGAAAATAGAGCATCTGCCCTTAGCACAGCACACTTCACTTTTATCATTCTAAACATTACAGGGTTCTTCTCTTCTTCTCAGTAGAGCTTGGGAATATGCAAAATCTCCACTCAGAAAGGAGAATGTTTTTCAGCAACTGAGAAGATAACGTATCAGAAGAGTAATACTATTACTCATCTCATAGTAATTATGCATTTATACTCTCTGCTTAAATGTTAAGACTCTTACATTAACACTTCCTAGCAAACTCTCATTTAAATGTTAGTACAGTATTTAAAATGGTTCTTTGTGCATTTTTCTACATGGCTCTTCTACATTTTAAAATAGTGGTGGGTTTGCTTTGATTTCAAAAATGTAATGTTAGAGAATAGAATCCTGCAGACCTCACTGCTTGGGGAATATATAAAAGGATATTCACTGCCAGCATGTTAAAGTATCTCTGGATTTTCCGGGCAGTCTGTCTGTCTCTATTACCTGGAAATGCAATTGAAAACTGTAACATTCTTCTTAAAGAAGGAGTTTGGTCTTGCTTTACAGCAATTTCCTTTTCAGAAAACGTGCTGGGCCTACATCTCCCTCAGTAAAGGAAAAAGAGATGTCCCAGATCAGTAAGCACCAGCATGTCCCATGGAAAAATGGCACAGTCTGCCAGGACAGAAAACAGGACCCAGTTCAGCAGCTGCTTTCTGCAGAAACCCAATTGCTCCCTTCACACAGATCTTAAATCTGCATAACCTGCATTAACCAACTGAGAAAAAAACATTTGCTAAAGAATCATGAAACACATCAGGTACACAGGACATAAATGAGGATTATCAGTGACCCTCCAAAGGGTGAGCAACAACTGCCTGCCCTGGGCTGGGTGTGCTCAGGGGTGCTTTGCAAACTCTGTCAACCCAGTAGTTCCTACTAACTGGGTGCTTCACAGAGCTCCCACTGTGATAAATTCCCTGGCTAGAAATTAAACTGGTGCTCCTGTTTGCTCTTGCACGACTCCATAATGGATTTCGCTCCTCCGGAACCTAAATCTGCTAATTAACAGAAGTTGATTTCTACTCAAGTCCAGGGTACAAGTTTGTTTTTTTTTTTAATTTCTATATTGAGCAAAATCCTACTAATACCTCCTAACAAATGTGCAGGAAAACTGATGTGCTTTTCCAGTTTGTTCAGTACCTGTGGCCTATGCCTTAGACACTCCATGTCTGAGTGGCTTGACAGGAAGCTGAAGATCTGAAGCAATACACTAAAATAGCAAATATCTTTGTAGTGGCCCAACGTCCTTTATCTGTATTTATTATGCCTTTTCTTTAGTAAATGCTCTAACATTGAACATGCACTTAAAATTGCTTCCAATTTAACACTCAGCCCTTTGGCTGGCATAACTGGAATTTATAAGAAAATATCTTTCTCAGTGTAATGTTCATTAAAACAAACATTCAGAGGCAAAGACAGGCTAGATTTCTTTAAAAACATTAATTCCATTTAGGAAAACAGAATTAAATAGATAATGTAAGCATGATGTTTCTTCCTTTGGACAAAGCATAGATAATAATTCAAGAGAAAATGAATTAAAATTGTATTAAGCCTTGATTAAAATAGAATGTAGGCAAAGAAAATTATTTCAGTGCTTCCCAAGCATTTGTGCTTTTCAAGCAGCAGAAGAGAATGAAAACAAATAGCATCAAAAGCTAGTCAAAAAGGTGGACTTTGCAAGCAAGATAAACCTTAAAATATCGAAACCTGCACAGTCCAAAAACCAATCTTCACCAGACTGTTTAGCTCTGACATCTTTTTTTCATATGCATATTAGTGTATCTGTCTTAACTTGCTTGAAGAGAAACCAATAATATGTATAATAAGCTTTCTACTCTGCTTTGCTATGGAAACAAGGCATGTGTGATCTCACTCTCTGACTTTCTGTATTTTCTCAGATAATTTTTAACTTGTTGGATGATTTCAGCTAATTAAGAAGGGGGGGTAAGAAGAGAAGAGAAAAAAAAAAAAAGAGGTGGTGTCAAAAGTAATTAATTTCCTGAAGTTCGTATAAAACAGGTAAGTAAAGGTGCAGGACTCAACTGCAAGGGACTCAGAGGGGCACGAACCTCGTCCTGTGAGGGCAGAGAGCCACGATGGGCACGGGCTCCCATGGGCATGGGGTTCTCATGGACACGGGCGCTGATGGACACGGGGCTCCCACAGACATGGGATTCCATGGACACAGGGCTCTGATGGACACAGGATCCCGCGGACACGGAGATCCCCATGGGCACGGGGCTCTGATGGACACAGGATCCCACGGACACAGGGCTCCCGTGGACACGGGGCTCTCCTGGACATGGCATCCCACAGGCATGGGGCTCCCACGGACATGGGCTCTGATGGACACAGGGCTCTCATGGACATGGGATCCTATGGATACAGGGCTCTCATGGACACGGGATCCCATGGATACAGGGGCTCCTCATGGACATGGGATCCCATGGATACGGGGGCTCCCCACGGACACGGGGGTTCTCACAGACATGGGGCTCTGGCACAGCCCTGGAGGGAGCTCCCTCTGCCCGAGGCACAGGGCAGGACTCCCACAGCTCCTGCCCACGTCCAAACCAAACCCCTTCTCAAAGCAGTCCTTTCAGCCTGCCTTTCTCAACAGAACCGTAGCAGAATATGCTACACACAGCCTATAGCAGCATATTCTAGGAAAAAGGGGCAGAAAAATGCTTTCAGAAATGACATTAATATTCAAGCTCATGACTTGAGCTCTTCATTCCTTTTTCCTCTCATCTTTTCCTCATTTAGGGCTGCAACGCTTGCTGTTGACGGCAGTAACAACATTTTTCAACCCTGGGCACAACAATATTGACCTGTTGTTGATCAGATCTATCAGCAGTGTATGATAACTCAGTGTGCTTTTCCCCTCCAGCTGCCGGCACTTGTCTGTTCCAGGTGCATTTTAACTGAAGGAAGGGACTGCTTCAAAAGCAATCCCATCTGGACTGCACAGCCAGGAAAAACAAAGCAAACCCAAGACCTTTTCAACTGAAGATACGACTCCTGTCTGGATAGGCAGCAGTAAAATAAAATTACAGCCTTCGTATAACTGTGCCTGCTTGCTAATTCCCTGGTGAGTTAAAGTTGGGGCTCTATGAGAGTAATGAAGCCCCTTCTTGATTGGAAAATGTTTCATTACACGAACAAATGAATCACTTGTCCACACCCAGGGTCTCCCCCTCCCTTCTCCCCATTTAGCTGTACAGAAACACTAAAATGTAACAGCAGGGCACTCGGCCAGGTTTTATCTCCCCCACGAACTGCAACAACCCGCACGTACACACAAGATTCTATAAAAAACCCGTCAGTTCCAAGCAAGAGAGTTAAAGATTTTCTTATTTCTACCAAAAGTTAGATGCTCTTATTTTAACCTTTGTTCATGTTCGTACTTCCAGGCATGAAGTGCTACTAAAGCATGTTATACTTGGCATCTCTTATTACTGAAGCAGAAGGCAATGTAATCTTGTGAGAAAGTGTAATAATGCAGTATTCATTTTGCTTCTGTGGCTGGAAGCCAACTCTATATTAATATTCATTTCCAGTATACAGAGCCACAGTATTTCATTTATTTTAAGAATTTACAATTAATTTGGTATGATTCTGTTATCTGCTCCCAATTTCCTTTCCTGTTTCTTTTAGCTGAAAAAGCAGCTCTTGTACAGACTTTAAAAAAGTAAATTCACAACTGAAGCATCAGAAGATTGCTACTGGCTACTACAAGCAAGAAAAACAGGGACAGAACAGAATGGACTTGAAATATTACAGATGACAATGGAAATTAACTATCTGCAAATAGCAAAAATTCAATCTGCAGAAGTTCTGAGTTGACTATTTCCTTTCCAAACTCAGCAGATAAAACACTCTTTCACAGCATGCTGTTTGCAACTTTAACCAAATCCTTTCTGATTTCAAATGTTTTCAACCACCACAAAGCATTAAACTGCAAGTGCCTGAATCTTTGTGAAATGCACTAAATATACGGATTTGAAACAACTGCAATAATTAAAAAAAATTCCTTAGTATTTTAAAACTTCAGAAGAAAAACCACCATAGATGTCTCTACTACATAGGTGTCTACACCTTTGGTTTCAACCAGTGCAACCACTTTTGCAACGCAAGTGCCTTTATAATTAACCCCAGTTATAACCAAACCAGCCAGTCATAAGGTTTGTAATTCCAATCTCCTAATCCACGTTCACCTTTCTTACCTGGGAGAGAGGCTGAAAAGCATTTTACCTTCCAGCTGTCCGTCCCTACCTCCCTCTAAAAGTAAGATTACAGCCAAGCCCCCAGACCCGACTGACAGGGAGAACACAGCCAGTACAACTGCCCCAGGCCAGAGATCCCAGCAGAGATGGAGCCTTCCCAGAGCTGCAGCACACCCTGGGAAATGCCAGTCTTCTGACACATCCTGGCAATACTTGAGGAGAGGGCAGGAAGGGGGAACTGCCTGTGAAAGCTGTTCAAGCTCAATGAGATTCCCCCGAGCTCAGCCCCTCTGTGAAGGCTGCGAGGACTCTCCCTGGTAGGTGTGTGTGTGTGTTCACACATCCACATGGACAACTCACTGCAGCAGAGCTGGTCTGTCAGCACAACACACAGCCCCAGCCACGGCAGTCTGGAATTAAAGCTCAGGAAACGACACAGTGAGCGTGGAACACTGCAGATTTCAATTTTTAATCTTGGGGTTTGCTATTTTTGGGGACTAGTTATTTATATAGATTTCAGAAAGAAGAGTGGAGGAGGCAGAGTAGCTTTCCTGAAGTATTTCTGAAAATCTAGCCTTAAAATTCGAAGAATTTTGATAGGGTAAAGAATGTATCTGCTTTAAAAGCCGGTGAGATCACACCACAGATGCACCAAGGAAGCCTATACATTACATACCAATTACTGAATAATGTGAGATGCTATTTTATTACTAAACCAATTTTTTCACCTGCAATCTAGTCAATCAAAAAGCTTACACCCAGAAATACCCTCAAGTTCTAGATGAATATTTGCAATTAAGAATTCATAAACCATGTTTTCCTGTTCATTCATGTTTCTCTGTTTATTAAAAGGGCCACAAGAGCAGCTGGGGAGACAGACTAGCTGGATAAAGTAAAGTTTATGAAGAAAAACAGAACAAAGAATAGATACTGCAACTTTTTAAAAAAATTCTTTTCCTTCCTCATCTCTTTGATTTAAGAGCTATTTTAAACACATTTGAAAGTAGTGAAGTATTTTTCCCTTTTCTAAAAAAAGTAAGAATATTTTCAAGTAGATGTTATTTTTGTATGAACTTTGGAGCTTTATTTCCTGAAATTTAACTTGCATAGTTCTAATATTAATGAAGTGTTTGCCATTTCATTTTCATCAAGCCAAATTAGAAAAGTAAAACAGGTATTTCATTTTCACTGTTTAGTTGTTTTATATCACGTTTAACATATCTATACATTCCTACTAAATTGTTGTGCAATGAAAATAGAAAAAGGAAGAATCCAAAAATAAGGCACCTACTAATCAAGGATGTTAATACCGTCACTTCAGTTTAAACATATGACACTATCAAAACCAAAAAATATCTTTTTTTTTTTTTCATTAAAAAAGGGACAGTTTGAGTCTCATAAATTAATATATGCTATAAATACGTTTAGTTTGACATCCTCAAACTTCAAGTGATCTGACAGAAATTAACGTACAGTCCATTTAACTCATCTGCAAACTCAAGTAAAAAAAATAAACTAAAGCTTACCTTCAGTACACTGCAGGAAGCTGACAAGGAGCAGAAACCAAAAACTTCTCATTCTGCAGCCAGAAGACACCATTATTGATCCCTGTAAGAATTTTCTTTGTATTCCTTAATGAATCCAGTTATAAAAGCCCAGCATCATCGAAACCAGTGGCCTGCATTATTCATCTTCATACCTGGAGTAGCAGAAGATTTGGAAGAAAAAGAGAGAAAAAATTCCATCACTAACTGAACACCAATAATTCAGAATATCAAATTTTACTCGATACAAACTGGAAATTTTTAGTAAAACTGACAGAACACCTGCACTGTATCTGGGAATTCAGCAGGTTTGTGGGATGTAATCTCTCAAGGTCAGTGAACACTAAACAGAATGCCAAATAATGATACAAGCTAGAGTTCAAAGTGTCAACGTTATTGATGTACTTGCAGTAAGACACATTAGAAAAACCCAACAGGAGAACGTTTCCTCTGAATATAAGGAACTGGATGTGCAGATGGGCAAGCGAAGCTTTTCCCACTGCCCAAATCTGACACCACCTGCACTCCTCTACCCCCAAGAACCACAGTAAAATTAAATGTAGGGCATTGCCATATTTCTCAGAGATTCGAAACACGGAGTGGCTGAGAACAACAGAGCAAGTCCCCTCGGCAGGAAGGTGTGCAGCTCTGCTCCCTGTCATGGCTCCAGCATTCCACACAGGTTCCCTCCTTGGATGAGAGAGGCAGGAACAGCAACTCTGCTGACAAAGTTCCCTGTTTGGTGAGGAAGGTTCTTCACACGACTTTAGTTATCTCTATTTCTACCCAATAAACACCTTCAGAGAAAAGGGAGTCAACATAATGGATCAGACTCTCCTGTCCTTAGCCTTGAACAAGATTTGTCTCCTACCGAGAAACATGAACTGAACTGCTCCTGTAAACGATGAAGAATTCTTAGAGCTATCATTTGCATTTGAAAAATATAATTACACTGATAGAGTGCAGTAGCTGTGATAGAAGATTTGACAGCAGAGTGCTCCCTTTCTCTAATGACTCCATTCTCTCACCAGCCAAATGAGTAACGACGTACATCCTCTCCCATATCTCACTGTATGAAGCAAGGTCATGCTTCAGCCCTGCCTATTAGACTTTGGGAAGCTAGAGAAAAATTAACATCCATAGAAAAACAAATTATTTTTAAGTAGAAAGCTGGCTCTACGTATTACAGATACGTGAAACAACCCTGGAGAACAACTTTCTGAACACTGTGGCAATCACAGATGCAAAGAGCTGAGCCCGACATCACACTGGCTTGGTCTCTCCAAGATGAATGAACAGGGCTGAGATATCTCCAATTAATGTTACTTTAAAACCATGTAACAATGACTCTGTAAAAATTTAAGTGGCAGGATCCAAGGGCCACTTATGATTCTCATGAGTACTGGAGCACGTTGAGGGCTTTAAAAATACATTTACCCTTTTGGCAAGGAGAACTGGAAAGGATGAAGCGCACAAAATGCCAGCTAAAGAAATGCTATGAACTGTAGATCATTTTCAGAAGTAGAGAGTGTAACACTTTTTATAACAGTCAATGTTAATCAATGATAAATTTGTTCCCTGAGCACACAAACAGCAACAAGACTGACACTCACTATTTTCCAGTAGGAGAGAGGGGTGGGAATTAACAGCAAACATTACAGAACAATTTCTCCAGCCCTGAATGAAGGCAATGTAGCTGTGGAGATTATTAAACGTGCGAGGAGGCTTCTTTACTTGGCTCCTCTTTAAGAGAAGTGAGGCATCCCCCTCACAACACCAACATGTTGGTGATTCCTCAGACCGGGAAATAACGAAAACTGACGGCTGAGGCCGAGTGATTATTTGTTTATTTATACATTAAAATAAATGAGCACTTCTTTCCATTTCCAACTCCAGACAGGTGCTTTTTAATGGCAGGCACTTTGAGCCACACATATTTCAACAAGGAGCACGGAGCAGCAAACAAAGCCCTTCAGCACAGGACGGCCAGTGTGGCTCTCCCTGGCACACACCCCTGTGCCCAGAGGGAAAAGTGGGACCTTAATTTTCATGGTGATGCACCAGCTGCTACAGGACAACCCAGAAGCAGCCAGGAAGAGACAGTCACATTGTACCTCCAGATCTTTCGCACTGGGCTGAGTGTTTTGCAACCAAAAGCAAATAAATCTAAAAATCCACAAAGGATGCACTGCATTCAGCAGAAATTACAATTGCAAAGGAGCTCCTGCTGAGTAAAGAAGAAAAAAATGCCACCATGGTCTCTCTGAAAAAAAACCCTGGAGATAGTTCAGCTAAAAGCTTGGGAAGAGTTTGGATTAATTTTTCACCTGTAGCACCCAAAGGAAAAATCATAAAACTATTTCACACACACTACAGACTAATCAGCATAATTTCAGTAAGCAATAAGAATAATCCAAGAGAACAGATGACAAACAATAACGGCTAAAAGTGAAATTAAGTCAGCCTTCTGATTGCTCCCAGTCTGTCCAGAAGATTTTGGCCTCCTGAGACTCAAGTTTTATTGTTATTTCCATAACATATCGCTGCACTCCCAGATTTTGAGACATCTTCCATCCACTTCAAGTGGATAGTGACATACCTGTCCCTTGTCATCTTCAAACTCATCCCTTTCTTGTGGGCCTTTTTTAAATTGGGGGGGGAGGAAGGAAAGAATTATGTTAAAAACAAAAACAGTAATCAAAGCACCACTTGAGGGGAGACCAAACATCTCCCTAGAAAACAGCTGCAAAATGTATGCCAAAAAATGTATGCCAAATACTCTTCCCTTTTTCTTTTTTCAATTGAGTAAGAGTTCTTGACCTTGTAAACTGAGATAGCTATTTTAATAAGAAACTACAGTTTCTGAAAGGATATTGATGTCTTTGTGATATCAAAACCACAGAAACTATTAAGAATAAATGCAGAATATTTTAAAGGACAAATTTAAGTGTTTAGTGCAATATATTGTTCTCTTTAGATTGCTGTAGCCTACAGATATAGAATTTAACTCACTATGCTGCTGCAAACAGAATTGAAAATAAACTAACCAGCCCCTACCAAATTATCAGTAACATATGTTTTCCTAAAAACCCAAGAAAAAATGAAACAGTGTTTAAAAACTGATGCAATAGGGTTTGGTTTTGCCTCTTTTCTTTTGAATAAAAATCAACATTCACAGCAAACCATTTTAATGCAACCTCTGTAGTTGAGAAACTCTGCGTGGTTCCAAGTAAAAGAACACTGCAGTCCTGAACCAACCATTCATCAGTGTAACAAAAGCTAAACCTGGAAAAGGCACCCAGACATGAGCTGGAGCCAGAGAGCACTGGGACTGCAGACACTGCTGTCAGCCAGTCCCTCTGCCCATCCATCTGTCAGCGACACAGCACTGCTGGGGGCACCTCAAAACAACAACAAAGCCCAAACCAAACAAGTAGGACCGGGAAAAGATGTGTTAAGTTACTTCTCTGTAAACAGAAAAAGGAGACCACAGCGAGTGGCTGTCCTGAGCAAATAAGTTATTTCCCCTCAGACCTTAATAAACCTTTCCTCTGGGTCGCTGAATGCTTCGGCTCATGGGGGGGCAGAGAGAAACACCCTCGAGCAAAAGGTTGCTTGAATTTCAGAGTGCAACAAAAGCTGCCCAGAAAATTCCAGTTGTAACTTAAATCCCTACCTCTGGGCCATACTGCAGTCTCCCACAGAAAAAACCCCAGCCCTCCACTGGAATAGAGAGGTTCACCTTGTTAAGGTTCTTCTCGTACGCGCTGGTAAAGAAGGCGAGATCAGGAACAGAAATGTTAATGTTCAAACCTGTACACTGCAAATGCACTGGGCATCTCTTCATACTGTATTCATAAGCTGTGCTCCAAGTCCTGAATATCTTAGTGCCCCTGCCTTGCTTCCTTGTTCTTCTGTGCTTCTGAAACTCCTTACAGGCAGAACACGACCGCTGCAGAATACACGCCACTGTTGGCCACCCCTCTCCCCGCAACATTGCTCAAGAGCACCCCAGAGATAAGAGAAAGCTGCTCCAAGCATGCTCCTTGAAATACTTTTATCTTTGAAGAGAAAGACCTCTAAAGGACTGCCGTGTCCCAACTCTACTCTGTTTAACCTTCCCAAGGTTTTATTTTCAAAAGCCAAAAAAGGGTCTTTTAAGAGCTTCTGGCCAACTGACACAGCATGCTCAAAAGCTGCCTCTTCCCTCCTGTTCTATCCAGCTTTGCAGGCAATTAAGACAAAGGGGAACACAGAGATCTTTCCAGCTAAGCAAGGATGTTTTTCTGTAGCTAGAAGTCTCTCAGACTAATGCTGATGTATTTTAGAGTATAGCGTTTAATTTTCCAAATCATCTTAGAAACACTGCAGAGCACTTGCAACCTCAGTCAGGCTTTAACATCCCCATTACAGAAATAAAATTTATACTAGCTTTACAGATGATGAGGCACAGCAAGGTAAGGAACATCAGCCACAGCTGCACAGCTCGTACATGCCAAGGAACCAGCAGGACCCAGGCAGTCCCCCTTGTAAATCCTGTGTGACCTACCTTGCCACACATGCAGCACCCCCAGCGCCTTTCATAACCCAGTTTATGAAACTAAGTAATTCTGTAATATATCTGAGACACTCTGCAGAGAAAAGGAGGGGGAAGAGGAGGCAAGGGTGAGTAGATATATATTCATACAATATAATAGACTACTTAGTCTCCTGAGAAATCACGTGTTCACGTGCTTTCCCATCATGAGGCTTTCCCAATTTAAAAAAAAAAAAGTTAAACTTCCTATAATCTGTAACATAAGAATTTAATTAGTGCAGTGTGGTTAGAAAAACTAAGCTGCATTAGTAAAATACTAGAACGAGACTAATACTGTTTATGATCCAAGAGCTACAGTTTTCTACATATCTGCAATGAGATCCAGCTCTACTTTTCAACATTGAACGTACCGTCGATGCATTCAATAGGAGTTATTCCCAGAGTTTTCAATATGCTTATTCAAAAATTGATTTACATTAATAACTCTGCATTAGTGCGACAATTTCTGATTGTAGAAAATCTGGTTATGTGTTCTGGTTATGAGACCTTACGAAAAAAACCCTGAAGACAAGCAAGACTCCACACTGATCTAGTTAGCCTCCTTGTACTACCTATGGTAAACAATCAGTGCCTGATCTGCTGCAATTAAACAAACTGCATATTGCAAAGAGAAAGGAAAGGCTAACCCTGCTCTGTCTAAAAGGTTTGACAAAGACTTCGTTTCCATTAAAACCTATTTAATGCTCAAAAGGTAGCAGGGAGTCTTATCTACAATTCTGTATTCAACAGTCCCTATTAATTGTCACCTTGAACACTGGATTTCTAACCCAAAACATCTCTTCCCAAGTTGCATGGAAAGAATACAGTATCAGGGAAGGGAATATAGTAAGAACAAGACTTGACCAAGGTCAGCCAATCTTGCAACAAAAGAAATTACTTCAATGCGTTGAGCTGTGCTGTGCTCTGAAGCGACGTGCCCGTGCCTGAGGAGTGCCTGAAACGGGGCACAATAAATGTATCCTCAATTGAGAAAGACCGTGGCAACACCCACCCCACAGCAGCCCGAGTTCCCAGCTCAGCAGTGCAACAGATCATTGCAAACACCCAACCCACCCGGGCAAGCTGTGCCACTGAACAGTGCGCTGACACTATTTTAACAGTGCCACATCACAGCTCAGTCCATCAGTCCCCAGCACCTCCGTGGTCTACTGCAATCATTCACAGAGAAAATAAACAGGATTGGAGGGGAAAAGACAAAGATTTCCTTTTCTCACCAGCGCTCTGGCTCAGCTGGGCCTCACTGCCGTGTGTTCCGGGCAGGGCACACGGCGGTCCCTGCCCAACCAGCCAGCCCTGCCCCTGCTTGTTAGCACAGGGTAAAGCCTGGGCACTCGAGGGAGCTTTCATTCAATAAGCCAGCAAAGTAAACCTCTGCTAGTGCTAATAAGAATGGCTTTTTTTGGCTCCAGGCACTCTCCTTTTGCCAAGTCCGAATTTGTCTTTCTGCCTTTGATAACCGCTCGGAATCCAGGGGGGTGTCACTCAATCCCCATCGCAAATTCCCTGGATTTCACGGAATCGACACCGCGCCGCTACACGAGATCACCTCCACTCCAGCAGTGCAGGTAAAACCTTTCCACCACTGCTGCCCTCTGTGTCACTACAGCTTCCCGGGGACTCAAAGACAAATCCCCCTCATCCAAAGGGGAGGGGAGGGAGAGGGATGCTGTAAGTCCATTACAACCGTTATCGGCTGTAATATCTTAGTGTCATGCTGAGCGTGTTAAATATGCTGATCACTGTGGACACCAGAGGCACAGGCTGAGGCTGTTTGCCATTCCCTTCATTAAACTGCAAAACAAATAGCTCTCATTTTCAAACCTATGTAGGACAGATTTTATGAACATCAAAAATAAACAAGAAAATAATGAGTATCTGTAAAAAACATTGAGAACCGTATGACAAACCAAAAGAAGCAATTGTAACAGCTGAAGAAAATTCAAAGGCTTTTCAAACTTCTCAGAGAAGAGAAATCCTCAAAATAATCTATTTATATTAAAGATCTCATTTCTCTCCCTTGAAAAAAAAAAACACACTAGACTGACATCAACCAAAGACACAGCAGTCTTGTAAGACAGCAAACTGTTTGCTGACAGCCTTGACAAGGCTCTGCAAAGGCCCGTATTTCTCAAAGCTGTTATGCCACTTAGCTGATCTCTTCTTTTTTTTTTTTCTTCCCATCCACTGTTTTTCACAGCTGAGAACTTATTTGAAGTGGAAGCAGACAGAAAAACAAAACAAACAGAACTAAGTCCTGGGACTGTGGTCAGACGTGTCGGTACCTGTGAAGCGACGTGGTGTTTCTCTGACTGACTGCAAGGATTTCAACACATCTGATCTGCTTCATGGCTGCTCATCCCTGGGCTTAAGCAGGGAAATGAGTTCTGGTATTGATTCTCAATCCAGCTCTGGGGCCCCCAAGATAAGAAGTATGCAGATCTGTTGGAGCAGGTCCAGAGGAGGCCACAAAGCTCCTCAGAGGAATGGAGCACCTTTCCATGCAGACAGGCTGGGAGAGCTGGGGCTGTTTGGGCTGGAGAAGGTTCTGGGGAGAACTTAAAGTAGCTTTCCAGTACCTAAAGGGACCACACGAGAGCTGGACAGGGACTTCTTACAAGCTGTAGCGTTAGGACAAGGCAGAACGGCTTTAAACTGAAAGAGGGTAAATATAGATGAGATGTCTGGAAGAATTTTTTCCCCATGTGAGTGGTGAGGCACTGGAACAGCTGCCAATGCTACATCCCTGGAAGTGTTTAAGGCCAGGTTGGATGGGGCTCCAAGCAACCTGGTCTAGCAGTAGGTATCCCTGCACACGGAAAGGGGTTTGGAAAAGATGATGTTTAAGGTCCCTCCCAGCCCAGGCTGTTCTATGATGATTTGCTTTTCACAGCTGACACACTGAAGGAAGACAACTCCACAGACCAGCACAGAGCCAGCAAAACACCCCCGAGTTACTCACTTCCAAAATAAAATCAAGTTGCAGGCAAGAGCAGCCAAGAACACATTTTTATCCCTGCATTTGCAGCACTCCTGCCCACGCTATAACCAGGTGAGTGGGGACTGCACAGCCCCAACACACCGGCCCTGCTGGGGGATGGCTCTGCAGCCTCAGCATCAGCTACTCGTGCACAAACCTCAGCTTGGTAGCACCAATTCCCCAGAAACTGCCGCGCTGAAAACTTCTTCTCTAGGCGTGTGCCAAGGAATATTATCAAAAAGAGTCATGGTGGTGTTGGTTTAGCATCCATTTTAAAGCAATCATTTTCTATCAGTTGTACTTATGATCATATTAAGTGGTCTGTATTGATTTAAATTATATGGTTCAAGTTTCAAGAACAAGCTTGAGTGTGCAGCAAAATCACTTTTGATTGTTTTAAAAAAAATCCATCAAAAACCTCTGTTGTTACCAGAGAAATACCAAGTATTTAAACACAACTGAAAAACATTTATTATTTAAAAAAAATCAGAAGCAGTAGGCCCATAGATACACTCACCATGCACTGGGTGTACCTTGTGGCAGATCTTTGCTTAGAGAGGAATATGGTTGTAACATTAAAATCTGTGAGACCATGGCCTAATCATTGTGCAGTGAAATATGAAACAAAATCAATGGTGGCACCTAAGATGCAATCTCTGCTGTGTTTGGCTCACTGCACTGAATCCTTGACTCATAAATCATTGTTACTAGCCATTCAGTGAAATCAATATTCAGATTCCCTCTTGGTCTATACATATTACCACTAAATGAAATAATAATGACCAAAATCTGTCATATATTAGGTCATCAATATTACCAAAAGGGATTTCTTGGGAGCAATGAGGTAACCTAGGATAAAATACATCAGATGAGCATGCACAGAAATGGAAAAAACTGTGACTATATATAGACAGCAGGAGAAAGTTATTTTTAAATATCTCTTCTTCCGTCATATCCTTGAGTATTAAAATTTATCACAGCATCACAACAATGCATTTTATGAAAGACCATTTCAATAATGCATGCTTTTAATTATGCTTTAAAACATGCTGTACTTAAGCATTTTTCTTTTTCTTCTTTCAAAGAACCCCTTCTTAAGTCATTCCTAGCTTTGCTTCTTTTCTCTGAAGCACAATTAATATTGCAATGGCCAGAGAGTTGTGTTTTCTTACCAGCAGCCCGACAGTCAGAACATTCTGAAGACCACATTTTAGTTCCACTAAAAATCACTGCCAAACAAACTTCTAAGAGTAATTCCATAAAGCTGCATTTTCCAAACCATTTAGTTATTAAAATGTAGTGGATCGTGTCTTGCAGAGAAACCTGAGAAGTTCTGTGTGCTACCATCCCATACTCGGCCAACAGCCACAACTAAACTCGTAATTTTGACAGCAGAAGGAGGGAAGAAGTCTTTTAACTACTTTCTAAGCACTCAGGAGATTCTCCAGGCAAGTATGACCTCCAGGAAGAAATTCCCCTGAATTTACATCAGCCTTTGGAGGACCTGTGTGTGTACTTCAGACATACAGAAAAAGCAGCAGACGGTGACAGAAGACACATCTTTCAGGTTCACCACTTTTACGTACCAGTAGCACTCAGAAGGCTGAAAACTAATATCATGAAATAAAAATCAACCAACTCCCTGTTTTTCTGCCCTCACAACAGGAACTCCAGGGTGAGAAGCCATATATGACATTACTGCACAGACTGCACTAACTCTCTTCCTTGCACCTACACACAAGTACACTACTGAATTACACAGCTACTGCTTGCACATCACCAACAACGTGAGAAATGTAATATCTAATATTACACTGCAATAAATATGGCAAATAAATCTTCAGGATCTATTCAGAAAGGGCCTGTTTCTGCAGTGAAACAAAGGATTCAATTCTGACACTGGATGATAGAGCTGCCGAGGCATCTAATGGTGCAACTGCAGTTAAGAGGATTTTCTTGTACAATTTAATAAGCAATGAACATTCAGGTGACTCTCCTTAACTGTGCAGGGCAGCTGAATGACTACCAGTCATTCACCAGAGCTGTAACATTCCTTCAGTCGAGGTAAACTGGGGCCTTTTTTATCTATTCAAACTATAACAGATAGAAATTATTCCAGTTAATTTTTTATTCCTTTTGTAGAAAGCCTAAGCCAGGAAACTAAAAAGATTACATCTGCAGAAGTCGGGAGCAAGAAGAGCTCTAAATTATAGTTCAACAGAAAAGCTCCTTCTACTGGCACTGCCACTTGTTCAAAACCCTTCTCCCCAGCAGCCCACACAACATTTTCTCCTCTGCAGGGAGGCAGAAGGAAAAACAACATGTATTGTGGGAACAGGGAAGGTCTTTGCCGTGCACGGTGAAAAGGGAAGCGTGAAGTGATATCTTTTAAATATTAAACAAAATGGAATATGGGTTATCTCCAGCACTGCCACGCCAGCCACGGCGAGCACTTGAGGACAAAGTGCCCTGAAACTGCTTTCAGGCAAGGAATTTTTCAAGAGAATGAATACTTTTTAAAGTATTCAAGAGAATGAACTCTTTCCACCGGAATGACTGAAAACATTATATTTGCCATACATTTTAACTTTTTTAAAACCATCCACACCGAACAGATGAAATTTAAGATACATTTTTAACACGTTTTTCGGCAGTGATGTGACCTCTGATATTCTGCGGTTTCATCAAGCAGATCAAGAACTCTGTGTCACACATTAACAATTTCTTTTAAGTAATATAGCTCTCGGTGGCTCAATGTGACAATGATGCTGCTTCTTTTGAAAAAAATTCATATTTTTCTTTAATTCGGTTACATTGTGATTTTATATGAAAATTTATTTAGCCTTTCATGATTACAAATACTCACTGGCCTTTATTTTGTATTCTTTTACTAGAAATTAAAGTGAATCGGTATTTTATTAAAATCCTGCTCCTTCAGACATTCTGCTGCAGTTCATGAACTGGATGTGCAACTAAAGAAAAAAAATAAGTCTACATTTGTCTATCAACAGTATTTATAAGTGAGAAAGTGGAAAGATTACAAAATTTTAATAAGAACATTACATTATAGTAGCAATAATCTAGGTGTTTTACTGGGAAGTGAAGTGGATTACCGTAAATGAAATTTTAAATGTCCTTTCCATTTTACAGATAACACAAAATGACTCTTTTCATGTCTCCAGCGATAAGGATACATGTGCCACACATTTAAATAGTGCCTTCACCCCATCCAACCCTGCTCATGAATTAATAATTCAGTGACATTAATACAAGAAGATAAATGATAAAGAGGTTACAGCAAAAGGGCCAGCGGTACACATATACTTCTTTTAAAACAGCTAATACCTCTCTGCCAATTACAGTTAGAACTTTTTAACAGTTTTCAATGGCATTTTTACAATCTAAATAGCAGCTTATGCACACACAATTTCACACAACTCAAGCTTAATAAATCTCCTGCTGCTACCGAACAATCATTCCGGGGGATTAAAGTGCAACATCTGCTAACATTAATAGGCATTTTACATAGCAATATGTATAAAAGCAGTTGCTATCAGTCTTCTCAAAAAGCTTCCAGTCTGGTTTGGCATAAATTATACCTTTATCGTTCAACTGGTAACTTTAGCTCACGGCTACAGTAAGGCAGCTTACACAATACTTAGACTGACTCCAGGAATGCTATCTAGCAGCAAAACCCACCAAAATGATATACTGACTGCAATTATCCCATGTAGTGGAACAATTTTCAAAATATTTGGAAAATAAACAAAAAAAAAAACATACGTATGCAAAGAATTTCAAGTAAGAACCTGGTAAAGTCACGTAATTTCAATACTCATAAGAAACCAAAGCTACCAATCTGTTTGCAAGAGACAATTTCTCTCCTTACCCCAGTTATAACTTTCTAATCCACCCTGGGCTTTTTTATTTGTATTTCTGCTGTGGAAGAACGAGTGCCTTCCCAAGGAATAAAATAAATACCGAGGGGGTTATTTAATTAGGAATTCCAGCATACATTTTTAGGTAGAATTTGGCAAGTGAGCACGCTCTGGAGTCGAGAGACGTGTAACATCAGCCTGAGCCAAGAACACAGTTGGCAAAAGCTGCCCAAACTCTGAGGTGCAGCCCTGTCAAGGCAACTCCAGCCCTGCAGCTCAGCTGTGGACAGGACAGTGCCAGGGCTGCCAATCACCCCTTCCCTGCAGTGAATAAAAAAAAGAGTCATGCTCTAGCCGCTGTTACCAGTTTATTAGAAAGCAGGTTTTAAAATGCTTTAAAAAAAAAAAAAAAAAAAAAAAGGTGAAGCATTTCAGGCTCTTCCTGTGCAAGCCCTACAATCTTAGTATTTTTTTAGAAACTGGAAAGAATCAATAGTCAGCTTCACAATAATAGATATTGTAACGCTTAGAATACTTCTGTATGGTGCCCCAAGATAATTTTGTTGTGTGGACACATGTGGGCCAGCATCTGCAAGCTCATTTATTCCTTTTATGAAATGAGAAATTTGTATTAAAAATATCCTTATACATAAAAGAACGGCAAACTGGATCAGATGTGTATGTAGACAATATTTAATATACCTTTTTAATTATCAATTAATTCCCCCAATTCTTCCATTATGATTTGCTTGAACCTGATTGTTTTAATGTTATTTTCTAAGTCAAAATAGTGCTTTAAAAATTATTATTACCGTATTCTCCTGACATCGCCCACATTCTTACTTGACACGTTTTAAGAGAGATGAAGAAAATCAAAGCAGTAAGATAATAAAAGATTCCAGCAATGCCAGTGGTGACAACTAACACTCAGGATCTTCAGATGATATCAGGCTTTAAAGCACCCAGAACCAGGGCTGAAGCCAGGCTTGGCTGAGAAAATAACCCAGTCATTTAATGACAGAAGGAAAAAGCTTAAAACAAAAAGGTGAGCACATTTAGCGTCTGCATCTTCCTCAAACTGATGGTTTCTTTAGGCTGAAGCTGCACCTGAAGGTCCCACCCATATTTCCCAGCTGGAATCACTGCTGCCAGAGGAAGCACACGAGGATTAGGAACCCAGGTGCCTCCGTGCCACAGTCTGGCTTAATGCAGCCTGAATGTTAGATTACCATTTTAAAGGAAGTTTTTATTAAGTTACTGTGTGCTGCCTGTAAAACCACGGCTTTATGTTCGAGTGACGGATTCTCGCTTTTTTTGTTTTAGAATAAAACGCCACTGGCACAGGACCTTCTCTTCCGGCTCTTCCTCCGCCTGCACTGCAGTTCTCACATCAGACACGGCCCCGCCATGTGCGAGCCTGACACGTTCTGGAAGATTTACTGCTGCTCTGATACTCTCATGGCTATTTCAAATCCAGGTCACAACTTTCCACAGTCACTTAGATTAACATTTGAAATTTAATCTATTTTAACACGAGAATTCAACAGCGCCGAGACAAAAACGAGGTGACTTTCTTTCTCAAAGATGACTGAATATTAAATATGAAATTTAACAGGTTGTAATCATAACAGTTTGTAAACACTGTAATATATATGTCTGCCCTAATTTAGCAAGATGGAATTCTCACATAACACTCATCAAACTGAGCACAAAAAAAATTGTTCTGGCATTTCACTAAATTAAAATCTTCGGTCCCCACAGCCAGAATGCACAAATTTAGATTTTATTAATACCTTAAATCAAACTCACTTTTATGAAAGGCAATTTACAAGTCATCTTCTCTTGTGACAGCCAAGAACAGAACGGGGTCTTAAGCATATTTTTACAGACACTTTGATGATAGTCTAACCTTTTGGTCTGATCGCTACTTTTAACAAAAATAGCATTTTCTTTGAAATCCAGCAAACTCCTGTTTTCATGAATATAGCTTTAAGCCTTCAGTGACAGAGTCGCTGACAGCTCAACAGATAGAAGGCAAATTTAAGAGAAGCTGTCCCTGCTAAGAAAATGCATGCCATTTTACCAGCTTCCCATTCAGCAATCTGAAAAACTAATCTGGATCACCGTATTTCACATCTTGCCCAAAGATATTGTACCGTGCCCAACCTTCACACTGGCAAAACCATGCAAGCTGTACACACGCTCAGCAAGCCACCTTGATTTAGCTGGTCCTCTATGCACTTTAATATTTTAAATTTCTAACCCTAAATAACACTATCAGCCCTCAGCATTGCAGGCACTTCTGCAACAGATTACAAATCAGATGCACAATGAAATCATCATCAGGTAGGCTCCCCTGTGCTGCCAGTTACTCACCAGAAATCAGTGAGAGTCACACCACGGGGCCAGGGATTGGGAAAAAAACAAAAAAAGAATAAAAAAGAAAAGAAAGAGAAGGAGAAAAACAAAGCTGAGTGAGCAGGCAGAGCGGGAAGACGGTGTTCCCTCGCCGGTTTGGAGCGCAGAGGAAGCAGGAAAGCCCTTGGGTAGGGCGTGGAAGGAAGGCAGGCAGATGGAAAAGGGAAGGCCTGGGGACAGAGCGTGGGCAGGCTCACCCTGCCCAGCCACGGGGGACAGCTCAGGAGCCTGAGCACGATAAAGAGGCAGCTGAAGGAGCAAAGGAAGACTGACAGTGAAGGAATGCAAGTCAACAGGGATCAGAAAACATGGGGCACCGCACGGAGAAGGGAAAGACCCGCTAGCATGAAATATCTGAGTGCAATTTGGTTTCCTTCAAGCCGGCTGCCAGCACTTAGGATCACTTGCCACCCTCTCATAATCCAAAGGACAGAACTTCCTCCTCTCCAGGACACAACCACAGGCTACACAGACTGCAATTATTTGCTTTTTAGTCCCTACAGAAGGCCCACCAACCCACATCAGCATCCATGGAACTGTCTGGAGAACGAGTCAAAGCAGAACTAAAGGAGGAGACAGAGAGAGAGACCACAGGCACTCGATGCTACAAGAGGGGCCAGCACACATGGGCAATGAGATGCACACAATTATTTAGAAACATCTGCTATTCTGCAAGAAACCATACTCTATAAATGATGATTTTACAGTGCCATAACAATATTCTATAAATGACTGATGATTTCGTAATTCCGCCATAATAATAATAGTTTTTAAAAAAGCTGACAATTTCAACACATCTATTGCCTGTTCCGTGCTTTCTTTGTTTGTTTTGTTTCATTTGTTTGGGGTTTGTTGCTGTTGGTTTTTTTGTTTAAACATCAAATCCAGAAGAGGTGGTGACAGCAGTAAGCGTACAGTTTATTTATGGGTCACTATTGGGCTAACTGAGAATTTATTTCTGGAAGAAGAGAAAGAGAAAGACAGGATGATGAATAATACTGACAAAAATGGAAAGGAAAAAACCAAGTCAAACTTTAAAGTCCATCTTCTCAGATATGCAAGAAGCAACAGACGGAGGCATGACAGAACACTTCACCTGACACTGCCTGGTCATCGACATATTCTCCAAAAATTACTCAGTTTTATTTCAATATCTCTTCAGCCAAAAGGTGATTTGACACTTTTTACCTAAAAATAGCAGCTTTATGGATCTTTTAAAAATAAAAATACCCAACCCAAGTCTACCATGGTGCAGTATACGAGAAGAGTTTGCAGCAAGCACAGCACAAGTTTTTAACAGCTGGACATTTCACCCCAATGATTTCTTGTCTTCAAAATAGAAAACAAATTCACAGTGACAGAATTATTTTACAATAGTTAAGTAAATACCAATTTTTAGCTTTTCCACAGTGCTGTTATTTACTAACTAGAACATGTAGCCTAACTAGAACATGCAGCTGTACAGTCCAGCATGACTAAGGGCAGAGGGAAGGAAAACAGGCTCTTCCTGGCTAGCAGCAACAGGCATTTCTTCTCCTGATCTGCCTCACAATTTTATCACATGATGAAGTGGAAATTTTGTATTTTTAAATAAGTACCATTTTAATAAAGACACAGACAAAGCATACCCAACTATATACATACTGACAAGCACATATTTACTATTGGTCAACTTTTGTTATTATTTCATTCACTTTCAAAAATATTTACTAAAAACACGGGCTGTAAGAAGAGCTTATGATAGCTAAACCCAAAAATATATTCATATTTAAATATGCTAAATTTAAATTGCATTCCTCTCTAGGAAGGTATTTATCTTGAAATGACCACTAACAGCTCTTACTTCCAAACAGCAAGTACTGATTGCTTCAACGTTCACAAAGCACCAATTTCTTAAAGCCTGAACTTACACAAAAGTCCATTTCCCGCTTTTCAATTTGAGCCTCAGTCAGTAAGTCATAATTATCATTTCTTTTTTGTGCCGTTATTCTATTACAGGTACTGGAGTACAAGTCATTAAACTGAGGTTGAACAGGCTGTGGTATGGGAGGAAAAGTACCACTGCTCTTCCACTAAGGACCAAAACATCAATAATTCAAGCTGATTGGGAAACACTATTCAACTGGACAATTAATTTTTAAGAATGTGGTAGGGATAGTAACCAACACTACAAAACAATTTTAAATTTTAGAAGACTCATCAACAAAGCTTACAAATACGAAGCTTCTGAAATAAAAAAAAAAAAGAAAACAAATCTACATCTCTTCTTGTTCCAGGTTCAAGAGAAACTAAAGGGATGAACCCTTCTGCTCGTAAGGGCTCTTATGGTTTCCATAGTGAATGTCATTTACATGAAGGCATTGTAAAGGTTCCCACATGAAAATGCATCTCTGGCATAATTACATTCTTTCAAGTTACTTTTCCTCCCACTTGCTGTAGTTCTTAGGTGAAAGGAAAATATTGACAAAAACACGACAGGAGAGGGACAAAAGATAACCACAGACTGAAAGCCATGAAAACACCAAGCCATTTACAATTCCTTTTTTTTTTAAACTCTAACTCCTCACAGCGACTGGGCAGCCTGAGATCAACTACACAGGGTAAAACACTTTTAATTTATAGCCTAGGGGCTCTTCCACGTTTAAGAGGAAGGAGCATGTAAAGAAATACAATATCTTTCTCAGCCCGTCTGTTCTTTGAAATGTCTTCATTAAAATGGAGATTTTGACTTTTTGACTGTGAATAACAGAAAAAGGACAAACCTGGTTTCCAAGGCTCTTCATCTGCAGCCAGCACACACCACGCTCCCCCAACAATCACACTCATGTATCACAGGCAGCTTTTCAGGCTGAAGGGCAGATGGGACCACCTCCAGTTCATGCTGATTAGCTAAATCAGTCCCAATCACACCTTTGTTTTACCATGAAGGAACTGAAAGAAATAGTAAGAATGTGGAGCTGCAGGCCAGGACTCACCCCTTCCCAGAGGGGAGCACCACTGCCCACAGGATGACAGCCACAGATCAGCCTCCAGAGAGCTGCAAGCCACGAGCCTACAGTAAAAAAGGTGTCACCTCTGCTTTTTTCCTCAGGTGGAGAGTGGGGCAGTGTGGAAATGTCTTGTATACATTGGTATTCACAGTGTTTCACCAACACTGCAGTTAAAACACAACTTGTTCAACAGTCAGATGGACCTGAGTGAATTTTAGAGCAAAATACCAGGAGCTACTTCTTTATATCCTTTGGGAGCCCCAGTAAAATTCCACCAAGCACATTTGCCCATTTGGTTTAACAGCAGCTAATATTTCCTACATGCACAGTTTCCCTTCAGATAACCTAAATAAAGGCTGTGATTAAATGATGAGAGCAAGGCTGTATTAACCCCATCTCTCACCTGTGCAGAGGTTGTGAGCACAGTCGTGCAAACTGCTCAACCACAGCACTGCAACAGCAAGTTCTCCCACTGCCCCACATATTTTTCATAAATCCTAACCAATTACTTTTAATAATCTGTTAATGCTGCAGCTTTATGTGGTGTATTGGTTATGTATCTATTTAAAAATACACACAGAAATAATTTACTGGATAGCTTTCAGCAGACCTACTATAAAACTTTCATTTATTTGACTTCGATTCAATTAACATTGGGACTTTGGTAACTTTTTTTTAAATACGTAAAATTGTATTGAACAAAAATAGTTTTAAATAATTTTTCGTATATTGAGTGATTTTCTGTGGAAAATACGTAAGAACTAAGAAATCTATTGGTTACAGAATCTTAGCAATATATCACATGCAAAGATGAGTCACTGCTGGAGGAAAAAAGTAAGCTAAATATAATTAAAATAACCTAAACTTTTCAATTGGCCATTAATTAGGTAGATAACAGAAAGACACTGATTTTGCTGTAAATCACTGTATTGTGGGGTTTTTTTTAATTAAAATCTAAGGGACCATATGTTCATAAACAGGCTGAAAGCAGTACTTGTCTTATCACACCATTGTCTAAACATTGCTGTAAACATCACTGTAATCAGAAATAATATTATTAGAAGTGAAGATGCAGCAAGGATATATGAATTCTGTACAGATGGCAGGAGTATAAGGCATAGTTTTATTCCCAGGTATACCTGGAAGATCACACTGGTTTTATGTGCTCCGTTCGGCAGATTTTCCATTCAGGAGCCAGGAACTGCTGATTACTTGCATCCCATTTGCCAAATACAAAAGCTTTATTAGTCATAACAGCACTGCTGTTCCAAACAGACAGATACAAATAATAATAAAAAAGATAAAAGAAGAGAAAGACTTGCCCCTTCTTCAGGGTCAGCTGTCTGTGGGCAGTTAAGTATAACTCAGTGTGGCTTCATTTCTAATGCACACTGCAAGTAAAATGACTACAGTGTGGATTTGTGTTTTGATCTGTTGTCTTGCAAACAGAAGAATACTGATTTTAAGAAGCCATTCATTATGGCACTTGTACAAAAAGAAAACTGATCAATCTTTATCTTGGTTATAGATACATATTCCAAAAACGCTTCAGGAGAGCACATAAGGCTAACAATTTGGTAAGAATATTTCTGCATATATTTTCCACTTTCAAACGTAGAAACTGTCTTCTAAAATATCAGACAACTTTTTAAATTATATACACACGTAAAACGAATCCGCTGCAATCCATTTAAGAGCTCTGAAAATTAATTATAAATAATTGTAGTGTCAAACACGGATAAGATGCTTTACCTCTTACTGAGTTTTTACGCATTATTCACCATTTTATCCTAAGTACTGGTTCCTTCTCAGCCAGGGTGTAACAAGGCAAGGGCTGCCCTCAACAATGCAGGCACAGTTCACGCTCTGAAACCGGCTGGAGCTCCACATTCACCGGGGGTAACATCCATCCTTTTGTGTCTCCTTTCTCCTCACAGACAAAAGATCCGATCGTTTTCCACAGTTCGAAATGAATGAAAAGTGAAGCCAATCTAAGAACCCACGGGAGCTTGTCTAAAATAGAAAATGTTATTCTCCGGGTCGTAATTCTTTCTGCCGAACACAAAACTAAAGACAAAGTTGCACAGTTCTGCACCAGATCCAACACGGAGGAGCTCCGGGGCACAGAGAAAGCCACACGTGGCCACCACCATTACAAAAATAACAAAAAAAAGAAAAAAAAAAACCAAAAACACATTTAAGCCTGTGTGCAACTTCTACTGCACATTTTCAGAAGTGGAACGTTTCATGTTAAAAGAAACATGTATATCTTTCCTTTGGCTTCTGGTAATCAATAACAATTTAAAACAGGCGGGTACAGGATCTTCCTACAGAAAGTCTTATACACAGAATTAATCCAAAACATCCAGGAAAAGTCACGTCTTACAAATTTAACCAATACTCCCAATGCATCTGTACAATATATGGAACGTGAAGGGGAAATGTCTTATATCTATATAATTTCTTAATTTGTAATGACCTTGTTATCATACCGTAAATCAGGGAAATAAAGCTATTTTTCTTTGTTTAAACACTCATTATTTTCAGTATTTACTAATTATAGCTCAAGATACCTTAAAATATGTGGCTGTTTCGTCACACTCTGCCACACAGACTGCTGCACCACTCAATGCACTTACTCATAAATGACTACATAACCTCATGTATTTTGTTCAATTAAACCCCATAAGTCTTTTTTATTGACAAAACCTAATTTAGTTTTATTCAGTGTGACTGGTACACTGCTTCTGCCAAATAAGTGAGTATTAATGCCTCACTTTTTTGTTTCCTTAAAAAACAGATGGAAAATTTTAAGAATTAAGGAACAGCTTGAATGTCACTTACATGAAAATTGTACAAGTACGACATTATTGTCACTTTTGTTGCTTGCAGTGATTTTAAGAAGTATCTAAGTTACTTATCACCACAAAAACCTGGCACTAATGAAAGAAAATGTGTTACGCTACAGCTAAAAAAAAAAGGAACATGATTTTACCGAAGGAGGCTCTTCCAATGTAGCTACTAAATTACCATTGTTCCTCCTTCAAACTGCAAGGGTGTTAAAAAATGTATCTTAATCCCAGCTACATTATCCTCCCAACAGAACCGAGGTGACATACACGTGTTGATTTTCATACTGTAGGGCAATCTCCCCTGAATGGAGCTTGTGCAACACCCTTACCTCACCGGGGAAGAGAGAGACACACCGTGTAAAGAAAGATTATGTCCATCACCTCCCCACAATTCCTCAACGAGATTAAATGAACAAACCTCTCTCTCTTCGTCATGACTAACACATCAGCATTTTCCCACGCAGAAAGGATGATACAACTTCCCAACTCCTAGGACCTATCAAAATCTCTATGAAAGACACCACTTATATATTTTCTGGAAATCTTACTATTATAATCCTATTGGAGTGTAATTGCTGTGGCTAATATTCTTACCCTGTTATGAAAATGCTCAACATAAATGTGGCACTGAGTTGTTAAGATAATACATGATCATGCTGTGAGAGGGTAATACCTATACAATAGCCCTTGCCAATACCATAAATCTCTTTATTAGACAACAACCTATTACAGGAGATCTACTTAACTGTTTCCCTACTT
Source organism: Pipra filicauda (assembly GCF_003945595.2). Taxonomy (NCBI): domain Eukaryota; kingdom Metazoa; phylum Chordata; class Aves; order Passeriformes; family Pipridae; genus Pipra; species Pipra filicauda. The sequence continues at coordinate 773,480 of NW_024104498.1, forward strand.
AGAGGGCCATTTGGTGTTACAATAACAAGCTGACTTTTCACATTAGCGAGGATTAGCCAGTATAAATAATAAATCGACACAGAGTTGCTGCTCTTTTAGATATGGGAACCCTTTCCTGGTGTTTAAAAAGAGAATCCAAACTAAATCCCCAAGACCACGTTAGGTTGAACATATGTTAACTTTAAAGTTCTGTTAGTTTAAACTAACAAACCCCCCCACCCAAACATCAACTCGAAGCAATTTACTACAGGATTTACCACAGATTTACTACAGGAGCTGTTTCTGTTTTATGGAATGTGCCTGCATACTGCTTTATCTCCTAACATCATAACAAATCATCCCGAAATTTACTGAAATATTTTAAAGTAAAATGATTGCCACCACTTTTCCAGAGATAAACAGCACAGAATTCATCTAAGTACCATCTATTCTGCTTCTTGCTCAGCAACTACAACTGTCTAACAAATGAATTATTTTCTTTTCTAAAGTCTTAACTTTTTGAAGGACAACACACTTTCATCATCCAGAGAACTACAATACAAATTATAAGGCATTCAATACACCCCATCATTTGTTTCACTGCGCTAGATGAAGGAAATATCACTATTTGAAATACGCATTTCTGATCCTTTAAGCCAGTTTTTAAGTTACAATTTACAAATAAACTTCGGTTATGACATTACTTGCTCTTTGTTGCATTTACCGAAGCTTAAGAGAGAAATCCTCACGACTGTTTGCTTGGTTTATCGACTGATCAATAATATTTGGGTGAAACTCGTTCACCTTTTTATATTTTAAACAGAGAAAAAGCGAAACTAAGAGTCGGCCTCGCATCTGCAGTCACCTTGATTCTGATTCATAACCCTGCTTGCACAAATAGAAAAGACTTACCCACTGCTTTTTGCTAGCACATTCCCCTGCCCGGGCTGCTCCCAGGACAGGCAGGGCTGTGCTGTCTCTCCCGTGCTGACAGGACATTTTTAGAATCTGAGAAGGCACTTTATAAAACAAAAAATCTGCTTCCCGTCACACAGAGCACCAAAACTGTCCTCTTGCACCTCGACAGGCAAGAACTGTTCTCAGCTGCTTCTCAATTGTTTTATAAGAAGGCACTTCTTTGAAATACGAAGTATTTTTGAAGTCAGCTTTTGCTTACTGATGTTTTAAAATTTTTGCCCGCTGTTATTTACTGTTACTGATGGACAGTCTTTTTAAGAGCTGTCTTGCAGAGCCTTTCTGCTCTGCATAACAGAGAAGGCACTGTGAAATGAAATTGTACTTACTGGAAACAATTCAGCTCCCAATGCCTTGATTACTCTGATTATCTCATATACAAGCTCCCTCTGCAGGTAATAATAAGAATGAGCAAAAATATGTGAAAAATGTGGGTAACAGCCGGCACAGGAAACCAAATAATCAGTCATCATTTTAAAGAAACTCCCCCAGAAATCCTTCTCCAATGTTATCCAACATAAGGAGTTACCACAGAAAACATTCTTTTTTTTTTTTTTCCCAGCTCTGTGTCTCTTCTCATCCCCTTGGAAAAGATAAACATTCAGCTTTAGTTTTCCTGTATCAAAACATACAAATTTTTTCTTCCTAAATGCTAAACTAAACGGTCTCAGTTTGGAGAGAAAAAAGAAAAAGAAAAAAGAGGAAAAGAAAGAAATCACAAGAAAAAAAAATTGCTCTGCTTATCCAGAACTGAATAGAAATTAATGACCACCCCAAAGAAAACAAATTCATCCTATCTGATGCATCTCCCTCACCCGAAACCAAATAAAACAGCAGCATCTCTCATTTTATTCACTGCTGGGAGATAAAACCCAATGCCACTTCTAGATACAATCACACAGGCACTCCGCCCAAGTTTAAAATGCAATTAAACTGAATGGTAAGTTACCTTGAAAATAAATTAAAAAAAAATGTCCCTACCAACTCATATCAAATCATGAAGTAACAATATAGTTTTCATCCAACTGGAGGCAAATGTTTTTCTTCCAAAAGACATCACCCTTAGAACGTCTGAAGTTTGTTCACTGTAACAGCATGAGCTTTATAGACAAAAATCCCTTCAACGCAAATGGAAAAGAGCTTCAGTGAGGGAAGCCATAAATATTAAGTACATCATAATTAAGCCTCCATCCTATCTAACCTTTAGCACAGAGAAAAAACTGGGAAGCCATCAGGCAGCATTAATTTCTCTTCTTACACGGAAAGAACGACCGTGCCCCTGCAGTTTTGTTTCTCCTGCAGAGCCAGATCTCCCTTTCTGCCAGGAGTGCTCTCAGACCCATGAAGAACACCCACAAAATAAATGCACACGCACAGGGCAGAAAGTCACGCGTGCACTGTGCCACTTGAATTTTCACTGGAAAAATAAATTCAAAAATACAACCTTTCAAGGTTTCAGAGCCAGCTTTAAAAAAAAAAAAAAAAAAAAAAAAAAACACAAAACCAAAAAGCACACTCGTGATATCCAGCATGGCTACAGCCATTACACGGGATAAATGTAGGACAAATTTTGGGTGTTCACTTCAAGATGATGAGTCTGCTGCATGCAGAGCTCTTCTTTGCTGCTGGAATATCTTTAACAGTTGGATCTACAACCGGTTACTATCAGATACTATTACACACGTCCTCAAATGAGGAAAAGAATAAGGAAGTAAAGAAAGCAGGGAAAAAAATTACATTTTGGAGATACGATGCTCTAATCAAGCACGGGTAAGATAACTGCCTGAAGGGCAAAAGGATTTCTTCTCACTTTCAAATTATGTCAGCCAGCACCTCCCCTCCCTCTCCAAAACAACTCCCAGCCTCAGCCCGTTTTCCTGGCACAGCAGCTGAGACACAAACACCCCACTGCTGAGGCACCTTCTCTCCTTAAAGCACTTTATACTGATTTACACAAGAATCGGCCTCACCGACAGACAGTCTGCATTTAAGAAATACCTACTAGGCTGAAGTAAATAAAAACTGCTAGAGAAACTGCCCTTCGATGCTTAAGTGACAAATTTACCAACAAAATGGTTATGAATGGGTCTTCTGCAGAACAGACATTCTGTTCAAAATGAAAATGCAATCTTTATTCATTCTGGGAAAGCCAGGTTGTTTCCAAATCAGTCACTTCACGTAGTAAAAGTCTACAAAATAGTCCAATAGTCTAGTGAAAGGATGCCTGGATCAGACGGAAAAGAATTCTGCCTACCATCAACACAGGCATCAGGAATTCGCCAGAGAAACGCGGAGTCGACAGCAGAACTTGTTCTCAGAAATATTTTCTTAAAATGGCACTTTATTTAGAAGCAACGCTGCCTACTGCAAGGGAATTGTTTGTGAGCACTCTTCACCCCGGCGCAGACTGCTGCGCTGTAAAAAATTAAAAATACGATACTGTGAGAGAATATGTAGAAAAGTGAACTAAAGTCTCCTCCTGGTATGTGATGGCTCTCCACTGCTCTCGCAGGAAGGCTCCAAGTGCACCAGAGCCCAGCAGCAGCAAAGCAAGGATGACAGCCAGGAACAAGGTCGGTCATCCCCTCCCCAGCTGGCAGAAACAACTTTAGCAGCAATCGGCATTATTATTCTGTCACCTGCATTCAGAGCAGTAATCGGTGTGAGGTGTCGGCTGATCGGAAAATGCCAACAGAGGGCACAAAGGAAAAAGCAGCAGCCAAGCCTGAACGAGAGACTGGGGGGTTTATCACATCCAGAGGCATCCGAATAAACAGGAGCAGCCTAATTTTTAAAGCATAATTATCCGGCGACAAGTTGTTCTGCTGCTCCTTTGCTGCTATCACCTGTTTTTTCAGCAGCTGCAGCCACAAATCTCACGGTGCACGAAGGAGCTGCACCTCTCACCCTGTGCACACCCAGAGCTCGCTGCTCCCACACCGTCCCCAGCACAGGAAAGCAGCAAAGCAGCCCAAGGCATCAGAAAATTCCCCTCCCTGCCATAAAAGGTATGAACACTCCCACGCAGATCTATGCATCGAGACATCCCTAATTTAAGCATCAACATGTTAAGCACATTTTTATTCATACAGCATCAGAACTTGGGATCTCAAATAGCACTCCTCATTCCTGTTATTTCATTCCAGCTTTTGTAGCTCATTGTGGCCAAGTAACACATCATTAGCATAGTATAAAAACATTCATATACATTGATCAGGGTCAAGCCAATCTGTGTTACATTTTAAAATCCATTCCCCATTTTCCCCGATATTGCCGGTTTTGAAAAAGGAAATGCCTTTCTTGGGTGATAAACACATTGTAAGAGACTGTTAAAGCAAAAAGACAGTAATTTCAGAGTGAGTTAGTACACCAGGGGACAAAACAGGCAGACCCAGACTCTACTGTATTTGTACGAGGAAATGGCATAAGATAAATCTCCTATGACAAAAAACTGCATTACGTTAAAAGGAAAATATTCCTAATACTGAGTCTCCAAAAGAAACACAAGTAGCTTCTTACCAGCTCTAACTAGATTTTCTCTGAAGATAGCTACACTCCCTACTGAAACGCAGACATTGATACTTAAATCTTTCTGTGTAAATGTTAGTGTTTATAATGTGCTCCTAAGAGATTAAGATTAGAAAAAAAAATAACCACACAACCAAGACAGGCCCTATTTTTCTCAGCCCATGATCACTTGTCAAGCCATGATTAATGCTGTGCTCTGTAGAGGGAGACATTACATCTAGGCTACAACAGACCTAAATTTTACCCTAAGGCAGAAGTCTGATTTAAACATCTCTATTCAAAGTGACATTTGTCCTCTCTTTTCAACCAGTTTCCTCTGAAATTCCAGTAAACTGACTTTGTGACCTACAAATGGTCCATTGATTCTAACTTGTCGTGCTGCCTGTCCTTGTAGCAAAGTTAGTTTTGGTGACTGAATGAAGCAAGATGTTATGCATTCAAGAAAAATCCAGGAGCAGAGTCCATTAGGTGCTCTATTAAATGCTTGGTTGGATAACAGCGACTGGAATTTATGGCTATAAGGATTCCAGCTTACACAGAAGACCTAAAGATGAATACCGAGGTCAACATTAAAAAATCAGAAAATATTTTGATATTCAGAAGTAACAATGGCCTTCCTATTCCGAGGTGATGAGCAAAGATATCTTTTTTGTATTACAGACAAGAACATGGGCATCGTCAGAGCCACCCTGAAAAGTAATTACATTTTATCTCTTGCCTTTCACTCTGAAATGTCTGCTAAGGTATTTACATTTGTCTGTTACATGAACAACAGGAGAAAAAAATAGTTGTTATCACTTATCTCAAGTAAATACTATTTCTCCAGTGAATGGTGGTATTCCATCTATTTTATAAAGTTATTGTTAGATCCTCTGATTTATCTGTAACTGCTGTTGAAAGAATCAAAATAAGACATGCTTATACCTTATAAAGAAATAGCCAAACAGCAGACCTAGACATGTAGAATAGTCAATATCCTTCTTACTGAACATGAAACATGGCAACATTTGATAATATTAAGCAATTTAGACAGTGCTGGCAAGTTCCTACTAGCCAAAGTAATCTTATTTCTGGTGCTTTTCAGGGTAAATTGATTTTTTTTTCCCCTCCTCTTAGCTGCTCTGATAATTGAACAAATGTATACAAGTGTGATGGGATTTTACTTAGCAGACAACACACAAAACATTCCCCGAACACGAAGCACTTTGCTCATAAAAACGAATTTTTGTTGTAATCAAGGAAACTGCATCTAAGCTTGCTTTGTGCCAGGGTAACAATCAACAGCATTTTGCCAGAGACTGCACTCCACCTGCAGGTGTTGAGCACTGTGCCTGCTTCAGTCAGGCTGCAATGCTTTCTACTGTTATGCCTTTCTAAATAATTCGGATAATGGCAAGCTAGAGCTGGTTGAATCATTACAGCACCTTCTGATAATCAAAAAGAAAGAATTCGTGACATAAGCGTGTTACATATTCTTCTAAAACCCACAAAATCCTCCATTTCATGTAACAATCCATAACCTGGATTCTCAGTTTGAAGACTTTCTTCTTCCTACAGACTCAATTCCTGGTTAACTCTCAGTTTGCACCCCGAGAACGCTGCAGGACCGTGGCACTCACTAAGTCAGAGTATTTCTATAATCAAATTGTTGATATTAAGCAACACAATCTTCCCAGTGTCTGCTGGAGGGACACACCTCGTACATCACAGGCTGAAAAAACACATGAACTCCAAGAAAATTAGCTCCTGAAGAGGGCTTGAAGCCTGTCGTCTTTCACCTTCCAAATGAAGAATGTTAAAAAGAATCACACTTGTTAAATAAAGACTAGAAGTATTCTCTACACCAGGTATATATTCACATTAAATTGCAAGTTACCAGTATTCCAGAGCCACCTGCTACTTTTATTTGAAAAAGTGTTGGAAACAAAATGCAGCTATCTTTGCAAACTATTTAAATATTAAACACGATTGTTAAGAGTATTGAGAATGGCCTTAAAACAGCTTGTTGTTCTTCCAGTCTTCTTGACATCCAGTTACACCCGTGATGGTTTAAATCTTTTACTCGTTTCAAACTGAGGGTTTTAAAAAAAATAACAGACAGCCTTTAAGTTTAAAAGCTGCACATAAACACTTAAAAAGGTGAAATTCTTGCAATTTCAAATCTCTTTTGTACATCACAAGCATCAATCCTAAAAAAAAAAAATGCTTTGAAAAGGGTGTGTTTAATATGACACCTCCAAGTAACATGACTGACTGTAAATTTTCCTGGCCTGTGCTCTGAAGGATATTGCTTTATAACTGACTGCTTGTCTACCTAGGCATGAATATGAGTTCCATTATACACCAGATGTAGTTTAACTTCTTCACTTGCAGTTGACCAGGTAAAAAAAAAAAAAAAATCACTAATTGTTACTTCCAGCTCCTGTATAATCAGTCATCCACAGATACTGCTCAGTGGACATGCAGAGGAGACAGAGCATTTTTTTATATAAAATATCTCCAACCAGTTACTGGTAGGTTATTCATCAGTAGTAGTAGTAGTATTACTATTACTATGCACGGTGCAATCCTCTGCAAGGGCCATACTATAAGTCACCATTATTTTCTTACACGTATGTCAACATCATAGGTGGACACAGGATGAGCAAGGGCTTGGAAATACAAAAACTTTTAGTCCAAATTTTAGTAAAAACTTATGATTGTGTTTCTGTGCTCTCTAAACACCAAACAATTCTTTCTACTGTATGGTTATGATGATTTATGTGAATTTATGACACGCTATCTAGAAATGTATTTCAAACATAACTTTCATAAATACTTTGCCTAACTAGAGACTTCTCTCTCCAAAATCCTTAAGTGAAAATTGTGGACCTTTCTAAAAAGCTGTCATTCAAAACTGTAGCATTTTTTCTTCATTATAACTATTCTCATTTAAAAAAAAAAATCTCTTAATCAAAGTGTCGTGCCTACATATCACATTTTAGAAAACCAATCGTGTTATTACATACTATTAACCATAAAGACCACAAACGCCTAAGACTTGCTTATTTAAATTTTAATAAGGTACTTCCTTACTAGAGACTAGAATTCCTGAGTAACCCCCTTCCCTGACTTTATGCATTAAAAGCAATAAGAGATAAATAAAACATTGAGAAAGCTTCTGAAGTGATCAAATAAGAACTAACTAAGCAAACTTTGGTTTTTTTAAAGCTCTCCTCTTGCTCATTTTAAGAAGGGAAACACCCAGAAGCCTGGTGTTAATGTCTCTGCTGATTGTGAAAATTGCAGCAATAAAAACTCCAACTGCTTGTTTTAAATTAAGACTTGCAAGACTACATGTGAGATCTGTATCTTTACATTAGTTTTTATAACATTTGGAAGTTTAGTTGCCTGCTTTGATGTTGGTCTATTAATGAGCAGGGGAGCCAAAAGCCAGAAAAAAAAAAAAATGTTTACTGGAAATTCTCAAGTCAAAACCTGAAGTAATTGGTTTGTTCTACCCCACATGATTCAACATCCTGATCCCCCAACTACCAGCTCCCTGAGCTTTCTGAACGTCTACGCTTTTTTACTGTTGCCAACACATAGTAACCCACAGTGATTGAAAATGGCAGCTGAAGTGCTGCTGCAGCACATTAATTTTTCTCTAAGTGGTCCAATTTTGTCATCTGAATGTTGAAAATCGTCTTTCCGCTACTTTTTTTTTTTTAAATCTTCGGAGATTTGTCGAATTTGGGGTTGGCGTCATATAAACCGAAGTGCAACGTTTTCAAGACAATTTTTAGATTATCCCTAATAGCTGAAAGGATAATGCGCTTTCTTTATAGCACTCTGCATTCAAAGCAGACTAGTTAACAGCAACTTAAGTGTGATAATGGCACTTACATCAATATGTTCCTTTTACACCACCAAAAGGTACTACATCAGACAGCTGAAGACATTAGGTAAATAAACGGCTGGAAATCACCTGAAAGTAATTATGTCATTTTAGGACCACTAAAGACATCTATTTACAAAACGCCCAAGTGATCGTCTCCATCTAAGAATGACAGAACTCCATATAAATCATTTTATTAAGCGCAGTGTTTTTCACCAAGACGTACCATATATACTCAGTTCCTTCATGAAATGAAAGGACACTGATGCACGAGTGAAGATACCCTACTCTAAAGGCACATCACTTTCATGGCTTTAAAAGAAACAACCCTCAAATGGTGAGCCAGAAGAAAAATAAATTATCAAACAAACAAACGCCAAACAACAGCCCAAATGCTACACATCAAGCACTTAAACTTTCTAAAAACACAATTGTATGTTTAAAAACGCAATCGTTTTAAAAACAAAATGGTATGTTTTTACTATGTGTATCATTCAAGTAAAACATTTGGAAAGAAGCAATAGGCAAGGAAAGCATAGGAAGTTCTTTCTTGCCAGAGATATAAACCAGAATATAGTTCCAAAGAAACATCTGGCCCCTGGAAAAGGTCCCAACTTACTGATGGATAACTGGATTTTGCTTGGCTTTTGGGTTGCTGGATTATGAATATTGATTTGCAAAGACAATAAAATGGTAGGCTGGGCCACATCCCCTCCCAGACTCAAAGATATAGTAACAAAAGAATAAAAAACTGCAAATATGTAGTCACGAAAAACAACTTGCAACGCGATAACTGTTCTACACAGGCACCAGAACAGCACTCCTGCCATAGCTGGTTCCAGATTATTTATTATAGGGTAATACTAACCGCAAATTAGGTTATCTTAGTAAACACAGTATCACTGATTAAATGAGATTACGAGAATTACTCATTTTCACTTTTTCTGGAATGAAAAGGAAATGGAAGCATATGGCCGGTGGTGATCAAAACTTCTTTTAAAACTCTCCATAAAAATACCTATTATTCCAGCCTACCCACCCATTAAGGTGGGAAGCATATTTGTTTCAAAGGCCTGGAATCGAGAGGTCTTTTATTGCAAGATTTCATTTGTTTTCTGAAGTAATTAGAAGGTGCTCCCCATTCAGCCCTGCACGCAGTACCGTGTAGGCCATACCCAGAGCAGGAGCGGCAGAAAGGGCTTTCTAAATCCCCCTCCCAGAGACATCAGAGACCACGCCACAGTGCCTGTCATAAAAGGTCACTTTTTTCCCCTCGGAACAAACCATTAATCAATGGAGTGTAATTGTCCGAGCGTTCGCGAGAGCTCTGCAGCGGAGGGACCTTGTTTTTAACTCGCATAATTGCAAAACAGCAAAAGTTCAGAAACATAACCCAAATCCACCTCCCCATTTTACCCCTTTACAATTCCCACTGCCCTTTGGGCCTCTTCTTGGAAGCAAATGGAAGACAAGCTGAAGTTTTCTCAATTGAGCCGGAGCTAAGAAACCTTTGATATGCTAATACCCTCCTTCAAACGGTAAGAATTCACACTTGCATTAATTCAAACAATTTCTGCAGAATGATGCGAAATGGCACCTCTTTTCGTGGCAAGCAACAAAAGGAGGGAGCCAGGGCGTCTGAGGAAGCCAAACAGCAGAACATTTGTTCCGCAGGACGCCTTCCGTCGCGCACAGGGGCATTTCTGGGCAAAGAAAACACACCTGAGCACCAGCAGAGCTCTTTACTTTCTGACAAACCGCGCTCAAATCCCAGCAGGGCCGGCGCAGACTAACAACAAGATGTTATTTTTAGAGCCAGACACAGCCACGGTGCCTCATGACACACTGTTTTCTGTCTCCAGATGGCCCCAGATTTCTACATGTGAAAATAAATAGAAAATAAAAAAAAAAAAAAAAGTTGCTCTCACCCCACCGCCGACAAAGGGTAATTTATTCCTTTTCCCACAGCCACCCCCCACCTCGCACGGGCCGGGGGGGAACGGGAGGACGGGCGTTCGGCAGAGTTACACAGATAAACCCGCAACAGGTAATTATTTACCGCCCGGGATGCTGCTCGGCGGGGCCGCGGGCCTGCTCGGCGCGGCTGCCGCAGGTCCCTCCGCAGGGCGCGGGGGGGCGGCCGGCGGAGCGGGGCCGCGGGCGGAGCGGGGCCGAGCGCCGGGCCCTGCGCCCTCCTCGGGGCTCCTTCCCTCCTTCCCTCCTTCGCTCCTTCCCTCGCTCCCCGCGGGCGAGGCGCTCCCGCGGCCGGCGCTGCCCGGGCGGGGCAGGCAGGGGCGCCAGGACCCGCGGCTCCCTTACCTGTGCGTGCGAGCCGAAGGCGGCCGGGGCGGGTGTCCCCGGGGCGGGTGTCCCCGGCGGGACCCGCGGTCCGGGCGGCCCCGCAGAGCGGCGGGAGCGCGGCGCGGTCGGTGCCCGGGCTGGGGCGGGCGGCAGCCGGCGCTGCGGCTCGGCGGGCTGGGGCAGCGCTCGGCACGGGCGGCTTCTGCTCGGCGCGGCCGGCCGGGAGCCTCTGCCGGGGCTAAGTCAACATCTTCCTGCGGTTCCCCACGCGCCGCTCCGCACCGAACGCGCGATGCAGCCAGGCTCCCGCACGCACGCACGCGAGGAATAAATTCAATTAAAAAAAAAAAAAAAAAAAAAAAAAAGCCGAAATGGAGGGGAGGACGGGCGCAGCGCCGCGCGTGTGCCCAGCCTCGGGAGTCCCTTCTGAGCAGCGATCGGGAGGCGATGCCCGCAGCTGGGGTAGCGGGGAACAACTCGAACGTTACGATGGACCCCCCTCCTCCGTGTCTCTGTCGCTCGCACCGACTGGATTCACATCTCCCGGGATGACATTCTGGCCTCTGGCGGAGTGCGGCGCCGGCCCCTCCTCGGATTTTCTCCTCTTCCTCCCGGTGCTGCTGCCCCGCCGGCGACTGGAGACCGGGCGCCGGGCGCTGAGCGAGTAACGCGCGCGGCAATGGGAAAAACGCAATACATACACACCAAAAAAAAAAAAAAAAAAAAAAAAAATCCCAGTGAACGTACGGCAGCCTCTCCGCGCTGTGCACCGCGCCGTCTGCGGCTGGGGAGCGCCAAGTCCTGACACGGACTTTCCGCCGGCTCTGAACTGGAGTCACCTCCAGCCTCCTCCCCCTCCAATCTCCACCCCCTCTCCCTGCGCTCCCACCCCTGGGCTCGGCTAATCATATAAACATATTATCACGTAGAGCGGCACCGGCGAAGGACAAAAATCTCTCCCTTCCTGCCTTTTTCAGCCCCCCCGTATCTGGAGAAGGGCGAGGAACGGGTGCTGGCTGCTCAGCAGCGGAGGCCGCGCTGGCCGCTCCCCGCCCCAGCCGAGGGGCGCGCACGGCGCGGGGCCTGCGGCCGCCCCCTCCCCTGCCTGCCTGCCCTACCTCCCCTCCCCTGCCTGCCTCCCCTGCCTGCCCTGCCTCCCCGGCGGCTGCAGGCGCCAGCCCGGCCGGCCGGAGGCGTCCCCGCCGCGCCTTCGCCTTCCCGCTCGCCCTGCCCGCGCCGCGCGGCGGTGCCGGGGCCGAGCGCAGCCGCCCGGCCGCTCCCGCACCGCCCGTGCCCCGCTGCTCTGCCCCCCTCCCCGGCATCACCCCAAAATCCTGCAGCGGCGGGGCGGGAGCAGCGGGGTCCGGCGGCGCTGGCTCGGCAATGCCGGCCCTTGTGCTCCGCTGCCCGCCGAGGCACAGCCGTGCGCTAGGGAAGGCATGTCAGGGCAGGGGAAACAGCGCTTGGAAGCGATTTAAAGGATACCCGGTTGACTCACTGCTGTGCTCGGATACAAAACGCAGTCTAGCAGCGCTGTTGCGTTCTCCCAAAAAATCTGCTCTTGGAAACCAGGTCCGGCATTGCCGGTAGGGCTTGGGTTTTTTCCTCTGTGCTGATGCAAAGCACTGAGGATCCGCTCTGACCTTTCAGGATGTGCGACACGGGCAGTTCCCGGCTCTCAAGGTCAGGGAGAAGCAGCTGGGCATCAGCAAGGGCCGCCGTGCGCGGAGCCAGCGCCGGGCTGCGGGGAGCGACGGGGGGACAGCGCGGTCAGAGCGGCGCAGACCTGCCCTGATTACTGCCCCCTCCCCCTTGATTGGGGTTTTTAGCCATCCCCTCCCTCTGCCAGCTGCAGCACTGAAATGAAATCCTCTCAGCTGCATCTACCCATGGAATCTCGTGTCCTAGGCATGGAAGGCATGAGCACTTGGGGCTTGATCAACTGTTTTAGGTCCAAAGCACATTGACAATTCAGCTTAAAACACCCACACCACGCCAGAGAATCAGGATCATTACCTTTGTCAATGATAATGATTTATTTTTTGATTTAGTCATTTCGACGGCTCTGCATACCTGTGCAATTAGTGCTCTTCTTTAGAAATTGTAGCGTGTCTTAAGAGAAACATGACATGTGAGAAGGAAACTGGATCTTGAAGACCTTGCAATATGAAGTACAGAAAACCACAGAGCTGGTCCAGGGTTCTTCAAAACCACATTAAACTTTCAACACTGCTAGCAATAATCCTGGGGATGAACATCTAATAGTCACTGGAATATGGGCATCCCATAACCACGCAGACCTTCCTCAGTTCAGGGTATCTGTCCAGGGGACTGGGGAGTGGAAGGACAATCCCAGGCTTTTAGGACCAAGGGAGGAGTTCAGTGCACCTTCCTGAGGCTGATTTCAGCTGTATTAAATCTGTGAACTCCCTCAAAACCCAACTCAGCATGGGAGGACAGGAGATCATCTGTCTATGGAATAGTTCGTGCCCACTATGTGTAGTGAAGAGTTTGGGTTCCTGGGAGAGCAAAACAGAGCAAAAGAGCAGGTTCTCTATGAAGTCCTGTGTGTATTCCTAGTATAGCCAACAGCCCTTTCTTGCTGAATATCCTTATAAATACCTGTATAAACCCTAGCTAACCTCGTATGCATTTCTAATGGAATTAAATTATACAGGCGTTTTAATGTATTTCATTAGAAACCGGTTTTCATTGAAAGGGTTGGTTGCATCTGTTATGGAAACATGCTTGAAAAGAGGGTCACAGAAATATACAGACATAAATATTGATTTGCCATGATTTTACCGGAGTTTTAAAATGTATCATTAGCAAATCCTACCTTTTCTTTTTTTTCCTTTTTTTTTTTAATAAGTGTGATTGCAGATAAGCGGTGATAGCCCTGAGCTGACAGACTCGTGCTCAGTTGATGAGAACAGGATTTAGCCAGAAAACTGTCGATAATACAAGAATTAGCTGGAGTTGACCGTTTTCCTTTGAGAGGACACAAGAGAGGAATTCTTCTGTTTGCAGCAAAAAAAGTCTGTTGGGTTCTCTAAAGTTTGTTTTTTTTTTTACCCAGGAAAAAATTGCAAAGAGCTGCAGAACTAGGCCTTGTGTTAATATTTGTAGAAGTCAACGTGAATTCGCCTATGTGGATTCAACTGCAGGACTGAAGTTCATTTTCCCTCTTTTCATCAAAAACTTCTGGAATCATATTTCTGTCTGCATGCAGAGATGGAGTTTTACAACTCCAAGTTTTACAACTCTAAGCTGTAAAACTGAGTTTTAAACAATCGTTAAAAATGCAGGGATCTTTTAGCATTGGTTTCAAAAACACGTGTTTCCATTAATCCTCATTAAAACTGCATTAAGATATAAGAATACCTGGCAGAGGTGTATATTGTTTTGGCAAGTAAAATACTATTATTCAAATTATTAATTTTACTTCACATGAATCAGCATCTGTTTCTTTAAAACAGAAAAATTGTACACACATGTACCCATGGCATACTTGAATCTGATCCTTTAGTTTTTCCTCAGCCACAATCATTGCCAGATTTGAATATTAATATGTAAGAATGAATTATAACAAATCAAGTTTCTTTCCATCATTATGACTGCCTACTATTTGATTTTTGCCATATCCCCATAAAATATGAATCTTATTCCATAGAGACTCCACAAATAAGTACAGACAAGTAGATTTTCCTTAAAACCTTGCTTTGCTGCAACAGTGCAAAATACCTAGCTTGAAAACACTCCAAGAAATTTTATAGTCTTATCAAAGTAATTGGATGATATTTTACCCCCCCTTTTTACTAATGTTATATTTGTAATGTGTCATGTTAGGCTGCATATTCTGTGTGTGTGCTCTCCAGTTGCTCTGATGAATCTGCTGGCTCATGTCTTCTAAAAACTAAAAGCAAATTCTTAGTAATTTTTAAAATAATCACAACAATTGCATATCAATTAGCATTTCTAGGGACTATGTGTAGGACAGTAACTACTGGAAAGATTTAACTTTAACTGTCAGCTGTGTACTTGGAGGCACATCTGAGAAAGATGATTTAACTTGTGGCATAAATTAACCAAATTATGATGTCTGTAATATGATCTTGTAGACTCCACTAACTTTTTTTTTTTTTTTGTGAAAGAACTGCATCTTACATCTGCCTATTCTTAAAAAGGTTAATTTAAAATGCTTCAATATCTTGATAAATAATATTTTGTATTGCCCTAAGTGTTGGTTGCCCCGTGAGAAATGATTTACACAGATTTTATGCAGCCTATTTTTTTATTACTGGAGTTTTATGACTGAACTTTAAATAGTAGTGACTGACATTTCCTCTTGTCTGTCTGTACTCCTGTGAATAACGTATCAATGAACTTCTAATTAGATGTAATGTTAGCAAAGACTGATGGAGGAGGTAGTAAATATATGTAGTGAGGTAACGTCAGCTAAAATTGATGTACTAATGTAAGGACAGAGTTTAATTGGTATAATGTAAAGGCTTGAGTTTTTTTCCATGGTACATGGAGATGTAACAAACCATTACATGATTTTGCCATTTCAACATAAAACCGAAAAGGGGAAAATTTTGCTTGTTTTATTTAGGAAAACCCCCAATTAATTTTTGCAGGCAAATTTATATAAATAAACTGTGAATGATGCAGCCCATAATAGGAAATATCCAATGTATTGCCTTAAAAGTTTGGAAATATATCTTGACAATTACCGGTCTTTTAAACTAAGTAATTGATTTTAGTGTCACTTGGGGAAAAAAATGAAACCCATCCATAAAGAAAGAGAATTCTGCAGCTGTTCCTAACAAATAAATGTAATAAGAATTTGCATTTTGCATAGTTTACTTCAGTAATCAATTTTAATGACTCATAATCTATATCATTATTCAAGAAATGACAAAATCATTGACTTACTCATAACACTTGCTAATTGTTTTTAAAAATAAATTCTATACATGACTAAGGAAACACCCATTTCCACTTGCTTTATGTTAAATCAACATCTAACCACTCATGGTGATTTCATTCAAAGAAAACAGAAGGAACACATTAGCTGTGTGGTTAAAGAGATTGATGGGCTTCAAACATTTTAACCATGAATGGTTTTTTTCCAACTGTAGAAACGCATGTTTTTAATTTAAATGGCTTCAAGAAAATGAAGATCATTTTATCCAACAAAGCTGTTGTTTCTTGTTTCTTAGAAATTAATTTAATTTTGTTTAATTAAGTAATATTAGGAAAAACGTTGTTCAGAGAAAACGCAGCTATGAAACAAAAGCATGTCTGTGCCATATTAACCAGGTATCCTGAAACGGAATTTTTGTATCACATTAATAAATTTTAAGAGATCAATATGATTTTTACCAATGAACTGAGATACAGCTTTTTATGCTCGTGCTAAGACTTTGCAGTTGCCTGTTCACTCTCTGAAGTAAATTTGGGGGAGTGGTGGAGCTCCATGTTACTGAAGGAGTACATTCCTTACTTTGGATTTCAGGTATTTGGGGTGTCTGTTGGTGGAGAAAAGTTTCCAGTCAAACCCTGCAGGCGTTTACAAAGGCCAGAGAGTTTCCAGGCCTGAGCTGTTGGGAGTCACGGAGCAGAACAGGGTTAAAAAGAGACCAGCACAATTCCCTGCTTTCCTATGAAAACAGGAGCTTAAACGATCATCCCAGCAAAGGAACTGCAGTGCTGAGCTTTTGGGGAAAGGGATATGTAAAGAGATCCCAATTCTCCAAACAGTTTTCCACATTTCTAGGTTCCCTTTTCTCCAACTGCTGTATCTGCACAGGCATGACTTCTGCATTTGGGCAGCAAAAAAATGTTTGGGGTTTTTTGTTTGTTTGTTTTTTTAAGGGGAGAAGCCCAAGAGAATACTAAGAAATTAAATAGATTTTTCTATTTAAAATAAATGTAATTTTGCCTGGCAGGTAGGGAGCTCCTTCTCCTCCTTCCCCTTACACAACCATATTATACAATTTGCCATGACTTTGCTCAATCTCTGTAATTTGCAGCCAGAGAAGTACCCGTATCTCAGACTGGCATGTGTGGGGGTCACTGTTTATTCTCACCACCTCTCCTTACCTCTTCCAACCCTCCTGCTTGTTATAACAGAATGGGAGTGTTTGAAACGGAATGAGAGAAGGAATGGATGCCTGTGCTAAGCCCCTATAACACTTATGATTGCTTTATGAAATTCCAGTTGCATCTAGATTCCAATCTAGAAGTTATATTTATTACAGGGTGCTTTTAAGTATCATTTTACCTAGGTTTCTGGCCACTCCTCTGTTCCCAAAATGAAAGGTGATACAAAACAGATGAAGAATGAAGAACTCAAAGGCAAACCATTGTATTTGCAAGTATGAATCCACAAAGCCCTTTCTCTTCTTCCCAAGCCCCTAATGTAATCATCCTAAGCACTGTTAAAATCCGTATTTTTGAAGGCATAGGCCAAGATTTGAGGAGATCTGCACAGGTCTACAAAACCATAAGGATTTAGATGCCTACACTGGGGGTAAGGTTATCTTTACTTTCTGGAGAAGTTATGGGATAAAACACATCCAAACCTTGGACCACTGACCAGAACTCAGGTCTCCCCAGTCCAGCTGATTGTCCAAATCATGAAGCTACAGAGCCACGTTCCTCTGGTGCTCTCACTTTCTAGCCCAGTGAATCCTGAATCATTTTCTGCCTGGTGCATGACTTTAACAGAAGTGGAGAATATTTCCGTGTCCAGTCAGGCTGTGGGTTAGAGAACTGTTCAGCTGGGGAGAAATATGCATTTGAAACACTTCAGGCAGAGGAGAGAACTGAGCCTGTTTCGTACACTTTGGACAAGTCCCTAACTGCTGGTTGTAAGATAAAGCCACACCTCTGAAGGAGAGGGATGATTGCCTGTGGGTTCAGTGGCAGCCTCACTGTTTTCAGGAGTGTCAGGTGCTCTTAGAGTCTGACTGTCACCTTTAACTGCTCAGCTTTGTTTTACAGAGCCTTAGCAATAACTTAGGTGCAGAGCTGGATTTATCTTGACTGAAGAAATATTTGGCATGATGAGCATTACAGCTGGAGGAAAATTTGATATAAAGACATGGAAGTGCCTATGGAATAGAGACATCTTCTCCACGTAGGCAGCTTCGAAGCAGAGGAGTTTTTAAACTTAACGGCTTAAATTCTTTCCATGTTTCTCTTTAGGAGTCAAGTTGCAGAAATTCTATACACTGCCTACGTGAAAATCTGGTCCATAGTCATAATAATCAAGTTGAGAGATATGGTAATAGGTTATGAGCAGGAAAGAACAGGGTGCTCACAATCAATCAGGAACAGAAAAGAACCTCCTGCTGGGACTTCCTCACCTCATGATTGCAACTTTCGAATTTCCCTTATCAAAAGATGGGGCCTGAGAGCCATATTTACTTCCAAACTTGCATATTTCAGTTCACTTCTGCTGTTTTCCCAATGTGCCACTTAGGTGTTATTCTGTCAGAACGAGTGTTTCTTTTTTAAATTCGAATGTTCAATTGGTAGCTTTAATCAAGACAATGTATGAGTCGTCCTTTCCTCTGGTTCTGCCTCCCAGTTTCTCTTGCCATCCTGGAAGTGCTCAGAACCTCGGCTGATTGGTTATCCTTGCTTTGATTTTGTTGTGTGCTTTAACACAAGGACTTGGTGCCTTATATTTTTTATAAGGATGTGTTTTTTCTCCCCGGTCCTGATTGCCATTGGAATGGTGGAGGTTCCGTGATTGGCTCCCTCTGGAGCAGATACCAGGGATGGATGGTGGATCACTGGTCAGGGGGCCCAGACACAGCAGCAAACCCAGTCTCTCCCAGCTCCCCATCAACTCTGTCCAGCAGCACAGCTTTGCAATCCATCTCAGCTGACACGAGCAGAGTGTGGAGAGGGACCCACATTTGTTTCCAGGCTTACATCTAGTCCACATTTTGTCATGCCTGTATTCCAGGTGTAACCCTGGCAGCTGGAAAGAACAGTCATTTTCCTGCACCAAAACTGCCTGTAAAAGCCTCTGTTTCAGTAATGATTTGTTATATATTACAAACACCTGCAGCACGGGGAATTAATATCACTAAAGTATGGGGATCAAAGATATTCCACCTTTTTTTTCTTTAATTAAATGATCATTTACTTTTGACAGACCTCAATGTTTTTGACAAATAGTGTTTGAATCTGATTGAAGGTATGGTTACGCCCTTCTAAAAACACTGCAGTCAAAGAATGATATTAGTACTGTGCTCCTGTTTTGAGGAACATGGATTGACTGCTTAGTACTACTGCTAATTATAAATACTAAAATGTATTCAATAATTAATTAAGATGCTGTTCTCCACTTCACTGCAAGCACTGGCTGCTCTTTGTTGAATAATCAGCATCAAAATATGATCTTTTTGCATTATATCTGGTAAATCACAGTACTACATTTAATATACCATTAAGACAAGGCACAAACTTTTATGACACACCCAGAAAGCAAAGTGATAGCTTGGTATGCATTTACACAGGAATGGGAGAATTTCCTGCATATGCAAGCACTGGATGTTACTGAAGAATAAACCACAAATTTGCATTGCACCATATAGGTGCCCAGTTTTGCCTTTTTCTCTTCCTGTTGCCTCTCTATATGGCTGTGTCAGTTTAATTTGCTTTCTTTAGAATTTTTGTTGACAGTGAAATTAATGTGCAAATTCCCTATCGGTTGTATATATTAATATAATTCCCTCTCAAATACAGCTCGTTGAAATTAGCACTGGTGAAAGGTGAGATACATATTCATACAGTTATTTACATAAATCCCATTCAGCTTTATGCACCCTAAGCTTCAATGCAAAGTATCTGCTACCACAGGTAATTTTAGCACAAGCAAAACGTGCTCGTGCCAAATTTTAGCACGAGCACCTAAGTGACGTCTGACTTCCCAAAGACTGGGTGTCTTTTAAGAAGTAGATTATTTGG
Organism: Pipra filicauda; assembly: GCF_003945595.2. Taxonomy (NCBI): domain Eukaryota; kingdom Metazoa; phylum Chordata; class Aves; order Passeriformes; family Pipridae; genus Pipra; species Pipra filicauda. The sequence continues at coordinate 793,131 of NW_024104498.1, forward strand.
AGAGAAAAAATTCTGTAAGAAATTACATTTTGGACATAATTTTTGTACGTAAAAGCTATTGTCTTTACAACAAAAATATTGAAAACACTGCTTTGTTTCTTCAACGAATCACAATTTACATACACTGGGCATGATGCCTCATTTGTGATACAGTGTGAGATGGTGCATTAATATCTTAATAAACTTTTCCATAACAACTATGTTATGAAGCAATTTATAAGACAGAGTATACACTAGACCACAAGGTAAGTTTTATAAAAATAAGTATACACTGGGAATTGATTTATGCAGCACAGCATTTTTATCAGTTCTAGTGACAAAAATATCTTTAAAATCAGTTGCAATACGTATATTGATCTGCAGATTATTTACTTGGATTATAGAATGCTAACCATAGGAAAAGTCATCAGGTCATTATCTATATAAGTTTAGGGAATTAAGGCACCATCTATTCCTTGTAGTGACAGGCATTTGCTGCTAAAAATATAAGCTGAAATCTCCCGTGTGCAGGTGCAGATTCTCCTGAGCACTGCAGCTCTGTTTGTGTGAGTTTTCCCAGTAAACAGAGGATCTGCAAGGTCATTAAACAGACAATGGCACATATCTCTCACAAAATTAGCCTTTACTGGGTAGACTTGCAGTTTTTATATTTCCCTTAGCTTAATGCTGCAACACATGACTTTCAGCAGTCTCTATTTTTCACAATTTTCCAGTTAATGAAAGTAATGTTTAAATACTCTAAACTTAGATTATTAACTTGTACAAAACAGAAACAGATGTGTGTCTCTGTGTGCCATTAAATTTATGATTTACATAGTATTCTTGAATACAGCTGAGCAGAGGCCAATGATTCTAATTTGCTCTAGATTTACAATAACCTGATCTGGTTTTTGTAAGTACTGAAACACTTTAAACAAAATTAGAAAGCCGTTGTGCTTTGTGTGATTAAAGATGCAATTCTCTTTGGGGTAATGAGAAGAGTTAGAACATGTTTCTTTCTTTATGGATGTTTCTATTATAAACACGAGTACCATATATTATGTATTTTTGTTACTATTTCCTTGTTTTTAATTATAAAATAAACTGATTGAGTTGTACTGGAGTTACACTGAAACGAGGCCAAAATCTAGCTAAAAAATGCATAGAGAGGTTCATAAAAATCCTTAAAATTCTTCTGAGGGCCTTAAGATCTTGTTACAAAAATACTAGTTCCCTAGAGTTTGCAGAGTCCAAAACATCTCTGTGATGTAAAACTATACAATTTAAAGATTTATTTAAAAAGCTAACACATTTCTCAGCTTATTATACTATGTTGATGCACAAAATTTTACAGGACAGAGTTTCAACGGATTCCTAACATTTTATATCTGGAGATACAGATTCACTGGGTTTTGTGGCAGAAATCACAACTGGAATGAATGCTATCATCTAAAACATGGTGTACTTTAGGGCAGAGACCAAGTGGTGGTTGTTGTGACACTGAACAATGAATTTTTTTAAAAAGAGGCAAGATGAAATTAGATATGCCAGATATGAGCAAGTGGCAGGTGAGAATACCCTGTGTGTGAATATTTAAGGCCTGCTTCAAAGGGTCTGAAAACCTGACTATAAGGCCTATAAAGATGTGTGGATCCAAGGTTAGTTAGAAATGAGGTGTTTCCCAATTCTAATCTGTGACTCTCTGTGGTCAGAAATGTAGGTCACTTAACACTGTAATTCACTTTTCACAGGGAAAGGTGACATAGCAATGAAGTGTACACATCTGTTATAATAGGGACTACTTACAATAATTTTTAAGGCTACCTCAACTATTCTTTGCATATTGCACCCCAAAAATCAAACAGATTTTATCAATTTAGAAGTAATGAACCGGAATTTTATTTTATGTAGTACCTGGAATATAATATTATTTCATGTATTGTATTATTCATTTGCTATTTTACATAATGCATTGAAGATAATATAGGCTCAATGTTATATATTCATATTTAATCCTACTACAATGTATGTATTTATATTTATCTTTACCTCTGATGAAATGTTTAATGTTATTAATCCTTTCATTTTAATTATATATAATTAACTGTCATTAAAACGGGAGCATTACCTTTTAATAAAAATTTAATCATACATTTACTGAAGCACGGGATCAAAATGCTACACAGGGCTGAGATGTTTTAAAAGTGGTTGAATGCACTCAGTGTATTTGGTCACTCACTCTCCCAGTGCACTTAGAGGTGTCCATCTGTGCTTTCCTCATTTCAAGGAAGGATGAGGATCACTGTGGATTTTTCTGGGGGATCTGAAAATGGCAACTGGAATGAAAAAACGGCAGGAGAAAATTTTTTGTCTCACACTGAGGCTGAAGTGCAGATCACTGGACTCCTTTTGTGGTCTCATCTGAACTTTCTGGGACATTTTTCTCCTAAGCACACATTTACCCGCACACGAGGCATCAGACTGACAACTAATACAGCTTTAAGTTGTGTCTAGGCAGGAATTAATATTTGAGAATTGTTTGCTTCCTTCTTGAAAAAATGAGTATGGATATGGACTATATGACTGGCAGGAATGGATGGCATTGGGACATGAGAATTCCATGCTCACTTTTCACTCTTCACATGAGCCAAGGGCCCTCTCTGCCAACCACAGGTCTAGGTGAGCAAAAATCTGTGCTGAACCAAGACCATATCCCCAGTCCTACAGACACTCATGCCTGTTAAATCTTATCAACAATATGAACTCAGAAATCACAAATATTGGGAAACGTGTCATCTCGCATTGAAATTAGTGGTGAGTTTTGGAGAAGGAGTTTTTTAATTTTTCTGGTAAATTCATACTGACTCTCTGAGGCCCAGAGTGTGGAATTGTGTTTGCAGCAAACTGTGGTTCAGGAAGCCCTGTGTGATTAGCTTGGGAGGCTGGAGGTAAAAACTGCAGATGAGAATTCCATATGTCTGAGGCAAAGCACCTGAAAGGAAAACTCCCATTTTAATGACAGAACATGGGACGGCCATTATAGGAATATATTGTATTGATAAAAAAGGGAAAACACCTGGTCAACAAAGGTTTTGTAATATTTTTTTTCATATTGGTTATTTTAAAGTCATATTAAGCTGTCAGAAGACTTTGGTTCATTAGGAACACTCTGTTTCTTAAAGATGCTCAGTGAGTCTGGATGCACTTAGGATAATTTATTTTCCAATTGACTCTGAGTTGCCCAGACCTACTTCTATTGAAGTCAACTTTTATTTTTCCAAAGAGAGTTAAATCAAGTTTAATTTTTCTTCAAAAAGAGGCTTAGTTAGAGTTCTTAATTGTCAATTTTCTTTGAACAATTATTGTTAATTTTGAATAAATTAACACCTAATAAATTTTGTGATTCCTTATATTAAAGCCCACTCTAAAAACATTTGTCTGGTGCAATTACTCAGCCACTCAGAGTAAGTGGGAAGTTAAAAACTGTCTTTATATGGGCTCTGAACCTTATTGTGATTTAAAGTTACCTTACCCCAAAATACGTTTAAATCAAAAGGGAACTGTGTTTTAAGTATTTTTGTGGCTGGAAGGCTTCATACACTGGAAAAATATTAAATAAAAATATAACGGACCCTTTTCTACTCTTTTCTTTGTATTTTACTGGAGTATTTCATATTAATACTGGCATGGATAAGACAATTCAACAAAATGTAGGGTGATAACAAGGCCATTGTGCAATGGCTCTTCTGTTGAGCAATGAGACTGTGCAGAGAGGGGCAGATTTGGACTCTGCAGTTCCTGCCATGCCCATCACTCCCTATTGCACAAGACTCGGGTCACAAAGTTCGAGTGTCTAAAATCTACAGGCTGCCTGTTTGCAGAAAGTACCAGAATAGAGATTCCAGTACAAATGTGTGGAACTTTCCACCTGGTGACAGGATATTTTTTTACATATGCAGAACTGGTCCTGGTTGAAGAGCCTCTGCCTTCATTATTTAATTTCTTTGTGGAGCTCACAGTCAACATGATCCCGTTGAGTTCCTTATTTAATATGTTTCAGAGCACAGGACACCTGCCGACTGCTTTAATAACCAGTTGTCCTCAGTTGGCTTATATGTGAAAACTGTTCAGCAGAGGCAAGTAAAGAATAACCTCAGACATTAAGACTGATTCCATTAAAAAAAATAAAATAAAACTGTGTCCAGGCTCCACACCCAAAGTCCCTGAAATAAATTTGCAAGGGCTTTTCACAGCATGGAACTCGAGCGGATTTTTTTTTTTTAATTGAATTCTGCTCTGGGTAAGTGCAGCTCAGTGGAATTCAATTTCCATGCAGGCTCCCAGGAAAGAAATACATGCTAAGTATTTTTATTGCTAATGTCTCGGATTTAGTTTCTTAAGTATTATTTAGATTTGACTGTGGACAGAGTTGCTGGTGTTTACCTTGACACAGTGCTCTGTGCCTGTCGGTGGAGAAGGGACTCTTTAAAAAGGGATTGGCTAAAGCACAGAAGTTTAACCATGAATAAATGCCAAGGCTTTGTATTGTATTAATAAGGCTCAAATTCTACTTCTTTGTACAAATCCTATGAATCTGATGGAAAATCTACATATTCCCAATTCAACCTTTTTTTTTTTTTTGTCCCACTTTAAAATATTTTCCCTACTTTGTTGGAAGCCTCTTTCACACCTTGTTAGGAGTATGCTATATACACTGGTTTTATATATATAAATACTGTTCCAGATGATTCAGGGAAGCCCTCCACTCTCAGTCCTGTAGTTTGTAAGGGAAGAAACCCCCCTAAGGCCAATGGCCCTGCTTTGAGTGGATGGTTACTGAAACAGAGAAATCAGACTTTGACCAATTAGTTTATCTTAATTGGCTTTATTCTCCACTCACTCACAGAATTTCTCCCATAATTCTTTCCCTTCTGCTGGAACACGTAATTTTACTGCAACCCCCAAAACTCAGGTGAGGAATAAAAAGTATCTCAGAAATGAAAATGCTCAGCCACTATTTACTCACACTCGGATTTTTCTTAGTCAATAGAACCTTTTAAAAATGCTTTTTGTTTTACAGTTATAAACTGTTGGCTGCTAAGGCAAACTGCTACAAATGACTGGTTTAGAGTTTCGTGTTAATCCATTATTTTAGACAAGGAAATACTCTGAACCAAAGGTTCAGCCTTGTTAATTATTTTATGTTACAATCAATAAATTAAGCAGCCTTTGTTCATGCTTGGTGTTATGTGAAGGATGCTTGTCTGGTGAAGGAACATGTGCTCCCACCTCAGATTCTGTCACAAAATTTAGACCTGATCCAAAGCATGGCCAAACCTGTGCTAGGAAACAGACTCTGCCCTGCTTGTTTCTAAATCTGCTTCCCTTTTCTCTACGAGGAAATGTCTCAATTTACTATACTGACTACTATATATAGTCTATATTATCATTGTACCCATCTTTCTCTATTCTGTATTATTTATTATCTGTTGCCTGTTTGTATTATATTGTTGAAGAATCTTTAGGTGTTGGATGAATGGAATTATTATTTTGTAATTGTGTATTTTTGATAGATAAGTTTGTTGATACCTGTGTAAGTTTTATTAACACTTTCATTAGGTTTGTCAGGAAATTAGGATGTGGTACAGATATATGTCTTTTTAAATTCCATCTCATAACATCTTGTGCACACAATCTCTTTTCAAATTCTGCTCATGAGTAATCATTTTTATGTGTGTTTAAATCACATTTCAATTTTCTGTGTAGACACAAGTCCTTACTATACAACACATCCCGTTGCTAGTTTTGTAAACATGTTTTCACTGTTGCTTTGAAGAACTGAGACAAAACAACAGCTAATCTGCAGGATGGCAGCAACCAGGACAGCCTGTGCCTGCGAGTACCAAAGGATTCAAACCAGCACTGACACTGGGCAGCACAGAGGGCGAATGGCAAACCTGTCCCAAAGAACAGCACAGAGGGCGAATGGCAAACCTGTCCCAAAGAACTTCTGCAGCACTAAAACTCCTTTGGAAGTGGCACAAGTTCTACTTTTCAGTCTCGATGTGGCTTGAACGTCAAATGGGACAAATGGGAATGAGGGGGAGGACACTGAAATCTCCAAGCTGAATCCAGCAGATGAACCACCACGTTTGTGTGATGCAAGAACAGACCTGCAGGGGCACTGCACCCTGTGCCTGTAACCCTAATCCACCCGAAAGATGCTGGGATGGATTTATCTGGCAGAAATAGCTGCTCCCACATTCTGCCTAGGGCCTGGTGCAGGGGTCGGGTGTGACTCCAGCCCCAGGAGGAGGTGTCAGCAGAGCTGGGGTGCCCAGGCTGCACAGAGCAGGCCTTTGGTCCCTGCCCATCTCTGCCCTTCCCCAGCTGCAGCAGGGCAGGCTCAGAGGAAGGCTGCACTCTCCAGAGGTGTTCTGTCACAGCTCATCTCATCCTTGTTTTGGTGTCGTTCTGCATGGTGTGGATAAGCTGGTCACAGATAAAATGAGACACATTTTTTCACTTCAGCTCATGCCTCTTCTTCCTGTGCTCCATACAATTATTTTGTAGCACATGAGGAAAAATGTTTACGTTCTGTCTAAACCAGTCTCGATAAAATGTTAGAGGTGACAATCTCTTTAAACATTACTGATCATTACTTATAAAACTGTATTTTAAAATTGTGAAAACAAATGCCTTGACCTTGTGAGCTACGGAAAAATTTGAAAAACAAATCTGCTCTGTTTTTTTGGCTAATAGTTGTGATTTGCATAGCTGAACCTTGAATGTAGTCATAAATAGCTACAGAATCTGTCTTGGCATAATGCCTGGCAATGTTAGGGTGCCAGACAAAAAATCGGGTCAACCACTTACCAAGTAAGTCATTCTGTCTCAACAAGGTGATGTCTAACAAAGAAGCTACAAGGCTGAAGACAGCCAACATATTCAGCTGCTGTTCAGAGAGACGAGAACTTTTCATTTATCAGGATAAAATCGTAATCAGCACACCGAGTGAACTCCCTCTTGGAGAAAGGAGAAAAGCCCATCAATTGTTTTTGCTAATTAAGATGAATATTATTCCTGTGAAATGAACCAAAAAGTTCTGTGTAAGTTCAGAACCCCAAAAGAGATCAATAATCTCAAAGAACAATTGCACAGGGTTTTAATTGAGAGGAAAGTGAGAAGTATTTTTTTGTCTTCTTCAGTTTTCAGCTGAGGCTCCTCCGTGGGTGTTAGCGGGTCTTTTATGTTCTCAGTTTATCTAACGTGATTTTCCACATATTAAAACTTGTGGAATTAAAAATTCATGACAAAATATTCATATATTTAATGGAATGCTACCACTAAATGGTGCATATTTAGGAATAATTCAAGGTAACAGATAATTTATTAACATATCTAGAAAAAAGCCCAATTTCAGATTAAAATCTAGGTGTTATGACTGTTCATAGTAATGTGCATTTAATCTTTGTTCATTAAGCAGAGGTAGAGCTAAAAATTAGAAGGAAAGTGTATTTTCTTAAAGTGATATTAATTATACTCAACAATTTATTTTATTCTGTCATATTTATCTTGTTTTTAGGATTAGAAAAAGCCTTGCAGTGTTGAAAGGGAGTAATATGAGGAAGCTCAGTTTCCCATTCCTTAAACAAAAGACACTCAACTTGAAAAATATATTTATATTTGAATTAATATTTACATAATGGAAGTCCTTAATCAACGGAGTAACCCTGTATTCCTGAGCAAGTCAGGGAAAATTGAGGTGCACGTGGTTATACATATAAAAATTAATTGTACCCAAAATAATCTATTACTGTCTGTTTTAGTATCCCTTATGGTCCAAGCTTTTGCCCTCTCTTCTTCTCTTATAGTGTAAATCACACAGTTGGCCTCAAAATAAAAATAATTATGATTTCACTTAACATGCAAATTCAGAGTTATAAATTAGCTCAGATCAGGATACTGGCTGAATACATTCGTTTTCATGAAAAATGAAATGTTGGGTCTCTCTTCTTCCCTTCCCCCAAGCCTTCTTCACAAGATCAGCCTCAGGCTAAAATGGTTCTAAGTAGACTAGAGCTGGTGGTAAACACTTACCTCTGACAATATTATTGCCTAATGAACATTGCAGAGAGGGGTGGATGCAGTGCAAGTGTGCCTGTGGCTGCACCCTACACACAGTCCTTGTGCCAAGTACCTACTGCTAAGAGGGGAATAGACACAAAGGAGACAGGCCCTTTGATGCTTTAATCCCAAACATACTTAACTGTCACCTAGTTAATCTTTTTGATTAAAAATGACTCTTGAGTTCTTCTCCAACGTTTTTCTGTTTGTGGACGAGGGAGGTTAACTGTGGTTAAATGTAGTCCTCGTGCCTGTTCAGACTGTTCTTTTCCCCCCCGCCCCTTACTTGCCCTCCCCACCCCCCCCTTATTTCAACATGACTTTTCCCTCTCTTTAATCATGGATGTGCCCCTGAAGGATCTGCAAGCATGATACCTCTGAAATAACCCCATTCTTTTCCCTCTTGGCAGCAGGTAAAAGCACATTACAGCTGTGCCAGAGCAGAGCTTGCTGCGTTATCAGAGAGCTCCAGGTCAAACCCCAGCCTGCCAACGCAGCCTCACCTGCAGGTTTGACTCTCCTAGGAAAAAAAAGTTTCAAAGGACAACTAACCCTCCGTGCTGATCAGAAATAAAGTCATCATCCTTAGAGTTCATCACAAACCCTCTGTTTTGCTGTTGGTTTTCTTGGGCACTGGCGATTTCGGTACGGCTTTTATCCAGACAGCAAAAAATCAGTCCCACTTATTTTAAATCTGTCACTGGTTTAAGTTCTTATGAGTTAAAGTTTATGAATTAATTTTTTTTTCCAAGAGTCTTGAGTTCCTTTTGGGATTAGATGGAAGGTCTTTCGAGTGTAGCACTAAGAAGCACATTTTGGGTCAGAATACGTGCTCTGATGGGATATTTTTCAAGTAGTATTTCTTTTCACTTTAACAGTAGTTTCACTTCGTGATGGTTTTATGTTGATTTCAGACTACATTTTTATGTAGTGGGAAAGGATATTTTTTGTAGAGTGAATGCCCAAGACCTGTTGGAAAACATTTCTCCTTTAGCAATGTACTCATCAGATTCAGTACAGTTTGCTGAGAAGTGTTATTTTAGGATGACCTTTACACATAGAGTATGATGAATTTTTCTTTTTATTTGATTGTAAAGATGTTATGATCGAGGGGCAAAATAAATATTGCCTTTTTCAGCCGTAAAAAAGAGAATGAAAGATGAAACCACCTTTTTAAAACAACCTGATAGCATGCAGAAGTGATGTCTGCGTTTGGAAACTACATATTTTTACATTCACACATACAGCAAAGCCCAAGTGAAACATAAATAGAGATCAATTTTATACAGTTCAAATAGTAACACACGCTATGGAACTCACCCTTTCTCAGCCTAAAGAAGAGAGATATTTATATTCTTCGCTGGTAGAACAATGTATTTCTGTTTAAGGGAATTCATACGTTATGATAAATTGTTCAGAAAAATAAATAGTTGAGCATTCTGTGGTCAGCAGCATTTCTAGCAAGGATGTTAAATCCTCACATATTTTCTTTTGAATAATTAGCATAATGTTCTTCAAATCTTTTCTAGGTAGCTTACAGGATTTGAATATTCAAATATTTTCAGTTGTATAAGCCATATAATTATGAAATTGTACAGTACAGTTATTTCTCAAGCAATTTGACAATCCTTTCTTACAAGAATTTACCTTCTGTTCTTTGTTATCAGAAACAGAAAAAGCTTTCTGCTTACCATTCTGGAAAAGATGGAATTCATCATTCTGCCATAAAGACCCTAGAAAGCAAGGAAAATGTTATTAGTTATTATATTCTTATCTGCAGGGATTCTAACTGCCAAACAATGCATCAGCATCAAAACAAAAAATGAAAATACATGTTCAAATCATAGATCAATAGTTTAATGCAGTTCTGAATATATATTACATGTACTTAGCAGGTACTGGATTAGAAAAAAGCACCAGCTATTGTTCATATCTGTATTTAGAACTGCATGCCAGCTGGAATTTATCTGCACAGCGTTCACAAAATACAGACATAGGATCTTGGCATCCAATTTGAATGTATTTTTGAAAATAAAACCATGGGCTTGCTGTCACTCTGCTCTGGAGTGGGAGAAAACCTGAACATAAAGGGTTGTGATCAGAAGAGACAATTATCAGTGACACGGCAAAGGCTTTCTTCTTAACTCGTGAGGAAATTTGTATTAGTATTAAAAAAACTCACTTGAACACTTAAAACCCACTTGTTATTCTTAAATGTTTTCACTATTTGAGAAAACTACATCTCTAAGCAAACATGTGAGGGAGAGAAATAAGGGATTCAATTAAAGATCATGTTTAGAAAAGGTTACTATAACCAAGAGATGCAGCCACATGCCACTTAGAAAAAAATGTGGATGCCTAAGTAGGGCTATTACCTTTAAAGAGGAAAATTAAAAACTCAAATGAAAGATCAATTCCAGGTTCTCCCCATGACCACCTATACCACTGGATAAAATGTAAATATTTACAGGTAAGGGATTGTCCAGATAGAGAAGAATTCCCCAGTATAGTAGAGGAGTTATTTCCGTTCAAGGAGTTTACCTTGGGCAAAAAGGGAGTTTCCAGAGTGTGCAGTGCTGCAGAAATTCAGACTTAATCTAGGTTGCAGTACAGCACAAGAAATAGGGAGCCTGGATAAAGCTTGTGTAAATTAGAACAGTCCCTGAGGGCTGCTCTATTTTACGTGAGGATTCACTGGCCTGTCTCAGCTCTGAAACTCAGCATCCACAGCCGTGGCTCAAAGCTGCTTGTGCTCCATCCTTCATGGGCTGCACCTTCTTCATGGTGCCTCATGTCAGATGGAGCACAGAATACTTCTCTTTTTTCGTCTGTAAATTCCAGGAAAACAGGGTCCCTCTCAGCCAAACAAACAATATTTCACGTGAGCTCAAAAGGAACCCCTTGAAGGTCTGTCCCAGTGGAGCCAAGTTCTCACAAAGCACTGCCTTCTGTGCCCTTCTCAGAGATCCTCACTCCTCAGCCCTCTGAGTTTGCAAACATACTGTTGGAGTGAGGTAATCATTAATCAACTGCCTGTTTGGGACTGTTACTAAAAAAATCCATTCATTTCACCAAAGTAATAGTTGCCTTTCCTCCACGCAGCTTTTGAGTCCCCCCTGCCACAAAGCCGTGATTTTTTTTTTCTTTTCCAAAGCTATTTGTAAACCAATAAAATGTCACTACTTCATAAATGAACAAAAGCTCTCATTGACTTCAAAGGGAATTATATTCACCCAAGATTTTGCCTCTAGTTCTTACCTGCTTAATTATTAAGATTCTACACCGTGGGTTACAATGTCGTAAGATATGAACTGAAAATTGTGGGCCTGTCCCCAGCTATCAGTCAGGTATTCAAGCCACCAGCCTGATACACAAGTTGTTCAATCCTTTCACAGGAGTATCCTCCTGAAGGCATTGCAGCAATGTTTGTGCTTAAAGTTAAGTATATGTTTTAATGTTCTACTAAACCATGGTTTAAGTCCTTACGTAGTTTCAGATGAGCAGAGCTGCTGAAAGTTAAATAAGTTTAGTGTGACAGCTAATATATGAACTCTATTTGGACACAAATAATTTTTAATAACAGGTTATTTGCTGGTATACAGAATATGGAATTATTAGTTTAGAAGAAGTGAGTCAAGGCTTCTCCTATAGCATTTGCTTTCATCGACTGAAATAAATAATCAGGGGGGGGTGGGGGGGGATGACCACCCAGATCTCAAGTGTAAAGAAATGCTAACAAGTTTTTGATTTCCTTTTTGAAAAATCAGATTTGTCTGTTCAGGTCACAATTATTTTCAGTGCCTCTGGCACTGACATTACAAACGTCAAAAAAAAAAAAAAAAAAAAAAAAAAAAAAAAAGGCAGCCCTGTAATTCCTGTTCTGGAATTCTCACTCCGGTTTCTGGAGCATCAAACAAAACTGCCCATTTCTAATCACTGGCTCCTGAAGAGGGCAGCACGTTCTAGATATTATTGAACTGTAAGCTTTGAGGTGACAGCCTGGGCTTTACTTTACTGCACACGGAGGAAAGGGGAATAAAACTTTCTGGAGAGTTTGTGTGCATGGTTCCCACGATCCAATAAGTCAGCAAAAGTCCAAGGCTTTTGGCCAAGGTCACAACTGTATTTGATTATTAAAGAGGACATTCAAAATAGCTACCTGAAGCAATGCATTTAGAAAGAGAGCAACAAAATACCAGCAAGGGGTACTTCCATGAGGAGTATGTTTTATCTTTAACACTGTAGATAACTTTTCCTATTGGCAGCGCATTGACTATCAAAACTACTAAAGGGGTTAGATTTAATTATCTCACTTCTTTGCACATTTCATCTCAATTGCTATGGCAACATTCAGTTGCCTCAGCAGCAATGTACACTTTAATCAGATATTTCCTCACTCATTTCTCTGTGCACCACAGCAATGTAGTCAAATTTACAGCCAAGCCCTGATGCATCTGATAACACCTCTTAGGAATTAATGGCTAACTTTCCTCTGCCCCTCACCCATAGCCACAAACATTTCTAGGGAGTTTTGCCTTCTGATGGCAAAGGCTTTAGGAGGTGAAAAGTGTGTGTACTTTTTATCTTCCCCACTTCACTGATTTTATGTTGTTTTTTTGCCACCACTCCCTCTTTAAACATCCTCTACTTACTCGGGAACTCTTCCCATCAAGCAATGGGCAGGTCCTCTGGTCCCTGCAGGAACTCTTTCAGGCCTGAGAACAGGAAACACAATAACTGGGCAGACAATATGGTTCCTCCCGTATTCCACCCTGCCCTGAAAAGCTTTTTGTTGGATTACTCAGCCCTGATTAAATGCTTCATCGGAGTACATCATAGCTCTTTAAACTTCTTGGCCCAGAAACCAGGAACATAGGCTAAAATAAAAGTAATTAGGAGTGATGAGCAGATACTAGGGACTCCTTATTGAAATGCAGACAGTAAAAGGAGTCAGGAAGCTAAAAGTACATGAGGATTACTAAATTCAGCTTATGGGAAGTCTCGATATTTCTGACGTAGAAAATCGTCTGGTTTGAAAACGTGTCACCACCACTGCTAATGGTGAAGAGAGATAAGTTCCTAATGGTGCCTGGAGTCTGTGGTGGAAAACACAGAAATGCATTAGAAGGATTGAATTTGTTTGGACTGTAGTCAAACTTTTGGGAAAGAATGATGGGCACACAGCCTCTTCCTGATCAACCAAAGGTTTTCCTGGGAGAACTGCCCGTTTTCCCTGGCCTGGGCTCTTGGCAGCCTCAACATCTCGCCTAAAGAAGAGGGCACCCAGTGTGGCACCTCTGGCTGCTGCATTTTTCATATGGTTGCCAAAGAAGGGAGGAATTTGACAGAGAGACAGGGTAACATGACAGGAAAATGTTCACATCCATATATGTATATACAGAACTCGTGTGTGCTCTCACTGCAGCACTAACACTCCCTGAAGGTATTACTACATTGCTAGACAAATTAAAATTAAACAAGAGGTAAAAGTGCTCTTGAACTGAAAACTGTTAAAAGATGCCCACAGGCAAGACAAAAGTGAACAGCAGGAGTTTATCCAGCTGTGGGTGACTGGGAGTTCCTGTGGGCCAACTGTCTGTGCTCCCATTCCTACTGCAGGATATGCAGTTTCATAAAATAAATCATAAAGGTGGTGTGAGTTCCAAGCAGAATGACATGAATATTTTGTTTCGGCCTTTAAGATAAAAATCAAGATAATCTCTGTGAAACTCATTAAGCTACAGGACTGAATGGAGAGGGATGGTGGGAAAACAGAAGAGCCCAGAAAAGGAATGAGATGTCACAAATGTGATAGCACGTAGGTCTGCTGACAAGCACATCTAATAACATCTGGAATTAGTGGAGTATGTGAGATCAGCTTTGAAAAAATTTCTAAAAAAAAAAAAAAAATCTCTCTCAACAGAGTATTTCTAAAGCTAAATACAAAAGAGGTATTTTTTTTTTACTGGGGGGATGCAATGAAACCCTGTAAAGAATATCTGAGATGTGAAGGGGCATGGCCAAAGGTCTGCATACTGAGATCAAACCCAGAAAAAAAAATCATAAAAAATAATAAACTATATAAATTTATAAAAAACAGTAGTAGTAGTAGCATGTGTTAAATACATACTAAATCTGGATTTGCAAATCACATTTTATGCAAGTGCAAATGGAGGCACTTAGAGGTGAAGGTGAACAAACCGAACAGATTATTCATTTTTGTGCATAAAATTGTTAGGTTTACTATTTCCCTTCATTCACACCACAAAACAATGTATCTCACAGCAAAAGAATCTGCTGTGTAAATTATTACGTGTTGTGCACTGAGAAAAGAAATGACATGGCTCAGTATCCCAGTCACATAATGAAATAAGGAACTGTACTCCAAGCAGTTAATTCAGTTATTTTCATGACACTGTTATCCCACAGTTATCACCATGACAATGCATCTTTGTTGACTTAGAAGTACTCAAAAATGAAAGAGCATTTGGATGTGGAGACAAGGATATGAAGACATGGTAGGAAGGAAGATTAAAACCGTAATTCTGTCTCATTTTACAATACTGTAATCCCAAGGGAGCCGCTGGAAGTGCTCCCAATTTGCACCAGGACAAAAGCCAGCGTGTCTTCCTCTGATTCTACGTACTTGGAAACTGTATCTCACTACCAGCTACATTTATACTCCAACTGCTATATAATGAAAGGAAATATGTGAAAATGAAAACAAAAGGAGTATTAATGCATGCATCAGAATAACACAACAAAGAGGATCTGGTTTTCTGCTGGTGAAAATAAAAATTAACCGTCTCTCCTGCTTTGAATGCTTCGACTCCAAGTACAAGTCTTATAATCTAATTGGTGTAACAGAATCATGTACTGTTTACGTTGGAAAAGACCCTCAAGATCATTGAGTCAAACCATTAACCTGGAGCTGCCAATCCACCACTAAACCATGTCCCTGAGCACCACATCTACATGTTTTTAGCTGCTCCTGGGGATGGTGGCAGCCACTGACACCTGATGGGGGTCACATTTGCTCAGCTTGGGCCATCTGGGATCTCCTGGGTTAGCCAGGACTGCTGGAAAAGGACAGGGCTTGGTCAGCACTGTCACCACGTCAGGAATACTAAATTCAAGTAGCTGAGATTTGTATCATTTTTTGTTATATGAAACCAAACAATTTGTATATATGAGACTATTTTCCCTCCGGAGTAGAGCTCTGTGAAATAAATCTAACCCTAAATTAAACAATAGCATCAAAGGCTTTCGCCTTTATAGGGCACTTCCAGGCTTAAAAGCACGGATGTAAAATGTACTGGTTTTGCTCAACAGATCTGCTCTTTGGACTAAATCCAGATTCCAAGTTATTGGGAGAGACTTCTGGATTGGGCCCCTTGTGTATATTCACATTCACGTACGATTACTTTAGTGGAAAAAGTGGTTTTATTCCCACTTATGATGGAGTGAACTGAATTCTCTTTTGGCATTACTTACTGTATCAACAATGAAATTTATGCAGTCTCAGTGCATTTAAATTCTGTACTATACTAAAACTGCACTATCAAAATGAAGGCTAGCAGAAAAACTCCTTTAGTTTAACTGGGAGCATCTTTAGTAATAACAGGATGCATGAGACAGAAGGAATCCAGCCTGGCCTTTTGCAGATCATTTGAGTTTTCCAAGTTTTGCATTTAAAAGCTGTAAAATATATTTTTATTAGTGAACTGAGAAAATTAGATAAATCCTAGGAGACTTAAAGCATGCAGAAACCTATTCTGCCATTCCAACAAAGTAATTTTTCATGATGCAACTGCACTGAAATAGTTCCATTTGTGAAATAATTCAATTGTTAAAGTATTTTTGAGGATGAGTAGAACATGTTTAGTAAAACTCACTTGTACCCTTTTTATGCTGCTGCTTTCTTTGGCAAAATGTGGCATATACTGTGTGCTGACATTTTATTTGTTACATGCGATATTTTAAAGAACATTTGAGGAAAGGGTATAAAAACTGAGGGGCATGTGAATGTGCCCATTATAGCTGAGACTGCCAAAGGTGCCTGGAGAAACTAGACCCCTGGCCCTGATGGAAATTCCCTGGAAGGCAGGAATAGTCTGGCAGTCCCAGACTATGCACAGAACAGAATTTCCCAGCATTTATTCAGGTCTGCACCTCAAAGCAGAACTTGGGGGTGATGGAGCCACACACAGCAATGGGCTCTGCAATTTCCTGCACGGCTTTTACCAGGAGGGCTCCTCGTGCCTCTGTCCTGCTCCTCCCTTGGCTGTTTGTGTCCCGCTTTCCACCCTCTCCTTCCCAAAGCCTCCCCAGCAGGCTGATGGGCTGGGCAGGGGGCCTGGTGGTGCTCAGGGCTGGTTGAACGTTCAGCCACTGATCCCACTGAACAATTCCTGTGTCTCAGCCGTGCCATCACCAGCAGCTGCTTCTCCTGAGCTTGCCAGCTTTCTGTCACCTCCAGGACTCAATGAAGTTCACAGGCAGTGTGAGAAGGTTATATAATTCTGTCAAGAGATCATGTCTTTGATTTTTTCATCTCTTAGACCTACATGTCTACCCTTTGGGGGTCTATCACAGGCTGAGAAGTTCCAATATATTACATACCATAACACAGCAGTATAAAGAGTGCTATATAAACTATATAAATGCCCTTCCTTTGAACAGAATAGCAGGAGCTTTCACTTCTTTCTTTTTCTGAAAGAACATTACCTAATACTGAAGAGAAACCACAGCTGTATTCATATGTGCATGCCCATGCTTTGCTTGTAATTTGAAACACATTGTCCAATGTTATCATACCTAGTGTTCCTTCTCTCACTTACATTTAAATATTCTGTGCCTAATTTGTAGAGAATAAAAAGTAACTTTAATCACTTGGATAAAATATTTACAGTTTAGTAACTTTACTGGGAAAAGAAAATACATTCCACTGAGCCATTAAAAGCACCCTGAGAACTTCAATGCCACTTTCTCATCTAAAAAGTTTCCATGCAGTGTAGCTGACCCTCTTAGCTCTATTTTTGCCTGGTTGTTTAGCACGGGTAGTTTGTGCTCTGGCTCACATACACTGAAGTACAAAGCTGCCACGCTTCAGGGTGTCACCAGTTCCCAGCTTTATGCCCTGCCCCTCTGCTGGAAGATTGTGATCCCATGTCTGGTCTTCTAAATGATGCTTCCACATACTCACAGAGGGGAAAAAAAAAAAAAAAAAGAGAAGAATTCGAGATGTTTTCAAGGAATTAGAAGAAACCCTTCAATATTATTCAAATGATTTTTTGTCAATTGATCATCTTGAAAAAATTCAAATTGACAGCGTCCCTTTTAATGATAAACTTTCAAAGCTTCATGAAATCTCCCTGTTAAATGAAGCTACTATTTTAACACCTATTGAAAGAGGTCTATGCAGCTTGGAAATAGATTAAACAGCCCTGAAAAAAGGCCATAATCTGTTATGGGCTTTAATGAATCCAGAGAATTTACCAATAAACATGGTACATATATTAGGTTGATTTACTAAGCAATCTGCAATTTAAAAGCCAATGAAATAGTCTTAAGGCTTCCTATTCCTCCATCTTACCACTTTTATACTTTATCCTAATAAAAAATAAAAAGAAAGTGATATCAGTCAATATTACAGGATTCCACGTTAGCTTTTCACATAAACCAGGTGCAAGTGATTAAGAATATGCTTCCTGTATTTTTTTAAAAGCTCTTTGTCTGTTTTGTTTATAGCCATTCAGATAAAAATGAAAGAAATATCCAGAGCTAATCTGCACAGTTTGGGATTTTTGGTGTCTGTCTTGGGTATCTGGATGCATCAGCTCTGTTCCTATTTCGTGTCTTGTAAGGCATGTTTGAGTTCACATTCGGAAAGATAACATTTTAATAGAAAGTTATGGGAGTGATACTTTTAACCAGAATAATTTTAATTGAAATTAAACCAAATTTAAACACTTCTTTTCTCATTAGGTTTGGTGTAACCCATTTCAAAACAAAATCCATCACTTGGACTAAAACTGAGGTGACATTGTCACTTTAAATCACAACCCTGTATTTCAGCAATTGGCATCTCATGAAGTGGTTGTGCCGCTTGCAAAACGTTCAAGGACAATATTAAACAACATCTACAACCTTCCCAATGTTATTTAAAGAAAAATCAGGTTTTCCATCTCTCTAATTTCTTCGCCTCTTCAAATACTGTTATTAACATTCTTTTTCACACATCCTCGTTTCCCCCCTTTCAATTTTAATTATTTTTTTTCTTTCTAAATTAATCCTTTGTTTGAACTGTTACTTTTGAGAGAAGAAAAAAAAAAAGTTGTACAACAAACAGCTGAACGTTTGCCAGTTTGCTTTGTGTCTTTTTGTGCTTCTTCTCAGAGGCCAGATCTGACAAGGTGCTGAGCATCAGGCAACTCACTGAGAGCTGAGGGTGCTGAGAATCTCTTGGAAGAGCCTGGCATATTGCAGGATCATGCCTTGCACAACAAGTTCTCCAAGTGATGACTATTTATGTTTCACTGAATAGACTTAGCATAAATTTTAGCTGCTCTGATCTGATTGGGATTTTTTAATGGGCAAAGAGGGGGTATTTCTCATGTCCGTGTCACTCAGCACTTGGAGAATGAAGTGTACAGCAATGCCACCCAAAATGTCTGGCAAAGGACCAGATGTCATGGTTACAAACACACGCAAATATTGGAATACATTAGAGGAAATTGCAAGGTGTGTAAGCTCTTCAGAGCTGAGAAGGCAAGCAGATCATTGCAAGTCCTGCCTTAATCAAATAATAATTCAAAACAAACTTACACACAACCAGCAAGAAATCACAAAATCGAAGCATGAATGATGCCCAAACTACTGGACACTGTGTACTGTTCATCTGGGTTGTATTATTTTAAGTTACAGGGGCAGCATTCAGTAATACAATATATAATATATAATATATAATATGTAATATGTAATATATAATCTAATCTATTCCAATGACAGCACAGCTCATTGTTACTTTTTCAGTTCAAATGTGGACAGTTGGGTTTTATCTACTCTACCTACACATAGCATAGAATCATGGAATCACAGGATGGGTTGGATTGGAAAGGACCTAAAAGATCATCCAGTTCCAATCCCCCTGCCAAGGGCAGGGACACCTTCCACTATCCCAGGTTGCTCCAAGCCCCGTCCAACCTGGCCTTGGACACTTCCAGGGATGGGGCAGCCACAGCTTCTCTGGGCAACCTGTGCCAGTGTGTCATCACCCTCACAGTAAATATAATGTTGGTGTAACACTGTGATGTATGTTTACATATAATGCTGTAGCTATACAGTAACTTCTTACAAGACAGAACTTTTCATTATGAAGAATCCACTGGAATTAAAATCTCACCCTCTTTAGGGAACCTGGATCAAACAGCCCCTCCTGATGACAAAGGTGCCAGTGCAGACAAAGTCATCCTGCAGGCACAGCGTGCACGTGGGCATCAGGAAGAGCTGAAACATTTTATATATGAAATGTGGTTCCAGCTGTGGTTTGTCTAATATATAAAAGGCACTGCTTTAGTTATTTGCTGACTCCATGCAAAATCTCAAGCAAGAAAGGAACTTTTAAAAATCTAACTTAAGCAGTGTCCATTTGCTGCATCCAGCAGGTCCAAATCAAGGCCCCCAGAGCAGCAGCAGTGCTGCAAATCTCACCCTGAGCACCAGGAATCAACTGGGAGGTTTGCAAGGAGCTCCTGGAACATTGTGCCCATGACAGGCTCTCACTAGAAAATGCTAGCAGCAGGTTTCCATTAAAAAATAAGTGTAATCCTCATCTAATTACAGAATGACTTTCCATCAGTTGTATCCTTTCATAATTCTATACCTACATATATATATATACATAATTCTAACGTTGATTAATCCTATATATCATAAAAATCTCCTATTAAAATGTAGCTAGTCAGACTTTCAAGGCAGAGCAATGGCAAGCATTTGTTCTAAATCTACACAAGCTAAAGGGTTAACAAATACTAGATCAGGAAAAAAAAACCACCAAGAAAAACAAACAAACAGGAAAAAAAGATTGTGAAAAGTTCTTGCTCCTAAAAAATTCTTGCTCCTTTTGAACTAGTTTACTCAGCTTATATAAGAAAATATCAATGAAAATTTACTCTGTTTTAACAATTAAGAAGAGTTTTTCCTAATCATACTCTTTTTGTTGTTTCTGTTTTGTTGTTTTCTACCCAGTTTTCCAAGCATAAGCATACCCACCTATAATATCTTTGAGTTTAATACCTTCTTTCATCTCATCTTTTCAATCTTTTTTCTTTTGGACATCATTTCTACTGCTGGTGTTTTGAATACTTTGAGCTTTCAACACCTTAGACTTGAGGATTATGTTTCCCCTTTATCATTCACACACATGCAAAAAAAAAAAAAAAGACAGAAGAAGATTGTATTTCTAAATAGAAAACTTCTTAGTGTCTTACTGTGTCCAGCTTCTCTCCATCCTTAAATTGGTCTGCCATAATTAGTCTCTCAAACTTTCCTGTGATTAACCTCTATACTGTTCTGTACTCTGCCTGCTTTCTTTTTGCTTCATGATCACCAGCTGACTCAATAGTCTAAAAAAAAGTGAATTGCTTTGATTAAAAGGGTACAAAGTAGGTTAAAGAATCTTCTATTTTGGTTTAGCTCCTTAACTTGTTTTTAATCAATTTAAGCAAAATTAAAACCAGCCACTTGGAGATCAAGGCAAGAACATCAAAAAAAAAAAGAGGGATTGAAAACATTTTTGAACAATTAAAACTTACATTTTTAATGAAAATATTTAATTTTTGAGAAGACATATCCTTAATAATAAATCATAGCTGTGTCTCGTGGTGTATTCCACATGTAGGTCACAAAGCACAATTAACTGAAGAAACTGGGTGACTGAAATGTCACAGAAAGGGCACCATGGAAAGGTAAAGTGGAACAAGTCCCTCAATTATATATGATTCCTACAACTCTGTGGTTATCTCAGCTTCATTTGGGCTCTTCCACAGAATAAGCCAATGTAGAAAATTTGCAGATGAAGCCGAATTAAGGTGCTTGGAAGGGCTCTTAGAACTGAAGGTTACTGAAAATTCTGTTGTGGAACATCTGCCTGAAGTCAGGATATCACTGTCAAGTCTGAGGTTGTACTGTGTGAACATCATATTACAGTAAATTCACTGATAATTTCAATGCTTTATTGATTTTCTGAAGTTTGGAGGAACTTTTAACAAGTTTGCTGTATTCTGGGTTGTTCCTTGTAATATTGTGTATTTCAGCTGATATCCACGAAAATCCCATGGTGTTTTTTGACTTGCCCTGTTTCCCCTGAATCCCCTTTCCTTCCCCAAAGCTGACATTATACATTCTATCAGGCAAAGCTTCTGGTGAATTTTTTTGATCCTTTCTATCTTTTAGCAGTCATTCAGCGTCAGCACGTATGTGTACATTAGCAAAGGTTTCCTTTTATCTTGTGAAATTCAGACATTAGATGGTCATCTCTCCTGGAAAGACACCAGATTAGTTTGTTCTGTAGATGGCTCACAATGGAGTTCTCTCTTTTTTAATAACTTCCTAATAAGTAAATGAATGTACTGGTTTCTGCTGATTGAAAGTGCCTCCATCGAGGTACAAAGGCAGACTAAGAAGCCTTTTTATATTTCATCTGATCTCAGGTCATTGAATTGATTCTTTATATAATACTGAAAAGGCTTCAAGATTCTGTAATTAACATTCAGGGTACTGCTAGCACATGATCTTAGCACTCTATGTTATGGAAGTGATTATGTCTTTTTTTTCCCTCTTGTGGCACTGCTTTTGCTAAGTGTTCCAAAGGTTTACCAAAAATTGTGTGTTTCTGCCCTCTGTGCTGTAAAATTGCACTATCAATGGAATTATTTTCCTCTAGACATTACACTATGGAAACACTTGCTTTTGATCAGCAAACTAAAAGGCTAGTTTTTAAATTGGCTCACAATTAGAGTAGATGTTATTTTAATTTACTGTCTTATTGCTTTTCTAAGGAACTCCAGGATTCTTAAGACATCACTAGGTTTGCATAGGAATGACTTTTTTAATAATTGTAGTTATCATTATGTGTCATTAAAATGAAAATATCTCAAGTGCTTCAAAATAACATTCATAACAATTTGAGAGTAAATGACACTAATCACGAGAGCACCTCAAAGCAGATGATTTAACAATACACAAAATAAGGAAAGCACAACACAGAATTCCCATATCAACTCGAGTTTCAAAAACCTGTATTGGAGCCAAGATACCTGGTGTCTTATCTAAACCTCCAGGAAATCAAGTTCCAAACACTAAAATGTTAAAGAGGGAGGATCTAGCTGCTGAAATCCTTCTTTGGGGGCTCGAAACATTTCCAAGGCACTGAGTTAGCATCTTTGATAGGGATCTCACATTAAATTGACCTTTCCTGGTAAAAAGATGCATTACCTGTAAGCAGCTGCTGCCCCTGCCTTGACCTGCCCCGGGTCCCAGGGTAGGGAGGTGTGATAACTGTTCTCTTTCTTTGCTGCAGTTTTCCCAGCCACTGTAATTCAGATTCACACTGTCAGCAGTCAGGGGGGCCATGTGACTAAGTGGCAAGAAGGAAGGTATAAGAGCACCCTGATTTTAATCCCGATTGAGCCACTGGAGGAATGTGTGACTGAGGAACTGCTTGGCTCCTTTAAAACCTCCCCCAGTGCACTGGGCTGGGTAAGAAGCCCTGCTCCAAAACCCACGCCCAAGTTAAGCATTACAGGTAAGTCAATGAAGAGGAAACAAATCTCTTTTCTTTTTTTAATAAAATGTTTCTAAAGAACATTGCTAATGAGGCAGCCAGTGCTCAGGAAATGCAGCTAATTGCACTCTGCAGATACAAAAGCAGTGACAGATCCCTTCTGTCCCGAGCACAGGTCTGTGCTGCAGCTAATCCTGCCAGACTCCTGCAGGAGAAGGTAAAAGCTGATGATTGTTTACTGTTGCCAGCCAGGAAAGGTTGCCTATCCACCAGTGATTGAGCCCCAGCAGCACTGGCCTTTCAGACAGAAAGAGCCTGAGAAGATATTTATAAACTAAGCAACTTTCTTTTCCTTGAGGGGAGCACACCCCTAAGCTGAAACATGAGTAGGATGCTGCTGAACACTCTGCCTCAGAAGGGGCTCTTCTCAGGGCAGAATGGTGAGAGTAAACAAAAAGGTATATAAATGTAACACATTCCCATAGAATGCAATAAAACATATTTTGATACTCATAAAAGTGTGATCAAAGGTTCGGGAAAACTCACTGCATCAATTATAGTGGTACCTGTGCACTGAAGAATACATTTAAATAATAGTTTGCTTCAGAAAATACTTTGAAGACAGGAGAGAACTCTATGGTTCTGTTCATTTTTGATCTTCACAAAGTGTAGTTATTTTTGGAAAGCGAATTGTCAGAAGTATTAATGTTATTGGATGGAGCAGCACAGTTTACAGGAATTGCTACTGGAGTCTGTCTGGTGATTGGCAGTCAATATTTTCACATGAGACTCCCTGCAAAAAAATGTGCTCTTTAGCCTGTGCTAAACCAAAAAAATACAGAGAATTCGGGTGAGGAGCTGGAAAGTCCCATTGTTTAATTTGCAGTGCAAACCGCTGCAGCTCCAGAGCGAGCACCCCGGCTGTGCTCCTCTGCATTCCCTGAAAATAGAGCTTGCCTTGGACTGAACGGTCCCTCACCAGCTCTGCTGAGGGGAAGTGACATCACTCTGAAAATAAATATAGAAATGGGTTTTCTGGAAATATTTATACTTTGTTCGTGGATAAAGTGCTGAATGTACAGCCAAGGAGAGCCCACTGCTCAGCTTGCACCACTTGAAAAGGGGAAAGTTTTTAAACTTGCAAAGATTCTCACTCCAGAGGCTTTTTTTCCCTTCTAAAATAACTGACTCTTGACACAACCTTGTCTATTTTAAAGGCCAAACATTTTCCCTACTCCCAAGTGCTTTGTGAGCCTTAGGGATATATTGTCCCTGGCAAAACTGAGATAGCAATATCCTGGGAACGGGTGATTTCCATCAGGGACAAGGAAATCGCTCCAAACCACATTTCATTCTGGTTACAGCATTTTAATGAGATTTGCAAGCCCTTCTGAGACAGTCACAAGAAACATTCAGCCCCGAACCCTCAATCAGAGTCCTGAAAGTTATTCTGATGCCTCAGCAGAGGATGGATCCTGGGACTCCAGTTTTGCTGTGATATTTCTTGCATTATATTTAGCATTGATTAATTAAGGGGTGACTAAGTATTGACCTCCCAATTAATTCTGAAAGAGGTTGGATAACTGGAAATACTTAACAACATTTGAGAAGGATCGCCCCCTTAACTGTTTCCTGGAAAACAGCATCCAAAAATCTTTTTCAATAACTTCCAAACCCCTTCATGATATGGATTTCAACTTAATCAAGACATTTACTCTTATTCTAATGAACACATAATTTCCTACGAGAATATGAGCAAGTATTTAAATGGGAAATAATAAAATCATAGCTGGCAATATAACTGTTAATGTGCAATAAGGGTGTATGGGAATGCAGATGAAAGCCCCATCATCTGCCTCTCTACCATCGTGCCTCAGTCACTGAGAGATGGTTTGCAAACAGTCTTGCCTGGATCAGACCCTGCATTGCCTCAACCTGCAGGGAAAATGCAGCTCCCTGAGAGCAGGTCCTGTGACATCAAAAGGACAAAACAACAGGAGGCCTAAAATAACTGTTAAAGAAATAAAGGGTTAAGAAGCAAATCTTTAGGGGAAAAGGTGATTTAGATTTCGTCAGAAATGGAACTGTGTTTCAGGTTGTGCTGGTTTTTTTCAGTTTACAAGTTTTGAATTAATGTAGCATGAGTTACGTTGCATAAAACAATGACAACACATGAATTCTACTCATGGAAATTACTCATCCATCAGCCAGTGTCAGGTACCTCCAGAAGCACATGCATTAAGTTCTGCACTGTGAATTCAAGTCGTTTGTATGTGAATATTGGGAGTTGCCAAAATGAAAAAAAAAGAAGAGATAAGGAAACTTCGGGATCCTTCTGCACTGACTTCTCTTTGACCCAGGAAAGAACAATGAATGTTTGCTTTCCCTTGGAAGGGGTGCCCACAAGGCTACACAAACAAAGAAGCAGAAGCTCAGCTGGTGCAAATTAGGACAGTTGCATTACTTAATGGAACTGCATCCTTTCCCCAGCTAAAGATGTGCACACAAATGTTCAAGGTTCCTCTGTTATAATTTTTTCAGGACAGGGATCAATCCTGGCTCCTTTCACAAATCTCCCAGCAGAGCTTTTCCCGAGCAATGATTCTGCAGATATGAGTCTGGTTTTCTGTTTTCTGAATGCCCCCAAATAACCAATTCCTCTCATAACTGTGCTTTTCTTCGCTCAGTTTCCCCATTATTTTGTTGATTCTGTATTACTGCAGAAAAAACCCAAACCTGTGAGTCTTTTCAGGTCCTTCTCAGTTCAGCAGGAGTGTGCACTCCTCAGCAGTGTTCAGGGGGCCTGGCCATGCACACTCATGTGCTTCCTTCAATCCTTCTCCCACACACCAACTACAGTGTCCAAAAATGAGCAGACAAGGCCAAACCTGCATTCACCTCAATAAAAAGACTGTACTCTATTTTTAAGTGTTCCTTTCAGATGGAGGAACAACTTCCATCCACGTAAAAGCACATAAAAAAATTAACCTGGATCATAAAAAGAAAAGCATTTGCCAAATTTTACGTCTGTCAGAAGATCTATCTCCTCTATGGGTCTGAAGTGAAGAGATAACATGTTTGCCTGGAAACTGAACTTTTTTTAAAACAGTAAAAGAAGGCTTGTAATAGCTTGTCGTTCTCATCAGTGCTATTAGTGTCCAGTAAACTCTCTCCTTGTAAATCCATAGATGTCAAAGGTTCCCGTGGATCTTTTCTAAACAAGTGTTTGGTTTGGCATAGTGGCTACATGGGCAGACCTGAAGGGTCCTGGTGCACAGTTCCTGGATGCTGCTGTTGTCTCCTCTGCTAGAAAGTCCACCAGTTATCTGGCAAATGCATTTTGGAAGAGAGCCAAAAGACTGCTCTCCTGCTGGCTCTTGGGAAGGCTGGTGCTCCAGCAGGAATCAATAGAGCCCAGGAAAAAGAGAGGAAAGCAGATGAGGGTGTCTGTGAGTGACCGCACAACCTCTGGGCTCACGTGTGTGTTCTGCCATAGCAGCTCGTTTCTGCTGCTCAGTGATACAGGGAGTGAACATTGCTGCTAGAGGGGTTATAACAAAGAAAAGCTTATGAAAGGAAATGTAAGAGAGAAGAGGAAAAGAGAAAAAAATGAAGACAAACAAGAAGGAAACGCAGAAGGAAGAACGGGGAGAGTAAACTGAGCAGAGAAGTGGAGAGTCTCCTGACAAGGCATGGACACCAGCAGTGAATCCTTCAGAATAAAACTGAGACTGACCTGCTAGAAAACTTCAATTTCAAGAGAATAAAAGAGCAGTGTTAATTTGAAGAAAGCATTTTTTCTTGAGGCAGCAACAGCTGGATGCTTTTTGTTAATAAAACAAGAGCTGTTGCAGGTAGAACTCCTAGCAGTGTGTGTGTCTTTATCTGTATCCCCTTTGCAAAGGTCCCATGAAAACACTATTAAATTGTCTCTTGCCATTCTAATTTTGATGCTTTGCTGAAGTTCAGAAAATGGCTGCCAGCCTGAACTGTGAACTGCTTTAAATCACATCTATCCAGATGATGAGAAATGCTCGCTAGATTTTATCTGTAGAGTGGAAAAAATAAACAAGAATATATTACTCAACCCCTAAGATTTTTTAGAAGCTGAAATTCATCTAAAGGAACACTTGAGTCCTGTCTACCCCCCACTGAAGTGATTAGGAATTTCAGCTAAATAAAGAATGAAGGTGAGACTGAAATGCCCATGTAATCAACCTTCACAAAAAATCTAATACAAAGTTAAAACTCTTTTGAGATAAGTGCAAACACGAGAACACTGAAATAACACAGAAAGAAATGAAGGAGGCTTTTTAAAATTCCCAACTTGTGCTTTCCTCCAAGTGTAATTCAAAACTGATTAAAAGTATTAAATCCTTTTTATGCAAAGGGTTAATAACAAAATTCAAATAGTGGTGTGGTGTCCCATGGATACTCAATAATGAAAATTCAAATGCTCATTTCTTTAAGCCTTTTGTGTCCCTTTTCTAGATAATTGGTTTTTTGGCTAATTTTTGAGGCTATTTAATAACACCTCCTGCCAGACATCTCATGTAAACTCAGCAAGAGGAGGCATCGTGAGTAATAGAAAAGACTTCTGCTCATTTTAAAGCTCAAATTCATACTTTTCTTAACAAAGGAGATCCCCACTGTTAGAGTTTGGCAACCACGGGGCCAACTGCATTGGGGAAGATTGGATTAGGGGGGCAGCTGACTGTGCAGTAAAGGCTCCACTCTACAGCAGGATTTTTATGTAAATTCCATTACAATTCATGCTTTTTGGAGATAATGAAATGGATACAAAACACTCCAAGGTTTCCAAGTCAGCAAAATAATGAACAGGGGCATTCAGGAAGCTGATTCAATAAATTTTTTTAACATTTGGACCCTTGCATGAATAGGATTGGCGTTTGTGCAGTGTATCACATGGAATTTGCTTTTAATAGTGCTGCCTAAACCCCATAGCTTTTCAGGCTATTAGTGACGTGTGAACATCAGCTATCAAGAGTTTTCCTCAGTTTAAGCTCTAATAAGCTCTATCATTTTCCATGTGTTTGCCTGAAGGCAACTTTTACCAAAGAATCAGCCAAATATTTTTTGAAAATAGAATATTTTCAACTCAACAGCTTTGCACGACTGCCTGTGAATATGTCACAGCACTTGTTATGAATGAACTTCAAACAAGAAGAGGCCGGGGTCAAGAGGGCCATTAATGTGGTCTTCTACTCTGTCCTCCAGCATAACATACAGAATTTAATTTGTCAGTGTTTGCTCTGGTCACAGTGGGACCAGAACCTGGATGAATGTTTTGATATTTCTTCAAATGTGTTTGTTTACTGATTATAAAATTAAAAATGTGTGCATACATGTAAAAGTGTGAAAGATAAAAATCTAATGTTTAAGCACACACAAAGCATTTCTGGACCAGAAATACTCTCAAATGTGGAGTTGTGCCTTTCTTCCAATCCAGCTGATACAAAATCCTTTGATGCAAAATAGGCAGTGAAAATACTTCCACCACATCGAAGTACACATGCCATCAGGTTTATCAGTCAGCTTGGACAGTAGAGAGATAAAGGACATCATGGGAGGGCCAAAACAGAATATAAGACACTGTGCAAGGCCTTTGAGTACTTCTCTTCTGGGGTTTGTGTGTTAATTTTAGCATTAACCTCCTATTAATGATAGTCAGGTTCACAATGCTCAACAGGAATACCTTTCAAGGCAAAACTGTACTGCTAATATTGATAATGTTTTTATACACAACTTCCCTACTGATACAAATTCTCTTAAGGTGAAAGTGAAAATATCCAGTTTTAGGAGCTGAAAGAAGGAAATTATTAGCAAATATCTAAACTACACATATAGAAATGTTAGCAAAATTCAGATATCATAAAACACTGGGGTCATTTATGTCTAAAATAGTAATCTTCCCTTTTGGGGTAAGTTTTCTTTCAAACAGGTATCTATTTATTTAAATAAAAAGGGATATTCACAAGACAGTTTCTCTTCAGTGCATATAATCAAAACAGAAACCAACCAGTGTTCCAAAAATCTTTCCAAAAAGGAATCGACCACGATCTGAACCTCGACAGAGTTTGTGTGATGTGAACATCTCGCTATTAAGGTTCATTATGATGATCAATGAGGTTGAAAGGCGAGTTTATGAATTAAACCTTACGAGCTCTGTTGTCACAATGAAGAACCTTGAGGAGCTGCAGGAAGCAAAATCTGAGAAACAGCCATGCTTATTGTTCAGCCCATGAGACCACACTGGTCATGTTGTATCGTTTAAGAGTAAATGTAATAGGCTTTTCTGAGACAAACAAAAGCAGTAACAAGTTATAAACAAATGTGATTTGTGGGGGTTTTGTGCTTCCAAGTTGCTCATTTGGTTATAATCACATACCTTGTTTTTTGTAGGGAAATATTCTGCCAAATACACTCACTTCGGGAATAAAAAAGAATGGAGAAGAAACACAGGGAGAGGAAACACGTTGGGATCCTGCCCTGCCTCCATTTTCCTGGGCAGTAATTACCCTGGAAAGGGCCATTAACTCCCCACTCAGTGGCCCAGGTTGAGCTCCCTGTGTTCCTGCAGCCTGACATCCTGGATTGAGCTCCCTGGATTCCTGCAGCCTGATATCCTGGATTGAGCTCCCTGGATTCCTGCAGCCTGACATCCTGGATTGAGCTCCCTGTGTTCCTGCAGCCTGACATCCTGGCCATCACTCAGTCCTGGGCCATGCTCTGAACATCCCTGCACAGTTACTGATGGAAACAGTCCTACTGATTCCAATATAATTATGAAGAAGGAAGAAATGACTCAGGGTGGGTACAGTCAGCATCAAAATCAATCTCAACACGAGTAGGGACGGCAGAATCAAGTCTTCTGGGCACAGGCAGGTCACTTAATGCTATAGCAAAACACAGCAAAGAGCATTTATGTCTGATAAACTAAAAACTGGGATGGAAAAACCTCTTCTAATTAAGAGTGATGGGAGTGGAAAACCTTACTTCTTCCTAGAAGAAATAAGAATATACCTAAGATACAAGCAGAATCAAAAGAACAACAGAAAAAGTGACTCTTTTTTTTCCAGGTTTAGGAAATGAGCAGAGTCGAGCTGCTCTTTGCCACAGTGATCCAACACTGTCTTCAGGTGGGCAGTGTTTCCACATCACCTTCGAACCATGCAAAGCCCTCCTCAGCATGCTCCTCAAATATTCTGTTGTTTTCTTTCAAAGAGTGATTTATAACATTTCACAGCAAGGGATGTGCCACATCCATTAAACATTAATACTGAGTTATGGTTTTCTGAATCAGAGCTCTCTGCTTTGTAGTCTTGTGCTTGACTTCTATTTCAGCAAAGGAAAAACACATTTTCCTGTGCTGTCAATTACTTATTCAGCACTGGGCTCTACTGAAATCTCCTGAAAACAATGAGAAAACATCTTTTTGTTTGTTTTTAAAAATACCTGAGTTTACTTGAAACACAGAGCGAGAGGCAGTATAAATACGATTGACCATTTGATCAGAGTTGAACTGAGAGCACAGCACAATATATCATAGCTAGGACAGCTCCTGAGGGCTGCCAGAAGAATCCCCTCCAAAGAAAAAACCCTACAGTGACCTTACATGAGAAGATGTGAGAAACCCAAAGAAAGTGCTATTTTTATTTAAACTGGAGAATAGTGGTTTTGACACAGAAGAGAGATGTTTCCACCAGGCAGTTGGTCTCCAGCTGGCCCATCACATTTATAGGTACTGCTGCCTCTGATGCTTTTTGTGAACACAGTTTAGTAAATGACTTGAGCACATATTTAAAATGATGTACGAGAATAGTCCCAGTAAAATGAATGGAAATATCCATGGGTTTAAAATTAGACACATGCTTCAGTGTAAGGCAGAATGGAGCACATAATCCTCTCAACATGATATTTTCAAGTTGTACTTGAAGCTTGGTGAGTGAAAACACATCCAGTCCCAGAGCAATTCCCAACACCTTCCCAATCTTGTCTGTGGCACTCATTTCCAGCCATTAGAGCCTGGATCCATGGGGAGGATGGCTTTGCAGTGTGCTGGAGGCACAGAGCTCCTTGAGAACTTTTTGCTAGCTATGCAGCACAGTCTGCTGTGCTCAGAAAAATGCATGTCTTAGGGGAAGGATTCAGAACTAAGGCATTCTAGAGTGTTCTGAAACTCACCAAATCAAGTAATCCAAATACTATTTCTTTTAGAGCATCATTCCTCACTGTAATCTAAGTACAACCTTCCAGCTACCATCTAGGTGTATCAGACTCCCCTCCTAAGCAGCACTCTAAGCATGGTAGAAGCCCTGGTGCCTAATGGAGCACTCTGGAATTCATCTGGAGACCCTGGGAAGCCACAGACCACTGTTTATAGTCAATTTGGTAATCTGTGGTAACTATTCCATTTCAAACACAAAGAAGAAGTCCGCCCTAAATAATGTGAGGGAGAAGACAAAGCAAAGCCATCTCCACATGTGCAGGAGGCAGCAAAAGCATTGCTGTACATGCTCATGAGGAAATTAGCAGCAGTCCCCACACGTTCATTCAAAGCAGTGAACATGCTGTGCTGGATGCACATATAGATTAGAGAAGCAAAATTGCTTTAAATAATCAAAATACACAAAGGAACATTTTTCTGTGTGGCTGGAAATAACCCTGACAAATGTTAATGTTTTGCAAATGAAAAACATTCTTTAAGACACAACATAAAAAACCCAGCAAATTTTCAGATGCATGCAAAGTAAGCTCCTGTATTAACCTCTGTTATGCTACCTAGATGTATACAAAGATCACTGTGTAATGAACAAGTACATTCAAAATAGTTCTTTTTTTCTGAATTATGAATGTATTTTGTCAAGATCCAGAGAAGGTCGACAACATGATTAAAGATATGAAGAAGTTTCCATATGGTGAAATGTTAAAGAGAAGTGGACTGTCTGAGTTCAGCAGCAGATTTTGCTGATGTGTAAGGTAATGAGTGACAAGGACAGACCTATGCATTTTTCCCTGTGTATATCAACAGACAAAAGAGGTTCATCCAAATTAAGGAACAGCATTTTTAGTGTTCCTGCTATTTCGTTATTCAGCATATAATTAATCAGTGAAACTAAGTTGCTGCAGTAAAATACTGAGATAAATTGATTGCAAACAGGATTAGTCACACACAGATAAGACCAACATACTGATTAAAAACTGGATAGGACAATATATGACTTCCATTTCTAGGGCTACCTGTGTTGGTTCCTCAGAATATAATGACTGTAAAGTCCAAGAAAAAAGCCTTGCACAGGTATTTTTTTGGGTAGGGGAGAAGAAGCTACATAGGGCTTTTGTCGTGGTCTTCAAAAGGTAGGAAACATCAAACAAGAGGGCTTTCTTTGCTAGGACGATTTCTGTATTACAGTTGCCTACAAGCCCTTCCTTTTCTAATTGAGAACACTGACACTATATAATAAGTAAATAAAAACTGAAATTGAAAAGCAACATTGAGTTGTAGCTGGTGTCTACAGTAAATGGAGCTTAAATCCTGCTGTTATGTTTCTGACAACTCCAATAATAATAGATCTCCTTGTTTTAGTTGCACACTGAGAGGGGGCTACAAGGTATGTCACCCACAAGAGTGACTAATGTGCTCTGCTTATCACTGAAGAAGCAGAACTATCTGAATTCTGCCTGCTAACTACAGGGCAGTGCAAATTACCCTGACAGCACTGAGTGTTCTTTCCCTACCTTGCTTACAGGCCAGGATTGCTCAGTCCCAATGTATTAATAAGTAAGTGCAAGTATTTCAACGATCAGCATTTTAGCATTTGCATGCAAACTCTCATGCTGTGTAATTATACACAGTGCTGGCACTCAAATTAATTAAAGCTGATTTCTCTGTGACTGCAAACCGGTCACATCCCCAGCCTTGCTCTGGTATGAAGTCATCACCCTATATTCAACATGACACTTTGTGTCCCCAGCATTCTTAGCAATGCTAATATGCAACAACTGTAAATGAGGCAATATTTTGCAGAGCAGCTGACAACCGCTGGGTAGTTGTTGAGCTCCCCCTCCCCTCCCCCCGACACTTCCCACATAAAAGTGAGAAACCAGTTATTTCCATTGTGCTTGCATTGTAATTATCTGAGCTAACAATGTAAACAAATTACACACATTGTTTCAACAGATACTCGCCCGTGTTTGATTAGGGGTTACAGAAAACTTATAAAACACAAAACTCAACAACAACATCAACAGTGTTTGTTTGATGCTAACGTGCAATTAGTCTCTGACAATTTCAATGTTAATTTTAAAGCTCCTTCTCTTTCTCTTTTTTTCCCTGAAATGGCTTTCTAGTGTTACCAGGCGTGCTCTTGCCAGTCAAGCACAGGGAACTGGGGAGGCAGAGCAGAGGAGCTGACTGTTAGATCTCAGAAATCCTCATCAAGTAGAGTGGAACTGTAGCAGAGACAGTTCTTTGCAGCACAGATCCATAAATGCTCACTTCTGGGGCAGTACTGAGTGCCAGTCTCTTTCACAAGAAAGTTGCCTGATCTGACTTTATAATTGGGTTGAAAGAAGTCCTTTCTTAATGCACTTTTTCAGCAGAGATCTCCTCTGAGAAATTAAAATATTAGAGCGATCTTTTATTCACAGATATGACTGCAATAGGACCGTTCTCCTGTAACCTTCAGAAACAGAAAATAACATAATCAAGCCCATTGGTATTTTGCCTTTACAAAATTTCATGCAGAATGCTTATTCAACTACAGAACTAAAGTACTCCAAGAGAGTTTATGACTTTATTTTCTTGGAGCCACAGGCTGCTCTTGGTGCAGAGCTGCTCTCTGAGAGCTTCTCTTATTTGTACCAGTAGATTTACCATAGGGAGTGACAAAAACAGTTTAAAAAATGATCTAACTCTCCCACTAAACTAAAAAGTAAAATCCCAGGTAGATTCATATCTTTTTTTTTTTTTTCTCCACATAATTTGGTCTTAAGAAAAGGCAGAGTCGATTCTTCAAAATATGACAAAAGAGAAATGTAGAAGCTGATATCCTAATAAAGCAGCTTCTTTATGCTAACATAAAGCACGAAGAGGATTTCTGCATGCTAACAGTGTTAACCAGCACAGGAACTTCCCTCAGTTAACACAGAAGGTGCTGAAGTCCCCTGAGGAGAGCAAACCCCACCTTCTTCAGCTGGAATTGAAATGCTGCTGTTTCACTCATCCCTTCAGTGTTGAGCATGTCCAGCTTTTGCTGGATTTTAGGTCCATTTTCATCACTTATACAAATATACAAATCAGAACAAGGCATGTCAGCTCATCCTGTTTTGGCACAGTGAAAACGTGGAAATGCCAGAAAGGCTTCTGGGTTAAAAACTGGAGACGTCAGAAATGCAGAGTGATAAATACAGACCTGGCAAATATTTGCAGAATAAATTAAGCTCAAACAATAAGAATATCTAGAAAGCCATTGGTAATGTTTTAAAACTTTGCAATGGCTACATATTCTGTAAGTCCCCATTAAAATCAAGAAACACTGAAACTAGGCAAAGGTAAAATCTATTCCCATATCTTTCTACAAGCTGGTTTCTTTTCAAATGCTGCAGTACATTCACATACTTCTGTTCCCTACTTGGACAGGCCAGGCCCAAAGTCTCTATTGTCAATCTGAATATTATCCTTACCAACACTGCTGCAGTTCAGATAATACTAGAAGCAAACAGTATTTTGTGGCACTGTTCGTGTCCTATACCATGACCATAACACTGTTTGAGCCACGTCTACAAAGCTAATTTATGCAGGCTGAAGTACCAACACTGCTAGTGCTCCAATGGAGATAGTAAAGCTTTTATACATGTTAGCTGGAGTTTACTCTCAGGGAAGGCATAAATCAATACCAAAAGTGATAGACTAAAGGGAATTATTTGCAACCATCCTTCTTCAGCACTGAAGATATCATTCTTGGTGGTTTTGAAAGCTCAGTTTTATGGTACTGGCTATAAATGCTATGATCTGCACTAAATTTTTCAGCAGACATTCAGCATCAGTGATAAATTGACCCTACAATTGGGGCACAACAGTTTCAGTGGCAGAGTAAGAACACAAAATCCTTCCTGGGTTGATGCTTTCTCAAAAATGCCAGTGAACTTATTCTTCTAATTCTTGCCAGGTCTTCCTTCACAAACCTGTCCAAATAGGATCACCTCAGGGTGGATCCTCTGGTTAGCACACACCACATTCTCAGCCAGGTGCAACTCCTGAGTTGGGATAGACAGAAATGAGACCAGAGGTCAGTCACTGGTGCCCAGACCCCACCCAGGCCCTGGACATTCAGGAGAAGGAGATAACAGATGCAACTCCACAAAACATGACTCCAGTGTAAGGCCCTCTTCTATTCTGACATCTGGAAATCCTCCTGTAAGTGCTGAGATAAGGTGAGATTAAGATAAGATGAGCTCTGTTCATCCCTGAGCTTCACAGGGATGTCACTGCCACTCCATTTCTCTCCAGAATGACTCAGAGAGAAGCCAACAGTCTGTGCCATTTATGCTGCAGAGTGTGCTGAGGCAGCTGAGCCCTGGGAGAAAAATTATAAGCACCGTGGGGCCACTGAATAAAAAGTATTATGTTGTTATCACTGTTATAAAGAAATAAATAGGTGATCACTGAAGTGATCAAGTAAACTATTGCCCCTCTCAGGAATCTCTCTGATATGCCACGTCTGTCTGGAGCAAAAGAAAAGCACTCAGAATAGGAACCTTTAATGAGCCCAGCTAATTGCAAATGCAGGAGCAGCTTCTGCTTCTTGAGAAATCAGCAGAAACTTTGTAGACAAATTTTCATCTCTTCTTGTTCATTAAAGGAGATGTTTGGAAGGCAAGGGCTGTTAAGTGTACGAACTCTCCAAAAGGATACTTGGAAACAACAGCACATGAAACAACAGTTCTTTGTTGGTTCCAGCTGCTGTCCACTCAGTTAATTTTAGGAGAACTATTAGAAATCCAGAGCCAGAAAGCTGCAGATTTTCTAATCCAGTAACCATGATTTCCTTACAGGTGATATGTGACCTAGAGCACAACAACTGTGTGTTCTGTGTTAGACCTGAAAAACCATACATTGGGCTAAGTTTATGGTGAATAAGTTTAAATGAGTGAGATGCATAAGGTTAACCTGAGGTGTGAATGTCACAATAAATGCCATCTGAAAAGAACAGCCAAGAACAACCAGGTACAGCATGCATGTGACCAACAACTCCACAGCCTACACATAAAAACCTGTGGAACATAGGCCTGGAAAGGACCCTTGGGTTCTCAAGGCAAAAAATTGAAAACCTCAATGTATCTTGTACATTAATCCAAAATGTGGAAGCCTAGAAAAGAAGCATGTATAGCAAAGTGGCCTTTCTAGCCAAATAATCAACTGTGTGCCTCATGGAAACGATGGGATTGCTCTACCATGTCATGTACAAACGGAGAAGTTTCATAACAACCAGTGAAAACATCAGCTGCTGTTCATTCAGATAATAAGGATTTTTTGTGAGCCTAAAGCACAAACTGGTCAAAATGGGAGGAATAATATATCGAGTTTATATTACTAACATGACTAAAGCAGTAAGCTGCTGCTTGGCTTTTATATTCTGATTCATTTCTGTGTTTTGCAGCTCAAGAATCTCAAAGCTGTCCATGAAGTTCACTTCAGAGCCCCGAGAAGAGACTGCAGAAGCTGACAGAGAAATTGTTGACACTGAGTCTGCAGCTCACTCTTTGTGACTGAGCAGATGTATTTCTAATTTTTCCTTCCCATCATTTACCAGATCCTTCTCCACTATATTTAGGATTGAATGCTCATTTTCTGAACATTTCCCATTCTGTTGGGTCTGTTCCACATTTGAGAATCAGTAGGTCAAATGTGCTGCAGACTATTTTGTTCGACTTGTTAAAATCAAATTGAAACTGTCTGATTAACGCCATGACTCATCTGTGCTGGTTTGTTTTCTGGGGTTTTTTCAACAGGAAAGTAAACAAGTACTTGTCTAAAGCTCCACCTGCTTTGCTGCTGTTATGGTGCTGTGCATATCAGAGAAAACAATTCCCTCTTCTCAAGGCTGAACTAAAATTAGGCTCCACCTGCAAGATGTTAGTGAAATCTTACACAGCTGCATTCCAGAGACAAGTTCCACAGATTGCTTTTGGAAAGCACTGTGCATTTCTGGCAAAATCAAAATCAAACTTGTTAGCTTTTTTTGCCTAACTTTTCAAAAATGTATTATTAATGATAAATGTAATTATTATCACACTAATCATGCTGATAAGTAATCTCAAAAATAGATCCATTTAAAATGTAATTTTACACCCACATCCCACTGTATTTAACCACTTCTTTGCAAATGCAGGCAGTAATCATAATAATACTTAGCACTTAGACAGCACTTTATTCATTTATAGACACTTCTGTGGCACTCATCACCAGAGTAACTTTATTTTCTTTATTATGTCTTCAAAGTGCTGCGCTGACATTAACAAATTAATCCTCACGGCACTTCAGTAGGAAAGGAATAAGTCTGATCATGTGCTATTTACCAGGCAAAACTCTGCTCTTATCCACCCTCAATAGCCTTTTACTCACTAACAGAGTGAGTATGAGCATTAGAACATAGATCACGAGGATTACAGAGCTCTTAAAACATACTCAAATTCCACCTTTGAAGTGATAGACAATCGCTATTGAATTCAGCAGTAGAAAGGCCTAAATATATATTCCTCCCCTTTCTCACAATAATTCTTTCTGACAACTGAATGATAAATATTCCGAGGTATGGAACTGTTGGAAGTGTCTGCACAACTATGAACACAACAAGCCTAAAACTAATCAGTATTTCATTTAGCAAATGGGAGTGAGATATATAGACCTTCTTTTCTTTTCCAGAGGTGATGGACTTTTAAGATCTCCGTTTATAAATAGAGCTTATGCATATTGAAGACTTAAATGAAATTTGTGCTGGTTTCCATTTGCTGTGTTTACAGAAAGACAATTGCTTAGATGGGAATTTTAGTAATAATTTAAATGTGAAGTGGATTAACTAGATGTAAGTCAGCTAATACAGTAAACAAAAGACAAAGACAGATACAGTCTTGTTATGTATTTCACAGCTCCTCTGCAGATAACTTTAATAAATGAGAAAATATAGACTCAGAATAAGGCTCTGGGATGTACAGTGTCATTAAGCAGTTGCAACACGATATAATTGACACCTGTAACTCAGGACAGGCCCACAATGCAT
The DNA here is from genome assembly GCF_003945595.2 of Pipra filicauda. Classification (NCBI taxonomy): domain Eukaryota; kingdom Metazoa; phylum Chordata; class Aves; order Passeriformes; family Pipridae; genus Pipra; species Pipra filicauda. The sequence goes on from NW_024104498.1 coordinate 831,324, forward strand.
CATTAATGTCACAATTTATTGTGTGTGCTGGGACGCCAACACAAAAATAACTGAACCAAAGCAGGCTCCCAGAGGAAACACGGGGTTTGCAGTGCTTACCAGTCAAAAACAGATATAAAAGGAGGTTTAACTTGCAGCTCCTGGAGAGTGAACTCCTCTCTCCTTCCCCACTGCAGGCCATTGAGATTGAAGGCCCCCCGAGCCCCAGTGATTCTGGTGCCCCACAGAACAGGAGTCACCGAGCTGGGGGTGGGAGGGGAGAGGCCCTTCCATGGGTTTCATTCCTGGGGGCAGCCCAGGGGAACATCCAGCCAGCTGCCCTGGCTCCCTTCAGCCTGTAACTTTACACTATTTTCCCTCTAAGGCACTCCTAATCCCTCGGGTTTACGTGTTTTTTTGGGCGACATGAGAGAAAAGCAGTGTGAAATTGCCTGAAAGCCTCTTATAAATAAGACTTATGATAGAGACCAGTTCTGTTGTTGAAAGACTGAAAGAAATGCCCTTGAGGACTGCAAGAACCATCTTACAGGTCTCCTGCTGAGATGGTTTTTTTGTCTCTGTCTAATGACTGATAACTTTAAAAAACTAACTAACAAACAATCATTCTCAGCTTCCTCTTCTGACTTAAGTCAAGTCTGTCTGGTTTACTTTTGTTCAGCTAACAATAATATATCCAATAGAAAATATCCTTCCCTCAGATATCTTGGTTATCTCGTTACTGAAAAATTACCTCTTTTTAAAGGTTTGTCTTACTCCCTGAGAGTTTTAACATCCTGGGACAAATTCCAGCCTGGCTGTGTGGGTGTGGCTGCACTGAAGGCGAGAGGAGGTGAATGCACTAAAATAACAGGTCTGGATTCAGCCCAGGCACTTCACAAGGGTGGTTGTGTAAGGCAGATGCCACTAGTCTTGTGTTGTTGCCTAATAATCTGTGAAACAAACTGAGACCCAGTGAGGGTCACTAATCCAAGGAGAGGTTTCAAATTGACCCTGAATATTATTTGAACCCAACCTCAGTTGCTTCTGTGAGCTCGAAGAGCCATTTCATGTTGGCAGAATAGCAGTTCAGGGATAAATGTTCATTTAATCATGAAAACAACTAGTATAAGGTGCTGGAAAAGATGGATTCTGCCCAATTCAGTACTTAGATGACCAACAAACTTTGCCTCATTTATAAGAAATAAACACAATCTGTACTAAGAAATGTCTTTTTCTTTCTTTTTAATGTTAAAGCCTGAAAAATTCCAGCTTCTCACCAAGAGTCAGAGTGTTTCAAATCACGCCAAATGCATTATCTCCGAGCTCGTGCCTGATTATTTATGTAAAAGCAGCCTTTAAAATGAACATTCTCAGCGATGCCACCTCACACCCCACATCCCAGAGACTGTTGCTGCTGCTGCCAGTTCTCAAATGAGGGCACATCCTCGGGTGAGACACGTCTGTAATGACCCCCAAGCACGTGAAGTGCTGGTTGCCTTACCTTTGTGAGGCTGTGTTTAGAAATTTGGCTTTCTCAAGGTTCAACTTTTTGGGAAAGTTTGGATAATGCAGCAGCTGATTATGCAACAGCCTCCAGGACTCTCGTGGTAACATTCAGAATCAGTCATTAGATTATGTAATGTTCTCTGCTTACAAAATAATTAATAATGCAACCCCTACTTCTGAACTCACAGTTTACATTTCTTCAGTATTTATTTTGTTTTGGATAGGGAAAAAAGGGGTTGCAGAGATAATTATATCTTATGTCAACCTACTTCAAGTACAAAGCTTTTTTTTTCTTTTTTTAAACACAGGTTATGGCATTTGAACCACACTGGAACAATTTTAAGTTGGCTTACTAGCTTTCCACTAAGTGAAGTTTAAAACATTCCTTTTTGAATGACAACTTTTTTCTTCAGTTCTAGTTAAAGATCTTGACAAATATATTTGCCTTTTAACTACAGTGAATGAATTATTAGCTTCAAGGCACTGTAATTTGTTTAGTGGAAAGCAATATGTATCCACAGCCATACCTATATGTGTACCTATCCATTTGGTACCCGGAACCTTGATTAGAAATTAAATGATGCTTAGGACAAATTTATCCTTCAGACAGAAATATGGATGAAACAAGTGTGAAACTATGTCTACATTGATGGTTCATTGATCAGTTTGCTACTAATTATGTGATAAGCAACATCAACTCCCTTAAATTGAAACCCACAATGAGCTGGAAAGCCATTGCATTTGGGTGATAACTTTTTTGTTAAACCAGTGACAAAATTCCTACCCAGTGGGGTCAGTTCGAGGCCTCAAAAGCAGAATTGTTGTCAGAAAGTGCTCCAAAAGCAGTCATCACACGTAGGAAATGTTTGGTCAATTCAGGCAACAGAACATTTTTCTGTGGTTGTTTACCAGCATCTCTCATCCTTGCTGCACACAAAACACTTGTTAACTGATGTCAGGTGTTCTTTAGGGAAGGTGTTCTCCTGCTTAGACTCAAATAGTTTCGAGTTTGCCTGGAGAATTCTGCGAAACTCTAAGATAATTTGAAAAATCACATCTAGGTTTATGTGACTTAACAGTTAAAAATGTGATGGTGCATTAGTGAGCCTTTCTCCTGCTTGTGGTAAAATCAATCATTACAAGGCAACCATTGCTGTTTACTTCCAATTTCCCTTCTGTGCATGGATTCTCTGACAGACGTGCTATTCCATGCCATATACCTGCCCTAAAAACACTGGAGGGAGACAACAATGACATGGCCTCGAGTGCTTTGTTTATCACAGCATTTTTCAGAACAGAAGTATGTTTCTATATAGCAGGAGTTGCTTTTGACATGCAGATCAAGCAGGATGGTCAATACAGACTCTTCCCTTTCGAGCATTCCAGTCATTCCACAGCGGGATGTCTCTCCTTTCAGTGTCTCTAGCACTTGCTTTCCTTTTGTAACTCCCTGTCTTACCATTGCCCCTTTGGCACAAATTCCTTAGCAGAGACATTTTCTGAATTTTGATCTCTCAAGCAGAGTTTCTTCCTTTCCTTTCCCTTTCAAAAGATTCCATGGCCAAGTCTTTACTCTGACTTTCCCTTCCTGACAAATAGTTGTTCTCAGATGCTCTAGTAATCTGCAGTTTGGTGCAAGCTTTTTATTTTTCATCTGAGACTGAATGAGGAGAATGGCAAATCTGGATTGTACTGCCTCAACAATATGCCATGGCCTTTTCTCAGGGGAGAAGAATAGGGAGGGGAAACTTTGGGCCTATTCATTAGTCTGACTGATATTTTTTTCTTAGTTGACAGCTAGCACTGAGAGTACTTCAAAGGTATTGAAGAAGGAACAGAGGGCCAGCACATCCATTAAATCCATTTATTTAATAAACCATAAAAAGGTTCAGAGCATGAGTGAGTTGTCTCTGAGTGCACAGAGCCAGCTTTCTCTCCAAGCTTTGACTACCACTGTTAGGGAGCAGCAAGAACTGGAACTCACAGGCTGTTTGAGAACAGCAACACTTTGACTTGCACAAACCACAGTGCTTGTTTACAGCAGTCTGCAGAGCGAGGCAGGAAGGCCCAGGTTTAATACAAACCAGTCAGGCTTTCCTGAGCCAGCAACCAGCAGACTTTGAGGGAGTCCAACCCCAGCTGGACACCAGTATCTAAGATGTGTGCAGCATCCTCCATAGCAACAGCCTGAGCAGCTTTGGCACAGAGCTCTCCCAGTGTAGCTGTGCTAGATCAAAACTAGATTAACTTGGCTTTACTCCCTTATTTCTTGAGATAGTCACCTCTGGCACTTATATCAGCATTCACATTCCCTTCAGTCCCTTGGTAATTACAAATTCCTTGAGGCTAAATGGATATTGGAAGCATATGTAAACCCACTTGAAGATCTTGGTCAATAAGCCTTTGATGAATTGATGGGAACCAAATCAGTGCCAAATCCAAACTTTCTAACTTTCTAGAGAACCTTCAGGTGCTGAATGTGTGGCCTGAAAATATTTGCTTTAGATAAGCAATCAGAATCTATATATGAGTTTTCTTGCTATCTTGTCTAGTGTGCTACTGTGGCAAATGATATTACAGGTCACTTTAGGGTCAAGAAGAATAGTTTTAGTTTCCTTTTGAAGCTCACCTTGAATGTTTTCTGCCGAACACATAAATCCAAGTCAATCCAAGACCAGGTTATCTGTGCTTCAGGTCATCAGAGAGCCTGATTGTCCCCTCCCAGCTGTTCCAGCTGTTGGGCCACAGGTGTAGGTCAGCAGGGTCCTTCCCCCCATGGCAGCACATCATGGCTTTGCTACTGAGCTGATGCTCACCAACAACTCCCAAAATAGGAATTGTTTGGTGCTGCTGTCCTAGTTCTCATTTATCTCATTATCTTTTGTATATTTGTTTTTGAGACTAACTGTGTGCTTCCATCTCCTCTGAGGTGTGACAGTTGGTTATGTTTCACGCTGCAACTTCTTTTTGTTTGCCTTAATTTGACTGCTTTAAAATTCTTTGCTTGTGTCGGCAATATTCTCCAGGTGTGTGCTGGCAGTTTTCTGAGAGGTCTTTTGTTGTAATATATCAGCTGACTTTGAACTTGTCACTCTTAGACAAGAGGTAAAGAGCATACCTGAAATTATGATGCACAATCTTCACCTCACACATGATTCAGGAGTTCTGTTTGGCTTTTCAGAGGAGAACAAATCTGTGGCTTTAATTTTGCAAGGTTCTGTGCACTCTCCAGAGTGCTGGTAGCAGCTGTTAACTGCCAAATGCTATTTCCAGGGTTGTACCTCCATTAATCATTGTGCAGGTGCACGAACAAAAAGTGGTTTTCTGGCATGATAAGGTGTTTGCCTCAAGAAGTTGAAGTTAGACAAAACAGCTATATTGATGTTAAGTCTATTCAAGATGAAGGGGCAAAAAATCAGTGCTTTTCTCATGAAAATAACAAAATAATTTGTGACAGAATTATTGCAAGTTTTAGGATTTTCATAAACAGTTCTATTTTTTTTACAAAGGAGACCACAGAAAGCAACGTACTGCACCTTTTAATATAAAATATTCTCAGGTGTTCCTAGTACTCACTATGGTTGTAGTCCTAGATTTATATTTTGCAGATGCTATTTTCCCAGCCAGGTCTAAAGATTGGATATTATTTTTCTCAGAGTAACTACAAAAAACTGAATAGTTGTTTTCAACCTTTGAAAAAACAGCCCAAAAGTCCATCCATATGGATCACATCCCATAGTTGCTTTCTATAAGGCAACAGCACTCTTTCATACAGGTTTGTACAGACAACTCCTCCAGGCTGCTCTGAAGGAAACATCCCATTAACTGTCCACACAGTTACACAGTGCATCCACGAAAAGTACCTTTAATACACAACTAGGATTTAACACACAACTTTGGGGCATCAGGCCCTGCATGGGCGTAGGTAAGACCCAAATAATCTTGATCAGACTGCTTTTGACATGTAATCATAACAGTAATCATAAAGCTTCTAGTAAGGTCTCTGCTGGCATTTCATAATTTATATGATAGACAGAAATAAATGGTAATGTCCTGTGAACTGAGTGTGTAACACTGGAAATTGTGCTGGATGGGGCAGACAAAATTGGAAAAGAGCTGGAAAAATCCGAGACACGACTTCAGACAAAACCTCCTCCCAAGCACACAATAAGCACAAAGAGATCTCTGGTGGCTGTTCCCTGTTTTCTCAGTGGAACTGGCCTGGCTGCTCAGGTAAAGTCTTGCAAAGAGGTTTCCCTGATCAAAACCCTCTCTGGAGGAACTGTGCTTGCCTTTGGCATGTGCCACCAGCAAATTCCCTGTCACTGCTGGGTACTTTGACTCTCACACTTTAGAGTGTTATCTGAAGGACAAGACTCAAGGCCTAAATGCATATTCTCCAATTTATATCCAGTGTTTTCACTCAACACTGTTTTTCTTAAATTTCAATTGGATTCCCTTCAATTTTCACAACCTAATTTGCTTGCTGTAAAAAAAGATGCTCATTAAAGAGTTTTTTACATGTCAGTTCCCTGCAGCAGTTCATGTCTAATATTAGCAGTTAGATGTGTGGCACCATCATTGTTCAGCCTGTGCAGAACATATTCAGAGCTGAGAGTGATTTGGAGAGGGAAATTTCAAAGGTGACAGTTGTTCATATCTCATCAAAACCCCCACTGCTCTTCTGTTATATGAAATTTTTACTTCTATCTTGACTGTAATACATACTCTGGAAATCTGCTGTGTCTCAGAATAACACTGAAGCACCTCATGAGACTCCTCAAGAAATATTCTGCTACATCACGGCTACTGTATTAATATGTAGAAGAGAAAGGCACGGAAGACAGTTGTCAGATACTATAAACTCTCAGTGAGCTGAATGATTTCTTCTAAGGTGAATTATGGTAAGCATGAAATCTACTTTCCCCCCCCCCCCCTTAACTTTAAATTTTTTAAAACATTAATTACTAAGTGGATTTCGTTTTTCAGTGTTAAGAAAGTTCACAAACAAAGGAATAATCTGGAGCTAGCTGACTGTCCCTGAGCATGGAAACTCCTTTCAAATCCACCTGCAAGTGCCACGTGCGATTGCTCTGAAATGGAATGTCTCATTCTTAATCCAGCCTCCTGCATTATTTGCATTGGGTCACAGAGAAACAGAAGCATAGAATAAGTCAGACTAATGGAAACAATTTCTCTATCTCCTATTTTAATTTTTTTTCCTTATTGCTGCTGACAGCACACAACTGCTTTCTGCGGGGTCTCATTCCGGCTCTGCTGGCTTCTGAAAGCACATTTCATTCATGTTTGATCCAGGGTCTCCTACCCTTGAGCCTGAGCTCTGTCTCAGGATGAAAATGAAAGTAATGTATTTCTGTATAGCTGTGTGTGTTACCTGCACTGATGTTAGAAAATTGTGCCTTAAAAATAGGATTGAGAAGGACCTTTCCAACTCCCGTACTCCCACCCTCTGTCCGAGGTGGGACCCACTGTTCTTTCTGTACCTACCAACAGGTGTCTGCCCAATCTGTTTTGGGGATTCCACAGGCAATAGAATGCAGCCCTTCCACAGAAGACAATTTTCCCCAATACCCAACCTGACCAATCCTCCCTGAAAAGCATGACATACTCTTGAAGGAGTCAAAAAAAGAGATGAAGACTTTCCTTTCCTCTTTTGTGCTTTTTGTCATGTCTTTCCCTCATTTTTTTGCATCAGAGCATGTCTATCTTATAATAAATATTTGGAATTAATTTTCAAGGGGTACTTCTTTCAACTCATTTTCAAAAAGCTGCTTCTCAAACAAACCAGAACAGAACAAAACTCATACAGCTTTGAATGCACTTATCCTCTTACACCAGTTCTTCTCACAGGTAAAGTGCTTAGCAGACATAATACTTAACTATAATAATGTATAATTTTTTGGCACCTGTAATTGACGTCTTGGGACAGTGTTTGGGCAATAATTTTACAAGCACATAATGAAGAGACTAAACTGGGACTGCCGTTATGATAACCTTTAACAGTTCTGCTTTTGTAATGAAACCATTGAAAAATTCGAGGTGGGAATAGAGCGAAGGAAACAAAGAAATATTAAGAACAACTTTTTTTTTTCAAGCAAAACTCTGAGCAGACAAGCACAGCACCGAGGGAGTTATTGCCCTTCTCTTGATGCCTGAGTCAAAGGGAAGATTTTGGCTGAAATGGAGAAGCAGAGAGATCGAAGCTGCAAAGATGACAGTGATTTTCCGAAGCTGAAGGAGACAAGACAGACTTCCATCAAAAAACAAACAAACAAACCAACAAACAAACTCAGGGAAGTCCCTGATCTCTGGGAACTGCCAAACAAGATTCAGGAACTCGTTTTCTATTCTCCTCAAGAATCCAAAGCCCATTTAAGGCAGTCTACATTTTCAGAGCAAATAAATAAACCTGACAGAAGAAAACAAAGAGTCAGGTGAAACCCAGTAGTTCTCAAACATCTAACAAGTGTTGCTTCTCCACTGACTCCAATCCTTATAGCTCCTTAATGTCAATATATATTAGCTGTGCATTGCCCTGAGGATCAAATCTTGATATTAACAGAAATATCTTGTACAATAAATTAGACTCATCAGGAAGTTGATCAAAACCAAATTTAGTCAGGTATTAATTTTATTTATTTTAAACTAGACATTTCCTTGACATCAGTTACTGTGTTGCACTGATTATTCAAATAACTTTTCACTTGCAGAGCTCGAATTTACTAAAAAAATCCCAACCTCCCCATCTATTTAACCCATTTATTCTTACTTGAGTTTTATGCAGACGTTACTACCATGGAGGAATAAGTGGCATCTGACAACACCTAACAAGAAATAAGGAAGCTATAGGGTAAAAAGTGCTCTGCTGAGTGTACAGTTTGCTGCTGACAGGAGAACTGCTGATGGACAAGAGACAGTCCCTGGAAAGTTGTTTGGCCAATAGCAGCTGTTAGGCAGAAGTATAAAACAACCTTTCTATAAAATGGGCATTTTATGGTTCCTAGTACAGAAGATCAAAAATTAAATATATGCAGGAACATAATTAAAGGATTAATGGCCAAAGCTCCTACATAAAGGGAGAGATTTCCAGGGGAAAAAAGTGTGCTATAAGCATTTTTTAATGACTAGGCTTTAAAAAACAAACTTGAAAATAGAAAAACAACAGTGCTCTTGTGCTGGAAAGGTCACATTAAACAATTCCACACTGGCTTTATCCGCCTTAAGAACCAGGAACAGGTTTTACCTCTTTAACTTGCCAAGAAGTGATTCTCAGCCCTGTGGGTAGAACCATGAATCAGAGTTCCTTGGTTTCAATAGGCACTCAGAGGAAGAGGTTCACTTATTTAAAGTAGTTCACAAATACAAGGCATCTGAGGAACATTTTATGAGTTTAACTACTGTACTTTCACTTGTTGTCTTCATGTAAGCTCAAGTGGCTATTTTAACACTGTAGTATAAGGAATTTAGGATCTTCCCTAGAGAAAAAAAATCAATTAAACTTCTTCTTTCCTTTTCTTTCTTTTTCTTTATTTTTCTTTCTTTCTTTCTTTCTTTCCTTCTTTCTTTCTTTTTTCTTTTTCTTTTTTTCTTTCTTTCTTTCTCTCCTTCTTTCTTTCTTTCTTTTTCTTTCTCTCTTTTCCTTCTCCCTTTCTCCCTTTATTTCTTTATCTTTTTTCTTTCTCTTTCTTTCTTTTTCTTTCTTTTTTCTCTTTCTTTCTTTCTTACTTTCTTCCTTCCTTCCTTTCTTTCTTTCTTCCTTCCTTCCTTTCTTCCTTTTTTCCTTTCTCCCTTTCTTTTTCCCTTTCTCCCTTTCTTTCTCTCTCTCTTTCTCCCTTTTTTCTCCCTTTCTTTCTCTCTCACTCTTTCTTTCTCTCTCTCTTTCTTTCTCTCTCTCTTTCTTTCTCTCTCTCTTTCTTTCCCTATTTCTCGCCTTCCTTTCCCCCCTGAAGCACTATCTGGGCTTGAAGAACATCCTTTCTCTCTCCTCACAGGTCTGCTGTTGAAATCCCCCGTCTCTTGCATTAGTTCCTTTTCAATAAGCCATTCAAAAACTGGATGCTGGCAGGGAAAAACAGTTAACTCCACCTTTTGTGAGCAGTCTGAGCAGGTTAGGCAGAGTATAAAGCAGCCAACCTTTGGGATTCCCAATGGCTGAGCCTTCAGGGAGCTTCCAAACCCTCTCTTTGGTAACAGATAGTAAAGCTCTTCAGCTCAAACTGTGTTGTCATATGTTTTATTCATGGGACATCATAAGGGCCGCCAAACAGATTATCATGTTTACATCAGGCCTCCTCAGAGAGATGAATTCTTTAATAGTTGAACTGGCAGGGTCAGTCAGTACAGAGATGCCTGCCAGGCAACCAAATAATAAATAAGAAAAAAGGGAAGAAAGAAAGAAAGAAGAAATGAAATCAAACATTGAACTACTTAATGATGTCCTTCAGCAGTCACCAATCAATATATTTTATCTCTTGCTGAAAAGGTTATATTAAGGTTTCATCATCTTAGCAGCATCATCCTTTTTCTGTGAAGTGAGTAATTGCAGAGGGGCACGGAAAAAAGCAGAGTCTGGGAAAGTGTAACTTCATTGGAGCTGACAAACCTTTACAAATACTTATTTGTGATGTTGTGTCTCTTTAGTGATTCGGGTTCCGTGTGTAATTGAAGTGCCACATGGAGTTTTCCTATTGTTTGTTGCTGGAATTAAATGTGTTTTAGCAGGCACAAGGGCACAGAGCATTGCTTTTTGTGCTCGAGACTCTAATTTTAAAGCTGGATATAAGAGAAGACAGGTCCATCGGCCACGAGTCACCTCCAGCTGCACACATACACAGTCACTCCATCGTTTGTATTTGGTTTGTATTGTGGTATTTCTATATATGTAAAACCAGCAAACACGGGATAATTCTCATCAGTACTAATGGATGTGGCATTTAAATGTTGATATTTGCAGAGAATGCTCTCACTTTCCACTTTTATAGGAAATGCTGTTGTTAGCACCATTTAGATTTGACATTGTACTCAACTGCTCCTTTTTCAAACCCTCCATGTTCTTATGAAAAATCATTTTTAAAACAGAGGAGTTGCAAAATACCAACCCCTTCTTGCTTATGACAGAAAACACGTCTACAGCTTTTCCTCATTCTGTCTAGAGAAATCTGCTTTTCTCTGTCCAGTCTCCTCCATCCCAGCTTTTTAAATCCCTCTTCCCACAAACTTAAGGGCAGATCTCGAAACCAACCTGCTCCCTTGAATTCATTATCTCTGCTATTCTCCATTTGCTTCTCTATCTTATTCCATCAAATTCAACTTTCTATAACATTTTATTTTATTCTTGTGTTATTTAATCTACTTTTCCAGTGGCTGCACCTCCCCTTCCTTTTGTAGGATTCTCATATTTTAATTTGTTTTTCATTTTTGTCATTCTCCCTCAACCAGACAATTGCTCTGTATTTATCTTCTGATGCTGCAAACATTTTAATGGAATCAACTAATCATATAAGAGTGTAGAAGAAACTTGGAGTTAAAATAGGATGAAAAGCTGTTCTGGGAGTTAACTCTATTCAGCAGCATTAGGTTCATTTCTATCCTCTGACACACAGTTTAAGCTTTACTGAGACACTTGGCCTTTCTCTGCTTTTGTCTCCTCTCCTAAAATGTGAGAGCAGTACTTCCATCACACACTGCTTTAAGAAAAATCCACTACAAAATGAAGTGTAGAGCTACAACAATAATGTAAGTTCCTCGAGACTTGTGCCAAAGCTTGGGAGGTTTAGTTAAAATATTAAGTAGAGCCGATCTGTACATTGCACCTAATTTATTCCTTTGGAACAGGAATTGCCTCTAAATTCTAGCAAAGCAATACCAGAAAGAAGAAAAAAAAAAACAGACTAAAAATTCCAGTTTGTAGAAATAGAGGGAAACCAAACCTATGGAGTGTCCTCCAGAAAAGCAATGTTTGACGCGTGCCTTTGGTCATGGGCAAGGAGGGAGGGAGGCACTGGCTGTGAATATCAGGAGTGGGAAGCGATGGCCTGCCAACAGCTACAGCAAATGTTTGTAAATTGAAATCCTGTTTTACTTTGGAGAGAGCTGCTTATTAATTCCCAAACAGCAGACGTCCTTCCCTAGGCACGCAGCTCCTGTTTCCCCATCATGCACAGATTCATGGCTCGGTACCTCACAGCCTGGCAGGCGAAAACATTTGGAAAAAAATATTTTTTATACATTCTGTTGTGTTAAATTCAGTTACATGGCATCCGATTAGGCTGCTGGAAGCTGGAGAGACGAATCACAAGAAAACATGATGAGACATAACAAGCTGCAGCAAAGTTGGCCAGAGAGTGAGAAATATGCAGGAGGCAACGAGTTATAAAGATACAAAGGTACAAATCCAAATAATCAACAACATCTCAGCAGCACACCAGGAGTGTGAGGGGCAATACCAGAAACAATCGTTGTTTCTTGGTCCTGAGATGTTCCACTTTGGGCTTATAACTATGAATAAGTAACAGCTCATGAAGGTGATAAGCAATTGTTGGTAGGACACACAGGAGCTTTGGTTCCTTCCCTGCATGTTGGGGGAAGGATGCTTTGTGGAGACCAGGAGGTCACCACTGTGACACCAGATCAAACAGGGTTTGTGGCCCTGAATCTTTCCCATGGTTATATTGAAAAGATTGGTCAAATTGTGCTGCTGTGCATACCACGGAATAGATACCCATCCAAAAAAAAGTCAGCAAAATTTGGATTGTGTTTTCCCTCTCAGTTAGTGTTTCAGGCATTACGGTATGTCTGGAGTATGAATGGTACCTTGGACTTTTTTAGAGTGCAGTAAGTTTAGCCTGACAGAGTATATGGAGCAAACACCTGCCTATTTGAAGAGAAAGTGGATTTAGGAATGATGGAATGGGCTCTGGCGGTGTGCTTTGTTTAGTTTATTTATTTTTATTTACCAATGAGGAAAAAGACTTACAACCTTCAGACTTTTCTGGTCTCCAAAGGCAGGCACAGTATATTTTATAGGCAAGAGAAGCCTTAACTGCTATATTTTTCTATAATTCAAAGAACCTTCATCTTCTGCACTTTGTATACCATTTCAGACACTGAAAAATTTCATATAGCTTTTGGACCTGTTTCTCAAGTCAGTAAGTAAATTCCCTTTACTATTCAGGGAAGCTTTGTAAAAGGAAGAGGAAGAACAGGGGAACCTTATTATATGGTGTCATCAGAACTATCTGAAGAAATACAGATGGAGTATTACAGAAACATAAAGCAAAATGCAGGAGTAGGAAAAGAACCTTGTGTGTTTGTGTTTTTCTTTTTGCTATAGATATTTTGAACTCTTATAAATTCAGGACATCTGCTTTATTGCACTAGAGGAAAAAAAAGGGTCAGGTGTAATGATAGGATTTGGGACTCTTCTAGTCTTGTGCTCTACATAGATAAGTTTTTTTTCTGTAGCTTTAATGAAAGCATGGCACAGCACATTCTATAATTTAAATTATGTACTTTCAGTATTTTTCCTCTTTGCTACCAAGTCATACCTTAAAAACACAAGCCAAAGTGGGAGGGAGCTGGAAGGAGTGAGAAATGAGGACAGATTACAGCAAGAAGAGAGAAACTGTTGCAAGGGGGAATTGTTCCCAACTCTGTACACTTATAATGATAGAATTAAAATATTTCTTGGTTTCCAGTGTTCACTGACTGAAAGGCCCTGGGTTCTGTGATTAGAGCAGTGTCTGTGCATGGACATGTGCACATATTGAAGGCAAAGCCAACAGGAGAGCAGAGTCCTGCAGGATAACACAGGAACACCAGGCTTTGGGATAACACAGGATTTTAGGGAGGCGCTGACTGGAGAGAGGGAAGAGGCAAAGACACCAAACAAACTTATAAATACAAAGGGCTATTTCAACAGCTTGAACAACTCCTTCAGCTTTCCCTCTTAGTTTGCAGATTTTGGATGTCCTGAACCAGCTCAGCAGAACAGCAGTGGTACAAATGATGAAAGGGAATCTGTACCTGCGCAGTCAGTGACTAACAGGGCAAAGGAAAAGTCTGTTCTCTTTGGATTCTTTGTACCTCTTTCTTCCCTAACTTGGTTAATCCATAACCCAACTGCTGTTGTGAATTCAAAGATAAACACAGCATAACTGAGGTGGTCCCTGGTGCCAGGAATAAAAGCCCAAGTGACCAATTTTTGGTGCAGTTGGGTATGGAATCCCTTTAAAAGACACCTTGAGGACTGATCTTAGGGGGTGTTGAGCATCATCACCACGGCTTCCAGTGGAACTGTGGGTGTTCTACATTTCAAACATAAGGAGAAAAGAAAAGGAAAATCCTAGAAGGAGGATTCCAGCGTGGCTGTATTTTCTGCAAGCACCACGTAATATATAAAAATAGTATTATTTATTCAGGCCAAAAGTCACTGTATTCCAGTGCTCAGTAGAAGATGCTTAGAAAATAGTGTAATATGACAAGTATCTAGTGATGCCACCCTGCTGTAATATTCCATTCCAGTCACCTGCAGTCACATATTCTGAGTCACTTCTCCGTGGATTTCATGACTTTGTCTAATTGCTTTTTGAATCCACGCAAATTCTATTATCTACAGCCACTCAGAATTTTTTAGGTACTATTATGTATTATTATGTATTATTTGATTTTAACTTGCTATCTGACAAAATATACTGATGCCTATTTTTCCTGTATTATGAGAGATGGTGAATAATTGTTCCCTAATCACCTTCTCCGTGCTACTCTGATTTTATGGAGTTTTATCATATCCCCCATCAGTCATCTATCCCAGCCTGAAAAGCATCTAGTTATGCTTTGTGCAGAAAACAGTTCTACACCTCGGATCATCCTCCCTGCCTTTCTCTGTAACTTTTCAGATTCTAACTACAATTAAAAAAAAAAAAGAGGTGGGGAGGAAGGTTTCTAAAATGTCTTTGGTTTGGGAGAGCACCATGGACTGACACATGAAGGGATGATTGTTCCTCTTCCTCTCTTAACAGTTTTTGCTCACCACTGAGCACTGAGCCATGGTTTGAGTTTTGTTTTGGCTAATTTTTTTGCTTGTTCTTTTTCTTTTCTCCACTAACTTTTGTAATTCCAAGATCTCTTTCCTCAGCAGCAATGGCTCAGCTGTTCTGCAAGTAAAGTTGGGAATGTTTTTCCTGCGTGCCCTTGAGTCGGGACACAGGAACAAGACCTTCAATATTTAGGATCTGTATGGATTTCTCATGATTTGTGGGATTTGTGGTTTTCCATTTATGGCTTACAAAGAATGGAAGAAAGCAAAACAAATAGAGAGAAAAAGAAATCTCTATGAAACTTAAGGAGCTTTTGTGGGTTTCCTATTACTTTAATACTATATTTAATATCAAAGAAATTAAGTAGCTGTCGGTCCAAGATGGGAAAATCAATTCTTATTTGACATTTAATTTGTGCTTTTGAGATGCAATGTAACAGTAGTAGAGTATAAAGGTTCTGACAGTCCTATTGGTTCATTTCAAAGCTTTGATTAAACTTTTCATTTTAAATAGTTTCATTTTTTTATTTGACGTTTTTACCAAGGTTGCCAAATCTCTGACTGTTTCAAATGAGAAAAGAGAGTAAGATGTCATTTCCTATCCATAGATCCCAGGTTTTTGAACAACATTTCCTTGGGATCTGCATCAACATTTCACTAGAAATTTACGGTGTAAAGGATTTGAAGAGACAGCAAAGTCATAATACAAGTATTAGACCAGCTGTATTCACCATCTCATCCTGTATCAAAATCAGCCCACTTGCAAGACAAAGAATTTTTTGGACTTTTCTACAAAAAAGGGCTGAACAGTCTTATGCCATGGAACAAAGAAACACAGGGAGGCCATGCCATGGGACTGAAAGCACAATTAAGCCCTTTCCAGTGAAAGTGGATCAGATAACTAAACATTTCAGGCTTCACATCTTTGTCAAACCGTGCACTCCATATTTTATCCTATGTCTGTTACTACTTTTTTCTGTGTTTTTCTTTAGAAACACCACTACATGCTGTAAATATCCCCACAACCACATGTAAGTGGCTGTAACTGAGCAATGAAATCATGTTCTCTGGCCTGGCCCTGAAATAAAAGCTAAACTTATTCCCACTGATAGCAGTCTAATCCTTAGAATGGAAAATATACCATTCAAATTAGTGTCTCTTTAAGCATCAATTGCATTTTTTTCATAACAAAACTTATTTAGTCATGAATAAAGCCAGATACTGGAAATATTTCTGACTAAGTGGTGTGCTGGCAGCAATCTGTCAGACTGGAATGGGCAGGAGCTCTGCCAGGAGTAGGTGCTGTGTGAGGAACTGGGTGCTGGGCCAAGCAGGGCTGTGTGACTGTCACAGGGATCCAGAGAGCAGGGAACTGAGCTGAAGGAAGGCTGCCCTCTCTCTCCTTGCCTCTGACATCCTCTGCTCTGGGATCCTGCTCACCAATTGTGTTCTCCTGGCTCCTGCTGAGCTGCCAGTGGTGCAGGGCAAGGACAGGGCATTGCTGCCTCAGTCCTGTTTAGGACATGGAATGCAAATGTTGCTTTGAAAGGAGAGCTACATACTCCTTTTGATAGGTAATTATGGATGACTGCTCTGACTAACATTTTAAATATATGACAGAGTTAGGATGATGAATAAATGCTTTAATGTAAATGGGTTTGGTGAATTCTCTCAGACAAATCTGCTTTTGTTCTGTCCATACAGCACTGAGCACAACAGGGCCCTGCTCCTTCTTTAACTTCTCCAGTGTAATACAAGTAATAAATAACAATATATGCTCATGGGAGGATTTAGTAGTTAGGACATCTTGTTTATTACCTTACAGTATACATAATTCAAGCTTTATTTTTGTTACTTTCTTTTTTTTTTTTTCAGTAGACTACTTTTCCATCTTCTTCAATCAGAAGTCAATAAACTACACTTTTGTCCTATGTCTAAGTTGTCAAGGTCTCTAAGAGAAAATATGTTTTAAAGGAGTAGGAGTTAATGGTCACTCCTGCACCATAAATTGCACTGGCAGACATAGTAGTAGCTTGTAGAAGTAAAGATGGCTTTCTCCTTGAAAGCCCTAATGAGACTGGGGAATAATATACAATCTGTGATTCAGGTACACTGCACTGCGAATTCGGGAGCTTTCAAACAAGTTGTAATGCTTAATAATACTGGAAATACATTCCATCTGCTTCTTTTCTGAACTCAGCAAGATAAATGTTGTATTCGTGGAACTTAACTGCCTTTGATTTCTATTGCTTTCAAAACACTTAATGATTATTTTTTACATGTGAAAGCAAATGCCCTCAAGGATTGTCTTGAACTCAACCACGACGGATAAAAAGGAAAGACACCAAATTCTCCTGGAAACTTCTCATCAATTTTCAAATAACAGACTTTTAACTCAGTTACTACAAATCTTTGTAATTCACATCATTATCATTAAGCATCATAAGTCTCCCAAGACAATTACAGCCAATAGTGGTATATTAGTTTGATTTTATCTAATGTGCTTTCACACTATGTAGGCAACTGCTCCTACAAGAAGAAAACTTGCAAGGAAGGAAGGAATGAAATTTTAATACTTAACTGAAGTACTCTGGGAATATCTTTTTGAAGGAGTAAGACAACTTAAGACTGGACTTTTTCTAAACAGTAAAATGAGTCTCGCCTCTAAAGACTAAAATTTGACAGATTTGTAGTATTATTCTTGCTACCATATTCTTTAAAGACTGCACAAAGCTGATGGCTGGGCAGAAATCATAGCCCTGGAAATAATTCAGTATGTATATTAACCCCAGAAGAAAGAAGGTTGATTTAGTCCATAACCTGTCTTCATCTGTAACCTGCAACCTGCTCACAGTCAGTGCAACTAATTATTTCTTTTACTCTTCCTAATCTTTAGAGAGGATCAGACACCACTGGACTTTATGGCAATTTCAGTAATTAGGGACTGGAAGTAGTTAATGACTGCACATCTCCTTAGTGTCAGCCCTGTAACCTTACTCTATTTTCAAAATGCAACTGTACATTCAACTCCTCAGAGCACATCATGTATTCCAGACTACTACTGAAGAAGCACCTGATTACACTGATTTTCAGCTGCTGAGAGCTACATATTCTGTAGAACAAATCCTGACCCTTCTGTGCTTTTTAAGACAGAGATACCACTGCTGAACTTAAAGAACTGGAACCAAACTTTGCTTATTATTTTCTGACCGTGTTCTGAAGAATCAGGGTTAGTAACTGTCTTGAAACCACAGAGCAGAGGAGAGAATTTAGTCCAGTTATCTCAACTGTGTCAGCTTTTGCAGAACACTGACATCTGGAAAAGAGGAGGTTGATAATTGAGGGGAAAAATGTTATTGACTGTCATTCAGAAAAGGAGCAAAAACCAACCCTGTAGCCTTGACCAAGAACATCTGTACCTTAGAGTTCAATCTACAGAAGCAGAATTGAAAACTCTCTGCATTCACAGGTATTTGTCTCAGGACACCAAGTGCAAACATGCCTTTTCTCAGCTCGACCAAAGCAGGACATGCATTGCCATCTACTCAGCTCAATCTGCCCTCCTGCCACCTCTGGGGTTGAGGCTCCACGACCAAACCTACAGCAGATGGAACAGGGAGCAGAGCTGGGGCACCTGCAGTGCCCCTTCCACCCCCTCACACTTCAGACCTGATGGGCTTTGGGAAGTCAGCTCCAGTTGCTGAGTTACTGAACAGGCCTTTGTGAGCCATCACATCCCCAGGGATCTGCTGCAGCATTTTATTTTATGATAAGGTGGGCAAGGATAGACTGTTCTCCAGTCATCACGAGAGGCTCTTACACAGCAGTTACCAGTCCTGTCTCAGGGCACTGGCAGAGGATAATTTGCAGTGATCTGAACTTTGTACAACTTTTCTAAAAAGTCTCCAGTTGACATAATAAATTCATTCTCTTCTCTCCAGCAGGACAATCTATCAGCAGAGCTCATTAGCATCCTCCGAAACAAAGCCTCTTCCAAAATCCAGTTGACATCCCTGATATCTATTGCAAGTCATATCACACTATTTTAGAAAGCAGTTCTGGGGAGGACCTCTGGAGGTTAATCTGCTGCAGTCTAACTCGACAGCCCGTGCCCCTCTGGTGAGCTGCAGCAGGGCTGCTGCCCGTGCCAGCCGGCAGGAGCTGCCTCCCGGTGTTCCCAAATTCCTCCCGGCAGGCAGAGCCCGGCCCGACTGCTGTCAGTGCCCGCGGGCACGGCTGGGAACCTGCACGGGAACTATTGCAGGGAAATCAGGAGGCATTTTTTAAATAACAGAGCAGGTTTTATCCTAAATTTTGAGTATTTTTATTTATTACCCCTCTTCCCCAGCTGAATCCACAGACTTTTTTGGAGAGGATTGGATGATCTACTGATAGCTGCAAAAGATTGTGAAAAACAGAACTAGACCTTCTCCCTGCCAAAGGCAGGATAAATACAACCTGTGTCATTCTAGATTCTAAATTCAAAGGTGATTTATTCTTTATATTAAAAAAAAAGTCACAGCCATAACTTTATTCCCAGTGAAATAGCTAACTGTTCTTACTACACTTTATGAGATGTTTCATGGAATTTTTAAAAAAAATTAACATTAAAGATATTGTTAAAAAAAAACCTTCAAAAAGCAGAAGCAGACAAATTTCAAAACAGAAATTACTCCAAACTCTACGTGAAAATTTGGTTACAAGAGAAAATAAAAAGTTCATTTTTAAGGAAGAAATTATATGATCTAAACTTTGAATCACAGTCTTTCACTGGGGTCTGAAATGATGATTTGCAGTTTAAAGATAAAGGGCCTACTATGCAAAAACTTATGAATCCCATATTGTTACAAAATCAAACAGAACTTTCAGGTGCCTGACTTTGGTTAGAGAGCAGTGCTCATGTTTTAAAACCCAAGCCATGTGTTAATAAAATAAAAGAATAGATGTCTACACCCAAGTGTCACTTTTTAAAAAAAAAAAAAGATAAATTGAAATGTATTATTTTGCATCTGGAATTCTGCCTTTATCCTTGAAATGTCAGTTATCACTAAAACAATAACTGAAATACTGCTCATTCTGCCAAATGCTGTTCCTGCCTATTGCCAAAATAAGAACTGTACATCAGTGAAATGAAAATTAATATTTAGTCATTCTGAAGCAAGATGGGATGGTTAGTTCAGAAGTTACCTTTGCAGATTTAGTAAAGAAGAAATTGTTTTCATCACAAACTGCAACTGCATCAAACAATCACACAATGTTTTGTTTGTGACATATTTATGTCTGGATATTACAAAGTTAATTGCCAGGTGAACAGAGATACAGGATTTTCGGGGGATTAAGGGCACAAACCCAAGTGTTTTGCCTTTGTGTTCCAACCCTAGAGCAGTGTAAAAAAAATCACAGTGACACAAAAAAGAAATCTCTGGCACAAAAATGTAGCTACTTTCCTGCCATTAATGGTGAAACAGGTTAAGCTTCAAATATTAAAAAATGGAGGCGGAGGTGTTGAAGACACATGATTTTACGTGGGGAAAAAGGCTTTGGCAATCCTGTTACAACAATTATTGTTTAGCCAAAGACTTGTCCAAGTCTGAACCACCCTGGGATGGTTTGGAAGAGCAGGAATAAAGAATGGCCAAGGGTTTGGCCAGAACCACTGAATACTGATAAGGTGACCACTTTTGGTTGCTAAAAATTTACCAGCGACACTTTTATTTTCAGTTTTGCCATTTCTCTCCTAAAATACCAATATAAGTCTGCAAATAATTAAACACACCCACTCCACAGATATTTCCCATAATCCAGAGAAATAAATCTCGATATATGATACAGCACACACTGCAGCTGAGTTCCCCAACTTACATAACATTTTAAAAGGAAAGCAGACTAAAAGTGACATGACAGCTCTTTGAGGTCATGGCCCAGTATGTTGATCCTACTATATTTAAAGGGTAAGGTTGGGTCACTAACTAAATAAGAGCAGTGCTGGAGATTTTTTTGTTGTTGTTCATTTTGGTCCTGATGACCCCGTCAGAGGTCTCACTTATTAAAGTGTGTTTGGGTATGGAGGCAGGTCCAGAGGGAATGCCTTGGATTATGCTCTTAGAATTGTGTCTGAAGCTGAAAAAATACTGCTTAAAGGAACATCGTGGTGTCACTGAAGCTTCATTCTGAGCTGGTGCACAGTTAATGCAGCCACTAACTCAAATACGCTTCTCTGGCCTGAAGAGAGGTAAAAAGCTGGCGTTTTTGTTTGGGGAAATGGGAATGATACTGTGATGTTGCTCTGTGCAGCATTTTGGAACGTGTTCCTGTACAGAAAAAAAAAAAGAACACGCAGGTTCAAAAGAGATAAAATATTCTTATTAATGTGGTATACTCCAGCCAACAGAGAACAGATATTTATTTCAATGTATTAAGATATGTCAGGGGATATATGAAGATATAATGCTGAATTTTGACATTCATGTGCACACAGGGAATTAGAGGTAGCCACCGAAATAGTGTGACCATTTGTGTTAGTTCCATTTGTAACCTTTTCCCCTTTTTTTCCCATTGTAACCTGTTTGCATCTTCCCCTGTCTTACTTATAAATGAATCAAAAAGGAGGAGGAGGGGAATGCAACTTCCCTGTACATTATTTAGTTATGAAACTTTATTTAAATGACAGAGACTTAGAGAGTTTTCATGAACTGGGGAACAGATCTGAAAAAAAAGACAAAGCAACACTCAGTAATGAAAACTCAAAAGTCAAATACTTAAGAGAAATAATCTGAAACACAAATATACTATGGAAGGAAGATAGTGTTTGGAAAGCACTAAAAAAAAAAAAGACTTAGGACTAGTAGTTAACAGCAAATTAAATAAGGGCTTGCAATGTGATACAGCACTGTGAAAACAAACAAATGTGAGTTTGGTCAGCATATACAAAGGGATCACATTCAAAGTGAAGCAGTAGAACTGCACCAGAGCAGAAAAGCATCTGTGAATATGCTGTGGAAAATAATGGAATAATATAGGAGCATACAAGTTGATTTACTGGGTTAAAATTCAGAGCTCTGTGAACAGGTGTAGCTTCATAACATTCAATAAAAATTACCTCCTTTTTCTAGTACTGAATTAATTTTGTTCAATAACTCTGTGACTTCTAAATTCCCATAAATTTAGCAGATTCCTTGGAATTCATGCTCAAGCTTTAAAGAAGACCACATTGGATACTGGCAGTTCAGTGAATTGCTTTCCAGTTCTACTCTCAGTTCCATTCCCAGTTTCTGAGCAGACAGATCCTGCCTGCCCTCCTGCCTGCTCCAAAGTAGACATGTGCAATCAGAATCCTGGCTAAAATAAGTTTCTTGATCTTTAGCTCTTTTGTTCCGAAAAGTTCCAGTCATATGACACTATTTGTATGGAATTTCTGAAAGCTTCTTATGCCATTTTCACATGACAAGCCCCTGCTTAGGCTTGTGGCTGTGAGGATTCAGGAAGGAAGCACTGGAATGGTTTCAGCATTCTTTCAGTGCAGAAAGCAGAACTGGTGACACAACTTGTAAAGAAAGACTGAGACACGGGCTGGTCACCTCCCTGGCTCTTCCTTGGCTCACCTGGGCCTTCTCTGAGGAGCTGCAGCTGCATGTGAACCGTGCAAACCATCAGGGTCGTGTGCTCGGAATTCCTGCCTGTGTGTCACCCAGTGTGTGCTCTGCACCCACTTTAGGTCAGTGAAACGTTGCTTGTTGTGCAGTGGAAGGTGTAGGGAGATAATGAGGTCAGAATGACCTGTCAGCAGATTTTTGAGTTTAGGAACAATAGAGTGTTTAATATCCTGCTTTGCAGACCCTGCTGAGCTCTTTGGGCTGGAAGTCAGCTTAAAGAAGACAGAAGTTCTCTATCAACCTGCACCTCAGGAAGTCCCCCATCATCCCCACATCACCATTGGCCAGTCAGAGCTCAAATCAGTCCAGCAGTTTAATTACCCAGGCAGCCTCATCTCCTCGGATGGTGAGATTGACGGAGAGATGGACAACAGGTTAGCAAAGGCGTAGAGAGCTTTTGGAAAGCTTCATAAAAGAGTTTGGTGAAATAAACACCTGAAGAAAAGTACCAAGATCAGTGTTTACAGAGCCATAGTGCTGTCTGCTCTCTCATATGGATCTGAATCATGGGTCATCTACAGCCACCACCTGCGACTCCTGGAACGCTTCCATCAACGCTGCCTCCTACAATCCTAAACATCCCCTGGTCAGACGATGTGACCAACACATCTGTTCTAGAACAGGCAGCAGTCACAAGCATTGAGGCCATGTCACTGAGAACACAGCTGTGCTGGGCAGGGCACGTCTCCAGGATGAAGGACCAACCACCCCCTCCCTAAGATCTTGCTTTGTGGTGAACTTACCACCGGCTGCTGCAAGAGAGGAGCCCCAAAGAGGAGATACAAGGATTGCCTGAAACAACATCTCAGCCTTGGCCAGACTGATCAACAGAACTGGTCTACTCTGGCCTCCAGTCGGGAGGTCTGCAGACACCCCATCTCTAACGCTGCTGTCTCCTTTGAGAAGGCAGCAGGATCACCCTTGAGGAGAAAAGACAAGGCAGAAAGAATCGTGTCTTGCAGAATTTCCCACCTAAGGAGTCTTTCTGCTGTGCCTTCTGCAACCGGACGTGCCTGTCTCGTATTGGCCTTTTCAGCCACCAGCGTGTTTGTGACAAACGTGGGTAGAGCCCTCCCCAAATCTTCGTTCCCGAAGCCTGGCCATGATGATGAGATCACTGAAAATACCTCACAGGATGTTTGGCCAGTGGAGAAACAGGACAAAAGCTGCAGTTTGGGAGCACTAAACCTGCACACTGCTGCAGATGTGGTGTTTGCTGCAGGGCACCGTGTCCAGCCAGGCATTTGAGTGTTGACCAAGAGAGCAGAGGCCTCCCCAGTTTGGAGGGCAGTGAGCAAGCTGATTGCTAACAGCACAAGAACAACAGAAATAAAAAACTCTGCTGTGTACTATAATTAAAAGTAAACCCCAGCAACCTATGTGCTGTTAGACACAGTAAACATGTGCAAGGCCAACGCTCGGTGCTCCTGAGTAAACAAACAAACAAATGCACCCAAACGCAGAACAGATGTTTGATTCAGAGCAACTTTTAACTGCGGGGTCACTGCTTGGATGCCTGCCACTTTCCATGTGGCAGTATATAAATCACACACAGAGTCTGTAATCTATATAAAAATCTATATAGCCTAGACAGAGGAATGGGCTACAAATTTGTAGCCCAGGGAAATTCGCTGATGTCATGGAGCATAGTGGCACACCGAAGAAAGAACTCAGTTCAAGTTTAAATAGAAGTTTTTAAATTGCAATACAAGTTGCCTGCTGTCTGTACCAGACGTGTCTTTCAAAGTAATAAACAAACAGTGTACACACAGGTGACTCCAGTGGAATTACAGTGGGATTATTTGGAGAGAAATTGTAAAATAGGGGAATCTTTTCTTCAAATATCAGTTAAATGTGGAGAAGTAACTAAACAAAAGAAGAAAATCCACCAGGAGAATTCACTACACAGGTGAAAGAGTCAAATGAGTGTTTTTCACTACTCTGAGCCAAGGTAGAGACAGCTTTGCTTTTACTTCTAAACCCCTTACTCAACAAGATGTTTTAGCACTTGGGAAGGCACAAAGAAGGAACAGAAAGATAGAGAGGATGATGACAAGCTATAAATCTCAAAGCTTAAATTAAGTGGTAGGGCTAGAAATACAGTACAGTGCATCACTTGTTCCGGTGTGACAAATGGGGCTCCATTTGCTAAAGTCATTTACAACTGGCCATTAATAAAGGGGCTGGGACAGGGGATGCCACTTGCTAAAGTTCCAAAAGGAAAGTGATTAAAAGTGGCTGGAACTCTGAGTGCACACTTCCCAGGATTGGCCAAGAAAGGATTTAATTCTTACTCTTAAACATAAGCATTTCACTGATAACGTGCAATGTTCCCCCAGGATTTTAAAATCTAACCATAACAGCCAATACTCCAGATGTGTTGTAAGGAGAAATTACTGGGGAAACCTTAACACAAAGTAGTTATTAAGAAGCTTTACGTTTTTATTACAAGACAGAGGTTTGTGGAACATCCTCCTAAAAGCTTATCAAGGCAATTGTAGCAAACCCATTCATAAACCAAACCCCAGATAAGATCTCAGTGGAACTCTATTCACCCTTCCCAGTGCAAGAGCTTAGATGTGCACGCTCTCTACCTGATTTTCTCTTGATACTCTTTCCCTCCATTAAATGGAAATAGGAATTAAAGAACCCTTCTCATCCTGATGCTTAAGTAGGTCACCAATTTATTTCTTCTTTCCTCCTCTGTTCCCTTCAATACCATATATCTAGGTTTTTGGTGTATGTTGGTAGTGCCTGATAATGCAAATTAATTTTTTATGTTCTTTTATTTAAAAAAAAATTCTTTAATGAAAAAAATTGCGTAGTAGGCCCCTCAAGATTTTTTATCCAACTCCCTTTCAGAGCTGCAATACCTTCTGGAAAGGACATGGGCAGAGAAAAAATCATGAGCCTGCTTTCCTCACATGCCAGAGACTTCTGGCATCGTTTGACTCACACTGGAGACTTTGTGGTCTGTGGTCATAAGATAATTTCACCTGTTGCTTCCCTGGAACACCAGTTCTGAATCCATTTATCCCATAATTAAAATTCAATAGTCTGATAGTACTGAGCACTCCAGTGGCTGTGAATGTTATGGGTGCCCATCTCTACCAGACTGGTAAAGTTGAATTTGAGGATAAGCCTCAAACTTCTGGAGCCCAAACAGACATACAAGCCACAAAATACAGGAGAACCCTTCACCGGCTTCACTGGAGCTTTTATTTGGGAAACTGGAAGGAATGCCACTATCACCCAACTGAGAAGCAATCCTTACTAATATAGACAACACCCACAAATGATGAACTACATTACAAATAAATCACCTTAAACTATAACACCAGGGTTCTCAGTATATTATTAGAAACAATACACGTATTTTTAACTATAAAATGGAATTTATAAAGGGGACAATGACCATGAAGAGCTGTTCTGTCTAATTAATGCATTTCTTTTAAATGAATGCACGTGCTTCACAAATCACTGTGCTCCTCTTTGCACCATTCCAGGCAAACTGAACCTCTTTCCTGGTCACCTGGCAAGGAGGTTCATCAGCATTCCCACTGCTGGCAGGGATCACTTCTGCAGTTGCCCCTGTCTTCCACATTCTTTCTGGTAACCTTTCAATGATGATGATAATTGTAAGCAAACAACATGAAACAAATGGTGAGGATCAGCACAGCCAGACTGTGCCTTGGTTTTGTTTCTTTTACTTTTATGTTCATTTGGATGCTGTTTGGTCAGGTTGGCATTTGATTTGGGTTTATCAGTCTTGGAGGAAAACCAGCAGAAGGTAATGTTTTATCCAAATGCAGACAAAACAGGCATGTAATTACAAGTCGTTTCAACGTGTTTATTTTCAACAGGTAATTTGATACTCCTACTTTTCAAGAATTAAGATGTCACAGATAAATAATCACAGCTCTTCAAGTTTGCCTCTCAAAAGTACTTCAAATCTTCTTATGCTTTTTATTTAGATCTCAAATATCTATATAATTATAAACTCGAACTTTAAAAATGTTGCATAGATAAACTTTTGTAATGAAAATGAAGTTGGAGATAACAGGGCAGTTAAAGTAAATGTATGTTAAAAGTAATATTTAGCAAAGTCTGCATAAATAGAAAGGAGCTTTGTGGATATTTTGGTTTGCCAAATTTGTACTTTTTTCCCTAAGTACCAGACAACGTATTGGCTACACTGTGGAGTTTGCTTGTTGGCCTTGTTCAAGTTTTAAAGAGTGAGACCTGTAAGTATGTGGTGCTACTTTGCCACTATTCAGTAAAAAAACATTATGTCATAGCTCTAA
Source organism: Pipra filicauda (assembly GCF_003945595.2). Taxonomy (NCBI): domain Eukaryota; kingdom Metazoa; phylum Chordata; class Aves; order Passeriformes; family Pipridae; genus Pipra; species Pipra filicauda. Next base: position 857,822 of record NW_024104498.1, read on the forward strand.
TTTGAGATCTGCGTGTGCCATGGATACATAACTGAAGGGGGTTTAAAGTGAGACATGGTCTCTGCAGTCTGAATTTAATAATGTAAAGAGTGAAAAATGGAGAAAAGAAAAGGAAGACGAGGAAAATTTTGGTCCAGTTGATAAAAAGCAGGAAAGAGAGACTAACCCTAAGTAGAAAAAGGAACCTGCAAATGTCAGGTTAAAAGTTGGATCTCACTATAATACATAAAAATGTGATGTTAAAGAGACTTCATTATTAGTTATGCTCAGAAATGTTATTACTAGAACTTGTTCATTAAATTCTGAGAATGACATGTAGACTGTCATTATTGTATAAAACAAGCAGATACTGGTAAAGACATTATACAATATAAGTTAAACTCTAAGAAATCTTACATAATGGAAGGAGGAAGATTTGAAGGAATTTCAAATCATTTCCAAGTTTATTTTTCTGTCATAAAGTAATTTCTTAAAAAATTAATGTTTTCAACATTTCTGCCCTCAAAATGCCAACATCTTTTGGCCTATCTTGTTTTAGTTGAGGTGACCCACCATAAAAAGTATGGCAAATAAATCCTGGCCTTATTTTTCTCTCAATGCACAGGGAGAAGTTGTAACAATATTTCTCAGGGATGGACACACTTCTCAGAGGAGCAAACAGATGCCAATTCAATTAAAACTTCTGCTGTGGGATGAGATGACGTAAGAATGGGACATGCTGCACACAGAAAAAGAATGACTTTTTTTGGTGAATATAACATATGTGAGTTTTGACAAGCCCAGCTGATGGCAGACTGAAGTGTGATTGAAGGCAGGTTGAATTGTACAGTTCCTTAATTAGATTTGATCACCTTAATTTACTGGAATTTGATGCTGAACTTAAAGAGATTTTTTTTCTTGAAAGACCAGGAGAGTACAATCCTATTCAGAACTCCTTCCCCAATGCATTCTTTGTCTAGGAGTGCCTGACAATTTACAATCTACCTTCATATCAGGGACTATTGTGGAGGAAGAGGCTCACTATTGTGGGCTGATAAAAGATCGTGAGACTTTGGAAGCACGAAACTAAGAACCCAAAAGGACAATGAATGAAAGAGTAGGAAAGTATTAGAACACAGGTACATTCATCACTTCCAGCACACAGCCAGGAAGGTGTTCTCAAACAACACTGGCTTGGAGCAGTGATGTTTGTGCATTCTTTAATACATGAGTGGCAAGGGAAGAAATTACAAAGGTTTAGTGTATAAACAATAATCCATTAGATAACTTAGGCAAATCAAAAGAAGACTGTTTCTTCAGGAAAGTTATTCCTTGGGAAAAATTAAGTACTGGCGGTGGTTTTAGATGTAATAAGTTAGATATCTAGGGAAAACACGAAAATTTAGAAAGAAAGTAAAATAAATGGGTTCAAGCCTTAAAAGAAAATTAACAGACACATAAATTCCCTGGATGCTGAACAGCTAGATAACCATTTTTATATGAGCTTTTCCTGCTCCCTACTTGCAGATGCCCCACCCTCTCTTTTCTGTAGTACAGTAGTTTTCAATTTAATGCTATAAATCTTGCCTTATGACTTAAAAATGTAGCTGTTAACATTTCCTGGTAAACTGAATGTCCATCCAAAAAGGGGCTGTGTTTGAATGTTCTCTATTCCTTTCTTTGGTGTTCAATCAGAACCATAGCAGGTAAGATCATATTATTTTTGTCTCCTGATATCTTCCTATCTATTGATATCTATCTTGGCCTAACTTTCCTTTTTTAATCTTTCCAGTTGAAAGTTTGTTGCATGCACACACGTGATGTGAAATACACAAAAATATTTTGTAGAGAAGACAACAGAAAGCATTGTTCCTTAAAAATTTAAGTCAGAATTTGAAAAAAAAACATAAATTGGTGCAGCTCCATTGACGTTGGAAGCGTTATCTGATTTTTGGTAGCTAAGAGGCTGCCACAATATTGCCATTTCGTTCTTGATATTTTACTTGTTTCTTTTGGTTGAATATTGCAGCAGGAGATGGCTTTGGCTGCAAACACATCAGTAATGCCTGTGAAATAGCATCCACACACTCTGGCAGTGTATAGATTAGGCAGGCCTGGTCGATGCAAATCCACATCTGTATTTTTTGAAGGAGAAAAAAGGAAGGAAAAAAAGAATATGTGAAATACTGAACAGCAGGAGTGCAGTGATTCCTGACTGGCTCTCCACACGCTGTGACTTGTCGCTGGTTGTGACTCTGGGGATTCCCCAGAGTTTATGCATCAGCATTATTTAGCACAGCACTATTTCTGATCCCACTGAAAAGTGCACAGAAACGGACAAGATTTGAGTCTTGCATTTCTTTCACGCAGGGCAAAATATGTCCAGAAGCAAGTGACCTGTGCACAAACTCCTGCAGTGGGGGGAGCACAGCCTGCACCCCCCCTACAACGCTTCAGACAGGGACAGCCAGGCTGGGGAGGGAGGGGGGAGTGCAGACCCTGCAGAACTGGAGGAACTGTTCAGGATCTGGATTGTCAAAGAGAAAATATGGGGTTGTCTTGCAAATCCACAGGCCTGCTGCATGCTCAGAGATGTGGTAACAGCTATGGACAAAACCCTGTAAGTTTGAGGATAAGTTACAAGAATCCTTCTTGTGGGAAGATGACACAGAATGATGCTTTTCATGACTAAACATTCAGAGTGCTCCACTGGAACAGCACACAGGAGCCAACAGCTGGGGAGGTGAAGAAAAGTGTGTGTGCATGGGTTGGGAATGAAAAAGCAGGTCAAATATTACAAGTACCTGAAAAAAGAGCTTTCCATCAATTCATCCTACCAGTTCAGACAACCAGTGGCCAATGTCCTGGGTTCCCCTGTTAGCAGGCAGGGCAGGGTGGACCCACTGTTGAGCTCCTGGTGATTAGGGGGAGTTTAAAGACTTCCACGTTTACTGAGGAAGGGATGCATTAAAAGAAGGAAGGAAAGAAAAAGGCTTTCCTCTTATCATCCTTCTGTCATCACCCACAGAAAGGAATTTGACCTTTTGATTGAGTTGTTTTCTTGCTTTGTTTAGGAGTGAATTGTCATTTGCAATGGGTGCCTGCCATCCATGAAGTCCTAAGCTCTCTCCTATAGAGATTTATGCTATGGAAGGAATGCACATCAGTAATAAAGATCAACAGGATTATAGTTACTTAATTGGACTCTGGCTAATAAAATTAACCACCAGATTTAAGAGAATTGTTTTGTTTTCTTTTGTTCAGTATTACCAACAATATTTTCCCTCTGAGTTGCTGCCAGGAAAAAGAATTCCTACTTTCCTAAGCTTTTAGTGAAATTTGCTTCTTTTTACATTGTAACTCTAAATGTAGGAAGTGTAAACTCTTAATACATGTTCAAATATAAATTAAGCTAAGTGGTAGCTCCATTTCACAGTACAAAGCAATTTAGGATTGCCTTTTGCTATCACAGTTTGATTAGAGTAACAATAACAAAACTCACAGAGGGTTTCCTGTTTGTTTTTCAAGTTTTGCCCCTTAAGGTTTTAGCAGAGGAATTCCATATTATATAGCAAATCATAACTCTTTGCCTTCTCTAATATTTACTTTTGCCCAACCCACTTCACATTTGTATATCACATTCATTCACTTGCAGTTATTTGAACAGAAACTATACTCTGTATTTTGACTTCTGAGCAATAATTGGAAGCAACAACAGAATCTTAAGTAGTAACCCAGCTGTCTCCTAAGTATTATTAAGCCTAAAGAGTTATTGTGAATGCACAAAACTACAAAGGAATTGTAAAGAAATGATTTCATCTGTATATGACTTTAATCAAGCTTGGCTTGCTGTTAAAAGGCTTGTTTAATGAAGACTGCATTTCCCTTCTGAGAGTCCTGCCCATGCAGTGCAGTATCAGCCAAGCCAGGCACACTGCTGGAACAATAGCTACAGGGTTTACCACAAAGAAAAAAAAAAAAAGAAAAAAAAGGCCACCACCAAAAAACCCACACAAAACAAAATAAAAACCCCCACAACCTTTCATTGCAGTCTGTTTCTGATCACTTATTTAGGAAATGACAGACAAATAACAGACAGACAAAAATCGAGTAACTGATAATTAGCAAAAAGTCTGCTTGCACAAATGTAAATGTATGGAAGTTAAATAATATTTTATTCATATAATTTTTGATCCAGTTATTTAATTAAAAGAATGAGGTCATCTGGGATTTTCTTCTTTTGCTACATCGTTATTTCTACTCCTATAAAATACTGATTTTAAAAAGTTGAGTCAAACTCTGCAGCTGAACTCTTACAAATATAATATGTGGACGCTGGATTCCCTATTTCTAATGCAAATACAGAGAACTGCTTTGCAAAAATATGAAAACACACACTAATGGTTTTCACTAATGTTAACTGAAAACTGGAACAAATGTCTTTATCTTCTGATTTTAGGACACGCTCCTGCAAGCATTAATATTATCTGCAGGAAAACACCTAAAGGAATACATGACTGACAATCCCAGCTCCCGAGTTTAATGGCATTAATAAAACCAAGTAAAGCCCTACATCTGTCTCAGTGTTTGCAGTCAGGATTGGTGCTTTAGTGCCAAACTTTGAAAAGTCCAATTCACACAAATTGTTCCTTTGAAGTTAATGAGATATTTGTATGAGCAGGGGCTACTCACTCGAGCCCGTGTTTTCTGCTCTGAGCCTCAGTCCTTTCTGCTGCCAAGGGTACTCAAGTTTATAAGAACATCCATTTCGACACATTTTGTTTAGTCAAACTGAAGTACTTCATTTTTAAGGAAAAAGTTATATCGCCAAAAAGTATAAACAGGGCTAACTCTGACTAATATAAATATTTGAAAACCAGAACTTTTCGTAGCATCTTATAGAAACAATCCCAGTGCAGACGACAGAGGGAAAACGGTTTTTATGGCACAGATAGTTCGACTGAAGAATGGCACAGAGGAAATTTAAAAAATAAATATGAGGAAAATTGTCTTCTAACACCCAGCATGTTTGAATCAGGTTCAGAATATTTTTGCCTAACAATCAAAGGTAAATTTTTTTACAATTCCAGTTCTGCAGCACATTATTTAAACCTTAAGCCTCTCTAATGAAGGGGAATCATTAAATTTATTCCTATTGCCCGCTTTAAAGTTTATTTGCTAATAAGCAACTGGACAAGGGATGTGTGAAATGAATAGTTGAAGGAAAACTCTGACAGCAAAAGAGAGGTCTGGAGGGTGAAGTTGGTTTATTAGGCACCGTTTGTCATGAATGGGTCTCCTGCACGTACAAAAGCAAATCCCGCTACCTTAGAAGATTAATTCTGAAGGAGGCACTCGTGGGTCAAAGTATACAGAAGCGTGTGCCTAATCTCAGAGAAATCAGGCTATTTTCTCACAGCAATTAAGCAGAGGTCTAGGGTTTCACCCACAGTGTATTTAAACACAGGATACAATTAAACCCCAAAGTATTAATATCTGGGCTGTGCAAAATTGCCCAGGAAATAGATTTTGCACTCTTTCAAATGGGAGGCGAGGCAAATTAAGGAGGGTGACTTTATTTGAGTAAAAATTATCCTGAAACAAACGTAAGTCATTAATTTTTAACTGTTAATTCCTTACGTACACTTTTTCCCCCCCTTTCTTTTCCCGGCTCAAGTAATTTCCTCCGGAATGTGCAATCTTCAGTGGACATGGCATTGCACAAAAATAGTTTTGTTTTCAGGGCTGGTATCATTTCTGCAGGATAACGCTTCAACCGAAGAAATTTTTGAACAGATTTTGAACAAAACACTGCTCTGTGCTGACAAGTCCTGAAGATCAAGGGACAGAGTGACCGCAGCATCTTATTCAGCCAAAAACGGGTACAAAAGATCCCTTTCCTCCCTGATGTCTAGGGATTACTGGGCAGTGTGAGTGGAGAGAACACTTTGTGACTTAAAGGCATTTAATGCCAATTTGAAATGTTTCTAAAGGAAAGGAGAAAAATCCTCTAAAGACACAACGTAATTTTTATTGTACGTGAACTTCTCAGCGTAAAGGTAGTAAGAATTAAATAATGGTTTTAAACAAAATCTTCCTTTTCACCTCCCTAAGAATTTTCTCTGATCCTATGGTCTTTCACGTTGTTCTTTAAAATATAACTCACTTCTGTCTATCAATCATACCTACATAATCTACTTCATTCCCAAGTCACTTTATAAAAAGAAAAATATCAATCTTTTCCCTCTTGCTTTGCATGATTGGCATTTCCTACCAGAACCACTGTTTATACACAAAGTAACACACTCAGCACTGTGATAAATCTTTTTTACACTCAGAATTGTTAAAGCTTTACATCCATAGCAATGTACATAATAATATAAACAAGCTAATTCTACATCTCAAAGCTTCTATGTATCAAATTTTAGTAATTTTGTGGAAAACCTTAGTATTTTGATCTTTCAAATCAGTGATGTGTTACAGAGGATGCTAACAAATACTCTAAATAGCGAAGTAATGTGAAGAAATTTTTTAAAACAATCAAAAAAATTGCTTCTTGCTGATCACGTTGGTCAGCGAGAAACTATTTTAACCTTTAAAAATGCAGCATATCCCAAAACAAGCTACTACTTAAATAAATGCTCTTCTTGAGCGCAAGTGACCTTTTAAATGATTATATCTCAGCACTTGCAACAAAAAGAATTTCCCCTATCACCTTTACACTGTTGATGTGCTGCGTTGGGTGAATCCACAACCTTTTCACTGTATGTAACACGCTGCAGAACACAGAATTACTTGCTAACTTTAATTAAACCCCTTCAAAAAAGTCCTGCTGACCTCCTTGGAAAGATATCTCACTAAATGAACACAAAAAAGTGAAAAAAAAAAAAAATCCAAATGCCTCCCCATTTGATAGCTCTGAATGAATCTCCAACCGTTTCAGAAAATTATCTTTCAGGGCAGTAAATAAGTCTGCTGCCCTAAATTTTTCATGATAACATTTTTAGATAAATTTCAGTAAACCCTAAACAAATTTCCTGTTTAAAACACAAAACTCTTTATTTTCCCAGCAGGCTCTAAGGGCCTGATGGAAGTTCGGTGAAGTCTTTGGAACAGGCCTTAAAATAGAAATCTAGTTCAGTCCTCCAGGTTCTAAACTTTCAGAAAAAGCTTCAGGACAAAAATCAGAGACAAAATACTTTTTCACTTTACCTTCTAAAGCACCAGACTATTTTGTTTTTCCTGAGAAAATACTATCTGGACTAAACCAATAGATATAAAAGAACTCTGACCACCGAAACAACCAGAAAAACTGCCCCTGAGCCAAAGTCACTATTGTTGTATAAATGATTGTAGCTGGCACAGAGCTGTGACCTCTTTGCTCAGTACAAAATGACAACAATGATTTTAAACTTTAAATTAAGTTGGGGGCAAAATCAAACATAATATATACTACCTTCAAACCCCGTGATTAATTTAAAGGGACACGGGAGTTTGCAAATTCTTTTTCACTCAGTTCAAGTTAAGCATCAGAGACCTCTAAAGACAGTTAATGTTTCCTGATTATAAAAAGCAATGTATTAAAGCCTCTGCCTCCACACATGTGTGCAGCAATGATGGTTAAACATGTGTTTGACATGAGGGCACACTTCAAACCAGCAAGAGGTGGGTTTTATACGAACGTTGTTTCAGTTCACGTGTAGCCTGAATTTATAAACACTTTGTAGTCATCTTCTGTAAGACACAGGTGCCACAGTTCACTTTTGATGCTGAGATGATAATTATTTACTGTGTTCTCTACAACATGAGTTAAAGAGGAAACAGAAATCGATGCGTTTTTGTACTTAAAAAAATCTTTATGAAGACTGGATTCTAAATGAACAGTCTGACACATTTTAAATAACAGCATTTATAGCTGTCTTACTGTGTTTTTTTTTAATTTTGTTTGAGACACAGCTAGAAAGAAACTTATTTATTTGAAATTAAATCTATTGTCAGGGAAGCATGCATTAGAATTAAAAATAGCCCTCAATAATGAAAACAATTTTACAAGGATTTTTCCTTTTTTTTTTAATGTTCTCAGTTAATAAGCCAGTGCTCTCACAACAGATACAACCTCCTGACGTAGAATCAAAATTAGTGTCCAAAGATACACTGAAGTACTGGAAATGGAGGGACATAAGAAATACAGACCTTGCTGTGGCTTTCCCTAGACAAAGGAGATGAGTTATCTGATCGGTGTGTAATCACAGAGTTAAACAAACAGCAATAAGGCAAAACTAACTCCCTGCCAAGTCTCCATGTCATCCTCGCCGCTTCATTATGTGCATTTGTGACAAACAATACAGAAGAGGCAACTGCACTGAATCAAATAACTCGCAACAGTTTACACTCCCATAAAACTATTTACATTTTGTCAAATGAATATTTATAACGAGTGGCTTTCCCTGCACAAACACGGCAGCCCGAGCAGCTCCCGTTCATCAGGGTGTTCTGGAAGCACAAACACCAACCCTGGGACCCTGCTGGGGCTCGCCCGAACACAAACCCCGCGATGCTGACACGGAATCCAGCAGCAACGTGCTGCTGCCCCCGGTCTTTCCAACGTGCTGGCATTTTTATGCCTCCGAGAGCCAGGAATTCGGTTCCAATATTCCCCCTGCCCTTGAGCAGAGCGTGTGCCCCCGGGGCACAGCCGGGGGGGAGTTTATGGGGCGCTTTCTCAAGGCAGGGTAAAGCAGCGTGTGCTCACCTCCAAGGGGTTACTGAACCCAACTTGTCTGTGTGCACAGACAGCACTCTGGCCCCAGATGTGACTGGTTAACTGTACAAGCAAGGAGGATAAATCCACACAACAATACTTCATTCACCAAGGAAATCTGCTGTGGATTACAGCTTCTCTATGGTTACGTCTGTTCTTAATTTACTGCTTTTATTCAGTTTTCAACCATAAATGAGCCCCTTATGAGGTATTCACTATGCAGAATTGACAACTCTTTTTATCTACTCGAAAAATATTTTTGGATAATAATTTATGGCTACGAAATATTTTAAGCAGTTTGAATAGTTATATTATATTCTTTCAGTACTTAATGATGCAGTATCCCCTGTAAAAATGGAGACCTGGGCAATCTATCGATTTCACATATTTATAACAAAACCCAGCAGCCTCGGCCATACAGAAATACAAATTTTAAAACTGCATATATCATAGGAACGGCGTGGTGTTTTTTTAAAAACCTCTTAAACAGCATCTCATGAGGAAATCCTGGGCCAGAACTGTGACTAAGGGCCCTGTGGATGGGAACATAAAGAAAGTTTTTTCACAGGCATGATATTTTGTTTACGGTGTCTCTTTTTTTTTTTTTTTTTAGGTTTGTGATAGATTTAGATTTTAAACAGTATTCAACAGAGAAATTGTGAAGCTGTCTGTAACGCTGGGAAGGGTTACTGCATTATTTATGTTTTATGTATGAAACTGAAATGTGAGCACGGGTATTTTAATCTTGTTTCACCATCAAAGATAGTCTCTCAATTTGTATGCTGAATTAATGTGCTATCTACTTTGTAAAAGCAACCTAAAGGGACTGATTAGCATTGGGCACTCAGTGATGCTTAGAAGAGAAGGCTGTGAGTAAGCAGAGCTGCCTGGCAAACCAGCAACGTGCTGCAGAGCTGCTGGTGAGAAGGTCTGTTCTGTCCATGGCCACATCATCCCTCCTATCAGTTCTGACATATGTCCACAGAGGGACATCAGCCACTGAAACTATAATTGGCAATACAGGAAGGCAGCCATGTGAATGATAGGGAGTATTTTTATTAATTGAGACAATAGTGATGAGGCTTTAAAAAGCCTTCCAAGATGACAAAGTCCCCTTTGCATTATTTCAGATTAATTTAAAGTGTTGGCACACAAAGCTTTACAACTTTATTCTTGGCAGAATATGAGTACTTTCAGACTCATTGATACTCAGGGATTCTTCACTATTACAGAGTTAACTCCCTGTAGATAAACAAAAGAAAACATTTGAATGAGGTACTTGCAGTGTTTTCCTCATTAGCAGCTACAGTGTCTTGAGCAGGGAATGAGTGTTTTGGGAAAAACATTCTTGGCATTAACAAGAAAGGACATTGCTTTTACAGGCAAGAACACTTTATGGCTTTCTGAAACATCCTATCACAATACCATATGTAATCCAAATAAAAAAATACAACTGAAAGCAAAATTAAGTGTTAGGGCACTTTAAAAATAAGTGCAATTGTATATAAATACAGCAGAGAAATGCTGAACTGATTTTAGTTTGGTTGCTTTAAATCTTGCCCCTGATGTTTTATGGATTCCAGTTCTTCCTTTGTTTGCTATTTAATTGCAACTGGTTTTGGTTTCTTTATAGAAATAAAAAATGCTTTGTTTAAGATGGAATCCCCTCGTTTTCATTTACTGACTGCAGTAAGAACACTGGGTGCAGGCAGACGTTTTCCGCTCGCATTTGAGATTCCCCTGGAGTGTCTGGATAAAACACCATGGCTGGATAACACACCATGGCAGACACTCAGTTCTGCAGTCAGAGGGACTGTGCCAGTGAATCTTTAGAGCCTTTTGAGCACAAAACCTGGAGGTTCCCTTTGACTGGTGTGGGTGTGTGTGGTCACAGGTTCGTTTGTGTGCGGGGACCGAGCGTGGCTGGAACGTACCAGTGTGCCCAGGTGGCCAAGAAGGCCAATGGATCCTGGCCTGGCTCAGGAACAGGGTGGCCAACAGGTCCAGGGAAGTGACTCTTCCCCTGGACTCAGCACTGGTGAGGCCCCCCCTGGAGTGCTGTGTCCAGTTCTGGGCCCTCAGCTCAGGAAGGACATGGAGGGGCTGGAGCAGGGCCAGAGGAGAGCAACGAGGCTGGGGAAGGGACTGGAGCACAAGTGCTGGGAGGAGAGGCTGAGGGAGCGGGGGGGGCTCAGCCTGGAGAAGAGGAGGCTCAGGGGAGACCTCCTCACTCTCTGCAACTCCCTGACAGGAGGGGGGAGCCAGGGGGGGGTTGGTCTCTTTTCCCAGGCAACCATCAGCAAGACAAGAGGGCTGGGTCTTCAGCTGTGCCAGGGGAGGGTTAGGTTGGAGATTAGAAAGAATTTCTTTGCAGAGAGGGTGCTCAGCCATTGGAATGGGCTGCCCAGGGAAGTGGTGGATTCTCCATCCCTGGAGGTGTTTAAGGACAGACTGGATGTGGCATCAGTGCCATGGGCTGGGAACCACAGCGGGGTTGGATCAAGGGTTGGACTGGATGATCTTGGAGGTCCCTTCCAACCCAGCTGATTCTGGGATTCTATGATTCTGTGATCTGGGCTCTCCTCGTCTGCAGTTCTGAATGAAAGGTTTAAATTTAAAAGTTTAAATTTAGCTGAAGTCAGCAGGGAGCCTCAGGGCCACTATCTGTTAAGTTTGGTACCACGATCCAAAGTTAGCACTTACATCTCACTTATTATGTAGAGATGGATGGCAAAATCTCTGAGAGCTCGATGAGCCTGAGAACTCAGCAACTTCTTTTGCATGACAGATGCACACGTCCAAAAAAAAAAAAAAGGAACACCAAAGCAGTAAAAGTGGCTGTTGTTCTAAAGTGCCAAACTGGCTTGAAAAGAGCCACCTGGGTGTGTATTATTGAACAGTACTTTTGCTTTGTGCTGCCCAAGAATCTGCATTACTTCTGCTACGTACAAAGACAGTGAGGGATTTCCCCCTAAAAATCAACTCCTCAGACACTTGCATGTATGCACCAACTTTGTGAGGTGCTTGTTCAGTCACCACATGGAAAAGTAGAAGTGAAAGTGCTGGTAGAACATAGGATGGTTCTGTAGCATTTGGACATTTTATGGATTTATGCCACAAGATTGAAATTGCGAAGAGGAACATCACAGACACCCCAAAACATCTAACAGCTCCCAACTGGCTACTTCATTCAAGAATCTGGATAAGGTGAAAACTTAATTAGTGTTTTTCCCTCCCTCTTTTTATTCCTAAGCTCAGTTGTCTCAAGGTATGTGTAGCAAAGGGCTGCTGAACACCACATTGCTCCAAGTCACAGAGATGGGGTTTCTTCCTAACAGGTGAGTTTCATGAACAGCAAACTAAATCACCTATCTGTGTTTTCCAACATAAATGCAACAAATCACAATAATGTAATGCTGCACCTCAGAAGTCATTGGAATACATCAATCCTTCTTGGATGTGAAGGAATGCAATGGTAGCATATTGAGGGTGAATGATGCAGCACAGAATAGCAGGGAGGCTGAAATACCACCAAATTATTGACTTGGCATTTTTTCCTCTCTCCCTCTTTTCTCATGTGTATATTTGCACTTAGGCACAGTGACACTGATCCTGCAGAATTTTGTACAGATGATATGCTCTACAGGTCAACAATAGGTGAAGAATAATGGTTTGCTTGATTAGAGTTTGCAAGTTTAACCTTTGAAATTAAAAAAACATAGAACCTTTCAGGTTCGAAAGGACCTGGCAAGGCTACTTAGTCTAAATTACTGCTTAAAGCTGTCTCAAAACTGAATTTAGACCAGAAAACTAAGAATTCAGACTTTAGCAGGAATTTAGACTTGTATATCTGCTTTCTTGGAGAATGCCACAACCTCTCTGGGCAACCTGCTCCAAAGACTAATTATTTTCATAGCATAAGAAAAAAAATTCTTGCATCTAGTCAAACCTTTCCTGTAGCAGTTTATGGCTGTTAACTCTCATGATGCTGTTGTCCCTCTCTGTAAAGAGCTTGGCTACATCTTTTCTGTAAGGTCACTGCAGATATTGGAGGGCTCCTGTCCCCTTGGAGACATCCCTTCTCCAGGGTAAACAAATCCCAGTCCCTCAGCCTCTCCTCACAGGCCAAGTGCTCCAGCCTGTGATCATCCTGTAGGCTCTCTGCTGAATTTCATCCAGTTTTTCAATGTTTGTCTTTTAAAGGGGGCCCAAAACTAGTCCAGCAAATGCTAATTAAAGGGCAATAATCACTTGCCTTGATCTACTGACTCTGCAGCACTGATACCAGAGAGGAACCAATACCAGCACTGATCAGAGAGGAACTACACCTTCCAAGCAGAGTAGTAACCGTGGGTTATTATCTTTTGAGCTGGATGCTCCAAACAGTTTTTCACCCTAGTTGTTCACTCATTTGAACTGTGATGTTCCTGCTGGGATACAGGAAGTTGTTTTGAAATCCTTGCTAAGGTCATTGTGGAAGACACTCGTTATGTCCCCTCCATCTACAAATCTACTTGTTTCATCACAGAGGCCAGTTCATCCACGAGTTCTCTCAGCACCACTGAATGCCTCCCAACTGGTCCTGCAGACTGGCATAGGTCACGATTTCTCAAGAGAACTATGACTTGATCCTCTCCCACTGCTGGTGGTTTCTGTCCTCTTTCAATCCTGTCTGGTCAGAGGCGTGGGAGACTTTGTGTGTGAAGAGTGGGACAGTGAGTTACAGCCTCCCCTGCACCTGCTGTTCCTATTCAGCAGCACTGGTGTAGCACATTATCCCTGCTCACTGCTAATACAGCTCCAGAAGCTCTTTCTGCTTGAGTTCCGTGTCCTTTGCCAGGTCCAACTCTATCTTCACCTGCCAGTTTCAGTCTAGCTCAGCTTTGGTTTTCCTAACACCCTCCCTGCTTGTCTAGGCAAGGCTTAGTATCCTCTCCTTCCCTTTGCCTTCTGTACGTGTCCTCCTGCAAAAAGCACAGGACTTCGGTCTGAGTTTCAGTCATCCTTGTTTAACCAAGATGTTCCCCTGATAATTAGCATTTTTCTGAGTATTGGGATAAATACTATTGTGCTTTGAGGGGGCAGTCCTTAGGGATCTATCAGCTTTCCTGAGCTCCTTTGTCTTTCAACACTGGCTCCCTTGGGACCTCACCTACCAGTTCCCCAGAAAAGTCTTCCTTCACTCAGCCTGACACCTCTTCTTTAGAAAAACCTCCTAGAAGAGTGATCTGAACTTCTCTCGTGTGAATGCCACTCCCCCTGCAACCTCCTTCCACGCCTGCCTTTCCTAAGGAGGCTGTACCACCCACCCTCACTGCCCTCCAGTCCTCCAGGCCACCCCAGGGAAGTCATGGCTCTGCAACCACATGTTGAGCTTCATCTCCTCCTGTTTGTTTCCCAGGCTGTGTTCTTCTGTGCACAGGCACTTGAGGTTGGCCCTCAGGGTGGCATTTAGCCTTTCTGATGGTTCCACCCCTCCTGGTAACCTACCCTACAAGCTAGCTGTAACCTCTGCTCCCTTACTGAACTACAAGCTTGTTTTCCCATATCCTAGTCCACGTAGTTTAAAGCCTTCCTCATCAGGTTGGCAAGCTTCTTGTAATTGTTTTTGCTTGTAATGATTACATGCAACAAGGCCTAGTTGCCTTCTACTTCTTTCTTGAAGTGTATATGACAGCATAACAAAGCTCAGTTATAAATGTTGGACGTTCTGATAACAAAGGAAGAGTCCTTTTCAACATTGATACGAGTGACAACAAAATCCCTTTACTTTGCTACGAAACATTACAACAGGCAAAGATGACATGGCTGGAGGGAAGGATGACTTTGCACCTAGGCAGGCTTCAGGCTGATGCAATGACTTCTTAATGCCTCAGAGCAGCCCAAGAACAGGTCTGACACGCTTCATAATTAAAATACTTCAGGATCAAAAAGTATAAAGATGACGTAAAATCCCCAAGCTGTGCCAGCTCCTTCTACAATTGAGGATCTGGTCCTGTAAGCTGAGCATCCAGATGTCAGTGTCCAGAGTCAACAAACCAGAATTAAAGTGTAAGCAGCTAGAACTTCATTGAAACAAAGTATTCACATCCTGAATGTATGTTTATTTGCAACAGATTCAGCACAAATGAGAAGACAATAGGGGCAAGCTAAATGCCTACCAGTTTGTCCCCATCAGAGCATCAGAAAAGTGGACTGGTGGAGCTGGTGAGCAGCTGAAGCTTCAGTCTCAGAGAATGGCTCTGGTTATAGAGTAGAAGTCCTGTTGTTTTAGCTGGTTCCTTTATGTTCTAGAAACAACAGCATCATTCTAATTGGCACACGTATCTTTTCTTCCCTGATAAATAAAAGGAGCACTGGAATGCTGGATGCATTTCATTTTAGCTCGTGTCTGGGTATATTGCTGGCATGCAGTGCGTGGGGCTGTGCCAGATGGCAGGGGTGGCATCTGTAAAGTTGCTCAGTGGGCATCTCACTACTACTTTTCAGGAAGCAATGCACCATTTCTTTCTAAGATTGAACTCTAGGAGGGAAATGGCAGCTCGAGCTCATTCAGCTGTTTTTTATGGGTACGATCTGTAACACGCCACTTCTTGGCAGAGACCTGCTATAATTTCAGCACCTAAATATATTAAGAAGAGCCAATCCTTTAGGAATGCCTAGGATGTTTTGGAAAGTGGGAATTGAGATGACTAAGGGCATTTACCAATATGCAGCGAATGTAATTACAGAAAATTGCCAGGTGCCTTCTCCCAGTGCCTGCTCTGCCCCTCTGCTGAGCGCAGGTAACGGGGTGCAGACGTGCTGCTCAGCTGCAGAAATGCACAGTCTCAGGGCTCAGATTAAAGGTGCCTTGCTCAGCAGTTTAGAGTAAAGCCCTCAGACTCCTCCCTGCCATGACTGTGTGTCCCAGCCTGCCTGCTCTCCAGCAGTGGGGAAAGAGTGGGAGATGATAACATCTCAGCCAGCAGTTGTGCTGCAAAGGAAACCTGTGCCAGGGACTTCAGGTGCCAAAGGCTTAGTCACTGAGACATACACACAGTGGGAGAATTTACAGTATATCCACTTGAATATAAGGTGTTTGTCTTTCACTGAGTCAACAAATATTTATGAAAAATCTTGACAATCACTTCTCTAAGTCTTCAGTTACTCTTTAAAGAACTCATCACACATCAAGTATGAAAATAACTAATGCTCAGACAAACTGACTTAGACTCCTTGAAAATCTTTCCCAATGGCAACGAGAGAAATATTCCTGTTTATGGGTGGAACTCTATTAGTGGATGAGAAGTAAAAAATAAGGGAAAAATTCTATTCCAGAATTGTTTTTTGAACTTTTAAAAAAAAAAAAAAAAGAGTAAAGTTTGGATCTCAGTCATAACTCAGATTGAAGATACGGATTAGGAACAAGAAGGAGAGAATTTTGTGCAAGTCTATTTCAAGTTAAATTGCTGGTTGATTCTTGCCTTAAAAGTCCAAAACCACAATGAGGTGCAGTGACTATAATGAAGAGAAAGTAATTTGTAGATATCCAATCACACTTCTTTTTCAAAAACATGCAAAACTAATCTCGCAAAACTAAATGCAAAATAACAATTGGAAAATGTGTCCTTTAGCCTTTAGATGAATTTAAATAAAAATGTGTATTGGATCTGCACATTAATAAAGCCTGTTAAGCTCAGTAGAATACTTTATATTCATCTGTGCTTCATCAAGCAGGTTCACGACCTCTACAGAACTGCAGCAGCTCCCTCTGTTCTGAGAACCGCATGGGGGAAGATGGTAAATATTATTTTGTGATTAGAAAATGTTACTGGAATCGTCACAGAGAAATATTTAATGTGGAGAGTGTGGTTCAGGAATTAAAACATACGCAGCAGGAGAAAAAGCAGCATGGAGCAAATTTTACTCCTGGTGACAGGCAAGTAAAATTTAAGGATGGTCTGTGACATTGGAAACAGGGTGCCACAGTTACACAGTTATCACTGAGCTCAGGGAGATATTTAAGCACCTGCCTAACTTAAACCATGTGAGGATTCCCATTGTTTTAGATGAGACAAAATGGATGTTTTAAATATAAGCAGATGATTAAATATCTTGCTGATTTGGTATTGGAGAAAAATGTAGTTGAGTGATTTTTTTTTTTTTTTTTCTGTCAAACAAGCATATATCTAAATAACCAAATGTGTTAAATATACACAGCAATGGCATTTGATGAGAAGCAGAGGAATGACTATGTGCAGAACATTACTCTAAGGTAATACATAAAATATGTGATGCAATACTTATTAAAAGCTCAAAACACCAACTATATTTGCAGCTCCTTTTCCTGATTTCATTGCAGTGTGATGAATATGTGTACATATCCATGTGTGCTTTACTAGTCATCAATCTGCCTTGCTCTTTTCACAGATTACACACCAACCTATCTCTTTAGATGTGAGAGCCAAGTGGGTTGGTTCAATATGAAAACAGAAGCGTGGTGCTGTGTATCTCATTAAAACCCCCAATATGACAAGGAGGGATAAGAATGTCAAAACAGCTCCTTAACAGAATCAACTTCTGTAGGGCTAATTCTAGACCTCCTCTCCTCCCATCCAAATTACCCTCACGTAAGAGGACTCAGAAGACTCACAGCCCTACTGCAGCCATTGGAAATGTTGCTTCTCACTTTAACCAAGGGCAAGTCTTAACCATTATTTTTCCAGGTTTTCAGCGTGAGTGTTCCGGTCCAGTTTGGTTATCTCAGTGGTCTGTTGATATAATCATTCATTCTGCAGTGTAATTTTTTCTCCCATTGGTGAAATATTCTTGACTAGCACGTTGTTGCCATATACTCGTGTTGCATGTTCTGTCATTATCAAATGGAGACAAAGGTGGTGATGATGCCTGTGTCAGCACACACCCACAATTGCTTATGCTCAAATCCTGCTCATCTAGAAAATTCAAATCACCATAAAGGTTCCCTGCAGCTAAATATTGCTTTCACATAATTGCCAGGAAAGGGCTTCCTAAATTATAGGACAGAATAAATTATAGGAGAATCATGTTCCCTACAATTCAAGGGGGGAATTAACACAGAATTTACCAAACTGAATTGAAATCCTACATTTAACTGGAGCTAAGTTAATTCCATGAAAAAATTCTCTGCTCTTGAAAATGTCTGTTCTGGAGAGAAAAAATATGGGCTTTCTAGATTTTTTAATAGCTGTTTCAAACAAGTATGCTATTTATTAATTACTAAAGAATGCAATGACCACTATAGTTTTCATTCAGAGCAAAACTTAAACAGGAAAATAATATGATCCTCAACAGACTGTTTGAGTTATCTGTGCCTTCTTTAATCTGAGAGATTACTCAACAAAACCAATGTTCATTCAACAACATTCATGAAATCTGTTGTGGATTACCAATATCATCAGTTAAACCTGTTTTAAATTTATTGCTTTCATTCAGGTTAAATAACAAAAGAATCCATTTGTACCACCACATGTATATACATGAATTCAGCTTTCATCATTCTCTACAGGTTTAATCCAGTGATTTATGTTTTTTAACACAGTTTTGGGCAAATCTGTTGAAGAAATTTAGCCAGACTGATAGAAGAGTTACACTGGATTACTGTCATGTGTGCCAGGTTTAAAACCAGCCTGTTCTGTTTGGAGAAAGGGAAAAGTCAAGCATTTTAACACTGTAACCCTCCTTGAAGTTCTAATCATTTTAATGGCTTTAGCAAAGGAGAGCAGAGAAAGGTTGGGAGAGTTCAAAGACAATAATCTTTATTATTAGAAATATGTTGGAACAGTGAAGAAGCAAAGTTGCTTTTTTCTGCTTTTTCTTTAGTCACAGCAGGAAATAACTGCTTAGATTAGAGTTTTCTGACGTTTGAACAGTCGTGGCAGTGGCTACATGTTAATTTTTTCTTAAATCATCTCCCTATTGAATCTCTCTCCATCTACCAATATTTAAAAAAAAAAAAAAAAGCACACACACGCAGAAAATTAAATGTAAAAAGCTTCTCTTATGTTTCATATCACAGCTAAATTTTTTCATTTAAACTGAACGAATGGAATGGCTGCACAGCATAGCTGAGGGGTTTGCTAATGAGATACAAAGCTTTTTGCCTTTAGGTCACTGGTTCAAATCCAGGCAAGCCTAGAAACAGCTGAAAGCTTTTAACCACCTGATGGCTGTGTGATATTTTAACACGAAATGAGTTTGTCAATCAAAAGCCAACTTCAGGAAATAAGTGTTCCCACCATGAAAACAACCATCAAACAATTAGAATTATTTGCAGTCTTCTGAAAGTTCAAAAATTAATTACTCTGCACCTTTTGAACTGATATTTTAGACCGATGTTGAAGCATGCAAAGAGTGAAATGTGGAGAAGTTTACATTGCTGGTACATTTGTGAACACAGCTTTGCTGGGTAAAAGAGGCTTAAATGACTTTCCTTCCTTAAACCTCCTGCCTCTGCTCTGATTAGCATCAGCTAAGGTAGCAGGTACTCCTACAGTAATTCACACACCCTGTGGAGGGCGGGAGGGAAGGGGACATGACACACACCACAATAAAGTTGTATATCCACAAGATAAAGACAGGAAATATTTTCATTTCTGCGTTAATCAGCTCTTAAAAAATGAAGCTTCTGAAAATTTTGAGTGAATGTCAGTAACCTGTGGCATCCTCCTACAATTCATGTAGTTGTCTTTTTTTGCATGTAAATAATTCCTCACTGCCAGGAATAATTGATCATGCTTGAACAGAAATGGTCTGATTCTTGGGGTGTCTGTGCAGGGCCAGGAGTTGGACTCGATGACCCTGATGGGTCCCTTCCAACTCAGCATTTTCCATCCTTCTATGTTTTTTTTCTTCCAGATGCTGATTATAGGTTTGGGTGTTTACCTTAAAAACCTGAGTTTAAACAGTTTGGATAAATTTAAATAGTGCCACTGACTGTTCATGAGTCGGAGTTGGGTAGTGTCGGACATGGAAGGAGGAATCAATCATCTAATCTCCTTTTCCCTTTTTTTTTTTCCCTGTGTGAACACAGACAAGACATCTTCCTTTCAATGGCACCATTTACCTTGTAAAAACCAGTGCTTTTACAAATCCTAACACTAAAATATTTGTGTTTAGAAGTTCAGAGACACAGTGATGCCATTTCTGAGAAAGAGAGAGAAGCAATACCTAACTTGAGTTCTTATCAGACTGAAGCAAATTAGAGTAATTAACATTTTGAATAATCCTATTATCTTTAGAACTGCATCAGTACTTATTAAGAATCAAAAACCTATTTCTGTTTCAATATTCTCCACTTCTTATACACGAAGTATTCATGGGGACAGTCCCAGTTCACATTAATGTACATGTAAGAAATGGTGTAAGTGGCCCTTAAAATGGTGCAGAAGACATTTACAAGGTTGGGAAATAATCCTGAATAGTGTGACGTGGAGATTGACTTCTGAGCTATTAAATCCTGCAAAATTACAGAAGGTAATTTCCAGAAGATGCCTGAGTACAAACCATCTCCCCCCCTCATCAAGACTGGACCCTCCAACTTGAAAAATATCTTTCCTTTAGTTTTCCAGCAAGGATGTTCAAAGGGCCAAGGATGACGTTAATTTTAATTTTCATCTCCGGTTCAGATTTTGGTTGCTTTCGTGTCTTTTATGACACGTTGCTATCAGTCTGACTTATGATGACTTATATAAAAAAAAGGACAGATTAGTTTGTTTAGCTTTTAATAAGCATGTGGCTGTAACAAAATCTTACAGTTTTACTGGAATTCAGTGGAAACCGAAGCCCACAGAAAGAGGCTCAGAGGTGCCTTAGCACTTGTGCTTTATTTCCCAGTAAGTTTATCCTGCACAGCTCAAGTGATTGGCACCTACATCTGAACTCACAGGTTAGCTCAGCCTAAGTTTAAGGATTCCCACAGCAGCTCTTTCTGTGTTACACATCCCTGCTAATTCTGCAGATCCCAAGGGCACACCAAACTGTTGTTTATGATAAAATGGTCTCAAATTCTTTCTCATTAAGAAAGTTCATTTCTACTGGGGGGTGTCTCGTCCAAAAGAATTGCTGAACTGAGGCAGACCATCAGCACTCAAAAAATTGTGAGTTGTTAAGCACCATCCTCCATAAAACACAGTCTGGTCTTTAACTTAGACCCCCAGTTTTACACTCAGTGATGCCAGTTGCTGTGAGCAGGGGCCCAACCACTTTGCACAACAGGAAGGGGGACAAACACAGTTGTGCTGGGGCTAAAACTATAAAGATGACTGTAGAGATGAGATGACATAATTAGGGAGAAATTGTGGAGAGTGTAAACAACAAGGATGGCTTCTGAAAAATCACTCAGTTGTACCAATAAACTGGCAGAACAAATCAGTTTAAATAAGCTGGAGAGGTAAAGCACAGCTGGAACGACCAATTGATTCATTGGGTCATGATGCACTCATTAGATCAACCTTGTCCCAGCTTTCCTCAGCTCTGCTTACTGAAGCTTGGAGACCTCCCTAGAACCGTGCCCCAATTCACTAAGGCCTTTTCCAGTCATTCCTTTTTTCCTTCTGCTCAGTGAAGGAAAAGCATTTGCTTTATTAAAGGCTCTCTGTAGCACTAAGGGGGATAAATGTGTCTCCTAGACCCTAAAAGCAAGATTGAACTTTTCAGTGTAGTCATGAATAAGGCATAACATGTAATAGTGGCATATTTTCCAAGGCTGAAATTCTAGAAATAAAAGATCACAGGTTTCTGAAGGATTTGTTGCAGTTAAGGAGGGATCAATTCAGGAACAGTCTATACTCTGTGTTACATCAGATATTAGAGTGGTCACTTCTAGCTGTATAATTAACATAGCAAGGCAACTTTTCCATGGCTAAGAAATAAATCATCCTTTACTTTCCCTTCTTTTGCTCCACAACAGCTCCATTTTTGCAGTTGTGAAAGTCAGATTTTCCCCCTTATCTGACTTCCTAGATGTCCTAATCAGATATAGAAGAACAGGGCTTATGTGGGAAAGGGAAAAGAATGCTGGTACAAAGGCCAGGTTTGTCCTTCCTTCTTTCTACCCAGTTGCACACAAAGAAGAAATGGATGTGAGGAAATAGCCTGGCTCAGTGTACAGCCTTTATTTTGGACAACTGAAGCAAGTGAGTGAGTGAGCAGCATTAGGTTTTGTTCCCTTACTTGGCTGATTAAGCAGGACAACAAGACATACAGAATAGGTGTAAAGGGATATGACAAGAATTTGGACATACTTTCCATTTTCCTAAGAACTGCAAAGATGGGAGTGAATGAAATTTGGAAATATGTTGCTGCATTGTGCTCTCCTGCCTCCAACGCTTTGGAAGCTTTGCTGACAAGTTGCAAAGTCTTCATTGGAATTCAGCAAGCTGTGATGAGGAGACCTTGCTTTCCAAATGTTAATGCTGAAATTCCATGCTTGAAAGAAAGACTGACAACAGACAGACAGAAAAAAATTAATACACTGCTTCTTGTCATTCCTTCAGGATTTTTGAATAGCAATTTGGCTTCCTTCACCATCATAGTAAACTGAGAAGAAATGTAGGTTTGAAAATTGAGAAAGGACTTGAAGCAAACTAGTCTTTGACAAATCTTTCATTATAGAAAATTTGAAATGTGGCTACTAATGTTAGCTAAAGATGTCTTACTGACAAGCAGAACCGTTTATTATCCATATTCCATATGCAGCACTTACTGAGTAAGGTGTGTGCTAGTGGTAAGAGTGTTTGACAATGTTGGGAACAGCTGTGAACATCAATCTGCCACTGCTCCAGGACAGAGGAGTTTCTATTTCTAACAGTTGACTCCACAAATAGTAGCACCTGTCTTGGGCTTCTCACTTATACTGACCCTTCAGTGGCCCACTTTGTGAAGAGGGAAGGGATTCAACAGGACTCTTTCAGGAGTTAATGAAGCTGCCCACACTGCTGCAACCACAATTTGGGTGGCAGGAAGTAGCACAAAAAGGATAATTATATATTATTTTCAGCCTGGATGAAGGGATGCTCACTGGAGTTCCTGACTGTCAGCCCAGGAGTGTGCCTGCTGTGGACGCGCACGCGCTCGCTCGGGCACTGTTCCTTCTTTGGATGGACAGGAAGCTGAACAGGAGCCAGAGTGTGCCCAGGTGGCCAAGAAGGCCAGTGGATCCTGGCCTGGATCAGGAACAGGGTGGCCAACAGGTCCAAGGAAGTGATTCTGCCCCTGGACTGAGCACTGGTGAGGCCACCCCTGGAGTGCTGTGTCCAGTTCTGGGCCCTCAGCTCAGGAAGGACATGGAGGGGCTGGAGCAGGTCCAGGGAAGAGCAACGAGGCTGGGGAAGGGACTGGAGCACAAGTGCTGTGAGGAGAGGCTGAGGGAGCTGGGGCTGTTCAGCCTGGAGAAGAGGAGGCTCAGGGGAGACCTCCTCACTCTCTGCAACTCCCTGACAGGAGGGGGGAGCCGGGGGGGGTTGGTCTCTTTTCCCAGGCAACCATCAGCAAGACAAGAGGGCTGGGTCTGCAGCTGTGCCAGGGGAGGGTTAGGTTGGAGATTAGGAAGAATTTCTTTCCAGAGAGGGTGCTCAGCCATTGGAATGGGCTGCCCAGGGAAGTGGGGGATTCTCCATTCCTGGAGGTGTTTAAGGACAGACTGGATGTGGCATCAGTGCCATGGGCTGGGAACCACAGCGGGGTTGGATCAAGGGTTGGACTTGATGATCTCGGAGGTCCCTTCCAGCCCAGCTGATTCTGGGATTCTATGATTCTGTGGTGAGAGCAGGGACCACAAACCTGCTGGCTGAGGCAGCTCCAGCACACCAGGAGAGTGCTGGGCCTTGGGGGAGAGTCTCCTTTCTGGAAAGCAAAAGCTCTTTGCCTTGCAGCTCCCCATGGCCCAGCAGTTCCCCCGGGGGGGGCGGCTGAGGTTACTCACTGGGGTTTAAAAGGCACACCCTGGGTGTGGGAAAGGAGCTCGTCACACACTCACTCCCCAGCTCTGTTCCATCCCTGCCTTTGGCTGCAGTTTGCCAGCAGATGTGAGGCTTTAAATATTTGACAGCACAGCCAGGGACACCTGTCTTGACGTCTCACCCTTCATTCACCCATTTAATGCAAAATTTGACCTTGTGTCCTGAATATGCCAGGAGAGACAGGCATAACCCTTCGCTTAATACAACCCTTCTCTGGAACCAGAGGTTTTAATACAATCAACGCTATTTAAAACAACACAAACATATCTCATTATTGTCTGAGGAGAAAAATGGGTCTCTGTATAGCACACATTTATATTCTGCAATAAAATTGGCACCTGGTATAGCAAAAAGATCAATGTGCATGTTACATGGCTTTACAGACTTCATGTGAATAATGAAAAAAGTATTAAATGAAAGAAGCACTGAAATTACCATTGCTGATAATTTTTCAAGAGTACAGAATGAATTCTTGAGAAAACAAGAGGCACTATTCATGCCACTCTATCACATGAGCTCTGTTCTCATTTTTTTTTTTCCCCTGGAATTAGTTTTGAAAAAATCAAGGATCTCAGCTGTTTAATAACGACGTTGTTGTATTCATGCAAATCCCTCAGACCTTATGTCAACATTTAATTTTACAATAAATACAAAAATAAGACTAGTGGCATCTGTAGTCCCCTGGGTTGTAGCTGGCAAATCACCCGAAACATCCCTCTCCCTCTTCCCTCCTGAACATCCTCGCTGCTCAGGACGTAATCATAGTCAAAAGGAAAATGTTAACATTCCTGTGGTGTATTGAGAGAAGTTTATAGATATTGACAGTAGTGCTCACAAAATAGATTATATCAAAACACCAAATATATTACCTTTACCCCAGTGGTAAGCTTTTGTAAATTGAAGTCAAATATGTAATCGCTGAACTCTGCAAGGATGATAAAGGCATCGTAGAAAGAACTTCAACCACTGTGGATTTAGAGAAGGAACTGTTCCCACTAGCCATTTACTCAATGAATTTTAAAGAAAAAAAATTACTTATTTACTGAATAACACTCCAAAAAGGATTTATAAATTTTGAGCTGTTTGCATAGAGAATGCAGTATCTATAACTCCCTCTGAAAGTTTTGGCAGTGCACTGAACACCAAGAAAAGCAAAGAGAATTTGAATTGTCGTAAAAACAGGTGCCTAAATCCCAAGAGACAAGTATCTTGCAGAAGAAAACAAAGGGACAGTAAGTGTAATTGGGACAAAATTTCTCAAGAACCCTATAAAATAAAACATAAAGTTATATCAAACATATGGAATTTTAAAAACAGAGTACAGCATTTCAGAGAGAAAACTCTATTAAAAATTTTGTCTTCATGCAGTCCAATAGGAATTTCCCATAAGAATAAAAAGATGACTTTCCCAGTAGGTTTGAAAGGTCCCATCTCTTGGGCACTAAGGCCCAAGGGGGTGAGGAGGCTCTGGGAGGGACAGCGGGGATGTTTCCTTTGGCTTGGCCCCATGGAGATTCAGGATGTGCCACAAAGAGTCTTGGACTCCAAAGGTGAACACAAAGACACATCTGCTGTTTGAACCCAAAGCCTGCAGCAATAGCTGTGCATCATTTATACAGGTGCTTGGGAGGAAAAAGCTGTCCCACAAACTCCTGGATATCTCAAGCCAGCAAAGCCTTTTCTTGCACTCTCAGCTCAAAACATCAGCACTCACCCTTACTAAACACCTTTCTGGTTCTTTAAAAGAACTTGTAATCTTTGCTATTCACATTCAGGAATCCCTGTAAGGACTCTAATCCATGTACATCTCCTTTCTGCCTTCCTGTTGCTTCCCCAGACACCCCACACTCACTGTGCAGACTCTGCCCTGTGCTGTGCTCCTTTTGTCTCTGCAACTTCATACTTTCTCTTCCAGGCTGCTGCCTCTGCCTCAAGCAGTCAACCCTTTTTCCCATTTCCCTGGTGCATCCAATGACCTTACACTCCTTCTTTCAACTCCTCCTTTTCTTCCTTCTCCCTTCCCATCTCCTATCATTGCTTAAGAACAGCCCACTGCCACTCTTTTCTCCTTAGCAGGCCAGTACTACAGCAATTAGGCCAACAAAAGCCAAACCAAACATCTCCTGGAGAACCTTTCCTTTATTTTCACATTTTTTGTTTCCCCCCATACAGCTTTATATATTTATAGTGCATTATCTTCAGATGTGATTTGTGCTGATTAGATTAGGTTGCAAGATGCCAGGGATAGAGGCCTTGGATTGACTTTTATCTTTGAAATGCCAGCCACGTAAGTATGTGTTATAAATGAAATAATACTAAGACAATAATGATACAGTAGTAGCATCTCTGTCATATCCTTCAACTTGGAAATACTGTGAAAGATTTTGAATGGGACTGTGTGTGAAAGGGTAAGTTTATCTTTCCAGCTCCATGTAGCTGGAGTCCCTGAGGAAGTGCTCAATACTAATGAAAAGCTGAATAGTTTCTCTAAAACCTTAGGGATCTTCTATCAGCCATGCCACATGCACCCCTGTTTTGTAAGTCATCCTCTTTTTGTATCATTCTCTACTCTATTTTACTTGCAGCTTCCACTGTATTAATTACATTTAGTTCTAGAATTCTCCTCTGTGATGAGAAACCTGTGTAACAGATATTTTTTGTATAGGGATATATTGAAAGAAAAAGAGATTGGAGATATGTCTGGTTTTTCA
Source organism: Pipra filicauda (assembly GCF_003945595.2). NCBI lineage: Eukaryota > Metazoa > Chordata > Aves > Passeriformes > Pipridae > Pipra > Pipra filicauda. The sequence goes on from NW_024104498.1 coordinate 884,254, forward strand.
GCTGTGAGAACACTTCAAATGAAGTGTAAACACTGTAGATTTTGGTGGGGCATTAATGATTTCCATACAGCATCTTTAGCACTGGAACACTGATCCAGGCACAGTTACTTTGGCACCTGACTAAACCCCCACATAAATTTGGGTTTGGAATAATAAACCTGATCTTATGGATACCTTTAAGACACCATCAAAATAGGAGCAAACAACTGAGTAACTGAATCTACTCTGGAAAAAAAGTGTGTAAGAAGAACCCAATACCTGTCCAAAAATAACTGAAACGAACATGTTTGAGGGAAGCCTGGTAACCTTGAGTGCAATATTTCAGCCTACTCATGTATTTTTGTTCTTTTCAGTATTTATGACTTAGAGGAAAAATGCACAAGGCAATCAAAGCAGGAGCACACTTTTTAAAATGCAGACTTTATAACTGATGTGAGACAGGCAGAACTCGTTCTAGCTTTAAGTGAGAGCTTATTTTGCAGCTCATTTACGGCTGTGCCAGTGATCACAGAGCCAGAATTTGCCCTGGACCCTGGATGCACTGGATCACAACACAAATGGGCATTTGCTCCTGCACACAGACAACACTCAGTGTCCTCAGCCAGCAATCCCTGCGAGTCTGGCAAGGCTGGGAGGTTGGTACACCTGCCCCAATTCCCAGCACTGCTCCCCAGAGCAGGTGCACAGAGTCCATGGTTTAGAAAGTCCCTTCACACCTGCGCCTCTTAACTAATGACCCTTTTTGCTTTCTCCTTTTTTGATCTCCCGAGTGGGAGATGTGATGCTGACACAGCAGACAAGCAGGTGTGGCAACCCCAAGGAGAGGAGAGAGAGAGGGCATGTGCCTGTGTGTGTGCCTGCCAACAAACCATCGATTTTGTCCTTTATCTTTTTGCAGGTGACTTCTCCAGGGACTAACAAAAATACTTGCATTTTTAGAAGCTTGTGATTTCGTTGCAGCCTTGCACACACCCACGTTTCTTTGAGGCAGGAAGAACCAAGAGGCCCTTGAACCAATTCAGTTAATCCTGGTCCTTGTACTTGAGAAAATACTTGGTTAATCCTGGTTCTAAGTATTTCCTCAAGTACTGGCACACTGTGGTGCCCAGGGGTGTCAGCACAGACACTCCCAGCTGAGCTGACTGTAGTTTGGCCCGTGGTCTGGAGCACTGGGGAACAGCTGAGGAAGGCTCTCCTAAGGGACCGGATCGACCTCAGATCACTGAAAGCATGTCAGGCACACAGTACATACAGTCTGTTGCATTTATTGCACACAAATAATCTGCTTTCGAATTTAGCTTTTATTCTGCTTATAACCCTTCTGTAAATTAATCCTGATTTGTGGGTATGTTTTCCGTTTTCAGGATTAATCTTGAGAAGTGGAAATAACCAGTTCTTCTCCTGGGTGTCATCCATTAACACCTGAATTTCATTGTTTGTTCATTATTCTGTCTGGGAACCGTGTAAAAATCCTTGTTGGGTGGTAAGGGAGCTAAAATATTTCACACAAAATACTGATGCCTACCACAGGATCAAGAGTACGTAACAAATATTTTTGTTTGCACGAATACCTACATTTTTACTAAGAAAACCCATAGTACAAACAGGTGCAGTGACAAAAAACTGTTTATATCCAATAGCAATAAAAACTCCTGCTAATGTAGTTTGAGCAGATACAGACTCTGAATTCAATTGGATGTTTATGCTCACAAATTCATTGTTGTATGATTAATGTATAAGATCCTATGGGCAGAATATGTCATACTTGAAATAATCTGAATGGATTCAGTTTAAAGTCATTTGCCAATAACTTGTAATCAGCATATAATCTTTAATGATGATATTGCTGAACTTTGCCCATAAACCAATAAGCAGTTTAAGAGCCACTTCCATTTCATAAATTAAACATTATCTGGATAAATACATGTCAGTACAGAAGCATTTGTGTCTCATATCTTTTCCTTGATTTAAATGGGTTCATCCAATATCAGCTAGGTAGTGAACTTTGAAGCAGAGTCCACTGTAATAATAGTAAAGTTTAATGATGCATAGCTTTGTGAGACTGACAAATTCCCAGCCAAAGTATTGATTCCTGGAGAATTTATGAAGCACAGGCTCTATTCTATGTCATTACGGTCCATTTTTGGCTGAAAGAATCATGTAAAATAGATTTTTAAATGAGTGGTAATAGCCAGACATAAAGAAGGTATTGATGTGTGTCATGAAGGGTGAAATAGCATGCCAGGTAAAGGCATATAACAAATTGCAAACAACGGTGCTGAAACTCCTGCAAATGTAAATGTGTTTTTAGTTTTAATCAAACCTTTGTTTCAGTAAGTACAAATTTTGCCACGGGACTGAAAAAAACCCCACCCTCTCAAAAAATGTAATTATTTACCGTTCGATTTCATGCTGCACATTGGAATGTGTCTATAAAATGCATATCTCGCTTACAGACATGTTAATCAATATGAATTGTGTACTACATTACAACAAAACTACAGCTGAGATTATTAGGGAAAAAATCAAATGCACATAGTTCTGCTTACTTGAGCAATATGTGAAAACTAATAGCTTGAACCTCCACAGAACTGGCTGTTAAAAGACACGACAATTTTTTTCTTTCTTTTTGTCTTTTTTTTGTGTGTTGTTTTTTTTTAAGAGAGTTTTAATAATACTATCTGAGGCATTTTGCAGTAAGGTAAAACCAAATTACGGCGCAGACAAAACTTGAAGTAAGAATAAAATCCGAAACTGCAGAGAAACCAACAAAAACACGGGGAAGTGGAACTGTTGATTGGGTTACTGGGGCTTTACAAGAAAGTAACACTGCATTTTAATTGCATTCCAGCAACCTCTTTTTGATCTGCCAAGAGGTCACCCAGGTCTCACAATGCAGGGGACCTTCGTAGCCCAGACGTAAATATATCTCCCACAGCCCCAGCAGCACCCTGAGAATGAGCTAAATCCTCCTTGGAGCAGCTGCTTTTCAACAATTCAGGAGTTCAGCAGCCTAATAAAAAAGGTAGCTAGCGGGAAAAAAGGCTGCCAGTGTCAATAGGCCCTTCTGTGCCCCCGTGGGGCTGAAGAACTCTTCCAGGTCTCAGCCAACACCGAGCAGAGGGCTCTGAACCAGCACCATCCACACCAGAGACAAGATACAACACCTGGGCAGAGCTCACTCCTCACATAAATGGTTTTTTTTCCCAGGCAGAATGCAAGTGGAGTCAAAGAAAGCAGGTTGAATCCAGGTGCAAGGTTAGAACAAAAAAAGGGCTTTCAGGCTCACAGAAGCAGGGGGGAAAAAGTTCCCACCTGTAACACAATCTAAAAGCAGAGCTATCTACCTCACAGTTCAAATCCTTCTCTGGTTTTGTATTCCATATGTTTGCTATGATTTCTAAAAGCAGACCTCATCTCACACATGCAGCATTTTGGTCTGGGGACTGAATTCCAGTTAATTTTTTTGCAGCAATTTCAAGAATCTGTCTGGGCATACTATAAACACGTATGACAGCAATTTCACCGCCTTATTTTTGTTGTTACATTCGTTATTCATTTTAAAACTTGGGTTCCACAGGACATTTCACTTTAATTCCTATCTCCGTGCCCATTACCTGGGAAGACAGACTTTTAGAATTGTTGTAATATAACTTTTATATGTTAATGAGCAAACACATAGTATGTATAAGAGAACATAATTATTGTACCTGACTGCACCAAATCAGCTTGACTAAAACAGAACTGTCCTTTTATCAACAACATTAACTGCTGAAAAGTCTATTTAATGGCATATTAGATTCAGTAAATAAGCTATTCTACAATTACTAACTCACTTGATGACAGGTGTCCAAAGAACCACCTTTGATCACTGACAAGGCCCCACAAAATCATATGAACTATGATAAATACCTATAATTAACAGTATGAACTTATTTCTGACCTACAGCAAACAGATGACATCATATACAACAGAATTTTCAGTCTGTTTCCGTACTGATCCATGTGGTTCATTTGGGTTTTAAGTTTTCTGGACTGATTTTCTAAACTTTGTGCGTGCATCTACACGTACAAGAAGACATTCGTAGCATAATCTTAATTTTAATGTATAATTACTGCACTTTGCACATGCACTTCAGCTGCCTTTGCAATGCTACTGTCCAGTTTTGCATCTAACTGGTCCCACAGAAAAACCCTACTGAGCACTCCAATTGAATGTATAATACTCAACTATTTGTATATTCCCAGGTCTCTGCTGTCAGGATAGATCCACAACATGTTTTTTGTTATAACTGAGATACTCTACCCAGCAAAATAAAAACCTAGTCGTTGTTCCTTTCTTACCCCAAATTTCGCTAAGAAAGTGCTTTGGGAATTTATCCTCCCCAGGTTAAGCTAACCTGGATTTAACAACTTAAGTGCACACAAGCAGACAGTCAATACACATCAATAGTCTGTGGATGTAAAACTCCACTTATTTGCATGTGTAAATGCTCAGTTATTTTCATGCAAACCCAGCTTTACTGGGGTTTTAATAGATTCACATTTCTGTAAATAATATAATTTAATAAATCAGATTTTAATGCAACAAATATTTTTGGGGGGTAGGAAAGAAACATTAGTGATTGAAAAGTGCTTATGGGTAGAATGAGTAAATCTCAAATTTGAAGAAAACACAGATGCTCTCTGAAAATCAGATGCAGCCCCAGCACAAGGAAAAATACCCCTGATTGCAGTTGTAGGAAGCAGAGCAGAACCTCTAAAAAAGAGTCAAAAGAATAGATATTTAGATACCAGTGCTGAAAATGGAAATGTTTAAATATTCTTTGTCTTTGTAAAGCTGTTACTTTAAAGATGGACTCCATCATCAATGTGAGAAACACAGTCTTTTCCCCCTGCAAGTTTCCTTTGGCCTGTATGTTATATATGGACTGAAATGAACGGAGCAGAGCTCTGAGTCACTGCAGCACAACGTCAATCTTTCACTTCTGCCTTGTGCTTGGCCAGATTTTCTGTCTGGGTGATGTAATGCAACCCCCAAACCCTCCGTGGTGAGCACTCCTCGTCACTCAGGAGCACTGAGCGAGCAGGAGGTGTCTGAGCACCCACCTCACTGTTGTTACAGCTGCTGCTGCAAAGGCAAGGCCTGAAGAAAAGCTGCTTGGCTGGGAACTCCTCACTATAAACCAAATTTTCCTTGAGTGTGTTGGGTCACTGATTTCATACGTGTTGGGTTTAGGAGAGCGCAAAAATGACCTTCACGGAAAAGAGCTGCTTTGGGCTGCAGCTACAAATCAAGGCCACTGAGCAAAAGGATAATTCCTAAAACTGCCAAGCAGAGGAATACTGTGCATCTCAGGAATACTGTGCATCTCACAGGCAAACACAGACCTGCTTGCAGGAAGGTTTCTTTCCATCTGCATTCAAAACTGCACAGTCTGAGTTTTGGTGGAACCGCACCACGCAGAATTCTGTTTGATATCTGTTCATTTCACATTACCTGAACCTGCTTTTGTGTTAATAATGTAAAATAGTATTTCCCACTGGATAGTCTGTTACTGTCATGAATAGATAGGAGCCAACTGCTTTCCAAAGGAAGAGCAAGTCACAGCTTGCCTAACACAATTCACCCCAGAGGTTGAGGGCAATGATTGCTTTCTGCACAACCAGCTTTTCCCTGTTACTTGCCATCTACACTGCTCTCATCACACTGGAATGTGAGATCTGGATGCTGCTGTACTGGGATCTTCTTTGGTTATGGAACTCAGTAAAAACTACAGCTTGAGTAATAGACTGGAAGTACCACCCCACCCAGCTGACTTTTGATTGCATTTTAACAGTGTTAAAGTTATATATTGCTATGAAAGGACCAGCAGCTCCTGTTGGATGCTTTGAAAATGAAGACCCACATAGAATTTTCAGAATAAAGGATGGAAAAGTCCAATATAAGACGTGAAGACCTTTCTTTCTTTTTTTGCTAGTCAGTCATAAAGATATGGATATAATCTCTGCCAAAGATAAGAAGTCATCCAAACTGTAAAAGTGAAAGAGTAACACAAATAATACACAAATAATAACACAAATAATAACACCATAATGCTAGTGCAAACTTAGTCTCCCCGGGAATGTACGTGAAACAAATCAACAAAATTGGTTTAAAATTACTTTTTGCATATTTTCTAAAGTGTGTTGAAGTGAGGCTCAGTAACTCTAACTATGCCGATTTATCATCCCTAACTTACAAATATTCAAAGACAGAATACATTTTATATTTTATTGCAAGTTCTCCCTGTATCTAATGTATAGAACTGTAATAATTATAAACCATAAACTCTTCAGATAAGATATTCCAACACATAAGTTCCAGAAAGGCAGACACTCAAAGCATGTATATGTGTGTATACATGCATAGGTAATATAAGTACACAAGAAAAAAAATCTAGAATATTCACAAACTTGTAAGAAACTTCACAGTAAAAAAATAAACTCTGATCACCACCATCTCTTTATAATTTATTTACATGAAACAGAGCATTCTGTTTTCTCTGACAAGTGGAACACTTGCACATGCAAGGTTCTCCATTCTGTTTCTTCATTTTCAGTTTATTACAGTCACTAACTTCTATTTTACTTATGAAGATATATTCCACACTTAGCATACTGTATAAAGAATATCAAGTACATTCCTTCACTGATATCTATATCTATATGTCAATACAATGGCTTTGTAATGAATGTGTTTTAGGATGTGTGTGTGTCATGGGGGGCAATTATCTTGTCAAGTGTAAGACATACTGAAGAGAAAAAGTGCAAATTGCACTCAATAGCCTTAAAAGCAGTATTTGGCTCATAACATATTACACATCCCCCTGGAAATGGTCCAAAATGAACTCTTCCCTGAGGTCTGCATTTTGTGCATGATAAGGAATAATCAGTCTCATGTTATATAAATGCAGGTGACAGCCTATGCGCTACAATAATGCAGATATAAACCAAAGTGATGATACAAACCCCTCCATTAGATGTAGATTAATGTCACTAAACATTATTTTCCAAAGGTCACAGTCTCCAGCATACTTCTGGTTTTGGCAAAGCTACATTATTGATAAAAAAGCTCCCACTCATATTATAGAAGACACACTACTCTGCTTGACTTGCTATTTTTTTTCTCAGAGATAATGTGATGCCAGTCTTTCTGAAAACCTAAAGCACTTGTTTCTCTTAAAAACCACTCAAACATCTTCAGCCCTTTACCAAAATAAAAATAAATCTTAGCAGTGCACACACTGATAAAGTTTATTAATGACTGGTGCAAGCTGCTCAAGTATAACACTAAGTATATCCACTCTGGAAAGGAGGAGTTCCATAAATCAGCCACCACTGCAAATACAAGGTCTTGTGTGCAGGTTCCACCCCTCATCATCATCATCACTCATCATCATCATCATCATCATCATCACTCTGCCACATCCTTTGGCCCTGGCCCACCCTTCCCAGAACAGAGGGGAACTGGGCAGCAGGCAAGACCTGCCTGTGTGCAGTCCTGGGGGTTGGTACAGCTGGGATGCAAATCCCAGGTATTTTTGTAACATCATAGCAAAAGATGTTGAAGGAGAGCTGAAAGAAGACCAGTGAAATACACTTAGGGTGTTAGTCAGATGTCTTCTGAAGCATCAGCAGTAGGGTGGAGAAGGGCGTGAAAATTCCCATTTGTGGAAATATCCAGTAAGAAATAAAGAAACTGGCATCAAGACTAGTTGGAGGCAGGAATTCACAGCTTCACACAGCAGTAACAAAAGTCTAAATCAAACCATTTCATCTATTAGGACCATGTTCTGCCACCGTGCAATGCACAGAATTGTTGAATGTTCAGGGAATATTTTATGGAGAACATCAGTGTCAGAACATCAGTTCTTATCTGGCAAAAGTGTTTAACAAACTCATTAGAGAGCTACTGAATATTTATTTTTAAGTCTCCTACTGATTTAGGAGGTAAAATATTAAGCTGTTTCTCTCATATTACAGCAGAATATTTGCTTACTCTTCAAGATAAACTAAAGATCTCAGTAATGATATGTCATATTATTTCTTTACAAGTCCTAAACATGGATGCTGGTACCCTCTTGAAAAAGCATACACATTTAATGGACAGGAAAAGCCAATTAAATTACTTCCAAAGTGTTTTTTTTACCATAATAGACCCCTAAGCCTCCAAGGGCCTGACTCTCCCTTGATATCTCTTGTGCAAATTCCCACTCCCTTCGTATACATTAATAAATGAAAAGCTTAACTCTCATTTGTGATGAATAGTTCTGCTCACCATCAAGTATCAGGTTACCTCAGCTTATGGACTATTTATGATTTTGGCCATTTGGAATGGTAGGATATTGGCAACTTGTCTTTACTGACAGACACAGCAAACAAAACAGGGCCTTTCCAAGGGAATTTTTTCCTTCATTCTTGTCAGATGCCACAACACCTCACGGTGCAAGGCAGACTAAAAAGTCATGTCAACCTCTCAGGTATTCACTTCTAATCACACAACTTTATCTCAGTTGCCAGCCTGTGGGTGCCTGAGAAGCCAGCACAGTGCTGCTGCTGTTCCTGTTCCTGCCTGGGCAGAGCAGAACCTGTCCCTTATCTCCAGGTAGGACACTGGGTATGAGCAGGATCGGCACATGGAGGAGAGGAGGGCTTTAATTTTTACGTCCTTGCAAACTACTGCAGTAATTTAGCAATTTAAATGCTGTATCTTTGATACCTTCCTGTTCCCCTTTCCTTGGAATTGTAAACTTTCCTGAGGTGGTTCAAGTGCTGCTTTTTAAATCCTGTGCTTTGTACCTGACTCCAGTTGAGAAGGATGATCTTACATCGGCTAGATAAGAGCACTGCTGCCTCAGCTCAAGCCCAAGATGGGTAGTCTGATAATCCACAAACTCTGAGTAGCAGGGAACTCAGAATTTAACTGCAGAGATCAGTGCATCCAGGCAGGATGGGCTGATGAATCTCATCCAGGAAACATTCCCAGTTCCTGTTGGTTATCAGTGCTAAGTGTGATTGTTCTCCAGGCGTTCAGAGTTTCTGTGGGGATGACTCCTCATTGCTGTTGCATCAGAGGGAACAGTTCTTGGGCAAAGAACTCTGCTCCCAGCCAGACACTGCTGAACTCAGAGCAACCTGCACTGCAACTCTGCACCTATGGAAGGGTTAGAATTGTTTTATATCAAACACTATTGATAACTCCCTCTTTGGATCCACGGGCAAGAAACAGCATTTGAAATGACTGAAGTTTCATTACTCGTTCCTGCAGCAATCTGTCTACAGGTCTGATGTGTTGTCTCTAGCAAATTACCCTGATGGGAGTGGTTTATCAAGGAAATTATTTTAATAAATGAATTTGAGCTTAACTCTGATGTTTTCATGACCTGTTCTTACACTGATAATAAATGAAAACCGAGGTTCCAGGAGCCTGATTCTTTGCTGACTCTGTTTTACCTTTTAACATTTATCTTAAAATTTTTTAAAGTTTTCTCTTAACCATGTGAACCAGAACAATATGAACTAGAATACAAAAGAATGCCAAGTGTGTTCTAGTTTATGGTTTTTGTCAATATTGTGGTGAAATACGAACGAATTATTCAACAACATTTGTAAAAAGCAGAAACAAAAGCAAAGAGTTAAGAATTGCTGCTGTGAAACAGCAAAATTAATTCCTATGAAGCTGTCTGACCCACTTTTTTCTCTAATTGCCCTGTCCAGCTTTCTGATAAAAGAGTCACTTCGAAAGAAATACAAAATATAACACAAATACTCTTCCTAAGGAGTATTTTCACAAGCAAGCTCCCTCTCCAATTGTGATGGTCTCTCAGAACCTCTCTATGTATGGATATAAAGCTGGGGAATGTGACATTTAGTCTCAAATTTAAATGAATCTATTGAAGTTAATTTTAAAAGTAAAACCTGAACTCGACAATTTAGCATTTTAGAACCTGATTTTAACCTTCTTCTGGAAAGGGGTTTAATTCAAGGACGGATGTGAAGGTCCAGAAAAACGTTTTAAATAATTGCTGGGTGTGGGATAGGGGTATTCCCAAGAGGAAGGCTTCACAGTCTGCTCTGGGAATGAGTCAGTCCAGCCAAAGCTTCTACACAAACTCCACCTGGGTGACTAAGACTTCTCTGTAAATTCTGCTAGTGTTAAGGTTTCCATTATAATTATGTCTCCTCTTCAAATAAACAATATGATGCTCATCTAAAATAAATTAACCTGTTATTTCATCTGATGCATTTGAAACTGGAGTACTCGCTCTCCCTAAGGAAGCAATTGTTGCTGCTTTGCTTGCACAGTCTGTATTTCTTCAGTGAAATGTTCTGCCTGAAACATCCTGGCAGAGCCTCTGCTGCTAAAGTGAAAGAAATGATAACCTCAAGGACAACTCCCTCTTTTTTGCACCTAGGAACAATAAAATGTCCTGCTGGCTGCAATGCTGTTAGTCCATTCCTCACAGAACAGCACCACTTAATAGCTCCTGACAATTAAAAAAAACAAGTAAGTCAGGATCAGCCTGAACTGGATTGTGCTAACGTGCAGCAGAGGATAAATTTGGCCTTGATGAGTCTCTCTTTACTCAACAGTTCATGTTGTTTTTATTCACCCTGTCTCGTTTCTTGCCTAATCTCACCTGGGATTAGTCTGACTCCTGTGGACTGATCTGGAGAGAGCCATCAAAAACTAGTTTTTTGGTGTAGTGAACACTATTTGCGTGTTGTATATTGGGACTCACTCTCATACTCACTTTCACTGAGATTATAGCCCTGAACAGTTCTTCGAGGTTTTACATATTTCCAGCATCCCTACTGTCACCATCCAAGGGCCACTAAATCAGTCATTAAAATTTGCTTTTAGCTCCACCTTACTGTGCAAACGCACACTGTAAATGACCTTTGCTTGAAAGGGCAGGGGGCCCTTTGTTTAGAACTCAGAGCACTACAATTCTGCACGTGACTTCTTTAATATTGTAAGTTTGGCCAGAACCTGAAAGTCATTTGTCCATGGTTTGAAGCTACTGGTCAGACAACACTGCCAAAACCTTTGGGTCCTGCTCAAATTGGATCCACCTCCCATTTCCTATTGCTGTGTTGGGTACATCCTGTGCAAGGAAAACACGGCTGAAACAGGAATTATTTCATGGCAAACAGTAGCTGAACTTCCCATAGGTTTCCTGCTGTCTATTTTTCTGGGTTTGTTGGTGGCTGTGCTTGTGGCTGAGTGTGTGCACACATCTAATTCTCTCCTGGCTGGCTTTAGTGAGCATCTGGTTAAGCCACTGTAGGGCTCACCTGTGTTGTTCTAACCTTGACATGTAACACAGTCTAAGGAAGTGGAAGGCAAAACACAAATTGCCAAAGCCATCAAAGGAACAGCTATTTCTTTTTTATACAATTTGGAAAATATCATATTAAAAAAACCAAAACAACAAATGCCAAGCAAACACAAACAAATCCCAGACAAAACCAACCCTACAAAATGGCTCGAAACAGACGGGAGCTTTTCCTTCCCTCACAAACCCAGAAAAGAAAAATCACCTTTAAAAGTCCTCCAACAGCTTTTCATGGTTACCAGAAATTATAAACCACGGGCTGCCTAGCAAACATATATACAGACTTCTTTTCATAATGTCTGATTCAACACTCTGTCATCTGGAAAATCTCCCACTGACTTCAATGCACTTTTACCTAAGCAAGGTCTGAGTAAAGCCTGCAGAACACAGTCCATGAGCTTTAAAAACACACTGTGTACCTTTGAGGAGGATAATCTTTCTCTCCTTCCACGCTCCGTGCCAAGTTGGACCTGGCACTGACAGGATTTTTGCTATTAGCAGACAATGGGGACTGGGTTAAAAATAGTGTAGCCATGAGAAAGCAATGATTCTGATTAAGTAAATTCCATTGAACTCTTTCTAGTAAGCATTATTCAGGTCATGAATGCTAATTTGTCCTGCAGGCGGCTGTGGGTAATTACCCAGAAAAACTATCAGCTTTATTGAGTTGCTACAAAATAGTATTACTGAATGGAATGCTCTGTAGAGGGACACAACCTTGATATGTGCCCACAGAACTGAACAGGCCTTTGCTGAAGGGATCAGAAGCCGGACCAAAATCACAGGAACTTTACTTGGGATTAGGATACATTCTGGGCTACTTTTATGTTTCTCTTAAGTAAAATTAACATGTAAAATTATGCAGCACAGAAGTGCCACTATGACACCTAGAGCAAATTTAGCGTTCTGCATATTTAAAGTTGTGGAGAATCAGAACCATCTTAAAAAAATGAAGCAAATGTGGCACTTTGGCTGCATTCCAGCAGTCACACAGAACTGCTGACATTAGTAAAATCTAGATAATTTAGTCCCATATGGGAATCCATACCACAATTATATTGTCCCTGTTCCGACACAGTCCTGATTTTGCACTTCTTTAAACCTAGCTTTTTATAATTTTAATTCCCTCCACCAATAAAGCAATTTGCATTCACACAGCCTTCCCTGCTAAGTGAAAGCCAAGAAGAAATCTGTTACATGACCTTGGTCTGTTTTGCAGTTGATTACAAGGAAACAAAGTCTTCAGCTAAACTGTTCCCTCATCTGTTTTTAATTGATGTAGAACATTGCACTACAAACCAGAGCAGAGAACTAAACGAGTAGCAAACCATGGCAGGTGACAATTCACGTGCAGTTAAAGAACTGCATGTGTGAAGCAAATTCTCTTGCATGGAAAGAGCTGCAGTCCACACACACTGGGAATGTTCCCAGTACATATATATATATATATATATCCCCAATATTTGCTGCTCACCTCACTCATTAAAACACAAGGAAGCACAAAGTGTCCCTGTTGACTCTCACAGCTCTTTGAGCACCAGTCTGACTCGCGGGACTCAGTTGTAGGTACAGTGTCCAATCAATCCCTGTGTGTTCTCCAGCCACTGTCTGGGATCATAATTCCATGATCCTTCCTGTGGGTGTCCAAAGATCCAACAGATCTTTGGTAAAGAGGTGTGGTACTGCCAGAAGTATTAGAATGGGTAGGTGTCTCCAAAGGAATGGCAAGAATGAAACCAGGAGTGTAACAGAAGACATTTTATACTGCTCTACCAGAGTCAATTCAGATAATTTCCTTTTTTGGTTTGATTCAGCATAAATTTCCAGTCAACAAGGGCAGCACCTGAGCACTGTCATGCTCATCACTGCACAGCTGTGGGCCTCAGCCAGAGGATGTTCAAGTAGAGGCTGACATTTCCATCCAGGTGCTCCTCCAGGAGAACTGGGATCAGCTCCATTTTCATTTGACAGATCTGTGGTCATTAATACCCACTGATGACGTGACCCTTACCTAAACATTTAAAAGCAAAAATTAGTTCCAAATAAATAGGTCTTTAAAAGAGCTCCAGGCAGCAATGACATGGATCAGATTCTATTTGTTATTTCTCCTGACATTTTTAGGTGCTGTGACGGAACAACAGAAAAAAAAAAAAAAAAAAAAAGGAGGTGAAGAGGATGATGAAATTAAAAATTAATTTAAGGAACATAAAAATTATCCTCATGATTCTTCTTAATTTCTGGCAGTGCCAGACATGAAACTTCTTAACATGTCCTTATATCTGTGGCAGATATAAGGAGCATTTTTTGAAAATTTCAGTACAAATGAAGAAACCAGCAGCAAGGTTTTCCAACATTTTTTTAATAAATGAACTGACACTCCATTCTTTTATTTCACTTTCTCTTGCTTTCTCTCATTTTTCACTCTCCAACTATTTTGTTTTCCCACAAAGTCTCCAAATAAATTCATTTCCCTTAACAAGAAATTAACATTCTCACAGAAACAGTGCCGGTGAGATTGGCCACTGTAATTTATTTGAAAATTTGTTTGAAAGACTGATGTCATGTTCAAAATACTGGAAAAACAATGTTTGTCAATAAAACAAAAATATTGAACATAACTTTGAGCTGGACATGATATGAACTAATGTTTTTCAGTGCCTCACTTTCCACAAAAGGTATGGAGTTTGAATCAAATATCAAAATGAAACTCTACACGTTTTGCTGGGAAAAGCTTATTTTTGTTCTTGAATGTAGCTGGTTAATTTTGCCATTCTGTATTTTTACATTTGATTTAAAATTAAACTGTGTTATTACTTATTTTGAAAGTTTTTCTGCTTTATTTTGGCAAAGAATAAATGAAGTGTTTCATCCTCACAACTAGTTGTTTTAAAAGCCTCCTGAATAAACTCACCAGCTGTGAACAAAGACAACTAAGCAATCGTGGAGCTAAATTGTTCTAATATGCTAAAAAGGAAACACAAATTTTGTCATTGCTTTTGCACCTTGCCAATAACAGCACTAACAACAAAACTCCACCCTGAGCTATTGTGATTACTGGCAATTCTCATTTTCAGTGTCACTAAAACACATCAGCAATCACGATATTTCTGTTGCCATTGTATTTTGTTTTAAATCAATAAGATCAAAAATGCACGCCCACCGCAGATTCATATTCTTAAAAATACCTCATTGTCTCTTCTTGTGGTTCTTTTAAGAGAAAATGACCATGATACATATTAATGAAAAATAGCAGCTGTGAGGAGTGTGAACAAATATGTTTATAACATTGGTTAGCCCCCCTGTTTCCAGAAAATTTCCCAATAAACCTTTTTCTTACTCAGATTACGTGTGAAGTGTACTTTCCTCTGTTTCCTGCTGATATCCTGCACAGATAGGTGCTCCTAAATACAATTATCATCGTGTATTTTGTCTTCACATTAATATTAATTTCCCAAACAAAGATAATACTGCCAGAGTAAATGAAATTAATTTTCCTGTTAGGTCATCAGTCACTACTTTGTGCTCAGCCTCAAAAAGGCAGGAAACATCAATCTGAGTGTATCACTTGGGATTGTTGTTCGTCTTAAGGAAAGGTTAAAAGAAGCCTTTTATTTCAATAGGGGCATTAACATAAATAAAATATAAACACACTTACAGCAACCCCAACAAACTCCCAAATTCTGGTTTTGCCCTCAGGCTGTGAAAGGCTGAGAGCCATTTCTCATCCTTGCTGAGCGTGCTCTGTTAGGGAGAGTCTAACAAGGATTAAAAAGGCTGTCCCATGCAGGCACTGTGCTAAATCCCTGCATGCCATCCCGGGGTCACTGTGCTGTCTGAACAAGTCCTCCCTGGTAGCATGTGAGGAATAGCTGCTCAAAAAACTCATCTGAGCAGTGAACTCAGCAGAGAGTGTGCCAGCTCAGCTCTATGCAGCCTAATACTCTTTCCATGAATGATGGTTAAAAAGGGTTTTCTTGCTTGAATGGTCCTCCATGGGATGTGGAAATAGGCTCAGCCAGGGGAGGGAGGCAGGCAGGGAAGGAAACCAGCACCAAGCCTCACTGTTTAAGTCCTGCTGGCCAGCTCTCTTTTCCTTCCCTGTGCTTTACTTGACTACAGTGCAGCAGACAGATTTACAGTAAATTAATATAAACCCGCCTGTCCCAAAGCCCTTCATTCTGTACCTGTTAGAAAGCAATTATCTGAGTGGGGCAGGGGGGCAGGGAAACTGCCCCATGGCAACAGGACAGGGGAAGAATTGCACTGGGAGGGATCCTTGCTCCCTCTTCTGAGCGGTCATTTCTCATGTGTTCAACCATTTTGAAAGATTAAGATGTGGAAGTGTCAGAACCGGTCTGCTAAGTGTCATATCCAACACACAGCTTGGGTAATAATTATTCCACTAATGCAGAGAGGAGAAAAAGAGGCATTTTACCACTACAGAACCTGCAGGTAGATCATAACTTCACACTACGGATAAAATGAGCACACTGTACATAGATACATCAGTCCAACTGGGTTGAACACAGAACAAATCCATATTAAGTTCACTGAGCACAATCATTATATGTTAGTATGTTCAAGAGATCCTAGTTATTCACCCCAAGATCTGAAACTAATCGCAAACTAATTCTGTTTTATATTTCACCTCGTAAAGGTTATGTCAAAAACAGACATAGGAAATAAATGAGGCAACCCTGTTTTTTGTATGCCAGGTGAAAGGAAGACAATCTCACTAAGAGTTTCCCTGCACTGCTCTGGCAGTGAGTTCATCACTGCTTGGCTGGAGAGATACTCATCTGTGAAAGTAAAAGCTTAAAAAAATCTTGCAACCAGCTGGCCTTTAACCCATCTTCCTTTGGAAAGACAGAGTAAACCCAAGGATGGTGAAGCTGATGCACAGAAAGCAGCTTTCAAAGCATTTACAGGCCAGGTACAAAGCTGGCAGCTTTGTAAAGTGAATTCTGCATTGCTATCCCACTGAATACATTTCTGCTTTCCCATTGGAATCTCTTCTTGGTGGCAAATGACTCACTCCTCATGCTCACTCAGTTCTGACCTCACCTGAACACCTCAACTGCACCAAACACTGCAAAGCTTTCCTAGCTTAGTGATGTGGTCAAATTTCAGACAGCTCAACTGCCTTCACTTCAAAGAAGGGTGATGATATTCCAAAGTCAAGTGTCAGATGCTTTATCCAGCAAGACATCCTGCCCTTGGAGTAAGTGTGTTGAGATTTGTCTATTCTGTGAATTATGCTACATCCTCTGCGCCTGTTTTTATAATTTGACAATTGTGCAAGGTGATCCAGATATTATTTCATGACATCTGTGAGTTTTTTTGATTCAGTTTATAGAGGGTGGGGTTTTTTTTCAGTCTGTCTAGTGCTGAAATTTCTATTCCAGGTTTCATGTAGACATAAAAGACACACCTGTGCGTAATGTTACTTATTCTTATCCTGTCAGCATCAGTGAGGCATACTGTACCTGGCCTTTCCACAAACACAGAAAGTGGTAATTCCCCAGAAAAACTTTGCTGACAAATTTTCCACAGTTTTTTATTTCTCTTCCCTTGTACAGTCAGATTCCCGTTCTCTGGACGTGCATGGACTTACATTTGGGGAAGAGATATTATAGCAGCTCAGGGCTTGGAAGGACTATGGAAAAATTCAAAGCAATCTCTAGATGTGATAGTTGGCAAAGAGGTTCATGCTGTCATCCCATGATATCTGAGGAATCTCAGGTTTTGGGAGACGAGCTTCCTGTGGGCTATATGTTGGAAGATCCCATTGCCACTAAAATTAAAATTAAAGCATCTCCAGGTTGTTTTGTGATTGATGGTGCTTAAAGGGTAGAAATCTTGATTTCTGCATGTGTGTGATCTGCCAGCAATCACACAAGCCCACACGAGCTGCCCTGGTCACTGCAGGAACCTCAGGGGGTGGCGGGGTCCAGATGGCTCAGTTTATCAGCACACTCCTGAGTCTTGAAGGAGCTGCACCATCTGGGCACAGGGAAAACCAAAGGATGTGTGCTGGATCCTATAGAAACAGCTCTCTTGCACCCTGCCCTAGCAGTCTCTGTCTGTCATCTACTTGTTCCTCTGACTGAGATACAGGCAAGAAACTTTCCAGGGTGCAATTCCTGGGCTTTAGTGACGTGGTGACACTAATAATATATGAATGCCTAATATTATTGCTCTTCTGATTCCAATGTTTCACTTTAGATGACTGATTAAGGGAGAACACGGCAAAAGAACCTACGTGGGACTGGTCTCTTTCCCTGCTATAGAATCCAGAACATTTCCAATCTCGTGGAAGCACAAAAGTGTAAGTAGTTGGTGTTTTCTGGTGTGTATGTGAACATATACACATTTACAAACTAAAAAGACAATGAGAATACTAAGTTAGCATCAACACCACTGTTTCATTTTCAAAGCATGTTGGCTAAACCCTCAGAAATGCCAGAGCTTGGATAACTGCATTTCTCTCCGTCACAGCTGGAAAGTCTATTGAGGTTTAGGTTGGATGTTAGAAAACAGTTCTTCAGCCAAGGGTGGTCGGGCACTGACCAGGCTGCCCAGGGCAGTGGTCACAGCACCAAGGCTGACAGAGTCCAGGAAGTGTTTGGACAATGCTCTCAGCACCATGAGGTGACTCTTGGGGTTGGGCCTGTGCAGGGTTGAGAGCTGGACTCAATAATCCTGGTGGGTCCCCTCCAACCCAGCACATGCTGTGACTCTGTGACTCAGTCTCACCTGGGCCAGGATCACAAGCAGCAGAGTTTAAAGACACATTCACAATTTTGTGAATCACTGTATATATTTTTTTAAGTCTACCTTCTCATAATTTAAGTGGCTAAGAAGTGTGTGATCAATCATTCTAACATATAATTTCATTCACCATTGTATAAAATGCACAGCACAGGCTCATGTGATCGTGCATGTGAATCACAGCATTTACACTGCCTAGGGCACACGAACAACAAGGAACAGTCCAGGCCCAGCTGATTAAGCTGTAGTGCAAAACAACACAGTCCTCAGAGGTATGACAGCCAACAGTGGTTTATTGGGCTAAGGAGTATAACTTTGTAATTCACTTCTTTAATACACGTCATGTTCTCTCTTATGTTTCCCTTTACAGAGTGAAATATGTAGGTAAGAGGCTGCTGCAGTTTCATGTGTTATGTCCCTCCAAAATTAGAGAGTAACAAACTGTCTTTATTAGCCAGTACATTTGGTATAGTGCCATAAATCACTGGAAGTGCAGGTGAGCATCTAGTGGTTGAAAGAGTCAAGAAAAACTATAAGACTTCATGTATCTGCCTAGAGCAATTTTAGAGCTGCAGTACATCCAGACAAAATACTACACTCCCTTGCCCTGCCTATTCTATTGTTTGCTTCTAGTCATTACTTTTTTGCTTATTGAGAGGAAATGTGCAGTTTATAGAGCTTGGATCAGTGCACATATTTAAAAGATTTCCTTTTTAATTCCCCAAACATAGTAATGTTGGCCAAAGCTATTTTTTTGTGCCCGCTTTTCTTTCAAAACTGGAATTTGTAGACTCCTTCCAGGAGAATAAAGTATTGGTCACAGACAATTCATAGAAAAAAGCATCCTTGCTTGTGAAGCAAACACATGTAAAACTGATGAAATTATTAATGTCACAGTGTTAACTTTCTTCTCATAAATACAGTTTAGCAGTGCTGACACTGCAATTACAGTCAAATGTTCCAGCTCTTTGCTTATTTGCTCAATCTGTCAGTCCACCATGGGGGGAGACAAATTGTGGTGAGCATTTGACAATGCACCAAAGAGATATAAGACCATTCTGATTAAATCTTGATGAAAGATTAAATGACTCTGAACGCTTGCCAGATTTTTCAGACATGACATTTTTAACCAGTGCTACTAAAATATTCTGCTCACCACAGGTTTAACAACATTTAGGGCGAAAATGGTGCCCGCAGCTCACGGACTGGCCGGTGGTTGTGTTTCAGGAGGGACAGATTAAGAGCTGCATTCATGCTCTGTGTTTCAGCCATGCCAGTCATGTATTTTACTGCATCAAACCCTATAGTACAGCTCATCCATACTCCTCATCAAACCCCAAATGAATAAACCCTCTGACAAAACTCTCTCATTGACAGCAGAACGAGAACATCACAGACTTGACTCTACATTGTGAAGGAAAAAGAGCATTAAACTACTTTCAAATTCAATCATGCATGTAAGAGGACTACAGCTCAGGCAAATTCTGAATGTACTAACTCCACACATTTCAGAGTCAGGCAATTATTAAAACACAGAGAGTTGTAATTTTCATGACTTTAAAAGGAATGGTAAGATTTCTACTGACTTCAGCTGTGCAGGACTAGGTCCTCACTCCACATTTTGGCACATAATCACAGAAACAGATAATGTGAAACACGTGAGCTGAAAATACTTGTTTACATTCCCATGGGTGATTAAAGGCCTCGACTGTACTGCTCAATGCAAAAGCACAGAAGAAATGGAAGACCCAAACTTACCATGGTTTCTACTGGGAATCCACTTAACTTTGGCATTAAAGTTGCCAGATACTAAGATGGATTTTGTTCCAGTACATATTTTATTCATATATTGGGCTATAAAAATATTTGTCTACTTGTAGTCACGATATCAGAATAAAGCCATGTAAAATTTAATTTTCCCCAATCGAGCAACTGTAAGTGATGACACCAAATGTAGGAGCATTAAGGAACTGAAGTCACCACTTCTGGATTTATACCCTGCATTTATAATGTTAAACACATACTTAAGCCTGTTCATCTACTGTGTTTTTATGTCAGCTGAGGATTTGGCCTTAAATTTCCATTTTACTAAGACTTTTTTTTTTTTTTCAAACTGATATTTTTGTGAAAGACCCAAATAGACAGGTTGGGCCTTTCATTTACAATTGATGAGACACATATTGAGACTGAAACACATAAATGACACATTTCAGAAGCCTCTATTAGACATATGTTTACCTTCTGAGTGAATGAGAGTATTGTATTTGCTTTCTGTTTCATTAGATCTGAAGGCTGAAAAAAGTCTCATATGCTCACAATGAAAACATTTTGATTTATGATTTGCCAGATTTCAGTGATGACTTCCTTCAAAAGAGAGAAGAATCCTCTGTATGGGCTTCACAAAATATTTAGATAGCACCGAACAAAAACAAAACCTACAAAAATGCAGTTCTCAAAGTTTACAGAAATAAATTGAAAAAAAAAATTAAAAGCTATTTTGTCAGTATTCTGTTTTTACAAGCACCACAGGCATCCATTAAATGATAGGAAATGGTGAACTGGGAAAAACATAGAAACTGAAGACCTTTTTGTTGACATTATCCTGGTTAGATAAATTGAAATATTAACAAATGTCTGCCCCCAAAAACTGTTATTCCTTACATCTCCTTGTACGTTCCTTTCAAAATTTCAATATGTAGGGGTTTTTTAAATTAATTTTTATACATTAAAAAAACCCTACCCGATTATATCCTTTTCAGATGTGACGAATAAATGAGCAGTAGTGATTTTTAAGTCCACCTTCCAGCAAATACTTAAAATACATCTGAGTTCAGCAGAGCAAGCAATCTCAATCAGAGCCAGTGTGTTTGGCAGAGCTGCCTGTAAAATGCCAACCTTACAGAAGATGGTGTAAATTTACTGCCCAGCCCTGACCTCAGTCACTCCAGTGCTGAAACTCCAGCTGACAGTGGTGAGAGCAGAATCAGGCCCCTACAGCTCAGGTTTCTAAGGTTCCCCCCCCCCTTCCTTCCCCCTCCTTCTACAACAGCTTGAATTCCTGTATTCTGATTAAGATAGATGGAGTATTTGCATCCTATCCATATTCATAATCCTCCTTTTCAGTGTCAACCCAAAATACCACATTTGTTACCCAGACAGACACATGCAATGTCTTCAGAAGGTTTCGCAGAGATGGATAAGGACACATCCCTTTTCAAATTTTGCAGAATAGGTGGCCACTAGGTGAATTCATGCTGTTAAAGTGCTAAAAGACCAGAACAAAAAAACATGTCTTTTGTGTGTGACAGAAACTGTAATTAATGATTTCTCCTTTTTTTGCTAAAGAGAAAAGGGAGATGTGCTGTTGACAGGCATTTTATTAATGGTTTCTACCATCTTAGTATACATAAAAGGCATTATTGGTTGCAGTGCTGGTTTAAAAGATTTTTTTTTTTTTTTAAGGAAACGTTGAAGATGTTTCATGGATGAAAAATGAAGGCAATCTGTCCACTGCCACGGAAAGTTTGGGTTTCAATAATAAAAGTGAAACTATTGTGACAGTTCCTATTGAATCCTTTAACCATTTGCCTCCTGCAGGCTCGATCAATGGTGGCATCTGCAGGAACGTGGTCGCCCTCACCTACTTTGTCTCTTATTCCACCAACAAAACCTGTCAATACCGTGTCTCACAGCTGCTTTTCTGAGGAGATTTATCAGCCAGCTAGGTGATGGTGCTTATTGGAGTGACTGTTGGTCTGTTGTTTCCTTTGGGACCGACAGGAGTCCCACATTCAGCCTGGCACACAAGGAATTCGACATGCATTTCCCAGGGGTGACAATGGCAGCTGAGCCAGAGGCCAGAGCTGGGATCATCTGCCCTTAGACTTCCCCTATAGGATGAAATTAAAGTGAAGGAAAATAACAAAATATTGCATTACTTTCTGAAGTGTATTAAGCAGGAGAACGTGACAATCCCGCCTGCACTCCTTGGATTTGTTCTCATTTTGAACTGTGCCAAGCGCAAATCCCGATTCCATAGGAATGAAAGGTGGCAGCTTGGCTGTTCAGACAGTGCCGTGCTCGGGTACACTGGCTGATGGGCTTCCCATCGCTCAGGGACACACAGGAAAGCAGCCATTTATCCAGGTTAGTGCTCCTTCCCCAACACTTGGAGAAGATGTTTTGCTTTGCCACTGATTTGTGAACGACTTAATAAGTTCTATGAGGAGACAAGAGAGCAGACATTTCCCACACATTCCCAACAAGGAGACCTGCAAACGTGTCGGGGAAGGGATTTACAGCACTTTGCACACCCTCTCCAGGCAGAAACAACCAAGCAGGGAAAGGGTCTCCCTATATTTCATTGAAGGGTTGCTGATACCTTAATTTTAACACTTTTGAGGCTGCTCAGCTCAGCATCACAACTGCCCAGGGTGTTAAATACAGCTGTAGTGGTTGGTTAATAAAACATCCGGCTCTTCTCGGAGCAAACGGGCGATTCTTTTAATTCAGTTTTTCAAACTTCATTTCTAAACGCCTTGGAAAATCCATGTTCTGGGAGGCAGCTGGAAATGCACTATTTGCACACTGATCTATACCAGCAGCCATTCATTTTCTCTGGGAATTTTTGTGTAAGCTCCCTTATTGGGAATATGCTAATGGCATCCGCCATGATTACTGATTTTCTTTGAATCATTATTCCTCTGTGGGCAAAGCAATCAGAAAGGGAGAAGAGGAGATTTACTTCTTGCTTGTGTGCCTTCTTCAACCATCTGCTCTATCCTGATTCATTTGAATAAGATCTGCAGTTTTAGATTCTTTACTTTGGCATTCTGAAGCATTTTAAAGCTTGAAAGGAGTTAATAGTTATCTATCAGTGTCACAAACGTGCTACTGTGATGCATTCTAAGAGCAAGTTTGCCTTCCAATGGTTTACAGGGCCAGATTAATTTTATTAAAGTAAAAAATTACAATGTTCTTTAACAGCTTCATTATTTCAGACAAGTCTTTTGTGAGCACATTTATTATCTGGAGCGTGGAGTATAAAAGCTGAAAGAAAGGGAACTAATTTATAAAGCAAGAATGTTTTAAAAATGGAAATTGTTCATCTACTCCCCCCCATATATGGAAAAAACAGAGGGCAAAATTGTGATCAATTTAATAAAAATACAACCTCGTAAAATGCACTGCAGTTACTGAATTCTTTTACCTGTTCTTTTACCTGGGTGGCTTTCTGAAGTACATTTACACAAGGTCATTTTGATTTTAACAAAGGTGCTATTTAGCTGCATCAAAATTCAATTAAATTGTTCCCTCAAATGAGGTACTGCCCTCATGTAACAAGTTCCCAAGCAAACAATAATGATATGCATGCTTTATTTGATGCCAGTTTTCTGCTGCTTTATATATATATATATATATATATATATATATATATATAGATGCCAGGTTAAAAAAAAAAAAAAAAAGGCACTTCTAATTACCAAAAGACCATTTGTACAATGGCAACAGAAAATAAGCAGGAATAAGACATTGCAGCAAGACAGAACTGAGCACAGATGAATGCAGAGAAGGCATTCAGAGAATTGTAGTGAATACTCAGGTCCAGTCTTTTCACAAGCAAGTAGCTTTTGAAATGTTAAGGGAAATTAATGTTTGGGAACCAAAATCATTTTTACTATACTTATTTCAGAAACACTGCTGATGAACACAAGAAGAGCCTCTCTGATCACTCCTGTAAATTAGTTCATAATGCCTATATAGGGACCCTTCTAAAATCCAGAGACAGTCTCTAGATTAGCACACAGTACACAATGATTCCAAAGCACAAGATGACCCACTTTGTTTCTTTTGAAACGAAAAATCTAAACTAATGCAAAAAAATTATTAAAATGGGATAGTTTGTCAGTTCCTTTGGTGAGGCCACAGACATTAAAACTTCTGCCTCACATCATTTCTACTATTTTTTTTTTTTAAATAGCCTTTTCTGGCAGCCCCTGTTGGTTAGCATTCTGATTTCTCCTCATCTTTTTTAAAGTAGAAAGACAATACAAAAGACTGAAATGGCAGTGCCCTCCCAGCTAGAATTAGTTATGGGGAGCCACTTCCCATCAACCAGTTTCAGGTCCTTTCAGAGCTCCCAGAGCTGCAACTTGTATGAAGAAAGAGGAGTTATTTCAGAAAGGGTTTGCCTGTTCCCATTCAAACGAAGGGAAGTTACAAACACACTTTGTGTTTGCTTTTAATTAGAGGTGCAACTAAACTAAACCATAAATTACAGAGCTCACTGCATTTGTGACTCGGTTATCCTAGAGATCAGAAACAACGACTACAGTTTCTTTTGGTTTAAAGATGCATCAGTCCTTGAAATTCCCTATTCCACATCTCACTAGAGGGTTGGAAATCCAGATTTAATTTCTGTGGTGTTTTCACAATCAACGTCAACACATTTCCAGGAATTTCCAGGATTGGTTTTATCTTTGTTTTTGCTTTGATGTATTGTAGAAAGCAAGCAGTTGGGAGAAACATGAATAAAAACAGAAAAGCAGAATTCGACCTTAATAATTCATAAGGCAAAATTTTTAACACCAAATTAAAGATAGGCAGGTAGCCAGTGAAATACAGAGGAGAAGAAATCATGGAAACAGCAGTGCTGTTTTTCATAACAACACGGACACCTCACCATTTAAGTGCACTACACACAAAACAACACAGAGCAATTTTAAGTTGTTTTAATTGAGAAACATTTTCTCCTGTCTTGCATTTGTGTTTTTCTTTCTTCCTAATGAAAGAATTCTTATTGCTACAACTTTGTGCAATGCAGTTTCCTCGTTTCATGGTTAAAGCCACTCTTCAAGTGAAGCTCTGGCTCTTTAAGTACACGGCCTCACAATGCAGGAGGAATATTTTAATCTCCTCCTCAGTGTGTCTCTGTGGTCTTAAACATTTTTAGGCTCTTTATTTCTACTACAAAAGCCCAACAACCTGATTATCTATCTAAGCAAGAAGTTCCTGAAAAACAGAGCATCGAATGCTGGCCCCTCTTGAACAGCTGAAGGGAAGGGGAGGGAGGATGTTTATTGTTGACAGAGAATTCAGAATATCTCTGACTGAAAGGTACAGTGACCACACCAGTTAATAGGTCCAACTGCTCCTGTATTAACAGCCAGCAAATCCAGCCCAGGAAGGCCTCCCAATTCCAGTTAACCCCGTTAAAAATACCTTCTGCAATGCCAACTGCACAGAGTTCAGCTGGGGGGAAATGCAGAATACTCTGTTAGCTCTCCATAGGCTGCCCCAGAACAAACTCTGGTTATGGCAAACTTGTTAAAATCCCCAGCTCATGAACACACCATTTGTTGTAGGCACTTTACATCATCCTAATCACAGCAATGTTTGAGAGCATCAAGGTCTTTACAGTTATTAACTCCAGCACATGAAATGCCAGTGAAGATGATGAGACTCACATTTTGTATCCAATTTTGCTGCATCTCTACTATACAGCTTACCTAAGCAAAACTAAACCAGCCCCCCAAAACAATCAATCAAAAAAACCAGCAACAACAACAAAACAACCAAAAAAAACCCCCGCTCAGAACAAAACAAATAAAATAAATAATAAAAAAAAAAGGGGAGGGGAGAAAATTTGTGAGACTAGACCTGAACTGTTGGTGAATTCTGCTGGACCTCAGAATTTCTTTTAGGCAGTAGACTACTACTACACAGTCTTTTAACGACAACATTTTCTCTTTTGAATTTGAGGTAGATACATAAAAAAGATTTTCCATTGATGAATAATGCAAAATTACATGGAAAAATACCCACCACATGGAACTCGAAACTATCTTGGAATCCACAAGCGAGAGGTAGGTATACTTGATTTCTGAGTATTTGCATAAATATATTTGGAGAATGTCGAACAATGTCCTTGTGCACCACTTAAAATGGTATGTACAAGTTTATTTTTCCAGTGTATCCTTTAACATTCAGACTTTAGGACAACCTCACCATGCATAAACATTGTAATAATCCAATTTCATGTGAGTTTTCTTATGTGGGTGAGTGTTGATATACACAGACTAGCAAGTCACTGGCGTAGCTGCAGCTCTATTTCTTTTCAGAATACACTGTATTTCTCAGCTGTGCTATAAAATGGAAAAAGAATTCCCTTTCATTTGCATATCATGTTATTTGGAACTGTTAATCTATCATATAGACACAGCCAAATGCACCTTGTAATTAACACAACCCAAATTCATTGCACTCAGGTAGGATGCTGGTTGATGTACACACAAGACAATTGTTCATCCAGCCTGCTCTGGAAGTGGAAAGCCTTTCATTTAATGCATACAACAAACCTAATGTGATTTGTAAAGAGGCAGGTTTTTTAAATAACCTGAAGAATGGAAGGGGAGGGTGGGGAAGATGAATAAAATTCTTGGCTTACAATGCTTCAAACCCAATGTTTCCCAGAGAGCATAACATACACATTTTTTTTGGTGTTAAAAAAAGTGATCAATTGGTGACAAAAATAAGACTTAATTCAGAATCTGGTTGCATAATCTGGGTCCACTTCCAGAGAAGATGAAAATTTTCTCAGATTGTATTTTTGGGAACTGAAGGAACCAAAGCTGATCATTTATCTGACAAAGGATAAAATTTCAGCATGATATATATTAACCTATCCTCTTAAATTCCTGACATCTCTGAGCACTGAAATTTGCTGGTTTGTGCAGCCACAAGGATGTTTCCATAGAATTTATTTATGTAATATCATCCCATTCCAAGACACAGTTGCAGTAATTCAGTTAAATTGAACCAGTGGAAGTTATACCTTTGGTCGTGTTCTGGGCAGTCATTGCCTGAGAAAGGAAACTTTGACTTTGGGAGTGGCAGACAGATGCCAGGGTAGCTGACAGCTTGAAGGCACAGAGAACACCAGATTCAACCTGTACATTTGTGACAAACACTTCAGTCCAGAAAGAAAGGGCCACGTAGCACAAGCTTGACTAAACTGCAAATAAAAGCACGACCCAGGACAGAGCGAAGAGAATCACAACTGTCTCTCTTTACCATCAAAATTTAGCAAACATCTAGCTGTCTGTACAACACATTCTTGCAAATCTCTGTGCTGACTAGGAAAAAAAAAAATCTCACATCATAAATACTGTGATTAGCTACAGCAAAACTCAAATAACTTATGCAACTGATGCATTTTAAATCCCAGCCATACATCCGTGCTCAAAATACCTTTAAATCTAAATAAGGGGCAAAGGAGCAGAAAACAAAATCCTGCAGGAAAACAGGGTTGAATTAATCATTAGCTATCACTCCTATACATTGATACACTGATCAATAAGCTTTCATTAACTACTAAAGAAATTATTTGTATTTTCTCGAGTCATACACTATAGTGTGAAAACAAGGCCGAGGAGGAGCTTCAGCCAAGCTTTGTGTGTGAGTTAATTAAGGTTTTGGAGTAATTGTCCTCTCATAAACCTCAATAGATTTCTCTCAGTTCCTTTCTCAGATACTGAATTCCCTATGGATTTTAATTTCCTTCTCCAGTTCCTAATTACTGTACTCCACTCAGGTTCCAGTTATCTTGTTTTCCCTTTCTGAGGGCTGTTCCACTCCTTTCAGTTCCTTACTCCTCCTCCTTAGGCTCTGGTTTCCCCATTCAAGCTGATTTACCATGTTATTCTGGGGAGTCCTTTAGAGTTTTTTTTGGGGGGCGGTTTTTTTTGTTTGTTTGGTTTGTTTTGGTTTTTTTAAGGTATTGATGAAAATCCTTCACTACTACTACCAGACCAGATCTGGGGGTAAAAATAGAACACTGTTCTCAGCACTCAGCATTAGCTAGACTTTTTTCTCTTTCTCTCCCAACATCAATTCAGCAGTATTTCTGTGTGAGCTGGCTTTGGGGTTACTTTGCTGAGAAATAAGCCCATCTGCTTACGAAATTTTAACGACAACACTACTTGAGGTGGAAATGCACAGACCTAAGATCTGCAGACTGCATTCACACATAAAACTACAGCCTAATTTATCTTCCTCCAGAAGGACTTGAATGCTTCTCTCAAAACAAAGACCAAAATCAACAACAAACAAAAGCGACAGAAAAGAAAGAAAAAACCAAACCCTTCAGCTCCCCTGCAATTTCCTTTCAAGAATGGTACAATTTCTATCATCTTTTCTCAAAACGTGTCAGTTAAGAAAGTTTAATTTTGTCTGTAGTCTTGCTCAAAAACGGCCTGGCAAACATTGCTTATGGAATAAAAACCACTGTACATTTTACGGGACGAAAATCAAAGGTGGCTCTTCCTGCTACTGGTTTTACTCAGTAGTAAAGAGAAAACCTTGCAAGTGTTGTTTACACAGTACTAAATCCTTGTAAAGTCATACTGAAACAAGTCTGCTATCTGACCTAGCCCTCAGGGCTACTTAAACACCTGTGGATTTATAGAGTTCAGATGTCTACAAGGTCTGTGCTGAAGTTCATTTCCAAACCTGTGCCCCACGTGAAGTGCTTTGTTGGCACAGTTAAGCCATTACTACTTGTTTCTGGCTTGCAAGGCAATCACATTATGAAGCAGAAAGAGCTCAGAATTAAGATAACTTACCTTTATACACAGATGTAAATGTACATAATGGCTAAATGCTCAACGTCTAAGTTTTTATTTGCAGAAGCTTAGCTTCACTCAGATCAAAACAGGGCAGGAAAAGAGAGGAGTTACAGTCATCTGTATGCCTATAACCAATTCCCCAGCAGGACACAGACATGTAAAACACATATCAGACCATCAGGTTCAAGCAGAGCATGCTTTGTGGTAAGATAGTAAGCATTATTACAGAAAATACAAACAGCTTCTCATCCTCCTCTCAGAAAATACACTGTCCCAGGCCCCAGATAAAAGCAAAACCAGCAGAATACAATCCACAAGAAGACTAGGATAGAACAGGTTCTAAACTTTTAAAAAGTTTAGCTAGTTGGAAGGCTTACTGGTGAAATCCTGGTCCCACAGAAATCCATATGCCTTATTTGAACAGGACCAAGGTTACATTGTCCAGTGGGTTTAAATAAAGTACACCCTTAGTACTATGAATCTCTCAAAGATTTTAATTCTTTCAAAATCATCATACATTCAGCTAAGGCCATGTTTTATTGTTATTCTGTGGCTCAATTATACTAATTTTCAGAAACACACAGCCTCACTCAGGTGAAGCAGTGACTTTTCAGAAGCCTGCACTGCCCCAGGAGCCAAAGGAGCATTTGGCCCAGCTCAGCTGCAATGGGCATTGAAGACTCATGGGTTTATTAAGAATTCACAATACCTATGACTTTTCAGAGCCCTGGTTCTCAGAATATCAGGTCAGGAAAAGTTTGAAAACAAAATCCTAGTATATTCTAAAAGTTCATTAAAAAAAAGCAAATAATTACTAAAAAAAAAAAAAAAAAGAGAAATATATTTTTTTTCCTCCCCCTCTCCTCTGATTCTGTAATTTCATGATTTTCAAGCCAATCTCATAATGTATAATGTGTAACCTTAATTTGCTAATGCTGGGACTGGTAAGGTTCCTTCCTGGAGCTCTGAGCAAATGCATGCTGAGAAAGAGTTTCAGGAGAGCATGCAGTTGGGGATTGCTTTTTTTTTTTTCATTTTTCTTGTTTAACTGCTGAGCTGGCCTCACCACACAAAAGAGGGCAAAAGCAGCAACAGTCTCACTGTCATCTCATATCTCTGCAATGGCTTCGGGCAGGTTTGTGCTGCCAACAGAGAGCAGTGAACAGGGGCTGCACATCCCTCTTCCAAAGCTGGCTCTCTCCCAGTGGGGACAAGGGACACATTTCCGTGCCCATTCCATGTTTAGTGGTGCACTAACCCAGGGCTCAGCAGCACACACCTTCCCAGGTCTCATCTGAGCCACCACTGCAGCTGTTGGCAGCTCATGTTTGCACACCGATGAATTAAGAGTCACATAAAAGCTAAATGCTCTTAAAAATGAGACTCACAAAACCCTCGGAACTCTCGTGGAATGCAAATTCCAAATAATAAAAAAGCCATCCCAATTTACCATTTCTTTCTCTTTTACATTCTGCTCAGTATGGCTTTCAGTTAGGTAGGTATGTATAATAAATACTGCCAGGCTTGGCCTCTTGTGGATCTGTCCTGTTTACACATTGCTAAATCTTTCTTATTGCTTCTGACAATATGTTGTTTCATACCTTTATATCCGTACTTATATTGGTTATATCGTTGGGTTATCATTGTGGTGCTGAATTACACTGAATTTGGCTCACACAAACATTTCCATGCTCATAATCTTTTTTTGCACCGTTTATTTAATCCACATTTCTACACAGATATACGGTTATTCTGCATATAATGTAATAATTGCCATCAGTGCTATTACTAGGCAAGGAAAACCTGACACTTTCTGGCAAAAGCAAGAGATGACACAGCCAATGCAAATTATTTATCTCTGTTGTTCCCCATGCTGAGTCCTTGAGGTCTAAGGATGAATTAAGTGCCTAGCAACTAACAGACAGACCCTGCCACCGTTCCTTTCTTGTCTCTGTGTGGAGAATTCGGCCCTCACCAGGAAATATCTCTTATCCCCAGTTAATAAGAAGATCCTCGTTTATCACCAGTTGTCAATCCATGCAGATCTCTCCATCCAATCCTATCCTAGCTGTTCTCTGATAGATGACTGCTGTGCACTAGTGTGGAGAGCCAAAACACGTGAAAACTGCGAGCAACTCTTACTCACATGACTATTTATACAGCCAGAGGTCATAAAATACCTTTGTTCTGACATCTGCTGGGAGAAAACAAAAGGAATCTGTCTGAAATTTTGGGGGAAATACAGGATTGCCATCCACAGTGTTTTACCAGTGGCAGAAGACCAAGGCTTTTCCCAAGGCAGAAAAATTGAGACAGAGAGACACAGATCCGTCAGGTCCCATGTACTGAAGGTGAGATCCATGTATTGAAGGTGAGATCCATGTCCTTGGCTGCCTGAAATCCCCTGTAGGTAAACTTTCCTCAAAGCAGAGGCCTCCCTGTGCTCTGCTCCTGCACGCCCAGGATCAGGTCTGTCAGTCACCCAGGGGCACCAAGCAGGAGGCTTCAACCAGGGGCTCAAGGTAAAAAAACCCAACCCCTCATCCCGTGTCCCAGGTGTCTCTCTAGGATACACCTTGGCCCACAGCCAACACCAGAGGAGAAGAGTTAATCTGAGAACCCTGGGTGCCCAGGGCAGGGGTGGTCAGGGCAGTCAGGAACGAGACAGAGGAAATGGCCAAACTGGGATTTTGGGAATGAAGGAGTGAAGGTAACAAAGCTCCATGAAGTACCTGGAGTAGAGACAGCCCAGGTACTTCATGTCTGCTTGGCAGCAGCACAAGGAACTCTCTGTGGCACCACAGTGAGATGGTCTCCTGTTGTTGGGTAGGACAGCAGGCTGAGGCCACAGCAGGAGCTGCTGAAGGGGAGAGAGGAAAAATGAAGGGTAATGGGTCTGAATTAAGATGAATAGACCAGCAGACAATCAGCCAGTTCGTCACAGGAGCAAACAATCATTAAAAGAAGCCTTTCACAAAGTAAAGCCATTTGTAACAGGGATGCAGCAAAGACCAGGCCAATTTTGCAAGACTGCAATTGAGCTTCATCTTATTCCTAACAAGGCTGATTCTCAAATGATCAGTTATTTCCTGCCTTCAGTGGAAACGCAGCACTAGATCTTTGATTAAACTCCATTCCTAATATTTGGGTTTGGGGAAAAAAATGGTCTTCTAAATCATTAGAGTACTTTGATGGAACAATTTTTTTCTTCTGTTTGAAATATTTCCTATTGCAATAAACTGCTGAATGTAAATGCTAAAATACAGATTTTTCAAAGAGCTGGAGATATATTTTTAGGTTTTCAAATATTAAGACAAAACGGCTTCATTTTGTATCCAAGTCTGAATTTTAATGAGAAGCTCTATTGATAATCACAGAACATCTATATTTATAGAAAAATGGAATATCATAAATACAGGATTGTGCCACTATCTACATATGTTTCATTTCTCCATACATACAGAAATCAGAGAGTTTAATTTCTATAGCAATGGAAATATGGCAATTTACACCAGAACTATTAGTCAGAATCCAAAAATTAGATCTAAGCCAATGTGTTGGCTCAGGATTTAAAAGTTGGATCGAGCTAAATTTTTCTCATGTATGCTTTCATTTCTGTCTCACTGAAGAGAGGTAAATTCTGTGCTCACTCCATAAGGCCACAATAGAAGGTTCCCAGACTTTTAATGACATTTATTGTGCTGCTGTAGTATTTAGGACCTAGGTCTCAAACAGCATTAAAATGCACAACAGCAAATCAGAAAAGCCACATTAAAAAAAAAATAATAGGAATTTTGTTAGTATGAGTTTCATTTCTACAGGTTAGGAAAAATATTGAAAGAAAGGAAAAAGACTAGTAAACGTGATTTTTGATTCCTGCTGTACAGAAAAAAAGAAACGTTATTTTTCAATGTGTGCTTGAAAAGTATCCAAGTTTCCCTAAGTAAACACACAATAGCTGCTCTCCTGAGATGGAATTTCTCTGATTTGGTTTAATTCCATGGTTAAGTTGTGTGTACAGGGTACGTGTTCGGAAGAAGAAAGCTCTACACAATAATGTGGAAATTTTGAAAATGGAAAAGTTGATGTGTAAATTCTTAATCCCTTTTCTAAATGCTGTACTCATTTTGGCACACGCTCTAAAGAGCAGAAAATGTGTCAATTAAGCAGTATAACTTCAGATCTCAACAGTGTGAATGTACACAAATCAGCATTTAAGAATAAAGTACAATGGACACAGATAAAATGTTGAAAGCTGGATTTCTGGGCATATTTCTAAAGGTACTTTGAGCTAAACACATACCATTGTTCTTTGGCATTGTTTCATGAGAAATGTAATAATTGGATAGGCAGAAAAAGCTGTGTAATAAACTACTGTCATACATTTTCTATAGCATGAACAATAGAGGAGAATGTTAAATCAAGAAAAATGAAATGTCTTTTTCTCCCAAACCTGTGTCACAGAAAATGTAAAAAAACCCACCACACTTGCAAAAAACCTGACTCCTCCTTCTCTCAACACACACACACACACATATATATATGTATTTGCTATTTATCGAAATTGATGCTTAAAGGGGTTTTGTTTTCTCTTAGACTTCAGTGACTGTGGGAAAAAATTTGTACCCTGCACAGGATAGTCTGTTAGGTGCATATTTTCTAGCATTGTTATTAATAATAATAATAACACAAAAAAGTGTAGCAGATCAAACCAGAAGGAGCCTTGAATATATTTGCTGGGAATTGCCTCAGGCTAAACACCAGGGACATGAAACAAACTGTTCTTATCACCTTTTTCCAAACACAGCGATTTAAATTTACAATGAAAGTGCCAGCACCAGCTGCACTTTAAGAAAGCACCACATGTCTTGATGAGCTCCAAGAAAATGGAAAAAAGCCCAGTTCAAGTTGGAGGTGTCATCTTCCTCTAGTCAGCTGGGTGACACAAAGCTGAAAGCGATGAAGTGCTAATTAGAGGTTGATGAACAGAATCTCGGAGTGGAAACTTGTCCAAGTAGCCTCTACTGAATCCCAGCCTTATGAGCCTGCCCTTATCTCGCCATACAGAGCACTGCCAGAGCCGGGAAAAGGCAGCGTGAATCTAAATATCTATACGGTTGGGTTACACGTTTTATCTCTTACCATATGTCCACTTTCTCTCGGGAGTTATTTAAAAATTACCTTATTTTTTTAAATGCAGATATATCTTTTCCCTAGTTAGTTCTCTTAGAATGTCTAGACTCTACTGCAAAAGGAGCAGCCAGACCTTTTTCTTAAAAAAAAAAAAAAAAAAAAAAAAAAAAAAAAAAAAAAGAAAAAAAAGATGCCTTTTATAACCCATTTGAGAAGAAAAAAAGAATTTTCCAATGCTAAGTGATAATGAGCAAATAGCTATTTCTTAATCAGAGATATGAATAAAACCACATGAAAGAAAAAGGGAGGAAATGAACTGAAATTTAAATAGAGAGCACACTTCGAAGAAGTGCGGGTTTCAGATTGCTAAAAAGAAAGGTGAAGGGGGAGGCTTTAGCTGGCAGGCGAGTTTGGGGCTTTTTTGTTCTTTTTCAGTAATGTTGACGTTGAATTGGTGGCTTTCTTTTTGGCAAGTATGTTGTTCTAATTGGAGCAGGAGCAGAAAGGCTTGGCAGCGCTGACAGGCGAGCACAGGCAGGGCGGCTGCACTTCCAGGAGCAGCAGGAGCTGCTGCTCACACGGCAACAGCAGATGCTCCAAGCTGGGCCGGCAGGACCCTGGCGGGGAACTGCAGCCTGTTCCCAAATGTGCCTCTCCTGCTCTTCCCTGCCCCTCACAATTCCCTCTCTCCTCCACCTCACCCACCCACCCTCCCTGCTGGCTCCTCACCCAGCCAGGGCACCCTCCAGCCCTGAGTCAGCAGAGCCCTCGTGCACATGGTACCAGCATCAGTGGGAGACAAATGCTGAGCATGAACAGCAGATTCAAAGGTTCTGTTTGAGTCTGGATGCCAAAACCCGGTTGAGAAGAACGAAGATCTGAAGGTAGAGAGTTGAAACTGTTCCCACAGTGATGCAGATGCTCGACACTGCAGCGACAACTCCTCAGGGCCTGTGTGTGCTGGGCTGGAGACACCTCTGGGGCATCAGCTTGGCATCACAATTCTGATCTGGCACTTTGGGGAAGCTTTGTCAAATTACACTGCACCAACATCCAGAATTTAGCCGACTTTATGAAAAATATCTATTTCTTATTAATATTAGGATTTTTGTAAACCATATGTAGTAAAATGACCACTTTGTGAATATCACATAGTCTGTGGGATAAAATACCAACAGGACTAAATTTCATCAGTTTTGGAACACCTTTCAGCCCATATGTTAACAAGTCCAGGAAACCAAACTACACAGAGCTGAAACATTCACAAAACCCCTACTCCTTGTGTGGAAATTTTACTCCTGGGAGATGTTACACATTTCTGTGCAACTGATGCTGGCTAATGTGATGGGGTTTTCAATATAATCTGATTGCATTAAGATACAAAATACCAAAGTTACAGACTTTGGTTGATATCAACAGAGAAGGAAAAGATGATGAAATCTTCAGAAGTTAGTCACACCACAAAAGAAAAATACAGCCCTTACCCTGAAGAGCACACGGTTTAAGAATAAAAATCCGGGGCCATGATCATTTTACAGAAAGAGTGTGTGCCATGCAAAATCATACTTTAAATATTTAATACCTTATGAGATATGAAGTACACCCTCACATCTATAATTTCAGTGAGTGTTTTGTTCTGCTAGCCTATTGCTTCAGAAACCTAGTTCAGATTAATTGTTGTCTCAAAAAAAAAAAAAAAAAGAAAGAATCCATGCTCTTTTGAAAATGTCAACTCCCATTAAACCAGCTCTTCAAAATAATGATGTTCATCTGATTTTTCTCTCTTTGATTAGGCTTGTATAATTCTGTATTATCTTGGTAGCTTTGATGCCAAACAAGATTAAATTGTCATGTACAGTATATTAAATTTATAATCGGAATTAAAAAAAAAATCACTTATAAGGCACTCAATCAGTATCTGGAGACATAGCTAATACATTCACATAATTTACACCACTGACATGCCATTATTTCCTAATTATTTATGGCCAATTATCAATTGCTGGTCAATGCTTGGAATCAGTCACTATAATTGTTTCCCTACGGCCTCTTGTTTAGATGCAACAGAGACAGTTTTCTCAGCCTCAGCACGGCACCAACGTTTGTGTTCCCCTTGTAAGTGAGACTATTTTTTGCTGTCTTACATGAGATTTTTTTCCATATGATGAAAAATCTTTCTACCACAAACTCTACTATTTGTTTCTATTACAAACTTACTGCAGAATTTTGTACAAAACGCTCAAGAAAAGATTTCCCAGAAAAATACAAAACCACCTCCCCTCAAAACTGATATAGTAGGAGAATCCTGTCAATAGTAATGTGATCTTATTGCCTATCCTGTTCTCTTTTTCATTGTTTTATTTAGCACATTTTCATTTTTCCTTTTGTATTTTATAAAAATGGATGAAATAATGGCCGATTGCTGCCCTCATATCTGGATTTCACTTCTACTCAAACCAGTCCTAAAGCATGCAAACAAAAATCTGCATTTGAATCCGTAATGATTCCTCCTATTGTCTCATTGCTGCTACAACCTGTCAATCACTGCTGAAAAGTGCTAATCACTCCCAGAAATCCCAGTCTCCCAGACAAAAGTACCAGTCACCACAAAAATAATACCAATTGGTCATGGATGGAAGACAAATCTCGCTGGGGATCTGTCTGCACAATGGAGTTTATTAAGTCCATTTTGCTATAGTCTAGCTCTGCTAGCAGCATCCAACGGCTTCAGACTTTAATTTCAAAGTCAGCTAAAATCCACTAAAGTAACTTATATTCATTAGCTGGGCTTTAACTGAACTGCTGTGAAATCTCCTGGCTGCAAGGGCTTTTAGTAGAAGTGGCAGCTTTCATTTCCAATTTAAGGAATATAGATCTAGTCAGATGTTAGGTACTTCTGTCTTAATCAGCTTGATTTTTACAGGCACTTAGTTCTTTCCAAAGTTGTTTCTTTAACTAATTGTATACATCTTTGACTAATAACACACATGAAAGAATACCTTGCAGTTAATTCTCTGTACCTGACCAATTCCCCTCTGTTACAACGTGCAACTTTAGAAGAAGGAAGGAGTAAGGGCGAATATCTACCATGCATTATAAAGAACTGTTGCCTCAGGTTACAGAAACTGCATTTTCTATTACAAAAAGGAAGGTGGTTGATGCAGTAGTCTTGACATCTAAACTGCTGTATCCTAAAAACCACATTTTTTTAAGCCCCAGTGCAAATTGCACTGTTTGCATTTAAAACTATAAACACAGACTGCATTTTCCTGTAACATCAACAAAACACTGAAGTATGTTTGATCTCAATAAAGTATAATTAGCAACATACAGTAATTACCTTTTAGAAATCCCTATAGTGATTATTACCTCTGGAGTTGACTAGAGGAGACTGAGAATGTGCAATAATTGAGTTCTATTGGTTACATGCATTCCACTTCCTATTTCTTAGAGAAGCAAAACCTTTAAACCTCTTCAATGGGCAGAACTTCTCCTTCAGTGAGTTGGGCTCATGTGGCTCCAGGCAGACGCTGCTGCACTCCCTGTCACCTCAGTTGCTGTGGAAATTATGTTTATTGATTATTGCAGTGGAGGGACTACCCTGGAAAAAAATAATAATATTTCCATTCAGATCTGTTTGCAGAGAGCTGTAATTTGTACCTGGCTTTGTGCAGGGTGTGTCTGCCTGCTTGTGGCAGTTGGATTTCAGGGGGGGTCCAGCACTGGATCCAGAACACTTCTTGCTCCCACAGGAACCCAGAGCTCCCAGCCCTCCAGTGCTCCCAGAGCACAGACAGTGCCCATCGTGCTGGACAAGTGCTTTTATCTTTTACTCAATATCCAACACCTGAAAAGCTTTTTTTCTTTTTTGTTCCTCTCCCTTTTAAAATAGTTTTTGCAGTTTAGGTGGCCTTCTCTTTTTTACAGTTAAAATAAACAGCAAGCTTCAGCACAGTGCCTGCAAAGCAGTATATAGCTCCAAAACACAGGTTCATTAAGACAATTATCTATTCTTTTGGATTTATGATTTTGATACAAAAATAATGCAGTTCAAGTGACTGCACACATGGTGATCCAGGAAGGGAAGCAAGCTTGTACTTCAGATATACTCACTTTGTGATACAACCACTCTAGGCACATTAATTCAGAAGTACATTAATCCACAGTGCCACCTAGCCACCTGTGTATATTTGGTTTAAATGTGACAAAAAGAAAAGCCTTCTAAACTGTAAAAACTGTTAACCCTCTCCCCTTCCCCTCCCCTCCAGTTATTGGATGTAGATGGAGTAGAATAATAAAAAAATAGTCCAACGTGTTTATAGCAACTGTTAGTGACCTAAAGGAAACCTGCAAATCTCTGCTACAGCTCTGTGTTACACTGTTATTACTCCAAACAACATAAACTGGGATATTAGCTGCACTGAATTAAAATGAAGCATTCCATAAACACCTGCTTTGTTGCACGAAACTTGTTTCACTGAAACATGGAACCTCTTCCCCTCTCTTCTCTTTTTCCTTCTTTTCATATCTAGCCTTAGAATTAAATTAGATTTTACATTACGTTTGTGGTGCAAGAACGTTTTAAAGCTTCAAAAAGTATCTAATTTATTTTAGGTCTTATTATTGTAAAAAAACCCATGCAGTCAGGCTAGCAGATATTAAAATACATCCTCTAAATACACATCTGATAGATATTCTCAACCAGTAATATTCCCACAGCAATTTTAGTGCATACCATGAGTACACCAAACCTCCTTGACAGGATGCTCAAGGTGTGACAAAAGGGAGCTGCTTTTAAAACTTCTTTCTCCTGTGACAGGAACTACACAATATTCCATGACTACCTCTCACAGTTTGCATAGGGAAGGAAAGCCTGAGGTTGGCCTTTGCCTCACCTAACAAGAGGCAGAAAACAAGGAACTTTTTCGTCCTTGGCATTGGTGCCTCTTCCAGGACAGAGATTTGTTGGCCATTAACTCCCCCACCCCAATTCAGAGTGTAACACTGTGGGTTGAGGGTTGGAGGCTCTCCCAGCCACACTGGGTTTTAGCAGACAAGCCAAAAACTTGTCCCTTGGAGGCAAGTTGCCCCAAGAACTGAGAAAGGTGCCCCAAAAGCCTGGAGAGACCTTCCTGTCCTGCAGCAATCTCCACCCAGCCTATCTGTGTTAGCACTGCTAAGATGCATTAATGGCATTTCGGGGCAAAAGCTTTATTTAAAAATATCTCCCGTTAACAGGAGTGTTTTTAGGATCCTGCTAATAGGTAACATACAATGTTTGCAAGAATCCTGCTCTTCCCAGAGTACCTTTAAATGAGCTGAGTAAGGAAAACCATCAGGTCCCCCTTCCTGTAAAATCTGCCATCAGTCTCCAACCACTGCAAATAAACTTTCTGCTGTGGGCTCTCTGCCTGCCCAGCTTCCCATGCCTTCTGTCCCCCCTCAGGACACTGTCCAGCGTGTCCCAGCTCTGCTTCCCTGTTATCCTGACCCACACATTCATCATTTCCCAGATCTGCAATACTGGTGTTGTCCCAGCATTACTGCTTGCAGAAAATGGTACTTGTCCCTATATTCACCACCTACTTCTTGTCCTCCTCTTGTCTTAATTCTTTCCATCTCTCAGGCCCCCACATTTTGCCTGGTCCACCAGGGCAAAGAAGGGCCAGCAGGCCACTTTACTCAGAAGGTAATTCTAAATATTACCCTGTGTGTGTTTAGTTAGACCTCTGCACAACAATGGCACAGACAGAAAGCCTAAGGTGGAGAAAAAGAGAAAAAAAACAGAAAAGAAACCTTTAATATATGTTTTCCCGCTTCTATACTGAGAATTTCTCCCCCTTATTCAATTTTCTATGAGTAGAACCAGTGATCCTGCCCTGATTTTTGTCCCTTTCGAAGAAAGCAAGCTGATTAAAAAAAAAAAGGTACTTAAAGAACACTCTTAGTATATTGAAAAAAAAAAGTGCCCCAAAGAGCAAAGACAAAAAAAAAAAGAGATAAATTGTTCCTTGCACAGAATAAAATAAACAATTCTTACTTCACAGTTTTCTTGTGAGTAAAAGATCCAGTTTCAAGTCTCTGCCCTTGATATCAGAACCAGGCTGGTGCCAGGGGACTGAAGACATGGTTTCTTCCATGTCTGGGGGGTTTCTTTTGTGTTGGTTTTGTGTTTTTTTGGGTTTTTTGTTTGTTTGGTTTGTTTTTTGTTTTGTTTTGTCTTTTGTTTTTTTTTTTTTGTTTGTTTGTTTGGGTTTTTTTGTATTTTTTTGTTTGTTTTGTTTTTTCTTTTTTTTTTGTATTGTTACTTATTTTTAAATTCTCTTAATATCCTATTTTGGCCATTCTTTTGTTAACCTCTTCTTTTCTTAGCACGTGGTATATATGGAAATATGCGCTCACACTCCTCTCCTTCTTTACTCCTCAACCTTTCACTGAAAACTTTTTCTTGACAATATAAATCTGAACTAATAGGTCAAAATATACTGAGTTTTACAACAAGAAGAAAAAAAAAAGAGAGACTTTGGTGAGAATTAATGGACACACAGTAATCATCATCATCATCATCATCATCATCATCATCATCATCATCATCATCATCATCATCATGGTCGGGCTTTGCGAATGAAGATTTGGGGAGGGCTCTACCCACGTTTGTTACAAGCGAGTAAGAGGACTTAAAAAACCCCAACAAATTATGATTTTGAGGCAACCCTTCAGCCCCACTTCAACCCCT
The DNA here is from genome assembly GCF_003945595.2 of Pipra filicauda. Taxonomy (NCBI): domain Eukaryota; kingdom Metazoa; phylum Chordata; class Aves; order Passeriformes; family Pipridae; genus Pipra; species Pipra filicauda. The sequence continues at coordinate 924,900 of NW_024104498.1, forward strand.
TCTGCCTCACTATCCTTGGCTGCCCACCACAGGCTTGATTAATTTAGGACATAGGCTATTTCAAAAGGTCCTGCCTGGTTTTGGCGAAAATAAAAAGTTAAAATTCGGGGTTTCCTTTGAAATCCTAATCCCAGCCTTCCCGGTGGAGTGCCCGTCCTTTTTCCACAGTTATGGGATAGTTATTCCCTATCCCAGCGAAGGCAGCGGGCAGGGGGATGACTGACACCTGAGCCAGGACAATGGGGCAGGGACCCCGGGCCGGCAGCCCTTGTGCTTTGACGGGCTTTTTGTCCTGGTGACTGTTGCCCATTGTTTGATAACTCCAGACTTCCCTTCCCACAGACCCCTCTGAACTCGGCTGGCTTTGAACAACACACGGAACGCGGAGGAAACTATTTACCAGCCGGTAATTACAAGGCACCCCTCGTGTAAAGGTAAACGGTAATGAGGAATGTGCAAAGAATGGCTCGCGCTGGCAAAAGAGAAGGGGGGGAAAAAAGCCGGCTTGTAAAATGTAAAGGCACACAAACGCCTTACAGACTCCTGAGCAGTAACTGTATCAATTAACCGAGCTAAAAGCCCCAGCTCAGATGGGCACTGCACACAGCGGGCCTGCCACTGTTTTATTATCAAGTCCATTATGATGAGTTCTTGTCCTAGACAAAAGGAGAACAGAAAAAGAATTCAGGCTGACAAATTAGACTTGAAATCAGTTTCATTTACATAACGACTCGAAGTTCATTAATAACAGAGTTTTAATTATTCATGCTCTTGTTTCACTAGATACAGCAGTTTTCCCCCTGCTGTGCTGGATGTCTGGATTAGCTAAAATGAACCATAGCAAACTGATAGACTGCCCAGATTTCTTAAGTTCTTCGCTGCTTTCAAGGAGAGCACTTGGGGGTGGAAGAGTAGGAGAGGGCAGGGGGAGGGGAAGAAACCCTTTCCTTCAGCTAATGTTATAATGTTATAAGGAAGGAGGTGTTTGAAGTCTGGTTTGGGTCTGAACTTTGATTCGATGGAAACTCGGTCTCAAAATCCAAGAAAAAGTCCAAGATACAGACTCCAAATTCTGTACAGATTTGCCAAATTCTCGTTCATTATTTGTATCAGTAGCATCAACACTGGAAGTTTGTGTTAGGATACCTGGTGGGAGCAGAGAACGTTTCTAGAGAACAACATTTCAGTCTCTCACAAAGAGTTGTTCACCATCTGCACTAAACTATGGCAATTCTGTAAATTCAGTTTTCTCCCATTTCTTCTGTGGGCTTTTGCTTTGTGTGTGTTTTCTTTGGGTTAGCTCCATTTTTAATTATATAGTGGGATAAAGAAGGTCAGATGCTAACATATTTTCTACAGAAAACAATTAAATCACTAAGATCTTTGTAAAAAATTAATCAAAATGCGACAACAAACGGGAAGCTTTATCTTATAAGGATAAGTTTTTCCCATCACAGCATCTAACAAGTGGCTCCCATTGACTTCAACATACCCTGCAGAGAAAGAATGGGAGCCGTGGATTTTCTGTGACTCTTTGCTATTCAGTGAGACCTGAGGGCCCGACTCCCCCGCTGCAGGATGCATGTAATTCCCATTGAAATCCATGGGAATTACTCTCGTGTCCGGCAGCACAACCAGGCCTCACAGCTCCCTGTGAGCACTGGCAGGTGGACACAGTGAGGGACAGATGTGAGGAATGATGCTCACTAAAGGCTGTAAGTCATACTTTGAAATTCTTTCTCTTTTCTCACAGCATATAACTCAGGCATGAGACCACGGGGCTTTTCTCTCGAAGCATGAAGTTTTCTGAGAACAAAACAATGAATGGAATTAAAAAAAAAACCAACCCAAAGTGTAGAAAGGGAAGCAAACCAGTGATCTCTTAAGCTTTTACTGTTCGGGGTTTGCTTTTTGCTGAAAGCACCAGCAGCTTTTTTGCTCACTTTCTGTCCATCCCTGAATAGTTAATAACACAGCTAGGAAAAAAAAAAAAAACAACACAATTATGGAAGAAGTCTTAGGAGGACAGAATAGTGAAGATTCAATAGACATCTGAGTCATGTTTGCTCTGGAGCCTTTTGTAACATGTTGCTGTGGGGGGCAAAGAGGAGAGGTTTCTCCTGTGTTTATGCTTGAGTTCAGGTATGAGTATTCAGCCACCCAGTTTTTGTCAATATGTTGCATCTTCCAATTCTGTTTAGTGGTAGGTAGTATATGCACCTCATACATCATGTCCATAATAAATGTCACTCAATGCTCACAATTTTATTTTTTTTTAAATGGAAGCCAATTCTTAACTATGAGAAAGGAACAATACAAGGCTGGAAGTCAGTAAATTCAGACTACATTCCATCTGTATCACTGTCCCTCATCAAAGAGCCTACCCTGGGCTAAACCAGAAATCCCTCAGCCATGCTGATGGCTAAGGAGTGTATTCAGATATTCCTCATTCAGAGGAATTGTTCTGCAGGGCTGGACAAAAATTCTAGGAGTCACTGTTCACCACTGTAAATAAGCAGTCCTTAGACTGCTCTTGCATTTTGTTCCTCTCCCTGGAAATAAGGAGGCAGCATTTCCTTGGCTGCTGGGTTTACTCTGGGAATGAACTGCTCAGCTGGGTTAGTGACCAGCACAGTAAAACTCTGGAATGGGAAGGGCTGCTGGATTCCTGTCGGAGAAGATTTGGTTGATGTGGACAATTTCCCCTCAGTCTGAGAGTGAGAACAGGAACATCATAAAGGCAGGAGAGGTGTAGGGATGCATTAACTGTGTAATGTGGTTTTGATTGGACTTTATGAGAACGATGTGAGCTTCTTACAGCCAGCTCCAAATTCAGGTTGTTCATGAAGAAACCAGGCTAACCTGACAGACTGGATGGGGTCTAGCAGGAAACAAGGGCTGCTCACACAGAGGTCAGCAGGGAACAAGGGTATTCCTGCTCTGTGAACTCATCTCACTTTTACTCCGTGGTCCCAGATAGATGATGGCTCTCATATTCCTGTGGGAGATCCCATGTTTCTAACCACTCTTCTGATCTTTTAGGACACACACCAGGCAGTTCCTGTGGCACAGATGGTGAGCAGTGCCTGAACCAGCACACTTGGTTATGTCTCAATGCCTTTTATTGGCAAGAACTGCTTGAGCAGCCCTGATTGATACTCTTAGCAGTAGCTGGACAATCTGCCTTGCTGTGTCTGTTGGAAGACCCTTTTTAAACAACTTTTTAACAATTTACAAGGGCAGCTTTTTTGAGAAATTATCTTTCCAGGTTTTAACACGTTGCTGTCTCTACATATTCTTTGTCTGTCACCGGATTTTCTAAAAGAAAAAAAACCAAAAGATCCCTTGTAACTCATTGTGGTTTATTTTCAGTTCTTTTGAAGTTTTAGAGTAATAAAAATTGCAAAATCCTGGAAAATAACAGTGAAAAAACCGCCACAAATGCAGTTGTGAAAAGAATATGGACACACAAGTCACCTCCTTGTCACTGATGGACCACAGTGCTTGAAAACCTAACGAGAGAGAAGCTTTAAACACCTTAAGGCAAACTCAACAGACTGAAGGACTCCCAGACTGCTGTTGTGGCCCACAATCTCAAATATTCTAAATTCAAATCTAGCCAAGACTTGACTGTCTGAGGCCTTAAGCATCCAAATAGAGCCCTTAATTTTTACGTAAGAAATTAAAGTTACCTATCTTTGATCATTTCTTTTTGAAAAGAGTGACCCACAGCACACTTTTTTGAACTTGTCATACCCAATAGTCTTCTCTAAATCGTCAGAAACTCGATCCCATTTGGCCACTGCACAGTGTGGGATGTTGTGAACATGCATTTTTCCACAGCTAGGAGAATTTACTGAAGGAGGATACTTAGGTGAAGGGGAAGAGACAAAAGAAAGCTGTTCTCCAGATCTAACCTTTGTTATCTCAATTTTCCACGTTCACACTCCTCATGGGTTTACCTGCTCTCACCAGGTAATTTCCAGTTATTCACAAGTTTCCCTTTAGCCTCAAGAAGGAAATCTTCGAGTCAGGTTAGAGCACAAGATTAAGACTGCATTAAGATTAAGTCTGAAATGTTCTGCTACCAATTAGCCCTCCAGTATTTCTGTAAGCCTTGAATTTTTGATGCGATCAATGACACCAAGTGGAGCCATCTTCTGTGGAGTGGTTATTAAAGATATAAAAATCAATACAAAGATGATACTTGGAAATCTATAGCACAAGATAATGAATCACCACGAGAGCCAGCTAAGGAGGAATGTCAGCAAACCAAACAGAAGGTTTGTGCATAACAAATTATTTGATGCCAGTAGAGTTTAAGCTAAATTTTGCATGAGACAGAAGTCTTCAGGCAACACTTATGATACATTTGCATGGCAAGGTTTTAATGAGATGAAGACACAAGACCAACCATGCACAGGGCTTCTTGTGCATTAAAGAGAGACAGAAGGAGAGAGAGATGATTGAGACATATGAGAGTAAGACAATAATGCCATAATTTGACTTTAATGACAAAACAACATCAAAAACTTTCTCTGTCAGTAATCCTCATTCAGTTCCTTTTAAATGAAACATTATTTGCCCGCACCTTAAGTGCTGATTTTTACTGGGGTTGTGTATTGGAGCTTCACAGGATACTCCAAATTTAATTTGAACTCGGGATTGATTTGGTTGGCTTCAAAGCCAGGTTTTCCTTTCCAAAACTGAACTAGTGCATGACTTTGCAAGTTCATTCGGGTTTACTGCCTGACACAATTGTATGAGACTTTACAGCATTTATGGCACGTTTTGCCCTGCTGATCTCTTGTTCACTCACATGTCCAGACACACACAGAGAACTATTAAAACAAACAGTCCTGCTGCCCCCCCTGTATTTCCCTGGGATATACATTCCTCACTAAAAGCTACAGATTCCAAACTCACACAGTTCAAATCCTTATTATATGAAAATCATCATAATTCCGAACCTTTACTGTATTAATTAGGAGGCTTTGGAGCATTTTACTGTCATTAGTTTTGCTAGAACTTTTCTGAAATATGAGAACAACATGTTCTCATTTTGCAGACTACTCATTTTACTGAGGTACGTAAAAAAACAAACCAGCTGACATTAAGATATGACAAGGCATTAGGTAATTTGGTTTTTCTTTAGTTGTGGGACATTTGCCTGCTAATTGCCCATCCTGTCTATTTAAACTGTGAACTCTTTGGGATGCAGCGAGATAACTGTGGCTGAGTCTCGACCAGGGCCTCTGAACACTAATGGAATTCAAATGAATGATATTAATAAAAATCAGATAGTAGTATCCTATAGGAAGTCTAGAAGGTCCAGAATGACAAGAGATCCTCTAATGTATTTTATGCTGCTGTAGCTACGAAACCAATCTTACCTTAAAATTAATACAGCTTTACTCCAGTTTTTTGGGTTTTTTTTTGTTTGTTTCGGGGGGTTTTTTTTGTTGTTTGGTTATTTTTTTTTTTTATTTTTTTTTTTTTTACCAAACTGCATATATTCCTTTTTTTTAAACTCCACGTTTCCTTTCAAGGGGCATTTGCTTATACTGAGTAGGATTAGGACACTTTGAACGCACCTATTGTGATACAACAGACGCCTCTGTTTCCTTGTTTCTCCCGGGCACACAAAACTTTCACGTTTGCAGCTGATAAGGAGCGAGCCATACACACAATCACGGGTTATTGTGCTTTTAACAGGACACTGAATGCAAGCCCGCTATTCTTGGTTAATCAGTAACTGTCTGTTTGACAGACACCAGATTTTTGTTTAGTTTTTTTTTCCAGCGTGCGGTTTCTCACCTATGCAAAACCGGTTCTCTTACTCCAAATAAAAATCCTGAAAGGCAAGAGCAGTTCAGATCCTCAGCGCGGGATGTGCAGCCTCCAAAGGCTGCCTCAACTGAGCATTGGCCCTTTGTCCCGAAAGTGAGAATAATACCGAAATATTACAGCAACTCCGCTGCTCCCTGCTAGGGGCTGGCGAGGGACTGAACCAGCCATCCAGTTGTACAGAAAAGCTACTTCAAAACTAAACAGGCAAATAAGGAGCAGCCATGACATTCTTCGCGCAGTTTTGACTTAATTCGTTTCCCTGCCTCTTTGCATCTTCAGTCTTTGAAGGCAAACGAACCAGTCGGTGTCACGAAACAAGGAGAACTAGAACAGCCTTCAGTAATAACAAAAACCAACGGAAAAAGCGGATCTTTGGCAGGCAACATTTCACACGGCTCAGAACATCTTTGCCGCAGCTTAAATTCTGCAGCCTCGCGATTGTTCTGACACCTCTTTATTGTTCCTTTTAAGTGCAAATGCCCAGGTAGCATCACTATAAATGAAACAGTGGCGTTCACAGATTGCGTTCAACGGCTGTTAGAGCTCCCTCTCCTTCATCTGCACAATTTGCATCTGTTACAGGCTCGGGGCTACAGCTTTTCCTGCTTCTCAGTGGCCTCCGAAGGGCACAAGAACTCGCCCCTACAGAACTGCAGCTCGGCTGAGCTCTGAAGCCCTTCCCGGGGACAGCCCCACCACGCTGCTCACCGAGACGTGGCAGGAGGGGAAGAGGCAGGTCCAAAGTGAAGACTTTGAAGGACACCACCGTGATGTGCAGTGCAAGTTCTCCCAACGACCCTGTCTTGTGATATCCACCACAAAATTCAGGGTGTTTAATCAGAATTGCTAATGAAGGTGCAGAGCCCTGTTGTGAGGCTGCAGCAGGGGCACTCAGGGCCTCCTGAGCGTGGCTCTGAGGGGTTTTGCACAGGGATTTGGGCAGCAATCTGCCTCTGCCGGGCTAGGAAGAGCTGGGTGAATGCATTCCGTACCTGAGACATTCACTTTTCTTTCACAGCACCTTAGGGACAAGGAGTGTATGGAGAACAGCCTCTCTTAATTCCCTAATATGGGTTACGAGCTGAGAATATTTTAACAAAAGTTCTTTAAAAAATTAACCACTATGGCCTGAGCTGAACCCCTGGCTGGAAGCAGGGCACTGCTTTCATGCAAAGCAGAAGCTCTGTGTTTGCTTTCAGGTTGCTCAAAACAAGAGAGGACAACCACTCTTAACAAGTCCAACACACGAAGTGCAGAAGCTGCCTATTATTTATTTCTGAGAACATAATATTTTGATGATTTGACTGCTCTTCTTGGATATATAAAGGAAGTTTTGCAGTAGAGATCCAAAGCCTTTGTCTCTTTGACGGAAATGTTTGCAATAATTGACAGGTACAGGCTAGAAGGGCACGTTCCAGAAACTAAAATATTAAAAATGTGAGCTGTTTAGAGAAGAAACTCAGGTATTTGTGTTTAGTACTTAAGCAGACCTGATTTAGGAAGGGAGACCTTTACGTGTGGTGCCAATTATAACCAGACTAGTGGTGTTTACATACTGAATGTGTTTTTATTATCCTGTACAGTTGTTACCACACAAGTCCAACATTTCAACAGTCACACTACAGCACATGATGCCATTGATGTTCAGGTAGTACACACAATTATTGTCCTTTCTGTCATGAGACTCCACTATTGCAATATTCACATCAAACGAGAGCAAAAATACCACTCCTATTATTATTATTATTGTTTTTCTTTGTTGTGTCTCTCAGGAATCAGAAGATAAGCCGAAGCCAAGAGATGGGAATTCATTTTACTGGGCCACCCTGCTGATCAACTAAAACAATAACTTACCATCCGCTTTATCTCTGTGACAATACAATGGGATTATATTATTTTATCTTGTTTTATTAGCAAGGCATAATTGTATACAGCCTCTACATGGAGCATGCAAAGAGCTGAGACTGGAAATTTAAAAAAAAAAGGAGCTAGATGTATGGAAATATCTTTTCTTCCACTCTGATCAATTGAATGAAAACCTGAAGAATCACTGACACAACAACTTTCATATTCTCATTCTTTTTCTAAATAGAGAACATATTTCACTTACAGAATTGAACTATTATAAACTCAGTTGGAGTCTGCATTATCTGTCCTTTGGATCCCAGTCATCCATTTAAAATCTTTGTCATACTTTTTTCTTTTAAAAGAAAACAATTAGGTAAAATCTCTTCAATGACCACAAGAATTTCTAAGCAAATACTCCATTTGCATGCCTATCTTCCATGCAGCTCAAAGTAAACCTCTCTTTAAGCACATAATAGACACATTTTCCTGAAAGCAGATACTTGTTTCATATAATGTTTTATTCCTTAGTTAAAAAAGATGAGATTTTGTCACATAACCTGCAACAAAACCTTGGAAAGCCCTGAGCACTGACTACTTCCCTTTCTATTTTAAAATGATACCTTTCTAAAACACCTTAAGCACCTTGCAGCACGACTTCAGAGTCCCACTATAGATATGCCATCAAATGTGTTGCTATTATTCTCCAATAAATTCAAACCAGGGACACAGAAGTGGAAATCATAACACCCCAACCTTTTAAACCAGTCAGTGGTTATAAAGGACATGGATTTTCAACCACTTTAAACATGTTGGCCATTCATTTCAGCTACACCTACCTAGCACGAAATCAGCTTATGTAACATACTTTGATCCTCCAAATAAACTTATACCAAGACAGGTTTTCTTCTATTGAGTGAACACAAAAGTCTTTAAGATGAAATTACAGCACGATGTTATTTGTAGTCAAAGGAAAGCAGGTACTTTTGTAACTTGCATGAAGCCTCTAAGCTTCAGAAAGTCTGCAAGGCCACTAAACTCACTTGCTGCCCAGTTGCTCCTGCCCAGTGACTTAGAGGATGTCCATCATTACTAGAAATAAGGAGCTGGGCACAGATATCACAGCTGATGTAAAACAAACACAGTGTATGTTTATGCATCCGGATAAATTTCGTGTTCGTATTCCTCTGCACTTCCCACTAAAACCGGATTTGAAACAAGGTAATGAAATCAGACCACTGGTAGAACTCCAGGAGAAATTAGCTCAGCTAGACAGAAAAATCCCAGTGGCATCACTGATAATTGGTTGCACCCTTCCAGCCACGGAGGCGAGCACAGAACAAACAGATGCAAGCAGGGAGATAACCACACACTTGGCAAAACCTGGACACGGGAGCGCAGCAGCCAGCTAAGAACAGTCATCCAGATAGGAGGGGAAGCACCGAAAATGGTTCATTAGGAACTTTTCAGCCTCACGTGGCACCCCTTTCAGTCCCTTGACACCAAACACCAAATGCTGCTGGCCTCTCTCTCAAAAGCAGCGTTTTTAAACAGACAAGCAGCACCAGGAGTGACCTCGCTCGCTCGCCCAACGCCTCCCACCACCTGGTGCTGGCAAAGGTCCCTCTGGCTGGCAAGGCAGCGGCACTTTGTGTTTCCTTGTGGCTCTTTTGTAAAGGGTACAAGGCGGATCGTTGTCTCCGTACATATAATGAAGTGCTGAAGTGGCTGCAGTGCTGGGTGTGAGCCTGGGTGCTGAGCCTGCCTGGGAGCCCCGAGGGCAGACGGGCAGCACTGCCTGGAATAACCGGTGAAAATTCCAAAGATAGCACTTATTCACTTAGAGATAAACGCATATGAAAAGTTTAGAGGGGCCTACCTTCATCTCAACTTGATCAGCAGCGCTCCCAGGAAAGGATAAAACCAAACAGCCACAGCAGCACCTCCAATCCCTTACAGGTCTCTCAGCCAAGATTAGGTCTCATTGTGCCCAGCTGCGGGTGGGGTGCTGTCCCTGGAGTGCTGTCACCTGCAGGAAGCACGAAATCAAAAAAAGCTCAAAATATTTGTGGGTTTAAAACACAAACGTTACAAGCGTTAAAAAAGTAACACACGATAAATTCAATCATGTCCTCGGTCAGAAATTAATCTATATTTGTCCAGCAAAAAGGAGGCTAAGGGAGACTTCTCTTTCTTGATCAGTGATCCTAGAGGAGTGCCAGAATCGTGTTGCAGACAGGGAGGAAAGAAAAGGTGGCTGAATGAATCCAGAAGTTCAGTTTGGTGGCTGAGAGCAGATGAAAAACTGATGAATCCTATATAGCAGTGGAAGGGCAGTAATAAAATAAATAAAACCAAAGCACCAAACCCAAACTAATTAATCCCTTATCTTCAACAATCAGCTATTTGAAGAGAACCTTGTTGCCAACTGCCTGTATTGATCATGACAATTAAGGAAGGCTTCCACCACCATTAAAACCAAATGTCCTTCTCATCCAGAGAGAAAGTAGTTGCCTTTGGAGACCGAATAAAGACAGGTCTGAATTCTTCCCCTACAGTCTATTCTTCCCCAAGCATGGATCCAGCGAGAAAGACAAAGGGCTTATTTTGATTTGCACACCACTGCTTCCTTTCATGCTTTTTTCCCCTTGAAGTGGCATGTGCTCCTTTAAAAGGAGCAGACTCCCAGCTTGCCGTGGGACCCCATTGTTTTCGATCTGCCATTGAAATAAATCTCCTGCAATATGTTTGGTTTCTCTTGAATTTCAAAGTGATGGCCAACGCTCAGCTGCAAACGGTTTGAAAGTGATCTTCGCCAGCGCACGTTTAAAACTCCCTCATCACTCCCTGTGGAACAAAACGCAGTGAAAACCCTCTAATCATCATCATCATCATCATCATCATCATCATCAGCGACATCCTGATGGAGCTGTACTGTCAGCTATCCTCATTCAAATCTGGAGACATCCTTTGGAAATCAACACAGAGAATGTTGGATTTCCAGCTCGTGAAAATCCAGAGTTTCCACTGGATTCAGCGAAGTCTCTTCAGGATTTGGTGTCACAGCTGAGAGCACAGTATCCCCATCCCTACAGAATCTTTCCATCCACCTCCCTCTCTCACTCTCTCCTCTGCTCACTTCTGGTATTTAATAACAACCCCAGACATGTTCCTTGCCAAATGAAGCAGACAAGTGTTTCATTACTCTTTTTTATTTTTTTTTAGAAAACCCCCATGTTTATCTTATCTATGTCTCTCTCTTAAATAAGAGATTTGCATGTGTCTGGGAGCCAAGAAATATTTTCTAGTCTTTCATATATTTCTGATCTGATCAAAAATATTTTATTAGGAGGAATGAATATGTAAGACTATGGAGGAGGAGAGTGGGAAACGAGTTACAAATAACTATAACTGAGTACTCAAGGAATTCTCCAGCCTAAATTGGCTACAGAAATTTGATTTTAAGCTGAGATACAAGATATTTAATGTTACTGAAAGAGACAAAACGAACAACAGCTTTGCAGCAAAAACCAAACCTATGAATAAAAGCTTATTTTGGAATTGATACCCAGAGTAGTGAAGGAGGAATGAAACCAAACTCACAGCTAAGACATAGGAGCTCTGTTCTTGTATCAGTTTTGATCACTGTGCAGACTCATGTAAGAAATTTCTTTAATGTCTGTATCTAATGAGTCAAATTGAGATAGAGATGCCATCCTCAATCCTATTATTATTATTATTATTATTATTATTATTATTATTATTATTATTATTATTATTATTATTATCATCATCATCATGGCATGCCTGGGTCTGGGACATGGTTTTTGCACAAAAAAGCTGCTAGTTTCAAGAGAAGTAGCATATGTCCAGTTTAAAATTCAAATGTACTTATAACTAAATGCTAATGGCAATGTCATTTATTCATCAAACAATTCTGCAAGAGGCCATATGAGGCAATCCATTTTTCAGTACATGTATTGGGACTGTATGGAGAAAGAGGAGTTAAAAAGTAGCTGATGTTCATCAGAAGTTGCAGTGCACCATAAGGTGGTGAATGCTGCCCTCTGCCTCAGGCTGGCAATGGTCACTTCTTTAAAAATGGTCCGTTTTCAAAGTGTGGGGCAGACAGGACAGATGGGGGTTCAACAGCTTTCCTTAACACTTTGGTCTGCAATAGTTGTGTTAAAAGGCTACATGCTTGAAACAATATAATGGTAAAAAGAAATTTCCTCAAGGATTAAAGCTCGTAGTTATTTTAAAATTATTTTTTTCAAGTATCTACATCACAGAGAAGGAGCTACTTTTTTTTGATACATCTGCCTTGAATGGGCCACATAAATGAGTCATACCAGCACTAAACTCCCAGGTCCATGGAGGACAGTTCCTTTTACACAGATTTTTTTTTTTTTAACGATTTAAGAAGAGATATAACTTATTTCAATGTAATATTTTACAGTTTTAGGTGGGATTTAATAACAAAGGAAAGGCACAGTACTCTTTATCTGCTCCCACAGAAAGGAAAGCTTAGCCCATTTCACTGAAAGTGTGATTGAGATGTGTATGTCTGCAGCTTAACCACAACAGCTTTAACTCTGCTAAAGACTGTGCTGACATTATTCTGCTGTAGATACAACGTCGTTCACGACAGTTTTGGGAGCAACCATCTCAGACAAAAAATTGCAAACAGAAAGAAGTTTATAGGGCTTTTTGTACGCTGATTGCACACACTGACATAACTGTAATTAAAAAAAACCCAAAACCAAACAAAAGCCAAGAACTTTAGTCTATTAAAAGAAATTGGAAACCCTAAGCAAACTTTCAAAGGAAGGATTTTTAGAAGTTATGAAGGCAATAGGTGGATTCAAAAGACCCAGTGGAAACAGGTAAAGAGAGCAAAATACGCTGGGAAACCTCCTAATGTGCTCTCAGCTGCACTTAACAGTGAGAGTTACACTCACAGAATGAGTCCTAAGAACTTTTTTCGTATAAAAATGAGAAAAATCAAGGCAACTTTCAAATCTTGTAGCTCAAGTTTTTATTTCTGCGAAGGCAAATGTTACACTAATTCCATATCCCTGTAAATAAGGAGATACAGAAAAGCTTTTAGCATGGAAGACGCCTCCTTTGCTTATTTATTCAGCAGGGGATATTTAGAATCAAGTGGAAATTACTGCAAGTGAATCTGAGTTTTTCAGCAATAGATGTGCCTGTTTGGGAAAATTAGTTTCCATGCTTTTAGCCACTAACATAGCTTCTGAGAAGGAAGGCACCTGTTTTGAGAGAAGCCACGTAATCAGAACCGATGGCAAGATAGAAAATCCTTTTCTTGCAGCAACACTGTGGTTTTGAAACTTGCTGCCCTGCTTTGGGCTCGTAAAAATCCTTTCAAAATCTGCAAAACCAAAACAGAGTTAAAAGAAGTTGTTTTGAGACTCGGTGCAGTCATGCTCTGTTCTGAGGAGTTTTCACACTGAATTTGGCAGAACACAAAGCTGAACCCAGGTCAGAGTTTCCCAGGCCGGGGTCAGAGCCCACAGAACATCACAGTCTCTGCAGTTTGACAGCAATATTTTGGATTTTATGAGAGGATGTGTTTTGGCCTATACTGCACGTGACACACAAGTCCCCAGTTCCAGCTTTTCTTCAGTGATGTAGCCCAAAATCCGAGTGGGTGGTGTTGGCACTGGCATGTCAGAGGCACTGGTGTGTTGGAGATGCTGTGACCTTGGAAAGAACACCATGTCCACACGGTGTCATCTGTGGTTAAAGGTGTCCCAGGGAAATGAGAGGGGCTTTGAGGGCTGTCTTCTTGTTTCTCCTCTGCAGCACTATTCACTGATTTACATCTCCCCAGGTTCTGAGGGAAGGTATCAATGGGAAGGAGGGCAGGAAAAGGCTGGGGACTTGTCAGGGAGCTTGAGGCAACACAAGGTCATCAGAGTTGAATGTCCTGATATCTGGAGCTAAATGTGCTGCCCTTTGGAAGCAGCGAGTTAATGTTTGTTATAATTTGCTTGTGTGCATGGCTTTTGCTTTCCCTATTAAATTGTCTGTATCCCCACCCAGGAGTTTTCCAGGTTTTACCCTTCCAGTTCTCTCCAATCCTGCTGGCTGGGGCTTGGCTGCTGGTTGGGGTTAAACCACGACAGTCCCTCTAACATCTCACATTTCATTTCCCTCAGAGCAGAACAAGCCACCAGTGGAAAACCACCCTGTGAATGTAAGACATTTCACTGTGAGGGAGCAGCAAGGGTGCTCAGGAGCTTTAGGGGGGTAATTGTTTCACTTCCAGCTTTAAAAATTAACTGTTCTTTCATTCGTTTGAAGCAACCTCCCATTTTTCTGAGTGACTTTGCAATAGGAATTTGGACACATCCTCATATTAAAAAAAAATTGGAATAGTAAATCAGACAGTAAGATAAAGAATGATACCTCTGCTAATGAGTATCACTAAAAGTTACAATTAATATGAATTTTCATATGCAAGTCTGCTTCCACTCACCAAATCCAAAAACCTGACATAAAAGCAGAGCTCTGAAACAGCTGGGTAGCTTGAATCTGATATGAACTTTATCTTTCAGAGAGATATGCTGCACATCTTATAGCTAAAGACAGAGCTTTAATTTGCAAGCCATGAGGAAGAGAGAACACATAGGGAGAATTCCTCATTACTGTGTCAAGGGAAGCTGAGAACATTTGCTTAGACTCCCAATAGGGGTAGGAAGTCATTGAAAGTACTGAAAGTTAGAAGTTAATAATAGATATTGTAGTCCTTTTATGAGTTTTTATTTTCATAACATGCATACCCAAAGTAAAAGAGTTCAAGACATTAAGTGAGGTTCAAGGGTACGCTTGAAATATGAATAATATGTGAGCAGATGACATTTACGCCTCTAAATTAGAAGGAAGAAATTAAAATGAGTTTATGTGTGAAGAAAAAAATTAAGCTAATCATATAAATCTAAAGCTATTTATGCATCAATGTCTGGGCAAAAGGATGCAGTAAAAACCAGCTTGCTGGCAAAGACTTTGGACTTGAAAAGAAACACTGAGGTCTGTAGGAGAAAGAGGAAAGAACAGAGAGACATTCCCCATTTACTGTGATATTGGATCTGCAGTGGCCCAGGAGCACTCCTAAAAATGAAGAACAAGCTCTTTTCAACCAGATGCTAAAGGCTGACTGACAGCTGACTGGGTTGGGAAAAAAATAAAAGATGAGAATTACACTAAGTATAATAATATAAATCAAGGGTAGTCTTCACACTTGTAATATCCATCTTCACCATTATCTTTGGATCAGTATCTAATTATTACTTCTGGACTAGGCCTTGTATGCTGGTTATGATACTTTTCATATCATTTTCATTTGAATTCTTCTTAATGTTTTCTTTGTCTGGGTTCTCTGCCTTAATGCAAATTAACTTTGCTTTTATGTGATGCCCCTGGCAGAGTTTTTGAGAATCATGGCACAGAGTCACATTACACTAATCCATGGCAAATGTGGAAAACTGATGAAAGGACGGTGGCATTTTGGTTTTTAGTGGGTTTTTTAGTTTTGTATTTTTTTGATGGGAAGCAGGAGGGGAACGGACACAGACAACACAGAGGTGATATATGTTGGCTTGGGTTAATTTTCTGTCAAGTTATCCTGCCAACATTATATGATCTCTAAACCTGCCATCAGTAAAACAGGGATGGGACTTTTGGGATCAGCCAGCAGTTACACTGAATTAGGTATAATGTGAAACTGCACCGTGAGAAGGGAAAAGTCACTTCTGGGCATTTTAGAGAGCTGTGAAATGCCCTCCTAGCTTAAGAAAGAGGAATGAGGCTACAGGCCTGTCAGAAGAAAAGAATTTAAAGTGAGGTTGTGTCTGAGGGGAAGGCAAACCCAGTCAGTGTAGACACAGAGTTTGATCCACAGCTCTCTGAAGTCAAATGTTTTAGTTTACGTCAATGGCCTTTGATTAGGCCCAGAGAGAGCTGTAAGATCCAAGGGCTGCCAGGCTTGGTTACAGTCATCAATACTATAAATCCCTGAGAGAGTTTCCTTACTAAACTCCAGGCCTTTTTGCTGCAGGACTCTAACTCAGGGCATGATCCGGAGCAAACTCAGTCCCAGCAGCTCCAAAGGCCATCAATTCTTTTGCCCATCCTGCAGCACAGACCCCCTGGTTTGCTGTGGCTGTTTGATACGAGCTCTGGAAAGGACAAGAGAGTCAGAGACAGTTCCTGGCAAAAGAAGCTGTTTCCATAGCCAGGACTGGGCTTCCTCCAGGAGGAGGGGGAGTTGGGAAGGTCGTGCTGGGAGCTGCTCCCAGGGGCTCATCCTGGGAGCTTTCCCTGTGCCCAGGGGGAGCTGGACCCCGAGGCTGTTCTCAGATGAGCCACTTGGCACCACTGAGCCCAGCAAGTGGCCCACTAACTTTGAGAGGCTAAACTGCTTTGGTTCTTTTTTGGAGCAACTTGTAATAAAACATCTAGTTTTTTGTTTTGTTTTGGTTTTTTTTTTTTAGTTATTAAGCCTTTCTGACCAGACAGAAGCTCAAATGGAAATCATTATTAGAAAATCTCTTAGAAAACAGAAGCTATAACCCTCCTTGCTGCAAGGGATGATCATAATGTTATATATTTGGGAAATCCTTATCTGCAGATCTCCTTTGAAGCTCCCCCTCTTGTTCCCTCAAAGCCCAACTTATATTACTTCATTGCTTGGGTTTTTTTGGGGTTGTTTTTTTTTTGTTTGTTTATTTGGGTGGTTTGGGTTTTTTTTTTTAATAAATTTCATAAAGAAATATTTGCAGGACGAACAGAAAATAAATCAACACTGACAGAAAACCAGCAACTTGATTCTTTCTCCTTGCTTCTGCAAAAAAAACCCCATAAAAGCTCAATTGTCCTCTCAGGACTCCTTGGAAGTCTTAACAAAAGTCTCTAAAAAGAAACTAAATGAAAGACCAGGGAGTTAGCAGCAGGGCAGATCTATCATAGACAAATCAGACAAAACCCTCTTCCCTTCTGACCGTATCTAGGCTTAATTCTGATCTCCTTACTCACGCTGAGTAATAATTCACACCATAACTGGCCCCACCGGAGCTGCTAAAATCACTTGGAGTAAGCCATAAGCCTGTTTGACAAATATCAGTCTGATACACTAAGGCTAAAAATCCAAAGAGCTAACTCAAATATTATTTTTGTAATTATACGGCCTCAAAAAAATGATTCTGCTCTTTGTTTTTGTTGCAGCGGTTTGTTATCTTCCAAACAGAGACAGGAAGTTTGTAATTTTCTTTTTTTTGTTTGTTTGGTTTGTTTTTCATCTTAGCAGAGAATCCAGCTAGGAAATTACTGTTTTGTCTAACCTAGAAAATGCAATGAACATACAAAGATACATGGAGAACATGCACCTTTTTGACAGAGATATTAAAACAGGAAAACCCGAGGCCAAGTCTGCAGTAGGAACTTGTGTCTGAAAAGTGCATTAGTCAGCAGTGGAACAGGACACAAGCTCAGGCACCAACCAGGCTGAGCCTGCCCAGTGCCTGCCTGATGCAGAGCCCTTCCCTGCATCCTGCATCCTCCTCTTGCTTTGCTCCCCCACAGTACGTGACACTAACCCTGCTGAGAGGGACACTTACTGTGTTGCTGCACAAGTGCAGACTGTAATTTTTTTCCCTGTCTTTGTAAGTTGATCTTTTCTGTGTGTCTTTCTCAGTAAGTTGTTGGGGAGTTTATCCGTGTTTCCAATCACACCAAAGGGAGCCACTGGAAAGTGTCGAAACACTATTGACAATAAAGGAAATTTTGCTGTGTTTCAGCCTAGCAAGGCTGGACACTGGCACCAGAGGCAGCACTCTAAAAGCTGATCAGGATCCTGAGGAAGGCTAGTCTATTCTTACAATACTGAATTCCTGCAGGTGAGTTCAGCAGGAGATGTGAGGTCCGAGGAACCCCCGAGGTGCCAGCAGGACTGTTCAGTGACCGCCCTTGCACAACACAGCCCATGGTCCTGCCAAACTCCTGCCAAACTCCTGCCAAACTCCTCCCCCAGCAGGAAGCCTGGCAACGAGGCACTCAACCAGTCCAACAAAAACTACCAGCTTTGCACCACACCAGCTATTTGCCAACAGCCAGCAGCCTGCAGGCTGGATACTGTCACCCAGTTATTAATGAATGCTGCTGATTAACCTTCCCCAAGCACTCTGTCCACCACACCTACTGCTGGGAACCTGCACTGGTGACGCTCAGGGGAAGCTGCTGACGTAGGACTGACACTGGGGATATGGAATAGGCACCCCAAGAGGTGACAATGACTTTAAAAGTTGGATATGAACCAGGAAAGCTCTTCCAGAAACTTTTGGGAAAAACAAGGCAGGGAGGGTAAGCTTTTTGAAAGCTTTTTAAAAGATATTAGTGCACAGACTTCATCATAATCTACATTATATCTCAGGCTGCTGCGCTTGATTGAGATCAAATTAACATTTTGGTCAGAGGGCTTCTTACTATGCCCCTGAATTAAATTTGGTGGAGATCACAACACCCTTCCCCAACTATTCTCATCCGCATTTGAAGCCCAAAATTCTTGAAGGTAACGCGCTGCTGGAACATAGAAGATGGCATCTAAAGCATTCAAAATTATGTGCCAAGCTCCAAAAAATCAGGGGACCTTAAAACTCTGGAAGAAAAAGTAAAACTTTTGTATCTACATTTCTTTTTACTTCTTTTGTCTTTATTGGTCATACCTCCTAAGCATTTTGAAGCTTGGTTTTCTTTAGAAAATACCAAACAAACATGAAGTCAAGACTTCAGGGAAAGATCATGGAATAACATGAATCTAAGTCAAGACCATCAAGAAATACAAGATTCTGAAATACTACAAAGTTTGCACTAAGATATTGAGAGCTGATGATTACAATAAAAGCACAGGGAATAAGCAAATATGAGAAACTCTCTGAATCTTAATCATGAATAGCAATGAAGAAGGAAAACCAAACAGATCTGAAAGGAAAGTACGGAAAGGACAAATAGAAAAAGAAAAGATTGCACAAAAAGCATATTATAAAGAGGAAAGAAACCCCAAAATTCACTAATATATAGAAGAAGAAACCCCAGCCTTGCTTTGCTGCAATAAGATTATTTATGCATTCCTTCACTGTGGATTCTGCACAACACTTTAAAATTGTTCTGTTTTCTCAGTTTTAAGGGAACTGTTACTTTTTAAGCTAAAAGCACATAAAAAACCCCAAATAAATAGACATTTCTTGCCTAAATCCTCATTAAGGTTGAGATTTCACACCGAAATGGAGCCAGTTTGACAGCTTGCTGCTGTGGATTGGGGAAACAGCCTCACCCCCCTGCTTTATTCCCAGCCATGTGGTCTTGCTGCCTTCCCTTGTGCTGAAATCGTCACTTGTCTGACACCCCAGCAAAAACTATTCCACTCTCTAATTAAAAAAAAGAATTTTTCTTTCTTCTGCAGATATTTTTTGTTTGTTTTTCAAAAACACTGAGGAGAAACGGACCAAACTGCTTAATAGCCATGGAGATGACAGACATTTGGGGTTTGTGCCTGTTCTGTTCATTCTACTACTACCCAACTCATTTCATTAAATGAAAATATTAAATGCAGTTCCATTCTCCTCGTAAATTAAAAAAAAAAAAAATAAAGGGGAAGGTTATAGCTCCCTATGTAAACTTCTAACAAAAGTTTCCCTCTGACTTCCACACTAAGAACTGACACTGTATGAGCACAGGCCAAGGCAGGCTATCCAGCATCAGTTAGACTGAAGACTGAGAACAGAAAAAATTACAAATCACCATATTCTGCCTTCATTTACACTCTTGCAACCTGGTTGGCATTCACTGCTTCACCAGGAGAATTTGGATTTTGTATACACATTAGGAGACAAGGAAAGTCTAATATGAGATTGCTGCAATTATTTAAAAAAGGATCTGGTTTTGTTCTCTTCTGTTTCTGGATTTTTTTGATTTATTTTTGAGAGGTCTTATAACAGGATGGAAAAATCTGTTCATAGAAGGTTGTCCATTACTTTGCATTAGATAAAGATTTTTCTTTGGGTAACATTATCGTTGGGCAACAAAAACCCACCAAACCAAACCACAACCAAAAAAACAACCAAAAACTCCAACAAAATCCAAGCTTATTGCTGAAAACAAAACTTAGTTTCTAATATTAAATCCTGACTCTTGCTCATAAGAGGAGTCTCATTACTATCCGAGGTTCAAACGGGACATGGAAGGATTCGGGCTATTAAAACCAGAGATTATTCCAAAGTTAACATGTGGTTTTTATTTACAGAAACAGAACAAAAGGGACTGTAATTGAAAGAGATCATTTAAATAAAGGCAGCGTCCTGCTTATGCAGATAGTGCACTTCTGGAGATCCACACGTGCCCAGCCAGGGCCTCCAGTGCTTCCTGGCTTCTGGGATTACACCCAGAAACCCAGCAGGCCCAGAGCTCTTGACCCATTTAGTGGGGAAAAAAAAAGTGTTTTTCCCCCTGGAGTTAAAAAAATGGTAACCCCCGAGGGGGTTATATAATGTGTTATAATATTTATTTGTGTAATAATTGTAATATAATTCCTTTCCCCCCATATTGAGTCTTGTGTTGTGTCTGGAAAACCCCTCTCACGCTGGGGTGAGTTGTGGGAGGGGGGCTTGGACTTGGAAATTGGATTTTTGGGGGTCTCAAACTGCCACAGCCCCCATGCCAGGATTTTGTGGATGTCCAGGCTCCCCAGCACATCTCTGAGAGTCGCCAGGCACGAGGGGAGCCTCTGCTCAGCTGCCTCTCAGGGAATTTGTCTGTGTTTCATCAAATACAGCACATTCCCCAGAAATATCTGAGGATATCTGATGAACTGATATTTCCCCGATCATTTCCCTTATTGTTCCTTTTCGAGAGACAGCGGAAATTATTTAGATTGCTTGTTAAAAGAAACAAACACAGGAAATGAAACCGGGTGAAAAATAATTTCTTAATTTTGAGGGTGCACTGAGGTGGAACAATCCTTACCGAAGATAACTGGAAATGTAAACACGCTGATTTCAATCAAGAGCACTTTTCATAAGAATATTTCACTCACTAGTTGCTGCTGATGGCTCCCTGATCCTTTCAGAGGTGTGCTACCCATTCTGGAACACACAAGAGTTCAAGTGTTGCATAATTACACAAAACAGGCCCTGTACAAGAATATCCTGTTTTGCTTCCTGTACACTCACTAGGGTGGCTCAGCTGAATCCTTGGCAACATCCAGCTCCATGAAGAAAACATCAAGACTCCTTGCTGGTAGGAGTTTTTTTACCTAGGGCTTCTCAGCAGTTGGGCTGTTTAGCCCCAATGTTTGAGCAGACAATCACCCCATTGTTTACTTTCTATTCCCAAGGAGCATTACTGCTTTTCTTCACTGTCCACGAGCTCTGTAATCTCAGCAGTCATGTTCTCTCAGCAGTGAGCCTAAATATGAGCTTCCCAAAGGAGCCTCAAATCCATGACATAGATTAGCATCACTGGGGTTTGACGCTGCCTCTGACAGATTCCACAGCAATTAACATTTTAAACCGTGGGCAAGACCGAAATTATTTGACGGGCGCTCACTCCGGCCCCCAAATCGTGAGAAATCAACAAATTTGAGGGGTATTCTGATGAAGTGAATAGGCTGGGGAGGACAATGTACCTTTCAAAAACCCTGTCAGCATTGCTTCATCTCATTACATATCACTATATCTCTAAAAAAAGGAGGGATTCAATTGTGCGACGGTGAATCACGAAACTTCACAAACATTCAAGGAACACACATGCCACTACAAATTAACCATTAGCACTGCCTGGCATTCATCCTTTCTGTCACACACTGTGGGAAGCACGCCTTATTAGCATGGAAGCATGGAGCAACAGCATCTCAGTGTGCTTAACATTCGCTTACCTTGGAAAAAAGAGCACACAATTGCAGCCTGAAACAAAACCCCCAGCCCTCAAAATGCTGCTGCTCTATTCCTCCCCACATTTAATCCCAGGATTTAAAAATTACAGAATTGAATCCCAAATCCTTTTTCTTTCCACTCTTCCAGTTCGCTGTTTTTTACAATGAAATGTATTTTTGCATTTTTAATCAGCTTTAATCATAAACAAGGCAGCTATTGCAGGGTTCCCCCTTCACACACTCCTTTCTTGGTTTTGAATTTCAATAGTACCCTCGACTGGGGGTCTTCCTAGATCCCAGATGTCGAATTATATGGTCTGTCCTATTCTTCTTGGAGGGGCATTCCCATTCCCTGTTCAGTCTCACAGGAATCTGAGTAGCTATTCTGAAATCACCCACTTCTTCCTTAATTGTATTACAACTGAACCGAATTTTGGTATCTTGATTATTAAGAAATAGTTCTCTACTTAACAATTTCTTAGAAATTCTCAGAAATATCCGTTCTTTGTTTCTTTCTTTTTGTACTATGAAGCACCCTGTGTAAATCCTTAAAAAAATATCTACATTCAGCATCAGTGTTCCTGTTTGAGGTCCTGTGCGGTCTATAAAACCTCAAGAAAGGGGCCCACTTCCCATACCCATCCTACTTACATGCTGTTTTATTTAAGAATCAAGAGTACATTTTACAGCCACTTTGCCATGTTAAAAAACAAGAGAAACATAAAAGTGACTTTCAGGGGGAGGGTGGACTTATGTTTTGTTTCACTAGCTTCTTTCAGAGTAAACTTGTAAAATACAAAGATATAAATGCCAAAGAATCCTGTAAAGGCTAATGCAGCGGGAAAGCAGAGCCTCCCGCTGACCCGGGAGCAGAACTGGGATTTTAAGGTTGCACTGCTTTAGTGGACATTTTGTACAGATATGGATTCGAAATTTCATGTTTTCCCAAGTGTAACCCAACACCAGCATCTCAGAAATGACTCCCAGTTCAAACAGCAGCAGAGGTAGAGAAGGGTGACACTGTGTGAGGTGTTTAACCAGCAGAGCAGTTCAGGTATGTAACAATGCACCACAAAGGCAAGTCATGGCCCTTGGCACCCCTGCTAATATTATTATTAATTACGTATGTCCTCATCTTATTAGTGTTTGAATGGATGTAAAAAGTAAACAATGCTGCTCTGAAGGATATTACAGCCATAGTACAGCCTGACATCTTTCTGGGATTAATAAAAGAGGAACCAGTCCTACGAGTGAACTTTGTCTTGTATGTCCTCAAGACAATTTTGGTTTTGGATGGATTACATGGTCAGCAGTTATCTGGCTTTGGGAGGGATCATTTCTTCAGAGATATTGAGGACCCTGTTGAGCTACATGGCAGCAGTCATAACCTCCCTTGTTCTTACAAAAGAAAAAAGTAATCTTTTGAGGCTCAACCATATCAGCAACCCATTGAGTTATTGAATAATCTCAGGCTACCTGCAGACTCAGGCACAGCTCTTAGCATTCATTACACTGTGATTGTTGTTTCGTAATTTGCTTTCAAATTATAAAAATATAACCCCCTTATACTTATCGTAGTTGTTAAACTATCACATCAGATAAGGTAGGAGCTGAAGTTCATCTCAAGCTATCTGAACTCGCCTGTAATGTTACAGACCTGTAAAGTTCTCTGCACTTGTGCAAGAGTGGCAGCTCCCAACGTCGGGTTTCCCAAGCAGGCAGCTTTATTAGCACTATCAAAGGGGGGAACTGAACTCCCATTGTTCATGCTGCACCAGTTTACAGCAACATCTGCTGGGTAACCCAGAGCTGCAATAACAGAAACCCTGACACACTGAAGTGACAGAACAATATGAGGCACGGCCATGGGAAGGCGAGGTTAGATAAGAGGATAAGGGGAGGCTTTCACATCAAAGACTCTGCTTTGCAGTGACACCTACCCCGTGCTACTGCCTGGGCCATTGATTTCGTGTCTGGGTTGCCAGTTCATCTACAAGGCTCCCCAGCTTATGAGGGTTTGTATCAGAAACAATAAAGTCAGGTGGCAGTTTTGTATGCCCTGGGGGAGAAAATAGATCTGTACGCTGGAGAAAATGAGAGAAAAGCTAGAATGATTCTACCCTATTCCACAGCCATTTATTGTTTCAGCTGGCATATAGTCTAAGTGCAGCTTATGACGTCAGTACCTCAAATTTGATGGTCAAAATTTCTCCCCTCCTTAAGAGGAAAAACGTTTAAAACCCCACATTCCCATTAGTTAGTCAATAACAAGAATATTTGCTTTGATAGTCCTGTTGACACACAATAGTGAGGCAGGGTTTGTTGTTTTTTTTTTGTTGTGGCAGGAGTATCTTTAGGGCAAAATCTCTGGGAGAAACACTATTAAATACTTAGCCTGGACAAAACCTTCTTGCAGAGGAAATTTCAATTGCTTTTCAGCTGCACTGTGGTTTATTGTTTGCTGTAAATCATGCCAGAGCCTGAGCTACATACCATGGTGTCTGTTAAAAAATCATTATGGTGCAATTAAAAACAATGCTAAAAGTGGAATTCCCCCCCTCCCCTTTCTCTGTCCAACTGCTGCACGTTTCCTCTGAGCCTTTCATGATTATCTGCTGCAGCTCTGGTCAGGAGATACAGCTGTCATGAAACACTCAACAGATGGCAGTGCCTGGGTGATGCTTCATCCATTTTTGGATGCTCTAGTGACATTTGAGCTCATGCCTTCTATAAATGCTGTCATGCCCCTGACTCTTTTTAGCCAACACAAGCCTACAGTGTGCAGTGACAATATTCATCTTTCCAAAGGAATAGAGATAAATTGAACTGCCCTTATGAAAAGCAATATAAAATACTTAAATTTAGTGTCCTTTAAAACTTTTAACCGTTATAGATAGATATGGCTAGAAAATAGATAGACTGATAAATTGGTAGATGGATCTCCTTTCTTACTGCTGTTTTATCCTTAAGCTATTTTATTCTTATAAGGCTCTTCAGAGATTGATTTAGCTCACAAAGAACAGCAATTTCTCTCCAGTTTTAGGAAACTGCCAGGAACTGGAGTGCTTTGAAAAGGAATTGATTAGCACAACTTCTTTAAAAAGAAAGGGAAACAACCAAAAGATACACAATATCTTTAAGCTTCTCAGGTAGTAAAGGCTCCTTAGCCTTTTATCTAAAATTAAGTGTTAAAGCTTATTCCTGGTGCATTTTTATACAGTTAGAGTAAAATTGGAAGAAGTATCAGCTTGTGGAATGGGAGATCCGACTGCCTTTGTGTTTGTTTTGGTTTCTGTTTGTTTTAAACCAGCTTTATAATAGTGCCACCTGATATAATTGCTCGGTACAAAGCCACTGTGGCAATCCCCACATAGGACACCACATTTCATGCTTCCCAAGGTTCAATCCCAGTCACCGTGGCTGCTGATACAAAAACAAACAAGAGATAAGAGATGGAGGGAGAAGAGCTGGATGAATTCATGTACTTAATCATAGGGATTAAGGGAGACATCTTGGGAATGGTGGGTACTGCTATTTTGTCCTGACCTAGGAGTGGTGGCTGAATTTTTCTCATGCTGTTTCAAGCACAACACACTCTAAATGCAGGATGTTCAGAGACTATCACTGCAAACACAGCTGATGGGTTTCATTGCAAACATTTGATGATGCCCTTCACTGTGAGGCCTATTTTTTTCACGTTGTTAAGAACGATGTGCTGTACAAGTTAATTTATACCCTAACAGTGATGAAAGAAAATGTAAGGGTTGGTTTGCCAACAGCCCTTGCTGAGCACCCAGGAGATATTTAACCAAGCACTTAGGTAAGCAAGACACACCTTCTAGTGTGATGAAAAGGAAACCAAAGTTAGGAAGTATGATCTAATTCTTCAAGCCTAAACTTATATTTAGCACTGGAAGTATTAGCAGGATGATGCCATGGCAGTGTGGGGGTACAGTGAGAAGCAGGACTCACTTTTTACAGCTCAGCAGGAGATGGTATCCCCTGTGAAGTTATGCAAGTTACTGAGATCTCTTAAATGATCTTAGTAGAAACTAACTCCCACAAACAGTCATTATTTACTAACACCAGCCATGTTTGGCTACTACAGAATACAGCTGACTGATGTAACTACTTACAGATTCCCAGTTAGTCAAAGGACCTCCACATTGCTGCCTTTTCACTCTCTCAGGTTTAAGGGCAATGACTGGGCATAGGGTGATTTCAGTCCCTTTTCATACTGTATTCCTGTTATCCCTCAAGTGTTAGGACAGTAAGGGAAAGGGGCACTCTGTCTATACCTGAGCCTATAATTAATCAGTGGGATCACAGCCACTTATTTTCAACATAAACTACAGGGTTTGCCTGTTCAAAAGCTTCATTTATTGAACGTTTGATCCCCAAACTGCACCTCTAGAGACAGCAAGGTACCAAGAGAATCTAAAGCTGATATCTTAGCAGTGCCTATTGCTTCCCTGTCCTTAGGCTGTGCAGGCAGCATCCTTGCTCCATCAGGACAGTCAGAGATGGCCAACTAATCTGCACTAACACAATTCATAAGCCTTTGGACCTCAGAGAGCAGTAGGAACACACACAGTTCAGGCTGGGCACAATCACATGTATACCTGCATGTCTGGGCACTGGAAATGAAAGAGATGCTAATGCTGGATTTTAGAGGGTTAATCTTCTCCCTCAGTGCTCAGAAGTCCTCTGGATCCTGTTTTCACTATGCACCCACACCTGCAGACAGTGATTCTCATGAGTTTCTGCCTTTAAGACAGCACACTCCTCTGGTGCCTCAGCAAGTATCAAAGAACATGTAATATATGCATTTATTATAGGTTCACATCCCCTTCAGTGCTCTCTTACTTAAATAGTATTTATCTCATGTTCCAGAAAAGCATGTGCTCTAGCTGCAGACATATCATTTGCTGTTTTGCTGATTTGTGCCAGGGCATTCATTATCTAATATATGACGAGAGTGAAGTAAGAAAGTATGGTTCTTGGCAGCACTGACTTCAGCATTCAGAAGGGCTTTTGTACCAGTTGCAGACACTTTATCTTACATCAAGAAGAAAGAGAAGGATACAGAAGAAACTATGGCAGGATTTTGATCTCCTGTAATTTTTCAGCTGAAGCTATGGAGAAGCCTGCAGTGCATCTGTAGGTCTGGACAGCATTACTGTTGCATGAAGCATTCCCCATCCCATATGCTTATCCCACACAGTTTCATGGAGATATATTAATGAGTGGAACATTACCAGTGGTTATAGTTTCATTCTAAGTTAAAACCTCAAGAACCACCTGTTATGCACTTCATACAAACAACAGCAGAACACTGAAAGCTTTCATATAAATTCTAGCTAAAAGTCACCACATAAGACATTGATTTTCCTTGTAAAA
This sequence comes from Pipra filicauda, assembly GCF_003945595.2. Taxonomy (NCBI): domain Eukaryota; kingdom Metazoa; phylum Chordata; class Aves; order Passeriformes; family Pipridae; genus Pipra; species Pipra filicauda. The sequence continues at coordinate 951,943 of NW_024104498.1, forward strand.
AAGGGTAAGAGTAATCCCTTTCTTTCATATGTACATGGCTTTGCCTTATTTCAGCATCATTAACTTGGGGAGTGGGCATTTCATGTTTTTCTTGGCTTTTGGTAACAGATGAGGTTATAGAAGTTTGAGCCAAGAGTTGCATGGTAATGGTTACTTCTTTTCTTATATCATTCTTGACCATATGACAATATAAAATGATAAAGGACTGACAGCATAAACACTGGAAAAAGCAGTAACAAACACCCTGCAAACACACAAAACAGCAAAGCTGAGCAAAAAAAATATCACGCTGCAAAGATTCACAAGCCACAGCTGATCTGTTTGAGACTACACACAATAGGGAGCTTTCTACTACTAATCTGTTGTGACATTTTATAGAAACTAATTCTTTCACTCAAATAAAGGTCTAGTTTGGAACAATTTTTATTCAGGCCGTCAACAGCATTCCTGATTTGACGTGATTCTCAAATAGCATATCTTTTTTTCTGTTTGTGGTCTTCACATTCTGCATAAAAGCAAGATAAAACCAGCAAATGCAGCATTCACAGGAAACCCAAGATATTGGGCATGTACAATTGAAGCAGATTTTAAGGCAGGACAATCACATAACAGAGAGAACTTGGAACAAGAACAGAATTACCAATTTCTATGGATTTGATACATTTGTATGTCTATTCGCACATATGCTCGTGCAGCCAGAATTTTAACAAAACATTGTTTCATCAGTACTTCAGCTGCCTATAAGCTGATCATCAGTAACTGGGTGAAACCCTTAAAAAAAGAAGGTTGTTTGACAGGGGTTTTTTTGTGTGTGGCTTGAGCAGTAGCCCTTCTGTCCACGTTTCACTGGGTTACTCTGAAGAGCAACTCTTTGCCTGTGAGGAGGCAGATGCTGGTGATTTAGGCAGCCCAGCACACCACAGCACTTTTACTCAGCTGATAGTTAATGATTTACCATTTAATGCAGTTCAGATCTCCTAACCCTGGGTTCAAACAGAGGCAGCTGCTCTGAGGGGTGCAGGGATATTGAACTTGGGACCAAAGGCATGGCAGAGCTGCCTTTAATGCTCTGGCTGCTGGCCCCAGCTGGCCCCTCACTTAAGCACTGCAAAGGAAGGAGAGAAACACTTTGCTTCCCATCAGAGAGGTCCTGAATTGTGCATTCTTGCACAATTATTCAGAATAAAGGCTTTCCAATCAAAACTAGCTGCATTAACAGCACGTTCCCAAACTTTGGTCGATGCAAACAATTCCATCCACTTTATCATCTAAAGAAAACTCTGATGAAATTAGAAGCATATAAAAAGGAGAAATCATTTTTAATACCAACATCCCCCAAGACTGATCATGAGGAAACTGGGTCAGGGTTTCTAAACCATTTTCTTCTGGAAATGAAAGATTAATTTTTGATTTACCTCCACTTTTAAACACATAGGAGGTGAGAGGGAAGAGAGTTTGTAGGCTTGTAGGACACGGCAGAAGCTCAGGTATGGTCTCTTTCTAGTAGGAGACTTGCATTATTGAGGCAGGAGGTTTGTTGTTCCCCAATACCCCAGCTCCAGGTGCTTAAAGTAAAGTAGCATTCCCTTTCTCCAGCAAACTCTAATGAAATGTAAGCCTTTAGACTTGCTTTAAAATTTTCTTTCCATTACTTTGAAGGAAACAGCCTGCAAGTGCTAGGAATGTTATCAAACAGCTCACTTTAAAAAAAGACATCTTAAATAAAAAATCCTTTCCTAGTGCAATAATCTATTTTCATTTTTGTTGTGGAGATCTGACAGAAAGTAGATTATGGCAGAACTGCATTTACCTCCAGTTTCTATGAACATCTGTAAATTAGGATTTGCAAGAAAAGAAGTGGATTATGGACTTTCATTACAATTACAGAGCTACAGAACAACAACTGTTGCCTAGTTATGATTATAGCTAATCCTTTCATTGCCCACAGTGGACCAAAAAAGGTTCATCTCTTAACTGTAAAAGTTGGTGTCTTCTGTTATCAGCAACTTTTAAAGCAGAGATATCCAAGCCCAGATATCCAGAGATATCTGTGTCAGGACTTCACATCTTTTTGGGTTCTTTCCACATCTAAGAATACAAAATCACTTTATAATTATTACAGGATTCAGTCTTGACATGGGCTATAATTTTGGTGTTACTATTTTTACTACTGAAATCTCTTCAGAGCATATGGCAACAAGCATTGCTAGAATTTATGTCCAAATGCCAAAATCAGTTCTGAATGGGTTCTCCCTTGCTTATTATACCAGATATTATTACTGTTCTAGAACAGTGGGAAAAGTAGAGCCAATTCACTTCCCTTCTCCATTAACTTGCAGTCTTTACTCCTTCCTTTTTCCCCAAGAATACTAAATCTAAATTGCATCATTTGACTGATAGATATAAATATTTATAAGAGACTTGGAAAGAGTTTGGCTAAATCTAAAGTTTATTCTGAAATATCAGAATATCTTTTTGTAGTCTAGGTTGATTCTCAAAGACATGACTTTACTTCCAAGTGTTGTTTTCTCTTAAAAGCTAAACAGGATAACCACACACAGCTCCTTGCCAAGCTGTACCAATTTTATATTTCCAGAATCAGGTTATGTTAAACTTGGACTCTTGTATTTTGTAAGCATCTCCCTGTCCTGTTTTTCCCTTATACTTCAGCCTTCAAACACACATACAAATGAACAATTGGGGAATCCCTGGGATGTGTTTTCTTCAAAGAGATACTGCCTAATAAATATGACATTAAATGCCAAGTAAATTTATAAAGAAGTTTATAAAGAAGTTCTATTCAGCATCCATTGTTTTTACTCTGGTAGCCTCCAAAACTCAGATGCTTCTTTAAGTGCCTTTTTTGGTGTGATCAGTGGATAGTTGTGGTGCAAGAAGTACTTACACTTGCTGGTGTTTGTAAACAAAGACTGCAGAGGAAAGCAGAGGCTCTCCCCCTCCCTGCTGTTCCTTGGCACCCCAAGGATCTCACACAGCCAATTCTTCCATACAAGATGGACTAATGAACACTTTAACTTCTGTTTTATACTTATCCCTGTCCAAAGCTTCAAAACCTGCTCAGGTGATCCCTAGCTCCTGGAGCACCTCAAGTTTGGAGGCATTTTCAAGTTAGGCAGCAGAAGTCCACAGAGGTCAAAATTGTTGTGGTTTTTTCTCACCCAGGGCAGCCAGTGGGGAGAGCCCACACAGGGACTTGTGATCCTTCAGATTTCCAGTCAAGGCAACCCGTGAAGTTCCTTACAAAGGAGCTGAAATACCCCGATGCCCTGAGGATTTCTAAATTTTTCTTATGAAGAAGGACTCCAAGTTCTGAATCCTCACATCCTGATGCAACAAAACACCCTCTCAGTAAAAATCCAACACCTTTGTGCAGGATTCACAGAGCCCTGGTTGCTTTGGTAACTGCTTAGCTTAAGGGAATGTTGGTATTTTCCAGGTTTTGCTAGCTATGATTAAGTGTATTTAAGTTGGATTTTCAAAGTAGGTACTTCCCAGCTTCATAGCTAGACAGGCCTAGTAGATTTATCTGTAAGAAGTTAGTTGAAAGGGGAATAATAAGACATGCCCTGATTATAAGTCACCAAAACATGTCAATGCTGAGGTCCAGTTATGTTGTCCTCAGCAGAAAGAGACAAGTTTTCACCTCTGCAGCAACTTAAGAGAGCTTAATATCTCGTATACAGGGAGGGAAAAACCTGAAACTATTGGATAAGAGCAGGAAAGAAAATGCTATAGGGATAGAAATAGTTTTGTTTTTAAGGGCCTAACCATTTAATTACAGAAGATGAATCAAGGCTGCAAATGCCATCTGGAAAATAGTACCCAGGACTGGGATTACCTGTTGCAAAGTAGGACATAAATAGATCCCTGTGACACAAGGAGGTGTCAGCTGCCAGGGAGCACCTGAGCACCAAGGTTTGACACACATACCAGTGCTGTCCTGGGCCACTGAGCAGGGGCTCCTCCTGGGCACATTTTATTCACACAAGCAGGCATTCATTTTTGTGATAGCATCAGATCCCACAGAGGGTGGGGGGAAGGAGAGGGAACACACCAAAGGCACCCAGGCTGTGAGCCTGGCACTAAAACCCACCCAGCCCCTGAGCCTGGCACAATAACCCACCCAGCCCACGATTCCCTCCCTTCCAACTGTGTGAACTTTCATAGAATCCCAGAATCAGCTGGGTTGGAAGGGACCTCCGAGATCATCAAGTCCAACCCTTGATCCAACCCCGCTGTGGTTCCCAGCCCATGGCACTGATGCCACATCCAGTCTGTCCTTAAACACCTCCAGGGATGGAGAATCCACCCCTCCCTGGGCAGCCCATTCCAATGGCTGAGCACCCTCTCTGCAAAGAAATTCTTCCTAATCTCCAACCTAACCCTCCCCTGGCACAGCTGAAGACCCAGCCCTCTTGTCTTGCTGATGGTTGCCTGGGAAAAGAGACCAACCCCCCCTGGCTCCCCCCTCCTGTCAGGGAGTTGCAGAGAGTGAGGAGGTCTCCCCTGACCCTCCTCTTCTCCAGGCTGAGCCCCCCCAGCTCCCTCAGCCTCTCTTCCAAAGCCAGGCAGTCTACGTGCACAGGCCTGACCTATCTATGACAGAGCAACTTATCTCTCAGGGTGCTTAAATTCTTCCTCAAACACCTTCTCATTTGCTGATGTATTCGCTGTGTTGATTAAATAGTTTTGTTGTTGTAACAGAGACACTGTCACACTTCCCAACCCCGCTGCACTGACACCAGTGTGTGGGCAGACAGAAATGACTCATTCCTTACCACATACTCAAGTCTAGCTCGCTTTTCACTAACCTCAGAGATAATAATTTCTTGAACCTTTTAATACTCTTGTGCTGTGTTTTATTTTTGCCAGATGTATCAGCTTTAACATTGTCCAAGTGTGATTTTTCTGCCTTTGTTTGAAGTTCTCAGGTCTCGTTCCTAAGAACTATTCCTGTCCTTAGCAACATTCATGACATTTTCCCACCAAATATATATTAATATAAACTCACAGGCTTTGCTATTATTCTCTCCTCGTGAGAGCAAAATAAAATTTCCAACCCACCATACATCTTGTAAAGCCTTTCTAGAGAACTCTTAACCCTTCAGCCAGATTTCATAAAAAAATAATTTTTCATTATTGCATGTGATTTAGTAAGACTATTAAGTGATATAGTTCCGATTTTTGTAAAATACAGCCTCTGAAAATGGGCCAACACACTAATACAAGCACATTAGTAAATATATACAGCATGGTTTTGTAAAGAACTCTGTCTTATTAACATTTTTTCCTTAAACTTCTAATCACATCACAATCAGGATTTTGTCCACTGCTTCACTACTTGGTCCTTTGTTTTTCTACAACTAGATACTAAATACAAGAAGTAGAACTACTAGAATTATTTGACAAGTGGCATACTTTTTCATTTTCTAGGAGAAAAAAATGAGTCCTAAAACAGCTCAAAGTCTTCATATAAGCACTGCCCCAAGAGTATATTTTCTTAAAATTTCTGCACACTAAGGTTCCTTCCAAAATAATTATCCTATATGCTAATTTTCTGCAAAGTTTCCAAACAAAAGAGAACTTTATTGATAATTTACTCAAAAAAAAGTAAAGACAGATAAAACGGTGTTTAACATTTTAACAGTTGGATATACCCTGCTCCATCCCAATAAATTTTCTCTCCCAAGTATTAGCTACTGTTTCTGGTACTTCTCAAGGAAAAAATTTGCTCTGTTGTAGGATTTCTTGGAAGTAAAAGGGGAAGTAGGGGTATTGAATTTTTTTGGCAATGCCACCTCTAAAGATTGACTGTTTGGATCTTCACTGTGAAGCAAAATGTGGCCTTTGACAAAAATAATCTGACATCTCAGTTTCCACAGAGGACCTCAGTTCTGTTGTTACCCCCTCCAAATATTAGAATCAACCCATGACCTCAATTAGAAAAGTGTGGACACTGGAAGCAAAGATGAGCATAATTAAAATTGAGCGTGGGGGAAAAAAAATGTGTGTCCTTAATGACACTTTTGCAAAGTGTTTACAGGCTGAAGAGACCACATACTTGTCTGATTCCTATCAGATTGTTTCTAAGGAAGAAGCTAGAAATATTTGTTTGGCAACCAGTTATTTTGTAATGAGGTCAGTATGTTCACTGCATTTGTTTTTCTCACTGTAATAGTCGCACACCTTCAACTAAAGGCCAAAGACTATTATTCCACAATATTAGCAAGAAGATTATGAAAATATGAACAGAGGTTGCTTAAGACTATAATACACTGGACAAAGGCATTTGGAAACACTGAAAGTTAAAAGGTTTATAGATAATGGTAAATATTTGATTATGCAAAAGAAATATTCTGTAAATATATGTGAGTTACTTGATATAGCTGTATATGGAATAATTTATATTGAGTCTGAAATTCCTCATATACTACCCACAGTAGATAATAACATTGTTTGGCTACACTGAAGATCACAGCACTTCAGGAGAAGTTTGGTTTGTGAGTCTGCCTTCGTTTCATACACACAATTCCCGTTACCAAGGACCCAGGGTGGTGTCCTTCCTCAGGGATGGAGGGACAATAACCTGCTTATCATGTGCATTTGGGCCGGGGAATGCCATTTGTGCAGAGGGAATTGAATGCAACAGTTTTCATCCCTAGCTGGCAAAATGTTACCTTGGAAATACTGCACTGTGATAAATGTATTATTGGTCAGATGTGACTGGATGAAAGCAATATGGTCAGGTAGACTTTCAGAAGTAATATGAGTAGAAGAAAGGGGAAACCAAAACCAACTCTGAAGACTTTTTCCTCTCCTTGAACATCAGGTGTCAACCTCAGTGTGATGATCATAGGAAATACTTTCCATTTGTGATTGAATAACAGTGATATCTCCTCCTTTATTTAGGATCCTTTCATCTTTTCAGATCAAGTGCTTTACAGGCTTTAGATGAAGATCACTCCCTCACATCCACCTCCCAGGGACATGCAGGCAGCCTCTGGGATGCCAGCAAAGAGTGCCAGCACTGCCAAAGAGCAGGTTCCAAAAGGGGAAGGAAAAAAGGATTAATCCAGCTGAAACTACGGGGGAACAGCAGAAAGGACAACATAATGACCCAAAATGGAACTTGGCCAAGACACCAGGCTTAACAATCACGCGAGGAGCTGAGCAAATGCTACAGTTTAGTTTCGTGTCTCGTCAGCCACAACAAACCCAGCCAAAACAGCGCCGATGAACTCATTTAGTCCTCCTCCTGCTTCTGCAAGTGGCAAGAGGTGTCATCTATTAATTTGCCAACAGCCCCGACTGCAACACCCAAGTTTCTATTGTTCTCCTTTCCAAGCCACGCACAACCCAGTTCACTTAATAGAGTGTGACAAAGTCGCAGGGCAGGATGGCTAAAGAGACAGGCATTTGAGAGGATAACGATCTGTCAGCAGGGCTGTGGCAAAAGGAATTTACAGGAAGATTAATTGATGTTTATGGCTCTTCTCATTCATGAGAACAAAGTGCTGTTCCTACCTGCCACCAATTCAGTGATTTCGAGAAGAAAAAAAAGAAAAAGAAAAAGAAAAAGAAAAAGAAAAAGAAAAAGAAAAAGAAAAAGAAAAAGAAAAAGAAAAAGAAAAAGAAAAAGAAAAAGAAAAAGAAAAAGAAAAAGAAAAAGAGAAAAAGAGGAGCTTCACTTTTTAGCTGAAGGATGGGAATATTGTTCTGTATACTGTGCAAGCCCCAGTTTTAGTAGATATAATTCCATAGTTACTCTTTAGTGGTGGACCAATGTTTAACAGACACTGGATGCCTCATTTATACATTGCTTAAAAGTAATTGCATATTATAGTAAAGTTATCTGAGAAAAAAACCCCAACAAACAAGCAGAAAACCCTCACCAACAAAAAACCCAAAGCCCCAGAAAACCACACTCACAATTTGCCTCCATGAGTTACAACAACTGTCATGATTAATGGTGGTTTGAGAATTGAATAATCATTTCTTTCAGAGTTTCTGTAATTCAAAAAAGGAAGCGAATGTGACTTTTTAAGAGACGACACACAATTAGAGGTGATATGACAGAACACACAGCAAGATCTGTACAAAGTGGGATATAAGGAACTTCTTAATAACCTGAAAACTGGAACATGAGTTAAAAGAATGAACATATCGATTTCTACATCATATTTACAAGAGCTAGTGTTGTGAAATATGAATTATAGCTTCCTGTGCCAGGGTAAGCCCTGAGCCCCGATGGGATCCATCCTAATGAGAACAAGGGGGTCAACACTGCTGGCTTCATTCAGTCACTACCCAGTTAGGATGACAGATTTATACTCTAATCTCCCTAATAGGAGTGACTCTCACTTACTCCTGTCTCGGTCTCCCTTGGCCAGAGCACCCAGGGTGGTGGCATCGCAGACATTAAAGCTTGCTGCCTTCACCCTCCCCTCCCACGAGGGCGGCTCTGCACCACACACTAACCTCGGGGTGGAGCAAACCCGGGATAACTCAATTACAGCTGATAAAGTTCCTCTAGCTCATTAAGACAGGAATCTCTCATAGGACAAGCCAGCGTGGAATGGGACTGATTTGGCATCGGCTTAATAGGCGGGTACACGAGTTGGCAATTTTTGTGTCCCTCTCTGCCCCGCGGGGTTGGCGGCGCTGGTTGGGAAGGTGTCCCTGCGCCCCTGGGAATTGCCTGCGAGCCTCACCCGGCTGCTTCCCGAAGGAGCAGCCTCTTCACCCGCCCTTCCCCGCGATAAACTCCTCTGCAAACACCGAGTCAGGGCAAAACAATGGCAAGTGACAGTGACTGAGCTGTATAAACATGTTGACAACTGATTAAGCAAAAATAAAACACGACTCAAATAGCTCTTCTGCATAATTCCCGATTTGCATAACCAAAAGGGTGGCAAGGCTCCAGCCACCGTTCCTTTCCTGCGGCAGCCAGAATAATGCAGTTTGGAGAGCTCCTTGGCCAGGAGGCATTCCCGAACTCTGATGGGCACGGGGAGCTCTGGGCAGAGCCCCTGCACGGTCCCAGGGGCAGCAGAGCTCTGTCCGAGCTGCTCCTTGGCAGGGTCCCAGCACTAAAGGCCACAACAACAGCAGCAGAGATCACATCTTGCACCCCCGGCCAGGAGACAAACTGCGGTGCAGCAGCCCCGGCCAGCACTTCATCTGTGGAATGACCTCAGCCAAGGGAAGAAGGCACTGCGAGGTGTAATAAAGCAAAAACGTGTGTCTGCTGCTAGACAAAATCCTGTGAACTGCTACCCTTGAGATGAGAGGTTACTGAGATTATCTAATGCTACACTGTGGTCTCTAAAGCATCTCTACGTTTCGGGCAGTAATTGCCAGCTCTGTTCCAACAAAACCAAACAAAGCTGGAGGGAATTTAATCGCTTTGCCTCGCCTATGAACTGGTTGGGGCTGTGCTTCCCTGCAGCCTTTGGTGTCTCCCACTCTCTTCAGTGAAGTCTTACCCCCAAGTTCACAGCTGTCGGCAGGGAGCTTTACTCCAGTAAGGCTTTGACTCTTACAAAACTGACAATGTTTGGGGTTTTTCTGTTTGTTTATTTGGTTTGTGTTTTGGGTGGTGTGTTCTTTTGTTTTGGCTTTTTTGTTTGGTTGGTTTTTTATGTTACAATTTCCACACGTGGCATTACCATATCTAGAATAAACTCAGGAGCGCTGCAAGTTGCTTACAAAGCCAACAGGTTGTATTTATGAAGAAGTCCGATGATTATTTGAAAGCAGAATTTTAACCCTCTTTGCATATAGGTCCAAATAAGCTGAGCTGAAACATGACCATTTTTCAGGGTGTGCCAGTGTTGGGCCAAACCTTCTTCCTCCTTTAAAGCTGCTTTAAACTGCTTAGGAAGCTCAGTTCAACATAGTATTATTGAAAACTATTAGATTGATGATCTCTTTCCTACAAGGTAGTAGGGAAAACATTCCTGCTAATGCATTAGAACATTTCAGATCCTCAAAATAAGGCAAGAACATGCCACTTCCTGATGCTCCTGACCACAGCAGAAGAAATCTGCAAAGTCACAACAATATAACAGTCTTGACTACATCATTAATTCAGTTCTCCTGGACAATAAATGAAGGATTTTTTAAATTGTTGTTGTTTTTAGAGAGGATCTTTCTTTCATGCATATTTCCAAGACATCTTTTATGTGAGAAAAAGGGAGCTGGGTTGAGTTTTCTTCCTCAGCCAGAGGCAATGTGTCATAGTAATCCTCTCCTTTTAGCTTTCTGGAAGCTGAGATGACACAATCCTGAAAAGAGTCTGGCTCCTTCCCATGCCTGCTGCACCGGTGCCAGATATTGAAACTAAGTTAAAAATAGTATTGGACTCTTGTACTCCCAATCTGTACAGGCTGCTTTGTTTTCAGGTTTCTGCTTTTTTAGGAACTCTGCTAAAATTTAGGATCAGTTCTGTTGTGTTCCAAGTGTTTAGGTTTGTTGCCCCCTCTCTGCAGTGGCTTGTCTTGTCCTTTCCCTGGAACACACGCCCCTCCAACCCTTGCACCCCAATCTCCAGCGCTTCACTGCTGGCACAAAGAGCTGTCTGTCCCCACTGCTTGTGCAGAGGGCTCCATAAAACCAGCCTGGATTCGTTCAGCTCCATGTTTCCCCCTCGTCCTTCCCCCCAGAGCCCTCAGCATAGCTCACCAGCCTTCCCTAGCTGGCTGGTTGCCTGTACTGTCAGATCAATCCCTGACAGCACCCACGTGCCTGCTGCATTCCTTATTTCCCTTGGCTGCTGATTTCTGAGGGGTGATCCCCTGGCAGGATATCACTTTGTTATCCCACCTCAACTCCTGCATGAAGAGTCTAGACTTCCTTGGAAACAGGAAACACAGATTGCCTACGGGGTTTGTGCATGTGCACAGACACCACAAGTTCCTTGAGGTCAGCCCAGACCCCACAGTGTGCAAGGAGGGGACTGACAACACAGGACAGCATTTGTTTGCCTGTGAACCCGCTGTGTCTCCTCCTAAACCAGCTCACTCACTGGGATGGTCTCCCATCCCTTGCTGCTGCCACCACAGCTGGGCAGAACGAGTGTCCTCTGGGATCACAGACCCCAACCCTGCTCTCTGCCAAATCCAAGCCAACAGCTCTCAAAAGGAAAGGGAGTGGGAAACAAAGAAGATACAGAGGGAGAGGGGCAATGGCTAATCAAGTTCCTTGGAACTTCCTGCAGCCCCATCTTGAAAGCTTCCGGGCCCTCAGAGATGCCTTTTCCCTACTTCTATGGTTTGGTGTGAATTCTTAGAAAATGAATGTCAGAGCCCCTGCAGCAATTCAAACAAAGCCCTGAGATTGTGATAGTGGTGACTCACAGCTGGGGTAATGAAGATGCTTCCCTGAGAGCCACGAAATATATCCGACATTTCCTGCTCAAAGTTATCCTGAATGAGCAGTATTTCTGATGGGAGAGAAAGACAAGCTGATAATTCAACATAATTGAGGAAAATTGCTTAAACTCAAGTACTGAGAGTGAACTTCCCCAAGTGGTTTCATCAGTGGTCTGTCAGTTCAAGAAGAACAGCCATTAACAATGAGATAAGAGCCTGAGATAAGAGATAAGGCAAACCCCAGTTATATTTACCTTGCATGTGTGTGCATTTGCACACCAGTGCATGGATGTGTATTCGCAGACAACCCCCAGTGCAATAAAGTCCTGCATTTAGCACAGCTCTCTAGTGATGAGGGTTTTCTTCCCTTAGATTTCTGAGGAAAATGCACATTATTAGTGTCTGTGCTCACACTTTGGAGTTTTTAACATTAATTAGTATGAAATCTTTGGACTCCTGCTTTCATATCTCTATTATTCAAACGTGGGAAGGAAACTGGCAGCAGATCTCTAACAGCCAAATAAGTATGACCAATATAAATTATTAGATTTCCACATTCTTTACAGAGCAAAATTATTAGAGAAAGTTCATTTGGATTTATTTTAAGGAAAAAGAATAATCTCTTAAGTCATGAAAATGTCTGTTTATTTTTGAGCAAAGTGAACATATAATTTGAACTGTAAATAACAAATTGACTTTTTTACTATTTTACTTTTTTACTATTTTTTTTTTTACCACTTTTGCAACTATTTCTTTATTTCGGAAAAAAAATTCTCAGAGGTAAGAAAGTGAAGTAATTGGAAAGTCTTGATTTGCTAAGAAACACCCCTTCTGTTATGGACACCGACTGCCTTTCTCTGTTTACACATTCATAAACACTTATTCCATTTCTGGATCTTACTTTGGCTGAAGAAGATATATGATCCATAATATAGTTTGTTGTGGTTTGACATATCACACAGCTGAATACTTTGCTCTGCACTGGCTAAGCCTGAAACAAATTATTGAAAGTTAATGCTGACTTTGATATTCTCCCTTTATATCCTCACCAAAGCCAGCACTGGCTTGAAGCTATTCATAGAATGCCCTTGGATAATATGATACAGCCTATAATCGTTTGGAAGGCAGTAATGACAAAAGAAGGCTGTCCAGATCCTGGACCAGGAATTACTTTTCTTTCTGTTATTATTAAAGAAAAGTGGCATCCAGTTTTTTCTTGCTGCTAAAATAGCCATGGAATAAATCACACAAAGCTGAAGTCTGGCTGTATATGTAGTGTACATTTACTGACCAGGGAGAAAAACCTGAATCCAAACACACTCCAAGCCTATTAACTCTTGATGAATTACCAAAATGCAACGACGATTTTGTTGATAACTTAAGCAATACTATATAATTATTAATAAAATGGCTCAGTATTTAGTCTAACTGGAAAATAAAGATATGGATCCCAGTGTTATTCCTTACAGTTGCTAACACCAGGAGAAAGGCTTTGGGCCATCTTTGAGCTGCATCTTTTAGGAGAGGCAGCCCAGTGAGAAAAGAAGGGAATGAGATCTGAGACATGTCCTAAAAAAAAGCTGTTTGTATTTTCCTACTGCAGAACTAAGTTAGCCCTCTTAAATTTACAGCAGCTCTGGAGGATCTTAAAAGGAAGTTTCCCACACCTCTGTGGCCAACACATCATTCCAAACACCCATTGTACCATTAGTCCCAGAGTAAGAAAAGGGAAAATACATCTTTTTTTCCCACTCTAAACCTTTGCTCTGGGAATTCAGGGCTTTGTGCACAGAATAGAATTTTTATAAAGACAGGAAGAAGTAAAATAGAGACTATCTCCTTGTGAGGAAGAGTCCATACCTAAGGCACAATTTGAACTGTTTGAGTTCAGATATCTGAATATTAACCATATGCAAAATTAAATTTAACCAAATAACATCATAAAAAAAACCCAAATTTTGAATTCTTTCATCTACAGGAAAAAAAAGATAAATCTGGGAAATGCCATTTGTTGAGACTGTACCCTCCTAGTCCATTCAGAACAAATACATTCACAGCAAACAGTGCAAGGAATAGAAAATACATGGCCTTTTTCTCCCAGATTTCTCAGAGAAGAAAATAATGAGGCACAGGAAGACAGATTTACATGGTTTCATGAAAACAGTATTCTCTTTCTTCCTCTCTTAAATTTGCTTTACTCCTAAGAACAAGAAAAAAAGTCACTGAAGAGTTGACAAGAGGTTGTTCACCAGATACACAGAATTAATCAGTGAACAGGACAGGCTTGGATTTCAAGGAACCTTTTGTGGCAGCTATTTCACCTCTCTGTGCCTCAGTTTCCTCGACTGTAAGTAGGACTAAGTCTTAGATTTCACATCCAGGGAATGTAAAGTGCTATTATGTTAATAAGTGGAAGAAAGTTTTGACCCTTACATATAAGAAAAAAATAAAAAAATAAAAAAGGGCAATTTTCTGTTTATTTGAACATGACCACTTGGTACCTTTAGCATTCCAATAAAAATTGAGAATCAAAGCCTAGTTTTGATACATATGTGGTATTACAATCCCTTGTTGCTGATAGCACTTTTTAATGTTAAGAGCCTGTTGGCTTAGTTTCCTCTGGGTGCATTCCTATATTCCTCTCCTCTTTGGGAGGCAGGCCCTTGCTGCTGCTCAGATGTGTATCCCACATCTTGCAATCATTAATGTGCTCAGGGGAGAAGGAGGGGGCAAGAGGACGTTGTTTCAAAGTGTGTTTCTGCCCAATTCATTTTGGCTTCATCTGCAGAGCAAAGCCGAGCTGTCCCGGAGCACGTCCTGTCCTTCCTCAGCCATTCATCACCCTGCCCCTTCCCCACTGCTGAGCCCAGGCACTGAGCAGGAATAATGCAGCCCTGGGCAGATCAGAAAGTCATTTCTCTCCTCGTTCTTATCCTAATTTTTGTTTAGGTTTCGAAAGTTTCTCAGTTCTTACAAGTGTCGTTGGATTGGCGACATAAAGGTAACAGCAGAATTATGAAGCTGCTGCTTTGCGTGGCAGTGAAGTGCACACAGAGAATATTTCACTAATGTCTTTAAACAGCAGGCAAGGATCTAACTCAAAGCTTCCCAGTATGGGGGAGGAGTAATCAAAGGAAAAAAAATTCCATCCCTAGGATGATGGGATAGATTCGGTGCCAGCCAGTTCAGCCCTGATAAGGGTAATGGACAAAGTAGCTGTTTTCCCACTCTCCACCCCCCCAGACCACTTTTTCCCAGTGACAAGTCTGGTTTTCAAGGGCTCTGGGACAGACAAAATAGCAGAGGCCTTGGCTAACTCTGCTTCCTCTGGAAACCTTCTGACCTAAGATACCAGCTCCTCGGAGTTTATGGCTCTGGCCCTGGGAATGACTGCCTCGGGAAGGGCTGAGAATGTGGCTGGGGGAGATTTTCAGTGCTGGGGCCCAAACAGCCGAGAGCAAAGCTCCAGAGAAGGGCAGGGCTGCCAGAGCGAGGGCACCAAACCACACAGACCTTCTGGGCTCTCCTGCTGCAGTTAGGAGGGCAGCTCCTGTGCCTGTGGTGTTTATTAACCTGTTCCCCCCAGCCTTGCTCTGTTTACCCTTGGCAATATGTATATCCCTGGAAAGAGCTGCATCCCTCTCATTAGGAAAAAAATATTGTTTGGCAGCGAGTTTGAAAATATCAAAGAAATGATCTTTTCAAGAAGACCTTTTCCTCCCTCCCTCCAAAACTAACGTTCTGCAAAGGCCTCCTGTAAAAGTTCCTGTTGAACGGGGCCTCTGTGCTCTTGTTTGCCAATAGATGGGCTTGTTTTTCTTCCCTTCTATGATGTGTTTATGCCAGTAACATGAAATATAATCAATAAATAAACCAGAGGGAGAAATTACAGTCCTTTAAATTAAACCAGAAAGATTTTACTGATTGCTTCTACACTGTGCACTGCATCATAGAAAACAGGCAGACTACCTTCAGAACATGTCTACTCTGAATATGGAGTTATTAAAGCTGATTTTATTTGTGCACTTTACTACCCGAGTGAATTTTAAAATGACTGACAATTGATTCTTACATCTTGCTCCAGCAGGTTTTTAGAAACTATAACTGCATTCTTCCCATAAAATGTCTTGGCTATTTCCCCATAAGGAGGACCTAATGTTTGGGATAAAAACCACAGCAATTACAAAGACAACAGGCTTACATCTCTCCAAATATGATCTGAACTCCTGACAATTCAAGGAATCTCCTTTATTTTTGTGTTCACAGTTTGTGCCAGATCCTCACTGTGTACTGAAACTTTTTACTGTTGGACTGGGCTTGTCCCAGACCGAGAATGAAACAAAGCAATAGTTCTGTGGAATTACACCCCTACCCATTTTAGCTACTCCCAGCACAAAACACTAGCTGGCACTGTGTGGTACAGCTAGCACAGCTGCCCAGCCCCCTTTCTCTTCTCCTTCCTGCTGTTAAGCTGCACCTATCTGCAGATCATCCAGTCTTTTTGGACTTGTAAAAAAGATTTGTGCCAGACTATGTTTCTTGGCTTTAACGCTCAGCTTCCCTTCCAGAATATACATGCTGCTTTACACATACTTTTATTACTGACATCATGAGAATACATCTCTACCGTGGTTAAATTTGGGTGTTAACCTGATTTTGCTTCTTCCATATGTGAGTGATGTGAGACTAAGAAAGCAAATTAAGAAGCTGTTACCTGCTTGAGCCATTTCCCCCTGCCCTTTCACAGGGGAAGTGATAATCATCTGAAGCAGCAGGCAGCCTCTAGCCAGGACAGTTTTCCAGAAATCTGAGTTTCCATGTGTTTGAAACATATCACTGATGCACTCATATTGACTTTGCATTTTATTAAACGATTAAAATATTGCTAGACACAAAAATAGTGCCTGTCCAACTTTGCTTGAGTCTCAGTTGGAGGTGCTAAGAAGCAAGTTTTCAGAAGTAACTATTAACAGTGGTAGGTTCTTGCTGAGATCTGTCTCATCAGGACTAAATAACACATATTTCCAAATGTCAAACACATGAGGCATAGGGTGGTCTCTATTAATCAGGGCACATTTAAAACTATTACTGTTGCTCCCTATGAACTTCTTGAGCTATGAGAGTTTCTAAAAAATGGTCAGAAATAAGCAGTACTTTGTGTAAATCCACATTCTACTGAGCGAGTCCAGATGAGGGCTCAGGCAGTCAAACAGCAGATCCTGGTGTTCTCAATGAGCCATAGGGGAAGGTTTATTTACTTTATTCCTATTCAACACTCTCTCCACACAGACCATTTCTAAGGATCTCACTGCACTTGCCTTGACTGGTGAGCTGGAATTGGATTGAGCTCCCAGAATGGGCCTTTTATATATCACTTTCTGCAACCACAAGAGTCCAACCCGTTTATTTCCCAGACCACATGATTTATGGGATCAAGCCTGGATCAGCCAGTGGAAGACCAAACTTCCACTTTTTTACAAGTGAAAACTATCATTCTGTACAATTGGAATTTATTAAAAGGAAGAGATGTTTTTCTTACTGTCCTTTGGAGAGGTACCCCATGAACATTAGGGACACAGGCAATTGGCTGTTTATGGTCAAACAAAGCCATTTCTGTGGCCATGATTAGACAACATGAAATGATCGGCATCAAAAATGGTTTAAGCTTTCTGTCATCCTTTTATTAACCTTTCTCTTTCCCAGCTCTTTGTTGTAAAACATATTCTGTCAAAAAATCTAGATCAGTTCCCAGGTTCAATTCCCTCATGCTGATACTGGTACAGTTGAGAAAAAACCTGCAAGGGCATAAACAGAAAGCAAAGAATAGCTAAAAAACTGTTTACACTGGTATTGACTCCAAAGATTTCATATCAAAGGACAGCCTAAATTTAACTTCTTATCCAGGCTTTAATCTGAACCAGCCACCCTTCTTGTGTCTGCAGAATTACTCAGGAAATGTCTAAGATTAAATTTACTCCCACATAATTCTCCAACTCTCTAGCTCGCTCTGGGACAGGAGACCTGAAAAAGTGGCCCTTTTGACAATGCTTTTACATTTCTTTCTCCAGTAAATTGTGGCAGAGAGAGGTAGCAGGAGTACATGAAAACAAGAAGGACTCTTTTAAAGGAAACCAGGTTCTTCCCATAGACCTGAAACGAACGAGTGAGTACTGGGTTAAGTCTTGGAATAATTCTGCTCTGCCCGGCATTAATACCCAGGATTTTCTTTTTACATGCACCACTTTCCTGGCAAATAGCCACAAATTTCAGTAATTCATTAACTTGTTTCCATGAATTTGTGGGGAGGAAAAGAATTTCATAGCAAGATATAACATAGAAATATTAATACCCAATATTAGTACTATGATGAGATTAGATTGCTGTTTGATGTTATGGATCCATTATACACAATATAGGCTTTTCATGGCAGGGTACCTGAGGACTGGGGAGCAACACAGGTCATTAGGATATTAGGAGCTAGCAGGATCCCAAATACAAACCAGCTTATGGTAGGACTGGATGTTTGTGGTTCATGGGCTCTTGGCTGTAGTACAGCTCAGGAACAGACTGAGCCAGGACCAGCTGTGCCATGGCACAGCCTTTCTTTCCCAAGAAAATCCAGTCAGAACCCAGTTTTGATTTAAACAAACTGAAATTTGTACCCATTTGAGATCTTGCCACAAAGACAGAAAACATGTCAGGGAGCACCACGTCATCTTGGAGGTGTTGCAGTTAGTTAATACTGACCACGAGATGAGAGAGCTCATCACACAGTTTAATGGAAAGCAGGGGAGTCAGGGTTCAAAGGACAGGTTTGAAAGGATAAAATGAGATAATTCTTCCTAGTTATAATTAATGTACTGAATCTCAGTGAAATCACCTTCTGCACCAGGTAGGCAGCTCTCCTCTTTCTCTGTGTCACCCCTCCCCCTGCTCCCCTCAACACGAAAATGAAAAAAAGTCAACACAGAAGAATTCCTCTACATCTAAATTCCCAAATCCTGCAGCTTTAGAAGACCTTCAGCGTTTCATCCTTCTTTGTATTACAAACTCAAAGGCAGAACTAATAAAAAGAAATCAAACAAGATGATGGTATCTGCTTCCCACCGGACTTGGAAGTACTTCAGCTCAACCACAGACCCACATCACATTACTGGGCAAGGCATCTCAAATAACAGCCTCCTCTAGGGAGGACAGAATAAGTCTTCTGTTGCAAATTTACCTCCTGCTTATTTAAGGCAGGCTGCTAAACCCAAATATGCCCTTTTTTTGGAATGTGGGATTAGTTCTGAAATGCCACTCTAATCTAGATAATTATTTCTTGCCTCCTTGAGGGTTTCTGTGCCAGGCTAGACACTTGGTTATCATTCAGCTGGTCTGCTGGCACTTGTGAGTGGAAGCTGGTGAAAATAGATGAGCCTGGGTTGCAGGAGAACCCTGGGGGAACAAAGATTATTGAACGGCATGTGAAAACTCAATTAAATTTATGCCAAATCATTTTCAGTGTATGGAAAGAAAACCTGGAGCCAAATGTATGAACTCCAGTTCTCTAAAACCATCAAACTTCTATGTTAGCTGTGTCTCCGTTGCATCTCCTGTGAATCTTTAACTCCCCTGCCCCTAAGAGAAATCAGACAGTACCAACCTAGAGATAAGGACTGAAGTCAGCAGGCAAATAATGTGCTGACAAACTGACCAGGGCTACTGCCATGGCTTGGATTTTATCACCAGCAGTTCAGCAACTGGGAAAAAGCATAAAGATCCACCATAGAACAGCAATCATATTGATGTCTGCCAAATAAGGACTGTTTATTTTATCCAGACATTGCTCTTATTTGGGTGTGGAAATATTCATAATGTGTTGCTTTACCTTTGGGTTGACTTTGTGGTAAGACCTGAGACTTTTTGCCATCAAAACAAAATCATTTTGCTATAATAATTTGACTACATGATGCTGTCCTGACACTCAAATGCCACCTATTTAGAAATGAAACAGTATTAAAATATTGCACGAGTTTTTTCCAGCATCCGTGCACAGATCCTTAAAGCCAGCAGTTATTTACCAAAGCAAAAGAACATCACGTTAATTAGCTCTGGAAGAGATCCATTTTTATACTAATAACTGTACCAAATATAATATTATGTTGTATTGGGAAATTTGCAATAGAAATACACTTTCTGCAAAGTTAGAGAGGGGTTATTAAGTGATTTTACTTGTAAAAAACCTGATAGATAGGAAGAAAATAAAATATTCTGACATTCAAGTGTCATGAATGGCTTTTAAAATGCCTGGAAAAATAATACTCATCTGTATTTCTAAAAAAAAAAAAAAAAGTATATTTTTGAAATACATTTTGATTTTGCATTCAGTTCAACTGTGTAAATGTTATTTTCCAATAATTAAAGGCACTATGGAAAGTTATTTCCAAGAGTTGTAGCTGCTTCCATTACAAGCACAGATCCAAGTTTCTATATCACATCTGAAATGAAACTTTGCCTTAACTGCTCTCCTAAAAACAGAAATTAACTGCTCTGATTGCAACTTTTATGAATCTGAACCAACCAAGAGAGTAAGTACGTGACATTAATCTTGTCTATCTGACAAAGCACACTGACCCTCTTTCACAAGCATATCAGGAACCAAAGCCCTGCCTCTTTTAACCTGGATTTTTGGACCCATTGCACATGTGGAACTCCAGAGAAGTCAGACCATATGCATCTGTGGCTCCTCCAAAAATTAACAAAGCCTTTGAGAAAGCTTGACCTTAATCTTTTATGGGCTCTGTTCATGAAGTCAATAAATGGCAAAACTTGCACTTGTACTGCAAGCACTGAGGCACCCATAAATCAGGATCAGAAGCATCATTTTACTGTAATCATGGAAAAACTGCCAGGAAAGCCTCATTAATATTTGGAGGCTGTCATTGCCATTTCTGATCCTCGGTGAAACAGGCAGCAAAGACGTACTAAATAAAGAAGAACTAAAGTTCCAGAAGTCCTAAAATAAGCTAATTTCTTCTAAAGCTTAAGATACTCTAAATACTTAAGGAGCTGGGCTGGCAGCACCCTTTGGGTGCTCCTTGCCTCCCTGCTGATGAAGTGCAAGGGACTCCTGGAAAGCCTGAAGAGCTGAGAACTGACACATGGTTTCCACCCCTGATGAAAAATCAATAAAAATATACAAATGGAAGCACTTCACTGAAACCCAGGACGTCCCCTCAAGAACAATTTTAAGGAGAATTTCTGTTTTAGTTTAATTAAATGTTGGTTTTAGCTATTTTAATGGAACAGTCTTTGAAGGTCTTATTCTCATTTATAATAATTTAAGACTATTTAGACCCTGAAAAACCTTTGTATATCACAAGAAGCCATGCTGATTCATTCTGTAAATGTCATAGATGGTACCAGTTGAACACTTTATTTATAAAATAAACTGTAGAGATGTTTTCATGCAATAGTGTCGTTAGTAGGTGGAGCCCTATGAGAAATGGGATGATAACTTCCAATTCCAACCCTTGTTAGCACCTCCTTTTCAACTTTAAGTGTGGGTTGTGTTTGTTCCCCTCCATTTCTATTTTATAGTTTACCTCTTTAGTACCAGAATTAGTTCTCTAGAATGAATAATAGAACATGGCAATTGTTGATTTAATGTTAAAGGAATTACTTCACTTTTGAATACATATAAAGCAAACACAGTCTGAAGATAGAGCACAGAAAGGAAAATCATAATTAATAAACCCACAATACTATTTTTAATACCCTCAAAGAAGCCTGTAAAACAGGCAGTGTCATTTAAAAAGTCTTTTGAAAGACACTGTGGCACAACGTTGCTGAAGCCACCGTGTAAACTACAGGTCAACGTTCTCAACCAAAGTGTTATTTTTTAAAAGAAAACAAAATCCTACGTTACCTAACGAGACTTGAACCGAGAGGGCACTGCCAATAGTTAAAGAAACTTTCAATTTTTGTAGGAAATTGCTGGCAGTAGCTTCAGTGTGCTCAGCATGCAGCAGCAGTCTAATGAACAGTTCTGCTATGAAGGTCTGTGACACAGATAATGTGGGCAAAAAGTATTAATCAGAGAAGATTGAGGCGTTTTTCCTTAAAGATGATTTTTTTCTCTTTTGAACAGAATGGCAATGGAAAAGACTAAGCTAAGGGCTTAAGCTTTACCAAAATGGCACTTCCTTCTGCCCCATAACTTCTGTTACTGTGCCAAAGAACAATTTCTATCACACCATTTGACAGGCAGGCATCAGTTAAAGTTATATATTCTAGAGACCAGCTAAATATATGGAAATATTATTAACTTATAGTCTTTTTTTGTTGTTTCTGGCAGGTATTGTGCAAGTGGTTTCTAAACCACTCTGTTTCACACAGAATAAAGGAAGTTATGCATTTCTTTTTCTGGCAGGTGAAAGTACAGCTAATGTTGAGAACAACTTCTTGGTTCCATTTGGGGTGCAGAAGATGTCATGCAACCAATGCCACCCCCATCTGGTGGAAACCATCCGGGAAATGTGAAAAACCTTCTAGTTCCCAGTATCAGAACAGCAAAGGTCACAGTAACAATGGGGACTGGAAGAACTGAAAATAGGTAACTCCAACAGGAAGCCTGGGCCATTCCTTGCTATATGATACATACTCTGCACTTGAACTATACACACTTTAGTGATGCTTTATTTAATGTATTTTTCTTCCATGCACTTTCTCTGGCAGTTCCCTTCTCCCTCCAGTCTGCACACTTTATTGGAAATAAAAATCAATTTAGTCTGCCTATGCCCTTCTCTTGGAGAAAAAACAAACATTCACACACGCATCCCTTCTTTCCTGACCTTCTTCTCCCCTGCTTCATACCCAAACAGAAAAAAAAACCCAGGCATATGGCTTTTCACATGAACTGGCACTTTAGAATAAGCTCATCCACAGAGGAAAACTGCTTTCAGGGTTAGAACAATAGTTTTAGTACAGTGATGGATATATTCTGCCAGACAGAAGACACATTTGAACGCTTCGTAGAAAAAAAAAATTGTTCAGTCCCAAATGGATACAAGATTCAAGTAACAGAACAATTTGCTACTCTCAAGAACTGCTGCCTTTGACATGGGAGGTGGCACATTTTGCTTTCCCTCCATCTGTGACCTTCGGATAAGGTGTGACATAAGTGCTGTAAAAAGATTTAGCTGAATGCATTAATGCCTCTTTTTGAAGATTGCCATAATCTTTTTTATTTACTTCTTAAAATAAAAAAAAAAAAAAAATCCAATGGCAATCAATCTATCAGTGAGTAAATTACGGTCTGAAAGTAGATAGTGAAATAAATACTATTGTTGCTTTGGAACATCTGGCATCTTAAGTGAGACGCCTTTTGCTTCTGTAAATCCTCACTTTAGCATCTCATTCTGCAAAGAACGAATGCTAGCTGCAAACTTTTAAACAATTATCCCACATTGTGGCTTCTTTCATTCCCAGAAGTGGATAGCACAATTATTCTCGGTCTCAAAATACACAGCTATGGTAAAAAGAGCTAAATTAAATTTACTCTTGGTTTCTCCTTGTGATCTTTCTGTATGTACAACGTTCATATTTTAAAACAAATCTGTATTAATTCTCCTGGAGGGGGAAAAAAAAAAAATGGTGTGAGAAGCTCATAAGCTGGTTGCTGCTATAGGTGAGAACCAAATCTCTACCACTACAGCAGCGTTGACAGTACCAGCTGTTATTCCAATAACTACTCCTGCAATAAAGCCATTTCTTCAAATTAGAGGAAGCTTACACTGCAGAGTGATCCTTTTCTCTAGCACAATAGCAACAGGAAAGCTCCACAGCAACTACAGATCTGGCCTGGCCATGGGATTGCTGAGTGTGGAAATGACTCCCCCAAAGCTCTGGGTTTACAGTCCACTGTCCAGGCCCAGCAGATCACTGATGGTGAAAGCAGCATCAAAGTATACAACAGAAAAATATATTATTAAATATAATTCAATGCTGTTTTAATTACATTTTAATTCCTATTCAAAATAATACTGTGACACTTAGGAGAGAACCATATTGCAAGTATTATAAAAAGTCTCGTGCCTCAGTTGTCTTGGAGCACATCACAATATAGACAACTAACCAACTCTTAGAGAGTAAAAAAGCACATCACAATATAGACAACTAACCAACTCTTAGAGAGTAAAAAAGCACATCACAGTATAGACAACTAACCAACTCTTAGAGAGTAAAAAAGCACATCACAGTATAGACAACTAACCAACTCTTAGAGAGTAAAAAAGCTGCAAAACATGGATAACTTAAGGTACAGGATTTCTACATGGCTGCAAACATTGAAATATGTAAGACTTTTGAGCATACATGTTTCCATAATTTCAGGGCTCCAGGGTTTAATGCTCCAGGTGCATTCATCTCACTCCTGAAGTAATTTTTTTCACTGTCAGTGTGTGTGGTCCCAAGGGCTGCTCAGCACAGCATTGCCAAGCCTCTCCTCAGCTCTCAGAGCTGAGACATCCTTTGGGCACCCAGAGGCTGCCCAGCAAAAGGCTGGTGAGAGAGCTCAAAGACAGGCAGGCACTTGTGTTCTACCAACTTTACCCTTTGCCTCCTGAAAGCCAAGGCTGAGCCTTGTTACAGACTCCCCCGGGGGGTTTCTCCAATATTAAAGTCCTTCATCACATCCCAAACTAAGTGGTTTTGACTGGCAGAGGCTGAGATTGGGCACCCGGGACAGTTTCAACACAGGGGTGTTTGTTGTGGAAACAAGTACAGAAAACGTTATTCCTGCTTTTGTATGGTTAGAGTCCAAACTAACTGCAGGATTTCTGCAGGCTGGGCCAAAGCTGGGCTCGAATTTGTCCTGGTAATTATCAGCTGATCATTGTTACCTTCTGTAATCCTCCCGCTTGCAATACATTGGGAATTTCTGGCTACATTTATAAACATATACTGGGTGTTTTTACAAGATGATTGCTGGGCTTACAAACCGAGAGGCTCTTTATTGACATTTTTGTGTTATTTACTCATTTTTTCCTTGATGATGCAAGGTATAGTTCTATCATTTGGTATTTTATGGACAAAATATGCAGTGCATTTTTTCTTTATGCAAAACTATTAACCCAACAATACTAGTGGCAGGAAAATCTTTGTGCCAAATGCTATTGAATTTAGTGTTCTTGAAGTCTGACTCATTGCCAACAAAAAGAGTACATTTCAAGCTTAAATACCAAAAAAGGACAGCTTTAAGGCCAAAGACTCTTTCTGACAATCAAGTCCTGACACTACATCAGCTCAAGCATCACTGAACGGTAACCAGAGATTTATGAGTACACATGTATCTATTCAGATCTTACAGTATATACTGACACGAACTTGGAAAGGAAAATGCAACACTTTGTTACACTAAACAAAAATAAGCAATGCTATGTAGACTAGGAGAGATCACAGACCAGATCACCAGGGTTGGATTTTCCTGTGGTGTGGGAGAGTAACTGTATTTAACCACAGCTCAGGACTGCAACCAGTCATTCCATCAGCATCCTGCTATCAGCAGAGACACAAAGCTTTCAGTGGGTCCAGCCATCTACCTCTAATCCCACCAAATATATATATTAAAGTAACCAGCAAATTATGTAATATTTCTTCTGAGGATAGAATTATATTAGTGTCCAGTGATATTACACAATAACAGGGCAAATTTATTATCATTTACTGCACCCAAGCAGAGATTCTTTGGGGCCTTTAAATATATGTTCATCTAACAAGTACCAAGCTATGGGAAATCAGCAAGTGTAGCCTGGCCTTCCATTTCGCCCTGAGCTTTATGACTGAGGTTTTTCCAGGGGATTTTGTGTCAAAGTCGTGTTCTGGCCATGTACCATATTTGTGGATAAGCCAGGTGTTGGAGAGATGGAGAGAGAACAAGAAGTTATCACTGTTTTATCACTGGTCCTTATACATAAGGCACTACTTGCATTTACTCCCCCACAGCTCACAAACTTCCCATCCTTAGCAGAGGAATTAACTGCTTTGGCATTCCAGCTGTCTGCCTCTCCAGAGGAGGAAGCCAGCATTTGTTTTTAGCACTCCCAAGGCAATCTGGATTTGAACACCCCTAGCTGAGTCACTCCTGAAGTGTCCATACACTGTTTTGTAAAACAAAGGCCTTCCCTGAATAAAAATACCCTGGAGGTGTTGAACATAAGCTATCCTACAGGCTTTATAAATACCAATTTACTCAGCCATATAAACTCCCTGAAAGGATTTTTAATTGCACTGAAAGAGCATAAAACAGGTGCTCAGGCAGCATCCAGGTGCACAGCAAACCTCTGGCCCAGTGCTCCTGCCACAGCCACATATCATGGCTAAAAGTGAGTCAGAGAACTCAGGGCAGTTCCCTTTGCGATCAAAGCAGGAAGAAACAAAGAAACAAACAAATAAGAAATCCTCGAAATAAACTTCATGGGCACTATCAGTGTACCCAAGACTCTCATCCCATCTTGGCTTACTTCCCTGGAAACAGTGCTTGTTGTCTTTTTTGGCAACTTCTCCATGTAAACTTTATGAGCTGGTGATGTTCTGCCATTTCTTTTTTTTAATAAGTCACTAAATAGTAACATTAGTCCCTCAAAAAGTTCCAGTATTTCCAAAGCTCCTCAAAATCCATCTCAATCATACAAATGCTGTGGTAAAGACTTTACTCTTACCATTTCTGTAGGCTGTTAGTACGTGCCATAAAGAGAATACTGTGTTCAGCTGAAATTAGTGATGCAAGAATTCCACTTATTCCTGAGAGGTTTGCACAATCAGATGACATATTGCAGTACCACATGAAGAGATACTTTATAATAGAAATGTGCTAAATGATGCAGTTGGACTTTCTTCCTCTCTTTAGTAACAAAAGTGTTGAGCTCCTTGAAGAGCAATTGTAACTAATCTTCATTTTGATCTTGAGCAAACATGCATCTGAAATTCCAGGTAGCCCCCTTTCTTTGCCACTTCAGAATCAAAACAAGGTCTACAGTTTAAAACGACCTTTTGGGAAAAAAATATTTTGAATTGTGCTGCTGAAAAAGAATGCTGGTTTTCATCTTTGTGCAATTTGTTATGTATGAGAGCTAAAAGGTATGAAAATTAAAAATTATCAGTAATAAAGTATATGGCTTCTCTACTACAGCAGGGAAACAAACATCCTGAGAACATTGGTAGCTTAAGTTCAGCAACCATTTTTCACATGGAGGTGAAAATTATTTATCTGTCTCCACTTTTTAAAGTTATCAGTAACACATTTCTATTTTAAACAGTGAGGGCAAATACTTTTTAGGCCTGCTCTTTCTCTTGTCTTATTTTAAATAATTCTTAGTTTGGTTTTTTTCCCCAAAAGTGAGCCCCTACACTAAACACCTTCAGCTGTGTGGCTCAGCCTGCTGGGTGGGAATGCCAGCCTTGGGCAGACCTTCTGGAAAGAGGGAGAACTGAGAGACAAGAGGATCACAGCTGATGGCAGGGAAGGGAATGGCAGAGGAAGGGAAACCAAAATTAACGGAAGTAAGTCTCTAAATTTAAATTTCACTCAGGAAAAGGATCTGGAGTAAACAAGCGCTGTCCTTCGTTCTGTCACAGGGAAAGAATTAAACAGAAAAAACCTCTTGCAGAGTTGCCTTCAGCACCTCCTCTAATGTCTTTCAGGAGAGGGAAAACACCGAGGTTTCTTCTTAAATCCTGTGTATATCCCAGCAGTTCCCCCTCCCTGCCGTCCCAAGGCAGCTGCTCTCCCTCAGGCATTGTGCGGCCTCAGGAGCGCCTGCTCGCACTCCTCCAAGGGCTTCCCCCAGCACATTTTGGGTGTAATGTCACCCAAAAGGACAGAAAAAAAGACAGCAAGAAGACTCACTCATTGCCGTGGAAACAGCGGAGCAGCAGGCACGGGGAGCTCATCCCTTTTGCTGTGCCTTTGTGACACAAACCCCACACCCCAAATGCGGCCGAGCCACAGCTGCCCCTCGTTCCCCCTGATTGCTGCCCCTCCTTCCCCCTGATTGCTGCCCCTCAGCCCCACCTGTGGCACCGAGCCTGAGGAAGGCAGATTTTTCAGTGGCCTTCCTAATGGGAAATGCTTTCTGTGCCTGCCCCTGGCAGGTGCTGTTTATAAAATGTGCCTTCCCTAAAGTCATATTCTTCCCTTAAAGCCTCTTGCTCTCCCGGACAAATTTATACCAAACTGGATTGTGGTTAATACACCTCAGGTTCCCTGCGTTGCTTTGCTTTCTTGTCTCTAGGGTTGGTTTATCCTTCATATTTGCCTTTTCTAATGCAGTCACATAGTGGAAGACATCAACATTTCTTTTACAGTAATCTCCCAAATCTCTTTCCTTCATCATTATGCTGTATGTTTTTGTCATTTAATAGGTTAGATTTGCTTTTTTTCTGTTTTGGTTCAGTGCTCCTAGACTTCATATTTTACATCATATACACTAAACTTTGTTTTCATTTCTGGCCCAGGCATTTAAAAGATGCCTCTATCTCTGAAGCAGGTTGTGTAGTTCCTCATTACACAAGGCTGACGGCTAGTAAAATGTCAAACATTAAAATTAAGTTGTTTTTACTGCTTTGGCAAGCCTGTCTAGATGCATTTTTCTGTATTTAGCTTACCAACAGCGTAGTCTGTGTTTTAGTAACTGGGTGATATAGAAATATCTGCTACCTGAAGAGGTGGGGGAGGCACATGCAGAGCCAGCTCCATCAGCCTATGCTTAAAGCTTTGCTTGATGGAAGCTTTGCCTGATGGAAGCCAACTGCCACGTGCCATTTGATTACATCTGATTCCGGGGAGTTGTTCAGCAGAAGCATGTGTATGCTAGAAAAATGTAGGCCTACATTTTGGTTAACGTGCAAACAAACAATAACAGCAAGGCTGGGCGTGCTAACAGACACGAGGCGTGGAGACTGACAGCTTGAATAAGTTTCAGACTCACACTGATACTCTGCTTTCACTCAAAACTCTGCTTGCAAACTGCTCTTTAAAGTGGAATCTCAGTCAAATTTTTCCTTGCTGGATTTGGGACAGTGTCTCTGACTGTGGTCCCTCCCAGCACTGCCAGTAATAGTGATAAACTTTAACGCTGGTGCTGCTTGCTCAGTGATCCATCAAGGAACTATTAAAGTACTTAACCTGATACCCAGTAAACCCACTGTAAAAAAGCCTCCTCACATCAGTGAACCTCCCTACAATGCATAAAGATAAGCCTGTGTGGGAGTCAAGTAAAATCCACATTACCTGAGGGTGTTCCAAAGACAGGCAATGAGCTCTGTGATAACTCACAGGTTCTACAGCAAGGGTTCATAGTTCCAAATTGTTGCTGGACAATATTTTGAATCCTGAAATAATATCTGTCTTGGCTTTGGATGTGTGTAGTACAAAAAGAGACCCAAATTTAAAGTAGCACTTCCGGCCTTAAGCAGCCTTTAAGAAGTTAAGTGGGTGTTAGCTCCTGCACTATTTCTGAGGTGAGAACAAAAAGACTCTTCTGTTGTTTTAACTCTTGGTTTTCACACCTAGTTGGTGACCAAAGGGCTGGGGAGGCAGCTGGCTCTTTTCTCTGCAGGTAATTTTGTGGAGCAGGGGAAGAGTGCTGCCTTTCCCCAGCCACTGTGGTTCTGCAGGCAAGGCTGGATCCTCACAGGGCAAAAGGAGTCTTCTGCCCTTTTTCTTCTCCCAGTTCCTCCTCCTCCTGCTGTACATTCTTCTTGCTCTATTACACATCTCTGAAATACTTTTACAGTATTTTCTTATTATCAGTATTATAAAGAGTTGAAATGGTGGTGGTCATAATTTATCCAGACCTAAAAATGCAAATCAGAATATCCTTTTTCTTGCCTTCTCATTGTCTTTTAAGAACTGTGAAGCTGTGGGTCTCTGTTAGAGTAAGGGCAACATCTGTTACAACACAAAATGAACAGATTCCTAACAATTACACTCGGACCATCCCATGCTTCCACCTGTAAACCTTACTGTTGCTCACCTACTGAATGTGAATGGCAGTCAGCTAATGACAAAAATTATCACTAAGACAATGTCCAATTCTGGGACTGAGGGTCTGCCCCTCTACTAAATTCAGTTTCTCGTCCACCTCTGCATTGGTACAAAAAAGTCCAATTGCCTGAACGAGCAGAGCTGCTGAAACGAGAAGAAGAGATAAAGAGTTGGTCTGTAGCTCATCATGTTGCAATTCTGAAAGTCATTTATGGATTTTTGCAGACAAAATACACAGGGAAAAAGCATAATTGAAGATTGATGTCTGATGGAGTGTTTTCGTTTGGTTCTTTGTGATTCAAAGAGCTTTCCCTACTTGTTCCCTTTTTTCTTTGAAGTGTCAACCCAGTTCAAAATGGGCTCTGGAACTTCAAGAGACTTACAAGCTGATGTGACAAGTTTCACGTTCAATTAAAAAGATATATTGACATGTGCAACCTCTGCTATGTGGGAAAGTGGAGATTTAACAGTAAATAACGAAATGTGTTTAGTGTTGTAGGGGATTCTCTCTCTTTCCATCAGCTGCTCGGGAGATTGAAAAGGACTGTGAAAAGCAAGGAAAGAAAGCAAGACAAACAGATGTTTCCCAGTGCTCAAAGTCACAAGCAACTCCGGTGATGCCATGTTGAAAGTATTTCAGCCAGAAACCCTTCCCCCGCCGCCTTCTCCCAGCTGCATTTTCTCTCCTGAAGGAGTAGTTTACTCTACAAGTTATCAGAAAAGCAAACAAACAAGGAAGTTTACACAAAACTCAAGGGGAATGGAGCGATAGGACGACGGCAGAAAACAACAAAAGCAAGGAAATGGACAGATAAACGTCAAACGCACCCTCTGGACCCCTCCATTTGGTTTACAGCAGCTCATTTAAAAGACTCCTCCTTCCTTACTTTCAGGATGCTTCCTGCTGTGCCCAGGTTTGAAGGCATCAGATCCTATTTACTCTGGGTACCTGGGGTGGGTTTCAGCAGCACTGATGGCTGCACATTCTAGGGGGGAGAAGACCCTCTTCTCAGCACTTCTGGGGAGAGAGCAGAGCATGTCTGGGGCGGGGAAGCAGGTTTGTTGGCCTGCTGCAAAAATCTATGATCCTGTTTTTAAGACTCAATTTTACCACAAAATTCCCACCCAGACCTGGATAATACACTTCAGCTTTTTCTGCCTAAACCCCCCATCTCCATACCAGCAACACAATTTATTTGCTCGTTCTTTGTGGGTGAGATTTGCAGCGTCTCTGAGAATTAGCTTGAAACAGAGAGTAAAATCTCCCTGGATTCCAGCAGGAGGTTATTAGTTGTACACTTGGGTTTTCCCCACCTGCCTGCCTAGATCACGAGATGCATTTCAGGGTGTGTGTTAACCCCAGCTCACACAGCACAGCTCTGATTTTGGATGGGTGCTCCAAGCACCGATGAAAAACAGTAATTGAGAGGAGAGTGTGGGCTACTGTCTTTAAGCCAGGAACCTGAACCTGGGGGACTTGGTTGGGTTGA
This sequence comes from Pipra filicauda, assembly GCF_003945595.2. Classification (NCBI taxonomy): domain Eukaryota; kingdom Metazoa; phylum Chordata; class Aves; order Passeriformes; family Pipridae; genus Pipra; species Pipra filicauda. Next base: position 982,854 of record NW_024104498.1, read on the forward strand.
ATCTGAATCAAAAGCAGGTAAATTTAGCCTTGGATTCTTTTATTTGTTTCTGACAGGATCCAACATGCAAGCACTGACTAGGCAAACTCCTCTACTCTTTTCTGAATAGTATTGTGGAAAATGGGAACAACTTTGTGCTGAAGGAAATTAATGGGCTCGGGATGTTATTTTCAAATTGTTGTAAAGTTTGTCATAACAACACTTCTTTTACAGTTTTTTTGATTGCTCAGGAATATTACTTTTCTTCTTTAGTGAAAGGTCACACAACTATATGCTGTCTCTTAAAATCAGTGAATGCATAATGGCTTCTGCTGCTCTAACAGGAATCATTAAACAAATTCATAAATCAATGAAGCACACCGATGCATTACTTTAATTATAATTTCTGTTCAGATGGTTGGCTTATGTAATGTAATTGTTTACTATGTCTGAGTATTACTCCAGAGAAGCTTGGATGGATCTTCATTTCAAAATCTATTCTAATTTCTTAAGCATTTTCATGACATTAACAAACACTAGGCTATGGAGTAGACTGAAGAAATTCAGTTAAAGGAAAAATACATCCCCCTCCACTCCCATTTTGCCATTTGTTATGAGATAATTTTAAGCATTCTTGTTTTCTTGGAGATGAATGCTGTCCTTAAGTTTGTCACTTAAACCTCCATAACAGTCTTTTAGGCATTACAGAGCATTACGTGTCATTTGGTAGAGAGAATTTATGAGTTGGGCTTCAGTTTCTGAGTTGGTATCAACAGTACCACACTCAAGGTATTAGACACGACCAAACAGAAAACAGGAGACATTAATAGCACGAGGAGCACTGACATTTTTCTTTGAAACACAAGGAGTAATGGGTTAAGATGAAATATGATAAAATTCATTTCCTTGAAATAATATTTTTCCTAGCAGAGTGGTGCAGAATAGCAAAGTGTTCAACAGTTATGATTTATGCTTCTAGCAAAATCAAGGGCTTGTCTCAGAAATAATGAGATTAAAACCCCTTCGACAACTATAATTTGGATTCTTATTTATTTCTTGTGTTCTTAGCTTTTGGGGCTTGTGTTATCAGGAAGAAATGAAACTCCCATAATCTGATAACCTCAGGCACTGGGGTTTTCAGAATAAAATAAAACTAAGAATATCATGAAGTCCCAGGGATGGGATTTACAAGTGCCCAATGGCCTGGATGAAGTTAACTCAGGCAGCAAATTAGGGCCCTGCTGAGGGTATTGAACTGCAGGAAGTGAGGATATTCCTCAGCCAAACAGACTTGGAGAGATCTGAGCCAAAGACCAAGATTTCAGGGGAGTGTAAAGGGAAATCTGGGCTGGAGGAGGGAGGCTGAGAAAGGCTGTACAGGTGCAGTGCAGAAAAAAGGACTGTATTAGGTGAACAGATCACCTGGCTGAGAATGAGCTTTGCATTTATCCCTGAAGACAGTATCAGCACAGTGCTTTTGTATCCTGTAGGCTCTCAAATTGGCTACAGTAGGACAGTCATGATTTTCAGGCCTTCAGTACTGGCTGGATTGAAAAGAATCTGTGATTTTTCTCACCACCTATCTTACAACCTACATATTCCTTCAATGTCCAGGCATGAGAATGCATATTTCTCTCCCATGCTTTTTTGAGTAAAGAGTAAAACTGTCTCCAGTTTATTTTTATTACATACAAGGCGTTTAAATGAGAAATGTTATCTAAATTTCTCATTGATGTTAACTTGAGAATTTTCCCCAGGGTCTTACAAACTTCCACTGTTCCACATATGTCATGTTTTCTGCTACTACTGGCATGTTGCTTCATACATTGAATTCTACTACTGCATAGGCTTGTAATCTCAGGGTGGTCTCTAGAGGCTGGGATTTGTCTTAAAGAACAACCATTGGCACAAGCTGGTACAGAAACTGTCCCTCTTGAACCTCAGCAGGACTTAGGATTTAGCAGTCTGTTGAACTTCTTTCTTGTCCTTGCCCTTGCTGGAGTGACTTGTGCTGATCTGTATCAGAAACCAACTGAGTTGTCCAAACACATGATGATAGGAAAGACAGAAAATTGACATTCTGCTGCACTAACAGGCTTCTGCTCCAGGATGTGAATGACTGGTATTGTACAATTTCTTTGTCTGTGTGAAACTTGGGAAGTACTGTAAAGGAGTTCTTACTATTTTTAATCATTTGTGGAAATCTGTAATCAAAATCACAATCAAGTGCTGAAGTGTTCCATGTAATCTTAATTCAGAAACATGTCAGCATTAATTGCATTTTGTTAGCAGTATGAAAGGAATCTTTTCAGCAGATATCAGATCATATATATCAAAGTACTTGGGACCAAAATAAAATAATGTACCACTTGAGCCCTAATGCTTCAGAAAGGTAAAGGGAGTTATTTGTATATTTACTTATGCCTGGTTCTGCTGTAAGGTTATTCTAAATTACTCTTCCACACACCTTTCTCTGTGAAGTATCTAAATACTCCTGGGCCTCCAGAAAAATACCTGGCCTCAGTCCAGCTGTGTCTAGATTTAAGATTGTGTGGTCTGTCTCAGCAACAACACAGACCTCTTTTCCCTTTCTTATAGGGGAAACTTCAGTGAGAGGTTTTGGGAGGGACATGTTCATAGGACAGATGGATTTATAACTTTGTAGTGAAACACACAGCAAAAGCCATCTTATGAAAGATAACGTTATGAAACAAAGGAGAACAAAAGTTGTACAAATTAGAGACAACATGGTCAGTGACTTTTTCAGTGACTTTTTTAGTTATAAATCTTTACTGTCATCAAATGTCAACAGAATCCATTCATGGATCCAACTTAGAAAGATACAAAATGCTTAGGACTTGAAAGGGGTTGAAAATTCATCGCAAGTAGCAAGAACACATTTGTTCATGCAATTTGACTGTCTGCAAATTAAACAGTTCACTGTTTATCCTTGATCTTTATACCAGTTTCATCAGCAGAGATGGGTTTGGCTGTAGAACAGTGTGACCTTGGACCATAAATTAACTACCTGGCTTTATGTGCAGCAGTTGCAACGAGCTTTTCAGGGATGGGGGATGCGTGTTGTTGGTGGTGTGTTCAGAGGGGGGGTTAAATATGGTTATTTCTTCAGCATGGCCAATGTGATCAAGGCTGTCCCACAGGACTTTTGTTCTTGGATGGTGCAGATCAGGCCCACAGGAATCAGCCTGCTGATTTACCATGTCAGAACAGATTTTCCCTCCTCCTTTACCCTGTTAGACTGTAGTTCTTTGTTATCTGCAGAGGCAGTTCCTCTCCTCAGTGAACCAGGCAGCAGCATCACCATTCTCTGCTTGAGAGAATGGTTCCTGTTGAGTCTTAACTCTGAACCAAAGCAGGGAGAGAAATACACGTTATCCTTATTATTATGGTTCCATCTAAATAGACAGCCACAGTCCTGGAGAAGGGAATGAGAGCATGGCCCATCCTCGGGGAGGGCACTGCTGCCAGGGCACTGCACCCCTGCAGTGGTGAGCTCTGCGTGGCACTCACAGCTCAGCTGGGCACCCACATTTGGGGGAGTTTGCTCTGTTTTCAGAACAGGTCCATGCCCCGAGGGCAAAGCCAGCTCTCCAGCTGGAATCCAGTGAGGTAACGGGGCTTCAGCCACAGACCAAACAGCCAAATGTCTTCTCCAAAGCTATCCCCATTTATTTATTTTTACAAGGTTTTGATTCATTTTGTTTGAGTGAAACGGCTGCTATTTCTGCCTTTGCTCAGTTTGAACATGTTTTAATAGAGGATTAGTCCCCTCGGGCAGGTGCAAGGAAAGTGCTTACGGGGTCCGACAGTGAAAAGAACCGGCCGGGAGGGAACAAAACCTCGACACTTTGTGGTATAATGAGCCCATTTAAACAGGAGTGAATGTTTGACATTTACATTTCCCTGTCTCCTGTACAAGGCCAGAACAACGTTCTGAAAATATAAAAGGGGTGGAAAATATTTTGCTTGAAACAAAATAGAAAAAAAAAATAAAAATCCCTTTAATTTATCGAGCCTCCAGCCCTGACAACTTGTCATGGGAAAAACTGGGTGCGTTTCATCCCTCGGGACAACTCTGCTTTCAGTTGTTCCACGGATCAGCTCTGGTGTCACTTCGGAGAAGAGACACCTGCTCCTTTCTCAGCCAGTGGTGAAACAGCAAACTCTGCTTAAAAATTAACGAAAACTTAAAAGGAAGAGAAAGAAAAAAAGAAAGTGAAATGGATGAAAATTAGAGAGTGGGGATAGGAGAATTATAAGAGAGGCAAAAAATTAATAAAGCCTACGTTATTTATTCTAACTTTCTAAAGCCATGACTAATGCATAATTTAAATATGTTTAATTAATTAAGCCAGTAAATGGATACCTAGCAATTTCAAGGAGCTTGCAAATAAGCTCAAATAGATTACATTATCAGAATAGGCAGAGAGCATGCCCAATAATATCTGAGCTAATTTGTCTGTTAAATAACACATCATTGTTCCAGTTCAAATTCCTCCTTAAGACCTCTTTGCTCTGTTGCACCTGTGAATGGTAAGGCTCATGGTTTGCGAGAATACTGCTTATTATGGTGGTGAAATTTGTCTCATTGTCTTCTGATTTGTACTATTTGTGCTATCTTGCACTTACACCTAGCACAGGAATTTTTCCAACCTGTTCAGAAGGAGTTTAGCTCAGTAGGCTTCTGGTAAGAACAAGGGCTTGTAGACAGCACACTAATATTACTAAGAAATTAGTAGAAAGAATGGCACTGAGTAGTGGTTTAGTTCTTGAAAGTCACAGTCATAATTAAAGATACATTTTCTGCTTAACTTTCTAAGAATAGCAAAGCATAACAGAGACTTTTCATCTCCATGATAAATATTATCTGCAATACTTTCATTGTCTTAACATTTTTTTAGGAAACTTATGAATACATTAAAAAAAGAAAGAACAACAATACAAATTAAAGACTTGATATCTATATGAACAAAACTGCTTAGATGAAACAAAAGCTGGTCTGGGTGTCTGCCAAAACTTATATCTAACACAGATCCCTCTAGGCTCAGCTAACCTTGGTTTTGATGATGGAGAGAGAAAAACAGGACAAAAAAAGGCAGGCATAGAGGAAGAGAATGCAGTTGTGTGGCAGCAGAAGTGATGTCAGAATTTGTACAGGAACAGGTTTGTGTCATGGGGAGAACTGCAATGAATGAGAGGGAAGGTGAGGATGTCTGCACAAGGGTGCTTTTTGACCTGCATAGGAGCCAAAATGCAATTCATGAATAAGATGACAAAGGAAAGTTTTATGTCAAAAACCAGTGAAGACTTCACAAAGAACTCTAATCCCATCTGCCTCTCTCCCAGAAAGATTAAGATTAATTCAGAAATTATTTTGATCCTTCTATAAAGTCCTAAACCTTTTCAGTATAACTCAAAACCAATCTTGGCTTAAATTCAAAAGGCCACTGTGTGTTTTTCAGTCGCTGACATCTGCATATCTCATTAGTGTGTTGAAATTATCACTCAAATGACCATTTTATTTGCCTAAGTGCTGATTTAATAGACCAAATGCAAGATTTGGCAGTGTTCTAAGGCACCCATGTTTGAAAATGGAGTGCTGACTTGGAATTATATGTGATTATCTTTGTGCTGCTGTTCAGTGCAAGCAAGAATTCAACCTCTCCATCACTGCAGTTCTTACATCAAAACCTGAGGTAGTGTAAGGAATCAACCTATCAGGTGCTACAATGCATCCAGGTTTTGTCCTTGGCTTCTGTTTGGTTTTGTTTGATTGTTTGGGGGTTTTTCAATTTATTTTACAGGAAAGCACTGCCCGTCTTTATTTTTTATTTTTTCGTTTTTAACTGATTTTAAAGCTTTTAATTCAAACTTCAGTTCCTGGGTATAACAGCTGATGTGAGTTTGAAGGAAACAGTCCAGAGAACAGCTCTGTAGTTGTCAGAAGCAGCGAGACCAGAAGCTTAGAGGGTCCAGAAAGGATGAACAAAGGAAGGGTTAAGGGCACCCTGAATGGCACCCTTGCTGATGACAAGTGCATGATGACTGATGAAAAGCTGTTAGATAGCCACCTTCCATTGAATCCACCTTCTACAGATAGGAAACTATTTAAATGGCAGATGTTTAGGTTAAAATCTCTCTCATTTAACCGTTGAACTGACCGATCTGGGAATTTTGGTTAGGCTGTGTCACTAAACATTGAAAGATGCATTCCAAATTTAAAAGAAACCCCACAGCAACAACAAACCCCTCGAGACCTCCTGTTATAAGAAACTCATCTGATATCACCAGATAAAACTGTTTGAAAATACAGATGAATTGTGAAAGGGAGCTCATTTGGTTCATAAATGGGTTATCCTTGTAAGAGTTTTATAGTAACGTGGGAGAGCTTTGTGAGACAGAAGGATCCTCCTTCTCTGTGGCTTTTCTATTGCTGTTCACTGCAGGCACACAGAAAAGGTGCTATGTTTGCACAGGGTTATTATTCAAACCTATCAATGCTAAAAATCCTTTTTAGCTAATCTGTCCTCGCTGCTGGAAACACACTGGCATTTCTTGAAGTCCTGGTGTTTTCTCCAGACAAGCTCTGGCATAATTCCAGCAGGATTCTGACCCTTCAAAGCCCTGGGACTTCAGTTAAGGCCAGTCAGTCCCACCAAACTGTGACAGGTCTGTGGGGTGGGCAGACACCACAGAGAGGTTCTGATGCTGCCCTAGCACTCATTTGAACTGATTCCCACTGAAAAGTCTTGGATCACATTTACAGAGCAGCATCCCTGTTTTGTTAAAGAAAAAAAATAAAAAAGGTATGGTTTATTATTGCCTAAGGATGCCCAGTGCAAAAACACCTTCAAAAAGTGAACAGATCTGTGTCCATATGAACCCCAGTCACAGTGGGAAGCCCAAACAGACATTTGAGTGTTCAAATGTGTGTGTGCAAAAGCAGAAGGGAAACAGACATGTTCTTCAATGAGACATTTTTATTTTTGAAATTGATAGTGCCTATTACATGCAAACTGCTTTGCATTTTTACAGTTAGCAAATGTCAATAAATCCATGGCAGGTAAAAGGGCACTGCTACTATGGCAGTTATTGGAATTCTATACTTTGTCAAATATATGTACCTCTTAATTCAATAATCTTTAAAAGCAATACTCATTGTGGTTTCAAGTATGACACCTGACCTTTTGTTAATGTCAAATACCATTTTACTTTAGCATGGGAAATTATTATATTTCTATAAATATAATCATTATTCTTGGGAAAAATGTATTAAAGAAATAGAATAGGGAACTGATCAGCTAATCAATTCTTTCCCATGACAGTGATTTTATGTATTGTTGTTGACATTTCTGTAAGTACCCTAAGAAAGCCCATGGTATAAAAGAAAACAGTAACTCTGAGTCAAAATTCTACCTGTAATACTGGCCTGCTAGCTGAGAGCAGAGAAAACCCCAAAATTCTGTTGTGCTGATTGGCAAGAAGAATGTAGCATTAAGTTGTTTTTCCAGCCAAGCTCGATAAAATCTCTGGCAACAGTTGTACAGTGTGTGGTTTGGAACTTTTCTTAAAGGTAGCTAAGTTAAGTACAATTTACAAAATACCTATTTAGTTGTCATAGATATGTCCAGTTCTGCCTTAAAAGCAAGCCAGCAGCAGGGGAGATAAAGAATTCAGTTCCACATCATTAGGAGATACAGAATTTCTTTGCTACCTGAGCAAATACACTTGCACCGAATGAAAGGTGTCAGTTCAGCTCGAACCTGGTGCTGACCAGTGTGTTCACACAGATTATCTATCAATGTGTGCTTTGCTTTTCACCTTGACAGGATAAATCTCCCTGATTCATGGGAGCCTTTGTGTTAAAGGGAGAGCGGGGGTTAAAAAAGGACTCTGAAAATATGTGTATTTTTCATTTATCTCTTCATATGTAAATATAGCCAGAGATGCATTTCTGCTGAGCAGCTGGGTTGTGCTGAACAACCTTGCACAGAGAAGTGCATTGTCCTTTCTGTTGGGACAGGCCAAGGCAGAATTGTGATCTGTGCAAGAAAAGCAATGTACATTCTCTTTGTTTATAATGTACCTCCAATGGTGCTGCATGTGCCAGAAAATTACTCTTTAAATAGCAACCTTCTTCACCTTCCATACTTGGCATTGACATTGTTTTCTTTATGAGGTAAAGTGCAGAAAGATACAACACAGCCTTAGCATGGCTCAGTAAGAGAGTAGTGCCAGATTTAGACTTTGTTTATGACATAGTTCTTCTATGAATATGCAAGCAAAAATCAAAAGACTCTCCAGCTTGCGAAAAAGAATTCATTATAAAACCCCACAACAAACCTAATGAGAACTTTAACGATTCCTGATTCAAACATTACATTAGAGGGCAAAAGAGTAGCAAAAGAGCAGCAGGGATGAATCAGTTGCCTTGCTGATGTATGAAATAATGGAGTGCATGAGTATGGAAAACATGAGATTATTTTGGAATATTTATGTGGACATTTTAGGTTATCAAGCTTTCTGCGTGTTATTTATAAGGAGGAAGACGGGTTAAAATCTGGGAGTCAGAAAAGGGCTATTGGAAAGGGCCTTTCACCTCCAGGAGTCTCTTTGCTAAAGATAACAGAAGACTCAGTCACCTAGACAGTAATTTTTAAAAATGAACCACCACCTAAAGAAGAGGGAATTTTCCAGAGGCAGCATTTTACTACTGCTGGTACAGACTTTGCTAAATTTGGCCTGGACATTTTGCCCCTCGACATTCAGTAATTGAAATGACCAATAGAGGCTGTGGCCACAGCTCTGAAAAAAGCTCTGCTGCCTACTTGTAATTCATTGCTGGTTGCTTAACTCCCCCTAAAAGTCAGCTCCTCATTTACAGTTGATATAAGTCTCTCCTCTAAAGGCTGGAGGAAAGGTAATGGGACTTATGAACCTGCTTTTCAGGACACACACACACACAAGTCTTCTCCAAGATCTCACTGAATTGGTTGGTGCTGTTTTCCAGCACGGGAAGAGACTCCCCCAGAGCTCTGGGAGGGGAAGGAGGTGAAGGCTGGCACTCAGTGGAGAATCTTCTGCAAAATGCAATAGTTAACTGACAACCAGGAGTTGCTAATGGAAAATTTAAAAACAAAGAGTGAATGTTCAATTCAAATCTTACACCTGGATATGCAGATATGAAAGCGGGTGGATTTCTACCAGATTTACTAAGAGATATATTTGAAAGTAAACGCCTTTGAAAAACCTAGGTATTTAATTAAAATAAATTAATTAATGTGAATAAATTACAAATGCCAGGATTTGCTGGAAAAATATCAACAAAATCTCTGACATTCTCTAGAAAAATGCATGGAATATCTGACAGCTCTGGGTCTATTCACTGAACACTTTCAAGGACTGAAGGACAACAGGGAATAAGAGAAACACAGAGAGTGCTCTGGAAAAGAAAAGACAGAGTGCACTGTACATTCTTGACCACAACCTAACAAACCAAGGGTGTTTGATGGTACAGGAGTGGCTGCAGAGTCTTTGGACAGAGCCATATGCATGCATTTAATTGCAAAATCAGGTTGAAAAACAGCTGTTACTTCATGAGAATCTTAAACCTACAGTTTTGTCCAACAGGCCACTAAAGCCTGTATTTAACCTTTACTACATGAATCGTTCCATGCCCTCTCAGCCTGAGGAAATGAGGTGGTTTCAGGGCCTTTAAGCCAAATTATAAAAACTCCTCAGGCCCAAGTACAGTATTACAGGTGGGGAGCACTAATTTTAAGGTACACTAACGTGCACCACACAAGGATCTTGCACATCACCTTCTCTTTTCAGTTACAAATTTATCTCTTTTAATGTGAGACAACAGAGCATGGGAAGAGTTAAGGAAAGGAATATGACACTGGGAGCCTGACTGGTTTAGCTGAAAATTCTTTGCTGAAGGAATGCAACCTGCTGGTGACAGCAATCGTGGCTTGACAGAGGATCAATCACCAGAGTTACAAGTGCTTTGCCCTTTTACTGATATGTGGCAGTTTTGGAAAACAGCATCCTAGATAATCCCCTGGGGAACAACTTTTTGGATTATCTCTGGTGACCCCAGTTTTCCTACACAAACACGTGTGTGCTTCATATTCTCAGCCCCAGTTAGGATAATAGCCTTGGTAACAATGGAGTGCAGAATAACTAAGGAGCTTTTCTGGGCTTGGCAGACACCAAAGGCACCTTGAACAAACAGGATAAAACAACAACAACCACCACAGAAGCGTAAAGGTACCTGCAGCTGCCCTGTGCAGCTCTGCTGGGAACAGCTTTACTGACTGGGAGCTTGCATTTCTTCTGGTTTCAGCCAGCAGAACTTTAGTGAAATAGCCATTTTAATTTCCTTCCAAAATTCACACTTACATTAGTTTAAAATTGGAATATCAAAGCAATGAGCCAGACCCCTTTTATTTGGCCAGTGTTCATCCTGTAACTACCCAAGTGACTCCTGCATTAGCAAAATCTTCCATGTCCAAAGACTAGAGGAAGATTTGAAAGATTAGGACACACAAAGTTTTGAAAGGATTTGCCAGGTCTGGCATTTGCACCTGTGTAACTAGCAAAGGACAAAGTTTAGCCCTTAATATTGTTTTATCCTGGCAGCATTTGAATATATCCTGGTTTGATTTTGCATCAACTCCTAACTCCTTAACAGTTTTAAATATGGTTGTGACTTCCCGCTGGGGTCACTGAGCAGTGTTAGCTAAACATTCAGAGTGTGATATTTTATTACAGTTAAGCTTTCCAAGAGCCAAGAGGAATGCATGAGTAAAATACTAGAGATGGAATTTTTAAAGTCTATTTGGCTTTCAATTCATATGACTTATTAACATATATTTTAAGGATATTGATTCCAAAGAAGAAACACACCCACCAAGAGAGACCCAAGATAAAGGCTAATGTGTAAATTGCTTTAAAAACTGTAGTTACTGTAATTACATGGAGCATTTTACAAGCAGCTAGGGACTGCTTTGGATAGATGACTCAAATTTAATCAGTATCTGGCACAGATTGCCTTTCTTTCACACCTCGTGTTTCTGAAGTACCATTCTAGGGGAACCTGCTGGAATTGTGAGCTTTGTTATCACATTTATCTCTCTCTTCAGCCTCCAAAAGAGTGACTTTCCCGGATCTCACAGGAGATATGGGCCTGGGTCCTTTTTTCAGGAGTATATGTCTTTCTTTTCATTTTCAGGCAAACTCCATTCAGCTACCCAGGCCAGGTTTGTAATCACATGGAAAATTATGTGTGAAATACAGAAAATGTTGGTTTGTTGATGTCTCTACCTCAGACTACAAGATAAAGGGAGCACTCACGGCCCTTTGTACTCACAGGACATAAACACTTGTGCTAAATCTTTTATAAAATGCAACTTATTTATTCTATGGGCTTTTTTTTTTTTAAATTATTATTATTTGTATTAGCTGTCAAGAAAGTGTCAGTTAAAAAAAGGGCCCCCCAAATGATCTATGCCTTTCAAAGTCAGAAAGAAACAGAAAATAATTAAATATAGTAAATGTGAAAATTGATCTATCTGAAGAGTGTGCAGTTTACAAGCAAGGAATCAATCAGTTTACACCATACAGATTAAAATCATGTATCATTGTTCTTAATGGTCCGAGTTGTAAAGGTCTGAAAGTCTAAATAGAATTCCTGATGATTACTTTTATTAAAATCCTAAGTATTGGAAGATATACAATGACTGTCTAGATTGATTACTGTATTAGCTGCTTTGTAGAAAAATAATACCCTTTACTTTTTGCTTGTTGCAAAAATCCTCATTACTATGCCCAATACACTCTGTCCCTGGAGTAAATTAAAGCATTTCCTTCTTTTGTACTATATTTTCCTTAAAGTTGGATTCCTACAAATACTGGGACTATGCTGTGACATCTGAGTTCTGGAGATCAATTTATGGCTGCTAAAGATCAGGAAGAATTGCCCATTAAAACAGTTACTATTTGACAAATAACAACATTTGTGTTTAGCCTGGATATTTATCAAGCAGACAGAGCACTTATTCCTGATGTCTGAATGAAGGTCTGCATGAACAAACTTATTAATCAGTTAGATTCTGCTTTTAGACCACGTCTTATTTAAATAGAAACCACCAACCTGCACTTTTACATATAATGATACTTCACATTCATATTTTTCGCTTCTTATTTTAAAGTTCTAAACTAAAACCAGGCTTTGGGCAATTTCTTAATTGTTGGTGAGTGAAGACTTTTTTTCAGCAAAACATCTTGTCAAAATGAAAATGTATCCTGTTAATTTTGTGTCGTATAAGATTGTGGTATCAAAAACCTGTAAACAAAAATCATTTCTATATAAAGTTTTGTTCTGAAAACATCAATATGTTACCAGTAGCCCTCCTGGTTTTGTTTCCAAAGAATACATTGGTTAAATTGACACTATTTTGTGGAATTTGTCAGCACTGATGGAACTGTATTCTATGGAAAAACACGGTTTCATCAGAGGTGTTCCGAGCAGCTTAGAGATCAAACCCACAGGGGGAAAAAAAAAAGAAACCTTTGCATAGGTGTCAGTTACAAAGACTCTACAATTTTTAGTAAGGAATTGGCTTAACTAAAATAAAGAGGTGTGGATAAGACAAAAGTTTCTAAGAAGAGCTTTGTGGTCCATCATCCTACTTAATTTCCTTGTGGATTATGTAAGAATTATTAAATGTTGAGGATTTCTGTTCAAATGGATCACAGCATGGGACTACTTAATTCCTGTTTACTGTTCAAACTACTACAGGTACAGCATGCATTTTAACAGCAAATTATGAATTTGGCCCCTATATTTCATTTTATGTATTCTGAATGCTGTATCAGCTCTGGTTTTTAAGGACAGGTTCAAAATCCACAGAACTCATTTCAAGAAGGAATGAATAATAGACACACCATTTTCTTCCATGAATAATTATATTCTGTATTTACAAAGCATTTATTTTTCAAAGCTGCATACGAATATTAGCAAAACAATCACCACAGCATCCTTGTGTGCCAGGTTTTACATATAGCAAAAGAGATAGAAAACACAGTGCCTGGCACTTTAGTCCTATAACTAGGGTGTCAAGCTACTAAAGTAATGCAAATAACAATAATGGTATGGGAGAAACCTTTCAAGTTTGAGTCTCTAACTGGCTTGATTTTCATAGGTTTAGACTTCTGAGAACTCACAACTCCCTTTGAAGTCAATTGAAAATGTGAGTGTCAGCACACATTAAAATCAGACCACTAATTTGGATGCTTAAACATGAAATTTAAATTCACAAGTCAAAGTTTGGAAAAATTCACCTGGGTGACTTTTCCAAAGGTACCTTATAAACCAGTGTCAGAACTAGGAGATTCTTGGTTTTCAATAACTTCTTTTCACAGAGATTCCAGCACGGACACAATGGACTAAACAAGTCACTGTGTGATAGATCTGTGCATCTAAAGTAAGATTGTCCTGCCCAGTGTCCCAGGTCGCTTCCTCAGCCTCAGTGGAGCACAAGGAATTTTTCTCAGTTCTGGTTGTTACTGTGCAGAGAGTATTGAGAGAAGAGAGATTATGAGGAGCAACTTCCTCCTCAGCTGCCAGCCCCAGGAGGTGGGCACAGTGCAGAAAGAGTGTTCCTTCACCTCTGTCATCTCCCAGGTTTAATGAGGCAGCCAAAGTTACCTTCTATGGCAGGTCTGCAGCAAGACTCAAGAACTAATGAACACACTAAGAGCTCCTAATGCTGAAATAAGGGCCAGAGCTGGTGAATTCTGTCTCATGCCTCAGGATATCCTCCCTTAGTCAGTACTGCCACTCCAGAGAAGTCAGTTTGTGGTGTGAATCATCAAACACTGAGAACCCAACATACATGTCATGCCTTTGAATTTGGGCTAGTTCTGGCGTGGCTTGTGGCCTGAATGCCCACCACTGCTCAAGTGCCATCAGAGGCACTCCTGAAACACATCCTCTAGCTCAGTGACATCCAGGAGCAGCCAGGCTATTTCTGTGGGTGAGCTGCAGCTCAGGGTTTTGGGAGGAGGAGGAGATTTGCTTCCAGAGTGCACTGGTAATTCATGTGCCCCCTCATGGAGGTACAGCCTCCACGCACTCCTGGGCTGCTGCTACACCTGGGCACTGCCAAGGCCAGCACACATCAGGAGCCTGCCTGCAGTGGAACTCTGTAAGTGGGCACTAGTGGGATATCTCAGGTTTATAAACTATGGAGGAGGAGCAGTAGAAGTTGGGAGTAACAGTAACCTAAACTGTTGTATTACAAGGAGTTGTTTCATCCTTTGAATGCTCAGGAGCAGATACTACAACCTCACTCACTAAAGCCCCATCTGAGAGTCCTGTTCACACCCAGCTGACATTCAAAGGATGAAATAATGGAGTAATGCTATTGCTGTACTAAAACTGCATCAAATCCAAACAATACTGTAAATAAGGAAAGCTTACCACGGTCTAGTGTATCTTCTTTCCATTACATTTTGTGAGAGAATGAGGCATATGAACACCAGAAAAGAGTCAGCTTAGACTGTGATTCTTGCAGCTTTAATTATGAGCAGCTCCAAGTCTCCATGTTTACAGAAGAGAGATTACCTACATGTTATTTGAAAACCATTGGGTGTAAGTTTATAGTGGTAACAGGCAGGTCTAATTTTTTTTCATACTTAGGATTTAATAGGTACAGAATGCTGCCCAAGGGAAAAAAAATGAACAAGTAGTAACTTGATATTTATTCTACACAGACGTGAAGAAAGCTTAAAGAAATACACAATGTCTGAAACATTGACATGTATAACTATTTTAATTGTAATGTTGCTTTTCTAATAGACTTTTCTGCTGTGGTACAGGTTGAAATAGTTGCAAGGTTTTACAGCCCCAAAAAAACCCCAAAACAAAACCCCCCAAAACCAGTCCCCAACCCCCAAAAAACATGGCAAAAAACTGTTTGGAACAGCTTGTGGTGGAGTCATAAAAACTGCACCAAGTTTATTCAGTTTGAAGCTGAGACTATGGCATTGCACTTTGAATAAACAATGCTGTCTTTCCTAGGCCAGATTATTGTAAATAAATGATTGTCCATACTGTAAATAAGGACTCCTCCTACTTCTGATATTTCTCATCTATCCTGGAGAATATTTCTGAAGAATGCTCAGATGTTTTCTAGTGCAGAGATTCCCTAGATTTTGAAAGCCTGACTTATCACAGCTTCTTTCACGTGCTTAAGCTAAAGCCTATATGAAACATAAAAGCCATTATTTTAAATTCACTTACCTGCAGTGGATAATTTTTATTCCATTGATATTTATATGCACGGTAAATTTATTTGGTGCCTCGGTTCCTTTTTTAACTTTAGAATTGTCATTTGTGTTACATTTTAAGCCAATTAAATTATAAAAATACTCAGTTATGTAACTGCCAACACCACAGTATTTCTTCTTATTATGGAGACAAACACAGAGTATATTGGAAAAAAAGTTGTGAATCTCATTTCTGATCCTAATGAAGCAAGTAACCCATTATACCAAGGTTAATTTGTTGACTCATGATTTCCACTTATCCAATGATATACTGAATCATATGAACAAACCTCTACATCTAATCAGTTTTTTTTATTGAATCCTGACCTTTTATACACCTTCTTCTTGATTATGAATGACAGTGACCTTTATCTAATTTAAAACACACATACTGATGCAAAAATATGCAAAGTACACATGTAAATTCTGAATTAAGATGAAGATGTGCATAATCTTCCAGGGAGAAATTGCTTTAGAGAGAGATGTTTATATTAGGGCCAATTGAGGGTATGTGGGGAGAAAAAGTGAATTAGTCAGGACTCAGATGGGTTTGGAGGAACAGCTGCAGAGATACCCAAGTCTGTTTAGATTTTCTCAGCTTCTATTTAGAAGCCTGAAATGTCAATATAAATATCAATTTTTATTATGCTATTCAGCTTTTTATGGCATCCATGAAAATGATCCAAATGCAATGAAGTCAGACAAAACACCTCTTCACCTCAGGTTTGACACACTCTACCTCAGTATTGCATTTATGTTTCACTCAAAATACATAATAGTAAATTTTCCACAGCACAAATGCTGGGTCAAATTCACAATATTATAAAAGCTGCCTGGTTCACTTGGCCATTTTTCTCATTAAAAAGGAATGGTATGAGCATCATCTGGAGATGGTCTTTTTAATTCAGGATATAATTAGGGATTGCTGTAAATGCTGAAAAATAAATCAACAAATATAAGAGGAGTGCCTCCTGTGGAAATAAACCTCTCCAACTTTGCTTTTGCTCTGTTTCTGTTTGTCACTAATGGGTCTGCACTGAAATTACTAAAGATGAACCCAGCAATGGGCACAGCCTGAACCACTGTGTAATCCTATAATCCACTCTCTCTTTTCACAAGTCATTCCTTTCTCTGAATTGCTGTGAACCCCAGTTGCACATCAGCAGCTTTGCTCCGGCCTCTGCCTTGAAAAAATACATGAAAAAAAAAATATACACAGAAAATTTGCAAAACTCCGTGTAAAGACTGTCAAAGCACAAATCTAACAAACACATTCCTCTGAGAGACTCCAAGCAAACAGTACCTGGCATTAGCATGTACTTTCATGATTAACAACAGGGGGTTGTCAGACTGCTATTTCTGAAATAAACAGATTTATCCTGACAGATAATCAGCAGTTTGCACTACCTAATACATGTTATCATCCGCCACTGACATCATTACATTAAAAGCACACTTAGTATAATCTTTTGTAGGAAATTAAACAGGTTTTATGACACACTTTTGGTGGGTTTTTTTGTGGGGGGATGGAGGGGATCCTGGGGAAGGGACTGCGAGTTTAGAGAAAAGGTTCATGGCAAACCACCCAGGAAAGACCCCTGGAAATGCCATGCTGTATTTGGGTTTTCACAATCTAGCAACGTAATTTATAAAGAAATTAAACCCAAATGTTGTGACTGTAAACCATGTCCTGTACTTTTAAGCAGTCTTTTATGATGTCCTTGGCTGTCCCTCATGTTACCTCAATACTCTTCTGTGTCTCTCTGTATCTGTCCTGCCAGTTCCACAGAAAAACTCGCCAGACAGCATCTATTTGTGATCCACTTGTGATCTTGCCATTTACAGACATATTTTTTAGGCTGGCAGGTGGACTTTGGGAGACCATTGAGCATTGCCTGCATAGTTTTCTGGCAAGAACAACATTTATCTTCTTTAAATTTCAGGCATCTCTTCATGGACCATCTCTTCCTCTCTTGAAAGAGGAGGCACAGAACTTGCTGGACAGGAGAAGCAGAAACCTTTGGAGCTGTGCAGGAAATGTGGACCAAGGTCTCTGCTCTTGGGGTCTCTGTGGATCCTCCCTCCAACCAGGCTGCTCACTGCTCACTTACCTGGCTGTTCCTGCAGTGATCAAGTTTGGACTCAACACAATGAAATTTTAGTAAGAAAAGCTTAATATACCTCCCCTATATATATACATATATATACACACACACACACACAATATATATATGTATATATAATGTTCCTACCCTCCTCCAAGTAAATGATTCTTGCCTCAGCTGTAAGGGTGGTGGGAGTTATATATTCTCACAGTCACTGAGCAAATTCTGAAATTTCTTTCCTTTTTTAAATTTTGGATTGCCAGTTAACATTATACTGTTACCATTCCGTGAACTCACGTAACACAGCCAGTGCACAGACTAGGTAACAAAAATTGCATGGGGACTGTCGCTTGAGTTTAACAAGTATTTCATCTCCTTCCTCAGAGGGCATTTTCTAAGTCACAGACTTTCCTGGAGGGGCAAGGCAGATATCAAAGTCCTGGCTCCAAAGGCCTGTTGTGTCAAGTCTTATTTCTCCAGAGGCAGAACCTGCATCCCTCTCTCAGTCCTTTGTCTCACATGGAATGCATTTGGTCTTTCCTGCCTTCTGCCTTCATAACTTGGCAGGAGGAGAAGCAAGAAATGGTGTCTAATGACTGGGGGATTTGTATCCATTCCCACTCGTGCATGTTCATGTACCATTCCCCCAACACCAAAAAACCCAACAGCCCCCCAACCAACACAGCACAACTCGAACAGCAGGAGGGCTGAAGTCCCTTACATTGCAAAGGTAACCTCTAAATAAAGAAGTGGCAGCACCACATACCTTAAACACATCTGAATTCCTGGGTACTCTTTGTCTCCTATAAAACCTAACCCTTGACAAATATGTATGTATTGATCCAGCACCTCTTACCCTCCTTTCCCCCTTTATTCCTCTCCCTACCATTTCAGTTGCAGTTGTTAAAACTAACGCAGAATTTTGCCACAGATCTTTTGCTTCAGGTACGCTGGACAAAACTGCAGCACCTGATACTCTGATGTGGAATAGAAATAAATGTTAATCTGACCAAGTGATTTCAGTGGTTTATTTTGTTTTCATTTGTAAAAGTGCTGAATTTCTACTGACCCACATTCTGCGTATTTCTTGTACTCCGTGATGTTTGAGGGTGCTTAGATTTTCATTTTCATTTGCATTAGATATTATTTTGTGTCCAAGGGTCAAATGAGCATTGCTTTTGAGTCAGATGCCTACTGGCTGCATTTCTAGTAGTTAATCTTTTCACACTGAGAAAAATAAGAAGTGGGAGGCAGTTCAAGCTATCCCAAATAAACAGACAGAAGTAAAGCAACAATTACTTTTCCTGTGTGGACTGCTCTTGCTCATTTCTCCTCGAGAGATAACACTCACTGACATAATGTCAGATAACCATGTTCAGTGTTTCACAGACTTGCCATTTAAAGATTCATTTCCACTCCACTTATTTTTGTTTTATCGGCTCCTCTTTTGGTGCATTTCATCTGTGAAAATTTTCATGTAGGCTCTCCAGAACAGGTATTTGGGAGAGAGGGAAGCAAGGGGGTCTCACTTGACTTAAAACATCTCTAGAAATCATAAAGGGAGTAAGAGAGGGCAGAAAAATGAGAAGTTCTCATGAGAATAGTTGTTTGCATAAAATTCTCAACTGTTACTAAAGCTTCAGTGCAGTTCCTGGGGAGGATGGATATGGAAAGCCTCAGGTTAACTTCAGTCATTACTGAGCATTTTACATCTGCTGAAGAATTCCAAACACATTAAAGGTTGTCAATCTAAACCTTTAGACCAAAATAAATAAATAAATAAATAAGGAGCAACTCCAAAGGCAATCAGTAGGCAAGTTACAGATCTGATTCAGCTTTTAACCCCCAGAGGTATAAGCACACTTTATGTGCAAAAGATATGCAATGTCTGTACTCTGCAACGTTACATTTTAATAATCTACAGTAGAAGGCAGTGATAAAAAGAAGACTATGACATAATTGTGTATGTAATTTGATGAGAAGCTGTGGGGAACATATTTTTCCTATGCACTTATAGAAAATACTAATGACAAATCACTGGCTGAGGACTTTGTTGACAGTTAAATCTCCTATTCATAGCTATATATTTTCTCAAAACCTCTACAACTTACTTTTCAGGATTTTTTTTCCCCTCTCTAGAATACTTTTAAGGCATAGTTCAGCTTACAGCTCCAAGGTTTACTTCATCCTATAGATCCTGCTGCAAGGCACCCTACAGTGGAGGATCAGGTAGCTCATCCTGAAGAGGTGTTTGCTGAGTTACTCTAGCAATGGAGAGTTTGCAGAGCAGGAACCACCCCAACAGGAGAAAGGAACCGGCTGCAGGAGGGCACTGACAGGCTGGTCAGGAAAACTGCACAGCCTAAATTAGAAATGAAACACGGGGGTCACTCCTTCGAGTTTGCTGCAAATAGATTCAGAGGCCTCGATGATGAAAACACCTGATTTCGTGTCATTTATTTTGAGGGATTAAACTGAGCTGTGCCAGGCAAACCTGGGGAACCTTCAAGGAGACTTGAGTACATAATTGGGAAGTGACTCCATGAAATCCTGCTGATGACTCACCAAGGAACACTTTTGTCCCCGTCAGACATCGGTCATGGCGTGAAAGGTGGGAAGGAATCAGGAAATAACTGTCCGCTGGGAGAATATTTTAATCCACTTACAAAAAACCTTCCTTGGAAAGGCCTTTTTCTCTCTTTTTCGTATCTCCAGTGGTGAGTCATCTAATCTCATCTCTGTATATTGCTAAACTCCACAGGGATCACCTTTACTTCCCAACTTTACCCTGGCCAGAGATTCAGTCAGACAAAAGATCCTTAATGTCTTTCCTTAAGTTCAGCTCACTTCTCTAAAATGCATTCCCCTTCTCTTTCACAAAATGAAAGAAGTCTTTTTTTAGAAATGCCTTTTTGCTTCTCTCTTCTTTTTTGTTTTCTATTTTTTTTTTCCTTCTGGGGGAGGCAGGATGCCTGTATCAAATGTCTCTTTTCTGTAAATCAAAATCGCTTTGTGTGGAGAAAGTTGAGTTGCTGGGAAGAATACATTTTTTTTCTCCTGTCCAAAAAGGATTCTCAAATTTTACTTTTGAAGCCCACAGATCAAAAATATGTGTTTTTTTCTCCCTACCTTATATATATGCTTGTTCTCTCTAACATTAATTTTTTCAAAAAACTCTGCACTTGAAAGAGTTAATAAAAATTCTAATTACAGGATAAGAAAGAAAGGTCAGACTCCACTTACATCATTGTGAAGGGCTTTTATGACACCCTGCTATAAAACATATTTCTTTTTTTCAGTTGCCATCCTCACAGGATAACCTGCATACCAATAGGATCTCCAAAATGCCAGGAAGCAAAAGATATTTATCTGCTAAATTCTATGTACAGTAACCTTACAAATGCCAGAGAAAGAAAGATTGCCCTCTGCACAGTAATACTTGTGTAGATGTCTTCTTTATGCTAACAATGACAAGGCTCTCTAGGTTTGTACTGTACTCCAAAACAAGAATGCATTTTTTTCAAAAAGCAGGAACTGTATATCAAAAAGAAAAGATGCACATTTTAGGCACTGAAATACTTAATATAGTAAGCAAGTACTCTCCTGTCTAATCTCTGTCTAATCCAGAAAGGTAAAGTGGAAATGCATGACTCAAGTATTCTTGAAGAAATTAGACAGGTTATGTTTGGGAGCATCTCTCTGTCCTGGCTGGTCAACTAAATTTTCATTTTAAGCTCAGTTTGAAGCCTCCCAGACCCGTTACTTGATTAACTCGAGGATGTTACATAGCAAGTTATACAAAAGCAGCCTGGCTCCAAATCTAATTGCTGTCATTTTTTAACTCCAGCTGTGCAAGACAACAAACAAGAACTTTACTGTGGGACAAATGCGAGTCAGAAAAATTCTAATTTTTGCAATATATTACTCTTCAAATCCATTACTTTGATTTAACGTGTCCAAAGTTGTCTATATAGTTATTTCAATTATTTTCAGCTCTAAATTCTGACAACAAATTCATAGAAATACACATTAATAAATGCAAGATTTACTGTCTGCTTTCCTAAAGGCAGTGTGTGCTGTCAGATGCACCAGTTCAATATCTCATGTGATGTATGCTCGAAGTTAGAATGTAACTAATGACGTGGGGACTGACTTCCCTTTTCTGAAGGAGTTTTTTAGGAATCACGTTCAAATAGTTGCTTCAGAGTTGCACTTTGTTTGCAGGGCAAGCACTGCCTGTCCAACCTTTCTGAACAATAAATATTAACAGAGAACAGCGAAGGTTCCATTTCCCCACTTCTGCTGGCAATTTTATTAACTATATGTTTATCTTGTGGTCTAAATTTATGACAGGCCCATTTGCAGTGAGGCCTGGAGTTTCCTTGTTTACAACACTGCAAAGTAAAAGGTGACCTTTTTATTTTTGTTTAAAACCTTTCAACAGTTTGTTCTGCTCCAGAGATGGCACCTTAATAAGCTCTCAGCCCAGAAAGCTCTCGTTTTCCTTTTGGGGGGTACAGGGCACTGCATCGACTCACACAGACATTAGAAAACATTTTTAAAAGAGAATACAAACTTGGTCGAAGATCACGTTTGTCGATTAGGAAGCTGCTGTGCTGAGATCATACCTGCCATTATGAAAAGGGAAAGAAAACCAGGGGGTAGGGGACACATAGCTGGCTAAATAAACAGTAAATGAGCTGTTTAAACAGTTGCATCTATACACACAAGCAACAAAAGCATCAAGCACCTGGCGCAATTCTATTAGGACCTAATTCTGGCAACAATATGCATCATTATGGTGGGATCTGATAACGAGCAAACACTGGAGGCATTACACGTCTTTAGAAGAATCAGACTTCCTACCTTAGCAAGAGTGATAGAAGGTAAGTCCCCCTTTAAAGAAAGTTGTAAGTAAAGCCAGGCAGCAGTTGCAGTAAATTGAGTCCTTTCAGTCACTGTACACATGCAGCAGTTCTGCAATAAGGGAAAAACATAATGGGAGGAGCAGCTGTGAACGAGTGACCTCCCGAAGCTGAGTTCTCTTTGTGAATCGAGCACCGGGAGCCAGTGCCTCTGATTTGCATGGATTATCTCCACTTGAACTGATACATTTAGATTGACTGGCACAGGGGCACGGGGATGAAAAAAAAAAAGGGGAGGAAAACCAGAAAGGCCGAGCGGGCGGAGGAGCGAGGGGAGCGCGGGGCGCGGAGCGGAGCGGAGCGGGCGCGGGGCTGTGCGCGGGCTCGGGCTGAGCCGCGGCTCGGAAGAGCTACAGCTCCCTCTTCATGTCGCAGCCGTAAGACGAGGAAAGCTGTCATCACGGCGGAGTTTAAAACAGATCCCCCCCTCCCCCCTCCACCCCGGCTTGTGATGGTCCATTTGATCAGATTCCTATAAACACGTAATAACTCAGCCCGACGTGCGGCCGGGGGTTTGGGCTGCGAGCCTCGAGTGATTATAAATCTGCTGAACGCTGCTAAAGGATTTCAAACACAGAAACGTTTGGAACGTAGTAACTCGTTGGGATGTTTCCGAGTGTGCAGTGACAGATTTATCATTTGCCAGTGTGCAGGTGCCTTTAAAATAGTCAAGGGATGGTGGCACTCGAAGCTGGCTGTGCAGGGAGATCACCAACAGGATGATGGGTTGTGCTCCACAACCTTATCCAACATCCACCAAGACAAAAGAGAGACAAAAAAATTTGCATTCAACCACTTCAGAATCCCTCCCTTATTACCATAAATGCCACAAACATTACCTGTTGCACGCTCCTGATTTGATTTAAATGCAGTACTTAAGCTGATTAGAGAAATATGAGAGTACGTTCAACCCTCCTGAGCCTGCGCCCAATCCAAGAGGATCCTGAACTAAACTTGGTTTCTTTTGTTTAGAGTATTTCAAATAAGTTGTTTTTGCACCATGGTACAGAATTTTGCAAACCTCTACATGGTTTCATTCTGCTCAGAAACTGGACCAAAAGTCATGAAAGGATGAATGGCTGGTCACATGTTCTTTCATCAGTGTCTGAAAACAGGAATGGATGAAATTGCATTCTTTGGGAATCATTAATGGATGAGATTTGGTGGCATAAAATGGCCTATATTAGCACTTAAACCACCAGAATGTTGTTTTGTAAGAAACATATCTTGCTGTAAAATACTGCTTGTTCAGAGATCAACAGAATGAAAATGTCTACAAATACAACCATGGCTAAATTCTGTCTCCAGTTCATTTGTAGACCAAGCTGAGTCCAACAGGAGTCTGTTGTGTTCCTATTTCATATTTCTGGGGTAAAGCCTCGGAGTTCTTTTTGTAGGATCCCAGCATTTACTTGTAACAGAGAATCTGGAATGGTGCCTCTGTCTGAACAGAATACAGGGTAAATTCAGTACTTCATCTAGTAATGCTTCTTGGAAATATCACATTTGCAGTAAAATTTGCTACAGATAAATGATCCCATGGGCATTGGACAAAGTAGTGGAGAATATATTTGGATTTCTAAGACATGAAACACATTCATGAGTTGAAGGAGAAACACAACTGTGAGGCACAGTTATTGGTGTACCCATAAAGTGCTTGCTCTGAGAAATGCTCTTGGTTCACTGGAGGTTTGGGTGTTTGATTATTTTGTTGTGAGAGGGGAAGGACCCTTCAACCAGATTCTGTCTATCTAAACATGTACCCAGATGTTATTTAACCTGACTGAAACATCATCTTTCCCTGTGCACTCTCCAGAACTTCTCAACCATGTTCTTAGGTCATATCTTACTTGTGTGTTGGGCTCCAAATTTTATTTCTTATTTTCTCAATTGTTCTTTCTCCAGTGACCACTCACCAGGTAATAACAGATGGATTTGACTCCAGCAGGGCACTCAGAAGCCTCAACATCAACCCTGTATATCACAGCTGTGTGAAGCAGCCTCCTGGTTGATAGATGGCTTTGAAAAAGATGAACCAAATTTGCTCTCATTACTCTGCACCCTGCAATGCACTCCTCAGTCAGCCTATGCCAGGCTGAGAATGGCACAGCTGTTCAGTGCCACTAACCTGTGTGCCACCAGCAACAGGGAATCCTGGAAAAAGAAAGGAATGTCCAGCAACAAGAGGGATTTTCACCTTAAAGGTGCAGGTGAGAGGAAATGTCTGTGTGAAGCATCGAGACAGCCACGGAGGGCACAAGGAACATGACAGGGATGAGGAGAAGTGGATGCAGGAGCTGTGGGTGTATCTTATTCTCTGAGAAGATGTGCTTGTCTGCAATGTCATCTGCTAAAGGTCATCAAGAGAAGACCTCACTAGAGATGTGCCTGGGGGCAGTGTAGGCTGAAGGTGTGGATTTGAGGAAATGGGGTAAGAAAAGGCAAAGGGAATGGGCAGCTGGAGATTTGTGGGCACTTGTTGAGCGAGAGGCCATACAAGAGGTACCTCGGGGGAGACTGGAGAGTCAGGGAAGTCTGCAACAAAAATAACAGGAGCAGTCTGGGAAACAGAGGAAAGCCAAAGAATATGCTTGCCATCTGGGAGACTAAAAAGTACAGCAGACAGAACTGAAATAGAAGGTAGAAAAGAAGTAGAAAAGTTAATTCCAGCAAAAAATTGTAGGAGACTAGGATACAAAGAGGAAGGAGAATGTTAGAGAAGTTAGTGAGAAGAACAAAAGGAAAGATCCTCTGTGAACAGAAGGCAAAATGGACTAAGATAAAATAGTGTCTTGCATGAACAGGGAGCCTGTGTTAATCAGGAACAACTAAATTGTCACTAGATCAGTTCCACAGAGCAGGATGTGAGGTCATTTCTCAAGAAGGAGGATGTGGGATGTGGGTGGAAAAGGAAAAAAAAGCATTCTGCTAGGAATAGGGAAAAATCTTTTTTTAATTTAATTTTCTTCAACTGGAAAGTGTGATGCTATAAAAATCCCACTGGAATAAATCAAAGATGATTAGTCTAAATAATTTCATTTTAAGTAGGAGGGAAATGCCTAGAAAGTGAAGACTCATGAAAATGATACCTGGCTGAATATCCATGGAAAAAAATTGGGTCTGAGATCCACACTATTAAAAAAGAACCTTTAGAAACACATGGAAACCTTGGTAGAGGTTCATGTCACCCTTGTGTCTTCTTACTGTACACAACAAGAAGATAATCTGCTCAATGAAAATTGAGCTGTGGGTGAGGAAATACCAGTGGATGATCAGGAAAGAAAAGGTAAAATTGCACAGTGGGACCAAGGCACAGAAGTGCACAATCCACTCAGGAAAGATCAGAAGAAAGACTAAATAAACTTGCCCAGATGCCTTCTGTGCTCTGATAGATCAGAAAGGAGAAAGAAAGGATGGCATGAATCAAACAGGAGACACTTGGGCCCAACTAATGCATGGATTTACCAGTCAACAGCCAGCAAGAGATGGAACTATGCCTTTCTGCTAATAATCAAAACAGATACTATGAGAAAACCAGTCCACAACCAAATCAGGAGTTAAGCTCATTTAAATGAAAGGGAACAATCAATAAACATAAGGCTTTATGGCCCAAAGGGCAAATTTTGTTAATCTGAACGATCTTGTTAATGAAATTTGACTGTTCAAGGACTTGAATATGGAAGACCCTTGGAATTTCTTTAAATCCAAGATATGTGGAATGTGCAGCTGATGAAGGGGGGAGAACACATGGAAAAGTGGTCAAGATGTTCCACACAAAGGAAGAAGCCCTTGAAGACTACGAGAGACATGCAGGGCACAGGACGAAATCAAAAAGATGTATCAGCAGCCAGATGTGTATTAGAGGTCAAAATATAAAGTGAATAAACTGTCAGCAGTCAAATTGAACTACAACTTGGAAGGAATATTCAAACAAAGAGCAAAGCAATCTTTGTGCAGATGAGATCAAATGAAACATGGCATTTCAATACAAAGGGGAGGTGAAGAAAATCTCTTTACAGTTAAACACTAAGTGACTAATTCATGTATATTTTCAGGGAGGAAACAGGATAAATAACAGGAAAGAAGCTGTGATGATAAGAATTATCAAACTGGAAGCAAAACTAAAAATCCAGTGTACTCAGGACAGGGAGAGGTATCAAATAAACTCCATTCCCCAATCTGACAAGAAAGGGAACATGAACTCCCAAACCTGGTGGGAAGCAGCTCAGACATGATAGTGGCTGACTGGAGAAGAGCAAATGTATTATCCATTTATCAAAGGGAGACCTATGCAGCAACAAACCCATTAGATTGACCTCAGTTGCTTTAGAAGAAATTTTGAAGGAAAAAAATAATTGAAGACAGGGAGGTAAATGGAAAATGGGATAACACACAAAAAGGATTTACTGAAGATAGCTCGTAGCCAGTGAATTTGTTATTGCTCTTTAATAAGATAACTGATTTTCTAGACAAAGGATTTGTGATACATCTTATCTGTATCTGTGCTGCATATGAGACAGTATTACATAGGGAACAGGGGATTAGAGGAAGAGTTGTAAAGTGGATAAGAGATTGTCTAATGGATAGATGGCAACAGGTGGCACTGAGAGAAGCAGCATCAAACTGCAGGAAATTTACTGGCAGGAATTCTCAAAAATCAGTCTTGGGATCAATCTTTTTTTTAAGATCCAGGCATGAAGAGCAGAAGTATGAAATCTAGAGTTTCCATTGAGCTAGAAAAAAATGTTGTTACAAAAAAAGTAGCAGTGGGGTTTTTTTATTACATCAAATACGCGTGCCTGAATATTTTAGATGCACACATGAAATATAGTACTGTATTCCTCTGTAATAAAAAAAGAAATATTCATGCCATTTAAAGACCTGGGAGTGTGGCCTTATCTGAAATTCTGTGTGCAGTCTTTGCACTGGATGTCAAGAAAATATGCTAAACCTGGAATAACTGCAGAGAGGTACAACTGCAGTGGCTGCAGACTGGAGAGCCACCACTCAGGGAAGAGAGGGAAATGCTTTGCTGCTTTTGTCTGACTCAGCAAAAAGCTGAAAGGGGATATGACTGTTGTGTGTAAATGTATTTATTAGACACCAGACTGAAAAACAGCCAAACAGAGCTATAGGACAAGGCTGACAAATGGAAAAGCAGCTCATGCTCAGATAAGAAAAGCAGAGATGATTCCAACCATCAGAAAAGTGAATTTTCCGGACACCCAACAGCTGTAGTAGGGGTAAAAAAACCCAAATTAACTGCATTTTAATTGAGATTGATTCTTCTATTAAAGATGCCCTCTCACCTGGTTGCCTGTGCAATTAGAAGACCAGACTTGAGAGATCCCTTGCCTTTTGTTCTGTGTCTGTAATGTACTCCACTGAACTTGGTGACCTGTCATGTGTCTTCTCCCTCCCCCTTTTTAGTGCCAATCAGTGTCTGTGGGGCTGCTGAAGACTCGAGCAGACTCAATGGTGTGTCTGTCAGGCTTCAGAATGTGCTGTCTGGGGATGCACTGTGCATTCTTCCCACTTCCACTCTTCATTTTGAAACCTGTCTGATAAGGAAAGATTATGTCATAGATATAACAATTATTTGAGCATCCGGGACAGCGTTTGTAAGGCACTCCATCCATCCAAGATAACTGAGAAAAAGAAAAAGGAACACAGAAAGGAACAAGATAATCTTAGCAGGAAAAGACAAGGGTGCAGTTTACCAGGAAAATGTTGCTGGAGCAAAAGGAGTGAGAAAAGGATATTAACTTTGAGCATGACTGAGATCACAGAGCAAGTCAGGCAGAGAAAGTGAAGGATGAAGGAAAGATCAGAGAAAATGGACAAAGAAATTCAAAAAAGACTTTTTTTAAGTTTACAAGAGACTTGATTTTGATTCACGTATAAAAGAGGGCCCTTTGATTTATTTAAATCCACCTGAACAACCTTGCTCTGCAATTGTACACCCTGTTAACAATTCTCTGTTGATTAGACAATGGAAAAAGCAGAAAAGAACCAATCATGGTTATAACAGCAGAAAAGCCAAATACATTCTAACAACCGGCTATCACGTTGATAGGACATTGCCACAGCCCAGAAAGTCCAGCAGATATAACTCAGTACCTACAAAGTCAGATTAACATGCAAATGCACCAATGTGATTGCTGTTGGTGCTATTTTTGCTTATTCCCATTCCCAATATATCCCCAAATTTGCTTATATCCCATCCCAAGATGTGAACACGGTCAGCAACCAAGCACACTCAGATAAAGAAGGAGCTCCTGGATTTCTCATAACTTACCATAAATGCATTTGCAAACTGCAACTAAACCCCAAACATTCCAAATAATCAATATCAAAAGGTCCTACTGGAAGTACTTTCATCAGAGCCGAAGCTGATTAATTCCAGAAAGAAGAGCCTATGATCTGGTTTCCCAAGGAGAAAAGCAGAGGAAACCAGATCCTTGGTGACCCTCTAAATGAAGCCTTTGAAGGAGGCCAAGCCAGTTCAGAGATTTTCTGGCTGAAGAAGTTTCATTGAGAAAAGCTGCTTTGTTAAAGTGGAGAACCTTTGACAAAGTGTTGTGGATGCCAAGGAGGGCTCTAAGGAAACCTTTGATCCCTCACAGGTCTTTTTGTGGAGGTGAAGAAATGAGATGCAGCAGCAGTGCAGCTGCCTGGGAGTTTGGCACCTTGTTTTTCCTGTGTCATCCATGTAACTACAGGCAAGATATTCACTGTTCTGCTTCAGATAAACTCACTGAGAATAGCAAAGGGGGGGACAGGGATGTAATATTCATTCAGAAGCTGTAGAGTCCAGAAACAATAAAAAAAGGTACTTCTATTAATTTAAATCCACTGAAACCCCTATTAAATTAAATTAAACCTCTATTAAATTAAACAAAGAAACAATACTCTCTTAATCCTGTGAGGCAGATGCCCTGCTTTTCAACTATCTGCTGTAAGTCCAAAGGGTCTATTCTGCAGAGAATTGCAAATTCTGCTGGTCCAAGACAGCAAAGAATCCAATTAGAAAAGAATCCCACCTGAAGGAACCTGAAATTTCCAAAGGTTTTTCTTTTCTTACCCCAGCTTGTAACAAAATCTTCATAAAAGACAAAAACTAATCACCTCAGAAACAACCTGGCTGAGCAGCATCCAACTTTCAAATTTTAACCTGGAGGAGGCTCAGATTTAACCCACCAAGGAGACATTGGGTCGTGCATGTGGAATTCACCCCTAGACCAATCCACTCAGAAGGTGAGAATCCACATCCCAACAAAAATTGAACTGAAAAAAAAAGCGTTCCATAGGTTTTTCACAAAATGTGCAATCTGTGAAAAAAGGAAAGTCGGTGCCTGGTGAGAAACTATTTCACTGGTAAATTCCTGTGTGACTTTAGTTCTCCTGTATGCTTGTAGACATGTATGAGGTTTTCCTTAGTTTAGACACAATCTCTGAAGTAGTTTCATAATATGTATAAAAAAATGGAAAACCTGATGTTCTGAACAGTTTGAGGTTTACCTGTGATGTCGGAGGTGATCAAATTGCTATTTCAGCCTTCTAAACCCCACACAAAGAAATGACAGAAAATGCATTTCAAACATATTTAGTAACAGAAGAAAAAAGGACTAAAATAAAACATTCCAGAGAACATCGAAGTAATTGCTGGTATTTTACTTGTAATGACAGCTTTCCCACACTTTATACAAAGCACAGAGTGCCTGTTAGGCCAAAATGTGATGGATAATCTTTATGGAAGAAGGGTGAAATTTAAATCTGGACTCTTAAGACTGTGTAGTGTAATGAGCAATAGACAGGCTACGCATTTAATTCCATTAAGTGAAATGTATTTCATTAAGAAAAGTGTTAGCAGAATTAAAACCTCACACTAAAGGAATGTGAAAATCATCAGTGGCAGCCAAAAAGCTGTTGCAATATGGCCCATATTGCAGAACAACTGAGGCTGATGTGGGATTAAATACATATGAAATGAATAATAATAAAAAAAAAAACAACCTGACAAAAGTGTAGCAAAATTTGAATGCTAATTTATGGCACCCAGTGAAAGAAACAGGACAGCAGATCATCTGCATGTAAATGGCCTCAACACATTTCTGGTGCCAGCCTGTTACTCTGCTTTTCAAAAGGGAACAAACCACAGTTTTTAACCAGACTAAGACAAGAAATGGTCAAACAGGAGATTCATTAAGTTTCATTGGTTAAACAGGAATAACAGTATCAAAAGTTTTTTAATATAGTTCAGTAAAATTAAGTAATGGTAGAAAGCGAGGTGTGGAATAGAGATAGAGAAGAAATAAAATAAAATGACACAGTATATATATCTCCATATTAAAGGTAGAATGCCTTCACATAGACACCATGTTATGCATAATCATGCTGACTGACCCTGAGAAACAGTTTTATATCTTGTCAGGCTCTGAGCATCAACAAGGGCTCTGAGGAACACCACACAGGGAAACCAAAACTGCCACAAACACCAGGTGACAGAATTAGGTGTAATACCATAGGCTTCCAAATAACAACTCCACCCATAAACATCGTAACTGCAGAGGCAGAAAAGGCAATATGGGAAAGTTTATTCTATTAACAGTTTTATTCTTATCCACTTTCCAATATTTTTTAAAAGCAAATTGAAAATAAATATTGCAAATATCTCTGGAAATTAAACACACCTATTTTTTTGTATTCTTTGAAATTAAAAAAAAAAATAGATTTTGATTTTCTTTTCATGTAACTATTCTATCTTTATTATCCACCTCAGAGAGCCAGCTACTCCTTGCAACTATTATGTTAAATTTCTAAAGTGTCTGAAGTTTTTCTGTTTTAGTTGCATAAGTGAAAATTTGCATGCACATAAATGTGTTCAGCAAGAAAGAACTAAAAGCCAGCACGTGAACTGACGAATGGTAAATAAAAATTGCAAGACATTTGATTTGTTTAATGTGAGATTCTCTTTTCCCAAGATTAGCACAAGTTTCAGAAGCCTCCTATTTTAGAAGTGCTATCTACTACTAGTATTCCAGATTTTTTTACCAGAATTCAGTGAGTCCTTTAATACTGTAATCATCATATCTGATTGCATTGCTTGCTATTACAGTGTAACATTGGGCACAGCTCTGTCACTTTTTTTTTCTGAATGGGCAACTGCAAAAAACCCACTTCTGTTAAACCCCACGAAGCAGAGCCAGCAGTGAGTTTTCATGTGAGTGGAGCTGCACTTTCAAAGCTACTTCCACTTGTGTCTTATGAGTATAATGTCATCAAACAAGACAAAAGAGTTAGTCTATTGTCATTATAAAAGATCAAGTGTCTCTTCTCTCCGTAAATACATCAGTGTTCCTGCCTTTAATTGCTGCAATGCTTCGAGGGCTGTGCTGGATGGCTGAGAATTCCCTCCCAGTCTGAACCATCCTCCCCGGGGGCTTTGCCTCCTTACCCCCAGCAGGGATTCCCTGGAAGCACTTCTAACTCTCCACCCTGCTCCAGATTCTGCACCCCGCCCTCCAAAATGTCCTGGGAGCACCAGGTCCTCCCCTCCGGGCAGCTCAGTGCCTTTTCTGCAGCTCAGGACTGGGAGTGACTTCCCCAACCCCTGATCTTTGTCTTTGCCATGGAAAAGGTGGATCTGGTGGCATTGCAGAGAGGAGCCTCCAGGGACTGATTCACTTGGAGGCTTTGGGCCTTTTCCTGGCACTAGTTCACCCTGTTTCTGTTCCTGTTTGACACACTCATATTTGTACCAAGATCACCCAGCAATCTCCTCCCTCCTCCCCAGTTTCCAGTGGAGTATTTTAATATACAGAGTGTTCTTTTTACAAGCACCATTTTGAGATTTGCTATTTAATTTTAGGAACAGGGTAATAATCAAGTACATTAAGTAACACTCAGCTGAGGATGTTCCCATCTCATCATACCTTGATTCCTGAAAGGTTTAGGGATTGTTTGGTTTCCTATTTTCTCTCTCTAGTAATTCAGTGTAACTGAATGTATGTTATGTATGTTATGTGTGCAGTACATAACATTAATCTTTAAACAGCAGCTCCACAGGCATTAAAATTAACCAGCTCTGGGGTCCCTGCATAAGGATCTGTTAAGGTGAGTCCAGAGGAGGCCACAGGGATGATCAGAGGGCTGGAGCACCTCTTATGCAGACAGGCTGAGAGAGTTGGGCTGTCCAGCCTGGAGAAGAGCAGGCTCCAGGGAGAAGCTGTCCAGAGAAGGTGGGCATTTCCCATCCCTGGAATTGTTCAAGGACAGGTTTGAGCAACCTGGTCTAGTGGAAGCTGTTCCTGCACATGGCAGGGGAGTTGGAATGATGATCTTTAAGATGCCTTCCAACCCAAGCCATTGTATGATTCTGTGATTCTAACATTTAATGAGATTAATGTCAAGGATGTAAATAAAAATATATTTTTTAAGATCAAGAATTTTACTTTCTGGCTAATCCTGGAACATATTAATAAACCCCAGCATTAAAAACTCAATTTAAATACAAAGTTAGGAGCCTCATCTTTCTAACCATCTATATATTCAAGAAAGAGAGAGAGGTAAGCAATTCCTTCAAAGAGCAGTCAGGTCACCTAAAGCAGGCAGGACCTAGAACTCCTCCTTTGCTGAGATTCCACCTGGGAAGCAGCAGCAGCAAGTTTCTAGAGGAGATGGATTAATTAAATGGATCTGTGGTCTTTTATTCCAGCTGAGGATCAGGAGCAGTGCTGGGATTGCAGGGTCAAAGATGAATTATTTTGGGATCTTTTTCACAAGCAGCCAATGGATGTTGACACCATTTACCATCACACTTTGTGACAATTGGATGTCTACAATGACACTGTTTTAAGAATTGAATAGAAAATCTAACTACCATTTTTTAATTTTGATTGTTTGTTTGTTTGTTTGTCTGTCAGGAACTCCTGTCTCCTGAAGTGTTTTTATTACTTCCTCTCACTTCTCGTCTTCTGGTTTTAGCAACCCAAATCCTCTTCTCCCTTTCAGAATTGAATGAAAACAGTTTAGGCAGCACCTGGGTGAATTAAACTTTTCAGTTCTCTTGCTGCCCTTGGAAAGCTCTTTTTCATTAAAACTGATTTGCATACTACCAAACTGTATTCCCTATAAGTCTGAATACAAGCTGATTTGAAACTGAGGGCTGATGGGCAAAAATCAAGGAAATTGCTAAAGGAGAGCTAATAAGGTCAAACAAATCAGCAAATGGGTCTTTAAAGAAATCTTTCTAGGCTTGCTTTCTGTTTGCTCAAGAATTCTGGCAAACCTATTCTTCATGCAAGTCTTACTTTTTAATTCATCGCATTTATTTTTGCAGAGAAGCAATATTGAAGATTGAATTTAAGCAATCACTTTGGCCTTTTCCACTGGGTTATGTAATGCAAAGAAATTACTCCATGAAGAGTGTAAAGCTCACCCAGCTCCTCCTTACTGTGCCACTCTCTCGTGACACCTTGTTGTGTGCTTTGTACTGTTATTAATATTAATGATTTTAGTACAGTGCCAGATTTTATAATTTGGCAATAATGATTTTATTACTTTATTCAGCAGGTCTGATTTATGCAGACGTGTCACCTCCTTGGAAAACCCTGGGAAGGGGTGAGCAGGATGATGTCCATTTGTTGCCATCCAGAACCCTCAGATATATTTGTCACTGCAAACATGATTTGGGTTTTTTGGGGTGGGATTGTCAAAGATGCTCTGTCTTTTAGGAGAGTTCTGAGCAGCTGAAAGAGGCTGAGGGCAGGTTCAGTCCTGGCATATCTGGGGGTTCTTCCAAGCTCTGGAGAGCACGTAGGGGAGCTCTCTCCCCTGCCAGTCCTGGCTGGGGCTGAAGTCACAACCCCCTGATGCTCTCCCTCATCTAGAGCTGTAAGCAGGTCTTTGCTACTTTAGCGTGTTTAGCTCCAAAACTCACAGTGCAGGAACTTTACCAAGTTCTATTTTTTTTTTTTAAAGAATTTGAAGTTTTAAAAAATCTGGTCTCGGAGGAATCGCAGCCCGGAGCATTGACTGCTGAGGAAAGGCTGGGACAGGAGGGGAACACTTGGATTCATGGAGAGGGGACATCATTTGTCCCATGATGATGACAGGGATTGCTGTCACAGGCAGCCAGGTCCCACTTTTGCAAAGGAAAGAATTCTGGGGAGTATAAATATCACCTGCCCCAAAACAAACCCTGGGAGACAGAGGCGTGCACGTGGACTCAGCCTTTGTGCATCACCCCTCACCCTCCAAGGGACCCCTAAAGCCCATTTTGGGTTTAGTGGGAACAATTGCATCAATAAAAGCTGTTACACTTGCGTGGGAGGGAAGGGAACCAAAAGATGAACCACATGCAACCTGTCACAGGTCTATCCAAAACCACCAAGGCTGCCTCTGGCAGTTGGCTAAACTCAATATTTGTACTATTCCAAGTATTTCCCGGGGTAATTATGGAGAAATACAAGGAAATACTGTATTTCTCTGGCCTGTGCTGAGAGCTTATTCATCCTGAGTCACGCTGACATGACTTTATAGGACAGACAGAGAGATGCAAAGAAAAACCCGTGACGTGGGGAGGCAGCTCTGCTGACTTCAGTGGGATGTCACACATCTGGATCAGGCTCAGTTTGCTCTTGCAGCTCTAAAGACAGACTGTACGTAAAGGGAAGAGGTTACTGAAAATCAACAGGAAAATGGAACAAAAATATTTGTCATAATTAAGAACTAAAATTATTGTTTTGCCAAAACTAGGAATTCAGTCATATTTTTCCTGCAGTCGCTTCTACCAGACCAAAATGGAATAAAAATAGTTTTTATTGTAGTTGTTTATGACTTTTTTTCATTTAATGAGAGCTAAGACTGAAATGCCTTGGAATTTTATTTATAGGTATTTCTATCTTCCTTGCCACACAATTTTAGAATTTCTTTTCCAATGTATCCATGTCTGTTCAGTACCCCTGAAGAAGGCATTAAAGCAAGGCAAATTCCCTCTCTTCTTTCAGGAGTATACTACCAGGAGAAGAATGATAGAATTTACAATATGATCAAGTGCTATCAGCTTTCTCCCAAGCAAACTCCAAATTGTTCCCTCAGAAATGGACTACTTTTTAACAGTTTTGCAAACTCAGTTATTCTTTTCTGGCCAGAATCTTTTACATCTTATTTGATGAGAAAGACATTCATACTCGTGAATATTGTGTAAAATGCATTAACATCTTTATGAAATTGCTGTCAGTGGTGTTAGAACCTGACAAAAAGTGAACAACTTTAATTGAAAACATTTGAGCATTTCTCATCAGGTTTTTGGTGTTGATGTTAAAATGTATATGAATAATATAGTTAATAAAATATATTTTGAAATAATATCAGGGAGTTTATTATTATATTATGTATGTGTACATAAATAGATTGTTTGGGAATGTACTGTAATACAAATGTTATGTATGTACACCTTTCATAGAACACTTTTCTTTGGAATTTCTCAAACTTGAGAATTTTTCGAAAAAATACATCATGAACATAATTATTCCCACTCTACAGGTCTCAACAAGTATTGTCTACACATCTCAAATTACTTTACTCCATGAAGAATTCTGGAAATGATTTAGCATCATGACAAAACTCAACAAATTTAAAACAACAAAACAAAAAAATGGTATCTGTTCCCATAATCTTATTAAGTAAGTGAATTACTGGGAAAATTCAGGAGCAGGGTTGGGGACCTTTTATCTACATAACCCTCTTTCCATCGAGCAGCCCCTCACATTCTTGCAATTCCCAAGAGAAACATTTCACTGCTATCACTGGTCAAATACTTCATTTTTCAAAGATTTTGTTTTTCAGCTCTCCGGCTACATTATTGATCTGAGTTCAGAGGGGTTGAAAACTCTCACCAATTAGACAATTGAAACACTGAAATAATCGGAGAGCTCTTGATTTGAATTCTCACTCTTGCAGAGGAGGAAGCGAGTCACTGAGTGTCCCTCCACACCCTCAGTGCTGAACAGCAAATATTGTTGGACACCACAGACTGAGAGTTCCTTTCCAAAATACCTCCCTCCTGTAGGGAAAAAGACATTGGAAGCCTTCAAATTCAAGTGTGTGTCACCTCCATCAGCCCAATCCCACCCCTCATCCTGTTTAAAATTCAGTAATTCTGTAACTTCCCATGCCACCATCTCATTGCTTCTTGTCTGGTTCTCTTCCTCACACCCTTTCATCACTAAACATTGCTAAATAACAGAATTTTGTGTGATTTCCTCC
This sequence comes from Pipra filicauda, assembly GCF_003945595.2. Taxonomy (NCBI): domain Eukaryota; kingdom Metazoa; phylum Chordata; class Aves; order Passeriformes; family Pipridae; genus Pipra; species Pipra filicauda. The sequence continues at coordinate 1,019,491 of NW_024104498.1, forward strand.
CTATCTTGCTGTCAGTACAGACTGCTTTTCCACAACTGTGGAAACTTTTCAAAGAGTTTATTCCTCCCTGCATGTGCAATGAATTACTCCATAACCCTGGACTGCTCCTGGATATCCAAGATCCTTTATCCAAGGACTTTACAAGGAGAGAGAAGTGCTTGAGAATCAAAGATCCAGAGGTCTGACAGCATCTGAATGAAATGCTCCTTGCCCCTTATGAGCCTTTCTCCAGCCCACCCCCCTGTTTGGGCTCCTCTGAAGAGCCTTGGCACTGCATTTCACCTCAGAACTGCCCCTCCTGCCCCTTGTGTTGCACCCTGCTTCCTGGGGGAGAAACTAAAGATGCCAGAACCACTATTAGTTCATTTAATTTAATTTATTATTTGGTTAAATTTCCCCCCTCTTCCAATTCCTTTTCCCGAAGAAAACATATTGTGGTTGGAGGTCATCCATGAACACAGATATTGGTCTTTCCAGCGGTAAATATGAGGTTCAGATATATTTTGTGAGTCCACTCCGGTAGATGAAGAAGCAACAATCACCTGGTATGACCCTCTTTACCTTAAAAACAGAATAATGCCAACATAACCAGCAAAGGAAACTGTTACCTTACCCAGTGGAAACCATTGTTTTGCAACAAGGGTGGGATCATACTCAGATGGTATAAGTAAAAAAAAAGGTACTTTTGCTGCAGAAAAAAAATATGGGGGAATAACATCTGTTAAACACTAGTTTAAATGCAGGCCTTCACTTGGGGAACTGGTGTGAAACCATCCAGGATTACAATGCTGTGAGTAAAACAAGGGGGGAAGCACCACCTTCCTATGGCATGTGTGGGCAAGTCAAGGTGCTGCTCAAAATATTGTTTGTACAGTGAGAGGTGCAAAAAGCACTTGGGAAATAAATACATTAATGTGAGACCTTTTTAGGCACGTGAATACCAATCCAAGTCAGGAAGCAGAAGCGGAGGATCATGGTCTGTGTTCAGTGTAACTTATAAAAGATTTTCAGTGATGGATGTTAGGTAGTCCATCCTAATAAACTGATTTCTTGTTTACTTCTGATGGATTCAGCCAAGATTGGAAGTGAGTTGAAATATTTCCACTACTTTATGCCCTCTTCCGAAAGACAGTTTAAGAAAAATTTATTAAAGTACCAAAGCAGAGAAAAAAAAAAAAAAAAGAATAGATTTAATGGCTTTCAAACAGCAATGGAGTAGAAAACCTAACTCATTGTTACTATATCCAAAGCATTTTAAAAGTACAAGCAAGGAATGCATCTCTATCATCTGAGTTTAATACAAAATCATGTTCCTCTCCTGTCACACACAGGATTTGTTATAGATTTTATCTGCAATAAAAGCTATGTCAGTAGTGCCACATAATACATTTGTAAAGGTTAGAGATATTTTAACCCACATCTGTGACCAGAATTTTAATGACAAGCATACCCTCTGAAGCAGTACTGAGAGAGGAAAACTCTTCTGTAGATATTAATGCAAATCAGTGTAGAACAATGCCTACACAACATTACAATGGGGTCACTGGGAATCATGTCCTTGAAATCACAAACATGTGACATAAGGAAAAATATATTATTATGAATTCTGCCAATCTCCTGTCCTTGTCAGGGGTTTCTGTTTTTGCAATCCGGAGAGATTAAACCATTTTATTGCTTAAACTGTCACGAAGACCTGCAAAACAGAGCAGCAGAATTACTTCAATGACTTTCTTTTTGAAATATGCATTCTTACAAACCATGCATAATGAGCAGCAAATTCACAGATGTATTGCTTCTGTCCATTTTTATTTCATTTTCAAAAAATTCATTTATTTCCACCTTGAACTTTGCTAATTAGGGGAAAAAATGAGGGAAGCAAACATCCCATCAACAGCAGTTTTGTTCACATCCAAGGGCTCGAAGGATCAAGTTTTATCTTTGAAACTGGAAAGCGTTTAACATGGGAAATTAAAATTTTGATGTTGAAAGGTGATGCTTCCTCTTCAATCATCCTCTCTATTCATAAAACTTTTCCATGGGACTACAATATTTATTGATTTAGTTGTTCTTGATTCTTTTAGTTGGTTTGGGATGATGCAATTCCTGCAAGATGCAGCTCAGCAGTGCCTTCTCAGGAGAGAAAACTCCACAGCTTAAATAGATAAGAAGTTTATCACATGGGCTCCACTAAGAAAATGGAATTCATGATTTGAACTTGTTTCACTTAGGTAAGGCAAGAGGTGCAAGTAGGACTATTTCCATGCTTGAGAAAAAGTTACAAATCCAAAATAAACTCTTGGATTAGAAATCCATGACCATAACTACTCATACTACTTTTTGGCATCTGATCATCTTTATTGGAACTGCCAGACTCATTTGGGGTAAATGATAATTTAATTAGTGGGCTCCATACACAGTTTCAACTTTTACCTTTTCCTCTTAAAACAACAAGTTCCTAGAAAGCAAAGGCAAAAGTCTTGTTTTGATTAACCTTTTTATCTTTGAGCTTTAGATCAGTATCAGGACATTTTTTTCTCTTTTGATTCATAATGGATTTTAGAAAATTATGTTGATATTTGCAGCATTACCGAACCTCCACGCCACGTTGTGTAATTATGCATAAGATTTGTGTAGCATAAAACCAAACTGTTTGCTTTCAGAGGACATCTGCTATAAATAAAACCATCCCATAAATTTTCCAAGGCAGCCATCACCTACCCAGTTGTTGCAGAGGCAAAAAGTCCTGGCTTCCCAGAGCAGGTTCCTTTTCAGCCTCTTGTCAGGGAGGTCAACAGCATTTACTTTTGTGCTTTTTCTGGGTGCCCTCCCCCCCTTTAATGAAATTAGAATGTAATGTTTTCGACGCCTGCACGGATCAGCTTTCGTTCTTTGGGGAAACATGTGAACATCATTAGGACACAGTTTCTCTCTCTCTTTTCAAAAAATGTTTCCTTAACAAACTTTATGAAATTCAAACTCGGGGAGCTCATTCCGACGCTGTCTTTAATAAACAGCATCTGCTGACGCTGGGAAATGCCAGCATCTGGTCCTGGTTCTGCTCAGAACCCTGAGCTTGGTGAGCAGGGAGATCTCAACGTGGACACAACATTGACTTTGAAGGTGACACCTGTGGAGCCTGACTAGGTGTTGGCTTTATCCTTAGGAGAGGCTGAGGGAGCTGGGGGGGCTCAGCCTGGAGAAGAGGAGGCTCAGGGGAGACCTCCTCACTCTCTGCAACTCCCTGACAGGAGGGGGGAGCCGGGGGGGGTTGGTCTCTTTTCCCAGGCAACCATCAGCAAGACAAGAGGGCTGGGTCTGCAGCTGTGCCAGGGGAGGGTTAGGTTGGATATTAGAAAGAATTTCTTTGCAGAGAGGGTGCTCAGCCATTGGAATGGGCTGCCCAGGGAGGGGGTGGATTCTCCATCCCTGGAGGTGTTTAAGGACAGACTGGATGTGGCATCAGTGCCATGGGCTGGGAACCACAGCGGGGTTGGATCAAGGGTTGGACTTGATGATCTCGGAGGTCCCTTCCAACCCAGCTGATTCTGTGATTCTATGATTCTATGATTGCTCCAATCTTCATCCTTTGCTTTGTAAAGTAAAAGAAAGGAAAGGAATTTTTGATTATATTGTTATTAATAAACGCTGCATGGTGCCATGAGGAGGGCCCTGCACAGCTCCTGTCTCCTGAGCAGTTCCCAGCCCAGCTGGGCCCTGGGGTTGCTCTGGTCCCTCTTTAGAGCACTCCCTCCTCTGCAGTGCTGTGCTCCACCAGCCTGTTAAGAGCAGAATGAATTAGGAGTGAGCTGATGACTCGCTCACCTCGGAGACGCAAGAATTATGTTCTTGCATTCTTTGAAAAGTTCATGGGCAGCATCTCCCCGGGTTCTCTGTGTGCCTTCTCTTCAGGAGGCTCTCAAATATCTGCACTGTGGTAGGCCTTGGCATTTTTATAGTGTATTTACCTTCCGGTATGTAAAGAGCAAAGGTGCTTTTTCAGTCAGGCAGGATATGAAGGCTCCTTCTCTGGCAAGATAACCTCGACTGGTTGTGCAGCTGCCTGAGACTGGAGTAAGTGCTTTTGATGAATGAGTCAAAATGACATGTTTGGGGATGAAATAAGGTGCTAGTCACAGCTTTCTGAAACAGCAGTGCTTGAAATAGAGCTTTTTTCCCGTAAATTTGTGTTGTGTGGTCTAGTTACCCTTCTGAGTTGTTGCTTTTGCTATCAAAATTCCCTTATTGCTATTAGATAGTGACATCAAAGGAGATTAGAAACTGTACCAGCAACCCAAGCTGTGAACAGTCATGAATCAATTAGCACCCCAAAATGAGTGCAAGAGCACTTCTGTTTTAGAGTATTTATACTCTGTTAGTAATATACATAGTATATATATTACTATATATTACTATATTACTAATATGTTACTATATTACTATATTACTAATATATTACTATATTACTAATATATTACCATATTACTATATAACTATATTACTATACATTACTATATTACTAATGTATTACTATATATATTGCTATATATAGTAGTATAAATAGTAATATATTAGTAATTATACAACCTTATATAGGTCCATGATGACTACAGTGGGAAGATAAGGAAAACCCTAATATGCTGGAACTTGTGGTATCTCACTGAGAGATGATAATACAGAAATAATAGCATTCCATCTGGGACTTCCTTGCTTTTGTCGTTGGAGAAATATCTCGTGCTGGCAATGAACAGGCAGCACATTTTTATTCTGCTTTACCTTTTTATTCTATGGTACCTTATTTATACTTTGCTACAAAAGCAGTTGTAAAATCACATTTTAAAGTTGTTTTTTTTTTTTTTTTTTGTATGGCATACAAGAAGAAGCATTCTTAATAGCACCTCCCTAATGAGAATTTACTCTTTAGGATCTCTGAGCTCTGTTTGGTAAGGTACAGCTGTCTAGGACACTTGGGAAGAAATAGATAAGATAAAATGGATATGGTTTAATTAGGCTGCAGCTTTATTTACTGTCTCATTTTGGACCTACTGATAAAGGAGTGCAAATGTTAATATTTTGTTTAATTGTTTTCATTAGTTAAAGCCTGTGGTGTGTCCTCTGTTATTCCACAACGGTTTCCTGAATTGGGGGAATTGGGAGGCATGAAGAAATAGAGGGAATTCTAGAGAATTTTGGGATTGCCAAATGCTAGAACCACACCAAGAAGTGCTGCACAAGGGGTGAGGAGGCTGAAGGATAAGGACAGCCGCATCCTTTCCATATGAGACAAACCCCATTTTCAGTCTGTGAAAAACATGTGTTTTCTATTGCACATCAGGTCCAAAATTCTCTGTAAATATTTGTTTTCCTTTTAATTTTTTTTCAGAGGAAACTCGTTTTAGGTTTATTGCATCCTTTTCTAGTAATAATGCTTTTAAATGAAAGATTCTAATTTAATTCCTCTTTGTTCAAATATATAATTTTAAGCATATTCTTTTCAGTTTGAACTACAAACAAAATTGAAGAAGAACTTTTTGTGTTGGACTATAGAATTATACCAGTTTAGAGACCCTGGCAAATTCTTAATTGTGTCTGATCTTGGAAGGCCTGATTACTTGTATTCACAATGTTCAAATTATTGACATACTTGTATGTATTTTCCTAAAATACAGGCCTTATAACATTCATAGGTCTTCATGAGGCAGTCTCTAAACAATCCCCAATAAAATGTAAGGGCTACAAAAAAGGGGTTTAATTGATCCTTTTAAAAAACTGTTTAGGCCTAAACACTGTCATCTAATACAGTCACTGTTTGTGAGCCATTTATTAGGAAAAAAAAATTCAATAGGAACAAGAATATAAAGACAATGGAGAAGCAATTTCTAACTAGATGCTGCAAGTAGTTTGTTTCTCAACCAACACAAACCTTGCTAATCTTGAAGCTTTCCCACCATTCAGCTCAGCAGAGGTTTTAGCAGTAGAAGGGTTGGTAAAAACAATCATCTGAGCTCTTAGAGGCACAACTGGGAATTAAACATAAACTAAAACATTGCTAGTTGCTGACTATGCATCATGTAGCAGCCTACCTGTACTTCCATGTTTATCAAAGATTATTACCTTTATTTTTTAATTAAAACCTTTATTTTTAAATATGCATTTCTCTGTTCTGTTTTTGTGATGTTGGCTTGGTTTATGGAGGTTTTTTTGGTAATTTTTAATATCTGTGTCACCCTATCTATAAAATGGCAGAGTGTATTTTACAAAGTACCATGCAATCAGGACTGTTTTCCTTTAGATTTTGTTTCCTGATGGCAGAAGTGCTTTAGGATCAGTAAAACCCAGTGAAACTCTTGTTCTCAGGAGACCTGCCTGATGTTTTAAGCTGATAACCCTTTCAGTCAATGGCTATGACATCCCAATAAAGCGTTTCTTTCAGCTATTTTATATATTTCACAGACCCTTATGCTTAAAAATGCTATTATTCTGAGTGATATTGTGATTACATGACAATAAAATGTGTTGTTTTCTTTAACTGATTTTCCATTATAATACCTCTCAGCTTTTAGCACATTGGAGCTGAATGAGTATTTAAGAGAAAAGGAGAAAAGTCTGCCTCTAACTGCTTGAATTTCAAGGAGAACTAAGCATTGATCATGAGCATCAGACTTATATTATTCCAGTTTTATACATTTCTCTCTCTGTCTCTATTCTGGCAACAATTGGGGACAGGCTCAGAGAGCAAGGCTCAGCTTAAGGTGAATTACACAACCTGGCCAGTGTTAACATAATTAAAACTTTTATACCAATTACTTTCACATAACCTGTGCTCTACATATTTGAGAAGTATTTTGAACAGGTTTTTTTTTTTTATTATTTTTAATGTATTGGTACTTAACCTTTTTATTGCCCTCATCTGTAATATAGCTCTAATTATAGTAGTTAAGGGTGAAGAAACAATTAGAAATGTGGAGAAATGCATCCAACTTAATTTTACATAAATCTAAGTCAGAAACTTAGGCCAAAAATAGATTTTTTTTTTTTCAATAGGGGAAAAAAAAGTTATTTTTGACTCCAGGGTGATATACAATATTCTAGTCTGGCTCAATGGTTTATGGATATTCAACCTTAAGCCTGTAGCTGGTCAACTACTCAAAAAATGACTTGGAATAAGTAGTTTTGCTTGCTAGTTGGATTTCTTTCTTACAAAGGTTCTGTCCTTCCAAGAGAGCGGTCCCTGGCTGATACAGAAAGAGAAAATGGAGTGCATGATATATAACAAACACCCTGCTACAAACCAACATCTTAGTAGGCAATTCTATACACAAATAATAATTTTGAAAATAATGTTTTTAATAAAAAGAGAGGGTGTTTTGTTGAACCCTGAGTTAGGAATGTTGTAATAATTCCTGCACAAGCTGCCCAGGGAAAGAGTGCCAGACTCCAGGACAAAGAGTCCTGAGGAGCAGCAAGAAAGGTGGAGGGTGAGTTCATCAATCAAAACTTTGGGAGACCTTTTGTCCCAGAAACTCGAGGCACACACAGAAATCCTTCCTGCCCCCAGCTCCATCTCCAGATTTAGAGGCACTTTGCTTTCAGATGGCAGAGCCACACTAGAATGGAAACACCTCAGGAAGAAGAGTGGATGATTGTTAAAATCACCAAACTGCAATGAGTTCTTTGTGGCAATGGATTTGCCATATGTAGGATGGAAGAAGTCCTGTCAGAGATGGACTAGTGAAGAAAAAGAAGAAAACAGCTCAGATGTTATAGAAACAGAAGTTTTTAATGTGGTTTAAACATGTTTCAAAATGGCTTTTTTGTTCATGGGGATATACACACCCAGTCCCCAACATAACCCAACAGACTCCTCTTTCCTGCCTCTGCTACAGTTCTCAGTTTTCCCTTTCTATTCAGATTCAAAGGCAGGTTATGCCTACAGCTACATGGAACATCATTGTGCTGCTGGGTGGAAGCAGTTCTGCATTTTATCTTTCCTTAACACTTTCCAGCGAGGAGGAAAAATAACTTTCTAACAACCACAAAAGACAGCAGACTTCATGTAACAATCGCGATGACAAGAAAATGTTCTAGACCTTACCTAACTAATGGGCATTTTCCTTATTTCTTTAAATGCAAACAAAGGGGAATGGCTTCAAACTGAAAGAGGCCAGGTTTAAATTGGATAATGGCAAGAAATTCTTCCCTTTGAGGGTGCTGAGGCACTGGAACAGGCTGCCCAGAGAGGTTGTGGTTGCCCAAGTTGTGTTCAAGGCCACGTTTGATGGTCATGCCAGTTGTGAGTACCCAGCCTCGCAGCTGCAGCGCAGGTAACAGGACAGACTCTTTTATTTTGAGCCCAAGTTTGGTGAGTTTTTAGTGAAGGTTTCAGCAGCTGAAGCTTTGGAGATTTGGGATGGAGTGCTCATGTAATCCTTGGTTTAGAGGAAGCAGAAGGAACTTCCAGTTGGCTGAGGACAAAGTCTGGGAGCTGGAGCACGTTGATGTTCCAACCAGTTGCAAAGTGTTTGTATGTGCCTTACTCACTGCAGAGGAGACTTAGGTAAGGTTAGGGTCCAATAATGCTCAAACCCTGCTATGATTTCTGGTCTTTTTCACTTTTTTTTTTTTGGGGTGTGTGTGTGTGTTTTGTTTGTTTTTTGTTTGGTTTTTTTTTGTTTGTTTTTTTGTTTGTTTGTTTGCTTGGGGTTTTTTATTTGGGTTTTTTGGGGTTTTTTTTGTGTGTTCTTTTTTTGTTTTGTGGTTTTTTGTTGTTGTTGTGTCTTTTTTGTTGTTGTTGTTGTTTTTTTGTTTGGTTTGGGTTTTTTGTTTTGTTTTGTTTTTTGTTTTTTTTAACCTGCCTGGCACATCTTTAGGTTTATACAGATATGCATATTGCACATGCTTGGGATAGCTATGGTGAAGGGGGAATCTCTATAACCACCAGCAGAAACCAAAAGCTAGATGAGGAAGCACTTAAAAGTTCCTGAGCAGTTTATTTCCACACATCAGGGGGGTTACAAGCCATAACTGCCACCACGAGTGAGCCACCAGATTTTCTGGGATTAGGACACATCTCCTGTTCTCGATAACTTTGTGTCATAACAAATAACACAAACAGCAAATAAAGCAAGGCTGGCTTCATCAGTAGGAAGAATAAAAGACAGCACAAGGCTTTTAATTTTAGCAGGGCATTCAGCTGGGAGAAGGGGTAAGCATTCTAGGTTGTGATCCCAGCATTTTCTTTGTCAATAATTGTTTGATATGTATTCAACAAGTCCTGCAACATCTCTTTAAAGAGAAAAAGTCATGAACAGCTCATTCAAGGAATACAAACAAATGCTTATGCCTGTGATTTTGATGGGTTGGGTTACAGACTTCTTTACTTTGTATTTCCCAAGGTATTCCTCACCCTTATCCTGGGGGCCTGGGGAATGTGTCCTCTGGCATTTCTTCTGGTGCTCTATGGGAACCTTCTGACCTGGAACAATAACTTGTGTGTTTGTGGTGTGCCACTCCTGAGCTAATTAGAGACATCTCTCAGTTATTCACAGAGATTTTGCTAAAAGTACCCAAATCATTAAATGGGCTTTTTGGCCAGGCATATCTGGGGAAGCCCAAGTTTTTTCTTCATGTCTAGTATAAGGTTACTCCTGTTGGGTTAGCTTAAGGCAGTGCTCTTGATTTTTTTTGCCTAATTCCATCTGAATATTGTAGTGAAAAGCTGAACATTTAAATCTTGTTTTGAGATCTTATTCTACGTTAGGCATACGGCTGTTAAAATTCGGAGTCCCTAGACCTTACAGAGGCAACAAAGCTTTAAAGAATATGACTTTGTGTCTACTGGAGTCCAAGTTTCTCCTCTACAAAATGAAATATTTCTTTTTCCTACCTCATTGAGGTGGGTATTATAGTTGTCTCTTAATGAATGAAACCTTGGCTCTGTTAAAATCAATGTAAAAACTCAGTCCAAACCAGCCAGATTTTATCTCATATTTAGGATGCCCTTATTGGTGCCCTGTGTGAACTCTGACAAACCCTGAGTGTTGTGCATGTGCTGTAAAATATAACCCCCAGGACTCTCTCTGAGCCACTTACTTTTGCCCCCTTTCCTCCCCACATACAGACATTTAACGTGTCCATAATTTTCTTGATGATTTTCATTCCTTCTTTCAATATTGCAACCATCTTTGCTGGCTCTCTGCCTGGGCTCTGGGACTCATCTGACAGTGTGTGCTTTCATTTGTTATTCAGCTAGTTTACTATCCTCTATGACTTTGTTTCATATCCCTTCCTATATTCTTTAAAACTTCACCCTTGACTTCTCTCTTCCTTTGGCAGAACTAAAAACCAAAAACTTCTTGGATTACTGTGGTTTGTGTTTCCAGCTGTAGTGTGTCTCATTTGAAAGTTTTTTCTTTGCATTTGCAATATCTTTATCTGCTCTGAAGCATAATAGAGTTTCAATTTATATACTGCTTTTAACATCAAGCAGGCAGTTCAAAGCCCTTTATAAAATGGGGAAAGAGGAAGCTAAACCTGAAGAGTTGATGCAAATAGAAAAGTTTTCAGGCTAGATTTAAATTGAGATAGCATGAGGGCATTCTACATATTGTCATGTTTCTCTCTTTACTCTCAATGCTCCCTGCTTGCTTATTTTCTATTAAACATTACACTAAGTGATCTTTCTATTCTTTTGCATCTTTTATATTGCTAATTGTTGTACGTGGTTGAGGGAAGTTGTTGGTTGGTTTTTTTTTCCCTATAGGCTTTCACACATACATTTTTGAGACTTTTGTTAGGGCTTTGCTGTTATTTTTATACATGGGCCAAGATGAATTTTCATCAGATGGTTGCCTGGACACTCCCCTTTAGCATCACACGTGAGTCTCCAGGGCAGCTTCATTCCCTGGCAGAAATTCAGCTACTATTCACTCTCAGGAATGTTAATTTACCACAAATTGTGCCTCATTTCTGAAAAGTGATTTGCCTATAATAGACAGTCCTTGGAGAATTAGAAGAGACCTTTCTTTTCTTTTTCTGTTTTTTGTTTTTGTTGGGTTTTTTTGACTGAGGTTGTCTGACACAACCAGGATTTGCAGTACTGGCTTGAAGCTACTCGAATACTGCAAACTCAGCCTGATTTGTCTAATATCATGATGAGAGGCATTATTAAAGCTTGACATGGACAGGGGGTTGTAGAAAACACTTTGATTCTATAACCCAGAGACTTTCATAAGCATGCTGTGACACTGTAAGACTTTCTCCTCTTGTGATTATCTCTCTTTAATGTAACATTATTGTGCTGGAACTCTCAGTGTCTAATTTCCCATAGTATTACATCACTCTATTATAAGGAATCCTCCTTATTGTCATTCCTAGAATCAGGATTATGCAGAAAGGCTAATGAATACTTAAGGATTAATCATTACCACAGCCAAGGATTGAGCTTTGGGAGAGGAAGAAGTATGAAAACATCCACCATTTATCATTCCAGAGGGATTCATGAGGCAACCCTTTACCCAGAATAAAGTGCAAATGAAAAAAAAAATTAACAGATGGTAATAACATAAGTTTATTTGAACATATTCCTTTTTTAAAAATTAACCTCCAAGTTCCCAACTTCTAGTTTGCCACTGATCAGATACACTGGCCACAATGACCAATACACATGCCCTGAGGGACATAAATGACAGTGACAGCTCTGTCCTGTGCTTCATCCTGTCTTTATGAACTTCTTGCCATCTTCTAACTCAAAGAAGATCATCACAGTAACAGTGAAACTAAAAAAGGAAAATAAAACTTATTTAAACTAAAGCACAAAGAGTGTTTCTTTTACAGGAAGCATGATACATCCCCCCAACATCTATTCAGAGATATCTGCTTGGCCCAGATTTGCAATTTGATATTCAGAGGGGTTTACCCTCTGAATTGTTTCAATGCAAACTTCTGAAGTATGAAATGAAAAATATTTGCTTTAACAGAAAACTACTTTATCAGAAAACTACTTTAAATTTTTACTGGTTGGTTCCATTTGTCTGTGGCTGAACAGTTGCTGCAATCCCCTCACACTTTGCAATGAATGGGAAGAATTACCAGGTTGTATTTCTCTCCAAATCATTCCTCAAAAATTCTGTGACTACCTATCTCCTGTTTTAAATTGGAAAATCATTGGAATGCAAAGTAGAGGGCAGAAATGTGGGTGGGAAGTAAATCCAGTGCGAGACACTTGCTGAATCACTGATCTTGTTGTGAGCAGCATCGATCAGCACACATCTCCAGAAGCTCTCAGAGCTCTGGCTTCCCCCAGTTTCTCCTCAGCAGCCTGGCTGCCTGTGCCATGCTGCCTGTGCCATGCTGCCTGTGCCATGCTGCCTGTGCCATGCTGCCTGTCAGGCTCTTTTACGTGGAGCACTTCACGGGGCTCGACTCTGCTTCCAGCCTAAAGCAGCTTCTTCTGGCATAACACTTACAGTTCTTCCCAATCAAGTAATATTGATTTCAAGCTCTTTAAGTGCTGTTGCTGTACAATTCTCTCCTCTGCTGAGTCTGCTCTGATTCTCTCCTTAAAGAGGCTGGCTCATTGCACTATTCATCAAAGGAGCTGTTCTTCTCAGCTCTGCTTTTCCTCCTGATAGAGTTGGCTCACGCTCCTTTTCCCACTGCCAGCACCACTGGCCCACTTTGCTCTGCTCTGATGGAGCCATCCTACCCTACTTGGCCTGTTCCACTCAGCTCAGATTAAGCTCTAACTCTGCTCTTTTTTCTCTGATACGGTCATTCTCCTGTAATCCTCAGTGCTTTCCTGCAGTCAGCCTGCTCCTCATCTGTATAAAGCTGTCCTGATAATCAGATTGCCTCCATATGGAACTTAATCCAGGTATTTGCTAATGACCACTAAGGCTGGGAGCTGCTTTCTCCTGGCATATTTTTGACAGGAAGCTGTGCTCTCTATCTGTCACATGTTCTGTAAAAAAATGTACAATTCCACATGAATGTAAAACGATCTGTGCACGAGCATGTGGGTACAAAGCTGTGAACAGTCCTTGCACACAGACAGAAAGGGACCCCTGTAAATATTCTGGTTAAAGGCTTATTATTGTAGAGGCACATATTATAGAGGCATAACCCCTTGGTGTTACTACAAACCACCTGACTAAATCCTTCCCAGAGTGCTCTAAATCCCTCCCAGTGCTTCTGCCCTGGGACCCAGGCAGAAAGCTCCCCAAAATGTGCATCAACTTAGGTTAAGAGTCAATCCCACAGTGTTCACACGTTGCTAATTATGTGGTCCCTGATCTGTATGAAATATGAAAGAATTTTAATTCTCCTTTGGTGTGTCACTGTTGACATGTTGTAGCCTCAACTGTTCCAGCCATTTCTGACAAACAATTTGTCACCTTTCTGCTTGTTTGCTGTAGTTATGGCTTAAAATGTGGCAGGGGTTTGTTTTGGTTTTCCTCTTTCCCTCCAATACTTACAGCAATCCAGAAAAATACCCAAATATTAAACAAATAAGAAGATATAATTAATTCATGAAAGTCCTTTTTGAGAACGCTGGCCCATATTAATCTGTCTTTCTCTATATATTCATGCCATCCTATTTCTTAATTCACCTCCTCTGCATTATTAAAAAGTATAAATTCATTACTGTGAACATTTATTTTGACTGAAGCATCACCAATTTCAACCAATATGCTTGCTTGAATCAGAGCATGATAAAAAACATTTGACTTCATAAATCTTTTACTTCTGAATGCCTGATGAAAAAATAAAGGTTCTATAAAACCATGAATACCTTCTCAGTAAATGATGCAGAAATTTATATAAAATTAAATGATAATTTTTTAGATCAGTGAAAAAAATTATAAATCTGTCTCCTTTACAAAGTCTCTTATATGAAATATGGGATGGCTTAGGCTATAAAATTTATACTTACCAGCAGGAGACTCAATCAACAGTTTTAAACAAGATATTTTCAAATGACAACAGAAACCAATGTTATAGATAAGCAATCCAGAAATTGTATTTATTTATATTTGTACTACCTTTCTCATTCTTATTTAAAATAAACTATTACAACACTAAACACAGTTAATTACCTCTGCTAGAAACTAAAATATTTAGTCCCAGCACCTTTTCTCAATGGACTCGCAAGACGCTCTTTAGAATTTGTGTATCTGGTGTGTTGCACATATTCAAACCATAAATACCATGTCAGGGGCCCTAAGGAATAATAAAATATTAATTTGATGGCAAAAATTAAGTGGCTTAAAGAAAGAAGCTGTTGTTTATCCCAGGAGTGGCTTTTAAGCCACTGATGTCTGGTTTGATGGTGTCTGTTCTCAGCCAAATTAACCACACGTAACAAGACCTGAGGAACCATCTGACTGATGGGAAACCACCAATCTTCTCCCTGTCAGGCCCTCAGCACCAGAGAGGACATTTCCTCTTCTGATTCTCTTAACACTCTCAAAAGGCCCGTTTCATCCCTTGCAGAAAAGGCACATCCTTCAAGACAAGACACTTTGTTTGCACATAAAGAAATACATGGGAAGAAGCACATGGAGAGTGTGCATCTTGTTTGTGATATCCTAATTCACTGACAAAACAGAAATACCTAACTGACCATGAGCAGGGAAACAAATGAATTAATTATATGCTTGTTAAAATAAATGAGTGGTTCTGATGCTCTGCTGCTTCAAGAGAGTTAATTCAATTTACAGTGCCACAGATTCCAGCCTGTGTGTTAGCAGTGGTAAATATATTGTCATCAGATAAGACACCTCTGGATGTACTTTCCTTTCAGTGGCTGCCAGAACCTGAGATAAAATTACGTTGAAAATACCAATTTACAGAAGCAGTACCACACTATAGACTGGTTTGCAGTTAACAAACTGACTATGAATTCTGTTAAAATTTAAAAGTAATACAAAACCTGATAATAATTAAATTGTTTTAGCATGAAAAAAAATTGAAGAAAAAATACCTTTTTTATCACTTTGCTCTTTTGATTATTATCATTCAGAGTATGTTATAGAAAGCATGACCTCTGAAAAGGAAATTTTTCAAAAGCATCTTTTGAATATCCAAGGTCCCTGACCATACCCTATCATCTTCCTCCTTCTGTTGACATATTCTTCAAAGCAGAGCAAAATGCTGAATATATCCTGAGGAAGTACCAGAAAGTCTAAAGGTTTTAGGCAAAGCATTGGCCAAGGGGCAGAAGGTGGGAGCAGAGCCAGCAGAGCACAGAGACATTGGCAGCACAGATGGAGCAGAAAAGGGGCTGTTTCACAGCTCAGAGAGGTACAGAGAGCAGGAGTCACTGAACTGAACTCCAGACTGTAATTCTTTTGAGATGTTCTGCTGAAATCATTCTTCTTATCCCTTGAAGTTAATGATCAGAAGGACAAAATGAAACTGTGACCTGTGGTCTGTGAGGAAAATAAAAGAAAAAAGAAAAAGAAAAAGAGGATGGAGCTTTGCATTGTGTGTAAGCCCCAGGACTCCTGCAAGGCCAGAGCAGCTGGATGCATTTTTTGCTGACTCACACCGTTGGTATGTATGTCTGAGCTGACTGGATCACTCTCACAATTAGTATCAGAATTATTTTTAGGGAGACAGTTGGCCTCTGAGTGCAGATGTGCTAAGCACGGTTGGTTGTGCATATGTGTCAACCATTCCACCAGAAATGAGGAGTAAAGGAGCCAGACTGGGATGTTTTGTTTGGCTTTTCTGTTGGAGATGCTTTGCTTTGCTGCTCCGTGCCTGGTATTCGCTTTGTCACATAATTACACTCGGTTTAGAAAATCAGGTTTATTTTCTTTTCCAGCAAAGAGATGACAAGTGCTATTTTAATCTTTCCGAGCAAGTTTCACTGTTAAGCATTCCCATCACGTCTCAGTTCAGGGAGGGAGGTTACAGCTCTGAGTTCCTACACCTGGAGTTTTGTCCACTCCCAGGTAGACGTGACTGCCACCAGCCATGGAGGGAGCAGGGTTTGGAATCAGCTGGCAATGAAGGTTATCCAGCAGCAGTGGTGGCAGGCTCCAGGGAGGCATTCAGCACTCTCTGTCTCTGTGCAAACCTCCAAACGCCTGCATCTGACAGCTTTTCAAAATAGCTACGCTTGGCACCACTTCTTTGGGCACAATATGTCCTGGATAATTTATTTGGTTTATATATTCAGCTGTGGACTAATTAACTCTTTGTCTTTTGGAGTTCTGATTTCCTGTTGAACACGTTTTAACGTCGTGTCTTTGTGTTTCCAAGGGGAAAAATTCTGCTGGCGTTTACCTGGAATGAATTCAGAGCAATTCAGATGGTTTCAGTGGACTTTCACTGCCCTCAGAGAGCAGAATTTGATCCTCTCAGTGGAATTAGTGAACATCTATAATTACCTCCATTAAAACAAAAAAAAGTGCAAACAGATTTTACCTTACTTTCTTTTACCATTTGCTGTTGCTGTGCCAAAGGACACTTTGCATTGGACAGCACAGAGCTTTCCAAGGAGGCTCACTCAAGCCAGTTGTCCTAGTTAGAACAGCTGGGACCAGTTCATCACTGGATGGGTGTAACCCAAAACTGTGTATTCTAGAGCCTTCCATGCCATTGCCCAGAAACTGTTATCAATGAACCATTTACACCCTCTGCCCAGAGCAGCCCTGACTCCTCAGGCCATAAACTGGGTGTTCAGAGGCCTGGAGATAGGAGGGTGCTCCTGTGCTCACCCCCAGTGTGGAACTGTGAGATAGGAGGGTGCTCCTGTGCTCACACCAGTGTGGAACTGTGAGATAGGAGAGTGCTCCTGTGCTCACACCAGTGTGGAACTGGGAGATAGGAGGGTGCTCCTGTGCTCACACCAGTGTGGAACTGTGAGATAGGAGAGTGCTCCTGTGCTCACACCCAGTGTGGAACTGTGAGATAGGAGAGTGCTCCTGTGCTCACACCCAGTGTGGAACTCCCCACCCTGAGGGAGGGACTGGGCATTCCTGCCTGAACTGGAGGATATATAATCTTGGGGTCTTGGGACTTTTTTAACCACTGGTGGGATCCAGAGAAAGACTGAGACCACCACTCTAAACCAGACTGCAATCACCATTCCTGACCAGACTGCACCAGCATTTTCACCAACAGGTTTTCCCCTCTCCTTTTCCTTTGGACTCAGGGGGCTCAAGGAACACCACTCTGTTCATGCCCCAGGGTGCTGGGTTATACATTTGGGTTTTGTGGGTTAAAACCAACTGTTTGTCTGTTTAATCGTATTTATTGTATTATTTTATTAAATTGTTATTCTGACTTATAATCTCTCTTTTGATTTGGGTTCATGTCCCCTGCTGGTTTACCTTTAAACCAGCACACCAGTGATGTCAACCACGAGACACGACCTGCATTTTGAATTGGGCCCCCATTAATGCTGCTCAAGGGGCAGGGATTGCCGAGATTTTAATTCCAAAATTTTCATCTGAAGCAGTGGAATTCACTCCAGTTGGTTCTGAGAGAGGGGTCAACATGCAGGAAATGAGAGCTGGGGCTTGGGCTGTTCTGCAGGCCCCATGTTTATTGAATTAGTAGTTAATGTTTACAGGAATTTTCAGTTTAGGGATGTGGAAAACCTGACACTATTAGAAGCTTGTGTTTAAAAGCAATTTGTAGCAAGTTAGACAGAGAAAGCAGCACACAGGATATTAAAAGGCAAGCTGAGAAAGGCACAAGAGAAGTTATTTATGCATTCCGAAGAAAGGAACCAATATATACGAAACTTACCCTACATGTATTTAAGTTGTGTATTTCTCCAATTTTTTTTTATTATGTATTTTTAATGATAAATACAAAATCTTTTTTCACAATGTTTTTTGAAGAGATATGTGACACTTGCACTGCATGCAAGATTTAGTGTTTGTTGTATGTGAATGTGTGCTTGTGTGTATATTTACCTTTTTTTTAACTGAAATATTTAAACAATCACACTGCAAAATATGTAAGGTTGAGTAATGCTGAAAGCTTTGGGACATTTCAGGATCTTTAAATGCACTTGGTGGCTATCTGGGTTTTGTAGCAAAAGGCATTTGACTTTGTTCTTCATTTAGACTAAACAGTTAGTTTGATTTGCATTCCTTTTATGATCCACAATACACTGAATAGCATAAATTCAACAGTCTTAACTGCAGATGCATTCTATCAACTTCATTATTTTCAGACTATTTCTGCCTTTGTATTAGATCAAATAGGACATATCAGACATGTGATTAACACATGTGGCCCCCTGTACAACAAGGGATTTCACTGAGATGTGTAATAGAACCGTCTCTGCTTAGTGTTATCCTGAAGTTTCCTGAATCACGTGTGGACATTTTGTCTTATAAAAATATTTTCAATTTAGAAACAGACAAGAAATTATACTGGAGTGTCCTGAAAGTAACTGACAAGCATGAGTTACTGTGGTTTTTAAATTTGTTAGCACAAATAGAACAATTTGAAATGAAAACTTAAAATTTGAGCGCTGTAACATTGTCAGAAATGTATTCCAGGTATTTTTGGAAAGCCAGTGTTGACAAAATTAGAACTGACCTTGTCCTGTGCTAACAGACTTGAATATTCCAGGGGAATATGATTCCACAGCTAAATTTCTCTGACCAGGGCTACTAATAACTAATGAAAGTTTTGGAAGTTCCCATCACTGAAGCATAGGAACTGCTGGGAAATCAGAAGCCAGAAAAAGAGATAAAGTATAGACATTTCATCATTCAACATGCAGAACTAGGAATTTGATGCTGTTTGTTGGCTGACAAACTCCGTTCTCAGGTTTTGAAAACACCAGAACTCTGTGCAGGATTAAGCTGATCTGCCTGGCTGTGGAGTGATGGGCTCTGACTGACACAACACGAGCTTGGAGGGTGTTCCTGTGCACAGCAGAGGGAAAATTGTTAAAAATTCCCCTTTCTTAGAGAATGGAGAAGAGAGAGACAGGGCAGTGGAGGAGGAGAAGATACACAGACATAGCATATGTTACACATTTAAAAGAAGAATTGCTCACTGAAGTGCACGAGGGAGCATTAGGGTTGTTTTTTGCATTCAGGATTCCCCCGTGTGGGGTGAGGAGATGCTGTGGCAGCTGCAGTGGAGGTCAGGCCTTGGCTGTCACTGCTGCTCAGGGCTGGGGAGCTCCAACTGCACGAGGGACCGTGAGGACACCCAAGGCAGGAGCTCCACAGCGACCCAGCAGCCTGGCTTGTGAGCCAGAGCCTTTCCCAGGAATGCACAGTCTGGCACTTCCCACTCGTGTGCAGCAGCCTGCTCGGTACCCAGGCTCCCTGCGAGCCACCCTGCACTTGGGGATTCACAGGGAGCATATTGAAAGCAATGGGAAAATTCTCATTGATCTCAGGGGCCTTCCAGACAGACCTTCTGCGAGTGCAAACGCTCCAGACACCGAGTCAGAGACGTTAACGTGAGTTTGTCATGCACCGAGGTTGTTACAGAATTGTGGATGAACAGTGTTCCAAGGTGTGGAGCAGCAACCGTTCAGTGAGTGAGATGAAATGGCGACCTGCAAGTCACAGCAACATATTTTAGTAATTTGTTTATGTAAAGCAAACAAATTGCTCTGAGTTTTTGCAATTACCATCAATTTACTGGCAGTTATTAGAAATGTTTTTTTTTTCCACATTGGTTTGAGGGATTCACTCTGTTCTATTTATTTACTTGTTCTCTGTTCTTTGTTTCTGTTTTATACCTCTGGAATAATTAGCAGACACAGAGATGACAGAGAACAAAAATGGACATTGACCTTAACAGCTCTTAGAAGCAGCAGTGAGGAGTGAAGAGAAGATCTGGAGCAGTTAGGAGTCATGTTGTGATCCATGAGGAGTGACAGGGGATGAGCTGGTAAATGTGAAAACTGTAAACCTCCAGCTCTGCTGGGCACGTAAAATATATGACTGTACAGCAGCCTGGTTTGGTTCAGAAATTATTTCAATGTCTGAAATCCCACATACGTAATAAATACTTACATAATGCTTCACAACATTTTTTTTGTGCCCTGATGTTGTTTATTGTTTGCAATACTCAATTTCTGCTAAAATGGCAATTAATTTTAGTGGTACACAAAAGGTCCAGAATAGCCAGTGCAACTCTGTGAGAAATGGCTCAGCAGTAAGTGCTCTTCTTGAGTTTTCCACACACATTCTCTTGGTATCCTACAAAGAGAAACCCAACTGAATATGATGTCCAAGTTGCTACTGTTTCTTCATTTTTTTTTTTTTTTCAGATAACTTTAGCAAATCTGGATATCAAGGAAAAACAAATAAACCAACAACCAAATGGTGACTATACAGTTATCAAAGGTGTTCAGTGTGCCCATGGTGGTGTGTACAACAGGAGCCTGCCCCATGTAACAGACAGCTGGAGCACTCCTGTGCTCCCACCACCCTAAAGCAAACACAAGCCATGTGTGTACAGAAAAGTCTAACCAGATTAGCTTGCTCAGGGACAGCGAACAGGACAACAGACAAGCAGAAATTAGGATAAAAGAGATCAATACCCAGCAACACGAGGGGAAGAGTTAGCATCTAAATCTCAGCTCGCTGCCAACCAGCAGAGTCAGGGCTCTTCTAGAGGAGAAAGAGCTGGTTCAGCACCTGGATGGGAGCGGGGGCAGGAACGGCAGGAATGGCATTTCCACCCTGCAGCTCCCCAGTTTGTGAGAAGGGATTATTGCATCCTGATGCAAACAAACACCAGGGACTGCTGACTGCTCTGCAAAGGAAATTTGGGCTGGCAGGATTGGAAATTTGGGCTGGCAGGATTGCAAACCCGCCGGGTCCCACAGCTCAGTGACAAACACGGTGTACAAACCCCGACCTGGTGCAGTGCTCACATAGTCCTGAGCAACCACACCAGAGTCCTGCCTCGTGTTTTCTGAGGGAATTTTCTGAAGGATAATAGGAATGTGTGTACACGAGAGAATCAAACCTACCAGCACTTTTAAAGTAACAAACATTGCCTTGTGCATTCCTCTTGAGTCTTAAAAAAAAAAATAAATTAAAAAATGTACCAGATTCTATATTGCAGCTGTTTTCCTCAATGGTCCTAGTGGCATTAACTTCTAAAACTTTAATTTTCCAGTCAGATACCAAACATACCTGAGGTCTTTTATTGTGGACTTGGTCACCCACGCCTTATAGACATGGTAACCATGGCAGCTTTGCTGTGATGAGGAATTCAACTTGAAAAAAAAAAAAAAAGAGAAACATTATTTTATTTTACAACTACACAGATTCACACAATGCGATAATACAGAGAATATATGATGAAACTTGACAGGACACTGAGCTTACTGCACAAGTGTGGACAGCTGAAAAGGCAAGAAATAATACAGTTGTCACTGGACTATTTCACCTTCACACCATATAAAAAAAGCCCTGTTGTTAATTGGTCCAACTCTTCAACTGCATAATCCCAGAGTATTAATGGTAAATGTGAAAACTGTAAACCTCCAGCTCTGCTGGGCACGTAAAATATATGACTGTACAGCAGCCTGGTTTGGTTCAGAAATTATTTCAATGTCTGAAATCCCACATACGTAATAAATACTTACATAATGCTTCACAAATTTTTTTTTGTGCCCTAATGTTGTTTGTTGTTTGCAATACTCAGTTTCTGCTAAAATGGCAATTAATTTTAGTGGTACACAAAAGGTCCAGAACAGCCAGTGAAACTCTGTGAGAAATGGCTCAGCAGCAAGTGCTCTTCTTGAGTTTTCCACACACATTCTCTTAGAGAAGAAATATTAAATCTGAAACAGCCCTTAAAAAAGAAAAACCTAAACACTTCTTAAGGTATACGATCTTAAAGAGTAACTTATCTTTGGAGAATTGCATTTTCATTCCGGCAAGGCTTACTTCAATCTCACCATTTATAGCAATAATGTATTTTTCAGTAATACCTGGCCATGAGCTTCTCTGATATCAAGTGTACAAACAGTCTGGCCCAAGAATGATACTGATGATACTTTAATATAATGTCAGTGTGCTAGCCACAGCTATTTATCCTTAATATTAATCAGCTTAGATTATTTTTATATGTTCACAAAGGTTTTTTCACACTTTTTCACAAAAAAAAATCCATATTTGACTTTAGGTTCTGAATTAAAATATAAATGTAACAAGGTGCTTAAAAAGATCCTTGGTATCAGTCGCTCAGGTTTTTTTTCTCTAACAATTATCAAGTAAAGAACATTATAGAATGGGTAACAGTATCTTCTGTACAGTTTAGCCCAGCCTAAAGGATTTTTTCCTAGGTCCCCTGCATTTCATATTTTTCTACATACTTCTTCATGACTAATTGGGGTGACATAAGCCTGCTCTCTTTTGGATATTATTCACTGTCAGCTTTCTCTCTTGAGTAAACCGACCTCTTGAAAACTTACTTACATAGCACCCAGCAGGAGAAATGGAGGAGAGAAGCAATCACTGTCCAGAGAGAGGGGGAAAGTGGAGGCTGAATGAAAAATAGACAGATATGAATCACACATGCCAGATGCTGAAGTAAAGCCTGTTTATCCCTAATAAGTTGGCGAAGTTGCAGAGGAGAGTTTATCGGTGTGAATACAGGATGCTGGTGGCGTTGCCGAGGTCGGTGATAAGGGGTGGTGATCAGCTCAGTAAGTGCTGCTTGTGCAAGCTGCAGTCGCCCGGGGGCTGCTTTAACCTGTGCACCCAATTTCCCCCCAGTCCTACAAAACATTTCAGCAACGAAAACACGAGTGACGTGGGCCGTGTGTTCTTTGTTTCCTGCTTTCCAAAGTATTTTGTATTCTTTTTTCTGCCCTGGGTTCTCAGAGATGGATGTGTAATTGCAGTTGGAATGACAGATTGGGGCAGTTCATCCCCATCCCAGACCTGCAGGATCCTCGGGGTGTGCAGAGCAGGGGCAGGACAGAGTGCTTAGCTTTTAATGGATGGTTAAGAAGTAATGAAAGGAGAATCAGCTTATCTCGGGGTGCCCTCTGGGCGACATTGTTTTCAAATAGCTTTTAGCTGGGACTTCTTTTTCCGAGGTTATATATCGTACAAGTGATTACCTGAGGAAACAGGGCTGTTCCACACCCCCCCCTCAGCTACCACAGCTGCAGCCACAACTCTAAATTGTGTTAAAACCAGTTTGCACCGCACTGATAATGCCAAAACAGCTCTGTTAGGAGAAAAAGCATCGTATTCCATCTCTCAGCAAAAAAAATGGTTCACATTGAGCCACCAGTGCAATTTTTGTGTCTGGCTTCTGGATAAACTGGCCAAGATGAAGGAAATGTGGGGATTTGCAGTGTTCCTTGGGACTTGCAGCCCGCCCTGAGGAGGTTACCCACTGCTCCATTCAGGACATCAGCTATCCCAACTTTTTAGATTTCTAGACCCGATATAAGCTGCATAAAATGGTTTCTTTTTTGCAGTCAAAGGATCACTTCAGTTATATTTATGCAACACCCACACACGAAATTATTCTGCTGGACAAAGTGATCTGTGGCAATCTGAAATTATCCAGCTATTGAACTGAATACTGACTTGAACTTAAATGAATTCCTAGTCTAAAAATACGGTGTGCTGAGTTAAAAGGGTGATGATGGGAAAGATCATTGCCATAAAGGGCAACTTTCAGAGCAGAATTAAGGTTTTGCAGCAGACCCAGAACGTTGTTGTGGTCAACAGAAAGTCTGCCATAAAAACCAGGGGCCTTTCCCCCGTGGTTTCTGGGAAGGAGATTGCACTTCCCCTTGAGTGGACAGGGTGGTCACCTTCTGGGCATCATAAACCTTTGAGACTTGTAGGAAGTTTCTGAGCTAATTCTACAGAGTTTTCAGAGACTGAAGATAGACAGGGTGTCCCTGTTCCACCTGCCCCTCACCTCCTGCAGGAAGGCAGAGCCTCAGGGTGCAGAGATATTTGATTTGTCGAGGTGGGATGTGTGTGAATGTGTGACCCCGTGTCCTTAAGAGTGTGTCTGGACGTGGAATTCGTCACAGCCATATGGGACCTTTGATACAGTGTGTGCAGGAAATGTTTACCAAGAGCTGCTTTTCTCCTGAGCATATGGTTCCCCAGAATAGTAATGAAAAAAAATTATCTAAATGAAATAAGAAATATCAAAGCGCTTATTCAAGGCAAAATTGAACAACTTTGAAATTGTTATTTTTAGTTCTCACATTCCATTCTTTTAGTATCGTCTCAATTCTCACCTTGCTTATTTTTCTCGTCCAGCCTAAATTTTGACTTTCAAAGTTCTTTACTGCCCAGGGAATTCAAGGAAAGGATGTGGTCTACAATTCATATTAAGAGACAAGCTCTTATTCTAGTCCCATCTCTTACAATGACCACCCTCCTTAAAACTGAAAAGCTGAAAATGGGGAACTTAAAAATTGACAACATCTTCTGAACCAGATATCTCTATTTATCTGGGCTATAATGGTCCAACTTCCACTGAAGTTAACAAAAGGAATCCTCTTGGTTTTGGGTCGTGTCCCAGACACATTTGATTGTAATATTTAGATAAATATATGAGCTCAATACAACTGCTGTGCTTTTTGTGGTTTGCCCAAATCAGCTGCCATTTTATGCAAAACATTTTGGATAGCCAAGGACTTCACCTGCTTCTGTCAGTCAGCATTCACAAAGTCCATCAAACTGGGGATCTTGAAGTTCCAACGTGTCTTTCCAGTTTTATTTTTATCCACGACATTGGTGTTTAACTCCAGGAAACTAAACTTTGAGCATCAAAAATATTTACAGTTCATATGCCAGTGATTTTTTTTTTTTTTTTTTTGCAGCAGAGACTGTGGAAATCTGGAGGAATAAACAACTGAGCACTAAACTAGAGATGTTGGGAGTTTATTATACATATTCTTTTTCAGCTGACCATTCAAACTACTGATATACCTGAAAACTAAACCATTACATATATAAATAAATATATATATATATACAAACACACACATATATATGTGATATGTGTATGTAAGTATAATTTCTCGCTTTCTGTATCTTGGGAAATACTGCAGGGAGTTTCCAGGAGTACCTGAAAGAGTGTTTACACACACCTACAAACACATGTTCACACCCCCTCCATGCAGCCTCTCAAATGCTTCCTCCTTTCCCTGAAGCTTTACAAGAAGGTCCATATTTTTTTAATGACATTTCATTAAAAATATGCTGCCTTGGAAGGTGGTCAAGAATAAAGCCACGTTTCTGCTTGGCAGCAAAAGCAGTACAGCAGGTACTGTGCTGCAGCTAAAGAGCATCACAATCTGCTTTACTACAGCTGCTGGTAGCAGTCACAGACACTTCCCAGGATAAATCACTGGGATTCCTTCCTTGACTTTTGCTTTCCCATTTTTTTGCTTCTCTCTCTCATATTTTCTGGCGATGTTCCTTTTCCGAGTGGATAAAAAGGGAGCAGTGGGAAATATAATTAGGTTATTAGGAAGAAGATCTTGGATGGAATTGTGTTCTTGTTTTTGCTCAGAAGCTTGTTTTCCTAGAGTCTGGTACTGCAGTTACAGAAAAGGAGATCTCATTAAAAATGGAGTTTGGGTGACTGTCATTTGTTAGGAATAAGACAGCAAAACAACTGACCTTCAGTGACTATTCAGGTCAGTGAATGAGCATCCCAGCCTTGCTTTGGAAAAGTGATCCATTTTGCTGTTCAAATAAGCTTTACCAGGGCTCCAGCTTTTAGAATACATTTCCCATGGTTCAGACTAACTGAAAGCAGTCAGCAGAGGGTTTTTAAAGATGTATTTCAGAGAGCATAGCACAAGTACATTCTGATGTCCCTTATGTTAGCATTTCTGAACAGGTATGAGAGTTCTACTTTAATTATTTATTCTTCTCCTCAAAAAATCTAGCCTCTCTTTTTATTAAATATTAAAATGCACGAAATTTTTGAAAGGCACTGTTTTCATTGATAATGGTGGTTCTCTGAATTACTTTTAACTAACTTACTAATTGAAAGCCGAGTTTGAGGAAAGGTGAGTTGAAGCATCTTCTGGGAATGGGACTGTAACAGTGTTTTTCAAGGTTACTTTCTGTTCATTAAAAACTTTGTAAAATAATAATGAAGAGGAAACCATCTCATTAAGGAAAGAATAAGATCACTCGTCAGTTTTACTGCTCTTCTCATCTAACTTTATATCAGTAGGAGCAGAGCAGAGCCTTGCATTTCTTAAGAATTCTTTGCCCCATATTCACTGTAAACAGAGAGGAGCCATAATTATACTTCATTTGATCCATATCAAAGCTACTGATCCATGTATCAATTTACATAAAGCACATAAAACACTTTTGCTTTTCACCCTTACTCCGCCGCTTTCCAGCGAAAGTTTTCCTTTTGCCGACTTCATTTGAATATAAAAATCTCCCGGTGAAATTTGAGATGTTAAACAAACCATACCAGTCATTCAACTTTTTAATTAAGGATTCAGCGTTCCATCCCTTTTCAGGCATTAAAATTCAGGTGCAGTCATTAATCTTTCTAAATGAATTCACCTGTGGCTAATACTGATGTATTTTCTATGAGGCTTGTCATGGACTGCACACTGCATGCATAACCACTCCACAGTTAATTACACGAGGGATTATCGTTAGTGTCATAAAGATAAAGCCTTGCTAGGAGCATTACAGACATTTTTTTTGAGAAATGACTTATTTAATTTTTGTTAACAGCTACCTAAGTATTTAAGAACAATAAAAGTTTGTTCGTCTCGTGGAAGAGCGAATGGCAAAGTTCAGAGAACTCTCAAAATGAGAAGTCATGGCCAGAGCAGCTGACCACCTCCTTCTTGTCTTCCCTCTGTCTTTCCTGTCTTCCCACCTACTCCACTAAGAAAATAATGCCAATACTACACTCCTTTTAAGGTTCATATGTTAGTTTTACGTCGAGTATTCCTCTCTTAAAAAGATGAACAGCACAGCTTATGAGAACTGGAATCTGCAGCTCTCCACACCAGTCTGCCTAGGAAGAAAAAAGTTCAAAGGAACAAAGCAATCTCCAAAGAGCAAGCAGGGTATTTTACAGGACAGTTCAGGAAAACATTAATGGTGCAGGGTTCCAGCACAAAAAAATCCCCAAAACACAAGAAAAAACCCCCAAAAACCCAACGAAGAGAATAGCACGTAAACCTTTGAGTTTATGGCATTCTAAGACTGGAATTTATTAATGAGATATTATAAATCAGAAATGCAATTTTGTCTCAAGCTGTTGTCTTGCAGTGTATTCAGCAAGTCTGGAAAGCACTTCCTGCCAGCTGAGCCCAGAGGCACCACTCGTGTTCCAACGTGTCTCAGCCATCCAGAGAGATCTGATCAAGACACAGCAAACACGGAATGAACACGGGTACTTAAAAACAAGCACAACAACTTTGTTTAGAGCACAATACAGCAGAGGAAAAGATTTCATTTGCAAGCCCGTTGCGTCTGTTTTAAATTAACTTCAGTTGATTTACTTCTGATTTACACTATTAGGAGACAATCCCCAAGATGTTCTCAAATTATTAAAGAATTCGAAATTATATACGCCAGTGAAAAACAGAATGAGAAAAAACAATAACATTGGGAAAGTCTCAAAGTGGACAAAATTGTGACAAAATCGTGACAAAACCGTCTTTAAAACAGTAACTAATGAAACAAAAAAAATTCATTTTTATTTCTTCATAACTAGGGGGTGAAGAAGAGGAGAGATGGAAACTAAAGCTGTTATTTTTCTGAGCCAACTATTAAATATGTTCCACTCAAGAATGAGTAATTTTTAGTCTGAGTGGTATTGTGGCACAAAACAAATAAAAAGAACCAATCAGAAGCCTGATGTTATTATTTACTATTTGAGAGTCAGAGGGGTTGTTGTTTGGTTGGTTTTTTTTCCTTTTTTTTTTTTTTTTTTAATTTCCTGTAGTTTTGAACACCTGAAAGCTGAGGGGCAGTGGAACAGAACCACCCACTTGAAACCTTTTTTTCACACTTTGCTTTCCTGTCTGTCAAACCCCTTGGGGCTTGCTTCTATAAACAATAGCAGATAATTAGATTTATGCATGTAATTTGATTTAAATTGATTTTAGCAGTTATCCAGTGATGCTGCAGAAGCTGCCAAGCCAGTCAGTGGACATGTGAGCACCAGAAACTTCACAAATGTCATGAAACAACCAACCAACTTTTTCTACCTATAGCTTTGTAGGTGCCATAAACCACCCCCCCTCTGGAAATTAAGGCGCTTTATTTATATAAGGAACCTAAATTTAATTAAATGTGGAGTTTTCCTCATGCACTCCTCCCTGATCTATCCAGTTAATTCTATTTTTTGTTGTTAAACTATCAAAATTACATGGATGATGCTCAGCAAATCTGTTATGAATTCACCACGTCTTTGGATCTGGGGTAGGAATCTAAGGTGAAATAATTCTATGGAAAGGGGCTGTGGTATGTTTGGGCAAAGAGGGTGCAGGTCTTGCTGGGGTAGAAGAGCTGCCAGTGAATAGTAAAGTTAATTTGGAAAATAAACCTATTTTCTTGCCTGAGGTCCATGATAATCACCAGAACACACCAAAGTCCTGATGTTTCTGTGTTGCCAGTGGAATAAACTTCCTGTTATACAAAAAAAAAAGTTGTCTCCAGGTAGCCTTTTACCAAAAATACTGTGCATATGATATTTTCATTCAAAATGAATGGAATTCATCATTACAGGAACGTAGAGACTTTCTCAAAGTACTTGTTTTTCGTGTTTCCTTTTTTTCCCCCATTTCTTTGCTGCCCACAGCTTCATTTATTATGACAAGGTTTCTTCTCAGTCGTGAAACTTTTTACAGAAAAAAGCCAATTACCTCGTCAGTGTTCTTTGCCTCCAGAAATTTAAATTCAGCCCAAGTTCAAAGAAACTATTTTTTATTCCATGATAAGTCCGAAGGGAGAGGAGCAATTCCAACAATCCAGGATGCATTTTGTCCCCTTTTGATTTCATATGATAATAGTCACCACCAAAATACAGTGAAGGCAAAAAACTCTCAGGACAAGAAAACCCTCAATCCATGACTTTTAATTTTTTTTTCTCTCCGTTTCCTTGGTTTAGGGGAAAAACAAACAAACAGGCAAACAATCAATATTGCAGTAAAAACTAAAGAAACTTCAGGCATCTTTAATGTTTTACCCTTTCCCTTTTGTTCTGGGGCAAGGCACCCAGAACAACTGTATTCTGGAAGTTGCCCTTGGGAGAAAGAACAGTCAGAGGTTGTATTTTATTATTTGAGAATATCTTAGGCATGCTGCAGGAAACAAACAGTGCTGTCACAGTCTCTTATTTATTTAATTTTGAGAGTGAATTTGGTGCTAATGAGGTTGAGGGGCTGATAGCAAAGTCTAGAGTCAGGCACAGCATGGGCAGGTGCTCTGAAAGCTTCTTCAAACAGCTCTGTCAGCAAGTGCACTTTAATCCTGCTTTGCAATATCCCTGCTTGCCATCAAAGTGCCAGTTCCTGCCAGGTGTGAGTGCCCTCGGCTCCCACCGGTGACAACAGCAGCAGAACGGGGAGCTCAGTGCTTGGCAGAGTCAGGATCAAGGATTCAAACTCGAGTGCAGAGCTGGAAATTAAACCAAAAATGAACTTTGTCAAGTGCAGACATTTGTCCTAAGGACAAGACTTCGGCTCTGAAAAATCTTCCATTAGTGGTAGAGCCGGTACTGAGATTCAGATTCTCCAGAGGTCAGCTCTCTGCAGTTAACAGCTACAATACTTGCTATTCTACAGATACCTACAAAATGAAAAATAAATATTAAAACAATTATTAACCATATGCTAACTAACCATACCATGCTGGTTGATAAAGCAGAGAAGCCAAAAGATTTGTCTGAAGACACAAAAGTGATGGACTTGGATTCTGTTAGACTGCAAAAACTGAACATTTAAATATGTGCATGCTTTACACAGGCCAAAAATTGCAGGACTCCTGGACTCTGAGTTACTCTTGCATACACTGCACTTCTGTCTCAGAATGCTTTCTGCAAGAAATCATCCAAATCTCAAGCTTTAAAGAGACAAAGATTTCCCTCGAGTTTTCAGGTTTGTCCCGAGGCATTCATCTTTTAAATATCTTTTTAGCTTTGGTTGTGGTCTTCTACCCTCAGTCTTGCACAGCACTTAGCAGTCCAAGCTCCTGCATGTTTAGCTCCTGGGACTGAAGAACCCCAGACCCTCCCAGATGTGGCAGCCACTGCAGGAAGCTCTGGGACCTGCAGGCAGGGCAGCCTGGATTTCCTGGGATTAGTTGATTTGGGTTGCCCAAGACAACGTGATTTCAAACTGAAGCATCTTCCAGGTCTGGACATCTCAAAATGTTTTCTCTTCATGGATTCTCTGATGCTTTGTGTGATCTTTCCCTCTCAGGAGCTGCTATTAGAACCTCTCTTCTACCTGACTCCTTACCATCACAAGTCCTGAATTAACTGACTTTTCCCAACCATGTGCCTGCTTCAATCAAATCTGCCAGGAAGGGTTCAAAAAGACATGGATATAAATGTAACTGCACTACACTCATCTGACTCAGAAACAAGACCAAAGAGCGAGCTGCTTATTTAGGATTTTGCATTACAAGATGTACAAGACCTCATGGAACAGCAGTAACTTCAGGAAAGAGGGACAAAGCTGGAATTCAGTGTGGGAATATAGGAAACCATAAACTGCCTTATACTTTTTGGATCAAATAACGGACAAGGAAGGTGTTTGGAGAAAGGAATAAAACATTTGATACAGTCAGGCTTGGCATGCTACATAGGAGGTGAATTACAAATCTCTAAAGACTGTATACAGAATCATATAAATGATGATATGATACATGCAGAAGAAGGATTTAAAAAACCAAATAAAGAGCTGATAATGAGTAGTGATAATGAGTAGAAATAATGCAGCCTACCTGTCCTCTTATAATGCAGAGAGCGGGCTCATTATATTAACTAGGATTTAATTTCTATTTTTGGGTAAACATACAGGTGTACATTATAGTCAGGTTACTCAAGGCAGGTATTTGTATGCATCAACACAACCACAGTGAAGCTTTCATGTGGACTGTGCAAAGCAGACATATGCTCCTGTCTCACTGTCTCTTGGCAGAACCTGAGTTTTATTACAGCCGGGTCGCAAATGTACTGACAAGAGAAAGCCCAACTCCATTATGACACACTAAATTACCAGGGAGGTTGATATAACCCTGCGATGCAGATCTTTGAGCATTTTTAATAGCTGGATTATTATTCCATTACTCTTCCTAAACTCTAGTTAAATTTGGTTCCCGTAATTCGCTCATATTAAATAGCATTTACATAATTAATCTCAGTATAAATTTGCAGATTCCTGAAATACACTTTTTGTGATTCAGTAGTACAACTCTCATTAAACTGAGAGTGTTATGCTTAAACTAGACTGGCAGCACTTTACAAAGCTTTCCCTTGCATTTTTGGACACATGCTCCGTTTCAGCTCATCAGCAAGCTGGTTACTGGCCTGATACAACAGCCATGAAAGGCTTCATTTCTCTTATTTATTGGTTCAGCAACCTGCCTTGTAGAGTATATCTGCAAGATGTCATATTCTAACAAGTGTGTAAACGGGGAATGGAGTCAGAAGCAAACCTCACAAAAGACAAATTCCTTTTTATCATTGGGCTCCGAAGCTAAAAGCCCAGCAGGATCCATCCAGTTGACAAAAGCTCTTCCTCCTTGCATGCAGGATGTGCTTAGACATACCCACATCATCCTTACCAAATGCCTTTTTCTGGCTGCTCAGTTCATATTTGTCACCAGCACACAGAAACGTGGAGTCTGAAGAAAGCACGAGCAGCTTTGCAAGGCTAATCTTGTTACTGTAATGACTATGAAAGTATCCAACAAAAAAGTGGCACATAAGCCAGTCCACAGGCACACACCACACACAGCATGTACCCTGGTGAGTCCCCAGTCTTCTCTGGCTCCCTGAAACAAGGGCAAAGCCCAGATGTTTTAATGCAGCTCCTCACATCCAGCCACCAGCAGCAAACACCTCTCCATGCCTGGACCAAAGGGCTCCTGACAGTCCTTTGTGCCTTAAAGACAGATGAAGCACTTTGATGGCAATAAAAAGTTCACCAACCTCTCAAATCCAATTCAGTATTTTTATCTTTGGAGTCTTTGGAAAGAAGAGAAGAGGTGTTCCTTTCCCTCTCTCCCCCTTTCGAGCCTCCCTCTTGTCGTTTGCCCCCTCTTTAATTTGGCACATAAAACCCCCAAGGCTTCACCCCCGAGCCT
Organism: Pipra filicauda; assembly: GCF_003945595.2. Lineage (NCBI taxonomy): Eukaryota > Metazoa > Chordata > Aves > Passeriformes > Pipridae > Pipra > Pipra filicauda. Next base: position 1,051,794 of record NW_024104498.1, read on the forward strand.
CCTGAGAGCCAGATTACACCGTTCCTGTTCTGGCATGTTATACACTAATCATAACCATTACCATTTACAAGTTCACAGCTTCATTCAATTAACTGCCTGACATGGATTTTGCAGTTAATTCCTGGTGAAGGTCACCAGTGGTCAGAATGGCAGGTGCATTCTGCCACCCCTTTGAATGCCAATTACCAGTCTTAAGCAACTGCTGGAGAATCCTGAGTCTCAGCAAGTTAATCAAAAGGATTAGGACTTAAGATACATTTTTATAGGTGTGTCTAATGGCCTGTAAAATAATATTGCATAATTAGCATATTCAAATGACAGCCACATCATTTAAAACTCTAATTTACAATGAAAGGCAGTAAAAGATTATTTTACATTACTTTTTCAATAGAAAGGGAAAAGATGAGTTTATGTTAGAAGCCATGTAGTGCCGTGCCTAGACCTAATACAAGGTCCTTAAGTGCTGTAATTAAACATACAAAGGTACAAGTTACAAGTACTTCTTGATCTTCCATTAAGCATAGGCCTGGTTTATTGCTGAAAGACAGATGTTATCAAAATATATTATGGTATATACGCTGGTATAAAACTCCAATCTGGTTTCAACTTGCAGAACAAACTCCTAGAATGACTCTACTAGAATGCATGCAAGGAGGCAATCATAAAATAAAGAATGACTTGAGAATAAAGGAAAAACAAAGAAATGGTGCTTCTCAGTGGAACAGTTTATGCAAGAACCTGGATCAGCCACAGCTGGATGTGTCAGGATGAACCCAGACATCCAGTGGCTACAAATCAGGCACAGACCACAAACCCCTTCCTGGAGTATCCATGGGGAGAGTGGAATCAGTTGGTTCTGAAGAATACCCCAAAGTCTATTGTGTTAGCAGTTCATTTGCTTTAGAACTTGAGCCCAGACACTAGAATAGTGGACAAACACCTCCCTGTTTTTTAAATCCCACTTTCACAGCCTAAGCTGAGCTGTAAAACGAGCTTTCTCTGATTCAATGAGTCTAAACTTCCCAACATGGCACCAATCTAACTCTATAGATACATAACATTATTGTGTGTACAAAAATATATTCTATATCACAGCCATGCACACACGAGGCAGCAGAGCAGAATTAGATTAGGAAGTCCCAGTATAGAAATCTAGATACCCTATTTAAAAAAGCTATTAGAGGTTTGAATTGCTGGAGAAATTCACCTAGCTGAAGGGGGGAAAATCCCCACAGCCTTATATTACAGGTCTAGTAAAACTTCCTACCAATGTTAGCAAGCTGAAAGCTTTCCTAGCGCTAATATATAAAATTAATTTCATGCTTGTCTACTCTTGTAAAATCACTGACAGAATACTTCACTTTTTAAGGCAAAATTTGGGACTCATATAAGCTCAACATTATTTTAAGCTAACTAATATCTGAGCTACATTGCTGCCCAATTAACTGAAATAATAAAGCATAAACCGAGTGAAGGTTCCTGCTAGGAAAGCAAAAACTGGTCAACAATGCTTTTCAGCCTCTGTTCCCTTGCTGACCAACACCTGATGTGTTGTTTCATGCAGATGGACAATGACAGTAAGAAATATGTATGTTCTCTGTACATACTATACAGAGTGATAAATACACAAGGACTGAGAAAGATGCCATAGATATAAGTTAAGGAGGATGGAAATCCCACCAATATTTAAAGTAGAACATTTACATGAGTAACTAGTCATATATTTTATTAAAAAACTCATAAGCCCCGGGACAGTTTCCTCAGCAGTGGAAGGATGCTGGATCCACTGATGCCCTGTGCCAAACAATACAGAGGAAAGGCATTTGTGTTTTGTGTTCCTAACAAAGTTTGAGTAACAGAGCAAGCCACACCCAGGGAAGAAAAAGAGATTAAACTACTTTTTGTGCTCAAGAATGGTCAATCTTTCTTAATATTCAAACTATGACTAAGAACAAAACAACCCCACAGATCAGAGGATTATGAAGCAGAACTAACCAACAGGAAACTGTACAAAGGAAAGGGAGATGCAAGAAAACAATAACTTGGGAAACTTGAATAAGTTTAACTCCTCTTCCTGCCCCAGGCTATTCCAGCAGGACAGAGATGCTGGGGAGCAGAGGATGTGCTCTTCCTCCTGTGATTAAATCTGCATGCAGCTCCCTGGGTCTGCAGTTCCTGTGTCTGTGAAGGACATGGAAGTGCTGGGCAGGTTCTCCCTGGAGCTGCTGCACTGATCAGAGCTCAGCAGGGCTGTGGGTCCCTCCAGCACTGCTCTCACTGCTGGAATCAGCCCAGGGGATCTCACTTGCCTTCCATCTCACTGTTGGTTTGCTCACTCCTGGGAGCTTCACCACAGCTATTCCTCCTCCTTTTCCTTACCAATGCATACACAAAGTCCACAGCTATCTCAAGGAGTCATCAGTGACTCTCCAGACCCTCCCTCAGTTCTCCCTATAAAACACAGAATATCTGAAAGAAAATTCTCCCCCTGCCCTTTTCTCACAGTTTCTTTTCTGCAATCACTGAAGGCTCTGATGGAGCTTTTGATGAGCCCTCTCTCCCAGAAGCACTGTACAAACATTTCCAAACATGACCACAAACATCATGCTCACTCCAGGAACGACGCTTTAACAAAAATGTCACAAATACTTCATATCCATCACACAAATGAGGTCTGGCATATCCAGGCAGCCCTCAGTGCTCTCCAGCACATTCCTTTAGAGGACTTCCCCCCCTTAGGGCTTCCTGCTCGTCTGACCTGCTCTTGTCTCCACACCCCTGAGGGCCAGCAGCAACCTCACTATTCTTTTGATGATATCCAGCTTTGAGACTTGCCTTTGGTGCTCTCAGTGTATCAGCTGGATACAAGAGATGGTCCTTGGCACAGAGCCAGTACAGGTACCAGCCAAAATCAGCTGGTTATACCCGGTGCCACCTCAGCAGCAGGCTGGTGCAGGGAGGAGCATGGGCTGTGTAATCCCCCATGAACAGGAGCTGTGCTCCTCAGGGGCTGAGCACTTCATTGCTCCTCCCTGAAGTTTCTCTCGCACCTCAGCTCTCGACAGAGCCCGAGCACCCCTGGAAGCACAAGTGGCTCAGCTGAGACTCTCCAGCTCAGATTAACTGCAGGGAGTGAGGGAGTGCCCAGGGACTGCTGTGGGTACAAGGGTCACCTTCAGAGGGATCTCTCTGTAGAATAAAGCAAATGCTTCTCTGTGCAGCTTCAGCCACAGGATGGACTACAGTTTACTGTAATTGAAGAAATATTTTTCCTTTCCCAGTCCTGCTAAACAGCCCTTGTAGTAAGGCTGATTTACCTTAACCCCATTTTGCTTTAAATAGCAATTGTCCTGTTGCATTATGTCACATAGACTGTGTTGCAGTGTAACAGCAGCCAGTGCTGTACCCCACACCACAGTAAGACAGGGACACTGTATATGAAATAATATAAAAGAGAAACTTCTTTTTCCTTAGATCAGTTACTTGCTGCTCAAACAACAAATGTCTGGTATACAATTTATGGTAATAACTTAAGTAATCATGACATAAATATGTTATACTTTGCCATGGCTTTTTTTTGCACTTTATTTTCTATTCGCAGGAAGGAATAACTTAACACCTTTCTATATTTAAAGTCTGACAAGAATCAAACTAAAATTTCTGCTGAGTGGCTCATAGTCCGTAGCATCTTCTACCATTAAAAAAAAAAGAAAAGAAATAGAAGCATTTTTGCAGCAGAATTGAATCTACTCTTCTTAGGAGGTAAATGAAATATCTCACCAAATTTAGGTACTCTGCCTACTAGCAGAAATACTTTTTCTGATCCTTGTGGTATCACCTCTCAGAAGGGACAGTTACTGCCCCATCCCAGGGAAAAATCTTTCACCTTTGTAGTTCTCAGAGAGTAACTTCTCTTGGGATATTCTCTCACTGCTTAACTACCAGAGATGAACCAATGCAGAGAAACTTAGTGGCTGGATCACACACCTAACACAGCCCTGTGTGGAACTGCCTGCCCTTCTTCCTTAAAATATGCTCGTGAAACACCTAGGTGTCTTCCAGGTGATAAAACAAAAGGACACTAAGAAGAGGCAACAAAACTGTAAAATAGTAAACACTTCAGATAAAGAAATCTCAGCCATGCCACAAGGGAAGGACTAAGTAAGAAAGACAGGAAAGCAATCTTTTCCCTGTCAGTCAGTCCTCGTGGGACCAGTCCTTCACTCTCAGTGGCTCTAAAGGTTGCCCAAACTCTCCACAGTGTTCATAGTCCCTAGAAAAATCTCTCCCTTGCTTTTCCCTTGTAGACATGGCCATGTGTCTTCTCCCTTCTCTCACAGCAGGTTCTCAGCTTGCTCCTCTCTGCACAGGCCCTGGTGTGTGTAGGGAAGGAGCCTTTTCATCCTCCCCCTGTCACTCGTGGGGCCTTTCTGCTTTAGCTCCAAGCACACTTCACACAAACCATAATATGCAATACATGTGCACTGACCTGGCCTACACTCAGTTGGCTTAATGTAATCACTGACCTCAGTCACTCTAATTTCCTTTGTCAGTCATTTTAATTTCCGTAGCAGATATGTGACATATGGTCCCAACTAGTGGCTAATTGCTAATTGTCAGCTAGAACAAAAGACATTAATGTGTGGTTAATTGTTAATTGCTATTGACCAATTCCTTCTAAATAGTTGGTTTTATTCTCATTGTAATCTGAAATTCCATACTGTCATAATATATATCAAAATAGCAACACTTATTGTGATTGTTTCCGGTAAGAAGAGATGAGGTTTCTTGCTACTGTAGGGTTAACTTCCCTAATTGAGGCAAACTCCTCCTGTCTTAAGAAACAATAAGGACTGTTTTGTGAACTTAAATTCCATGAGCATTCATAAGCATGCATGACAGCAAAAGAATTAGTTAGGCCTTACTTCACTTGGACGTGTGGTTTGGTTTGTTTTTCCCCACCAAGGGGATGTTTAGAGGTTGCAACAAAAAGATGTTTATAAGGATGCTCAAATTCTTCATAAGGATTTGTAAATTACGCAGTTATGGATATGACATGATCCAAAACCTATAAAAAAGTGCAAAAAATTAGTTTGATTTCAATGAGCTTCCCTCGTCTCTTTTGATCTGGGCAATTTATGGGATTGGGTGTATGGCCGGTAAATAGCACATTTTGTTAAAACATCTTTTCCTCCTTCTCCCTGGCTTTCCCTTGTTGTCACAGCCTGACACACAACCAGGAGAGGGGCAGGTCTTTCCTCTGCCTCAGGATTCTTGTTAAAACTGCAGGAAAGTCATTTACTCTCTCTGCTTCAGTTTCCCATCTATAAATTGAAAAGAATACTATTTCCAGGGCTATGATAAAGAAAATACTTTCCATTACAGACTGGGAAGTGGTTAGGTGTAAAGGTGCTGATATAAGTACCTTAGACAGATAAGTATCTGGGGTACAATACAGGCAGATAACAAATAGCTTAATCCAGCTCCTTATCAAGCCAGTCAGCAACTTCTGCAGAAGCAGGTTGTTGGACACAGGAGAAACCACTCGAGGCTCAGAGTGGAATCTATTAGAGAGGTCTGAACTCTACATTAAGAACTGCTCAAAATAGTGAAGTGCTATTAGTCCCAATTTATAGATGAGGCATCTGTGGCAAGAATTTTCAGGAGTGCTTCCTCTGCTGCCTCTGCCTTTCCCACGGGCCAGGGTGTGTGGCTGTGCAGCCCCCGCTGTCAGGGGATGAAAGCAGCCGGGCACGAGCCGTGTGTGGCTCCTGGGATCTCTGTGCTGCCCCGCAGAGCGTTGGGAGCTGGCACAAATTAAACGCTGATCAATTCAAAGGAGTGACAGGGTGCAGTTTTGCACAAATCCAGCATTATGTCGGAACGGAAACTCCAAGCGAGCAAAAAACGAGGATCAGGCGTCTCGAATAAACTCTACAAGAGCTATGAAATTTCAGCATCATGTTTTTTTCATGCATTCAAATGGGATCTGTCTCCCTACGCCTACTCGACATCATCTGACTGGACTGCCTGCTGGGAAGCAACAGTACCATGGCAGCTCTCACTGAGAGATCACTCACTCAGACCCTTTACAGCCACGGAGACTGTAAATCTCTGGGGAGACTATAAAAGGGTGGCTGGGAAAAAAAAAAAAGATGCTGATTGTTTGTTAGGTTTGTTTTTAAAGTACAACAGTTCCTTGCTATTTAGGGAGCCTTTCACTGGAGCATCCATGGGATTATAACCAACCTCCCCTCAGAAAACAAAGTTGCTTCTCTTGGGAAGGTGCATTTTTCTCTTTTTCTCCAAACACATGAATTGAAACGTAGCTGTCTTTAGTTTTTTAAGACCACGCTTTTTACTAACCTGGTTGTGTCTGTAGCACAGCAAATTTTACAAGTGTGTTTTGCAGCTTTTTTGGTTTGAAGTCTGCAGCATTTCTGCTGACCATACTGCATTCTGCCGACTGTATTGCATTTTAATGCCTTCACTGTGTATGTAATTAGGTCAGCTTTTTACTCCAAAAAGTTATTTCAAAGTTCAAACCAGACTAAACTGAAAAGCTGCATTACTCTTTTCCAGTTTTGTGTCTGAAGTACACCAGAACTCAGAGAAGAAAAAAGAAAATGAAAAATGTGTTAACTAACAAGAGATCAGACAGCTGCAAAAACAATGTTTTATAATCCCCCATTTAACATGCACAAATCTTTTCCATTTCACAGAGAAAATTTCCTAGATTCCCTTAAATAGGAGGTAAGAATTGTGCAGAAATTACTTAAAATGAGTCAAAATCATATATCACTGTTTAAGCTGCCACCAGCCGAACAGCGTTTTTTGCTAATGACTTCTAATTTCAGACTGCAAACCAGACTTGTTTGAGCAGCTAAATTGCTCCTGCTCTTATCCATCAGGAGCAGGGAGCAAAGTAACCTGGAAGATAGTGCTTCTGGGTGGGAAGGAGGAGGAGAACTAAGTCATTTCTTCAGTGGATGAAGAAACTCATGAAAATTTTTTTCCAGTTTATTGCAGAGGAAATTATTTTGAGATTTAGGGAACTTTGACCAGCCCCAGAAGCTTTCATGTAATAGCATGAGTGGAACACATTCCAGGGATGCTCTAGTGTGCATCTAATAGCATGTGTGGAACACATTCCAGGGATGCTCAGGCCTCCAGCTTTAAGACTTGGGGTGCATAACCAGATAAAAAATGCCGTTGTATAAACACAATAATAGTTATTATTATTATTATTAAACATTTATACAACCACTGCAAATTCCAACAGTTTAGAAAAAATAGACAGGCAAACATTTTTCAGTTATTGTTAAAATAAAATTGTAATTTAAAACCTACATTGAATCACTACTTTTTCTGATCAATTTGTTGATTGTTTCCACTGATGTCAGTACAACAGCAGTTACCTGTGTCATGGTTAAGCCAATTTGCCTTTGGTTAAAAGCCAAATTTTTACTTATGAACTTGCTGACTTGTGTACTTTAAAATTTGCCTTTAATGTTCTTCTACATATTTAAGACATCCCTGATATGCTAAGTCCAGCTTTTCAAATTCTCTTTTAGGAAGATCCAGAAACAAAATACCTTTTTTCTTCCTATAGGTAAGAAAAGTGCTATGACAACACCTCCTATTTCTGTGTTTATATAAGGAATGACAAAAAAAAAAGGCATTAACTTTTTTTGAACTGAAACAACCTTTCCCTTTTTTTTACACAACTGTTAATTGCATTTTCCCTTAGATAGCAATCTTTTATTAATATATACATTTCAATAAGGTTTTAGCTCATGTTTCTATCAAATAATTAACACTTCTTACTTATTTTCAGAAGGAGGTATTTAATTTACAAGAGGCCTATTAAGAATTATGTTTTTCCTCATTAGACATAATTGAGGGATATGACATTTTCTTCAAGAGAAACTTTTTAGCCTTAATTAGTGAAACAATGCAACGTTTCAAGCTTCCGCTGAAGTTTAGTGTGACATTACTTCTTACAAACTAAAAATAGATAAGGAAAAAAAAAAAAAGAAGAAAACTGGAGAAGTGATGACATAATATAACGATTTTACCTTCTGAAAACTGAAGTTTCACAGCCTGAAACTGAGACTGCAGTCTTGCAAACACTTATGCATATGCTTAATTTAAAGCTGCATTGTTAAACTGTTTGTAGGATTGGGACCCTATGTAAAACATATTTAACCCAACTGATGACAAGAGAATTGTGCCAAATAGAATTGAGATCAGAACTGATGTTCCAGATCTGTGATTTATACGTGTTAGCCGATGTAGAACACGAGACCTGAAGTCTCCTGAAAGAATGATTAATGCTCTCGGAACGTTCCCATGGAGCTGCATTCCAAGGGCGTGCAAAACGGGCAGTTTCTCTCACTTTTTGACACCAAGCCAGAGAAAACTCATTGGTTTTGATGGTGTTTCACTTTGCAATTTGAAGTTTGCTTGAGCTCACAGTCAAACGTGAGGGTGGAAGGGGGTGTGAGCCCACACAGGTTGAAACCCCGCGCTCTGCTCGCACGAAGCCAGAGAGATCTGCAAGGTCCAAAGGCAAACTCATTTGGAGTTTATATATATATATTCTGCATGAATATATATGCATATGCAGCTAGGGGAGAGCTGGAAATCATAAAGGCCTTTGTCAGCTCATGTTTGATTTCCCTGATTTCAAGACGTAACAAACCGGTGTAAGTTCCGGCTTCTAGAAAGAACCTTTTCCCTTTCCTCCCCTGTAAGTGTTAACAAGGTAATTGGAGTTGTTGAACAGTCTGAACAGTACACTTTGAATACTCAGCAAGTCAGGAAGGTCTCAAAGGTTGTACCATGTAAAAGTCAGGTAATTAAACACTGATTACTTACTGTAAAAAAAAAAAAAGAGAGAGAAAAGAAAAAAGAGTGTCTGCTGGGGAAAGGTGGATTCAGAAGGCCTAATTTAGCACAGAGGATTTCAGTGGAAATAGAGCCTTTAACTACATTCTGCTTGACTTCATCCGAAAGAAAGGGATGAGAAAAAAGATTAGAAAAGCTATTCAGCAGTTTCTTTCAGCAGTAGAGCTTTGGGAGGTGACAACAGCTACTGGTAATTCTTTCCATAATCTTTTCCCCAAAACAGCATTTAGAATCCTCTTCAAAATTTGGCTCTGGATCTATGGCTTCATTATTTTTACAAAATACAAAGCCACCTCCCTTCTGTGCTCTTGGCTACGGATTAAATGTTTCAGTTCCCCAGAAATGTCTCATTTTCTAAAAGCTGTTGCAAACCCCGGGAACTCTGTTCCACCTGATGCTGCTGCCTCCCTGCACATTAAAAAATCCTGCCTTTGCCCTGCACCCCCACTTGGGCTGCTCCCCTCGGTGCCATCAAAAGCTCAGCCTTGTTTTTGTGGCTGGATTGTGTCTGCAGCAAGGAAAGGCCACTATTTTCTTTTCTCTGAGCCATCACTTCCCTGCCTCTGCTCCTCCTGCCACCTCTGGCACAATGGCTCTTTTCATAGCCAGGGCACGACTAAGAATTAGCCATTAAGATCTGTTGTGTGTCATCACAACATCGGGGGAGTTGGTCTTGTAAAACATCGCGCTGGGTTTTTTTTTTCCTACAAAAACACCGAGAAATGAAATTTTTTTTCTCTGTAGAAAATGATCCGCCGCGAGCTCCTCAAACAGGCATTAATATTGTTTATTGGAGACAGCAGAATGAAGGCCTCATTCTCAACACACAGCGAGCTGATTACTCACATCAATTGTTGTGAGGGGGAAAAAAAGTGCTTCATTTTCTTGGCACTGCATATTGGCTGAGTTTATTCACACCTACTGAAATATAAACAGGCTTATGTTTACATTAGGTACTTTGGGGAAAACATCCTGCAGCCAGAGCTCTGGAGTGTTTCAGGAATTTTAAATACAGCTATGATACTACACCCTAAGTAAATAGGATTTTCTATTCACTCTTCTCTTCGCAGTTGCATTTCACATGTGCATTGTGCTCTCCAAAGGTTGAAATCCAAAGAGAGTATTTAACAAATTGATGCTCATTTTACCCCATCATATCATTACATTTCATCCTTTCCCAGGGTTCACTGCTGATGTGATTATAAGGCACTCAGGAGGTGAATGTTAGTTGGGGAACACAGGAATTCATCTTTTGAATTGTGTTGTATTTTGACAACTTAAAATTAAACTGTTTTCATTCCCATTAAGGAAATTTTGACTCCTTACCTAAAAGAACTACTGAAAGAGCACCTCTGTCAAAAAGTAACAGTAAAGGGGACAAGGTAATGAGCAATATGTGTTAGATGGAGAAGGAGAATCACATTGCAAAGGTTGGGATCTGGGGGAACACAGTGCCTGGCCTTGGCAAGGAGTTTCCCTACACCAGGCAATTCAATCCACTTACCATCATCTCATCTCCTCCTCATCCCCATCTGTTCTGCCTTATCCAGCCCTGCTTTTCTGCTCCAATGGCAAGATCTTCAGCTTAGAGAGGCTTTGTGCAGCACCTGGTAGAGAGAGACTGCTCACTTATTTATTTAGATTTTAGACACTATTCTTTCAAGCAGCTAACAGATTACACAATCATACTCCAAGGACAGCTTATTAAAGTATGGGGAAATTTTTATGTGGAGATTTTTTTGTAAAATGTAGCAGAGCTATCAACACATGGAGACCTGACTGGTATGTGCTGGACTCCAGCAGTCAACATGCTACTGAGGAAAGAAAATCTTTTCAATCCACACAGAAATCAGTAAGAAAAATAACCATATTTGATCAGGCAAATTGAGAGGTGTGATGCAGTGTGACATGTTGAACTGCACGTAAGGAATGATCAACCAGAGCAGCAGAGAAATTGCTGAAAAAATGTGGTAAGTGAATGAAAATTCTTGAGCCTGGTATATATTTTAATTTCTACTCTGAATATTTTAAAATATAAAGATACAGCAGTTTCAATCTGAGTATATTTTTTATCTGTTTTAAATTACTTCCAAACTAATCAGTCTTTTGAGTAGATACAGGGAATGTAGACCAGGAAAGAGGATAGATATCTCCACTCAGGCTTTACTTCAATTAAGTCCATTCCTATAGAGAAAACACACTAAAGCACCTCCTTAATTCCTCTGGTCTAAAGGTTCTCATTAGCTTCAGATTTAATCCAGGCTTTAACACCGACTTAAAATTTCAGCCTCAGTTTCCAAAGTGTTTTGGAGATTAATTAATATCACTTCAAAATCACATTAGTTCAATCATATGATACAAGGAACCTTCCTACAGGTCTGGTTCACTAACACACATCACTTGAAATATGATGAAAGCATTAGAATGATATCAATTTAAGTTTATACATACATAAGAAATGATTCAGAGACACATGACCTGAGATGTGTCCAAGCAAGATTTGACCTTTTATAAAAGGTATTTTTTTATATTCGCAAGAAAAGCTTTTTATTTCCCTATCTCGTCATAGAACTTTATACTTTTTTTTTCCCTTGCAAGTCCCATTTCAAAAGCAAAATCTCTGCTGAGGGGCACAGAGGGTGGTCAGCTGTGATACACTTAGCAAGGAACTGCCAGCAAAGTGAAGGCTGGGAGAGGCACTTGCTCTTTTTCCAAAAGTTTTTACTCCTCAAGAGAGGAACCTACACTTTATCAGCAATTCTCTGAGGAAGGGCAAATCCTCCCAGCCCGTTAAAACACAGGTGGATGGTCCCAGGAAAACAACTTTCCTGCACGGGAAAGTCTCTGTGTCTGTGCTTGTTTGTGCACATTTTTGTCTCCCAGACAAACGTTTATTGATTCCATTTAATCCCTGAGCTGCAAAGCTGCTACCTTTGGAAATAGCCAGTGGACAGCTTACTATGAAAATTAGGGGTTCTGGGAACTGCATAAATTTTTATCTGTGTAGATTAAAAAGGACAGAATTTTCACAGGATAGCCAAGGAGGCTATTTTGTCTTCTTCACAGGTAACATTGCACTTTACAGCAATGAGGAAGAAAACCAGCATTCTCCTAAAATCTCAGTCTTCCCCTCTCATGATATTTGAAATTGTGATAATATGAAAAAAAACCCCAAACTGTTGGAATCACCCTGGGCCGTGCTGTAGGCCGATTTCTCTGTTCAAAACATTCTCAAACAAGAAATTCCACCGAAATAAAAAGGATTACTTGAATGAACAACTCCTCTCTGAGGACTTTATCGTCTCTTCCCAGGAAACAACAAATATTTTACTTAGAATTGATCAAATTTTTTTAATGTCAGCATGACCTATATGGAAACAGAGCCTGTTATTTAAACTGTGCCCAGCCATGATGGTGTGGAGTTCAAAGACGTTGCTTAAATGAGCAAGAGGGAATGCTAGGAAAGAGGAGAATATCTGAGCAAACAATCTCAGGATTTTTATAGGCACCACTGCTGATGCAATGCTTGGCTTCCCTAAAGCAAACTATGAACACAGGGACAAGAATGCATTAGAGTGTTTGGAGCTTCCCGTGAAGCATCTTCAATAGGCTTTTGACCTTTTTTGAAGATGCTGGGAAAACTGTGGTCCTCTTTCTTGAGAAAGTCCATTTGTTTTCACTGAGACCTTGAAAATCTTCGGGTTTGGCAAAGTTGGGAGCATTAGAGTTAATGAGATGTGTCTGGCAGGTTTTAAACTGAGCAAATCATGAACAAGAAAAACAGTGGCCAGTGCACACCAGCTTTTCAAATACAGTAGAGCTGAAGTGATAATAAAAATAGTGGGAACTGTAAACAGGTGTTCCACATTGATTAGGCTTCTTTGATTTTATAACAAGAGTAATTTTGGCAGATGAATTAATTTTTTAAATAAATAGGACAGAAAACCAGCATGGAATAGCACACAGTTAAACCAGCTGTAGCAGATAACAAGCAGGACTTCAGTTAGAACTATCCTGCAGAACACAAGGGAAAACAATTAAACTGAAAATCACATTGCCATCTAAACTGTGTTTCATCCTTTTAGTATAAGCAAACTGGGATGTGACAGAGGCAGCAGTGACTGTGCAAATGTGAGTGTGTGCATGTATTGTACATGTGTGTGAGCATATGTAACTACGGGCATCTTTGTTTTTTCTCCTTGTCCATTATCTTAGTGGAAACCAATACCATAATTTTTTCCTCCTTTTTTACAAGGAATTTAATTTTCATTTTTCCCACCTACAATTTACATCAGAATGCATATATATAGACATATATCCATCCATCATCATCACCAGAGCCACAAAACATCCAGGTAAGTCTTTAAGTGTTCTTCAAATCCAGTCAACCCTGTTCAACAGTGCACAGGCTTACAGGCAAACACACCTGATTCAGGTTTCTGTTGCCTGCAGGTTTAAAAGAAGACTTATCCCCCTTCCCTTTTATTAGTATTAGTATTTATTACTATATTTATATTTATTAGTATTTGAGGGAATTATGCCCTTTACGGCATTAATTAAACCCCATGTAATTTGGAGAATGCCAATTCTATAAATGATAGAAAACATATTGGCAAATATTTCAGGTCATTATATGAATCACTGATAAGCTTTATGGCAAAAACTTTTTGCTACCTCTGTTGAAAAACTTGAGGTAAAGAAGAAATAGGAAACCGTTGGCAATGATTTCTGAGAATAACTGAAGGAATGAAAAAAAATCTGTGAGGAGAGTAAAAAGAATAGGACTGTTTATTTTAGAGAAAAGATAAATACAAGGAGGCCAGATAAAGCTTTATAAAATAATATATGGCATAGAGAGCAGAGAGGGGAATATTCAGCTCTGGGTTTCTCATATTACATAGACAAAGGGATATTCAGTTAAAAGAGGAAATTTAAAGCTGAGGAATGGAAATATTTGTCTACACAATGAAGAAGAATTATACCAGGCAACTCTTTGCCAAAAGGCAGCATTGATTTTAGCAGAATTAAAAACAAATAAAAAAAAAAAAATCATATGGATGGTGAGAGCACCCAAAGTGATAGTGCTGAGGTGTAAGTCATATACAATTCTAGTTTCAAATGCATTGCATTGGAGGAGAGAGAGCAGAAGAAAAAACTTTATTTTCAGTAAGGTATCCTGAAAATGCCTTCTTGACAGAATTTTTCTCTGAAATAGCAGACCTGTGGGAGGGAATGAGATACCAGTTGGATTCAACATATTAATTCTGTAATAATAAGCAGGAATAATAAAGGTTTCCACTTTGAAGTAATAAAGCACTATTAAAAAAGAATAACGTGTGTTGTTTTACTTAGCTGATGTCATAGACTGTCACTGGGAGATAAGTGGCACAATAACAGTGGGATTAAAGATGAATGTCACAGTTTCACACTTGGACATAGGCACTATTTCATGAAATGGGCTGGTTGCCAAAAAATATAAGTGCTAGTGATGGTGGTGAGGAGCTAGAAGAGGGCTGCTGGTGGCTGGGAGGCAATGTCTGAGCTGTAAGAAATCCCCACATTACTGTAATTAATGGTTTGAGTCAAAGACTCCCTCCATCATCAAACTCCCGTGGAGAAGCACGGTGGCTACAGCTGCTTGGGTACTGGGGATGGAAGTGCCCAAACCAGACAGCTGAGATGGACATGGAGGGGTTTTCATTACTGAAATTGAAACAAAAAAATGGAAAAAATAGTAGAATATGTATTAAGATTCCATATTCTGTTTTGAAAGTGTTTCTTAAGAAGTGTTTCTCTCCACTAAAGACAAAAGCAGGCTGCTGCTGGCAGCGTGCAGCCCCTCTCTGCCCTGGGAGAGCTGGTGCACATCCATCCATCTCGGGCTTCACATCTGCCTTTCATCTCAGCAGACTTGGACTGTGCATGACATTATGACCAGGGGTGGCTGCAGATCCTTATCCCCGTGCCCTGTTGCAGGCTGCCCTCCCGAGGGATATGGGGTGTGGGTGACAGGGGTGTGGGTGACAGGGGTGTGGGTGGCAGGGGTGTGGGTGACAGGGGTGTGGGTGACAGGGGCTGTGGGTGGCAGGGGTGTGGGTGACAGGGGTGTGGGTGACAGGGGCTGTGGGTGACAGGGGTGTGGGTGGCAGGGGTGTGGGTGACAGGGGCTGTGGGTGACAGGGATGCTGCCCCGGCAGGAAGGGGCTCCAGCACCTGTTTGCTGCCCAGGTAAGGAGATGTTGTTGGAGATGTAAGGAGAAAAGACAGCACAGAAAGAATCGTGTCCTGCAGAATTTCCCACCTAAGGAGTCTTTCTGCTGTGCCTTCTGCAACCGGCCGTGTCTGTCTCGTATTGGCCTTTTCAGCCACCAGCGTGTTTGTGACAAACGTGGGTAGAGCCCTCCCCAAATCTTCGTTCCCAAAGCCCAGCCATGATGATGAAGGAGATGTTGGATCTGCTGCAGCCCTGCACACCCCACCAGCCTGCCGAGGTGACCTGCTGGAGCCACAGCTGTACAACCCCTCTCCACTCTGTCTCTCCCTGCACGGGGCTGCTGCCGCTGCCGGCAGCTCCTGAACGCGGCTCGTTTTATCTCGAGTTCATCAGGCCCCCCCAGCTGCCTTCACAGTGTGTTCAAATTCGGTAGGAGTGCTGGATGTAACTCTAGAGCCATGATCACACACTAATATGCTAATAGGATTAGCATTACGGTTCTTGGGGAGGAAAATTATATCTTTAGATAAGAGGTTTCTTCCACTTTGAAGATTTTGAGCTCTGCACCCCAACACAGCTCTAGCTGGGGGTGGGGAAAAACCACTTTCTTTCTCGCCACCTTTCTCTCTTTTTCCATGCTGCCCAGTGATGGGGGAAGGCTTTCCTTCCACTTCTTGCACAGCTTTGCCAAGAAGTGCTATGATTTTATCCCTCCATCCTGTAAGGGGAAGCTAAGGAAGAAGGCTAGTGGGTTATGATCATTAATTACTAGCATTACTATCCCAGTGTTGTTGCTGATACCACAGAGCTGCCATGCCTGAGGTCACAGGCTGCAGAGCTGACAAGGGAATTTGAGTTCAGGCCACTGTCCAGTGTTTGGGATGGTGTCTGTGGCTGCTCTCCATGCAGGGCTGGCAGGTGTTACTCAGAATTGTTCTGTATTTTGCTACCATGCCACACAGAACTGCTTTCATTTGACAAAGGTATAGCTGCAAAACCCAACATTGTCCTCAGCTTTCCCACTGTCCCCAAATTTAAGGAACTGTGTCCATGAGATCCAAAGGATCTCCCTGTTCTCTCATCTCTTTCTCACTGCTTAGTGAAGAAACTTGGCAAATGAATTCTGCTGGATGCTTCTTTACTCCCAGGTGGGGAAAGAAGTTCAAAACATGTGTTGATTCCCAGCTCAGGTTAAAAAACGTGTTGGTCACTGGGGCTCAGAGCAAGACACATGCACACAGTGCTGGCTGCAGCACATTTTTTTTTGGAATCAATCATCTAAAATATGTCATCAGAAAAAAAAAAGGTAAAATTCGCCTATGGAAGTTTATTGCATAAAAAGTTAGAATGAGAGATGAGAAGCTTTCACATCTATCTAAAATTGCTCGTTATCCTTAGGTAATAATAGCAGAAGGAAATCAGAAGGTTTGGACAAAATGCTTTTTCTTAAGTGATGCTTCTCTCAGGATAAAGAAACATGGGAAAGGAAAAAAAAAAGTTACTTTAGTTATAAGTGAATCCAGCTGAAAACAGTGACATATCATGCCCATCACTGTTTTTTAGGCAAAAATTTCTTTCAGCATTATATAACTACAGTTTGTAACTAGGAAACCATCACCTGGCTTGGTCTTCTGCTGCTTCCCAGTCAGCCTGTCACAGCCTTGCCACTTACAGCACCCACATTGTTCTGAAACATTTACTGGTTCAAAGGGGAGTTCATAGGTACAAGAAAAAAATGTTCCAACAGCACAAATACTCTTAGTGAGATGACAATGTGCTATTTATTGTCTGGCAAGCAGATAGTGGAAGAAGCAAATAAATACCAGAACAGACAATTGTAAACAGAACACTTTAGAGCAGTCTAACAGGGTTTTATATTAAATCATCCGTTAAAACTTCCACCCAGACAAGATGACTCTTTGCTTTGGAGGACTGCATGAAATAATATGTTAGAGGACATGAGTGAGTTTGTGATTTCTCTGAGTTTCATGATTGAGAAAGTAATTGTGAAATAATCCTGTGCAGAAAGCAAAATACCACCAGGCATCTGCACATACACACATGACCTTCAGAGACAGGGACAATGTACTAAAATGCTCTGACCTATCTCCTATTAGCCTGTTATTTTTCAGCAACTGTCCAAGATAGCCAGTATAATGTTCCTAATATTTAATATGATTCTACCTTCATTTATGGCTCTCTGGTAAAATTGCACTCTACTTTACATGAACTCTTCCTGAGAGACAGACTCAAAAGGATTATATTTATGCACACAAGGCTTGAAATAAGACACATCCTAACCTTTAATTATGCATCACTGCCATGGTTTCTGAAAAGCAGCTGAAATCCTAGTGATGTTTTAAGAAGGTAAAATCCTGAGGTTTACTTAAGAGGGTTCTGTTACTTTAAATGTCATACACCAAAAGCCCTTGTTAATAAAGACTGGCACAGGTCACACTGTCAAGGATAAACAATCATTCCTAAATCCTTTGTTTCAGGCTACAGTGAAACCTAATCCCTGTGGTGCTCTTGCCTGGCCATGCATGCATGTAGATATGCACCACTTTTACAGTACCAGTGCTTGCTTTCAAGCACGTTGCTCTTGACTGCAAGGCATTTGATTTCTGGTAATTAATCAGCTCATCATACATGCTGTGTTTCTCCCTCAGGCCCAACTCAAGTTAGTGATCCAAAACTGGCCCCGGGAAAAAAAGAAACCATTTATGTTCTTAGTGCAGAGAATGAAACCCTGATAAACAGTGCTTGGCTAAACATTGAATTCAGATGGCATTATTTATTTTTTTTACAGGATATAAGTCTAGGCTTGGAGGTTGGGGCTTGTTTGTTTGTTTGTTGCTTTTTTTTGCAAGCTATAAGTCTGTTTTTCTCTTGTAAGTTCTATCTCCCCTTTCTGTCCCTTTAGAATGGCAAAAAAACCCACAACCCTGGAACTGCTGAATGTGCCCCTAAATGAGACATCAAGATCACTGCATTACCTTTGAGGTTCTGTGCTTCAGTATCTGAACTCACTGGCTGAAATATCAGCATTCATTTTTAAAACTACACTTTGTCACATGTTTATCTGTCATCCCTTGTCTTTGTGTTCTTTCATATTTGGCTTCTCTGTATAATGGCCTGGTTGCTGTTAATTTTATCAGACCCAGGAAACACCTTCAGTTTGTGTTGGTAATTCTTCATGCCTGGAGATGTGGCAACTCTCATTCTTTTCAATCCTGTCCCAGCTCAGCCTGCTGTTTGAAGAGTCACGCCTGGTAACCAAGGATCCACGAGAGCATTAGAAAACTGAACAGGCAAGCTCTCATGATTAAAATAATCACCTGCATGCCTACAAAGGCACATGAAGACCACAGGCCCCCACCCATCCCTCAGCTCCTGGACTGTGGTCCTGCTCTGTTCATGCACAAGGATTTGGAGCACTTGCTTCCTGCAGGGAGGAGACACAGCCCTGCCAGCAGCATTTCCAGGCTAGGCTTTTTTGGCACACACTAAGCTCCTTCTGCTGGTTCTTTTCCCCGTGGCAAAGGCAAGAAACCGAAAGGAATTATTTCACCTAATAGCTCCTCGCCTCACAGGGCTGTTGGGAGACTTAATTAATTAATGTTTGTAAAGTGTTCTGAGAGCCTGGGATAAAGAGGTGCTATATAAGCACTAATACAAGTACAAAATATTATTATTAATTCCCAGTCTGATACAAAGTCACTGAGTGAATCAAAAGCTAAATTGTAGTCCCCAGCACAAAAGTGGAGATATTTGTCCAGCATAAGGAAGGGATATGTAGCCTATTTACTTGCAAAGAATTATGTACAGACATGTGTTTAAGCCATGGGTCAGTATGACCCAGAATTCTTGCAAAACAGGAAAAAAAGAAAAGGATTTTGAACACTACTACTGTGCTGTTTTTAATTTCCCTGTCTTTTCTTGTTCTAAGCATACCATCCAGATAAGGAAAATAAACCACACTGGGCTACAGATTAAGTCAAATATCAAAATCATTGCATGCTGACCGTGAAAACTCACTCATGCTGAACATTTGTGGGTTATCAGGATCAAAGAGCACTTCAATATTTATCAAAAAGCATAGCCCACCATGGTTTAGTCTTCATTAACCTGGTGTGTATTTGAAGAACTCAACAGAGCTAATGCAGTCCAAGCTAAAGCTGACATTTTTTTGACTTAGGAAAACATTTATCCTCTTGAAGAGATATGTATCAGTTTGTAAATGTTGTGAAAGGGCAGAATAACCTAAGGCTCACAAATGCTGTTGGGTTGTCTGAAAGCAGTAAGCCTTCAGAGCTGAATTATGCTTTGTACATAGAGTCAAGAATGAACTTGTCATTTCTGTAATACCAGTAAAGCTTATTTCATGTACAATGGGACATCCCGCTGTGCAGAGATGATACAATTTTTCTAGTTGGATTTAAGAATATTAAAACGAAAAAGAGGTTAAATTAGGCTGTGAAAGCTTGGGTATGTGTGATACAAAGGGTGTGCAACCAGCTGTAGGGAGTTTTGGAACTCCATGGCTTTGCTCCCCCTGCTACTTTTGGCTGATTGGGTTTCATGTCTGAACAAGACCTCGAGGAGTTTAGCTCATATAAAAGACTCTCCCCCATATATAGAAAGGAGTATGGATCGTAATGGGTGTTAGTTTTGATTCCCTGGCACTGCCTCTAGCTTTTTCAATCTGTTCTTACTGTGCAACTAATGCTCACAGCCATGATGTTCATCCAGAAAAAGATCATTTGAAAACTTGCCGTGCTGAAACAGTAAGTTAGAATTTCAAAATTAAAAGAGAGTATTTATGCATACCGGTGACATATGATATATATGTATGTTGGGGAGAGGAGTCAAAATGGAGATTATGGCACAGGACCCAGGCTCCTGGCTCAGCTTTTCTATCAGCTGCTTTTCATGACTCCAGCAAGTTGTTTGATTTCTCCAGGTCACGACAAGGTGTCGTGAATCTTCTTTTTTGTTTTCTCTGCATGAAATAGCAGGAAGAGAAGTTACATGCAACTGAGAGGATCCTGAGTGTCAGAATGGATAAAGGGAATTGGGAGTTCGACGCTCAAAGAAAAAGAAAAGCCAAGTTCCAGTAAACAACTGTTTGCTGGCTGGAGTTCGAGCCTGAGAAGTGTTTCAGGCAAAGGGACTCAGACACTGTTTACTGCTGCTTTGCTCCATATTCCTTTCTGAACATCTGAACATTTTCTTCTCACACATAATACCTTAATGGCACAAGAAGGCTGGTAAGGACCTTGGACACCCATTCCAGTGACAGATGCACGTCTTTCTAGAGAGTCTTTAAACTGATTCAGAGTAAGATCCAGAACTGGGAACTGACTCCTTCACTATCTCCTTCTGAATCTCATAATTATTGCATTCTTGTGCTACTTCTTCTACTGGGATAGTAAGGAAATAAATCACAGTATTTGGAGAGAATGGTGACCACGGGTGGAAAGTGAAGCACTGCTGTTTACCATTTAAGTATACCTTATATTTAACACGGGT
Organism: Pipra filicauda; assembly: GCF_003945595.2. Lineage (NCBI taxonomy): Eukaryota > Metazoa > Chordata > Aves > Passeriformes > Pipridae > Pipra > Pipra filicauda. The sequence goes on from NW_024104498.1 coordinate 1,072,450, forward strand.
TAACACTGGTTTTTGCATTTGATTTCCTGGTGGCTGAGGTTCTGTTCTCAAATCCTCGAGGGACAGAGTTTAACCAGACACTGCCAGTATTCTGCAGCCTGTGCAGGTTTCCACATTTGGACTAAAGGCAGATTCTGGGGTGCTGAGTAACACCCTCATCCCATAAAGCTTGCACAGCCTGTGTCTGCACTAACAAGCTGGCAGCGTGTGCAGGTTGCACCAGAGCACTTCAAACCACAGCAATCAGGCAGGTGCTGGGCTAATAAAGCAAAGTAACAGCTCCTCAACCCCAGGCTTCCTGCTGGAAAGCTGTCTGTCTGTCAGCTGGGACTGGGCTGGGCCACCTGGGAGATGGGAAAACTCCATAAATCCCACGTATTGTTAAGGAACATCTCAGAGCTCTTGTTGGAGACTGATAAAAAAACCCCCAAAAATAAAAAAGGCATTTGGTAACACCTGCAATAGAAGCCTGTCAAGGGAAGGAGAGTGAATATCTGGATCTGCCTGAGTTTAAATGCAAATTAGAAGAAAAATACCAGCTGCAGTGGGAACAGAACAGTGGCCTCTAAAGGTTCAGTGGTTCAGTTTGAATACCTCTCATATAACATCAGTGACTTACTTTTCAAAGGACCTGTGCACCTGTAGATCTTATTGTTCTCTACTGTTTGCATTTTTTATGCCTTCTGAAAATTATTTTACACGTAGATGTAAATTGGGTCTTTGTACAGAGCTAAATAGGAAAAGAAAAAAAAAGTAACGAAAAATAGGCTGGGAGAGAAAGGAAGAGAGTGTTACTGGAAATTTTTAGACCCTTAGTTTTTTTCTGGTTTTGAAACAGGGTTCAGCTGGGTTTTCCTTACCAAATTAGCTCCTCCTTGCCACAAAAGAGACAGAAAATCTAAGCAGCCTCCTGAATCCATCAAGTATAGGAGAAAGCACAACCAGAGTCTTATCTGAGTTTTCCCTCTGGCTTTTCCCCCATACCATCCCTTTACTCCATAAACTTCCAGCAAGTTTAAAGGCTCTCTGGCAGCATAAATATAAGTGGGTTGCCTAAGATAAGGGACACTGCCTGAAATGGAGAACATGAAAGCAAGCATACACCGAACAGCCATCTGCTCAGCCTTGGAATAGGAACATTGCAGAGCTCATCTGTGCATTAGTGTTGCCATTTAATGCAGTTCCTAACAAAAAAAGTTAATAAAATTCATGGCTGTAGCTGACTCACATTAGAATGTCCTTCTAGAAAAAGCCCTGTGAATCTGTGCCCAGAATAATAATAATGTGTGCCATAAAGCAAATTGAAGAGTCTCGGGTTTCTGTTGCTGCAGACTCAGAGTTTACAAGTGAGTTGGAAAACCCTCCTGGACTGGCAGCAGGAAACAACCTGTGGCCCTGAAGCACACCACAGCAGAAGGTGTCCCCAAGCCTGGGAGCCACGTCGTCCTAATATTTAACAACTGTGCCAACAGAGGAAGTATTGAAGAGGAGGTACAGAACAACTGTTATTTACATCACTGCAAATTGTTAGAAATGGGATGTGAAGTCAATGGAGTCTTAAAACACCTCATCAGCATTATCTGCTTCTAGTCTCTGCTATTTTGCATGTGGTGGTCCACAGTGGAACCTTCCAACATTTACCTTTTGCTGAAGGGTTCACTCTCTGTATTATCAGTGATGGCACATGGCAAGTACCACAGGAAGCAAATAAATGCTGTGAGGCTGAGAGCAACCATTGTATACAAATGGTACCATTTAATAGCTTACACTACAAATCACTGCAGTTATTTTAAAACTGTCATTCCACAGAGAAATGTTATTTCTGTGGGCTGGCTCTCATTCTGAAGCCTTTAAGGGATGCATTTGCTAAGAGCTATTTCCTCTTCATTTATGTTATTAAATTAAGTTTCTCAAACAAATATTGTCAGTAGTATTGGTAAGCAGTTCTTGTGTCATTTACTGAAGATGGAGCTGTAAATTCTCTGAATGAAAAATCAGAATGCTTTAAGATACGCAAAAATTTGGAGGGCACAATCCATACCATCAACGATTTTCTTTGCTGCTCCAAAGTGGGTGTTTTTCCATAGTTCTGTACTTTGCACAAACAGAGAGATAAGAACCCAGAAGTCTCTAACTACAGAAAGACTGCAAAACAACATATTTCACAGTTTACAAAACACATTTAGGATACACTTTGTTTAAAACATTTAGAAAACGAGGTATTTAACTGCAAGATACATTAAGTAAGTGTTCAAAATATATGCAAGGGAGCTGCAAAATGCTGGAATCTTGCAGATTTGGGGGGCTGATATGCTTTGTGTGAGCATGCCTGTGCTCCTGACGTCTTTTATCCAGCTGCCAATGTAATTAAGGCAGCACCGTGGGAGAGCAGGGTGGGGCTTCTTTTCCAAATCACCAACTCCTTGTTGCTGAACCCGGGACTGTCTCAACGGGCTGTTTCTAAACATCCCATGCTGAACTGTTTAATTTGGCATAGATAAGTGAAAGAGGAGGTCTGATCTCACACCTCCTCCTTAGATGAGCTCCAAATGTCCAGGATATTGGGCTTGGACAGCAAGGACACATTGCCATGCCCAAATCTTTTCTTTTCCCCTAAACGGCCCAGGGACCATTCACTGTGAATCAGAGTCTCCTTAGTGCTTGAAGTGTGTTTGAAAATGCAACTTAGGGCTCCTCAGCTGCTTGGAACCTTTGGAAAATGTGATTCTTGCAAGGATTTGTGCCCTCTCCCCATACCCCACACTGGCACTGGGAGTCGCAGGAGTGGGGGTTTACTGAGATATTTAACTGCTGGATCTTGGGTTACATGAAATGGGGTTGAAATCACAGTCCCAGTGACACCTGTGACACAACTCTCAGCAATTTTTGGATTTCAGTGAAGGACGTGGGATGGAATTACAGGGGAAAATACCAAGCTTTACAGAGAAATTCACAGACTGCAGCTAAATGCTTTCTTAGTGTAACACAAATAAATGAATTTGGCTCAAATAAAATGAATGTTGACAAGTGCTTGTAACACTGGCAGTGGAGGATTTTTTTTTTACTTTTTTTTAGAGTAATAGTATATTAATATTTTCTACAAAAACAGAGGAAATAGGAGATCCAGGTTCCCTTTCTTCCTGTCTCAGGCAAACTGAATCTATATCTGTCATCGATCACAAGCTGCTGGACTGGATAACAACTCTTGTTGGCTTCTATTTAAAAGTGTGGGACAAAACACTGAAACTACAATAAATAGGATCCACATAGAGGATAATGGAAAGCAAGTCCAATGGAGACTTTTACTTACTTGAACCAAATTCTCTATTTCAGAAATTGTTCATTATCTTGATTTTTACCCTCTTAAAATGGAAAGATCAATGAAAATGTAAAAAAAAAATAAATCATGGAACAGAACATGCATAAGATGTATAATTTTCAAGGACAGCCTAGGTGGGACAGGGCTGAAAAAATTGCTGCAAATCAATATAATAGAGAATCTAAACATGGGAAGAGTTTAAACAGACATGACTACTGATTCCAGAGTTAAACTGAAAAGAGAGGCCTGGGGGTTATTGCTACTTGTAAAGTCTCCAACATAAGCAGCAAATGAAGGAGGTTTAATCTTTTCTCTCTCCACTGTGTAATCCACCACTGGTGTGTCATCCTTGGCTCTCCATCTGCTCCATACTCAAAAATTTTTACCACTGGCTTCTTGCTTAAAAGCCATACAGAAGTTTATATATCAGTGCAAACAATGTCTAAATGTGCCCAGCTAACCACTGGAGGCTTTGTCACGGAACAGAGGAGCAGTGCAGATGTATCAGATGCTCTGGCCACAGTGGCATAATGCAGTCCTTCATTAACAGAAATTAAAGCTACAATGCTGCGGGCCTGAGAAAAGAGAAAAAAAAAAAAAAAGTTGGAAATCTGGAAGTTAAAAGGACGTGGTTTGTGGGGAACATTCAAAGCATTGTCCTGCACAAACCAACCCTGCCTGCCTTAGCCAATGGACATTCATTTACCAAAAAATGGGGGCTTTGAAGATACTGGTTAACACAGAGTTCAGCCTAGTGTTATGGGCTGGACATAACTGGATCAAGCCTCTGTTTGAAATAATATTGTAGTTGCACCTTTCCACATCATCTATTTTGTTCCTCAAAGGAAGCAGTTATCTTAGAAATAATTCTGATTTTTGAAGCCTATACATTATACTCAGACCATAATTTTTCCTTCTGTGTTGGCTGCTGGTTGTTGTGGGTTTCCTGAAATGCTGAAAAGTGTGTTCAGAGTGACTGAAAGGCAAGTTTGTGCTGAAAGAATAGAAATGCCTCTTCTCAGGGTGCCACATATATAGGGGTGTCATGGGTCTGCAGGATGTGCTGTATTTTTAGTCCTGCAAGAACTGTGATAACACATTTTTTGGCATGAGAAGTGGGTCATACAGGGGGATCTCACTGTCCCAGGCAGAGTTAAATTCTCTCTGCATCCTTGTGCCATAGGAAGTTTTCATTGTATTTGAAATTGAGAAATTCTCTTGCAAGCATCAACCTATTTGAAGCAAAGATTCTGATATAGACCAAACAGCAGATGAAACATTTGCATTTTGGAGAATAATCTGACTGCATGGATTTCATAATCTTATGACGTATTTCATTTAAAAGACGCTTTTAAAAGATGCTTTTAAATCAATTAATTTTGCCAAATTCTACTTTGCATTTTCAAAAAGAATCCAAGATTCCATTGTGGCATCTAAATACATCAAAATGCCTACAGCTAGTCTATTAGATACAAAGACATATTTGATTAACCAGAACTGCTGGCACCTCTCTGTTTGCTGATGTAGCAATATCTATGTTTTTATATATTTCAGCTTTCAGTTTCCTTTTATTTGCAGCTCTGGCCACTCCAATGAGCCTGTTACTTTCAAAAATGCTGTATTTGAAATTAGAGAGAAAAATCATGTATGTATGCAGTTTATATAAATTGTATGCAGTTTATAGAAAGATTAATATTAACCAGAAGAGTAAAATAATTCATGAACTTTTTAGGAAAATCACAATGCTTCTCAACAGAAGTGTATAAATATGTTCACCCCAGTCTCTACATCTTAGTACAAGTGTTAACTGAGCTTTATAAAGCTTTTATTTTTGGTTACTATCACTGCCTTCATGTTGTATTTGCTTTTGAACTCAGCTGAATGTTTTGAAGTCTCTCTCTAACTGGATACTGTCTTTTTTTCCTTCCCATTGCTCATCTTGTTGGACCTTGTGAATATTTGTACAGCGTCCCTCAGGTTGCACTCAGCCAAATGTTTATCCTGCCATTAATTCAATACTTTTCAATCTGGCACATGTGCTTCAAGAGATTTCTCCAGCTGTTTTCATAATCTGAAAAAAAAAATAAAATTAATAAAATAAAAAAAGAATCTTTCTGGAAGAGGAGCTCAAGTTTCTGTGCTTTCTAGTCAGGAATCACAACTTCACCCCGTGCTTGACCCAGAGGGAGCACTCAACAGAACAGAGAGCCTGGATTTGCCTTTCCCAGTGGTGCACAAGAGCTTTCCTCCCCCTCGTTGCAGAATGCACAGGGTAACATTTGACTGCAGGAACTGGTCTGAAAGGCTCAGCTTTCAGGATCATCGGTGTTCTGCTGCTGTCGAAGAGGAGGGGTGGCTTGACTCCAAAGCAAAAGAGTCTGACTTTGGATGTGCCTTACAAAGAAGGCAGAGATTTCCAGAAGAAAGCACAGCTTCCCTTGACAGTGTGCTTGGGTGCAATTTCAGTTTTCACGGCAGAAAAAAGAAATACTGATAAAAAAAATTATTTCTGGATGACTCTCTGTCTGATGGTTCCTTATGTGTTTGTCAGCTAAATACTGAGCTCACCTGACTTGGTACAGGGTATAATTTGAAAATTGCACCAGATGAACAATCATATATTATATATTTAGGAAGTGATAAAATGCAGTGTGCTTAAGTGTTTATTGTAAGATAAAATCTGCATAGAAACACTTAGCCATGGGATTGATAAATGATTATTCCAAGCATGTGTTAACTACAGAAACAACACTATGAGCTGCTCACTACAAAATGAAGAAGCAATCTGAAGGAAAATGTAATTATATGAATGATTAATAACAATAATAGCTTTAGCATGGAATTCTTCTTTTCCCTGTCTCTTTGCCTTACAAAGGCACAGTTTCATAGCTTGCAACAGCTCGAGGCTGACCAGCTGCACGTACATAACTTTTATGCAGTTAAACATTTCAACTGCCCTGTCATCTCCTCTGGATTCTCAGCTGCCTAGGATTCCTATTTTCAGATATTAGCCCATAATTTTGATCTTGAATCTCTAGTAGTGATGCAGCCCCCAGACTTTTTTCCCCAAAAAATGCAGGATACATTTTTTATCCAGGCTTATAATTTTCCTGGAGCAAGAAGACATCACTATTTCAACAGGAAGGCAATAAAACATTTCTGAGTGCTAGGAACAGCAGTCTCCCCTGTAATAGATTCTTATTTATTTTTAACAGGATCAATAGTTGTTTGCAAGTAGTTGCACGCTGCAGCCTGTAAGTAAGGTAAGATTGAGAGGGTGCAGCTGTCTCATGATTCAGGTGGAGGAATCTGATTGAAGGCTGGGGCTGCTTCTGTGAGATCCACAGTGCCAGCTCTTTCAGCAGGTTCATAAGACTGACCTCTTCCCAGATGGCTCCATATATCCCTCCTGGAATCCATCAATACAGCCAACTTCCTTTGCCTAACCCCTGCATTGATTGCAGTTAAGTACTGCATTTGCTGGTGGAACTCAATGAAGCCAATCAGCACAGCTCAGTGTTTCCCATTCAACAGACTTCAAAATACCTGAATATCATCAGGATTGGTCTACAGTTGAGCACATTCCTATCTTCTTTTTAGAAGGTACATTCCTATCTTCATTTATGCTCAAGTAATTCTCGGTCATCATGCACAAGTAAATAATGAAAGATTTGTACTAGCCAGTTGTTTTCTGTTATGAAGAGGGTGTTTGAATTGAATATTTTCAAATCTCAGTCTAACTTTTACTCTGCAGCTTCTCCACGACACACAGTTGCTCTGGCATAAGTGTTAGTGAATTATATGCAAAATACTAATTTTTACACCCACCCCCCCCAAAGATGTTACTACCAAAGCTGGAGCATTATCTCTGACTGGAATTTGAACTTCAATTAGCATTAGAATCTAAAAGATAGAAAGACACGGTGCTGTAGACTTACATGTCTTTTGAGTTACTCTATTCTAATGATACATTCCCTTGAGAAGGGTTGGGGTATATGTAACCCTAAAAAAAATTCTGTTACTGAAAGGAACTTCCTAAATATGTACACCTGTCTATTATGGCATAATTTTTATTTATTTTGGTTTATATTAAGAAGAAAAACCTTCCTATTGCATGCTTTTAGAGTTTTATTACTTCCGAGGCAATAGATGTGTGCAGGCTGTGCAATGGGATTGCTGAAAGGATGTTCATAAAGAGGAGATAATGCAAAATAAATGACTTATAGCTCTAGTTTGTACCTTGCTTAGAGATAACCAGAGGAGGTTTATGGGCACCCCTAGGGTGCATGTTCTGTGGTGCATGACATGACGCAATGTCTTGGAGAATCTGTCAGGGGGGGTGAATGTTAAAGGCAAAGCCGTGCTCAGGAAAACAGCTCGGGACAAACTCACAGGATTCAAAACTTCGTGGGGCAAGACATCACCATAGGCCTTCTGGTCTGCATCTTCCTTTTGTGAAAAATGAGAGAAGAAGGTTACGAAAATGTTATTATTTTTATTATATTTGCCCATCTAAACCCCTCCAGCAGCAGGTCAAACCCTGATGAAAGCCATTCTCCTTGGAAGGAAGCTGTCCTTTATTCAATGCCATTGGTCTTTTAAAATACTTTCCAAACCAAAAGTACAAACCTTGGGATTTTCGAATAGTCAACTTGATGTTTGTGAAGTGATTATTTCAGACATTTCTCTGGTTAATTTAGATCATGCTGCCACATGCTCCTAGAGAAAGAAGGATGTTTTCTAATGGGACACAGCACGTGTGCTTCAGCTCACTCCCCATGGCACGAGATCAGGGAGTGAAAGCTCCAAATAGTAAACTGGAGATATTTCAGGGGGTCCCAAATTTAAAGAAATACCTTATCAGGAGACGAGAAACATTTAGAGGTTTTTTCTGAAGGCAAAAGACAAGTATATGATAATTAAGATAAATTTAAAAGTAGTATTATGTCACGAGCGCTTTTTTTAATGAAAGGGTGATGACAAGGTATTGCAGGGGGAATCCTTTTTCTGGCAAATCCCTTGTATTTTGTTATCTTTGGAATCTGCTTCCTTCCTTGCTCTGGTAGAAGCCAGGTGTTGACTTCTAGGGAGTGTTAAAAAGTCTTTTTTCTTCTTTTTTTCATGGAGAAATAAGACCACAGCTCAAATTGCAGGAAATATGTGGTTTCCTTTTCTTTTTGGATAGTTTTTTTCCTTGTTTTTGTTTTGTTAGGTGATTTTAATTATAGGTTATTATATATTAAGGTTTTTCTATTTGCATATAAATCCAGATATTGCAACTTACCCATGAATGGAAAAAATAGAACAGTTTATCAGCAAAAGGAAGTCTACACCAGAGTCATCATTCCTTTTGTATAATGTTAATGATGCTTCAAATAATAGTAAAAAGGAAAACCAGCAAAACACAACCAGCAACAGAACTTAATTAGAATTCTGTATATGCTTTTTCTGACATACACCAAGTACCGTAGTTGAATTAGAAAAATGAATGTGAATATTCAGATAATGAGCAGTAATAAAAACTTAAGGGTAATATAACTATGAACAAAAGTTAGCCAAGGAGCAGGAGAGACAGAAAAATGTTTTAATTTAGCACTTTCTTAACTTCAGAATTTTTTTAAAGTGAAAATGTTTTTAGGGAGTTACTCTGAATGATATAACCATTATTCATATTCTCACGAAATTTTGAAATGTGAGACTTCATTATTACACAACGAAATCTAAATTAAACAAAGGTAAAGTTTACAATTGATTTTACTGCAAGTCCTTTACTGTTTGATATTCTTTCAAGTACTTAAGTGCCCTAAATGTCACCAACTTGCAGAACTTCAATTATTCACTGAACAGGCCATCCATATTCCTTTGTAATCCTCAGATTTGGACGACTGTGGTGCATTTATACACCTGGAAGTATTTTGTGCAAACATTCTAATGACTTCAGTTCCAAGGGCCAGGTTTAAACTATGAATATTTGTGTACATATTTGTACCAGGTTTTGAAGAAAACAGTAGCATTTTTCAGTGTTTATATACTGGAAAATGTATTTCAGACTAGCCATGTTTCTAATTTGGCCTGTGTATCTGTTTTAGTATTTATAATAGAATGGCTTTTCTCCATCCCACTTTAATATATGTTAATGAAATAACAAGGATAGAAATCAAATTCTTTGGGGTAACAATATTTGTTGATTTTAAGCTATTCTCTTCTGTAAAAATACTACAACCTCAAAAGAAATAGAGTGTGTCAAAATCAAAGCTTTATGTCACATTAAAAGCTCCATTCAGTCAGAAGGGTTTTTTGTTTATAAAATCAGTTTTTAGGCACGTTGAAGAACTATGATGTGGACAAGTAACAGAGACATAAGCATCATATTTGTTTCTTATTTAAGTTTTCAAAGTCAGACACGGGACTTGTCTGTATTTAAACAAAAAACCCCGACAAAACAGTGATCAGAATATAGCAATGAGTCAATGAGATTTACCTCGTGTGACAACTTGAACATCAGTGCACTCTGACAGCAGCACACAGAGGTAAATCCAGATTTGTTTCTTCCATTGGGCCTAGAGAAGAACCTCCATCTTCTCACCAAAGTAAAATTACATTTCTGAATATCAGGGACCAGGAGGTGTTATATGGGTGTGTAAGAAACCTATGGATTAATGTGCCATAGAATAGTGGACAGAAAAAAGGGCTCCCTAATCACCTGGGCTGAGGGAATGAAGGAAGACGTATTTGCCTGCCATCTGTTAATGTAAATGGTGCAGCTAATTTAACAGCATTAGACCTGAATCATCTTGCTATTATTCCAGTTTTACATCACTGTGAAACTGGAAGTGAATCATTAATATCAATGAAATTATCCCGGTGTCAGCCATGGAGGAGTCTGTGGAGGGGATCGGGTTCATTAATTTTAATAATTTATGATGCAGTGTAGGCTACACAATTTCACTAAATCTACTTTTATTTAATGTGACCTACTGATCCTTGCATGTATTACAAACCACCCAGTGTATTTGATGTGTCTATTATAAGCAGTTTCTGAGGAAGCGTGAGTTTTTAGCTGAGTGTACCAACTTCTGAATTTATCTGGGAAGACTGTTGGCCCGATCACTGGAATGTTTGTTGAAGTGCTGGATTCCATGCAGTGAAGGTATCACCATGAAAAGCTGAACTCTTCAGGCTGCAGTGGTAGTTTGAAATCTGAATTTAGAGCACTGTATGATGCATCAACGTCAGCAAGTGTCAATTACGTGCAATAAATGTAGCACCTCGACAACCACTGGTTGAGACCTTCAACTGCCAAAACATTCCAATCAAATTTTTATGTGGCATTTTATACGTACTGCTTGAGGTAAAACTCTTTCTCTAATTCAGGGTTAACAGGTCAGGCCACTAAAAAGCTGTGTATGAGAATCAAATCAACACCAACTGATCTTGCAAGGCTGTGGAAACACCGACTCACTTGCCTTCACACCACGCTGAAGACACCTTGTACATCCTGGTATCCTGAGCGTGGATTTGAAGGCATAATATTCTGCATCTGATCTCAAAAATGTGGTTAGTTGCCATGCAATAGGAAAGTGGCAAATATAGGAAGTGAACTTGAGAGATTAGTGTCGGGATAGAGTACCTGCAGGGAACTGGGATTTTACTGCCCCCCACCCTCTTCCAGCCCTGGGGAAGGCTCCTGTCCTCGCAGCTGAACCTTCAGAAGAGATGGATGTGTGTCTGTGCTGCTGCTTCTCCAGAGCACAGCTGGGTGCCCCACTGCACATCCATCCTTATCAGTTGTGGAAGCTCACACAAAACAAGCTCAAACATGCTTCATTATCAGCAGATGGCAGCTCACTTTTTATGTCTTAAAGCTACTGGTGCAGGTGAATATTCCCCTGAACGCAAGCAGTCTGTCATTCTGGAGTGGATCTTTCCAGAACTCTCTTTCTGAGCTCATGTACAAAGGATTTAGCTGAATATCAGCCTGGTGTTCTCGTGGTTATCACTCCATGGCTTCAGTACCCTCAGATACATCCCTTGCTACTTCAGTGCTCTTTTAGTGTCATAGGTCTACCTCCAGGATTTGTCCTTGCTGTTCCAATGCCACTTCAGCAAACTTCACAGAATGGCAGGGTAGTTACTGTCACTGTGTTGTTCATGCTGTGGAATCATTATAAATTTTGCTTTGCACCCTTTCTGTGCTTTGGCTGATGCCTGCATTTACAGGACAGAATAACATAATATATCTTACACTCTGGCACATTTAATTAGGATGTCAAACTTGTGCTTGGGCTTCTATTTCTATTTCTAAAGCAGAAGCACTTTGCTCATAGTTTGGTGTCAGAATGCATGAAACCTCCTTGGCATAAAGTGAATTAGAACCAGCAGCAAAATGAATGAATGATTAGTATTGGGCATGGATCCAGTGTTTGACATTCCACTCATTAGAAAGTCTACTCTAATTAACTTAATTGGAATCTACTGGGTGTGCCATTGATGGATTTGCTTGTCACCACGATTTTGTTTTCTGTTCCATCAAACTCATTGGTGAAAACATGATGTGTGCTGAGATGGCCTTGGAAAGGCCCAGTTCTTCAGAGGGGTCTGCAAATTGCAGCCTCTTGCTCCCACCCAGGGACTGAATGAAGTCCCTGGGAGGCAGAGGGCATGCCAGGGAGCTCCTTGGCATGAGAATTATTTTCTCAGAGTCCACATGAGTCACACAGGACACACAACTTTGCATTTAGCCAGCGCCTGGGGACTTCAAATGATCTCCTGAACACCGAGGAATCAATTGAGCCACTTTTCTTAATGCTAACAGCACCTTTTCCTACAAGGGGTCGCTGGAAGTGCTCAATAAACTCATTGGGGCTACTCAATACATTGTCAGAATCTGGCTGTAATTAAGTGAGCCTTGTAAAAACACTGTTATAAATAAAATTATGTGCATTTTCTGACCGGTGTACAGGGAATCAGAGATTTCTATAATCACCCAGTAAATGATTAGCAAAACCAGAATGAGACCAAGGATTCTTTCGAATGAAAACCAGCTCTGCAAGTTGCCACTTGAATCACTAGAACTGCTAACTGACTTGAAGGATTTTATCCTTTTATCTATTGTAATCCTGACACATCCATCTCAGCTGAAGCCAGAGATTTTACAAAGAACTTTTGCTTTTCAACTTCAAGGTGTACACCTGTGCTGACTCTCCATCCTCTTTGTATGCATATGCATATTTCATTAGATCAGGGCTCTCATAATGGTGAGCAAATAATCTACTTTTGGTCTAGAAAATAGCACTGATATTAAATGTAAATGGGAGGTTGGATTTCCATTACACTTCTCTGGTCTAAGGCATAAAATCCTGTAAACAGAATGAAAGGAGACAAAAAACTTTAAGCTTTGAAAGCATGAAGTGGTTAAATGGATACCAGTGGAAGGAAAATCTAAAGGATGGGGAAGATATACAGAAAAAGCTGAGTCCCTCTTATTAATATAAAATCTCTGGTCATACTTGGAATGAAACACGTGTCCCCAGAGAAGTTTAAAGAACACATGCAGCAAGGAAAATGCCATTGTTGCCTGATGAATAATGGACTTCAATAGATATCATGACAATAAGTGTATTTTAGGAAACAGTATTTTTCATTGTAGTCTGTTGAAAGATTAAAAGGATTTAACATTTCATTTACACTGTTTTTTTTTTTCTTATAGCTTTTAAAGCAGGCCTGTGCAGTGTATTGCTTTTTTTTCACAGAAACTTCATGAGAAAAGAAATACTACTCTTGTCATCAGTTGTTGTGATTATTAATATGGGACTGTGGAAAATTTTTCTTTACCTAAACTGAGTTCTGTGAAACTAATTTACTTTTATTTAAAAATATAGTGAAGACTTACAGATATTGTGGTGAGTGACAGAAGTTTGAGTGGTATCTGAAGATGCAGGCAGAAAGTGAGGCAGGAGTCTCTGCTGTCATTTGTGATTTATGAGCCACTGTTTGAGATTGTCTGAAATAAAAATAAGAATTGCAATAATCATTACAAAATAAAACTGGCCTCCTTTCAATCTTGGCCCAAATATATTTAAGAGAAAATCATGGAAGTTTTTTTACAGTGCCTGCCCCTGGAATCCCTGAAGGATTTCAGTTTAAATGAATGTAAAAATGTCTTCTCAAAAAAAACTTACTAACCCTTTTCTCACAGGCACTTTGTGGTAGCAAGTGAACCACACAACCTGCAATGCTGGAGAATGCCCAGTTTGATTAGAATGATAAACTGGTTTTGCTGGAAAGTTCAGGTTTTGGTGAACTGTGGTGAGAAACTCGAAACCAAATCAAAGGGAAGAAGCCAAAGCAGTTTCCAATAATCTGTTAAACATACAGTGAATAGGCAAGAATGCTCAAATTGATGAGGGAAATGAGTCATCTTTTTGTGACAGGTGTGGTTTTCACAGCTGAAGTTGGTGGTTTGGTGTCTCAGTAAAAAGGCAGCATCTTCTTAATGACTTTCATTCATCAAACAAAATTCAACCTTTTAAGCTTCATGTAAAGAGAAGGTGGCTGAACTTAAAGTTTAATATGTAGCTTGCATCTTCCAGTGGTGATTCCCAATCTTTTGCTGCATTGGCCACATAATACATTTTTCCAGGTAATTGAGAAGCCAGACAAAAAAAGATTGTAACCCATACACGGGCCTGGAAACGCAAATTCACGAAACTGTATTAAATATAAAAGTGTCGTGTTCTAAAAAGTAATTTCCAAGTCTGTGCTAGAAGACTAAATAGCAAAAAAAAAAAAAAAAAAAAATCACAAAAAAGAAGAATGAGTTGATCTTAAAAAAAACAAAAAAGAAAGAAAAAGAAAAAAAAAGGAGCCAATTAAGATAATTACCCAAGAAAAGTACTTTTATTTTGCAAGTCTCTATCTGCATGTCTCTCTGGAAGTCTGCATCTTCTGAACTCAAATGTGTTTTGCAATCTGTTTGTATGTTGGTTGTGTTTCTTTTTTTTTTTTTTCTTTCTCAGAGCATATTTATAAAGAGCACAAAGTTGCTTTTACTCTTCAATTTCCTGCCATACACAGCTTGTTTCTGAACAATGTGTGAATTACAAAAGAAGCCTGGATGAGGTCTGGATCAGCTACAGCTCCATTGCAAGTGTTTGCTTTTTGACCTTTTGAGGAGCTCCCACTTTTCCCAGTTTCTGAAGATTTTCTGCTTAGGAATTTTCTGGCTGGGTCTGGCTCATGCTCTCCCTGCCATCGAGAAGGGCATTTCCATTTTTTCTTGGGCTGCTGAACCCACAGAATCACCCACTGTGGGGAGACAGTTCCACCCCTTTCTCAGGGAAGACACCTCAATTTTCCAACAGCAGAAGGGATTTGCTCTGACTTTTCCTTTGGCTCTTCCCAGCACTGGATATTTTGAGCACACTTACAGGTCTACCAATGCACAAGTGTTAAAGAGGTAATGCAACACAGAGAGCAGGGTGTTGCTTTGGGGTTTTTTTTAGTTATTCTATGAACATTTTAAACTCAGAAATTGTTCTGAATCCTGCAAGAAGCACATTAGAAGTAGTGTCTGATATCTGTGTGCTGAAGCTGTGGATACTCTGGGATTTTCTCAGCCAGTGCCACCATTACTGTTGGAACGGGCTCCAATTTTGGGCCAGCACAAATGCAGGCAATGCCATCCATCACCCAGCACCAAGGTTGGTGGGGCTTGTCTGTGCTTGGGCCAAAAGAAATGGAGACCATTTGTTAAGTGTGAGGTTTTCCACATTGGATCAGCAGAGCTGGGGATCTCAGTGGCTTAAAATGTACAAAACCAGCCAATCCTGCTGTTTTGGGAATGACCAGGAACAGCACCAGAGGTTTGCTGTATAATAAGGGTCTGTGCTCTTTATTGATAGTTCTTCCTAGATTACTTTTTCCTTTTTGTGCTAAGAAGCACAAAAAAAATGACAGAACCTCATCTGGCAATTTATATAAGGTATAAATATATACAACATATATAAATCTTAGTCTGGCAGTTCATTTAATATATACATTAAAAAAGATTTCTTTTAGTAGGTTAGTCTTAGAAAACACACCATGTTCCCTTAAAGTCCCGTATGGATTCCTACACCATGTTTCACACATAGTGATTGGAGATTACCTGTAAATAAAATGTCTTTGAAAATTAACCTTCTATTAACTTGTTAAAATCTAATGATTAAACTACAATTAATAATTTGTGATCATGATTCATCGATTTTATACTTTTAATCCAATTGTGGAGTCTAATCTCTCTTGCTTGTCAGCAAGACAAAGTGGGAAAAAAATATCCTGACATTTTATATAAATAACAATAAATTTATGTAATTTAGTCTTTTTTTTTTCACACCATTTCACAACCCTTTTTCTTGTCTTCCTAACCACCCCCCCAAAAAATAAAAACAAAAGACTTATTCACAGAAAACATTTACCAAGGTCACATGACTCAGAATTCAGAAGAAGACCTTGAGCAGGGATAGGGGTTCAAATAAGTTGGCCTATTGCATCATTAAAAAATACAGTTTCACAGTGCCAGCAGCTCATTCCAATCTCACAAATTCTGCCTTCACAACTCTGGAATTCTTGACTTATACCAGACCCATAAGATCTGCTACATTCTGAACCTCTGTCCATTTTAAAGCGATCTTGTAACTAAACTGCCACATAAATGAGACCATTTCTTTCCCCAAATGTCATAAATTCAATTTCTGCTGCTTTAAACAGCCTTTTTTTTTTTTTTGAGAACATGACCAGTAATAATTTTAACATTTTTTTTTCAGTTTTAATATATTTTAAGTTGATGCATTCCAATTTAATTTACCTTTGATAGTAAAATCTGCAATGACGCATTTATAACGTGTCAGATTTTACAGAGTTAATCACGACTTTTAGTTAAACTTTTAGTTAAACTATTAGTTAAAATAGGTATTGTACAGTAGCAATCCTTATTCCCAGTTTGAGGAGAAGGCAGAGCCAAGTGTCCTCTTCTGGGACAGGCACCTTAAAGAGTCTCTGACTGACAGTCCCTGGATTTGGGGTTCCTGCTGTGCAACCACTCTGCATTTTCTCAGCATCTCCAGCCAGTGTGTGCTGTGTGGACCACAACCTAAAAAAGGGCAGACAGGAAGTGAAATTATCCTTGTAGGATTGCACACAAAAATAGTATTAGCAGGTTTCCTTCCAAACTGTAAGACAGTTCCTGCCAGGTTCAAACAGCTGAATAAATAGCTCCTGGCTTGTTGATAGAGCAGGGGGAAAAAAGCTCTAATTTATCACAGTTCATCACACGCATTTATCCTTACTTTTTCTTTTTTTTTTTTCCTCAGGATAAGTATATAAGACTCTGCGTGGTGAATTTATGCCTGTTTGTATGAAAATTGGATAAAAAACTG
Source organism: Pipra filicauda (assembly GCF_003945595.2). Classification (NCBI taxonomy): domain Eukaryota; kingdom Metazoa; phylum Chordata; class Aves; order Passeriformes; family Pipridae; genus Pipra; species Pipra filicauda. Next base: position 1,089,187 of record NW_024104498.1, read on the forward strand.
GGTCAAAGTCCTATTCTTAGCCACAGATGAAATGCTACTGACTTGTTGAAAATCCATTCTCATCTGTGTATTTTTGTCCATCAGGTTTTGAACCTTGGTGCTGAGCAGTTTAATGTAAATTGCTCTCCTTAAAACACCACATCTTCTTACAGCTCTCTGAAGCAAGTACCACTTGTACAGCAGAAACTGCATTATGTGCAGCATATAAAGAATTCCTGTGGAATGGTCTGCTTATCTCATCAAAGTGAAATTATATCTGTGTAGACATAAAGTATAGTAGAGATATATATATGTATATATAGATATATTTACAGTATCGTGTTGCATGTTAGAATGCACTTTACAAATTGCCCAGAATTTTAAAAATAATTTTCAGCGTGACACACTGCCAACAAAAACATGGCACTATAGCTTAAGACTTGGTATTATTTTGTTATTTCAGTTTTTTCATCTCTTAATAATGAGAAAAACAATATTGATCTTGGATGTAACCATGAAAGAATGATGATTAAGAATTACAGAAATCTTTTGTCCCGGCAAGGTCCTTACAGCTCTCATGAAATTTTGAACCAGTGTACTTTGTTACCTCACAAATCATTAATACAGGCCCACAGTAAATTGTGGGTTGGCCCCCTGCCCAGCATAGCACCATGACCAAGCCTCTGCTTTCTGGTAAATTAGAACCCGGCTCTTTATATCAGAGGTGCACACATTTATGGGGGCATTAGATACGAAATAATCTTTCATTTGCCATTTGCTTTTCTACGTGGCTGCCTTTAAACTAGGTCGTGTAAAAGAAGTTTATTTGGGTTATCAGGGAAAACTGTACTAAACCTGTAAGGTCCTTGCAACAGCAAGGAGGGTTTGCTGAGATGCATCTGAATGAATACCTGAAAAGGACCTTTACTCTTATCTAGGGAATTATAGGATGTGTGAATCAGGATGTGGAGGCTCATAGGACCATATATTTTGCCTGCCTGACCATGGAACACAAAGACTGACTCCTGTTGCAGAAGCAGGACTAACCCTGTTGGCAGCAAGGAGTATTAATGAAATTAAACCACTGGAATGAAACAGAGAGAAAAATCACACCTTTTAAAATGGTTGGAAACACTTCAATCCATTACTTCTTGTATTCTGGTGATTACCAGCAATTTCTTAATCACAGTTTGTGTAATTACTTGCCATTTGCTTGTATTTAAAAAGAATTAGCTCAGATTGTTTCTAGCAAGTCATCAACATTGCTTAAAAAAGGTAGTTAAACAGGCAGACTTACCGAGTTGGTGATAGATTGCCTTTTGTGATCAGTAGACATGAAGATATTTCACAGCAACCTGTTCACTTCAGGTAGTTCAGCAACAAAAAGCAACTACTTCAGCTCTTTCCCAAAATTGTTATTTTCCTTTGATCTCTGCTGTCTTTCAGTGGCCTTCTGGACGTGGCTTTCTCCTCAGGATTGTCACCTGGATGTGTTTCTCTTAGGGGCATGGAGACAGGGTATGAAGAGAAAGCACGTGATAACATGGTTCCTAAAAATGTCCATTTGCAACTGGTAATAATCTGGGAAAGGCAGCCCTGGAAAACTGGACTCCAAGGGAGCTTCACAGGTTTCCAGTCAGTCTGTGTACTCTGCCTCTTAAATTAGTTGGGTGTGTTCTGCGAGCCTGTCCCTGTCGCTGGGCGTGGGCAATTCCTGACAACAGTCCTAACCCACAGAGATAATTCCCTGAGGAACATCTTGGCTTCTCAAGGAGAAAAAGGCACCTCTGATACCTTTGATGCTTAAAGCTGTCGGCTGCTTCCACTTCAGTCTCACTTTGCAAAAGCAGTGTGCTCCTAATGACTGGCACTTACCCACAGAACAAATGTTCTAATTAGCAGTGAGAATTCCCTTCCCTCTATAGCCTGGATAATGCAATATCTCAGGTACCTCTAAATTCCTGGAGCCAGAGAGGGAAGGCCAGGGCACAGGTCATCCCTGCTACACCAATTGTCACTGTCCCCAGAAGGACAGACTGCCCTGGCTTTGAGTGCTGAACAGACTGGGGCAGACACTTCCCAAGGAATGGACAAAGCAGGCTCCCATTTTGGTGCCAGTATTACTGCATCTGGAAGTTAGGGATAATGAACCCACAAGTGGTTAAGTGAACACAAATAAAGTCAATGGAACTACACCTGCTTCAACCACCTTTGAGTTTGGCAGAGTGTAATTACTCCAAATATTATTGTAAAATCACTCTTTCATGTGTATGCCCAGAGATGGATGTATACAGATATAGGCTCTTTGGGTGGCTGATAGAAGGGGCCTTCTTTAAGTGCTACAGGCATTTCATATACAAATATTTTCGATGGTTTCCCTCCTCAGACGGAATAATATTGCTTCAGCCAACACAAACATGTGAACTCACCAATAGGTGGAAAATGGGAACCGAGATGTGAAAAAAAAACCTCTAAAAATTTCGACTCCGAGAATAAAATACTGAGATTTTGCCTCAGATAAGGTGAATAAACAATTCTGAATAAACATTACACGTTAAATCTGGAAAGACTGAACTTTTTACTGAGTTCTTGAAAGATTTTTTTGCCACCTCATGACTTAAGAGGCAAAAACGAGCCGGGGACACCACGGCTATGGGAGCACAGCAGAGTTTGGAGTTCTGGGGCTTCTGGGCTTTCCTTCCTGGGCTTCTCTCTTTGCAGGTGACATCCTGGGCTACCTGAGGGAGCTGAGATTTACACTCCAGGTGTGCAACACTCTTTCTCCAATATATTCTAGATAAGAAGGGAAGCAACAGGAATATTTAATAAGTAGAGCTGTCAGTAGTTTGATGGCAGTGTAGGTGACCAGGTCCAGAACTGTGCAGACCACTACTGTTTTATTGCTCTGGTTTGGTTTGAATTCAAGACCACTTACCAGAAATGGCCTGTGATAGATTTCAAAGAGAAGTGTAGGTGATGAGATACAGGGGTTATAAATGGAGCATACTGTGTCTGTGATGAAGAATACCAAATCACCCAGGCACAACCCACCTCTGCATTTTAGTACTTTCACACATGAGAATCTCCAAGTGTGGTAAAACTTCTCTAAAACACACGACATGAAAAAAGTGATGCTTGGACAAGGACATCATGTTGGTGTCATCATCTCAAGAGGGTTTTTATATTTATTCCAATGAATGTGGGATCTGGTGGCACTTAAGCTAATAAAAGGATAAGCAAATAAAAGAGAGCTCAGAAGAAATGGGTTATCAAAAGGAAGGGTCCAACAAAGATTATTTTATGTATTATATTGCTGAAAGTGAAAAAAACCCCCTCTTAACAAGGACAGTGTGAAATGTGAAGCTAAGAAAGGAATAAACAGGATGCTACAAACATTTAGAAGATTTTTGGAAACATTTATTAAACTGGTGAAGTAAAACGCACATATTTATACAAGGTTGGAATTCAGGACCCTGTTTGATTTAATTTTCTTGGAGACCACAACTGCCATATCCTAAAGATATCTATCAAATGCACAAGTGTATGACTACTATAAGTACACACTTAATGGTAAAAACAGAACTAGGCAATGATTTTTGAGGGATTGCTTATCATCGTCACGGGCTGATGAATGACAGTCCATAATCATAAAACCTATTTATTCTGTGTTCTGTACTAGTATTGAAGGTGTTTAAAAGCAACAGTAACACAGCTCAAGAATATGGAGAGTGAATAATCTACTTGGAAGGAGTGGTTGAAATAAACTTTGCAGAAGCAAAGAAAGAAATTATAATTTTTAGACAATGTCAGTTCATTTGAAGGAGAGGAGACGTGATGAGGGTCTTCAGAGTGCTCAGAGAAAGTTTGGCAGTTAAGAGTGGAATCGTTCAAGCTAATAAAAATGTTAAGAACTGAGACTGCAAAAGAGTTTAGCAAAGTAGAACAAGTATCTACTCCAGAGTTTGTCATGAATATTAGTATTCAGCTCTGCTGGGCTATATGAGACGGTGATAAATCAAGTAAGATTTGGGAAAGTCTCTGAAATCTCCGTGTGGATCTCTGAGAATATAAAGCAGTGCTGGTATTGCAAGTAGGGGCAAATGCTCAGATGGAGAGCATTCCACACCACATAAGGGAAAGACATATGTTGAACACAAATTCTTGGAAGCCTACTTTTACATTTTTTATTTAAAGCAAATTAAACAGTTTTCAGAAAGCTAATCTAATAAGAAGGCAGACATGAGAAGATTTCTTCTTAGTCATTTGTATACGAGTGAAAAAAGAGAAAACAAGATCTGGGTCCATAGCAGTAACTATTTTCTCCAATATGCAGTTATATGTGTATTTCTGGATTATTTCATGTTATGGAAGAGACAGAAATATATTTTTGTCCCTTCACCTTTATTGTCCAGGCAAAATCCTGATGCCAGACAATGAGGGAAAGTTTGGCACATTCCATGTTCAAACAGAGTGTCACTGCACACTGATGTGACTTTGAAATATATTTTCAAGACAGGGCAGATTTGAGAGGAAATATTGAGAGAAAATACTGGGTAGAATTAAAGGATCTGGAAATCTTTCTTGGTAATTTATTAGCTGTTCCAAATGGAAGCACTTTCTCTGACTAAGTTGGGGAATAAAACCATCCCAATTACAGGACTTCAGTTAGATATTAGTGGTAAAAATGCACAGTAATGGGCATAATGAATAGAAATGGAGTTTATTATCTGTCCCTTTTTTTTTTTCCAGTTCTGGAAAGGCAAATAAAATTTTGAATCAAATGAACAGTTTCACTAATCACTAGGGTATTTTAATAAATTTTATCTAAGGGCCTATGTCTTATTTAAAAGGTGTTTTGTTTCACATCTCCTATTCAAACAAACAAAAAAACCTGAGTGCTCTGACAAACCTACTGTATTTCCCTGAGTAGAGAGCAAAATATGTACATTTATTTCAGTACTGTGGTAGCACTGAGAAGCTTGACTCATGGAACCCACTGTGCCAGGGATGTAAAGTGACACTTGCTTGAGATTAAAGAAGAGAAGACTCATGAAAAACAGAAGTGAAGTGTTCAGCAGAAAGCAGAATATGTATGTGCTTCTCTAAGGTTTTTTAAGAAAGCAAGCTGTCACTAAAAGGTGGAGACCAAGAGACAATGTGTATTTTCATAGATGTGGTCTAACCAGGACCAAAAAGAGATAGAAAAGAATGCAGGATTAGTTAAAAAAATATTTCCCCCTTACTCTGAAGTACAGAGAGTGTTTTCCTGCACCTAGGGTAGGTACTATTTCTCTTTAGACCAGCCAAATGCAACATGCTGCATTACCAACAGAGTGTCAGTGTATATTATGAATAGTTTGGTTGGAATAAGAAGTGATCTGAGCCTTTGGCCATCCTTCAAACCAAATTGAACTCAAACCTTTGACATTTCAGTCCCATCCTGTCCTCCCTCATCCCACATTTCTCCCGGTGCAGTGTCAGCCTGCCGTGCCCAGAGGTCTGATATTCAAAAAGGGCAGCAATAGGCACCTTGCCACTTCCTGCTGGACTGTGGATTTGTCAGGGAAAGAGAGTTAGAGCTGTGGGGAGGGGGCACTGACTCCTTCAGGGCAAATATTGTTGGGACGGAGAGGGCAGGCCCTTTTTCCATGATGCATGAGAACCTCCAAGGAGAGCACTGATGATGGATGACTGCCAAACTTCCCTGAAAGAACGTTGTCATGCCCTGAAGAAAGAACAATACCAGGCTCAACCTGAATTCACAGACAGTTCACTTAGTCTGGATGCGACAGAACCTAAAAAATATTCCAGTAATAAAACTACCAATACATTTTCTATATTCAATTAAATCTAGCTGGAAGAAAATCAGCAAAATATTACACAGTCATTTCTCCCTGGATTTGAAAAATTCAGTCATTAAATTTCCTCTCCCAAATAAACCCAAGACATTTATAGTTGGATCTAAGAAAACAGGATCTGATCTGCGTGTAGCTTGCAGTAATGTGTCTTTTTAAGCTCATGAGAAGTATTGACTGCAAGAATACCAGGTATTCTGTGATTAAAAGTGTATTAATCATTTACTGAAGATTATTGAATGATTCAAGATGAATTGTCTGTTTATATAATTGATGCCAGCATGATTAATTCAAATCTCCTACTAGGTTTAAGAGGACAGAATTAGAGATATAACTACGAGGAGCCTCTTGATCCACAGTTAGGATGTCAATAGCTTCTGCATCCTTTAGCTAAATGAGTGCAGGAAAGTATTTCAGTAATTTCTGGGTTCTTCTTCCACAATAATGGAGTTTATATAAATTGTTAATGATGTGACAGATGGGAAATCTTTAATGTTTGTGATACACACACACACACACACTCACATATTTTTCCGAGTAGAAGGATTCTCCACACTGACAGTGAAATACTGTGGGTCTCGCTCAGATGTTCTTATGAAATCATTAGGATGCAGAAGTTCATCTTAAAGCTAAGAGAAAGTCAGCACAGACCCAGAGAGGGTCAGTTAGAAACTAAAGGTGGTTCTTTAAGAAGTGTCCATACCTGCGTGTTGATTAAGTTCAGATCCAAAGGCCTCTTTTGTTTTTTTCACATTTCCTGAATCACAATTTCAGAACAGACTGGCAGCTAAAGTGTGTCACAAAATCTGAATTCTGCTTCTTTCTGTCATCAATCTTCTTGTGCAACTTAAAGCAAACAGTTTAACAATTAGTGTCTCTTCTCTGTAACCTCTAACACAAAGACTGTGAAGCTCTAGCAGCATGAAAGTAGGGTAAGATAAATTGCTGGTACTTGTAAAAGATTTGGAAACTTTAGGAAGGAGCCCTTATAAAAGTACAAAGTATTGGTGGCTGTGTGATAAATTAAGGAGAGGGTCACATCCCTAGTGAAGTGGCAAAATTGCTGATGATTAAACACTCACTGATTTATTTCTTTCTCTGTGGGATTTAGACTCATTAGAAGAACAAATTACATCTATTATAAAAAAAACAATCTATATTTACATGCTTTACATTTCACATAAATTGGAATGTTTTCATGGAGAAAGTTCAGCATTCTTACAGGCATATAAAATTAAAATTAAGTCAAACACATGGTTGACTATCACAAGTGTTGCCCTTTATGTCATGTTACTGTCACTGCTTCTCCACATTCTCTTGGGGGTTACATTTGTACATAAATTTAAAATGCAGTTATTAATAATTTTCATTTATTGTCAAAATGAGTATGGATTTGTTTCTGAAATTTAGTTTATTTCACATTACTGCTAACATCAAACAAGATAACAGGATGCTATTGGCATTGCTGAAAGCCAAATGTAGGATTATGCCTGTTTATTATCTTGAGCAGCCATGCAAGCTAAGCTGCAATGAATCCTACACAGGGAGCAATATTCATATATTAAATCTGACGTGCAGTCCAGATACCACAGGAAAAAAAATCACTTTATCCTGATTTCCTCAAGAACAGTGGTTTGTGTGATCACGATGTCTTCCCGCCCGTATCTCTCTGCCTTCCACCCAAAAGCTTTTCACCCATTTGGCCTATTTAAAGAGATGTTCACTGTCAGGTGCCCCTGAAAAAGTGAGGGGCAGCTTGTGAATGTGCCCCGTGACTGCCCCAATTGGGAGAGCTTTGTGCTGAAGTGTCGAAGAGGTGGCTTCTAGGGTTGGTGTTTTATCACCATTATCATGGGCAGAAACTGCTGCAGTGACTGGAGTGAAGGAGATTTCCTTCCTCTGGCAGTATCTCAGAGGGCAAGGCAGCATTTGTGTATTATGTGTTGTAAAAGACAGTATAAGCAAATTAATTTTCTCTGTGGAACTATAACCCAAAAAAACCTACTTAGTGCCAACTTAGGATCAATATTTTGAAACAAAAGCAAATTGATTTCCAGCACTGGTTCAATATTTTAATGGTTGCAATGGAAGAGATAAATAACAGAGTTGTTTCGGGTTGTTTTATATCTGTGTATTCCAATTTCAGTGAAAATATATTCTGCTACTATTCATTGCTGATACAAAACCTGCAGTGCAATGTACAGTGGACAGGGGCAACTTAAACAAGCTAAAAAATAGGACATATGACAAGTGCTCTGTATTTCAACCAGTGTTTTGAAAGGGATGAAGCTCCCTTACACTAAACCTTGAATTTGAACTGAAGGCAACAACTCCTGTTACTATGCACCACTCTGGTATTATTTTTGCTCTGCTAATATTCTTCTGCAGCATTTTATAGTGACAGGAATGTATTGCAGGGGTCAGCACTGTGGTTATCTTGAGCTCATTCCAATGGCTCCTGGGTATATGTATATAGAACAGAGCTTTCCAAAAGGTTCTTTTGAAATTCTTTTCTAAAGGGTTATAATTTCACTGTTTCGTTCTGTTAAACAGAGGAAAATGTCACTTAGAATTTACTGTTATCAATATGTGCAACAAATCTTCTTGTATTCTCACTTAATCATTTGTATATTTTAGAAAATTAATTTAATCAAATGTTCATTAGCAGTGATAATTAATTATAGCAAAGTTCATCAGACAACATATACATGTTGCCAAATGATCACCATGATGTTCTTTTGACAGAGTTGTTACAGCACAAATGTTCACACATTTTTATGCAGACATTTCACCAGCACATGACATACTGGCTATAAATCTGCATTTAAAGCTTCATAAATTACAGATGCACTAAATAGTCTTGAAATATATTTTGCTTTCATTAATTTCATAATTTTGAATGGTAAATGCAGATTCAAATATCGTATACATTATGCCCAGACTAAAAAACTTATTATTTTTAAGGTTAGTAATTTCTTAAAAAAATCCCAAAGGTTGTCCACAAGAACTGAGTGTTTACTAATCTATCAGTAAATTGAAAATTCACTCTTTTTCAGAAAGTCTGCATATTTTTTCAGGAGTGGCATGACTTGAAATTCTTGCTGCCTGAAAAAGAGGGGTAGCTTTTTATCTAGGGCACATGGCTTGGGGGAAGTGTATTCAGTCACTTTGCCACAGGTTTCCTGTGACTTTGGGTAACTCATCTTGTCTGTCCATGGTTCATTCTCTTATTTGTAAAATAGCAATGAGAGCCTCCTCTCTGAAATACTGTTTGCTTTATATTTTGGGGCACGAAGGGAGGGAACATGGTTCTGTTTTTCTCCAAGGCTTAACAAAATGGGACCATATTCTTAGTTGAGGCTTTTAGATACTGCCATGCTATATTGTAATAATATAATTATTATTGCTCTGACAAAACCATTAATCTAATTGCCCTTTCTGATTCTCCAAAGCGCTGCTGGCTCCTGAGTATTCCAGGCTCTAATCAGGTGGATGAAAACAGAACAGAATGCTTGAAATAAATTCTGCTAAAACTGTCAGGAGTTTGTCTGTTTTCCTTGCCCCAATGCTCGATACATTTTCATATGTTTCTGGGTGAAAAGTCTCACTTGTGCAGTCAAAGCCTTGGCATTCCTTGAGCTATAAAAGAATATTTCTTGATGTTACATTAAAATTTGCCGATGATGCTGGAGGATAATGTGCAACCACTGCAGCTGTCAGAAGTGTGTATGAGTAATTAGTGGCAACTAATAATCTGAGAGACAGCACTATTTTGTTGGACCTTTTTCAAAACCTAATGAAAAATGAACATCCCTGAGACATCATAAAAAAGCTCCAGAAAGACAAGTAGGTCCGTGTCAGGTCATCTGTACCAAAAAGTACCAGAGGAGTGAAAGACACAGGCACGGGCTCATAACCAGAGTGAGTGACCTTAGTTTGGCTGATGTGCTTTTTTAAAGCCAAATCTCTGGGTGGACTTGGAGCTGGGAAACCACACGTAGCAAATTTGCCTAAGTATTTGTTGAAAGGCAGCCAAAGAAACCAAGTATATTTGGCTTAAACCTGCACTCCTCCTTCACAGCACAGCGACAGGTTCGTCTGCACTCAAATTCTGGCACTGTTAGAACTGGAAACTTAATATATGAATAGTTTGCCTTAGCTCACCCCCTGGGAGGCAGAGACACATCAGGGCTCTTCAGTGAACATTTTGTTGTACTAGAAAACCACACAAGACCCAGACACAACATGGAGAAAACAGACTTAGAGAGTTCTTTGGCTCCGTACATTTTCCTACTTTTGGTGTGACTCAGAACCACCGAGCAGAGTTTTCCTTGTGAGATGTTTTACAGTTCTGCAACGTTGTTTTTCACCGTGGAATCAATGTATTGAGAGCAAGCCAAGATAGCAATTAGCTACTTAGCCTGTCCAGTTCTTACTCCAAATGGAGTGTTAGATCAGCCTTTCAAAAAATGGTGACAGCACCTCAAAGCTGGGGCCTGGCTCAGTAAAAACAGGTCACAGGCACCTGTGTTAAGTCATCCTGCTACGTCTTTCTCTTTTTATTACACTTCTCGTGTCATCCCACTGTCAACACAGAGCAAAGCAGATTTCAGGTATGGTCTTGGGAAACCTGCCCACTTTTGCTCACCACAGAGGTAGCTTATGAGGACGAATCTGGTTTGTTTTTTTAAAAAAAATAAAGAAAGCCTGAATGAAAATTTATGACGGGGGTTTTATTAAAATGTCAGGCGTTCCTTTAAAATGAGCTCAGGGAAAAAACGTAGAGTTTCAGGGCTCTCAAAAGAGTGAATAGTGCTCACAAATTGAATATTGTTCTTCTCGGGTTATCAGACAGAAATCTACTCTTTCACTCTGGCAAAGGAATTTAACATTGATAATTCTTGTTAATTGCTATCATCTTTCATTGGGACTTTTCTGTCAGGGTGTGTTGTGCAGCAACTGTACAGACCAACTCTGTTTCTACTCTGAAACACCAAATTGATACAAATGCTAATTTTGTTTCAAAGGATTTTGTTTTTGACTTAGAAGTCTGGGAGGAGAGAGAGGGAAAACAAGTGGCTGGGTAGGAAAATGAAGAGATTAGATCTGCAGTCTCCTAACCCACAATGCCAGGGACGTCTGTTTGCATAATGCAGAGTCCAAGACCTTCCTTTTATGTTGTTGTAAAGAATCGGATAAGGACAGATATTGTGCAATAGTTGAGATCCAGCTATCTCGGGTGCAGACTGAACCTGCTTAACTCAGCTTTCAGAAAAACACATCTGTGCAAGACTAAAAGCAAAATGTTCACTTGGTTTATTGGGGATTATCCTGACAGACAAGTAAAAGGTCGTAAATTTTGCAGAGTTAAACCAGAGTTAAATGGAGTTGTGTATTGGCTGAAGGCAACCCACAGCTCTCCCCAGGAGCAGGAAGCCCTGTGTTGCTGGATAACTCTTTGGATGTGTTTCAGGAGCATCTGGTTGCCAGTTCCTGAAGATAATGACCAGTTCCATTTTCACCTGTGCCTCTTCCACATCCCTGAAGTCCAATTATGAGGCTTTGTCCTGTCCCCCGTGGGCACAGGATAAAGAAGCAGCTCTTCCACTGAGGAATTAACACTTGGGTCACCAGTTTTTCAGGCTGTACCTTGGCTGGATGGAGGTTGTTAGAAAGGAGCAGTTCCTTCCACCTTTGTTTTGATTATAGAAATCTCATGATCACCGAGCGTCCTCGTGGGAAAATGTTGTCTTATGTAAGAGGGCAGGTAAAGCAAAATAGTGAGAGATAAAGAAATAAAAAATACTGTGGCAGAAGGGACTAATCAACCAGTAAAGATAACTGTGCTTCACATTTATAATACACTATACATGTTCCCAAAATGTTCCCAAAATTTCCTCCTTTTTTTTTTTTTGTAACTAAGATTCCTTTGTGTAGTTTTGAAGGTAAAGGCAATTTCACTTAATAGCAAACTGTGATTTGTGGAAGGAAACAATAACAAGTATGGGTGAGAAATAATACAGAGTTCACTGATACAGAGTTCATGCTATTATGCTGCCAACCTATTTACAGACTGAGCTGAGAACTTCTGGCACAGGCTTCTTTCACTTAAATTGAGCATATCATGATAAAATTTAATATCCCAACCCATGGTTTCCCAGGAGCCTTGATGCCAGCAGGTACTGAGGACTGTTTGTGCTAGCAGTGTACAGAAACTTGTCCTTTTTGGAAACCACCCTTTCCCCCATCCCTGGTCTCTTCTAGGAATAATGCCCCACTAGAAACTGTGGGTTATATGTTATCCATGTTTCTGGAACTGTCTCATATTTGTCTGTGAGCTGGAGCTTTTTGAGCATAATTCCATACTATTTGTTTTGTACAGTGGCAGAACTTGTAAACAGCTCTCTGCTTCTAATAAATGAGTTAAACCCTTAATGAGTATTTCAGTAATGAATCCATAGAGAAGGACATGTCTTATTTATATTGTTCCCAGATTAAGAACATCATCAGAAAAGCAGTTAAGTAAGGTATGCAAAAACTACAATTATTATCATCAATCACATCCATATGATGGCAAATATATAGAGCACAGAGAAACCCTCATGAGCCCTGGAGACAAACCTCACAGAGACAGGTGTTAATAATGGAAGGGGTGCCAAGATTATTTTTCAAGGAAAACAAGATAGGAATTGCTGTGAGAAAAGAAGTTTTATGGAAAGATTAGAAGGTGATAAAAGGTGGGTGTGGGGAGAGCATGAATTGAGGCTCACTGTAGCCTCAAGAAGGGGCATTAGAGAATGTAATAAAGAATGCTGTAACATACAGGAATGAAGGAAGAGTAAAAAAAAATAATCCAGAAATGAAACTGAAGAGACAGCTTTATTGTGTGATTTATAATGAAGTTTTGTGGACCCTCAAACAGGAAATGATCTTGGATTTGATGTTGTTAAAAAAAAATAAGAAGGAAATTGAGAAGAAGATTCGAGGAGTGATTTGTTATGATTGAAGCAGAATAGCTGGAGATAATTTGATCTGTGGTGTTTTATACAGACACTCCCAGGAACGGGGAGTTGGGGGAGCAGAGAAGGCCAGTGAAGAAGGTTTTATTAAGTTATATCAGTCAAGCTGAGAGAAGACAGGATGAGACAACCAAATTTTTAGCAGCTGGCATTTTGAGATGAGAATGAGAGTTGCTCATGCTGGACAGGACAAGACAAAACACAAGTTATTCCAACCAAATTTATTGCAGATTCCACAAGAGCCTTTTCTCTACTCAGTATCTCATCAGAGCAAAAAGGTTCTTTAAATATATTCACCAATATCTGCATGTGTAATGAAAATGGTGTGTTTCCTAGAAAGGCTTCATAGGAACGTACAGAGCATCAGATCATGCCTTCCCTTGAGAAGGGAGGATTTAGTGAACAGCACAGAGGCAAATCTTGCACAGGAGGCTTAATCTTCCAGGTTTTCTTATTTTCTCTCATTGGACATAGAGTTTTTGTTTGTTTGTTTGTTTGTTTGTTTTTGTTTTATTTTGTTTTCTTTTTTTTTTTGTGTCTGTTTTTGCTGTGTGGTTTTCTTGGGTGTTTTTTTTTGTGTGTGTGTTTGTTTTTTTGTTTTTGTTGGAGTTTTTTGTTTTGTTTTGGTTTTTTGGGTTTTTTTTTGTTTGCTTGTTTTTTTGGTGTAGCTGTTTTTTTCTTCTCCCCACAGGGATAGGAAAGAAAATAAATATATACTCACTTGAGTCAGGAACACCAGGTTTTGAGCCAAGTCCTTTATAACCTTTGTATTCACGTGAGCTACTTATGCTCACAAGGAGGTTGGATATAATGGTCATGGGTTCAGTGAAGAGAGAACTTCATACCACATTATTTTACAGTGCATATTTTCTTTCCTAATCACAGTGAAATACTTGAAATAAAAGGGTTGAACTAGGTCTTATGAGTCATAACCATGGTGCAGAGCAGCCTACACATGTGCAGGGCTTGTAGTTTTAGAAGTTATTACCTCACCTCTAATTTTGAGGTCAGATATACGATTTTGCCTTTTCTACGTTGAAGTCGTGCACTTGTGTGATGCAGAGGAAGGACAATTCCACAGGGCAAAAGTGGGGCAGTTTGGGGCAGCAGGAACAACTTGGGAAGCAGGATAAAATCTTCCCATGGCCGGACAGGATGTTCCAGTTAAAGGCAGACCCAGTTTGGTGGTTCCAAGGCCAATCTGTAGAGGTCAGAGGGAATTTTCAGGGGCCCCCCTGGCTGCCCTGCTGGAGCTGGAGGAGTGGCAGCACCAAGGTGGCTGCACAGGACCTTGCCCTGGGGGTGCCTGTGCTGCACCACAAACATCACCAGCTTGCTGCACTTCTGGCAGAAGCCACAGAGCATCTCTACCTTTTCTGAGATATTCAGCATTTGTTTCACAAAAATCTGAAAAGGAAATGAGAGCAGGAAGAAAACGGCAAGGACGTGCAAGAACCCAAAACATTTTTGAGACCTTTTTTTTCCCCCCGTAACTTTTTTTTTTTGTTGTTGCTAATGCCAAACATGGTGACATTATGTTCACATCAAGCATGTGCTGGGAGATTGCACTTGTCAAGCATTTTGTTTGGCAGAAATGCAGGGGAGGAGATGCTGAGCCAAGAAGGGTTTCTCCTTTTCTCCCTCATAAAATGGAGAGCTCAAGAACAAGTGGGAATCTGCCCTCTCTGTTATGGGAGGACTGCCAGTTTTTCCAGTACATACTTTCATTGTCAGGTGGTTTTAGGTGGGCAGTGGACATTTGATAATGACTGAAATCAGGCCTTAAGCAAAGGCACTGAAGATGTGATACAGCTTCTGGTAGCACATTGCTTTTTGGAGCAATCTGATGCCTTTCTGATGTCTTGATCAGCATCAGACTGCAAGTTTTTGGGAGCAAGGACAGTCTCTTCATTCTGTTGGAGCTCCTGGCCCACTATAATCCATGGACAGAACCAAAAAGACAGTACAGCAAGATAGCAGGAGGCTTAGGAGCTGTGTGACAAATCCCTCCTTGTACCATGCAATGTTTACACATATCACATATATATATATATATATAAATGTACATATATACATATATCCTTTCCTCTACTGCTGTTTGCAAACACATGAGCAAAATTTCCTATCTCTGTGCAATTTGGGTGGCTGTTACATGCTGTGGTGGTTTTCCTGTAAAAACAAAGGCACTTAACACCAACATGTGTTGATCCAGGACAAGGAGAGCAGTGGTGACTCGTCTCACACTCCTGCAGATTATTATTTCCCTTTAGAGACCAACTGTCCTCTCCTCAGGTTTGTCCTTACAGGCTTAAGAATGCATAAGTTTAGCCCCCTGAGTATTCCATTTAAACACCTCTTCATAGTTTTCCAAATATTTTGCAAACCAGATTGTAGCACCTGAGTTAAAAAAAAATCACAACGACGTTTTCTAGCTGGGTGAGAAGAATTTAAAACATATTTATCTTGAAAGAGTGTGAGGAAAGCACACGTTATTATTAAAAAGTAATGATTAAACATCCTCTGCTCTATCTGGAAGTACAGACTCATTACAAATAAAGATAAACAAGTGCAATATAACACCCCCCCGAACATTTATTCTTTTTTAATGGACTTTTAAGTCCCTTTCTCTAGTTCTTGATGAATGCAATAAAATTAAATTAAATTAAAAGAAATGTCAAGAAGAAAACAAATTTATAATTAACAAAGCCCACCATATTACTTGTCCATATGAAGGTCTTGGAGAAAGTTCATTTCAGGAAGGACAGCATTGACACTATTGGAGCTTTAGTGGGAACAATTATTATCATTGCAAATTACTTAAACTATTAAACTGAGAATAATTCAGAAATATCATTAGCAGTCAAATTACTTTAAAAAACTTGTTTTCTTCCTCCTTTGTTTAATTTAAACTTAATGTCTGCTTATTCTCACAGAAGCAGAAAATGCTGATAAATAATTCCAGAGCGTGCCTAAACATCTCCCTTCACAGCCAGCTCCTAATTTGATCTCAGGAGACCCTTCTTGGTAGCTGAATAAAATATTTTCATTTATTCCAGAAGAGCCTACATCACCATCCGTTTGTAATCTCATGTTGTTTGGTAATGCTGCTAGACGAGGTCCTCAGCAAATCATTAAACTTGTTCAATAACAACATTACAAAACACGAGAGATTCGCCCTCGGTGAAACAAAGAAGTTTTTCAAACACGGGGGAAAAAAACCCAAAAAAAACCGAAAAAAACTTTAATAGGCTAACTTGAGCTTTCAGGGCAGTTTCTGATATTATTTAACATTTTAAACTTGCTGGTGTGCACAGCACGAGAATGAGGAGACTTCAGTGCGGTGTCAAAGTGGTTTGTAAAAGCCTTCTGCTTTCACAGTGCAGAAAATACAAAATACAAGTGATATTGTTTTCCTGATAGGATCAAATGTTTTGTCTTGGTCAGCTCGCTCTGCCCATTACAGGTCCCCTGCTTTTGAGCAAAATGTGCTCTTTTGAAATTTAAGTATTCAACCTCCCAATGTGATCTTTCCAACAACTAACCGTGTTTCCTGGTGATGTGATAATGTAAATGACTTTGCCATGGAATTCATGAATCATCAAGATATGATTTGAAGAGAGGAAATTAAACACTTGATTCAATTAATCATTCCTATTAAGCTAGAAATTCCTGATTTGCACTCCTAATAAATATGACGTGAAATTTTGTATGCATTAATCACATGAGATTAATACCCATTATTATTCTTTATATTAAATAACACTGGATTGGAGTGACCCAGGCACCAGCTCCCTGATCAGGAAGGGATGGGGAGTGCTGTGGAAGTGGAACACTCTCCCAGAGGAGAAAAGGATCTCGTTGTTTGACAGCTCATCCATCTTCTTTCTTGACTTTATTGTATTTCTTCCATATTGATGGAATCTCTTTCTCTCTGGGAAAAGTTTGTTGGGTCAAGTGCTGAAAATCAAACTCAGGTTCCCTCATGCAACAGTAGGGAATGGAAGTGCAGTGGAGCAAAGTACAGCTGTGACTGTGGATTAATCGAGGTCTGCAAAGCTTCTAATCACCTGAGATCACAGAGATTTTTGGGTTAAACGTGTCTTTATTATTATTGTTTGCACTACATTTGAAGAGATTGCTTAAGTTTTTTCTTATTAGTTGAAGATAGGTGACATTCAGTCCATTTCTTCTGGTTTTTTCCTTAAGAACACAATCCAGTATGATTTTATTTGCACATAGAAATGTACATTTTGTCCATCTATTCATGAATTCCCCGCCCACCCATCCATCCATTCCTCTGTAATTCATACACCACATACAAATATAAATTATTTGTTCAATTGTTTTCCATCTCTGAATGACAGCATCAGTAGTACAGAGCTATTGTTATTTTAAGAAACTGTTTTTGGCAAAATGATTTCACTCTGTGCTCACCTGGTAGTTTCTTATAAAGAGAAACTGCCAACACAACCCTGTATTGTTCTTTGCTTTTAGTTGAGATAAATTTTTAGTACAAATAATACTTTTGGAAAGCTAAATAGTTTAAGCTGTTTTGAAATATAGGCAGTTTTAAAGGTTTGTTGTGAAGCTATTGATACTTAAAAAAAAAATCATCATGCCACTAACAACCTTATTAAATGATTTTTAAAAATGGTCAGTTTTACTACACTTAGAATCTTGAGAAATGAAAAAAAAAATCATATTAATTGAGTGAAATGGAAAAATGACAGTTATTTCTAATTATTGCAAAATACTTATATGCAGTATGTTGGTGTATTATTTTATCATTGTGTAGCTCCTACATTGTCATTATAAAAAGTAGCATCTCTCTGCTCCCACAAGTAAATGACAATTAAAATGGAGAAAAAAACAGTGAACTTTCTATTGCTCCCATTTTTGTCTTTTCTAATGCAATATTTTGTATATGCCTTTGTTTTTCCAGGGAGATTTTCAGGGCTCATCATAATGTGACCTTTGGAGTTAAAAAAAAAAAAAATATTATTGAGAGAAGGGATATGAAATTATGGGCTAATAGCACACATGATATCACTATATTTAGAATGTCTTGCTAATTATTGTAGTCCTTGCATTTTGTTTGATAGGGTATGTCAAAAGGTCTGAGTGAATTTTATTTCATGGAGTGTTTATTGAGCAACTAACATGCCTCTCTTTGCAAACTAATTAGCTTTGTTCTTTCTGTTTTTTTTTTCTTTTTTTTCTGTAAAGTGTAATAATCTGAAACCATTTTACACCAGTTCTGTCCTTTACAGCGCCGTTACTTCTCACTTAAAATAAAACTGGCTGGTTAAGCTTTAGTTCATATGCACATCTCTTTCACTTTTTGATTTAATTTAAAGTAAATTCTGCCAGGGAGAAGCGATGAGGGAGTCAGAGATGGAGATTCCCTGCAGTCCAAACTGGCAGTTCTGCTGAGCTCTGGGCACGAGTCACCTCGGAGCAGTTTGGAGGGGGGGTTGTTTTTGTGTTGCCTGGATCACAGCCTGCCAAGGAGTTATTTGAGGCAGGAGGGTGGGCACTTGGCAACTTTCATCTTGGAGGTGACAGTGCAGAAGCTGCTAATTAGTGAGTGTTGTTTGCATCGACTGGATGCAGAATTCCAGTCCCGCATATGAAAAACGCACAAATTTCCTTTGTGCCAAATTGGGCCCCGTGTGAGGATTGGGTAGAGCCAATTAATGTCAAACAGCCCCGTTGTACTGGGTTTGTCTAAACTAGAGTGTGATGTGCCTACATGTGGCATCCTTTGCAGACGGTGTGCTCCGCTCTGAGCAGGGATGAGATAATGAACACGGAGCACATTTCTTTCATCTGAACCAGGTGAACTTCTGAACTAGAGCACAAACTAGTGCAGCCACCATAATTCCTCTTTATGTGGCACGAGGCCTCAGCCAGCTATAGTTCCCCAATCCAGTTTGTGTTGGTCAGCTATCCAGTGGATTTTTTAATACATCTCAAAAATAAGATGTATTTGCCTCAATTTCTGGAAATCAGATTATTTTTGAAAGTGGAACAGATAACTTGCTACTCAAAAGCTTTGACAAGCACCCACTTTCTTTGTGTTTTCCAGAAAGAAAGCATAGCACCAACAGTTGTATTGCTTGTTTGTCACAATCCTAACAGAAGAAAAGGGATTTTTGTCTTGTTTTGCTTTGCTTTGGAGAAAAAGAGCTGGGCAAGAAGAAAGTGATGCTGAGATCATCCTTCAGTGTGAACCAAGATGAATAGTACCAGTGGGATGTATGGGCTCATGTTGTAAAGAAAAGTTGACAGAAGAAGCACAGGGAATTTGAGACAGAATCTGGACAGCAATATAGATTAAGGTGAACAAATCCAGTCACCCAGAGAGGCTGAGGTGAAGCTTTAAATGGTTATTAATTGTTTAAGGAATGTTGTGTGTGCCAAGGGATAGACAAAGGGAATGTGGCACGTCAGGTCAAGAGAATCCTTTGATCAGGAATTAGGCTGTGGGCTGCATGGCTGAGAGGGACAGAGGAACAAGTGGGAAATTCCTGCTGCACAGGATCATCCCATGCTGGGCTCCAGACCCAGGTCTGTGCAAACACCACGAGACTTCCCTGTGAAATCTCCCTTTTCACACTGATTACCTGTAACATTTTCTCACTGATGAACTGATGAACCAACCTTTTTAACTCCAGCATATCTCACATGATGTTGATTGGGAGCAGTGTTTTGTGGGAGCCTTGTACCATATGGGTTGTATTCAGCCTTTCAGTGAACCATTACTCACATATAGGGGAAAAAACCCCTTCCCTTTGGTTTCACTAAGACCTGGGTCGGGCTTCATGACTGCACTTGTAGGATCAGACACAAAATAAGGACTAAATGAAACTGGTGCCTCTCACAGTTGCTTCACTCCCTGTTCAGAAAGCAAGTTCTGCTGGTGCATCCTGGAGGTGCAGCGCAGCACATCTGGGCTTCCTGCACTTGTCAGCTCAAACACAGCCCAGCAGGAGATGTCAGAGCATGTTGCAGTGGGAAGGATTGGAGAAGGATTTCCAGGAAGACAGAAAAAGCTGGAAGCCTGTTGATTTTCAAAGCTGAGGTGTTAAAGTGAAGCATGTTCAGCACCTGGCCTGTGGCCCAGGGTCAGGACTCTTTGCAGTGTATTTGAGTGAGAAATGCCTGGTGAAGGTCTGAGCACCAGAATCAAAAGATTTCACTTTGTCAGGATGTCTTGCATGTGGGTGAATAAGATCTAACCAGGAAACAAACCCATTTCTGAGCTGTGATTGCTCTCTCAAAGCTGTCCTAAGCTGCACAACAGTGACTTGTTTGTGTAGGTTGGGGCAGGATGGTGTTGGTTCCTGTGCCTCTGGACCATGACAAGTCCTACATCTGCCAAAGGAACCCAGGGGGTTAATGGAAGCAAAATTTCTCTTGCAGAGAAACATATTTCAAATAAATATTTCAAATAAATATATTTCAAATAAATATGTTTCAAATGAACCAAAAAGCATACTAGATATCTCATGTTTTTAACCTCACGTGACTTGTGGTTTGCTTTTAGCGTTTAGACAGATATTCTGAGTTGCTAAATGTTCAATTCAAATTTATCAGGAAAAAAGAAAAGAAAAAAGAAGAAAGCCTGATAGACCAAGTCTGTTTCTGTTGATCATGATTTATCTATCTTTCAGTAAGCCCTTTGGTAGAGCTGGGGATAATCCATTACCTCTACACTTTTCTGAACATCTGAAGTCCTGAAGTGACTGAATTTTCAAAAATGAACAAGAGGAAATGTGTGCCTACCATCCTGTATGAACCTTAAAACCATTACACATGCCAGGATATAAAATGAAGGTACTTAACTCTGCTGTTATGTTTGCTTTGGGTTACCCCATCTTAAAAATGGATATAGCAAGAAAAGCAACAGAGAAGGAGTTCTAAGAGAAAAGATTTCTTATAAAAAGAGATCAAAACAATTGTACCTATTTACTTGAGGAAGGAGATAGTTGAGAGGAGGCATCACGAAGAGATAGAAAATAATGAAGTATAATAAAATTGTGCTAATCCTACAAATTGACTTCTTGGACTTTTTTCTTCAAAATTGCTTTTAATAAGCAAATTTCTTAATACTGTTAAGGAAAAATGGTAGCCATTTGCTCTTCCAGAGGGACTTAGAGTCAGCAGTGGGTGTCATCCATATATATGGATGTAGCAGCACATACATGCAAAACTTCTAATGCAATGTGAGAATTTGCCATTTTATTTATACTTATAGAATAGAGGTCTGTCTGCAGTTTAGAGTTGTTGTCTCAGTTGGGGAACTACAAGACAAACACCATAATGTACATGCAGAACTTACAAAATACCCTGTAATAAGTCCAGGTTCACTGAATTTTCCCAGGTTTTTACATTTCCTATATACTCTGTACCTAACTGAGCAGCAGGTGTTGCATTTCTTGTTTAGGCAGTCAAGAAATATTCAATGTGACTGTTTGGGTGTTTTGCTCATTGCTTTAGTCTTTATTTCACAGCTGATTTAAGCCTATTCTGATGAGAATACAGAGTTAAACAGCAATGCTGGGGTTTCCAGTCTGGCACAGCTATTCTGCCAAAACCACAGAGAAATCGAGTCAATTATGGCTGCTTAGAAAATTGTGAAAAAGCTGGTGGTGAGAGCAAAGTGCTCTTCTGACAGATCTATGACACCAGTAAAAAATTCTTTAGCCAATAAATAGGAATGTATCTGTGAATGGAAGTAGCTATAGATTATAAATGAATATGAGAGATGACTTGCATGAAAAGCAATTGAACTGGGAGAGTTAATGTGCTTGCTCACTTAGTTGCACAATTTTTGTTTATTTTCTGTCCCTGAGGATTTGGGAAGAAGCTCCTGGGACAGAATGGCTCTCAGCACTTGTACAGATTTGAGAGCTCTGAAGAACTCAGTGTCTCTGCATGTGTGCCAAAGTAATTGTTTAAAATTATATACATTCTAAAATATTTATTTTAGAACAAAATGCAGCATACAGATGAACAGAGTCAAGAAGAATGAAAAAATCCCTCAAAGCTATATCCCTTTTTTGTATGAGAAATCATCTGCATATTCCTTTCTTAAAAATGGTCAGAACATTTTCCAGAAAAAAAAATTACATGTTCTGCATTAATATTCTTGAATGTTCAAACCTTCGTGTTTTTCCTTTACTACTGGGAAAGCACCAAAAGACATATTTAACAACTTTTCTTGGGAAAATTTCTGTAATTTTTGGGAAAGCCTCATCTTCTCTACTTTTGTTAGAAATAGACTGGGCAGAACAGCCTCTTGCAGTGAATGAGTTCAAAAGAAATATATTTAGTTGAACTCAGTACCTTAATCTAACTCAAATGAGTTACAGCAAAATCCTGCATGTGGTATCTTGCATCATAGATCTTTGTTTGGAGAGCATCCAGACATGTTGCTACTATTATCTTAAGTATGTTCTTGTTAAGTGCTAATATTGATATCTATGCCTCTCAAAAGAGATATATATATATATATGTGAACAGGTTTTCCCAGTATGTCTCTCATTGAAGGAGACTTAACAACCCTTTTTTGCCTGACCTTTTAAAGTAGCAGAGTGGGCAATAACCATTAACTGATCAAATATGAGAAATGTCAGGTGTGGAATAAGCACTGACAAGGAAATATTTCATCTCTTTAAGCTCATGAACAATCATTGAAAAACTCTGGCTCCTATTAAGAGTACTTTTCTTTTCCTTCAAAATATTCAATAGTGGTATGATGGGTTGCCTCATGAAGAATTACTTTACAAAGTTAAATTTAAAGGTAAAAAGAGATCAAACAGGCTAAAGTATGGTGTAAGTCTGAGAAATTCATCATTGTTGCTTACCCAGATATTCTCATTTTCATCACACAGTGCCAGGTCTCATTTAGTAATACATTTAATAATTCTAACAACCCACTTATCTACTTTTCTTTTACATGTACTGCATAATCACTCTCAGATCATCATGTGTCACTGTAGATTCGTCTCCCTTCTGTTAATCCAAATAATTCAAGTTAATAGTGATTTTTTTAAAAAATAGAGTTCTTTGTACTTAAAGCCTCATACATGCTACAAGTCTTTGATTAGACAGACAGGATTTTGTGAGAATTTTCTGGCAAAGAGAAACCTGATGTTGAGTGGAGATCAGAAATCACTGTGTAAGCTGGGGGAGGAGGGGACTGATTCCTGTTTTATAGTGTTACTTTGTAGTGTTTTGCACTGGCAAAGTCCACCACTGTCACTGCACTTGGTCTTTAAGACCAGCTGCAAGTTGTGATGAGAAGTGTCCCACTGCTCCTTCCCCAGGGCAGTCCTGGGCGGAGCACACTCTGCTCCAAACCTGTACCCAAAATTGTCCCAGTGTTCTGGGTAAATGTGAGTTCTTCTGCTCCTAAACATTGTCAGCTATGCTATAAAATTAGGAACCGTCTCTGTGCTACTTTGGAATTCATAAGCATGTGCAGCTCTCAGGGTTCGACCGCATTCTGTCTTTAATGTCTGTTTATAATACTTTTTAAAGTTTATATTATGTAGGGAAGCTAATTAAAAATTAGGCCTTCTTCCTAGACTCTGACTCCAGCTGTTCTCTTGAAAGCAGCTGGTAAAGTTCCATAAATAGTCCACCAAAGATTAACCCTGACAAACACAGACTCTTGAGGTGGGAGGCATGGTTTCAGTGCACAAAGTTCAGCATCAACAATTAACCTTGCTAACAAAAAGAGGGATTATGTCAGGGGCTGGGAGTGGGGCACTGAAATGTGAGAGACACAGAACCGAGTCTCTGTGGGGTTTTTCTGCCTCTGCACTCTTGGAGCAGCCTTTATGCTGCTGTAGGTTCAGTGATTTCACCCTTCGGGGTATTTAAAAGTTAGAAGGCTGGGACAAAGAAAGAACCCATAGGCAAGAAAATATTGCAACTGCTTTGCAAAAAAATAAAACTGACTGCAGGGAAAGAACCTGGAAAGAATAATCTCCCAGACTTTTTTGTTGTACTTGGTGAATATTGTCCATCAGCTTTCTGGCACATCTTTCGTTATCCGCAAGTGTAAACTTGGCACAGTTCAGGTCAGGATCACTGTGCACTTAAAACATGATAGTGTAAATTCAAATTGATTCTGCATTCTGCACAGAGGAGACAGGCCTTGCCAGAAGCAATATAAACTAAAGGTCTTTGGGGTACCAGTTTAGGTTTGGGTTTGGCATCACAAAGACCAGAGAAGTGGGTAGTAAAAATGAATAGTAACTTGAGGATATTTTAATAACAGCTGCTCTGTTTTCTTTCTTAGTGCACTTTTATTTTATTTGCACTTTTGTAGTTTGATCTTGATGACATGGCTATTATTTTATAGCAGCTTCAAGCACTTAATTAATGAACTGCACACATGTGACATGACACCACCTTGCCCAATTATCTCTGGCATCTATTTTTATGGTACATAAAAAGCACTGTTGCTTTGTGAATCGTTTTAGATTGTAAATTGGCTCTGGAAGCTGTTATTTTAACAGTCAAATCAATGCAATGGTAATGCTTGATGGTTGACATGCATCAATGACAAATTGCCATACATGATCTCATGGAATCCACCGGAGGACTTGGAGCCATTTGATGATGCTTCTCTGCTCTTCAGATGTAAAAATCTCTCCTGTTAAATTCACAGCACCTTATGAAGTCCTTTAAAAGCAGATTGCCATATTGCTGACAACCTGTAAATGACTGAATTAAGAAAAGAATGTAAAGCATAATTTTTGGACTGATTTTTCACAGGATCTTTCTGCTAGTAGTAGTAGTAGACCAAAAATATTGTGTATGTACCAGAAATTAAACACAAAGTAAAGACAAACATTTTAAGGCCAAGTTATTTCTGGCACTGTATTTTGTATGAATCATTGTGTCTTGGTCATCATAAATGAATATTCTGCCCTGCCAGGTTCATATAGAAACACAAGCTCAGTCCTTTCGTGGTCATGAATTTGTTTTGAAATTCTCCCTGCATTTTATAGAAACATTGTTTCCTCCAGATTTCTTCCTTCAAGAGTTGCACAGCTTCCAGCCAAACGCCTTCCTCTAAAATAAAGCTGTAGCAGAGACTTTGGTCTGCTTTGATAAAAGCCTGCTTGAAAATTTCCAGGGGTTCTGAACATCTGGCCAAAAGAAAGCGCCTTCAACCCATTCCACACTTGTTTGACCACAATGAACCCTCACTTTCCAATTGTGTGTGATATCAATAAAACACATCACCTAAATCTTACTTTTTACGTGCTACATTACAAATATATTAGTCAGTTACTGTGAATAGACATAGAAATGTTCATTCATCTAAACTTGATAAAAAATATTTCCCCCAAATTAAACACGTTTTAATTTTGACATAGAAGTGCAAACTCTGTTCCTGCAACTTTACTCTACAAGCTGAGATGTATGCTTTCAAAATTAATTTCAAATATGTGCACAAATTGCTGATTATGTGTAAGAAGGGAAATACATTATAGCTGAAGGATGAATTCCTCTCTTTGCACATAATGCAGAGGAAATGTTCTCTGTCTCTCACAAATGTCTCTTTCATGCACAAATATACACATTTATTAGAATACATTCACATGCAAAAATTCTGAGATAGAAAGAAATGAAAATAATAATGTGTTCAGTTTAGAATGCGAACCTTTAATAGGAATTTCTCATTGTAATATGATTCTATACTTGAATATGTTTATGTAGAATAAAAAGCAATATTATATATGCAAACATCTATTCAGTAAAACTGGCAATACATAGAGAAAAACTTCTATAGTCTGGCAGCCTTTTGGGACTCATTTTGGATAAGAAACCAGAAGTTCAGATACATTCCCAAGTCACCTAATTTTTTTTCAATATCACAGGAGCTTCTGTAATTCATATCCATGAGTCTACCCAGACCTTCTTCCCAGGTCCAGGACAGTCCCTCACTGCCTTTTTCCATTTCTCCAGACTTTCATGGTCCACTCTTATAGTTTTCTTTCTCTTTCAGTTTTCTTTCTATTTTATTTTTTTTCCTAAGTTTTCTTTCTATTTTAGGGGTTTTTTTGGGTGTTTCTTTTCTTTTTTGCAGCTTCCATTCCTGTGGCATCCCAGTAGTTCATGTTCTCCACTGGACCCATCCTGACAATACCCAAGTGTAACTGCCTGAGAAGCAAACAAAGTACACTTATCCCCATTTTATAACTCAGTAATTGAAAAAAAGAGACTCACCCCCATACCTGCACTGGTTTTTAGGAAACAAATTCTCTTTGAAGTCAGTGAGAGTCAGATACCTACAGTGACTGTGATGGAGGGAGAGCTGGAACCAGACATTCAGCTAATGACCTGCTCATTAAAACATCCTTTCTTCCATCATTAATTCTTTAAACCAGATACTTTCTGCCCCCTTTTTATATTTGCCTGTCACTCATGAAAAGATTATGTGAAGGTGTTTCTCACCTGCTCATCTTATATAAATGTGAATGTCTTCTGAACTGTAGCTGGTTCTTTTCAACATTTTCTTGCACTGCAATAGAATTTGGGATCTGTGAAGTAATAAACTGAACTAAAACAATGGGGAAAGCAGATATGGAAGCTCCAGAATTCCACCAAAGAGAGGCTGCAACTTTTAATTGCTCTTTGCAGGCAAGAGATTTTTAAAGTCAAAAGCAAGGGAGTGATGGCCCCTGAAACTGGGAAAAAATTACATTGGAGTGGAAATCACAGAAATGTTTGCAAAACTGAATGGAAGAGAAAGCACTGCAAAGAACTCTGGAGTATAATCCACCCCAGGAATAATTTGTTAAATTAGCAATTTGTGAGGTTTAAGTCAGACTGAATGAGAGGCAAAGCAAACTCTAGAGGTGTGCACACTGACCAGGAGAAAAAGAAACTTTTGAGAAAGAGAATCTTCAAATTGTTCTATACAGTCCTAAAAATGGGTTACACAGGAAAGTCATTTCAGTACAAAGCTAATTACAGTATTCTTCAGAGAATCCTTTAAGAAGAAATAAGCACACGCATGACTGGAAGCATTTAGGAAAAGAAAAAAAACTCAGACTATTTTAATAGTTGTGTTTGTAATGCATCTGTTTTAAAACAGCAGAAATAATACACTGTTCAGATGCAACACATCTGCTTGGACATCTCTGCTTTTCAGTGTGTTAAAGCAACTCAGATGCTCTAAATTATGGCTTAATGTTATGCTTGGAGTCATTTGAACAGGCCCCCTGGTATCTAAAAGTAGGAAGTGTGTTTCAGCCTTAGAGATTTTGGGTTTAGCTCCATCTCATACTCAGCCTCATCATAGAGGGTTTAGTGCTTTTGTGGTTTTGTTTCATTTGGGTTTTTTTGTTTTGTTTTGTCGAGTTTTGTTTTAGTTTCATGTCTCTCATATGAAGAGATTTAGAATACCTTGCTCTTATTTCTTTACAGAAACAGATATAATAGATATCATCACTGCATGCTAATTCCAGAGATGCTGAACGGACAACTTAGGAATGGAAAGCAGCAAGGTTAGAAATGTCTAATACATGAAAAAAAAACCAAACGAAAACTCCCAAACAACCCCAAACCACCCCCAAACTGTTTGAGGCAGTACTGTCTTTTTCCTCTCCTACACACTTTCAGTATCAAAGAATAATGTACAGAGTTTAGATAAGAACTAGAATTTTCATACTCAAGTCGTGTTTATCCAACTAAGCATCAAATGGAGCAAGTAGAGAAAATAATCTTCCTATATTTGCTTAAACAACTTTGCAGCTCTTCAGACCAAGAAAGCCAACTTCAGAGCTAAGGCAAAAATTCCAGATAGTTCTGAATTAAAATGGGTAGAATTATGAGAGATTCTGAGCAAAGTCTTGGGGTGATTTTATTGTAGGTGGATGATCCCATTGTTAGTTGCAAGTTGAAAAGGAGAAGTTAGTGATGGAGGGCTGGGAAAAATTAAGAGACTAAGTAATACAGAATTAGACAAAGTTGCCAGTTAGTTCACAAAAAAAGTCTTACTTTGAACAAAGAAGGAGAAAGTAAGCACAGAAAAGAAAAAAAAAATCAAGTCTCTCTCAAGTCTTTGGAATATGTTAGAAGTCATTGATTCAAGATTATTCAAGTTCATAAACAGAAGAGCTTAGATAAGATCAACCGGATGAAAACTGTGATATTTGTCATTTCTAATTCCAGTAATTAAGTGCTGTTCTAATTCTACTTGAGAAGGCCTCAGTGGGATTATAACAGTGGCATAATGATGGAAACAAAGACAAAGAAAGGATCAGAACTACCACAAAAAGGAAGGATATTGAAAAATTCATGACATACAGGAAAGACTGTCCTTAAAAGATTAACCTTTGCTGACAGTTGCTGTAGCAAAGGTGTGCATGGCATCTTGTTCCCCATGTATTTTCACCAAAAAAAAAAAAAAAAAGAGGAAACCCAGAAATAATTGTTATGTTTGACAGTGATACTTCCTGCAGTTGCTACTAATGACATTCTTCATAACGATCATAATGTTTTTAGATGGTTGATTTCTAATAAAAAAATATTTTTTTTTTTTTGGTCAAAGTACAGCAGCTTAGTGCAAATAAACCTACCAAGCTTGAAAAGCAGTGCAAGAGGGAGAAAGAAAGAAAGATGGGGAGGGAAAAAGATAAAAGTGGTCTACCTCATAATTAACTCATTATTAGGACAAGCTTCAGAGTGAGTGCACTCAGTGTAAGGGACATCCAGGTACTTGTTGTAGGGAGAGTGCTGGAGCTCCTCCCCATTGCCTCACCTCAGCTGGGCTGGGATCATCTCAGGGAGGGATGGGGAGCTGGAGAAATCTCAGAGCCCCTGGCAAGCTGGAAGATAATTTTCCTTGCCAAGCCTGGTTCAGAAAGGAATCAGCCTTTTGTTTGTCTCCCAGGACCTCTGGAATGGAATTCCCCTCCCTTCAGACCTGGAAAGTCACATTGCTTCCCACCATCATATTGCTGGGAAGCTTTATTATCTGGAAATTTCCATCATTCCTATTCCACTTCTCTTCCTTTCGTTCCATCCAAGGTATTTTGTCATCACAATATTGAAGCATTATTCAGTGTCCCATAGAGGGTATAATGCACAGTCCTTATTAAGATACACATGTTCATGGAATAACCCAAAGCTCATTAAAAAGATAAACTTATATTAGAGTATTTGGTGCTATTCTCAGAGCATGCACAAAATATGGAGCAAATATTGTACTTATAATTGCATTTTAATTGAGCTATATCTGGTACAAAAAGATAGTTGCATATGGACTGTCAACTTGAATAATATTTTAAGGTACATCTTTTAATTTTACTGCTTTTATTGTTCCTATTACAGTTTGAGAAAATTTCCCCACAGCTGTTTTTATTTTGTGAAAATCACTCATCCCATGAGCACGACTGTAGCTGTGTGCAGTGTTCATAAATCCTTGTGATCATTAAACACGTGTAGTTAAGGATTGTTGGGTATCCATACATGTTTCATTTCCCTGCTCTTTAATTTTTCAGTGACCGCCCTGACTGTTTCTACATCTCAGCTGTGGCACAAAAGGGAGATCTTCAGTTAGCAAGTAGCTCGATGCCATTCTGTTTGCTGCCCCTCTCGTTGTTTAAAGCTTTCTGGATTTTTTTAGGGACTTAGCAGTGACTTTTGGCTCAAAACCAAGAAGTGTTGCTGACTCCTTTTCACTTTCCCCAGGCAACTGAACCCTGGTGAGCTCAGTCCTGCCCCACCACTGCAGCTGGTGCATCCCTCCCTCACACCAGCTCTCTGACCTGAGCTGCCTTTGCTTCCTGCACACAGGCTCTGGGACTGTCACCTTTTTCTGCCTTTCCCAGCATCCCTAATATTCTTCTCTTTCCTCCTGCTGCTCCCCTGACTGACTTCTCCCAGCTCTCCTGGCTTTTGTTCCAGCTCCTCTGCTCACATAAACACCCTGGGCTTCCTTCCTGCACTGCTTCTTCTCCCCAAACAATCCTGGTTATTCATCACTCCTTCCCAGGCTCTCACTTACTTGTCTCCTCTCCTTAGAATTCCTAACTGTTATTTGACGATCCTCAGGATGAAAATGATTTTGACATACAACGAATCACATTTTCTAAGCAACAGCCCAATGGGAGGAGCTAAAGTTTTCTGTGTTTCACATGAAACCCAGGTGAAAAAGCAAATTCTTCCTGATTTCAGCACACATCTAGAAAGCACTCCTAAAATTTTCCCCTAAGTGACAGTAAGGAAAAGAAGCAAACCTTTCAGTGAGTGCTGCCTGAACTGGTACTGAATGCAGGTAATTTTGCTTTCTTTCAGATTTTGCAGAAAATATTTTACAGAGGTCTCCTCGGTTCTTTGCACAAATATAGTCATTCCAGCCCTCCATTTGGCTTGGGCTTCACTAATTTAGCAATTAACATTTAACAGCCAGACTGTTTTCCTGAGCCCAGGGGGACCAGAGCAAGAAAATATCTTCTCATCTATAACCTCATTGCTATCTCAGAGCTCCTAAACCCCAAATTTTTTATTCTAATAATTTTTGCTGATGCAGGAGCCAGTCACAACTATACTGCAAGTAGCAAAGTGCTGCAGAATACTCTCTAGTCAGACAGCATTTATTGGGCTGTAATTTGTTCTAAGACAATAGGGAAGATGCAAATTCTAGAGAGGCATATTAATCTGTAGGTCAAACAATAACAAAATATTGAAAAACTGTCTTAATGATTTTTTACATTCTGGTGGAAAAGCAGGGAATTCCATAGAGGGGTGCTGGTGATCTCATAAACCAGGAGAATAAAGCTGAGGGGTTTATTAATGCCACCAAGGCACTGAAATAGAATTTGTTTTATATCATGTACAACTGTATAGGTGTTTATTATTTATAACACATTCTTCTTTTTTAAAGGGCTCCATTCTAAACCCTCTTCTGATGCTTCATATCTTGCTTTTCCCCACTGGTTTTAAACAGCAATTGTATTCCAGATGCAGCTTTAAATGGTGCTGTGTTAGCTCCCAACTTTCACTTTTTATTACAAAATTTAGTCTATTACCCCGGCAGTATTTTTCATTGAAAAGTAAAAGTTAAAAAGTGCTGACTTCTTAGGAGGTGTGTGGGAAGAGGTTGCTCTGTGCATGCCAGATGGTGCTCAGCACCTGCAGGTTCAGGCCCTGAGCACCAGTAAATCCTGATTCCCAGGCACAGGCAACGCTCTGCTCCTGCCCAGGCTGGGAGATGAGCCCCCACTCTGGCTGGAAGCAATTGGTGCTGACAGAGTGAGCACCAACCCAGCTGCCAGTGCTGCTCTGTGCAGTCAGAATTCCATGGGGCCACGCTGTGAAATGTTCAGTGGGGTAGGTGGGCTCCCAGAACTTGTGTGAAGAGAGCCCAGTACTCCTTAGAGCACAGAGTTTCCATGCCTTTTTATCCTAAAAGTCCACCACTGAAGTGAAGGTGGTACACAAGTGCCAGGGATGAGGTGGTAGGGGCAGGTTTCTGTCCCAGAAGAGTGGTGGTACCCCCATGAGGAACAACCCATTCCAGCTGAGTGGCTCAGCACTGCTGTTGGTCCCTCTCTCACACAGGGCAGCTGCCCAAAACCTGGGTCACCCAGGAGCATCTCCAGCAGGACCTCCAACACACCCACCCTGTCCCTCCAACACACCCACCCTGTCCCTCCTGCACACCCACTCTGTCCTTCCAACACACCCACCCTGTCCCTCCAACACACCCACCCTGTCCCTCCTGCACGTCCACCCTGTCCTTCCAACACACCCACCCTGTCCCTCCAACACACTCACCCTGTCCCTCCTGCACACCCACCCTGTCCCTCCAACACACCCACCCTGTGTCCCCCAACACACCACCCTGTATTTCCAAACACACCCCAACCTTCCCTCAAACACACCCCTGTCCCTCAACCACACCACACCCTGTCTCCCTCCAACACACCCACCTGTCTTCCAACCTACCCACCTGTCCTCCAAACCCACCACTCACCCTTGCTCCCCAGCACACCCAACCTGTCCCTCCAACACACCCACCCTGTCCCTCCAACACACCCACCCTGTCCTTCCAGCACACCCACCCTGTCCCTCCTGCACACCCACCCTGTCCTTCCAACACACCCACCCTGTGTCCCTCCAACACACCCACCCTGTCCTTCCAACACACCCACCCTGTCCCTCCAACACACCCACCCTGTCCCTCCAACACACCCACCCTGTCCCTCCAACACACCCACCCTGTCCTTCCAACACACCCACCCTGTCCCTCCAACACACCCACCATGTCCTTCCAGCACCCCCCCTGTCCTTTCCAACACCCCCACGTCTCCAACACACCCACTGTCCCTCAACACATCCACCCTTGGGTCCCTCCAACCACACCACTTGTGTCCCTCCAAACACCACCTTCTTCCAACACACCCACCCTGTCTCTTCCAACACACTCACCCGCTTCCCTCCAGCAAACCCACCCTGTCCTCAAAAAAAACACAACCTACCCTTTCCCTCCAAACACCCCACCCTGGTCCTCCAACCACACCACCACCCTTGTCCTTCCAACACCACCCACTGTCCTTCCAAACCACACACCCACGTCCTTCCCACACACACCACCCTGTCCTTCCAACACCACCCCACCTGGTCTCCAAACACACCCACCTTGTCCCTCCAACACACCCACCTGTCCCTCACCAACCCACCCTGTCTCCTGCACACCCCACCTGTCCCTCCTCGCACACCCACCCGGTCCTTCCAACACACCCCACCTGGCCCTGTCCAACACACCCACCCTGTCTGCCAACAACACCCACCTGTCCTTCACACACCCACTGTTCCACTGCACACCCCACCCTGTCCCTCCAACACACCCACCCTGTCCTTCCAACACACCCACCCTGTCCCTCCAACACACTCACCCTGTCCCTCCTGCACACCCACCCTGTCCCTCCAACACACCCACCCTGTCCTTCCAACACACCCACCCTGTCCCTCCAACACACCCACCCTGTCCCTCCTGCACACCCACCCTGTCCCACCCCCAGCAGGACTGTCCATGGCAGGTGACAGCCAGCCAGGAGCAGGGACAAGGAGCAGTCCCTGCTGCAGGGTCATCACTGTCAGCCCGGCCCCACACCTCCCACACCCTCCTGCAGCTGGGTGGTGCTTAGACTGTCGATTCTGAGTGACCATTCCCTCTGTCACCCCTGCTAAATTAATTACCTATTGCACAATAACTTGCCATTATAGTATTGCCTTAAGGAGTTTTTTTGTGGGTTTTTTGTTTGGTTTTTTTGTTTGTTTGTTTGTTTGTTTGTTTTTGGGGGTTTTGTTGGTTTTGTTTTGTTGGGTTTTTTTTGTTTGTTTTGTTTTGTTGGGGTTTTTTTATTATTTTTGATTTTTAATTTATAGGTTTTAAAAGTAGTTATATAGATTTTAGAAGTAGCTGCATTATATCCCTCACCCTTTAGCACAGTAGCTGCACATACACCCAACCCTCTTACCCCATTCCATATCCCCCATATCAAGTCCCCCTAAATTCCAGTAGCATATTTAGTCTTCTTTTCAAGATAGGCCTTCATTTTGTTTAAGAACATCTGCTCCCTGGCCTGGACCACCAGATATCACCCAGAACTTTGGGCAAGCTCCAAGGACAGTGTGCCCTGAAGAAGATGACAATGATGAAAGAAGGGTCCCAGAAAGCCCCCAGACTCAATTCCCGAGGGGCAGGTCGGGGGGTGGAACGGGGCAAAGGCCAGGGGGTGGATAAGTCAGGGATTGGATGGACATTATTATAAAATTGTAAG
This sequence comes from Pipra filicauda, assembly GCF_003945595.2. Taxonomy (NCBI): domain Eukaryota; kingdom Metazoa; phylum Chordata; class Aves; order Passeriformes; family Pipridae; genus Pipra; species Pipra filicauda. Next base: position 1,122,862 of record NW_024104498.1, read on the forward strand.
CCTTTTAAAATTAAGCCTTTTAAAAATGTACTGTTAAAGGCTTACTGAGAAAGGGTTGATATTTTCAAAACTTATTTACAGCAGTAGCATATTTTCTCACGATTGTTTTAGTACCGGTACTAAGTCATCACAGTTTTCAGGAGGACAATTGTTTGCAAAATATTTTCTTTTCCAGTTGTACCATAAGTACAGAACACTATGATAACGAGATCCTGTTTGGTTTAATATATAACAATTGCTCTATTCCTGGTTTTATTTTCTCCCTGTTTTTCAGCATAATCTGTTCAGGGGGGTGTTGATCTGTGGTGAAAAACAACTATAAAAAAACTTCTCTCTATATAGTAGTAATAATAAAAAGCAGTGTGTCTTAATAGAAGCAGGAAGAACTTAAGATCTTTAGTGTGATCTGAAACATCTCCACTCAGTATTTCTGTGGTAATTATCAGGGGAAGACTGTGCTGATCATCAGTTATTCTCTTAGTATTCCCTTGTCTGTGGAATATATCAACCCTTAAAGAAAAAAAAATTAGATTTTTTTTCCCCCTAGGAAAGTTGATGTCTTTTTTTCTGTGTCTCAATCTACATCTTAAATTACACATTCAGTTGACACTTGGTACACACAAACAAAGCACCAATTCACATCCCCATGGCTTAGCACAGACAGATCAGCCATGGAAAAAGTAAGGAAGGATTTGCTAAGACAGCCAGCAGACCACAGCAGAACTTCCCAAAAGAGACTACTCTGGCTGGCTAACACCAAATTTTTCTGTATTTCTGTTGCCCCTAGATCTGCTGGGGGAAAGCAGAAATAGCTGTGCGTACCCACAGGGTTTTCCAACACCCCTGTACAATGGGTCTTTGAACTGTTTTTCACACTGTTGCCCATCTCTGCAGTGCCTCTTCTTCTCCTGCCTCCTTTCCCTACCTTTCCCAGACAGCTCATTTGTTATGCATCATGCTGCTGCGAGCTGGCCCTTTGCACTCCTTGAGTTAGGGCAGGATTTGTCCCAGATTCTGCTAGCACACCAGCAATGTTAATGTTTAGTCTAAAAGTTTTAAATGGCAATGGTTTCCTTCTTTTTTTTTTTTTTTCTTTTTTCTTTACTTAACACCGTTGTCTGCTTATAAAATATGCTAGCAAGGGGGGGAAAAAAAAAAGTATGTGACCTATTAAAATGAAAGATTGCCCATTCTTGTAATTACAAGTAACAGGAAGCCTGGTAGTACCTTGTTTGTTAAATTCCTCTGACCTCTTCCAAAAAAAAATTGCACAAAAAGTCACAGTTATTAGTACATCTAGAGCTAAGGTCCTGCTCTAGGCACATGTGTTAGTCATTTAGCAGATTTTTTTTCCCCTCCTTGCTAGAATTGTGGTGAATTGATAGCTGGGTATTCAAACACTGGTGGACAATCCCCTTTAGGCTGCCTTGGAAGAACTTGCTAATAACTGACTGCCCTTCCTCCCTGGCTCAGGTTCCCAGTTGCTGGAAGCTTAGGAGGGGGCCCGTTTTACCTGGTTGGATAAAAAGGAGCTGGGAAGGAGTCCCAAGGATGCAGAGTCCCAGAGCAGCAACAGCTGACTGTGGAAAGGGAGGAGGACACTCCAAACTCCCCGTGGTTTCCGGGTGGGCTCCCTGGTGGGGGTTTAATGGGAACACACTGGATTGCCAGGGCTGCTCCAGACCTGCTCCTGCACCCCTGGCCCTGTCAGGCTCTGCCAGGTGTGAAGATTTAGCTCCTATTACAGGGAGTAAAGGGATCAGCTGCAAATAAAATATATGCTGTGGATTAGACAAAAGCCCCGTTCCTGTGCTAGACACACATCTAGGCCAAAAGTTAAGTACCTCGGGGGACACCCCTCACTACTGCTCTGTGACTGAAGAGTTGTTCCTAAGCCCAGTTTTGGAGTCTCCTCCAGCAATTTCCTTTGCTCACTCTGAAGCACTGAAGTAGTTATCTATTATGGACTTTCAAATTTGAAAGATTGATCACATGGAAATGGAAATTACCATCACTAGACTCCAATTTATGAAAGCAAATGTTGTCATTACCACAGTTGTGCATCCAAAATATTAGGTAGTTGCAATCTGGGGGTTTTTTTTCTCTGCAAAATAAACCATCAAGCTTCTGTTCATATTTATAGTGCACCTTTTCACAAAAAGTTTTTATGTTCTGCTCCTGAACTTCTGTTAATAGGGTCTTACATGCTACAAATGGTTATCCGAAAAATCACAAGCTAACTTTTGGAAACCTAAGGGAAAACAATAGCAGGGGGAAAAGAAAGGCAACTGACTTTGAACTGAAATTGTAATTTGTTATGGCTGTAAAACGAACTGAAATGGGGAAATAGAAACGAGAAACGGAAATCAATGCAGTTACACAACATGTGTGCATAGAACATAGATGAAAAAATAAGCTAGTGTTTTATACATCCTTTAGTAATGATGTGACTGCTTTCTGATACATGTAGATAAGCATGTTGAAATATAGCTTTAAAAAAAAAAAGCATCAAAACTGCTTGGTCCTGAATGAAGCAGAGGTTGTAGTCCCTCAAGAGAGTTGTTATAAGCACTGTTTACTTGTTCAGGTGACCTCTATCTGTGGTACTTAACTTCAATACCATGAAAAGGAACTCGTGTGTATAGGCATGGGGAATCAATGATCTTTTTGTATGGTGAAACTTTTGCTTCCATTCTAAGTAATGACATTGTCATATCTGGAAATATCACCTGTATGGGTTTTTTTTTCTTTCCCCAAGAGAACTCTCCTGTCATTTCTCAGATAATCTGGACCCATTGAAATGACTGTTCATTGAAAAGAAATCTTTGCATAACCTGAATTGTCAGACAGCTGTGTAAAATTTCATTAATGAGGCAAATACAGTGAGAAGGATCATAGATGGGACAGCTACTAGAGAGGAGAAAAAAATGTGGAGGAAGTGCTGGTACAGTGAGGTCTCTGAAGTAAACTTTCCCTTATACAGTTATAACCTGCAGTGCTACTGAATCACTGCTAATATCTAACAGAAAGGTTCTAAATGTGAAAATAGAGCCATAAACAATGCAGAGATTGGCTGGCAGTGCTTGCCTCGTTGGTTTGAAACACCACTTGAATGGGTGCTGGGGAGGTGGCTGAGGCTGGGTGCCTGTGCCACCACTCTGCTGTCTCCTGGAAATTGTCATTCATATCACAAACAATCTTTTCTTTAAGCCACTCGCTGCATCCTCTGGGGTGCTTGTTGCTAATGGAGACAGAAATACTGTTCTACTCTGGATTTAATACATTTCACGCACAGATTCATCATGTACCACTTTTTTTTTTTTTTTGTCTGAATCGGAATTTCAGCATTTTTGTGACTTTTGACACATCATCACTCATAATGGGGCCTTACTTACAGGGAATAATGAACATATTCTTGTGCCAAATTTGAGGATGTCTTGTTCACAAACACTGTTTGTGGTTTTCATACCACAAAATCAAATGACTTCATGCAAAGGGATGATTATGAATAGTCCTGTCATTTCTCTAGCTTCTAAGAGTGCTTCTAATAACCTTCAAACTGCTTCATTATTCCTGTTCTCTCTGTGCCCACTGAAGTCACACAGCATCTAAATATTTTAGAGTAAGATATGTTGAGCATGACAGCATTAAAGAAAAATATATTGGTGACAAAATTTCAGACTTGGGTCTTTATGTGGACCTTAATAAATGGCCTGACTGCAAGAAGTAATAAGCACTACCTCAGGCTTAATTTCCCTTTGTGGTTTCAACAGTAGGTGCTCTGGGTTCCTTATTCTGACCTCAAGTCTGTGTTTATATATGGGCATGAATGTGTCTGTGTGAATACACATGCATACATACTAGAGGAAATATCTCTATATGCCCACTGAGAAATCTATATTAACCTAGCAGTGGTTTTAAATCAATTCAGGGCCAAACTGCCATCCCAAGTCTCAAATTTCTCATGGCAAGCTCATTTTGCACAACAAAAATTGGGCACCAAAGTGTAGTTTTCTTGGAATAAAGCAGGACATGGGCAAAATTCCCTACAGGCAGAAAAGGGAACACACATGGAAAGTTGAATATAAAACTGACAACACAGATGAGCCCAAGGAATTTATCCTCTCATTGATGAACAAGGACAGATCCTTAGTGGGTGTAAGTGGGAACAGTTGGATTTGGGAATGGCTGAACTGGGGTTTTATTAGAGCCAAGCAGATTTAGAGCAAGAGCTCACTGTGGGAAGTGCAGCTCCCTGACACAGGCTGAGTGTCTGCTCTGGGGGTTTATAAGGCTGGAGGAGCCTTGTAGGACACGAGGGTCTGCAGCTCCCTCCACACTGGGGAGCACTTCTGAGCAGCCCTGGGGTGGCAGCAGGGCACTGTTTATGTAGGGTCTCACGAGTGGGAGTGAGATTTGCACTTCCAGCCCCAGGAATTTTCGGAAATATGTTTTGTTTTCCAACAGGCTTCTGAACATCTGGAAGTGCTGGCATTGTAGTGCCTCAGCATAAATCATAAATGACTGGAGGTGACTTTTTTACTCCTAAAACTGGTCCTTTTAAGCATTATTGTACCACAACAAAATGAAATGAACTCCTTTCCCTTTGCTGTAGGAGGAGAAGGAGCACTTGGTCTCTGGGGAAATCCCTTCCATTTCTTTTTCCTAACTTCTACCCATTAAATAAAGAGATAAAGAGAATTTCTTGGGCTGGTACAAATAAAGGCCAATTTCTGAATCTGTTCTGGTCAGGTAAAATTGCTTCTGCTGCTGCTGTTACCACTTCCATTCTTAATAACCATTCTGTGACCTTCACTCCCCATCAATCCATCCCTGAATAGTTATTCTATTTGCAGTTTTTCCTCCAGCTCCCTTGTCCCTTGAAAGACAGCTGTGAGGTTTTTCAAGCACTGACACAGTTTCCACTGCTTGGCTGATCTTCCCAGAGGTGTCAGGGGCTGACTCACCCTCCCAGGGAAGCTCAGTGGGCCGTGTTCTCACATCCAAGGAGCTGTGATGTGCTGGGATGTTCCTGGCAGTGCCACCAAAGGCTGCCACTGCACTGGGGCAAAATTCTCTTTCGGTAAAAACCTCTTTGCGTTGTTTATTTTAACAGGCTGTGATAATCTCATATTACCCTGAGAAAAGAGAGATGTGACAGAGTACCTGAGGAGGCAGTCACAGGTTGCAAATGAATAGTGAGTGTTTCCAATGGTATTTTACACTGGTTTAGGAAGACTCAGTCTCTCTGTCGCCCTTTCGAGCACTTGCTGTTCTGTTCTACAAAGAGAATCTAACTGAATAATAAAATCACCTTCAACCACTTAAAACCACAGAAGGATCCGAACCAGATCTGTGGATCAGAAACCTCCTGAGACTTGGAGCAGCTCCAGCTCCGGATCCTGCACAGAGTGTTGCCATCAGTCTTATCTCTCGCTCACCTCTGTCAAACATTTGCAGAATCGCTTCTCTAAATGTCTTAATCCTTTCACTTCTGCTGATCTGTGAATGGTGCCAAACCTGCTTTTTGATGACAGGCACCTAGTAGTTCCCGTATTTGCACATCTTAGCAAATGTGGAAAGTTGGCTTCCTGCTTCTCACAGGGCACCTCGACTTACTTCCACAGAAAACCTAACTCAAAGACAATGGAGAACAATCCCACCCATATACTAAGATGGCTAATTAGTATTTGGTTTATAGTTACATGCTGACAATGATTAAACTAATTACAAGGTGTACTGTGCTAAATTGCTGGCTCTTTGTGTACTTCTAGTGTATCTGGGAATCAGAGGTCCTGGTTCAAGCTCTGTGTTACAAAGATCCTTGTCGAGGTCGCTTGCAGAGCTGTCAGTGTTCATGCACACACACCTCATGCATGTGTGTGAGAGAGATCTGTGCTCAGAGACAAACAAATACAGAGTTCATTGTTTCAGTTAGAGAGAAGGGATGGTGCTGTGCTCTGTTAAAAGGCTGCTGTGCTCCTGTCGAGGCCGTGTGGGTGCAAAGCAAAGGGATTGGTTTGCCCAGAGCACATCCTCTGCAGTCTCAAACTAAGGACTGTACAGACCCAAACAAACTCACTCAGAAAAGTAGGAAACCTTTCTGCCCACCAAGAGGTAACATCACCCATGCTGTCCAGATAGGAAGAAATATAATAATTTTCATTACAACACTGTAGCTTGTTTAGCACACATTTTATTGTTTGGGTCACCTGCAATGGCTGGACAGGAGAGAAGATGTTGCTCTGGTAATGGAGAGAAGATATTGCTCTGATAGCGTCCCTTTAGTGCAGTTTGATGCTAAAGGCCACTAGTCAGGAGCAGTTTTTGTGTACTGGAAATACCAGCAAGGGCCTTTTTTCATCTCCCACCTCTTCTGAGCCAGGCAGAAGTGATGGATAAAAGTACATAGAGTGGAGTTACACAGAAAAATACCAGTCAGGTAGGGTAAGCAAGAACTAGAGGTAAAACTTAAACTAAAATGACTCTCTCTTAATTTTACTTCTTAACTTAGTTTTTGCAATACAGGTTATTAAAATTGTGGGTTTGTGTTTGTTGAATATCTTAATTGTTACTAAAAGTTACCTGTTAAGTGTGCTATTCTGATATTTAGTCTTTTCTGGTGGTACAATAGTCACATCTTTAATAATTATTGGGATATATCTAATAGATTCTTGTTATCTCAAATACATTAATATGCAACCATGAAAGCCAGCTAAAACTGAGGAGCCATTGTGGCTCAGGTAATGCTGATAAAAAACACAGAGAACCTTTTTAAAAACTGTCAAACAGGATAAGTTGCATTCATCCACAACTGTTTATGGAAGTAAAGAGGATGTCTTCCAGCTTTCAGGTTTATTCCATATTAAAGACAGGAATTATGTCCCAGGGAAGGGGATTACTGTCAAACTGAAGACAATCAACTGGCATAGGGGGATGACTTAAAGGATGTGCTGTGCAGAGATGAGAAAGACCAAATACCTGCAGTGGGCTCAGTGCTCAGGACAGAGGAACTCGTAAGACTACAGGTGTGGGAAGATGAACTGATGTCCCTGAGGATGAATGCCATTCCCTGCTTGGACACAGGACTACTCAATGCAAAATTTCAGACATCTACCACAGTTTGGACTCAGTAAAAGCAATTTCTTACGACATTTTAATTCTTATTCTAGTCCCACCAGGAAATCAGGGAGTGGCCATGACAACTGGCAACACTTGAAAATTCACATCTGGCTTACCTCATGAAATATGGTGGCTTTGGTTTCATTTAAACCTTTCTGCCTTTCCCTTGTTCAGTCCACTTCAACTAGAGCAGAATGAAACTTAGATAAAGCTTAAATTAGTTGTCTCTTACCCCCTATATTCAGCATAAGGTCTGGCAATGCTCTGGTAAGGGAGGCCAAGTTCTCCTCTCCATCATGTTGGTTCTGATAACTGAGCCTACGAGCACGTGCCAGCCTTCATGCCCATGGTGAGCCCTGCTCTTCCCCTCACCAAGGGCAGTGCATTCAGCCTGATTTCTGTTTGTGAGACAAGTGTAATGTATGGGTATGAAAATTACCCATTTTCAGTTCAACTCCAGATTGTACCTTCCCACAGAGTGCTTAGCAGCGTGGGAGGCCAGAATCAACAAATGGTCAGATATTTACAAGCTGATTCAAATCTTCAGACTTAAAACCCCCCACACGAGGACTTTAAAAATGTAATAAAAATATAATTTAATTCAAAGATTAATTATTTTTCTATTAGTAAGGCGATAACATATCATGTCTTATGGCAAAGCTAGAAACTTGAACAAAAGCAACGTCAGTGTGCAGAAATATAATGCAGAACAGAGTATTTAAATGAGAAACTGAGCTTGTCCTTGAGAAACTACAAAGCAAAAAGGCTTGTAAGAATGATTATGAGGATCAGGATTCTGAGACCATGAATGGATCTAATTCCTCCAGTGAGTTGTGCTTGTTGTTCTGTGTGTTTTGTATCTGGGAAAAGTCCACTGCAAATCCCATGCCAGCACCATGCAGAGGATTGAGAAACAACAGCTCCTCACTTGCTGATGCTGCAGGGGCAGTTTGGCTGCAAGTTGTACCTTCTGGTCCAGTCATTTCAGCTCATCCGAGGTGCTGTAGCCAAACAGAAGGAAGGAAGGGGTCCAAGTAAGTAGGTAGGATGAATTTTATTAGCAGTCCTGATCACCTGAGTTGGTCCCATTAGGGAACAGGTCATGATTACTGGGCAATGTACCAGCTTCTCCCAGTGCTGAGTGGCCACTGGCAGCTCTTGCAGGCACTCAAAATTGGCTCAGAGAGGAGTGCAGACTCCAAAATCCATCCTGAAAGGTGATATGAACAAAATAGTAATTTCTGCCATTGACAAAGAAAGGGCAAAAATAATTGTTGTGCATGAAATGTGTCATCTTCTTTCTTGACTAATAGCATATCCTACAACTGAAGAGGTGCACCCAGCTTCCCTTCTCCTGGGGGCTCCTAAACACTCTCCCTAAAGCACTATCCTGATGGAAACAGAGCAGATAGCAGCTTGTGGCAGAGACACATGAAAGCAATCTAGTGACAGATGCACCAGAAAACTCAGACCAGAACACTGAGATGGGTGAGACACAAGTGACCAAACTGCACTGTCCGACAGCATCACATCTGCAAGGAGGGGGAATCCAAACTGTGAGAACCTCTGGGTCATTGTTTTTCACCAGTGCCTCGCTAATTGTGTTTTAATGATGTTTCCCCAGCAAAATCACCACGAGTAGATCAGTTTTAGAATGGCAGATCCTGAACATCTGTGTTTTGCTGATGGAATCTGACCGTTGAGGGAACTGCAGTTTCTTTGTAGTTGCTGAGAAAATAATGACAACTCAAGCCAAGAATCAATTAAACTGAAGAGATTGTTCCATATTCTTCTTTTATGGGATGAGAACAGGTGTTTAATAATTTACATAAATTATAAAAATTCTAAAGCATTTACAATAACCAAACACTTCACAAGGGAGATGAATGAAGAGGTAAGTCAGCTGAGGATGTTTTGTACTCCAATCTGTGCCTCTTTGGCACTTCTGTAGTTATAGGTCTGTGAGGGTCTTTTTGTTATATATCCTATTTTCATGGATTCATAAAGCAATCCTGAAAAAATGTCTGATTTGCATTTGGCAGGCAAAGATTTTAAAACAAGACTGGATTTTTTTTTATTTAATAAGGTTATGGGAAAAACGTCAGTTTAATTGTCTCTAAGTTATGCAAGTATAAAAATGGAATGTATTGGTTTCAGAAACTATTTTATGCTGCTGCAGCTCAAAACCACGTTGTTTTTTTTAAGGGAAAACTTTACAAGCAGTTAGTCTGAATTCTGGACATTTGGGGAAACTTGGAAAAAGAAATGCAGACATGTTTGATTTCTTACCTCCTTATAATGATGTCAGATCTTTGGGTACACTCCCAATTTTTTTCAGCCAGATTTTTTTCAGGATGCAGTGCCTCGCTCTGCCATCACTTGTGTAAGGCAGCTCTCAGTTTCACACATTTTACATGTTTCAGGTGAATGGTTTGAATCTGTTATATAAGTTTCATGAAATTCATCATCTATCTGTCCACAAACCTTCCACATTCTTAAAGATGTTGGCAGAAATGCCAAGGGAATGGTTAAATTTATCAAGAAAAAACACCACAGATTACACAATATACATTCTGTATTAAAGCTCAGATTCACCCTAAAAGGAAAGTGGTTGGTAGGTGACCAGAAAATGTGCACTCCTTTATTCCATATCTTTCCTAAGAGCTGCTGAAGACACAGCCTTTGGAGGCACAGTTCTTAACCCCATGATAAGCTTGTAGTATTCATGGAAGATCTGAACTGTGCCGTGGAATCCTCCTAAATTTTACCTCCATTCTTTATTGGACATGGGCAGGAATATAGTTATGAAAGATGAGGAAAAGGCTGAGGTATTTAACACCTTCTTTGTCTCAATTTTTTCCAGAGAAGAGCAACAAGGCTGGGGAAGGGACTGGAGCACAAGTGCTGTGAGGAGAGGCTGAGGGAGCTGGGGGGCTCAGCCTGGAGAAGAGGAGGCTCAGGGGAGACCTCCTCACTCTCTGCAACTCCCTGACAGGAGGGGGGAGCCAGGGGGGGTTGGTCTCTTTTCCCGGGCAACCATCAGCAAGACAAGAGGGCTGGGTCTGCAGCTGTGCCAGGGGAGGTTTAGGTTGGAGATTAGGAAGAATTTCTTTGCAGAGAGGGTGATTGGCCATTGGAATGGGCTGCCCAGGGAGGGGGTGGATTCTCCATCCCTGGAGGTGTTTAAGGACAGACTGGATGTGGCATCAGTGCCATGGGCTGGGAACCACAGCGGGGTTGGATCAAGGGTTGGACTTGATGATCTCAGAGGTCCCTTCCAACCCAGCTGATTCCATGATTCTATGAAACAAAGTGTGGAGGTTCCAGGTCAGTCTGCACTCTCTCCAGTTTCAGTGGGATCACGTGGGAGCTTTCCCTGGTGCAGGTGCCACATCCATGGAATTCATGTGCCCAGGCAGTTGGCACACATGTCCCTGTGCACAGACCCCTCGCTGCCTGTTCGTGCTGCCAACGCTACCAAGAGAGTAAAAAAGCTGCATAACACATTTTGCAAATTTACAAGTTAATGAAAAACTCCTTTTATACTTTATGTCAGCAATTTTGATCATCCCTGTTGGTTCCTAGACCTTAATGTGAAATAAAACCAAGTGCAGATTACAATTACCAAGAGTACCACCATAAAAACTCTCAAGCAATGCTCCAGCTCTGTTCCTTTTCTCCTGCTCTATTGCTCCCTTTATGTCTTTTGTACAAGTGTTCACACAAAAATGATGTGGGGATTAAAACAACCAGCTGCTTATGAACAAACATTTCTGTTTGAAAGTCAGAGGGCAAACCAGGCAAATGGGCATTAAACTTGATTTGACTGTTCGGTGGCAATTTTTGAAAAATTGTTGTTATCAAACATTTTTTTCAGCAGTTCTGTGTGAACTGTGCTCAACCCACTCTTGCCAAAGACATGCCAATATGGAAGGCAGGATAGGTAGGATGATTGAAGGGCATTTATGCTGATCTAAACAAACCTATTAGAACTTCCAATAATATTAATTAAGGAGAAATGTTTCTGCAAAAATATGGAAATTTTCTGGAGTATAATAGAGTGTATGTAGAGCAAGGGGGCTAAGAAAGGCACAGCTTTTCTGCAGGTCCTAATGGCATTCTAATGGAGATTTCCTTGATTCCCTGACAGGATATAGCTGACTTAGCAAATCCCTAATTGCAGGCCCTGAAGGCAAACTGTACTTTTCAGCTCTCTGTACTGGATATATATGTGCATATATAATTCAGTGATTCCCTCAGGATTTTAAAAAAGGGTAAGAGCAAATGTCACCTGAATACCAAAGGCAATAAAGGAACAGCTACTTGGGTCCAGTGGTGTTCAGTTCTCCCCATGATCCCCACCCTCCATTTTATATTTTTAAGCTGAGCTGAACAGTCATTCCTGCTGCATTCTGGAATGTATTGCTGTGAAAATGTTGTGCTGTTGCTCAGGACTCTGAAGGCTACTGGAAAATTATTTTATTGTTCCTCTCTAAAGCTCTGGAGGCAAGGAACACCACCATTGTCCATCCTTTATCCACTTTTCTGGAGTTTACCCCTCAGCATTAATTTTCCAGGTTCTGCCCTTCCCTGAGTTCTCTTGAGTTTTCCTCTTTTCTTGTTTTCTTCTCTGTCCATCACACCCATCTTGTGCCACACACAATCCCTGACAGTCTGTCTTTGGTGTCAGCAAATCTCTGGTGTCAACAGTAAAATCTTCACGGACCCCAGGAAAGTATTTCCCCTCCATCTTTAGGAAAACAGGGACAATGATTTTTAAATGTTCTTTTGTGCCTGAAGGGATTTCAGGGGGAAATAAAGTGTAAGTGTAGATGTGTTATGTCCCAAAGTACATCTAGATTTTAAAAGTTTTAAGTAAATATTTACCAAATATTGCAAATGAGGATTATTGAAGAATCCAGGGAGTGTTGTTCCTGTGGTGAGGAAGTCACACACATTAGTGGAGCCTGTCCCAAACATATATTTGTAAAACCCTCTTACAGCCTTTTACATGCCATTGTATATTCCAGATACAGCACTGGCAATATAGAAAAAAAATAAATTCAAATTAACTATTTAGATATTTATTTTTGCAGAGGCTTATTTTCATTTCCCCTCGTTTGGGAGACTGGGTGCCTTGGTCACAACATGCTAATCCTTACCTCTCTGGGCATGAACTTGTAGCAGTTTTAAAGCCTGTCATTTCTGGACATTCCAGAGCTGAAAGTAAGGGCTGGAAATTAACTTTTTTTTTTTTTAGTGGTATAAGGTGTCGTTTGAAAATCAGAGGCTTGTGAAACTACAGGCTTTGAGGCCACGTAGGAAAATCCCTGTCTGTCTGGGATACTCGTGGTTAAAATCCACAGGTGCATCCAGGGTGGAGGAGAAAATATTAATATTATACTTGGATAGCAAAGAAAGATATGGCTTCCTAAAACCAGGATTTTTAGAAAAGCAGCAGCTGTCCAAAAGTATTCCTGAGACTGGGAAATTAGAACTTGTGAAGAAATGAGCTCTTCTGAAGATGAACAGGGGCTCATCTGGTGACTGTGGGACACATTCCTAATGCTGATGGCTTGAAAATGGAAAAGAGAGTGAGGAGTGGTTCAGTAACTGGAACTCATCAGTCCTGCCTTGGACAAAGACCTCCAAGATCATCCAGGAGCAAACACTTCATCTTTTAATTTCTCTGAGTCCTCGTTCTTTGTGTCTTCACTGTTGAAATAATTTCCCAGAGACTGTTTTGTTTCTTCACATATAAAAATACAGAGGCACTACAGGAAGGGTTCAGGGACCTGCATGTGCAAGATCCTGTCTGTTCTACCTTTGGGCTTTTCATTAAGCCTGTAAATAAAAAAGAATGACTTTTCTGGGCAGTAGGACACCACACTTGCCTATTCAGTAGAAAATTTGGTGAAAAAGCAAGTTTGGAGCCTATTTAATGTATCAGATAATCTGAGGAATAAAAAAGAAAAGAGAGTACTTTAAAATTACTTCTGTGTGTGGATACACACCTGAAGTTCTTGATAAGACTGAAAATACTCTTTGACACAGATCAAACAATGACAATATTTGACAGGCAGACTTTAGCCTACAAACATTCATGTGATTGCCCATATTATGTGCCAGGGGTGTTAAGGAGTGTAATGGTTTTATTTGGGCTTACAAGTTACCTGTATCTTAGGTGTCAGTGGATTTTCCATATATTCCTTATGAGGGTGCCAACCTTAAACACCCCGTGGTACCTCTTGCCCAGTTTCATGTGCTCATATACTCTGTACCTATCAGTGGATAACAAGCAATGACACAATATAAATTATATAAAAAAATTATAAAAAATTAGTTTTATATAAAAAAATTATATTAAAAAATTAGTAAGAAATATCCTATTGCTCTGAACTCCTACAAAGCCACTTCAACCAGTCTTCTATATGGTTAATTTTGACTGGAGGAGTGTGTGGATGTTCACAGCATTTCCCTAGGTTTAGATAATTTTAAAGCCTTTTTCATGACAAAGGAAAGAATAAGGAATAAAAAGTAAATGTGTCCTCAAAGGGGCTATATTTGGGTAAACAACTAAAGCTATGACATCTTGGGATCTTCATTAGGTCTTACAACTCTCTGGGCTTTATGATACCATACTGAGCAATCAATTGTTTTATTGTTTCTCTTTATGAAACATGGTTTGCATGATGGGAGTAAAATAAGAGTGTAGGATCTGATCCAAGGACTGTGTCATCCAGAGTACAGCAGTGACCAAGAGCAGGAGCAGAGAACGGGTTAGAAAATCTGTCACAGGGTGATTTGCCCCCCATATAGATCTTTTCTTGATTTCTAATAATTATTTTCTATTTTACAGGATTCACTCCCTAATTAGAGTCTCCACGTGTGTGTTGCTATCTGGTGAGTCTATCTGATGTTTCACTGCATGGGTACACTGTGTTACACCCCAGATATTTACCTCAGCTCTGTGTTCCTGGGCTACAGCTGGATTGCTCGGATTTTATTGTTTTCATCTTTTCTTGCCATGCCTTGTTCATGCCTGTGTGAAGTCACGTAGAAACTGCACCAACAGGAACCTTCATGCCTTTTAAAATCATTAAACTTCATCTGCCTTCGTAGTATTTCACTGTGAGAGATCTTTGTGGGGAAAAACAGATTTCAATGTAACTTGGAAAGATTAATATAAGTCAGACTCAGTGTTTTTCATCAGAAATAGTGTCTTTCCAAATGCTTATCTTCATTATATGGAGACCCTCCTTTCTAGCAGCATTTACAGCATGTGAGAAGAGGACATGTTTGTTTTAATGGAGCCACATTCTCTACAAAGTCTGTGCTGCTGTTGCCAGACAGTCAGTTCCAAACCTGTGAGATGTGGGAGCTGGAAGCTCCAGGTTGCTATTTCTCAGCAGATATATGAGCAAGTGGAGCAAGCATGTGGGAACAAACAAGATTAGTCATCCAATCTACTCCTCCACATAGAGTATTAGTAAATAGAGTTGTGTGGATAATTGATTTTTTTCACTTTGCTGCCTGAGCTGAACATTAAAAACAAAATGTTTTTTTCCAGATTTCTCTTTGAAATGAAATGCAGAGAAAATGGCTTGAATGTAATATCTGGTTTAATTTGCATTTTTCAGTAAAAATTTTATCTTCTCATAAAACAGTGTTTTGAAACAAAACATAAATTTTTGACTAATTACTATTTTTAACTGAAACTACTAAGTGACTTTGACGTAAATTTCTTAAATAGTTTGGGCTGGGATAAATCTTCATTACTCAGTGAGTTTAAAACCATTGATCAAATACTCCCCCCTCTAACATAAAAATCTGCAGCTTTCTAATTGCTTTCTTCCTTCAGCTCCATGCAGTGAAAAAGAGTGTTAATGGAGATGCTCGAGATGGTGGAAACATAAACTTCATCACATTAATGTGCTGTATTTTACTTTTACAATTTGCTGTTGTTGCAGGGCAGATGCAATTTGCCAGAATGAATCAGCTGTTACTAACTATTACTTAAGGACCTGTCCTCTCCTTGACCTTGTGCACACACAGTCAGCTCTTCCCACCTGTAGGAACACACCTTTCATTATGAATTCTGCTGGCTGAACTCTGGGAAAAGGTTAGATTTACATAAAACTACCATCCATTCTTGAAGGAAACCCTCAGCAGGCAGAATTCCCTGTGAACTTTATCCGGTTGTACACACAATTTTTTGTTGTACACGCCTCTATTTTTTTTCCCTGCAGAAATGTTTTCCATCAAACTTTATCGCCGGTGGGGAGATGATGAGAGTAAATGGTTGTGACTACCCACTGTAGCAGAGATAGAGGTTATGGGTATAAAAATATATTCATCAGCTGATGTACAGTAATACTCTCCAAACCAATGTTACTTACAGCTGGGTGTCAAAACCACTTTATGATGATTTTATATCTCCTACCCTAGATTTCAGATTGATTGTCAAAGTCACCATTATTCCTGTTGTTGTTGCTGTTATTATGATTCTGTGAGGCCCTAAAGGCAACACAGGAACATTTTGAGTCAGATTCTTTACAAATGGAAGTCTCTGTCTCAAGAGCTCACAGTCTGAAGAATCTCAGAATGATTTAGAATAGTGTAAGTTTTAAAAAACTCGATTGGATACAGAATTAAAAATACCACAAAAGGGGCACAGTTTCTTTTTCCCAGGAGGTATTATGTTTCTTTGCCAAAGAATTTGCATTTAATTTTGGCCAATTTTTTTTTCCTCTCAATTTTAGGAAGAGTAACTAAAATCTTCTGCAATCTCATTTCCCAAAATTAGGACCCTGAGATGTCGGAGAATAAAACTTGGCACGTTCAGAGAAGAAATTCCACCAGGTCATTGTGCTCACAAGTCATCTTGTGCCAACAGTATGATCTGGGTTGCTAACTGGTTCTCTTTTGTATGCAAATTCTTGAAACTGTTTAAAACATGAAGAAACTCAGATATTTTAAAGAGAGTTTAAGGAGACCGGATCTGGGAAGTAATGAGGAGCTTATCTGTTGGGATTCTGGCTGATATGATTTCAACACTTTGACTTTCCTCATTAGCAAGTGGTTAAATCTGATTAAGTCATTATGCTACATAAAAACAAGTTAAAAATCGAGTTAATTTCAGCACATTGATTTGAAAGCTTGGCTTATAGAATAGGACAGGAAATATTTATTAGGAATACTAAGGACAGCCCTTGAAAAAAATATCTCAGGTATACTTTGCAATCTGATTTTCAAACAGCCTTATTTAAATGGATCTGTTGGTTTATGCAAGACAAGATGCTAGATTCCTGTCTTTCATCAATCTTTTTAGAGACCTCTTAAGAAAGAAATAAACAAAGAAACAATTAGATGTTTTCTCATTATAGCATTGTGCTACCATTACAACAGTTATGGTCGACAAGGCACTTCCATTATTGGTTTCTATTTTCAGCTGCCACTAACTTTCTGAAACAATTATTTTTTTCAGCTGAAATTTCTCATGCTTGTTCTTAATATCAGAGGTGGATTGCTTTGTAAACTTTACAAAATTACTTTGGGCTGGTTTTTTTTCTGAAATATCTAAGCATGAAAAACTGGTGTGTTTTACCAGTTAATGTATCTGTTCTCTATAAGTTCTTCTGGACGGGGGTTTTATGTTTAGTGTATTTTATTGCAGTAAAATCTAGACTGCAGTGATGATACTATATAAATAAAAACCAACTTAATTTTTCACAAGCTTTCTTGACTGATTTGGTAAGTCAAATTCTTGACTGATTTGGTAAGTCAAGCATATTTCTGTTTTGAACTTTGGGGGCTATGGATTTTAAAAAGTGTGAGTTTGTTTGCAAAATTCTATGTTATATGCAATAAAAATAATGGCTTGGAGTCTCAGCTGAAAAGTGCTTCATGAAGCTCAGCATGGAATAAGAATCTCCCTGCACTTAGGGACTTGTTATATTTATTCTCCCTGGGTTAAGGCTGTTTTCATATGTTCAGTTCCCTACCATTTCTGGTGGTACCCGTGGATTCAGAGTGTGAATGAACTCCTTTGCAAGCAGTGCTGTTGGAGCTTCAGTTATGAGGTGGCCTAAAATATGTGTTTGAACTCTCCTGCATTTATAGCAGCTGAAAATGCTGTCTTGTGCATGTCTAGCAAGCCTCACTCAGAAATCTCACACCTTCCCTTCCATTCATTTCTTTCAGCAGTGGGACAGATTTCACAGTCAGACACTTTCCATGCCTCCAAACTGCTCCTCCTGAAGCACTTCCCTTTCTGCAGCCCCAGTTTGACCTGTCCTGCATTGCTCAATTCCTTTCTGAAATGTCCATCACCATCACTTTTCCATCTCAGCTTTTCCTTCTCTGATCTTACTCAGTTCTGTGCAACAGGACTTTAGGCTTTCCAAGCCACTTCCTTCCCCATCCTCACTTTGTCTCTTCTTTTCTGAACTTGTTTTACTAATAGCATCTTCTTCTACTAATAGAGATTTCTTTTCCTTGCAGTTCTTGCACTTTGATCCATTTGCTACCACTAGCAGACTGTCATCTACTTTTTGTGATGCCTAGAAACTGTTTAAGTTTAATGCAAGTATGATCAGTGGAAACACATTTATTCTCCCGCCAAGGTTATCTGCTTCTCATTCAGGATGAGATCCATTTATTTTCTAGAGCACTATCATTAGTCTCCTAGTAACTGTTTGCTCTTTGCTCCAAAAGGGAAAGTTAAAAATCTGTATGTAGAAAGGCAGATTGTGTTTCTCCACTGGTACATTGTATGCCTTCCTTACCTTTGTTTTGCTTTTATTCTCTTTTCCTGTGCATCCACAATCACTTGATGTGTCTGTCTCTGCATGATCCCTTACTAACTTTTTAGATTTATAGCAGATTTCAAGCACAATTAAGAAGATAAATGAAAATCAAAAAATAAATACTTACAACTTCTGTGAAAGCAAATAAACCAAGAGGGGTAAGGAGTCTGTCGTGCTTGGACTGAGTGGAAAGGTTGCAGTGGAAGATATATGCAGAAAGAAATCTCTTGAAAAGTCTGCTTTGGACCAAAAGCTTAAATGTGAGCCCTCTCTTTGACATCACTGTCAGGCAACCTCGAAAAGATTCAAATATTAGGAAACATTGGGTCCCATACCCACAAATCTTTCAGATTTTGTCAAATGTATCTGAAACATTTCAAAATCAGCCTCTGAAAGTTTAGCAACGGCAGAGATTTTGTGGGTAGAACTGGGGTGGAACATCACTCTGTTTGTAGACAGACACGGGAATTACAGCTCAGACTGAGGTTGAAAACTTGCAGCTCCAGATGATACTGAGGAGAATTTGGAGCATGGAAGTCCTTAAGAATTTCATCACATGGAGCCATTATACAGTATTTGACTTGAATGCTCTGAATGCAGCAGGACACTAAAAAGAGCCCATTATCGGGTGTGGGTGCACATGGAAGTGTTCCTGAAAGCTTCCCTGGAAGTGTATTCATCATAATATGAGGATCCAGTCCCTTTAATGTCTATTATGCTCACTTTTCATGCAAAGCACCTGCTCACAGCAGAGCAATAGTGCCACTCTCAAGGCCACTGTTGTATTGAGGGTGAAGATCATGAATATTTGTGAGATGTAGACAACTTTTCACGTGCCAGTGTTCCACTAGGACTGTTATCTCTGTTAGCTCTGAAGGTTAATTCAGCAGTAATGCTTTGCACCATTATGACTCCTTCAGAGGAACTGGAAATAGTTTTAAGTGTCTTAGTTTTAAGACACAGATTTTTAAATTGTGCACCTGCGTGGCTGCAAGCATCATTAAAAACACTCTGAAATCCCCATTTTTCACCATCAATTAATTAATTTCTGAGTGCATTTAATGCAATATTGTGATGTTTTCAGGCTACATTGGTCAATACCACTCCTGTTGGTATCCTTTACTAGAGAAGCTTGGATCAGAGTGTGAGAGCTTACAAATGTGAGAAGTACAGTGTGCCTGGGGTGGAAGAGCTATTCAGCAAAGGCTATTCTCCTTCACCTTTTTGTGTGGATTTTGGAACTGCATTGCCCTAATCTGAAAAAAGACACCTTTGCTTTGGAATAATAAGTTCTGAAAAGGGCATTATTGCTATCACACTCTGAATTTGTACTGTGGTGGGTTTGCATTAACTTCCCTGGTATCCTTATGTATGCAAGCCCTGTATGAGAACAGGATTGTGGTAGGATGAATCTCTCTTTTTATAGATAACTGGAAAACTGTGATTTGGAGAGATGAATTTAAATTAAAAATATTTGGAAGTATGTTTATAAACTGCATATAAATAGATGTTAAATAATATGCTTTACAATTAACACTTTTAAAATATCAGCAATGATTCACCAATGGTGTTATAATAACTAAAGTCTAATATTACTTCAGATAAGCAAAGAGAGAAAAATAAATCACTTTTTTTAAGTGCTCTATGACTAACTAGTGTTGGAAACATCAATGTTTGTGTAGCAGGATTTCTGAAATAAATTTCCAGCTGGAATCTGCAATTTAGGCTCTTGTTTCTGCTTTAGGCCTTTTTCTTTCAGTCCCCCTCACCTAAATTGCAGCCCTTCCTTCCAGCACTTAGATTTTAATAGCAAGAGAACTATGACTGCACTGTTTGCAGATGACCTGAAACTGAGATCATGTCTGGTACCTAATAAATCCTCCCTCTCATTGCTAATATTGTGTGGCCACGTGGTGCCTTAGAACATCTTAGTCAAAATACATAAAGAATAAAAAAGCACAGATCTTTCCAGCAAGGTTCACTGCAAGGAAGGCCTTTGGCTGCTGACTCTGAGAGCTGGTTGGCTTTGCAGTTCTTGGTGAACAAGCCCAGAGCAGGGAGGGTGCTCGCAGGAAGGAGCAGGAACTGGAAAAATGGGCTGAAGCAGAGCAGATTTCCTATTATTTGCCCTTTCTGAGTGGAGAGACCTTTTCCAAAGGCATGTAAACAGTGTTTCAGAGATGTATGCTGTCATTAAAACCTAATTAAATGTATATAGCAAAATTTAAGGTAGGCATACTCGGAGGAACTTCAGATATTTGTCAGACAGGTGTAAAGACACGACCATGCAAAACTTCTCCTGAAAGCCTTCAGCAGCAGGTTCTGCACAGAATATTGCACTCATGTGCTGTGGATCTTCAAATACTGACCAAAAAGTCCCCACTATCCATGCTAAGGCAGGAGTGACACACATTGCCCTGATTGCCTGTGTTATAATTGTTTTCAGATGTTTTCACATTACTAGTTTACGTTCCCATTGTGTATTCATCTTTTGAATGTAAATTTCTGTGTTCTATTTTTTTTTAGTTAATATGATGTACATTGAACTTCTTGTATGTACCTTCTTTCATTAATGCGTAGTTTTATAGTTCAAAGCACATTAAATATGTGAGGGCAAAAAGCCCTTTTTTTTGTGTGCACTCTGTCAAGTTATTCTACATCTGTGTACTTTTGTATGTATTTGACGGTAAGTTGGGACTCTTTGTTTCTGTTTAGTCTGGAGTAAACAAATTTCCTGCACTGCATTTTGCAAATACCACCAACCTATTTCCATCATTCATGCTTAGGAAATTGGATACATGTGTACCTACATTACATTCTGCATATACTGCAATCATTAGAGAAATATTTTAGCAGAAAATAGAATAGATTATGAATGCTTTTCCATTAAAATCTCAAAGTGGGAATTTAGACATAATTATGTTTTGTGTGTTCATTAACACACGGCTGTGTCATTTCAGTACAGACTAAATTTTGAAGTGAGGGTAAGTGAGAGCTCTCATAATTTGGGATGGGAATGTGAAGGCAGCAGGTCCATACAAGGACACACTGTTAAGAGAATAGCTGCTTTTCATACACAAGTCAAGAGTGGCAACTATTGCTACACTCTAATTACTCCAAAATTATTGCAGAATCACAGAACCATCAAGGTTGGAAGGGACCTTCAAGATCATCGAGTCCAACCATCACCACAGCACCACCATTAGTTCTGATAAAAACTCTACACATTTCTGTAATTATGGGATATAGACACACAGCTGAATTAATTTTCAGCCCACATTAGAAGCAACAAATGATAAATACATCCTACATTTTGAAGATCATATTCTTGCTAATAGTGGAACAAGTTAGTCTTGAACCACGGCGTGCAGTCTTTTATCAAAAGTGTGTGAGGTGGGTAAAAGAACTACAACTGCACAAAGGAAAATCTGTCATCCTCAGTAAGCTGAGATTATGTTTTCTAGCTGCAAGTGTAGTAGAGAAATTACCCTTCTGCTCCCTGCACTAATCAAGCTAGAAGGGATTTCTTCAAGCAGCCAGCAGGAGTGAGTGATCCATCCAGCTTCCTCCCAGCAACCCTGTCCAAAAATCCTGCCTGTACAGCCCAAACTTGGCAAGAGGTGTACAGGACCACATACAGTGGAAAACCACACAAGAGCATCATGACATTTATTGTACTTAAGAGAATACACAACCTCTATCTGAACCTCATTGAAGGGGAACAAATACTCTTTGCAATAATATGAACCAAACATCATGGTATATGGAGATACAATCAAAGCCAATAAAAATTCCCATGAAAAAGTGCATTTGATATTTCAATTCAAGGCCTCTTTGCCATTTCTATTCTGATTTTACAGCGGGAAGAGTAAATGCCAACAACTGTGGGAGTAAATAAAGTCATTTATTAAATGCCCATGCATGTTCACATGGGAATGGGGTGTCTTGTCCAGTAAAGGAGGTCAAACACCACTAGGAATTTATTACAAAAGTAGTTATTGTGCCTCTGTCTACTGAAGTGTCTGAAGGTTTAACAAATGATATTTGTTTATAACTTTTTAGAGGTCAAAATTTCCTTTATCATTCCTAAAACAGTGTTGAGTGTGAGCTGGCTGTTGGCCTGTGTGCTGCATCACCTTCAGTTCCACAGAATACTGTTGAATTCTTCAGTCAGACAGAGGAAGAGCAGCTGTGACCTTTGAGCCCCCTTTTGATATTAATACTTGTCTTGGAACTAGGTTTGATAGCTTGTGGATAGCACCAGTATTTAAGTTTTACTATACCTGGTGGATTTTTGCTATACTAGACAACTCTGTCTTGCTCCTGTTTCTCTGATTAGGTTTTATTTTTATTCTGCCATCAATAAATGCCTTGTTTTCTGAATTCTCTCTAAGTTTTTGAACAGGTAGGTTGCAGAAATAAAAGTATCAGAAACATTATGAAGGAATATTTTAAAACCCTGTGATTTATAAGCCTGTGTATAAAAGGATGTAAGGCATTTTGGTGCTATGTCAAAAAGATAATTCTTCTAACAAAAGTTTTCCTTTTTTTTTTGGTTTTGGGTTTTTTTGGGGTTTTTCTGGTTTTTTGGAGTTTTTTTGTGGGCTTTTTGTTTTGTTTGTTTGGTTTGGGGTTTTGTTTGGGTTTTGTTTGTTTGTTTTGTTGAGAAGTGCAAGCACCTTGGGAGAAACAGAAGCAAAACAACTGAGCTGAAATCCTGGATACGCTACAGTTCACATTACAGTTGTTTTCAGCCCAGGATGGGTGATGTGTAACTGGCTTAAAATGTTTGTTGCCCCATTGAATAAATTGCAATATTCTGAATGAAAAAAAACCCAAATGAACACAAATAAGAATGTTAATGGTAATTTGATTACTAATGAGACCCAATGCTCCTGCCATCTGACAGTTCTGTGACCATTTGGGTGGTCTTCAGCTTAACCTTGGTTAAATAACCAAGTTACTTAAAAACTCATTATCATAACAGAGCAGGGTCCTTTGATGACAAAGAATCTAGACTAAATAATTAGAGATTTCTGTTATGTAAGCTAGTGATTAATGAAAAGTCAGTGTCTGAGCTTATAACTAAGACAAGTCCTTAATTAACCAACAGGTTAGCTGACAAACACCAGAGGGAAGAGGCTGTGTGAGAGAAGAAGCCATGATTTCACTGGGGCTGGTTAACATGTGTCCAGCTGGTTGCCAAAATGTTTGTCAGAAGGCTTCAGGAGTATTTCATTTCAGCCAAAGCCCTAAAGGGACAGAAATCCTTACAAGGATGATTGGAGGAACGCTGGCATTTGACCAGAGGAGCTCTTTCTATGCTATTCAGATACTTGCTGAATATCTAATATGCTTAAAAGAAATGAAAATAGTAGATATGTAGAGCTGGAAACTCCTAGCATTTTAGAAATTGATTTATGTATTTGTTGATTTTTCATTTTTGTTTTGCTCTGTCTCGCTTTGCCTGTGTCAGTTTATATAAATCAGGTTTCCCTTATTTTTCAGCAACAACAAAGTCATTAGCAAGACTTACAACATAAAGTTGTTTTCTGCTGCTGTCATTATTGGTGATGAGGTATGAAACATTTCCAATGAACCTAAAAAGCCAAGAGCAGGAAACAGCTTAGTTAGGTTTTTTTTTTTTTTCAAGCCAGACTACTGTAATTCTCTCTCAACTGCTGGTCTCCCCATGGGCAAATACAACACCTACTAGTTGTGCAAAACCCTGCCTTTCATTTTCTCACAGAGAGTCACACTAGAAATTATCACTTGTGCATTTATTCTGCTCTGTTTTATTCAAAGTCCATAATTTGCAAACAGATTTTTACCGGCGTATGCCTGAGCTCCCAAAAATAGATAGCCTGCCCTGAATTGTGAACACTGCATTTTATCCGCAGGTTAGTTGTTCTCACACAGGCATTTTATTTTCTTCCTCAGTTTGATCCCTCTGGGTTATCTCTGTTCAGCTGATGAAAGATGTAAAACCCATTGAAAAACAGTAGAAGATAATGCCCAATCTTTGGATGAGAAATTCGTTCTCCAGCCTCAGAACCACTCAACAGCAGGTTGCATGTTCCTGCAGTCACTGGAATTGCAGTTGGAGATGCTTTTTAATTGTTTCTAATTACTGTCCTAGGACCTTCCTCCAACACCATGTTGAGCCAGGGGTGCAAACTAAGACCTTTATGTCTGAATTAACTGCAAATATCACACATCTGTTTATTTTTTAACTTAATCTAGCTGAATTTTTATTGAATATTTGCACCGTGCAGCCATGGCAGAGGCTGCTGGTTGCATATTATATCTGAAGAAATTTCTTTCTTTAGCACCAGCCTGGCTGAGGAAAGGTTCAAGCACGAGTTTGGGGTGTTGTACCAACTCAGGGAAGGAAACAGGTTTGGTTGTCTTGCTCAATCGTGTGGAAATATTATTGAGAATATCATCCGAGTAGAAAAGTGGAGTAGTGAATAATTTGAAAAACATATTTTCTGTCAAATGTTGATATCTATGACGCTGTCCATGGATCCAAGACATCATCTGTGAGGCTCAGAGAAGAACACAAATTTTTTTATCGACTTGCATAGTTTAAATTAGCAACCTTTTTCTCCCTTTAATTCAAAGGGTAAAATATTTACATTATTCCCAGAGGGTAAAAAAATCTCTGTAAAATTTGCAAAGCTAAAGTAAATTTCAAGCATATGTTTTCTGAACTCATTACACTGTTCTCTGGTAACCAGCCTTGTAGCACAATTCTTTTTCAAACCAGACAACTGGGACTCCATTTATAAATATTTTGTTTGAGAGTGTAAATCTTGAAGATTAAGAAAAAAAAAACACAACAAACCCACCAAAGGAAGTGTCCAGACCAGTATCGTCCCAGCTGAGCTATAAAAAATAGTCCTTCAAATGTTTGACTCTGGAAATATTCATGTTTCTGCAAATCTCCCTTTCCTTCTCTTGTATTTTTTCCTTGCCCCCTCCTCTCTTCTACTTATTAAAAATCTACAAGCCAGATACTCCTTTTATGTAATGAGCTTCATATGCAAAAGGTAAGAATTTGCCTTTTAGTCTGTATAATTGATAATAAAGGACTTGAAAAAATTTATAGGGGACAAAATTAATATGTTGCCTGCTTTCTGTTTACTATTGGCATTTTGTGCCCTTTTCATTTTCCTGGTATGTCCATTTCATCATTTACGACACAAAGAGATTGTTTTTTAACTCTGAAAAGAAAAAAAAACCCAACCAATGGGAGGGAGCTCATTTTGGAGTAATTGGTTAAAATCTAGTAATGAAAACAGGGAAATGGTTTTGATTTTCATTATGTTTCAGGTCATTCCCAGGTCACATTTGACACAGATTCAATGTTCATATAAATTTAATAAAATCTGTAAAGGAACTTCAAGTAACAGCTGTGAAAAAAATGTGATCAATAGGAGCCAAAATAAGTGTCACTTTGAAATTTGCCAACTGCTGATGGATAGTTAAATGAATAAAACTATTTAATGTCTCTACCAAGTTTTAAGAGCAGAAAGCCCTGGGAAATCAGTCACTTAAGTGACAGAAACTTTGCATGCCAGCAGAGCTGTAACAGTTACACTGTTCATTTTATATCAGATTTCTTACTCCAGGTTTAAATCACACTGTGAGTTATTTCATCACACTCCTGGTCTTTTGATAACAGCATCATGACAAAGTTATGTTAAATAGCTCTTTTACCACAGTAACTGATTCTCTAAAAATACTTCAAATGCAGTCCTTAACCCATGGACTCGAAGGTGGTATTAATCTTCCTGTAACACTATTCAACCTTCATCTTAAAAAAAACACAAACCTTAGGCATGTTTTCTACATTCCCAGGGGTCCCTGTGGTGTGCTGTGGTGGTACCCAGGAGCCTCTGGCACACCTGAATCCCTGGATGGCAGGAAGGAAGCACATGGTCCACCAGCATCACAGGCACAACCATGTCAGCATAAAGGTATTTAATACCAACCTGGCTTGTATGAGCAGAGAAATAACTACACTGTTGTAATCTCTCATGTGCAACTGCATTTACATCCTGGTTTTTTTATCTGTGTAAGCCTACCTTTAAAAAAATATTATATCAGTATATTTAAAATAGCAAGATGAGGTCTCCTCACCGGTTTTAAAGCTCCTCAGCTACAGCTGAGATGTAGTAAAATATTATAAGTCATTCAGAGTCAAGAGAAGTTAGAAGAAATTCCAGTGTCTTTGGTGGATTTGGATTGAAGAATTAAAGCTCTAGTACTGCGGCCTCTGTATAAATCCTCTGCAGATATATTGCTTAAAAGCATGTTAAATTGGTTGTAGGTGAATAGAAAAGCAGAAGCAAAAAGTGATTGAGGATGTTGTTGCTGTAATAAAAATAGCATGCATGGTAGTAAAAACTATTTGTATTTCATTTCCTTGTGGTTTATTGCTTTTGTGGTTATCAGCTATTATAAGATGCTAGACACTACTTAGGAGTTTCTTCCTTGTGATTGGCACTTGTCAAGCTATGAAAAGGCATTCAGCTCCCATTCAGCTCCAGAGGAGCTACCTTGAATTCCACTGATGTGAATGCACGTGTGTGCAAACTCCAGTGACCCCAGCAATGCTTTTCCCAAAGAATCAACAATGATCCCAGAGGTACCCTCAGGGCCCCAACATGTGTTTATAATGTGCATACTTCTAGCTAAAATCAGCATCTGAATTACTGGAATATGCTGCATTATATCCTCAGATAATGTAAATCAACAGAACTCCACTGAAATCAACCTGGGGAAGCTGATTTACAGCAACAGAAGACTCAGCTTGCTGTAGGTACCCTGTTGCTTTCTGCATCATATTTTGTCTTCTTTAGCTTCAGAAACATGTTTTTCATGGGCTGAATGGACTTGTACCCATGAAAATCAGAAATCTTACAGATAAATTGACTGACTTCACAAGAGGAGTGAGAGAGGCTGGCAAGGCTCTGGTGTAGAACCAGCAGGGCAGCCCAGGGCAGGCTTGGAGGACAAAACTCCTGACTGTAATTCAGCAAGCTGGTTTGGACCAGGTCTGGTCTGATCCTGTGAACTGAATGAGCATGTGGATCACATTCATGCCATCTTGGATTACGTATTCCAGTTGATTTTCCCTTGGAAGAGGAAAAATCCCTTGAAATGATTTCCCTTGTGCATCACGAGACCTTTCTGCGAAGCGAACCCGGGCACAGTGGCTGGGGCTGAGGGAGGTGTGTGCTTCCTGAGCTCCTGCACAAGTCAGACTAAAATGGCAGTGCAGACTCCCTCTAAAACCCCAGTCATTGCTTTTTTTCATTTTTCTTTATTCTCTCCTTCTCTCTGCTTTATTATCATGATTTAATAAAACACAATTGAACTACATTTGGAATGACAGCTGACTCCATCAGGGACTTGACCCTGTCCTCTTAGAATTGCAACATTCACCATGAAATAAGTGGAAGCTGATATGACTCGGAGAGGAACCCAGGGCTACACAGAGGGATTGTTTGCTGCAGGAGCTCATATCAGTATGTTTGTGGTTTGACAGAATCTGTTCTTGTTACCTTATAGAAATACTGGCTGTCCCTGCTCTACCATTTAAATTGTGTTAACTAATCTGTCTCAGATATGATGAATTTATGGATGGATGGACTAAAATGTGCAAAATCTTTCAATGAAAGTGCACTCAACATGACAGAGGAAGCATTTGATAATTGGACATAGTATATAGTCATCTCCTTATAGGCCTCTCTAATTCGGGTTTCAGGTCCTTGCAAAAAAAATGTCAGAGGTTTAGCTGAAGCAGCTTTCTTTTTCTGCAAAGTGGGTACTGCACACAGTGTGCTCTTCAAGAGCTGCTAACATTTCTTAGGAGAGGATCTGAGCAGTGGAATACATTGGTGAGATTAAACTGTACCAGCAGGGGTGACTGGGGACTGTGTGTGGGTGTCTGGGGTACCACTGATGCCAGTCTGGAGAAGAACCATGACATGTGTGTTCTTCTGGGCAAACCACCTGGGCATTTACCCAGCTGCTTCAGTGGGTTTGAGAGTTCATAACAGACTTGACACTGTTGTGGCCAGTAGTACAAGCACTGCTGGCAACAACATGATTTGCAATGTCTTAATTAGTGTGACCACACATAGTTCAGTCTTTCCAGGATGACCTGTCCCACCTGGCCTGTGTCTGTGTGGTTTGGAGTGGCCACAGTGGAACACAATTTATTCCCTGCCCAAATCTTACCTCAGCATCTCACCAAAATGTTTGCACTGCTGTTGGCATGGAGACAGCCTTGTCTTGTGGGCTTGTGAGCCCCATCTCCACATCTGAGCCTGTTGGAGCCATCATATCACACTGTTGAAAACTGACTGTAGCACACCCAGAACCTTTGTCTTTTTGATTGCAGAAAAAAACCCACCACACTTTTTTGTGTCATTTTGCAAGTTCAGCTCATTAGTATTAAATGATGTCTCATGACTGGTTTTGCTTTTTAAAACTCATTGTGCTTGTCAACCACTCATTTAATGTTCTGGGGAGACCAACAACGTAATATCACCTGTGACTCCTGTTGTGCTGTACCCTTCTGAAGTTATTCTATTGTGGAACTTCTTAAAAGTCTCAAAAGTATGTAATATATGAGCTAAGTGACTGCACAATAGCTAGTTCTAAGATAAAACACACTCTGTTTTTATCTGCCTATGGAAAGTGCACTGAAATTTATTAGGAGAAACATCAAAGCAAAGATGGACTGAATTAGATTTTACATATCAATAGATATCAGCTAATAGCATTTTTCTCCAACCTATTTTCCTATTGAATTCAATGTCAATGGGATCAGGAATTGGTTGAATTTCCCTCTTTAATCTATTCATTGCAAATCATACAGATGACAAAGGAATTTGCATGTCCATGAACAGTAGCCCATGGTATAGTAGAGGGTTGGATGATTGTTGCAGATTGGTTGGATGCATTGTCTGTGTGAGATTGTGCCAAACACAAAGTGAAAGCACAACTGAGAACATTGTGAATAGGACTGTCAAATGGCCACTCACAATGTGGCTTCATCTTCCAGGTTCAGTTAGATGGTGGTTTGAAATGTCACAGACATATACTAAATGCAGTTAAATTAAAAGATTTAGCTTTGTGCATTTTATAAAGGCAATCATCTTTTGTGCTCTTTAGTCTTCTCCCAATTACTTTGGAGACTCTGACACCTTCTCACAGGCCCTGACACTGCAAAGCATTCCAGTCTTTTGCTGAACTGAAGCTTTCAGAGGAAATTTGAGGCTATTGGGATTCTGGTGGTCAGAGAGCAACGAAAATAAGAAAGATTTTTTTTCATTTTGTAACCTGGATACGAAAGCTGCAGTGCAAGAACCTACACCTGTCTGTGGGCATTTGAAGTTCATAAAAGGTGCCATCCAACGACCCATGAAATGAGTGAACACGCGTCCTGCCTGGGAGATGGCAGACTGCACGGGGGTGGTGACTCCAACTGTGGCACGAGTAACTACTGGGGGATGATAATGCAGTCAGCAGGTTTTATAATACAAGCCTTTGTAACTAATAAATGCTTTAGGTCCTATCAGGTTTAGGTTTATCACCAGTCCCGTTGTCTGCAGTGCAGGCTGTTGAGGGAATTGGTAAAGCTGTATTTATAGTGGTGCTACATATTGAGTGCTCTTCCCAAGTCTCCTTTTATCATACTTTAAAAATCATTCCCTAGTTTAACAAAGATACTACCAGTGCTTTAAGTCTGTTCAATTATGTGGAGCACACTAACTTTTTTTTTTTTCCTCCTTTTTTTTCTTTTCCTTTCGAGGGGGTTAATCTTCAGGGATGAAACAGATTACCAGCTTTTGAGTCAATTTAAGCAGAACCTCCAGAAACAAAGCCAGGACAAATAATTATTGGCAGTTCACAGAAGGTATTCTGTGCCCACAGCTCTGCAGGATACCATTAAAATCAGTTCACTTGTCTTAATGGGAAACACCTGTAATCTGGAACACAAGAGGAAAAATCAAACTAACCATGCTGGAGACACTGAAAATAAACTGAGAATAAAACCTTCCCTCCTGCCCCTCCCTTCTTCCTTCTTTCATCTGCACCCTCCAGTCCCCAGACTATCACTGGTATCTCTCCCTTCTTTTAAAACAGATATGAGAGCCTGTCTTCAAAAATATATTCCATCACAGATACTGAAGGATATCAAGCAATTTCAGTTGCAATATTAAGTCAGAAGAAAACTTACTACAAATAAAAACATGCTTCCTAAAGGCTCAGTTGGAGGTCTTCTTTTAACGAGCTGCTAAAGCGAATGCAAATCATCTGAAAATGTTTATCATAAATCACTGCTGAAAACCTTAAAAATGTACTGCTCTCTAAAATTCTAAGATTTTTTGCTTTTCTGCTGCTTTCTTAAAATATGCTGAGGACAATGCATTTCTCTATCTATTTTAACAGGTTACTGACAAATAATAGACGAGAAATATGTCCTTATGTAATTTTCATAATTTTATTTGGAAAATCCGACTGCATAACAATTGTATATATGTGTAAATGTAGAGTTGCGTCACTGGATTGAAAAGTAATTCACAGTTGGGACTGGTCTGCAGCCTTCCCAGCACTGCAGATCACATAAAGTCACAGTTTGAATTGTAGATGCCAGCAGAAATTCAGGAACAAATTTTAATCGAGGCAGTGCCTGGTGAGAAAAACAAACATGCAGGTTTTTGGGCTGCATTTATTCATGTGTTCATGCACAGTTTTGTTTTTTTCCCCCTCTCTCTATTACTTTTAATTTTATCTTTTCAGCAGAAATATCAGGAAGAAGAAATCAGAGAAAATAAAATTTGGTTTTAAACATTGGCAGTTACAGAGAAGAGGCCATGACATGGGAAGATGTTGAAAGGAGGCAATTCCTCAACCCCCAATTTTTAGAGGTCTAAAAATACAGCAGACTGTGAGAACAGCCAGCTACATTTGCAATGTTGAACAAGTTTAAAAATGTCACATCTCATAAAAATATGCTTTTTCTACCTTAAAGACTGGTGGGTGTTGTGTTAGCTTCAGAGTCAAGCTACTGTCGTAACCTGAATACTTTGAATATGCATTCACAGCATAAAAATAGTATGAAAAATGGCTTTCATCTGACTTTTCATGCATCCAGGAAATGAATTTATTCCACTTTTTCTAAATACTAAAAGGAACTGTTTCTGATTTCAGAAATTATTTTAATCGCCCAAACAATAAATCTGAAAGATAGTCAGCACAACAGTGGCATGAACAGGGAAACTAATTCCTAAACGTATAAAGATACCCAAATTCCAAAGAATATAAGTGCCCCTGCAGGTATCCTGTGCAGCTGGAATGCCTTGTAGTCAAGAGGGTTTCCTTTTCAGTGTTACTCACTGTGCCTCATGGTTGGAAGCATTTTCCTTTGATTACAGGGAACACAACAACACAACACAAACAAAGGGAACACTGTTCCAGGTTGCTGTTTGATGGAGTCTGGAGCTTTTTAGGTCAGAAGGCAGGCTGCAGTGTAGCTTTGTCAGTGTTGAAACAGGAGCCAGGCCTAAAAGAGTTAACTGAGATATCTTGGCCTGCTAGGAAACCCCAATACCTGTGTTGCTGGAAGAACATTTTAGGAGCACAGGTTAATGTCATGTTCTGTTCTGCTCACTGGACCAAAGGCCTCAGTATAGAAAGAATAGGAGTAGTACACACACAGTAATAAATTAGGGAAACTAGACCTTTGAATAAGATCTAGGAGGCCCAGAGCCAGGATTTTGCAAGCTTGAAGGTGACCTCATTGAAGAGGTCAAATTGAGGAAGATGTCCATGGCAACCACCAGAGGGGTGAAGGCTTGAGGAGAAGACCCCACAGTAGAAGACTGAGCATATCTGGAAAGACTCTCCCCAGAGACCAGCCTGCTTATTAATATGTATAATAAATGATGTAACCACGTGTCTAAAGTGTATAAAATGGCTTGCTTTTGCACTTTCAAGTGGAGCAAGTTTGTCCAGTGCGAGCTGGCTTGCTCCCAACCTTGAATAAACAAATACCTTGCTGCTTAAAGATAAAACAATGTCTCTGAGCAGCCTTTCGGGCCGATTTTTTGGATTCAGTGTCTGATACCCGCCAATCCTGTTCAGGGAGCTGATGCTGAGATGTTCTAGGTTACCCAACGGGGAGGTCAACAGTGCTAAGCCGATCCCAGGGGAGGCGAGAAACTGGAATGCTTTATTGGATTCACAACTTCATATTTAAAGGGTTCAGGGTTTGCATATTTAACAGGGGTCTTACATGTCCATAGTATTAAAATTGGGGGGTTTCACAAAGATGAGGTAAGGGGAAAACCCAGGTTAACACATTTTTGGGGTCTTAGGAATTACCTCGTGGGAAAACCCCTATTTTATCTTGGAGGATTTCACAGGAGGATTAGATATTGGATATACATATGCAAAGGGTCACAGAGGATACACATGCAAAAGGGGAGAACACAATGGGTTTATACAGAGGTCTGATGAGATTAGGATGTGGATTCTCTGGCTGGCAGGACAGGTGATAACATCCTATAAGGAGTTTCTGCTGAAGGAGGCAGAAAGAGTCCACAGAGATGACGTCAGGGAAAAGGGGTTTTCCCAGTTTCTGTTCCCCATGGCCTTCTGCAGAGACCACTCAAATTTCTTTCTGCAGATATCACTGTTTGGAACCCAACAACCCAACCCTGCACACCCAGCCTCGTGGCAGCTGGGACACAGTGCCTGTTTTGGCTTGCCTTTTCCTCCCTCTCCCACCAGCCAGCATGGCAGCTGAACTGCTCAGCAAGATAACAGTGCTGCCCATCACTGATAGAGAAAACCCCACTGAAACAGAGAAATGGGGCCTAATGAGAATGACACCATTCTCTGCAGCTCTCCCTCAACCCTTCCCTCTTCTTCCCATCTCTCCCATGTCCCTTCCTGCTCACAGTTATCTAACCTTAAAGTGCAATGCCTGCAAGGAGAAGAGATGCAAAGTATTGTTCCCACACCAGGTACTGGTAGCCTGATCTACAGGAATGTCACAAAAGTGCTCTTCAAAGAGGTAAGACCTGTTCTGGGACACTGGGAGGTCCAGCCTCCATGTAGGAACCAGCCCATTCACTACATATTTCATGGGAATTCATAAGGACCTTGGCAGAGAGCAGCCAGACAACTTTGGGAAATGAAGCATGTGTCCCATAGAAATCTGTTCAGCTCAGTAGCACCATTTGGAGTTTTGCTGTGGCACAATTTGTTCTGTTTCAGGCAAGACCTGCTGTTGCTTTGCAGGCCCTTGGGGAGGGCTATGGCAGGTTGAGCTGTGTCTCCTGACTTTGTCTCCACACTCCTGTCCCAGCTTTCTGCTCCCAGCATTCACAAGGTCTGAGAGAAAACCCAAATGTCTTGGACTGCTCCAAGGCCACAGAACACCAACACCTGGTCTCTGGGGTCTGCCTGGGGAATCAGATATTCGCTTTCACCTTACTTCTGTAGGGCTGCTTTGTCTCAGACATTAACAGAAGTCTTTGCTAAGCAAGAAGTTTATGTTCCTTTCCTCCTGAAATGTTTCCTCCATGATTAAAAATCCTTTTCCCACTCACATCAGCACATACACAAAGCAGTGGAGGGTTCTTCTGCTTGTAGGTGCCCTCCAGAGGTAGTGCCTTGGAGACAAGAGTCTCATGGATGGAACCAACAAACTGCTCGAGAGTAACTTAATATTGGGGGAGGAGAAACAGTTTCTGTTCTGTGCACGAGTTCAGGGACTGGATCTAAAGGACAAGCATGTTCATTGTGCCCTTTGGGGCTCCCAAGTATGGTCCAAAGGCCTTGGAGAAAGTGATGGAAAAAGGCTGTAGTTTAGAAGCCAGATGTCCTGATGAAGTCAGTCTGTGTTTGCTAACACAGGGGATTACGACCCAAAATCACACCAGCACGACACAGCGAGATCACTGTGTGTTGATGGGTGTCCTGGTTTTGGCCAGGACAGGGGTTTTTTTTTTGCCCTAGCTGTGAGGGGACACGACCAGGACCCAAATGTTATTCCCCACATCAGGGTCATTCCCAGGGGTGGGGGACAGGGACTTCTCTGGCTTCTGAGGAGAAGGGCATTCCTTCTGGTGGAGAAAACGTGGTGGGCAGAATGATCTGGTATTTCCTTATTGTTGGGGGCTTTTCTGCATAAATAATTTCTTTGTCTTATACCTTTGGTTATTAATATTGTTGTTGCAGCAACAATATTAATTTACCGTTAGTTTTCTTGTCTCGTTGCTGTTTCCACTAAATTGTTCTTATCTCAATCTTTGCCTTTTGTGCCTCCTGCTGGAGGGGCAGGGGGAACGAGCAGCAGGGTGGGTTTAGTGGGAGCACTACATTGCAGAACACCATTCCTAAACCATGACAGTGGGGTAGCCAAGTGAGGGCAACTCTGGGAGCATTTTATAAGGCACATGCAAAAATAGGGTAGAATAATTATCCTGAAGAAGTTGGCAGTGTGGCTGTACCTGGATCAGCTGGGCACAGATTTAAGGCCCTTATTTTCCACGTTTCCTGGGATTTAGGCATGAAATTTCATTTCCAGTTTTATCTCCAGCATGATCTCTCTTGTTCATTTGAGAACCAGAGTGAGCTGTACATTCGGTTTCCGTCAGGTCATTCCTTTGTTACATTCCCTTTATTCTCTGTAACCTCTCTCTTTTCTCCCAGGAAGCACAATAGTGCAGTGCCAAAGCCTGCACAATGCTGAGGATGCTGGAAGGCTGCAGTGGGTGTTTCAGAAACCACCTGCTAACACCAGTGTAGGACAAGCTGTTGCTATAATGTGAGACCCTTCAGCTCTTATTGATGCTTATGGGTTAGTCTTGTAAATGGTCAGCACCCTGTCAAAATCCTCTCAGATCTGTAGCACCTATTGTGCCAGGATGACCTTACCCTGCAACTCTATTTTTTGTGGAGGGGAGAGGTGAAGAGAAGGAAAGGAACAGTGTTATCAGCAGGAGGAGGCTGGGCACTGTCTGTCAGATCCTGCTACTTCTGAGCAATTAGAATTGAAAGTGCAAGGAGAAGCTTAGCTGTGACATAAACTGGGATTATCACACCAAATTCAGCAGAGTTGCACAGACAGAAATGCATCAGTGGAGGAGAGAACAATTACACAAATATTACTTGAATCTAAAGAGCTTTTATAAAATTTCTATGAAAACTCTGGAGAAAATATTTAAGAACATCTAATCCATGTGAAAGACTAATCTCCATAATATTTGGAATTAATTAGCAATGTATGGTATAGGACAGGTGGCATAATTTCAAGATAGCTGAAATTTATTTTGATCCAAAAAGTCTCCCTGAACCGTGGTCCACCTTTAAATCAATAATAAAGAGACATGCCCTTCACCCTGATTCCCCTCCCCATATGGTGCACGTTCACCACTTCTACAGAGGGCAACACAGAGCAGTAATTTGTGTAAAGGAGCAGCCATGCTTAGCACTTCTGTGCATTTTAATCAGCTGAAACTGCCACCTAGCTTGTGCTTTTGGACAAAAAAAAAGAGTTCTTAGCCAGGAAAAGGCAGCAAATCATGCCAGGAGGAGTTATTGCATGTAAAATTATTTTAACTTTTCTAGGAACTAGGGATAACCAGTAACTGTATTATCTGATTCTCACATATTCCACGGGATTTTTGCAAAATACCATAAAAAGGAAAACCAAAATACTGATCTCCTGAAAAGGTGTTTATGTGTGATTCAAAACCTTCCATTCCAGATTTGACATTTTGTATTTCCTGATACGACACACTGAAATTGGGAAACTGAGATATTTCTCTCTCAAGAAAATCCCGATCAGAAAATTTCAACAGTTATTACAGCATCCGTGAGCACTTTTTGCTCAAAAATTAGCTCAAAAATTCAACATATTTATGATAGGTGTTTTATTTGAGAAAGTCTAATCTACTGGCAGAGAAATGTAATTGAGACACCATGCAAATCGATACTCAAAGCTAAAGAAAACATAAGAAAGCAAATATTTAAAGCAGTAAAATCAGAACAGCCTGAGTTTGACTTGCAAACGGGTAGAATAACATGCTTTTTGCTTTGATTTTCCCCTCCATATTCTGGCCAGGATAGTGTACTGTGGTATTAGACATCTGGGTTAAACTCTAGAGCTTACTGGATTTGATCAAGGCTTTTTCTGTCATTTTAATCTTTTAAAAACACCACCAAACAGATATGGCAAAAGATTACGGAACCTGGTTTATCTGTTAGAGTCTATCCTCTTTTGTTAAGATATCCTTATGCTTCAAAAGTTGAGCAGATACGTCTCAGAACTTAAAAAAAAAGATTAATCTCGTGGCATTTCTAATTGTGATCTGTGATGTCCAACTAAAGAAATTATAAACCGCAGAATTATACTTATCCGACCTGATCCAATCACGGGGCCACACTTTAATTTTCAATAGAGATGTTAAACTCTTGCTCTTCTCAGAAGCAGCATGTGCCAGCTCCAGGCAGAGATTTGAAGGCTGGCACTGATCCAGGAACAAAGAGGAACTTGAAATGAAGCTGCTCCTGAAACACAGGCACAGATTCTCCCGACGAGGTGTCGGCAGCGCTCCTTCTTACGTCTGATAACGAAGGGTTGTTTGTCTCAAATGATGAATTACAGGACACACACACACATGAGGTATTTAACTCTTCCACAAGAGGCAGGTACTTGAAGCTGCCAGTGGGTAGAAAGCATTTAACTCGAGGCATCACTGTACTGTTGGTAAACCACAACTCCTTGCCTTGCCACTATAATATAAATTAAGTGGGAGCCCAGCTTATAAACTCACACTGTGACCCATACTTTATGCTCCTTTCATGTCTCTTGGGTCTTGATCACAATGAAACTTTCTCAGTCTGAAGCAATTTAAAATGCAAACATTCCCGGGGAAGGCTATAAAATGTGAGTTTTGCAGTCAGTCTTTTATGGGCATTTTGGATGAATATTGTACACCCAGTTGAAAAAAAAAGAAGGAAAAGGATGACGAATGCAGACATTACGACATATGTGTGGGGTTTAGCTGAGTCTGTATTTGCACATGAATATTAACCCTGGTAATTGAGAAAACCTGTCTCTCCACACATCTTGTTCATTTCCACAAAAAGCATGTGCATAGATTTAAGAGAAAATTAATGTCTTGCCTTGCTTAATTACGAATTTTCTGGCTATGAGGCTCCCCACACTGGCTTCTCTGGGAGGGCAATGGACTCAACAGATGCCATGTTACACCTACTAGATGGGGATAATTCCACTTGCTACTGAGCACTGACAATAACACATGGAGATGGAAGTTGTGAGTCGAGTTCAGCAGACAGCAGGGTTTCCAATTCCGAAGCATTTTGCAGCAAAACTAAAAAAGCACCATCAAAGATGTTCACAAGTGGCATCATTGCAAATGTTTACAAAACACGAAAAGAATGGTAAAATATGTGCTTAAAAAATGTGCTTGTTGAGATCCTGAGAGAAAGGCACGAAAACACATGATGTTGAGACATAGACTTGTTTTCCTGCACAGTGCACCAAGATATTGCCTTTTTAATCAGTAATGGTGAATTCAACGGTGTTAACAACATTTTTACAGGCCACATGATGTCCTGGCTTTTCTCTGAGCAACTTGTTTTTGTGATCCTGTCTGTATGATTTTGAGAGTGCAAAATAAGTAGCAAAAATGAAAATATGACGTCTTTAATATTTTTTTGGCTTCCCTACTTGGAGAGATCAGTGTCTTTTGGTTTCCTATCCTCATTCAAACATTATAAAAGGAAAGAATCAATTGAAATGTCATAGGCAAACACCTTCTGAACTGATTGTCTTAAAGTTTTAAAACAGCAGTATATGAAATGACAGCAGTGGTAATAACAGAACACAGATCTGTTCATCCTCTCCTGTCCCTGGCACAGTGAAGGGCAGCTGCCCTCTGACAGTTTTCAGTGCTGCAGCAATACCAGACAAAAAGTTTCTGTTTCAAAATCATAGTAAGAACCAACTCAATGAGCAGCAGAAATAAATGAAGCTTATGAGGAAACATAATATTAGTCAGTGGCCAGACACAAGGGTCTCTCCAGCTTCTGGTCACAGACAAATCCTTATTTCAATTCTCTGTTCTGCTTCCTCAATGCAGTAATAATCTCATCACTCCATTTACTCTTCACAGCTGGCCTGCAATTCTTGCTTGGTTTTCTGCTGCAATTTAACCTGCTCAGATGTGGCTGAGACATTTACTGGAACTCAGAGTGTGCCATTTAGAGAATGGCAGTGCAGTAACTCCTGTCTGGTCAGGCATTATTAGCTTCGAGGACTCCTTTCTTTCATTTTGGAGGCACACTAAAGCTGGCAATATCGAAGGAAAAAGGGCTCTGGTAGGAGCAATGCCTGACTGTACTTGCCTTACTCTACTGCCCAGAATCTTCTCTTATCCTAGGAATGAATTTGTTGTGCTCTGCTGTTGGTATTTTGCTGGGCATCGTCTAGAGGGGTTGGAAATCCTCTTTTCCCACACAACCACAGGCCGGTTTGAGATGATTATTTTGTCTTTCCCCCAGAAGAGACCAAAAAAAAAGCACAAATTAGTTCAGATTTTTAGTTGATACCTGCCTGATACATCAGATGAAGCTGTGAGTGCTCAATGACAACTTTTTTTCTGAAAAGACTGGAGAAAGGATTTAGAATTACTTAAATTCAACAAAGATGAGAGGTAAGAGTGGTTTTTTTTACTCCTTTTGTCCTCCTTTGAAAGAAAAGCACTAAAAGACCCAGAACTGGGTTTGGAAGAGGGATTACTGACAAAATGGATGGAGGGGAGCAGAGAAGGTGCCTGCCCACTATGATGTTCACTGCCAGATGAGTCCTAAGTGTGATGTGTTTATGACCCAATTAATTATACCACATTTTTCAGCTCTGGTTCCTTATCTCTGTCTGTAATACAGTGTAGCTATACTGAGAAAGCACAGGCTGTTCTGGCCAGATTCAGACTCTCTGAAGAGCATTATTACACCACAAGGAGTGCAGGTCTCATGAGCTGGAGCAGTTATGGTGCTGCAGTCAATAAATACATCACCCTAATCCTCCTCTGGGCTTGACAAACCTCTTTATACTGTTCTAGAACATGGATATCTTAATGCTGAACCCTTCATTTTGGCATAAAAACTTAATTGTGTACATTATTACAAAAATGCACAGGGTTTAACTGGGTGAGAACTGTAAGGGATAGACCTAGTCAAGTTTCAGGGGATAATGCACTCATTAACCATCAAAGTTAATGAAAAAAGTCCATTGTAGATGGATAACTCCATATTTTTTCACTATAGTTTTACCTTTATGAAGTCAGTAGGCAGTGGCCATCATAAAATTCTGTGATGATACAAATTGCTAGGTGATATGACTGTGGTAGTACACTGTGTTCCTAACAGTTTAAAATCCACAGGATCTGAACAGTAGATTTGAAAAGCTGGTAATAAAATTCCTGATCCACCTACAATCAACAAACAAAGACCAACTGACTTGGACGGATCAGCCCCTTCCCAGGGCTGAATGTCTTTTGTTCAGTACATGTGGCAGTTGAGGCTGGGAGCACCCTGCAGAATAACACCCAAGGGTGACTGTAACATGGCTTCCCCCAGTGCTACCATAAGGTTATTTATTTTAATCCATAAAACCTTTTAAAATTGTTGATGTCATATGTTATGAATAAAATAAAATCTATGTATAAGCACTCTTACAACTCAGTAGCTCAGTGGGATGTAAAACCCCATGCACCACAGTTTGCCTGAGTGAATCAAACTGTTTCCTGAATGAAGTTGTAGTAGCATTAAATGTTTGGGTTTTTTTTAATGTCTGAAGAGTTAGTTCCAAACTATGTTTAGATTTAAATATAATATTTTCAGTCTAAGAGAAGTGGGTAACTGTAAATGTGTGTCATCTGTCGAAGACACAACATAGACATAAAGTTATTTAGTACCATAGGAGTAGAGATTCCAACAACTTTCAAAAAGTGATAAGAATTTAAATAATCTCCAAAATTTGAATGAAAACTAATTTTATGTATAAACATTATGATTTGATTTGTTAATTTTCCGGTTTACGGATCAGGTAATTTGTAGGGTTGAGCAAAACTGCAAAGACTTTTGAAAAACATTTGCAATTTCATTTGACGAATTCATTCCTGCGAAACCAGCTTTCAACAAAATTCATGCACTGAGGCCTCTGCACCAGAATCAGGTGGACATTTTTCTTCATTTGTTTGCAAATTGGTTGCCTTTCAAGGAGAGACCTAATTTCAATTGCATTTTTACTTTTATATGTTAACATGGCTTACATTAATTTCGGGTATTTCGGTGCTGTGTCCATTCAGCACTTGCTATTCAGCCAGAGGCTTAAAAGGACAGCCAAGGTCTCAAGAACATCTCTGCAGTGCAGACTCCCCTCTCACAGTGGATGGTTTTAGGCTGAGACAAGGTTTTGCTGTACCCAGGGGCCTCTGGTTCAAACACTCTCCTGTTTGCTCAGCTAATGAGGTCAAAACACTTTTATCAGTAATGAAATGATTCTCTCTTGTGTAACTTGCCTCTAAAACAATGCATCACAAATGCTGCAGTCAGAACTGGTGTAACTACACCATTTATTAACACCAGAGCCTTCAGTGTAGGATTCGGGAAATGAATTGAAAAATACAGAAACATTGTTAGCAGGAGGAAGATGTAGGTCAGGCTACGGGGGTGTTCTGGAGAAAGATTAATGAGCAGTTGGATCCTGGTACCTGGGTATATAAAGATCACCAGAGAGCTTTTGTCTGCCTCAATCCCAGAGCCTGCCTAGTCTCTAAACGATTAGTTGGCAAGCACTTTGTTCTGATACAA
Organism: Pipra filicauda; assembly: GCF_003945595.2. Classification (NCBI taxonomy): domain Eukaryota; kingdom Metazoa; phylum Chordata; class Aves; order Passeriformes; family Pipridae; genus Pipra; species Pipra filicauda. The sequence continues at coordinate 1,163,727 of NW_024104498.1, forward strand.
ATTCAATGGACCAGACCCACAGTTGTACCGAAGCTGAGCTGGGCACATTCAAGAAGGATGTGAGGAGACAAAAGCATCATTAATCCACTATTGCTTTCTGCTTGTCTAGTCTGAACTAGACCAGTGATTCCTCTGTGTTGTGGGGCTTGCAGTGACTCCCCAGACTGTTGCCTGAATGGAGAAGGCTTATGGAAAAGTTCCAGAGTTTCCCCTTGCCCTTGCCCAGCCAGGCTGCTCAGGCAGGGATGAGAAACAGTCCTGTTCAGGGGACTGTCCTACTGTCTGAACAAGCTTGAAGAGTAACAGAAAAGATCTTCATGCTTATCCCCTGCTAAGCACTGGTGCACTGCTCAGGTAAGGGCTGTCCTAGAAACCCCTGGTCCTGGGCTCCCAGTGCAATAAAAACATCCAAATTCAACAGAAACCCGTTTCTTTGGCACCTGGCCTTTCAGCACAAGTGTGGGGACTGGAGGGATGGCAGTACTAAGGATGAAGTCTGGAAGTCTGGGAAGGCAGAGGTGAACCCTTGCAGTGGTACTGAGGCCAATAACAGTCCACAGTGCTATACTGAACTTTGTTAACAATCCTGAGAGTTTAATGACTTCATATGATTGTAATCCTAATACAAGTCGTATCCACATTTTCCGTGTGTGTCACTTAGGTGTGAACTGGCAGGTATTTTCTGATGAATGCAGTTTCTACAGACCCATATGAAGAGATCAAAATGAAGATGTTATCAGATGCTCTACAACAAAGGCACATGTTGTATGGAAGTTCAAGAGTTCACAGCATGCACAACACTTTAATACACAACTCCATGGGGTGAAGTGGAGACAGATGGGCAGCACTGGCAAGAACCTGCACCAGCACAACCCACAAAGCAGGGACCTCTCAGAAGTGAGTTTTGCTTTCAACAACACCCCCATCAGGAGCTGTCATTAGTGGCTGCTGAGCTTTCATTGATTTCTGAGTGCAGCTATGAAACATATTTCTTCTCATTTTTTCCCAAGCTTTGACGTGGCTGCAGGGCATGTCCCTGTTATTGTGCCCGGGCCCTTTGCTGTGTCCCATGGCTGCAGCCTTCCCTTGGGTGTGAACCATCTGCCTCTTGTTCTCCAGGGAGCAAACCAGAGCAGACTTAGAGACTTGCTCACTTTATCAGTCATTATGCAATTTCCACTGTATTGTAAAGAGGGATTTTGTGAAAAGATGTGCAGCAAGCACAGCTCTGAACACATTTCTTTCAGTGGCTCATGTGATAAAAACATTGTCAATGAACAGTCCCAGATAATAACAGAGTTTATTAATCATTATAACATATTAATCCTATATTTAAATTTCATGGGACATTACACAAAAAGCCACTCTGCATAAAACAGGCTTTACAAAAATACTTGGAGGCATATGCAAGCTTCAGTGGAAAAAAATTTCTTTTCAGATTCTACTGTTCAGTGTAATACTTAATTGAATCAGTCATTCAGAAATACCTTTTTTGAGATTCTTTGATCTACTAGGATAATACTTTGCCGTAGTAGTTAATTAACCTTTTAACCAAAATTCAATATGTCATAAACCCCAAAATCAGTATGAAAAAAAATCACATGGATCATTATGTTCCACATGATTTTTTTTGGAGGGGGAAGGGGATAAAAGAGAGGGTTGGAAGAGTGCATGGAGTCATGGAATTAACTAGGTTGGAAGGGATCTCCAGAGGTCTTGTCCAAAATTCTGCTTGAAGCAGATCAGGTTACTCCGGGCACTGTCCAGTCTACTTTTGAATATCAGCCAGGATGGAGATGCCACAGCCCCTCTGGATTCCCCTTCTGCTTGTCCTTGCAGTGAAATGATTTTGTCTTTATATGAGGTTGGAATTTGCCATGTTCCAGCAGGTATCTGTTACCCCCTGAGCTGTTGTGCACTTTCAGCAGGGCTCTGTCTCTGGCAGAGAGCTCCCTGCCGTTAGGGAGCCAAACACAGGGGCCAGACCTGCCTTTAGCTTTCTCTTTGTTGGTGCCAGTACTGATCACCCAAGGATGCCTCCAGTAGCTGTTGTCAGTTGGACTTTTACTCCTTTTCACCCAGCAGTTCAGCCAATTTTCCACTGGGTTCGTTTAGTCAGTGCCTCACCAATTTATCTGTAAGGAAACTGTGGGAGGTTGTGTTGAAGACTTTGCTGAAGCCAAGGCACACGGCAGGGGCTGCTCTCAGCCTCTGAACTGGCCCCCATGGCAGGAACTTGGGCTGGTCAGGAGCAATTTGGCCTTTCTGAGTCTTTCCTGGCTGTTTCAAAATTACATTTTTGTCCTTCACCGGTTTGCAAAAAGCATCCAGGAGGACTCCACTCCATGACTTCACCAGGCACTGGAGTTAAGCTGCCTGACCTTGCAGATAGGTGTGGTTTGCTTTTTTTGCAGTCAGCAGGAGCCTCCCACGGTCACCAGGACCTTTCAAAGATGCTAAAAACATTCTTGCAGTGACATGAGCATGCACCCTTAGCCTGCTGCTAAAATACTACCAGATTATGAAGAGTTTTGAGGACTGGGAATGGTAGCAATGAATGAAGAAAACATGCCAGATTTTAGACTGTCCACATGTCAGAGTTAATGCCTGTTCACTGAAAATGAGGACACTTCTGTGTTACTCCTGAGTGACTGAAGGCTGTGCACCTGTCACAATAAATGAGTAAGATGAGGACAAGAAACCTCAGGGCTGTATCAGCCCAGACCATTGTCCAGTCAAGGACACTTGCCTTGGATAATTAATGCTAATGCAGACCTACTGCTAATTTATTTGGGAATTGCTCACCCATTTCTCCCTGCCAATGCATCGTGCTGGGTAGCTACACACTGAGTGCTAGTCCAGAAAAAAGAAGATTGCATTTTTCTCCTCAAGGAGCATTTCATGTTTAGTTGATGTTTCCTAATAGAGCAGGGTAAAGAAAGCTGAGAAAACTATTTACAGATAGAAGCTATCCTTTGTCTCTTGTTTTTAATCTGTCCGCTGGGCATTTTACAAGCTTTTCATGCCTTGAAATTAGCTTAATATTTTATGAAAAATCTTCAGCCTCTGGAAGGCTCTAGGGAGTGAAACTTCCTACTTAAACAACAGTGACACTCTGAGGACTTGAGACCAATATAAGTTATAGCCCATCCCATACAGGCCAGCAGAACAAACACTGTATATTGGAGAAAAAATGCTCTAAATCACGCAAAGCCATCTAGATTTGTAAGATATAAACCTGCAGTCCTGAAGGTATTTTGACTATGCCATGATGATCAGATAGCTAAAGCTTCTTGGCAGGGGCATCAGACTTCAAATCTCTCCGGTGTGGAGATGAAAGCTGTGATCATAACCCTGCTCATGTGGTCAGCAGGTCAGGGGGTTTATATCATTTCCAGTAGATATCACCCTAATTCTCTCTCACATGCTCCTGGCACAGAGATTGGTGTCACCTACATCAGCCGGCTGGGCTAAGGAAAATCAAGGGGACTTTTTTCATTTGTTCAGTTTTGGCTCCCAAGCCTTTTCAACAACCTCCCATTTGGACATTTTTCTCTTTGTTTGCAACCATCTACTTGTCTTGTACCATTTTAGAGAATAGATTCCAAAAGACCTCTATGACAATGCCAGTGTAACAAACTGCTTTACTGGGCAGATTCTGATTCTGTCTTTGTGGTACTCTGACCATCCATCAACCTCATAATTTATCCACATGGGAGTCTAACTGTTGTCTCATAAAAAAGCTCTAGTGCTCTGCTTCAGCTTAAGTATAATTCTATTTAAAGATCCCAAAGGTTTCAGTTAGCAAAATTAACTTTTATATCATTTCATGATACATTTTAGAAACCTCAGTGACTTTCTTTGGACAAGCTGGATGATCAGAACTTTCTTCAAAGCATTCAGAATTACAGCAAGAAAAAGTAAAGTGAGATTCCTTTCCATTAAAAGCTAAATTTTTACCTTCCTATCTGATTTCCCCAATGTGACAATACAATCAAAGTGAACCATTTGTCTATACAAATTAATTTTACCTGACTTCAAGTAAATTAGATAGGACATAATGTCTCTAACAGGCTATGTGGAGGCAATTTTACTTGATTCCATCAAATTCTAAGGATTTATCAATACATCTGCAGAAACATCATTAAAATTTAATTAAATTTCAATTTGCAGATGGAAGCTGACTTCCGTGAAGTATTTTATTCAAAATTCTTGCTGAAATTAAATATATGGAAAACAAATATATATGGCAACATGCAGCTAGGTACAGAAAACAGCAGCTTGGGCTTGGCCTCTGAAATTATGCTGATTGGACATAATTTTGCTAGTTCATCATTCACAGATTTACAAATATTTATGCTATTAAAGATGTATATATGTTTATTAGGATTTTACAAAGCCATCTAAGGAAGTCCAACCTAATCCCGTGGACTTCAATAGGAAATCCTGTTTATGGACAATATATGTTTGTCTTTATGTTTAAACTCAAGCTGTGTTTAATTTAATTTTCCATTACAAATGACGAATGCCAAAACTTTGATAGGTATAAAAGGCACACTCGGAAAATAAATCCGATTTAGAACTTTGCATGCATTCCATCCAAAAATCTTCTCTTTGTGAATGCACAAATGTAAAAAAATGGCATAGATGCCAATTTGGATAAAACCAAATCAAGTGAATATCCAATTACTCAATTTTGGAAATATAACTGAACAAGATCTGATTTGTTTCCTTAGCAGAGTGCATATATTAGTGTAACAAATATTCCTGACCTGGACTCGTCCAAATCGGAACCACTGCTACCAGCAAAACCAGTGGAAGTCTTTATATATTAAAAATCACCACAACTAATGAGATTTTATATACCTTTGCAAAACCTGAAGGAAATAAAGTATTTGATTACTGCATGTTATTAAGGCCTTATCAGATCTTTGCCCTGGTTTCCCAGCATGTGTCTTCCAAAGAAGCTCTCAACTTAAGTGCATCTTGAACGAGTTAATAAAGAAAGAAATGAAATAAAGGAGCACATATATTTTCCATTTACCAAATTGTGTTGCAGATTGATATAAGAACAGAAGAATGTCCATATGGAGTCGGACCACACCTCTGTCAAGGCTGGGATTCTCTCTTCAGCACTTGCCAGGACCAGATGCCTGATGAAAGTGCACGAGAGCAGGACGAGCCGACAGGGATATGATATGCTGGGATACTCTGCAGAATCCTTCCCAGCCATCTGTGGCTCAGGTAGTTCCTGAACCGCAGAAATGGTGTCTGAATTTAATTGTCCTGAGCAGATTTTCCTGTCAGGAATTCATCAGCAGCCACGCAAACTTCTCCATCTGCAGTGTCTTGTAGCAGCAGAGTCACAGCTTAATTGTATATTCTTTGCAGAAGCACCTCTTGTTTGTCCTGAACCTGCCACAAGCTCATTTTATCTATTGTAACTCACTCTTTTTTTTTCCTGAAGTGAGAAATCATTTACTAATTCACCTCCTTCATGCTGCTCATGATTTCACTGATCTTTACAACCTTTCAGGCTAATGGTTCCAGTCTGTTTAATCATGGCTCTTGCCTGCACAGAGGCTGCTCCACACCTTTGTTCATCCTTCTCACCTTCCTCTGTACAGAGTTCTACTGTATAATTTCTGAAGGTGGAGGAGGTGGAAAGAGCATAACCTCACGTGCTTGAGATGTGGTTGCTGCTACATGTTTTCTTCTTAATTCCTTTCTAATAATCTCTTGTGTTTTACTTGATTTTTTACTACCTTTATAAAGAATTAGTCAGATTTTTAAAAATAGTTACATACATTGTAATGGATATTCTCCTTCCTGAGAGCAATTGTCATTTCAGAAATAGTTACTTCATAAACACAACTAGGGATTCCCCCCCCCCCCCATGCATCAATTTACATTTCTTTGCTTTAGTTTCATTTAATTGCTTTTAATCTCCTGACCCTTCATGGTATGAGAAACTTCTGAAGTCTTTTATAGCTGAATTTTATCTTTTCTGTTTTGAATATCTTTAGTGTCATCAGCAAACTGTTTGCCTCTTTTACAGATCATTTATGAACATGCTGAACAACATAAATTTCCACTTGGGAATACCCTTCTCACTCTGTATGAAAACTTAAATTTTAACCAGTTATTTATCTAGCTGAGAATGTGCCCTTGGTAGCTTAGTTTCCTTAATAGCCTTTATGAGATGCTGTATCAAATACCCCTGGGATTTGTTCTGCCTTGCTCAGTTTTCTGTGAGCATCTTGTAAAGGATGATAATGTGAGTGGAACACAGAACTGGAGAGCTCAAACTTTGCTGAGTGACTGAAGACATTACCAACCTTGATCCAACTTACAAATGAGAAATTAATTATAAAAATTAGTATGTTTATGTTAGTGAAATACAAGACCTTGCCTTACAAGTTAATTTTTAGCTTAACACCTCTTAACAGGGTGTTATTGCCGAGCCCACAGACTTGTATTTTGTACATTACAACTGAAAGGGAAATAAGATTCTTCTATTTTTTTTTTTTAGCTATTTCTAATCTTAATTGTGTAGTCGAATTAACCTCTCAATACATGAAATAAAAATGATGAAGCATTTCCTCCATAGATGCACAGATTAAACTCACTGTATGCAGACAGCATTCAGCTCCAGCGTTGATCTCCCCTATGAGGATTCCCTTGAGCTCACTAAAATATATTGAAATGATAACTCTATAAGTGGATTTATATCGATACAAAAATTGTGAAAATCCAATTATTAATGAAGTATATGATTACAGAGATAACTTGCAAAGAGATTAAAATAGACACATATTTTAAGATTGTTAGCACTGTAGGCAAATAACTGCATTTACATCAGCAGTACATTTGAGATAGCCTTAAAGAAACCTTTTATTTACACAACTGGAGAAAGCCAGACCCTTAATGAACGTTGATCAAGACACTTTGGAAATATCTATGATTCAAAAATCTCTTGTGATAGGGTCATAAACTCCAGGACAGCTTGGCCACACCAAAGCAAACCGACAGTGTCTTCCAGAACTGGGAAAACTCTCTGTGGTGGGGAAAAAAAGGGCTGAGAGGGGTGAGAGGAGACCCCCTTGTGTGTAATGGAGAGAGATCCAGCTACAACTCCAGCTACAACTGCTGCATTGGAGAGGAGAGACACTGCTGCCCTGAACGTGGAAAGGATCTTTCCTTCTCCCCTTCTAGACTTCTGTTGGAAGGAGAGGAGATTTGATCCAATGTAAATATTGCTTTACCATAGGAGAGATACTTAGGATTGTGAATATAATGTATTATAATATTTATTTGTGTAATAATCGTAATATAATTCCCTTTTCCCCATGTTGAGTCTTGTGTTGTGCCTGGAAAACCCCTCTCACACCGGGGTAAATTGTGGGAGGGGGGCTTGGACTCGGGAATTGGATTTTTGGGAGTCTCAAACCACCCACACTCTCGCAGCTCCTTTGATTCAGCCCCGCAATTGTCGCTCTCACCTTGGCTGGATCCAGACTCCATTCGTCACGTTTTCAAGTGCCTGTCTGTCAGTGCCTCTCACACCTCCAAAAGTACAGTCTGCTTGTTTGCACGGAGCTCTCAGCGCGTGATTTGCACCAGATTTACGCTCCGAGCTTCACCTCCCCTCGTGTGTCAAAGCCTAAATGAAGTCTCTCGGTTCCCTGGCTGGAGCTCGTTGGTGCAGCCGTGCTGTACATCAGCTGAGAGAGTTTCTCCCCTGTCAGATGTGTCAGCCAGACTTTTTATTCCTTCCACAAGCTGCTGCTCTGCAGTCTGTGCCTGAGCCCCCAGTTTGCCCAGTCTCCCCTCAGAACAGGGAGATGCCCAAACTCCACCAGCTTTTTCTATTCTTTTCCTGAAGAAATGTTGGAGAGGTGCCCAGATGGTCTTTTTTATTTATGAATATAAACAGAGTTTATAAGCAGCGAGATAGGAGTGACAAAGCTGATTGTAATGGCAGAAAATCCACTCGAGAAGGTAAACCATGTAACTTGTGACTGATGAGGTGAGAATGTTTTCACCAGCTATAAACTCGTGTTTGAAAGCTTTAGCATTGAGGGTTTTATCCTAATATAAATTGAATATAATGGATTTACCCTGCATTTACACCTGGGCAAGTGAGATTGGAATTTGACTCGGTATTTTTACTCATGCATCCAAGACAGGTGGCTTCTAATAATTAATTTAAATGCTGTACCTATTCTTTTGCCAGTGCAATCCCAGTTTCCCACTCTGACATGTCACAAGGAAGTCACAGTTCTCCTACACTGAGCTAAGTGTTCTTCAGCTGCCCAGCACAGAGCTGGGTATGGGCACTTCCCTCCTGCAGAACCCTTAAAGCTGGCACCCTCAGGAGTTATTCTCTGACAGAAATTGTGAAGAGAAAATTCTTGGATTTAATTACCTGTAGGAACTATAGAAGCAGTAGGGGTTGAGTAACAGACAACATTCTGAAAGCTCTGAGCCTTTTCTTCACAAACTCTATTACCACCTTGCACCAGAAGACAAGCACTAAGTCCTGCCATAAAATATTACTTCTTTTTTTTTTTCTTTGACTGTATAATACTAAAAGTCTGTGAATCTGTTTAATATATCAGTTATTTAAAACAACAGCTACTACATTTATGTAAGTCAAAAGCAAAAAAGGGGTTGTTGGGTGGCCCAGTAACACCAGTGGATGTGCGTAAGGCTGTGGAAGTTTGGCACACTTACATCCACCCTATTTTCTGATCTGGTGAAGTTGTTAAAGACACACAGGTTGTGATGCCTCAATAAGACATTACTCTTCTTTTCTTGCATTTTTTAATCTGGTATAAAACTAATACAATACTGAAGGTGTAGGTATGGTTGGTATTATTTATTTGAAAAACATTTGGTAAGAAATATAAATTTATGTTAGAATAAGGAATAGGCTGATTGATGCTGCTGGTGGAACAGTCATACATCATTTTTCCTGTGAGACAGTTGGTTTTTGCTGTCCAGTTAACTTAATGCAGCTTAAACCTTTCAACACATTTCTGAATTTAAGAGTCCCACATCCTGGAGTCATGTGAGAAGCATCTTTCATTTACCACAGAAAGTACAGTCCAACCCCTGCAGTATTACCATAAAGCTTGAAAATATAAGATTAAAGTTTCAAAAACCAGAAGAAACCCCAGTTCTTAATGTAAACTTGATTATTCACTATAATATATATCTCAAGATCTTAGAGAGCCTGGGTTTCAGTTTGATTTGATTTGTTGCTACTGAAATCATTTGACATTCAGTGATAAATCAGTGACTATTTTTGATTCAGATAAGGATTTTCAATTTGTTTTAAGAAAATTAAAACCAAAAAAATCATAATTTTAGAAATGAGAGGCGTGATACACAGGATACTTAATAACATCAATTTTTAATTACACAGGAAGACTTAGTCTTCCCAAGACAAGGGTGGTTTGGGCTTAAAACTGTGAAAGGAAGAACAAATGAACTAGAAAACAAAATGAATAAAATTAAGTTTTCCATTATATGTTATAACCACTCAATTAAGCAAAGAAATGGTTTTCACTTGCTTCATCTCTTGTGCTTCTTTGATAGCCCCATACTATTTTCCCCAAATATTTGCTTCAGTTTTATTTGTCATCTCTACTGGTCAACAGAACATCCCTGTGCTCCTTGGACAACCTTTGGTTTTATACATATGGTGAAAAATTGTCACATTTCATTACAGGCAACTAAAGGAATGCTCTATGGTTTTAATGCTGCCCTTGTCCACTCTAACACACCATCCATGGCCTTTAGAAGGAAAATAATTCTGAGAAACGTTGGTTTGTGCTGTGCTGGAGCTGAACTGCCTGGCAGAAAGGACCTCCCAGACCAGCCTTCCTCCTGTAATCTCCATTTATTTGTTTCTTATAGGTCTGCCTCTAGTTCAAATAACTACCCAGCCTTCTAAAATGGAAGTAAATGTCACCCCTAAATGCATTGGAAGTGCTTTAAATCCTCGTTTTAGAAAGGCCCTTAAGCCCACGTTTGAGTCTGAAGTAACTTTTTCCGTAGGTGTGAGCTTTGCCTTGGAAAGACTGTGAACATCCTGAATAAACCAAGTTTCCCAATCTAGCAGAACCACTTGGCTCCACATAGAAATAATGACCTGAGGTGTGTGCAATCAGTTCCCCTAAAAGCAAACACGGTGACAGTGACAAGAGAGACCGAGTTCCCTTTTGCTTCCAGTGCATCAGGCAGCTGCATGTTTTTCCTTTGGTAATCCCAGATATTCATTTTGCTTGGAATTGAAAGTTATAAAGTCCAGTTTAACATGAAAGTTTGAGAAAAAAAAACGTTTGACTGAACTTGCAGGTCTGACCAAAGAGCAACACAATTTCTTTGAATGAGCAAAACTGAACTAATTTTACCATGGCACTTCTTATTGTTGTTCCTTAGTTGTTTTTTTTTTTAAAGAGGAAATTAACAGTTTCAAGATCAATTTAGTTGTAGTTACTGTGGAGGCTAAAATTTATTAAGTAATATCTAAATAGTTTTTTACATTTGGAAACTATGCTTTATTTCAGGTTTTTTTTCCTGTTTTGTACATACATAGCCCTCAAAAAACCCCTTAAAATGCATTTTTTTTTAATCCAAATAAGGAAATAATGTCAGAAATTTTGCTTGATAAAAAAAAATTTAGGACTCTTTTTAAATACTTTTTTTTAAGGTCTGTGTTATACCATCTCCAAACCTGTCACAAAGTGGAAATTCTATGTCACACATCGTGCTAGGAAGAGTTCAACCACCTCAAACATGTGAATGGTTTGTTGTACTGATCTCTTGGAAGACTCGAGTTTCAGTCCCAAGTAATCAGAGTACATGAATGAGAGTTTGCAAGCTCTGGGCTCTGAAACAAGCTGATTAACTGCTGATGTTGCTCACCCTTCACAGCTTTACAGTTTAAAGGAGTTTGAAGTTGGGCACCTCAAGTGCTCTACATTTTCCTGAACTGGAAACTTCAAAATAATTGAATTGCATGAGAAGAACTTAACATAAGTTTCCAGAACCCAGAAGTCCTATTGCTGTTTGAGGACCTTGTTTAATCACTTGTTTAATCTTTCCATAATCTACCTCCACTAATGAAGGTGTGGATTATGTCTTGAAATTCAAGAGAAATTAGGAGTGGCAATAGGAAATAATTGCAAGTTACCCTGTTGCAAACACCCATTGCATTAATTTTACCACCAAAGTAATTCTAGTTATTTATCTTAAGAGTAATAGTAACTAATATTTGTAAATCCATCTTGAACCCTGTGAGTATGGAGTAAATAATAAATAAATATATAAATAAATATATTATGTATATATGTAATATATATATATAATATATAATATATAAAATATGTAATATATATTATATATAATATATTATAATATATAACAAATATAAATAATATATTATTATATATAGATAAATCAATCAATCAATCAATCAATCAATCACCAAGCCCTGAGGAGATATAATGTCTATTTTGTGTCTATAATTATTGGGTGCATCCAGAACTGTGGAAGAACTATTTAACATGCAAGTTAACTGCAGCCAACGAGTGGGAATTTTTCTACTGATTCCCATGAGCTTTGGACCCAGACCCTAAATTTTTACAACTCAGGAGGAAAACAAAATAGTATGGAGTTGTTTCTACAAATATTGTTTTAACAGAACTTCAAGATTTCTTTTTTAAACTCAGCTTTGGTGAGGAAAGTGAGAAGAAGAAATAGCATCTGCATGGAGTGCAAGTTGGCAAGAATTCCAGTCTGCCACTTCCCAAATTGTTTTAGAAATGTTTGGCACGTCTCTGTCACAAATTACAGCTGATTATAATTTCACAGTATGTGCAAGCAGATGGAGGAGACGAATTGGGGAAGAGTTTCACCCCAGACAAATTAATTATTAGTAAGTATTTTCAGAGCAGAAGTTAAATATTAAAACTGTGGTTTGAAATAAAGAATTATGGGAGGCCCAAGTAATCTATAACTTGGAATCAAACATTTTATGGACAATTTGACACCTGGTTGGAATAATTTAGTATTTTCACAGATGAAAGTATATCTCATAATAAAAGAGAATGTATTTCAGAAACTTTTAACCAGTGGTCAGTTCTTTTAAGTTATCTATTAAATCAACACAGTCATGGGCAATTAAAGCTAGAAAATATTCTTAACAGGGCTGACTATGGAAAGGCTTCAAATATGTTTTTCCACTTGTGGGAAGATTCCAACATATAACAGAAAACTTCAGAAATCTGCTTTAATGGTCAGTCTTTTATTTTGTACGTAATTCAAAGTTCAGTGCATAAATTCCTACCTGCTACCTATCCACCCTTTTAAAAGCCAGGCTGAAAACACTGGAAGGAGAAGGATGGTGGGATTGAAATGAGGAGAAAATGGAGAAATGAGCCAAATGCTGACAAATTGTGTGACTGAATGGTTGGGTGAGACCTCGTTCCCTTCCCCAGCCAGGAACTTGAGATCCTGCTGCTGAATCAGGTGAAAATGTGCCCTCCAGGACTGTGGGGATGATCTTTTTGTGGCCCTGATTCTCTAAGTGGGCAAGAAAAATGTAACCTCCTGTAGGCATACAGTTGGCAAAGTAATTTCTTCACATACCTTATAAAAAGATTTTCTTGGCAAGAAAGACTGTCTTGACTAAAGTACAGTTTTCATTGGATATTCAGCTAATATTTGAAATGGACAATGGATACCCAGGTTTTTAAGAATCCAAAGAATAGGGTTCCCCTTGTAGCAGGAAAGTCTTTGATTCCAACAGAAAATGAGAGGTAAAATGATGATATTTCTTTGAATGAGCAAAACTGAACTAATGTTACCATTGCACTTCTTGTTGTTGTTCCTTAGTTGTTTTTTTTTAAAGAGGGAATTAACAGTTTTAAGATCAATTTAACTGTAGTTACTGTGGAGGCTAAAATTTATTAAGTAATATCTAAACATTTTTGGAATGAATATGAAGTGAAAAGGAATGTATGAGAAAAATTGTGCTTATCTGAACATAAAATCTCACATATCATGGTAAAAAAGCAAGTAATGTGCTTATCATTATATGCATATATTTATCACTACTCTAGTTCAAGATTTTGCTTATGATGAAATACAGGTTTAAGTATTTTCACTAATTGAATTTCATTTTTTTCAAGTGTTTGAGACAATCTGAACTATTTTACAAAGGGAAAGTGCTTCTTTGCTGTGCTTCCAATTCTCCCTGGAAAACCTTTTAATCAGCTGATGGTGCTTATGTGGTGTAGTATTTGTAGGGAATCAAACACAGTGCATATTCAATGACTCTTTCTGTCCTCTGAACAGAGGCTTTACTGGGTCTTTGAGAATATGTAAAAAACTCACTATGATAAATATTTTAAAAGCTTCCCCAGTCTGATAGGAAGACAGATACATGTATTGAATTAACCACAGTAATGTGTGCTGCCAAGTTTATTTCAAATTAAAATCTTCGCTGTTCTAGACGTTTAAACATGATGAAAATGCTGAGATATCAGCAGGCTCTAGAAAGGAACAATTTTCCAAACCAACTTGTTCTTTCATGCTTTCCAGTGAGCAGAAAACCATTATAATTTCCTAGAATTTAGCCATTTTGATCTTTATCTTACAAAGATACCCACGTAAAATAGATGAGTAATCACCCAATCGTGCATTTATATGCATTTTGCTACACATGTGTTTAATTTCTTGTAATCTCAAGCTTAGGCTATATTTGATATTTTTACACAGTTTCCAGTTACTGAGTGTCACAGTGACTGTGATTAATGTGTTACCACATATAAACTCTGGGATATGGGAAAAGGCTCTTGAAGTTGCTTACACTGGAACCTGTCATACCCTTCTTGATGTTTTATTATGCTGTATACTTTTAGACCTGCAAACACATACTAAGTGTGCACATAAAATAAACAACACCATGACCCACCACAATGGATATCTGAGTGGATAATAAAGCAGTTTTTCACACTAACACTGACTTTCCCACACTAAGTTGTTGCAGAAGATATTGATTAGCCATATATTACTCTTAGCATAATAAAGAGTAATTATCATGCTCTTTATAATTAATAATAAGACCATATTTTTAATTATGCTCTTAATAATAATATTATAATTAGCATAATAAAATAATAAAAAGATATACAAATCTTTAAGAACAGACAATAAGCATTTATTTAATCTTCCTTTCTTCTTACCATTTTGACTGTACGTCAAACATATACTTGAGTGTTCATATATACATATCTCTCACAAACAGATGTCTCATTTTAAACATTTGTGTTTATTCAGTCTTTGATTTCTCAATAATTTTCCAGCAAATATAAAGATATTAATATTGAAATATTTAAGTAACTCTAAATTGAGTTTTTCAGTTAATAGGACTAGTGCATACCAGCTTTTTATTAGCCCTACATTGTCCTATGCTGAGAACAACTTTAATTAACACCTCATAAAACAAAACAGCCTCTTATAATGAATGAATTTACTGTACACAAAGGCTACATGTTTAAGGGATCTCCACTGTATGTAAATTAGACAGGAACTATGAGCTAGATCTGGTAAATACTACAGATTTCATACATAGTGGAAATAAAGATGCAAATCACATAAAAATAAATTCAAATCTTTGTTGCAAACCCCCTGGAGAAAACTTTAACAAATCATAACTGTCAAAGGGGTGGATGATGAAAGTTTTTGTGATGCAAAAGAATACAAATCACTCTTGTGTTGCGAGCATCGCTCTTTTATTTTCGGCGTTGTAGGCACATCATCAACTTTAATGATAAAAGCCTTCCACAAAAATAATTCTTAAGCCTCGGAAACAAACACCTCTTTGGCACCCTGAGAGCATGTTCCACAAACATCATCAATCTCCCTGTGAGTGTGATTTACAGCCTCTCCCCTTGGCTGGCTCGGGCTGTCCGTGGGCGCGCTCCGGCAGCGTCACATCGGGATTCTCCTCTGCTCCGTCCTCCCAGCACCTGCTGCTCCATCAGCTTTCCATCAGCTGCTCCACTGCTCACAGCCAGCTTTCCAAGCACACCTGAAAAATGAGAAAGGGAAGTTGGAGTATAATCCCTCCCATGTGGACACATCAGAAACGTACCTCTCAGGTGAGAGGAGAAGGGAATTCGAACTGAATCTCGTCACAACTTGAACTGAATCTCACTGTGAAGGATAACAAAAAGTCCTTCTACAGACACATCAATAGCAAAAGGAGGGGCAAGGAAAACCTCCATTCTTTACTGGACATGGGCGGGAATATAGTTATGAAAGATGAGGAAAAGGCTGAGGTATTTAACACCTTCTTGGTCTCAGTTTTTTCCAGAGGAGAGCAACGAGGCTGGGGAAGGGACTGGAGCACAAGTGCTATGAGGAGAGGCTGAGGGAGCTGGGGCTGTTCAGCCTGGAGAAGAGGAGGCTCAGGGGAGACCTCCTCACTCTCTGCCACTCCCTGACAGGAGGGGGGAGCCGGGGGGGGTTGGTCACTTTTCCCAGGCAATGATCAGCAAGACAAGAGGGCTGGGTCTTCAGCTGTGCCAGGGGAGGTTTAGGTTGGATATTAGGAAGAATTTCTTTCCAGAGAGGGTGATTGGCCATTGGAATGGGCTGCCCAGGGAAGTGGGGGATTCTCCATCCCTGGAGGTGTTTAAGATGAGACTGGATGTGGCATCAGTGCCATGGGCTGGGAACCACAGCGGGGTTGGATCAAGGGTTGGACTGGATGATCTCGGAGGTCCCTTCCAACCCAGCTGATTCTGTGATTCTGTGAATGCACATCTAGATTGGAACTCACAGGCCAAGTTCTCAGTTGCAGCCGGATTTATCCCATGGAGACAGGAATATGCAGGTCTCTCCCTGACTGGGTGGCTCCCCTGTTTTATTTAGTTGCCTGTATCTACTGAGGGGCAGTTCATACACTGGGGGAGCCCAAACACAGAGCATCAGTTAGTGAAATTTGTTTCCATCTCTGACATGACTTTGGTGCCAGGTGCTGCGTATGTATTGTGAGACAAGCTGATGAGGGCAGATGTACTACCCTGAAGATTGCAGTGTTCTTTATCCTCCTTTGTTTTGCTAAACTGAAGGAGAGGGATGTACTATGATTGCTGACTTCTGCAGAAACAGCCCTGATTTGTCCCTTCTTTGTCCCCGCTCTGTGGGTAAGTGTATGTGCATTTAAGGCAGTGCAGATGATAGGAAAATCAGAATCACTGTAAGTGTTGATGAGAGGCAGCAGGATAAAATAACAACTTAAGTCAGTGAAATTTAGCATCTGGGAGTACAGCTCCCTCTTCATGACTGAACTGCCTGGAGTTCACTTGTGGACTGCAGGTGTCTGATAAATGAACTCTTTCTGGCAGCTTTCCTTGAGTTTCAGGAACAGAGTCCGTGAACCCAAGCTGAAGACATTTAGTGTTCTTTATCAACTCTTATGCCATGCACTCACTAAAGCAGATGTACATTCATTAATAACAGTTGCCTCAGTTAAGCCCTTTTCACAGACAGAAACTCTATATCCTTATCAGGAAAACATGTAAACGTTATGATTAGTTGTAAACACAGACAGATCTTTAATATGTCTGCATTGAGTGAAACAGTAGATACTTATGAGCCTGGTGTTATTTATAGAGGAAATAAAGTGAAGGAGGAGGACCTGGTAAAATAAATCTAGAAATGCATTCGTAAGATCTTCTGGATACTTTTATAAGGGCTGAAAAACTAAGTGGATTAAATTTCGTGAATAGAATGTTCCAGAGTGCTTCTGTGATGAAGGGCTAGATTATTCAAGGAAATGCTTAAACCATGTCTCTTTATAGATTTTAAGGCACTTCTTTGCTGATAGAAAGTTTTGGGCAGATCTGAAACGCCTTTGGAAGCCTTGGTTTCTGATTTAGCCATCTGAGCTAGAGACTTAAATACAAACAATGCTCACACACATCTTTAAGGGTATTAGCTGGCACTGACATTTGGGAGGCTGCACTGTCCCAGGAAAAGCAGTGGAATTACATTTCTAAAGAGAGCAATCTGTGCCAGAGCTGTTGGGCACGAAGTGAGGTTGATGCCATGAGTTCCCCTCCTGCCAGGGCTGGTCCTGCCCCGAGTGCTGGGCAAACAGAAACACTCCCGTGCTCAGGGCTTGGCTGCCTGAACGTCCTGTGCTGCTCAGCACCTCAGTCTGCTCCTCCTTTGTGAATTGTGATCCTTACCTTTACCACTTTTATCGCTATAATGGGGATAATATTTCCTTAACTCCCAGCAGTTCTGGAGAGGGGAATATATATTCACTTTTGCTATCTCGAGCAGCTGTGTGAAGATGAAATGCTCTCAAAATGCTAAGTATGAAAGTGCCAAGCAAGTGAACACTCCAGTCCATGGCTGATGATTTATTTCTAGGGATTCAACCACGGAGCCAGGAACTGATGGCATTTTTAATAAGACTGGCAGAAACTTTCAGTGTTTCACTGAACTGAGTAATTTCTGAGTGCTTTACAGAGCAAGTTTTGACTTTGCCCCCAGTTTTAAAATATTAAACCCTAAATGTTAGAACTTGTAAAACTATCACGAAAGACTTATTATTTTGTCACAGAGAAACCCGTTTTCATCTTATCTTCTAATTATGTTATGTATTTCAAAACAAAGTTAATGCCACTTAATGTGGTACTATCACCTTGCATTTCTGAAAACTCCAAATGACTTTTTGAAGGCAAAAAGTCATTCTCTATGCATTAAAATTGCTATTACAGCTATTAGAGGAAATTTGTTTTTATTCTGCTTTCTGCAGTTAAATTCATATTTATTTTGGAGCAGTTAGTTATGGACCAAGTCACCAATTAGCTTCTTTTAAAATAAAAAACACAGTTGAAACTTTGCCATCACTATTCCATTCCAACGAATGGAATTTTGTGCAGAATGGAGGCAGTTTACAATTAAAATAAATAAATAAATAAACATATAAACAAATGTCATATGGAACACTTAAAATAGCATCGTCCTGAAGAAGTAGAAGCACTATAAAATGCCATTTCACTTTGCCCACAGCCCATGATGTCAGCGGTGGGAAGCAGGGAAGTGAGCGCATGACTATAATTTAAGTAAAAGAATTGGACCTATTGAAAACCCTGAGAGCTGTGATGACCTCACAGCTTTTGGAAAGCTCTTGCAGTATCTGTTGTCAAGCCAGTACCTCTCACGGGTTTTCAGTGTAAGGCTGAATCAATTAAATTCTTTCTGTTCAGCTGCTTAATTTCATTATCATGTATATTTTAAAAGCACAGAATAAAATTCTGAAGGCTTTGATATGTAGAGTACGGCAAACATTTGAAACATTTATTAATTTTATGAGGCATAATAAACTATAATGATAGGAAATCTAAAATTTTCAGTACGACAGTGGAGCCAGAGACATTTCTACTTGTGACAGCATCCTTTAAGAGCCAGCTTTAGCAATAATTGAGGTGCTGTGCTTTCCTTTTAATTCCACTGTCTGATGATACCTGAGAGCGGTATACTTTTTTCCAGAACCCCATTAAGAGCCACTATAAGATCTGATTTCCTGGGTTGTCAATTTTTTGTTTTGTTGTAGTTTTTTTTTTTTAAAACCCAATTGTCAGTCAATGTGTTACAGTCAGACTGGCTTTCTTTTGGCTCTCATGGCTATACACTGTGGGGAAAAAAGTAAAAGAACTATGCTTCATCATCCTGTCAGGGAGGTTTCTTAACAAATTACCTTTACCCTCAAAAGAAAACACAAGGAGACTTTTTGTAGCTTTAACAATTCTCATAGTTCATATCTTATTTTCTTGGCTATTCAGGGGAACAAGAACACAATAGTCTGGATCTCAGAGATAATGAAATCAATATCCATAAAATCTTATGAAATCTAGACACTAATAAAAGCACGAACCTTTCTGTAATCACTATTTAAACCCTGTGTTTTTCCTAACCTCGTATGTTTTTCAAAACTTTGTTTATCAACCATTTATTTCCAAAGAGTAAATAATAGTAAATTACAGTACAAAGTAGTAAACCCTTTCTCTCTTTGTGTGCTTGTTCATGAGAGACTTGGTAATCACAGATTTATGCCTTAGTCTGGATGGAATTCACTGCAGTAAAGTACCATGAGGCATTGTTCAGATTTGACTTAAACTTGCTTTTTCTGAGTGTCATGTGAAGGAAAGGCCTGGCTTTCAACACAGAAATTATTTGATATAATATCCATTGAAGTCCTCTGGAGAACTGCTGAAATCAGAGGGCTGGGTTGGTTCCTTGGGGTGCAGAGGTTGCTGGTGCTGGGGAATACGAGTGCCTTCCTCCCCCGTCCCTCTCAGGCACTGAATAATCTTTTCATCCAAAGCACACCTGCAAAGAGCCTGTAAATTCCCAAAGAACCTGGGAGCTCCCTCCCATCTTTTTTGTCCCCACAGAGTGGTAAGGCTTTGCTGTGCCTGTGTGGGATACAGGAACTTCATTTTTTTTTTGGTTTACATCTTTTTGGAAACTCAGTGTTTTCAGCAGGCATCTTACATTTCAAATTTATATTGGGGTCCTATAAATCAGCTGAAGAACGAATGTGTGGTCCTTCCATGCCATAAATTAAATTAAGCTGTAATTTGTCTGGGATGTTTTACTAGTAACAGGTGGATGTACTTAAGACAGAATTGAAAAATTTCAAAATACACAAGAAAAACAAACCCCAGTAATTTCAGCTGTGTTCCTAGAGCACACTAAATGCATGCTGTTCAGTGTTGTTTATTTTTTTCCATGTAAGAATAATGTAATTTACTGCAAGGATCCAAACATACTCATTCAAACAAAGCTGAGAGCTCTACCTTTCCTAGCATATCACCAAACAAATGGCACGAAGCACACGGACATAAAAGACAAATGCATCATTTCTTCTGAATTTAGCCTCTGAGTTACTATTCTAAGCAGACCTGCATCCTATATACAGAAAAAATAGTTTGTCTGAGTCAGTCCTAGCAGGGCAAAGGACTTCTTGCCACTGCTGTGCTGCTCCAGGGTCTCTGAGCCTGCTTTGAACCGGGAAGAGTTTGCAGGGAAAAGCCTGAAGACAAGAGGCTTGAGATGTCACTTCACAAAGGGGCCCTTAACTGCTTTGTAGACACAACCCATCCACAGAAAGAAGTTGTTGCTAAACTTTGAGAATGGAGAGATCAGTGAATAAATCCATTGTTAATTTTAAAAGCAATTTCGAATGCCTTTACAGTTAAGCCGTCCAATTTCCATTGGTTTAAGTTTAATCATTTTTCATTAATGTAAGCTAATTTGCAAGCTAATCTAATAAAGTAGCATGAAACATGAGCAGCAATGCACTGAAATGAAGGAAGTTCAGCTGCTTGCAGCTCATTAAGGTTCTTGAAGTTGAGAAGACTAATTAGTGACTAAGAATGATTTTGTTTACCTCTACCTTTTGAGAGTTCCTGTTTTATCCCACAGTTTAAGACTCGTGGGCCAAATCATCAGTGGGCATAATGTGGTAGAGCTCTAATAAAGTCAACAGGCCAATTTATACCAGTGGAGAATTCAGCTCTTTGTTGTTTTTCCCCATCCAAAACCAAAAAAAAGTAAGAGCTCCCATTTAAAAGGAATGTTTTAGCACAAACATTAGTGGGCCAGAGTGCCTTATTTCCTGCCTACTAAATTCTATGGAGCACTTCCCATTGATTTCAATGGGAGAAGCTTTAGACTCTAAAATTCTTCCTATAAGAACAGGAGAGTCGACTAATCCCTTGCACTGTTTTCCTATAAAGCTCAAACATCTCTTAATTTATATCTGAGACAGAACCCAAATTTTATAAAGTGATCTACCAGTCCTAGCTTGCAAATTGTTAAGGAGAGTAACTACATCACAGTCATTGGTAAGCTAATTGTTCTTGCTACTAAAGGTGTATAAAAACATCTGAAGTTGTTTTGCTTCAACTTTCAGTTATTTTACCAACCAGACTGAGCAGTTTGTTATTTGACAGGTTTCTGTTCTACATGTGGATCCTTCGGGTTACCATGAAGTTAATCTGGTTTTTCCATCATGCTGTTCTGATCAAATGTGGAGGTTAATTAGTTTCACTATATTTCTATTGTTTTTTCACTTAAAGATGTCCGTGGTCATGTGATCAGGAAATCAGACAATAAGCTCATGTTCAACCAGTTATTGAGCCTGATTTTAAGGCATTTCCAAAATTGTCACTTCTCTGAATGCTGCATTTTCACACGTTCAAATGCACACTGTTCACTTGTGCCTAGTTTAGTCAGGTCACTCTGCAGCAGAGACACTTTCTTCTCCTTATTTACAATGATTTTAATTACTTTTTTCTCATTAACAGCACAGGAACAAGAACTATTCCAAAATACTACAT
The DNA here is from genome assembly GCF_003945595.2 of Pipra filicauda. Taxonomy (NCBI): domain Eukaryota; kingdom Metazoa; phylum Chordata; class Aves; order Passeriformes; family Pipridae; genus Pipra; species Pipra filicauda. Next base: position 1,185,167 of record NW_024104498.1, read on the forward strand.
GTGTTAGGAGATAGCTAGTTTGGTGTGACATCTAGGCATTAAACCATAAATGTGGCAGCTGTGTGTTTGTGTAAAGTACTGTAAATTCTACAATCTTAAAATATAATCAACCATCTCATACTGTATTACTTAAGGTATTATAAAAATCATCCAAAGCTCAACACAATCAAAAGGAAACACGTGAATGTCATTAATGTAACAGTAAGCATTCCTGATTGTCTTCTTTAATAACACAGGAAATGTTTCAACCTTCAGCAAGACAAAAACAAATGCCTTTTCCTCACATGTGCTCCCTCTCTCCCAAGCATCTCTCAGCAGCATCCTGTGTGGGTTTCACCCACTTTTTCCAGGGGATGGAAGAGCTGGATGAAGCCTGTGCCTTAGGGATGGCTCCAAACCCGGTCCTGACACAGTTTCTCTTTGCTGGTTTGACCTTGCTGAGCGACCCAGGGCCTTGGGGGCTGTGCTGGGGTGGAGATTGCCTCGGTCCCACTGGCTCTGGTTATCTCTCTAGATCAGTGCACACATCCACCAGAATGATTTTGCCCTTAAAGAACCACAAATTCTGCTGTGTGGGCAAACTGAGAGCCTCCTCCAGCCCGGGAATGCTGCTGAGCCCAACGCTGGTCCTGCAGCGGGAATCTTATCCCAAGTGACATCTGAGCAAGCCATGGACAGCAGTTAATCCAGCATTGCTGGCTGTGGGAGAGGCAGGTTGGAAAAGCTGTCTGATCCTGATTTTCCACAGTTGCAGAATGGGCAGGACTGAACACACAGTGACAGGAATTCTAGTTCACGAGTAGGATGTGGAGTCGGGAATTCAAAACTGAGAGCGAGACGAGTGGCATTTTAGGCAAAATGAGACTACTGAATTTTAAGATAATGAGATAATTTTGAGATAATGAGCTAATTAGGACTAAAGCAGGAGCGGAATAGGATTATTTGAATAGTGAAAAAAGTAAAACAAATAGAATATATATGCTGTTATCTATTCCTTTCATCATCATCAAAAAAGACATCTGTGTTTTCTGCTACTCACCCAGATATAAAAAGTGCTGACTTTTGTCACCTTCTTTCTTTCTCTCAGTGAAGTGCAGTATGTGGCCACAGCAAAATCCCACGTGTAGAAATTTCTGTGAAAAAGTGTTTTATGAGCAATGCAACAGCTGTGGCTGCAATTCAAGATTTGCCCTCGTGTCTGTACTTGAGCTGCAAACAGAACAAGGCAGTTCCTTTCTGTCAGAATATGGAAAGAAAATAAAAAATTAATTAGCTATGGTGGAGCCAACTTACTTGGGATTGTTCTAACTTCAAAGAAGGCACAAAGAAGGGGTGGTTTGGAAACACTATTGAGTGTGTAACAGGCTGCTGCAGGGATGTGTGGCCCTCCCTTGTTTGGGAAGGCAGTGTCTATACAAGAGCTATTTTAGTGATGAAAGGTTAATCCAGCATTGTGGACCAGGAGTTTAGACAGAAACAAGCAAAGGGAAATTCTACTACTAAATTCAGTGGGCTGGGAAATCCTTGCCATCATAGTTCCCATAGCATAAGTGGAGTCTAGAAACATTCATTCAGCTTTTAAATTGCAAAGCAGGATTACAACCGAGTTAAAATGATTTGCTGGAAAAACCTTTTCTAAAAATTCAAGTCACTGAATATGAATAATTGCAGATGCAGACATTCACACTAGAAAACTACTTCTGTATTACAGGGGTATGAGACAATTGTTATTTTTGTAAGAGAATAGCAATTATTTAATCACTAAGAACTGTTTAAATGCACTGGATTGTGGATGTGACCATTAGCAGCAGGAACAGGTAATAGATATTTTCTTTTTTTCTTCTAAAAATCGAATTGCTCTCTGCTATATGAAGAGGAAATTCCATATGCTGAGTGATTCTCTGAGGTCACTTATGGTGGTTTCAATCATTTTCTTCATGGAATTGTTCTCTGAATACTTTGAAATTCAGCTGAATGGGAAATGGTTTTCTGCTTCATAAGAATTTACACAGGTTAAAAAAAGTTTAAAAATATTGGAAATTACCAAACGCTTATGAAATTCTATCTAAAAGCAAAGATTTATTTATTGAAAGTATTTTCAAGGAAAAAAACCCTCTTAGTTTCTGGAAATGCTAAAGCAGGGTTTTATCAAGATATTTCATCTAAGCTTTTTCTAATGTGGATATTGGACTTGACCACTAGTATTTTTCTTTCAGTAAAGCCCCTTGAAATAAAATTCTATTGAAATGTTTTTCTTAACATTTCAGTAAAATGATTGGGAAATTATGAATGTTTGAAATGTTAATGACTGCATGAGAAGAGCCAAAGCATTGAGGTCACAGACACTTTGGCCTGAGGCTCAATTTAGAGAAGACAAGAAGTGAGGTTTGTCAAACCGAAGCACGCAAGCAACACTTTCTGCTTGTGCAGGAGAAGTGTCAGGATCTGGGCCCGTAACTGGGTTCATTTCCATCCCTATATTTGCATGGGAAGAAATTCTTGGAGTTAGGCACACGGACTAAATTGTTCACATGTAAAAAATGTTGCTGCAATAAAAAATTCCCATAATAGCATGTGCTGGGTTAGTGCCTCCTTGAAAATGCAGTCCCCTTGTTCACAGAGGGCACGAAGACTATTTTAGCCCTCTGATAATCTGAGGGCCTATGAATGTATTTTACCAGTTAGGAATGAAATAACCCTTGCATAAATAAACCCAGAATCAGTCAGTTTGCTAAAATATACCTAAAAGCTATATGTGTCCACTGTGCCTTCGCTGTCCTTTCAGGATGCTCAGAAAACCTCCACACAGGTCTGCAATCTCTTTGTAACCCTTCTGCCAGCTGGTTAATGACAGCAAAAGGGCTGGTTTCAGTATGTCTCAGTTCTCTTCTGAAATATAGCTTAACTTGAATCATGGGGAAGCTTATCCTCTCTCCCAGCACCTTTGGCAGTCAGGAGTTTGACACTCTCAAGTACTCTGAGGCCACGTGCAAACTGGGAAAAAATCAGCTACACTAGAGTGGGAGTGGGCATAGGCTGGGGAACCAGAGCAACAGGATATACACACATGTTTACATGTTACAGGAAAAGTATCTTCCCTCACCTTCCACTTTTCTTTTTTTCAGCAGCGGTTTTTCCACTGCTCACAGGAGGTCCCGTTGATAAAGAGAAGGTGGAATGGTGGCTTAGAGATGTAAGAAGCAATAGAAGTTAGTGACTATTTCTTACCACATCTGTCACCAGTGGCAAGGAAATAACTTTTTTGACTCCTGTAGGACAGCACTACCCCCTGGACCTGCTGTTGTCTTCTCCCCTCCCCTGCGAGGACAGCGGGGCCCAGGCCATAGTGGCAGGGCTGTTTTATGGACCATGTGCACCTTGAGTGGTTTGCCACACTGTCCCCAGGGGTGCTCTTGCCTCTGTTAGTTAAACAGAGCACTCTTCGGAGGGGTTTGATGACTGGCACTCTCTCCAACACATCTCTGGCTCCTGCTACTCAGCATTTCCCAGGCGTGTTCACGCTCGCTCTGGTTGTAGGAGGGAACAGCCTGTGTCATACGAGCAGGTTGCTCACTCTCCTCTTCAGAGAAGAAAGCTCATTTTGGGTCAGCTTTTAGAGAATTAGGCAACATTTCTCACCCAGGATTTTGATATTATTTATAGGGATTGGCATATGTAGGTTAAAAAATCAGCATAGGAGCAATTAGCAAAGCTGCACGATGGACCTGGTGTCTCTCAGACTTTTGGGAGATTGCCATGCTTGAGTGGAGTCCTTGCTCTGTGGAGGAGAGCCAGCTATCCCAAACTGACTGTCTCCTTCCTGCTCTCTTGGTGTTCACACTTGGAAAGAGTGACCTCTCAAATATTGATGGAGGACACAAAGGTAGGTGGCCAATGCAAACTGAATTCTCTACAACTTTCCCCTTTAGCTCCTGGCCACAGAGCTCACACACATGCACACTCCTGCACTCAAGCTGTGATAGAAGAGTTAGAGGTTCCAACTCTGGATAAATAAATGATTGCTCACGAGTAAATCTCTGCCTGCTCCTCTCTGCTCCTTGCAAACCCAGGAATTTATGAGGGGATGCATTTAGCAGCACTGAAAGCATTACTTGATCAGCTTCACTGTCATCAGCAGATGTCACTGCAGACATTAGGAACTAATGAATTGTTTAAGGAGATAAAATGACTAATTTGTCTGGTCAAAAAGACATAAACACAACCTTAGAAAACTGCATTCTATTAAACCAAGAGAAAAAATTGGGTTCATTGTCCTTTAATTTTCAAATGGGATGAGATTCAAATCTGTTACAGATCTGAGACAAATTACCTGGCAAATTCGTGGCATCTTCTGAGATGCTAATCAGAAAAGAATTGTGAAATACTTAGGGTGCCAATGAATCAGGTAAAGAAGCCAGAAAAAAGATTTATGTAATCTTAATATGAGTAAGCACCATATTAAGCACCATTAAGCACCATTAAATAAGTTATGTTTGTCTTCCTGCTCTGCTCCCAGAGCACTTGCACTAAGGACTTCTGCCCCTTTCTATTGGCTTTTAAGTAGCCAGAAAACACTTCATGACTGTGATTGTTACTGTGAGTTCTCATTGAGGACAAAGTTCCTGCCTTGTTCTCACAAAAAATAGACGATAGACAGAAATACGAGATTCTTTCTTTTCATATAATGAATCTAGAATCTATTTGCTTCTGATAAGATGAATTGGTCCTAATATTTATCCTAACCTGAACTGAGGGCCCATGTTCCAATTGATCCATATTCATTGTTGCCAAAAAAATCAATCATGGGCTCTACAATTTAATTCACAAAATTAATATACTTGTGGAAGCATCCAATCTATGCATCAATTGACTGGGAGTCAATTCCTTGTTCATATATCCTGTATAAATCATTGTTTGGGTGATGGAACAGCAGAAAAAGTGAGTGAAGCAAGAGAAAAATTAGAAAAGCTTTAAATCAGCCCAGGTTTGAGTCACTTGTGGTGCAACTGGGCCCTCTTTTTCCTTTAAATTCTGCTGTAGTTCAGTTTTGGATGGACCCTGAGTCTTGCCAACACTATTTCTACTACATTAACAGGACAAAGTGCAACCTCCTCAAGTTGTAACAATATTAGTGGTCACTGTTTGCAATCTGGAAAAAAAACCCCGAACAAACACAACAAAAACCCCCACCAGGACTTACATTTCTTCTGAGTTTAACAACCAACCATGAGAGGACATTCAATTTTTCCTTCTCCAGATAAAATAGTAATTAAGTGCCCTTGTTCTAAAGTGGGAGGTGAGCTAACAGAAGGAGGGGGTGTGCCAAGTGTGTTCAAATGTTTTAACAAAAATGTTCTCATATTAAAGATTCCTCAGGCATGAAACCGAAGCAATTAGTCCTTATTTTCTATTAAGTCAGTCAAGCTGTACTGTCAAAAAATAACAGTGCAAGGAAAAATTACCTGGCACGCAGCAGTAAAAAAAGGGAACAATCTAAGGGTCAGCTCATCAGATGGTCTAAACCAGCCTTGTACTACCAAAATCACTGGTGGACAGTGGCAGCACGAGGGTGTGTGCCAGGAAAGCACCACTCAGAGGCACAGAAGGGGGATTATTAATTGAGAAAAATGTGAACTGGTGCATTAAAAGGAAGGAAGAAAGTTGCTTTACTTTGCAAAACATTTGCTTCTGCATTTAAGGCTTATCGAGGCACTGGAATGTTTGTACACAACTCCTTGTTTTGGCTTTTTTCACTGTTAAGATTTTCAAAAGTTAAATGCAAAGTGAAGTGAAGCTCAAGCTCAGTCTTTGTGAAGAGTTGCACAGAATTTTGGCTAGATTGTATTGAATCTTCCCAGCAAATTACTGTTCCTGCTCTAGGTGAATATATAATTCATCCTGCTGATTGCAAGCCCATGGTGACCAAACCTGGAGTTGTGTCACCAGCTACAGACCATATATTGGTTCTGTGTCACTAACAATAAGAAAAAAATCTATACTTCAGGAAGACACTTGCAGGGTTTTTATTTCAGCAGTGGAATTACAGGAACAAAATATGTAATTTCTTCATATCATGTAGCATGAATTGTGCGTGTGCAAAGGGGCATCACCAGGGATGCAGAACCCTGAAGTTAAGGAGACAGAAAAAGGGACAGATGTCAGGTCTTGCAGTACAGAAAAGAGGAAAAACTCATAGAAAAAAAAATCTTCCTAAAAATGAAGAAATTCTACTGCAGGAAGATTGGTTCCTCACTGGTGGAGGAGCTGGATTGCTTTGGAAAGTTATGATGAATTAAGTGCCACTGTAGTATGGATTGTTTCTTAAATCATGTTTTTAAAATACTTCACTATTGAGCAATATTGTTTATAAATAAAGATCACAATTTATACTGGGACAACTCTTTCTTAGGGTATAATATTTCTAAAAGTAGACTTTCTCTAAAGAACTCGCAATTTCGAGAAAGGTTATCTGCCTTTGACAGACAAAAAAACTCCCATTTAAATTTACTTAAAATAAACTTACTTGGGGTTATGTTCTGCTTAGCTATTGAGAGTGGATTATATGAGAGATTAATAAAGTGTATTGGGTCTTTTTGCCCTCTTGCACTTCCGTTGTGTGCACAGTCAATAGAAACTCTGCAAGGATTTTAGACAATTTTTTTAATTTGAATGAGGGGAAATTACTTTTAAATTTCTCATGACCTGCTGAAAATCTGTTGTCCCTGGATACGAGAAAATACTTTTTAAAACTGAGCTATGTGCTCCTTAATTTCTTACATTTTTTTTTTGTACACTCTAATATCGTGCCTTTAAAATATTTTTTAGGGTTGCATTTCAAACAGATTATTGGGAGCCTAATTAATTTATTACTGGGAGACTAATTCATTTAATAAATGCCCTAGAATCACAAGAAGGACTGGAAGGGATCTCAGCAAGTCTCCTTTCACTCTTCCAGGCAATATCAACTGCAAATGAGTCAATATTGACAGGATGATTAATCTTGCTAGTGTTTCCTTCAAAATTTACAGTTCTGGGAGCTGTGTGGCATCTCCAACTAATCCAGTCCTTGTACTGAACTATTGTAAGAAAGCTGGACAACATGTAGTTGTATTTCTAAGAGCAGGTGAATCCTTACACTGTACTACCCTGGAATATATATATATATATATACACTGCTATATACTGTCCATGAAGATTTTCATGCTGGAAGACATTAATTTCCACTGTGAAGAATATTGTTGGGCTTTCCTTTTTTTCCTCAGTCAGAGAGCAGAAAACCTTCAGAAAGCCAGAGAGACCCAATGCTCATTTTCAGGAATTACTGCTCACACTTACTGATCAATTCATTCAATCTGTGTGGTTTCAAAAGGATTAGGATAATATTATTCTGTCTTCTTTTTTATTTTTTTCCTCTGGACAGCACCCACAATGTGAGACTGAATCATTAAGAGATCTCTGTAATGTTTGTGATATTTGTCATGCAAAACAAGTTTTAACACTCAGCGTTATTCTCACAGGACTCATTCTCTTAGGCAATAGAAACAGTTATTTAAAAATTCTTTCCTTTGAGTAAAAGTGTTTTTTTGAGCTCCACAAAGTATATTGTAGAAGGGAAAAAAAAAAAAAAAGACCTGCATCATATATTTGGTTTACCAATGGTCACAGCTGTGCTAATACAACAGAATATTAATCTGTATTTTTTACACTCAGAAAGGATTTTGGAAGAGCAAGTTGCTTCTGAAAAGGGCATATGCAACAAATATTAGCTGTAAATAAATAAAAATGAAGGAGCCTTCTAGGAAATATTTGTGTATGTAAATGCACCCACTCATGTAGGGTAGGAATCCAGCCAGGTTTTATTCATCCAGCTCCTGGGCTGTGCTAACCAAGGGCTGATTGAAAGATTCCACGTGCACCTTTCTCTGTGCTCTAACACAGAGAGGCCACAGCAAATACATTTGAAATTGTCAATTCCAGCAGATTTTTATTAAATTAGGAAGTTGCAGGAAGCTGTTGGGGGGCTGGTTGCTTGGCTTTTTTTATTTTTTTTATTATTTTTTTATTCACAGTGTGCTGTGACACAGGGCCCTTCCTCAGGTTCAGTTGTGATTGCTCTCTTAAATGAACAAATGGGAATGCAATGTATAAAACCTTGTTGTTTTATTTGTCAATTGATATTTGCAAGTCTTACGCTCAGCTGAAACTCAAGAGAATTTGTTTTCCTTAAGTCACCAACCCAAGGAAATGTGGTGGTTTTTTTGTTACTAAGAAGTCAAGTAAATAATGCCTGTAGAACAGGACCAAATGTTTTCAGAATTAGATTGTAGAGACTCATAACAAATCTCACTCTGTTTTAAATATTGGTTAATCAAACTACTTTTTCTTATAAATTTTGTTAGTTACAAAATAATTTATTCAGAAAAATAAATTTCCTGATTTCTGAGAATAACATCTACACAGGAGATCTGAATTTGTTTTCTAAATTACACCTAAAAATTAGTCACATTGGGTTGGATTTTTTTTTTCACAGAGGAAAATCAATACAATTCTTCCTATGCTTGAAAGGATTATTTAATCAAATATTTGTTCAGTTCCAGCACTGTGCAATATTAGGCACCTAAGAAAAAAAAGATTCTGATTTGGATCACAGATTCCAGTGAAAGTCAATCTATTAACGACACATTGGGATGACATTTATGCTGTGAGGTTATTGTGTAATGACTCTAAGTCCAATGAAGTTAATTTACAGATGTAAGTGCAGAGTTTGACAGGCTACAATATGACTATTTCGGACACCATGGCCTTTGGATGTGACATATTCCTTGAGGAGAGTCTGATGAGAAGAACAAGGCTGATAGAGAAACTTGATAGGAGTTAGATTGAATTTATTTCATCATACCTAAGGATCAATTGATATAACTCAAACTGTAATTTGCCTTTTTTTTTTTTTAACCCATCTGGTGAAACATTCTTTGCCAAAGCTCATTTCTAATTGTAGGACCCGCGCTTGTAGAAGAAAATAAATGTTTTGGAGCAGAGCTGGGATTTTATTAATATCTGGAGTGGGATGGGAAGGGTGGAAAAGCAGGGGGAATGATGGCCCTATCACCACCTTTTCCAGTGGAGCTTGGGCAACAGGCTGACTGTGTGAGACAGGGGAAATTAGGCTGGTCCAAACATAAGATCTTTGCTCTCGTGTTTAACAGACAAGGCAACAAACTTCCTCTGAACTGTCAAAAAAGTGCCCTGTTAATTCTTTACTTTGTGGGAAGGGAGATCAATGAAAAAGAGGGAGTAGCTTGAGTAGCTGGAAATAATTCATATGAGATTGTTTAACACCAGTAGAAAAGAAATCAGATTAAATGAGGTCAGCATCACAGGTTCTTATTTAGAGACTTCTATCTAGCTCTTAATATCTTTAGTTTCTCCTTCCTACTGTTTTCTTGTATATGATCACATTTGATTAAACATTGCAGTATTTTATTTGGTACTTGTGTGGACATCCTTTTGACATTTCATTGTATTTACTGAGGTATACAAGCCCAGTATAACATGTTTAAAATGATACTTCATCAACTATATAAATCATACTTTATCTGCAGCACTCCTATGTGAAAGCTGAATTGGACTATTCGTCTACTATAAGTCCTGATTTGAGAGGTTTAAATATTTCAGCTTTTTCTCTCTAGGCATAGCCAGCACTTATTTTATTTTATTTTACTGTGTCTCCAACTATCTAATTCTCCAGCCAAGGTGCTATAGCTCAGAAGCAACAAGCTATCAACCCACCCTTGTCATTTCAATTTTTCACACATTTTCCTGGGCTGTATGTTCTGTATCTCAGTGAACTCTTATCTCGCTGGTCCACTGCCACAGGTTTGTGCTACATAACAAAGCTCCATCTCCGAAATGTCAAAAATAATGGAAATAGGAAAATGACAAAAGAGAAATTGGCCACAGCCACTTCCGTGGATCCGAATCCCTCAGACTTCTGTTCAGCAGCAAACCTTCAGTGAGGTGGTTTTTCCCCTCCCCTGCACTGCAGCTCTGCCAGGCTGGTACAACCCAGCACTGAACACTTCTGGAAGGATTTGCTCTGCAGCGTTTAACATCCTGCTTTGCAGATGCTACCGAGCTCTTTGGGCTGGAAGTCAGCTTAAAGAAGACAGAAGTTCTCCATCAACCTGCACCTCAGGAAGTCCCCCACCATCCCCACATCACCATTGGCCAGTCAGAGCTCAAATCAGTCCAGCAGTTTAATTCCCTGGGCAGCCTCATCTCCTCGGATGGTGAGATTGACGGGGAGATGGACAACAGGTTAGCAAAGGCGTAGAGAGCTTTTGGAAAGCTTCATAAAAGAGTTTGGCGAAATAAACACCTGAAGAAAAGTACCAAGATCAGTGTTTACAGAGCCATAGTGCTGTCTGCTCTCTCATATGGATCTGAATCATGGGTCATCCACCGCCACCACCTGCGACTCCTGGAACGCTTCCATCAACGCTGCCTCCTACAATCCTAAACATCCCCTGGTCAGATGATGTGACCAACACATCTGTTCTAGAACAGGCAGCAGTCACAAGCATTGAGGCCATGTTGCTGAGAACACAGCTGTGCTGGGCAGGGCACGTCTCCAGGATGAAGGACCAACCACCCCCTCCCTAAGATCTTGCTTTATGGGGAACTTGCCACCGGCTGCCGCAAGAGAGGAGCCCCAAAGAGGAGATACAAGGACTGCCTGAAACAACATCTCAGCCTTGGCCAGATTGATCAACAGAACTGGTCTACTCTGGCCTCCAATCGGGAGGTCTGGAGACACCCATCTATAACTCTGCTGTTTCCTTTGAGAACACACACAGGATCACTCTGGAGGAGAAAAGGCAAGGCAGAAAGAATCGTGTCTTGCAGAATTTCCCACCTAAGGAGTCTTTCTGCTGTGCCTTCTGCAACCGGCCGTGTCTGTCTTGCATTGGCCTTTTTAGCCACCAGCGTGTTTGTGACAAACGTGGGTAGAGCCCTCCCCAAATCTTCGTTCATGAAGCCTGGCCATGATATGAAAAAACCCCCACAATCAGCTGGAGAAAACACTGCACATCCACAAGGGATCACTTTTCTCTTTCAGCTCTTACGCAGATTTCTCAAGAGCACGGACAAAGTTACAGGAGCAGGTGACATAAGAACATGTAGCAGTTATAAAAGAGGAACTGCAGGTGGGATTAGGAGATTTATATGGAGCTCAAAAATTTCTCAGGCAGGTCATTGTAGGTGTAATCCTCACTTTCATTACTGCATTTCATCAAAATTTCAATCATCAATTCCTTTTAAAAAGTGATATGTTCCTTCCACTTGGATATGTGATTCTTCCCCTGGGATGAGCTGATGACTAGCCATTTCATCAGTAATAAACAGAAAATCTTCAGTATCTCTTGACATTAAAACAAATCAGTGTTAACAGGAAGAAAATGTGAGAAGGGAGAACAATGGATGATGTTGTTCTCATTTAGCAGATGGATTGAAACTGGAAAGCTGCAGAAAGAAAGGAAGGACTAAAATATATTGCCCACCCTAAAGGCTGAAAACAGTGAAGAAATAGGCCCATTCCAGCAAAAGGATGGAGTGTAATGATTCTCTTTATAAAAAATAAACCAGCATTTATCTGCAGAGTGATGTGAGACATTTGAGCATTATCTTATCAGAGCAGCAAGGCAGTCATCAGTGTGGCAAAATATCTAATTGTGAGAATTCTTCTGAAATTAAAAAAAAGAAAAATATCTAGAATAAAAAAAAAATACTGCTAAAGGCATCAGTGCTCCCCCATGCATCTGTGAAGTTCTTGCTGTGCAGTTCTAAACGTGAAATATATATACTTTAGGAAAAAAAACCACAAACCCCAACACGTTAAATTCAGTGTAACATCCTTAGGGCTCTGTGGATGTGCCACTGGCTGTTTTGTGCCTTTCCTACTCCTGTGCCACATGTCATCAGGATCAATTAATAGTTTTTATGTGGCCCACACACTCATGCATTGTGGGCAGCCTGAATTTCCAGCCCCTGTGCCATGTGAATTGTGGCTCCCTCCCAAGTCTCTGACCCGTGATGTTGCTATTCCAGTGAATGCTGCCAGAATTATTGGATGGACAGTGTGAAGTGAATGTTCTCAGTCCACAAGTGTATGCCAAATAAGAGCAATTAAATGGAATTTATTTCATCCTTTGAAGTGGAGCAGAAGCCAATAAAAACTGAAAAATTTAGTTAGTAGATGTAGCACCAGAAGTAGCAATTTTACCGAATCAGAGGAAAAAAAAAAAAAAGATTGAACTGTCAGAACTACAGAATAGAAAATCTGGACAGTCAGCATCTCCATATTTTGAGTATGTCAATGCATAAATAAAAATCAAAGGATCAACTGACTTTCTGTGGAAGAATAAAATGAATGACACCAAATTAAAGTGCCAGCAACCACACGGACAATACTCTGCATGGTGAAAAGGATTAAAATGATACCATCCCCAGTGGGTTGGTAGCCAGCCTCTGAAGCTGAAAGCTCGAAAACATTTAAGCAGAGATTACCACTGATGTTCTCTGGTTGGAGTATCAGAGAGATTTACTTTCTTTACCAGCCTTATCTAGGATCATCTCCTTCCTGAAGTGGAAAGCAATGAAATGCTAGGTAAACACGTAAAGGGTTTGGTTGTGGGGTTTTTTTTCCACTTAAACATTTCCCTTGCCCTTTTTTTGAGGGTTTCAATAGATTCAGTGTGATATTGAAAAGCACCAGTCTGGGCCTTGTGTGCATACATAAGGAAAATTTGAATCCTGAGTCATACCTTACTTGAAAATGCTCTTTGGATGCTTCATATATATTCATTTAATCTTCTCTTCCTGTCTGCTTTAGTCCTCTCTCTCTCTCGGGTCTCAGCATCTGATTACAAATCCATTTCTCCCCAAAACACCAAATCCTATTTAGAACATATTCAGGACACAGCTCCTGAGTTTGAAGCAATCTGTCATTTTTATGAGGAGTTTTGACTGATTTTTATGGGAAGCCTAAGGGACAAATGGCATGCAGCATGCCAGAGTGGAGTGATTAGCCTGCCAAACTTGGAATCTCTAGCAAACACCCATTGCTGTTCTAATTAACTTACTACATTCACCATTTGCATAAATAAATTGCTTAATTGATGCTTCCTGAATGACATCACTTTGCACAAATTTTGTGAGACCAAAAATATCCAAGGAGGCCTAGAAAATTTTATTGTTTTTATAAACAACTTCTTCCTTCTATGGAATCCTCATTCATAAAGTATTCACCTGGGTTATTTTATGCTTATTTAAGACTTTTTTTGGTTGAATTATGAGTTTTCTAAATAAGATATAAATGCCACACCTTTCCAAACTAGATTTTACGATGAGCAGGTCAGTGGTTCTTTAAGTATTCAGCCAAGATATGGCAATCACACCTCATTAGTGAGTGGCTTTGTAAGACTTCACAAGAATCTCTTAAAGGGTTTAATGGACACTATAAAGAGATGCATCTGAATTTCTGCATTTTTCATGAGTAACGGAAAGACAAGGGAATTGTCAAGTCTACAAAAACAACATCAGAAGTTAAATTTTAGTGGAACAACCATAAATAGAGTACAACATAATTGGGAGAGGAAACTATAATTTGTGAAAATCACATTGCATTCACCCTGCTAACAATGTAAAAGAAACTGCAGCATCCAAAAAAAAAAAAAAAAAAAGATAAAAAGAGGGCAGAGTTTTGGAAACATCTTTGGCACACCCTGTCTTTTTCAATGTTTCTTTTGCTCTGGGAATAGCTTACACTACAAAAGTAACACATCCTGAAGTAATTGCTCACTTACAATTAAGAACAAAGCAGCTGGGGAAAGAATTCTTTAGTCACAGGAGAAATCAAGAAGAGTAAATCCAGTAAAATAAAATATCCCCATGGCTGAAAATAGGTTTCATAAAAGCTAGAGAAATGAGCATATTAAGCTCCAGCTCCACGCTCAGCCATCTGCAAACAATTCATGGATGTGGGTGACTTCACCACTCAGTACCTAACCTGGCAGGATCACACCAGAGTGACTTCTCTTCCAAACCCCAGATAAACAGATCATAATATTTCAGAGTGTTTCATCAATTGCAAAAAGATGGCTTAAATTACAATGACCTTAGCTGAAGGAAATATTACTGGATAGCTCCAAACCCAGGGCATGAAAAAATGGAACTCACGTCGTTTATTTGTTCCTCCAGGGTAACACTGATGGGTGGAAAAAGGTTCAGGGTTCAAGTGTTTTGTGCAAGGCCCTTCCCAGGGAACAGAACTCTCTGTCTCCCTCATCTGCTTGGTGAGAAAGCCAAGATATTCATGGCTCTTGAGCAAAGAGAAAAACTTGGAATGATGAGCGTTTGTGGAATGTGATGAAGCAATCTCAGCAATCCAGGAAAGCTTTGCCATCCATCCTCCACATCAGTAACTCCTGTCCCCACCTTTTGTTGTCCTCCAGAAGCCTTTGAAGTAAGATTGGAATCAAATCCTGACAGAGCTGATGCTATCTCAAGGCATTCTTTAAACATGACAAAGACAATATAAATGTGCTGTGCTGAATTTCACACAGAGCACCACCAAATTTGGGAGCAGAACATGGTCTGACACCAGCCCTGTGCAAATCCAAGAGGAATAATAAATCTGGGAACTTCACGAGTGTCTACTGCCAGATTCAGGGGTGCAGAAATGATATTACTGGCTGTCTGAACGTGGAATTGGAGTGTTACAAACTGCTGGTCTTCTTTACAGAGAAAAGGGTTTTTTGTTACATTTTAAAATCATATACAGAAAAAAAAATCAACCAAAATCAGGGGAGAAAATGCAACAGAAAGTGAACATATCATAAGACTCAAGTTGAGGTCAGGAACTTTTTTTTCAGCACCAAAAAAATGTATTTCCTTGAAAATTTTTTTGGAAAGGTTGTTTAGTTACAATATGCTATCTGTTGAAACTGAAAAGCCTTAGAAGCAGAGCCATTCCTGCAGCTCTTAGAGGACTGTCAAATTTGAGTTCCTGGCCTGATGCAAACATGAGTTTGGAGTGCTTTCATTAAAGTTAGTGTGTGAGGTTATTCTGGCTGGTGATTCCTCCAGTTTCTCATGAAAAATCTCTGCAGGGAAACAGATTTTTTTTATTTTTAGGATAAAAATGTATGGTATGGGAAAGCTGTTTCCCATGCAAAGCTGTGCCATAGTGATGGATTTTCCAACTGCAAGCACAGAAAGTTTTTAATCTAATTAGTTAAGTGTGTAATTCTCTGTGCAGGCACAGAAGACAGTTCAAAAATGACACATATGACTTGAACTGGAGAAGATTCCTTACTGACTTGATTAATCAAAATAAACCATTTCTGGAGTTTAAGCAGGCCTGATTTTTATTTATGAGGAAAACTGCTGCAATTCTGACAGCCAATTTAATTGAAAGCCACTTTCAACACAAACATTATTAGTTATTTTAACTCACCTTTAGTAGCCATTCAAGCTGATCTTGCTGACTTGGCCCAAAAGTTGTGTGGAAACTCCTGTACCAGCTCTTTATGATGAAGGAACTATCACCATGTTACCATTCACTGTCCTTGCTTTAGGTCCAGTCTAAATGAATCTGTGCAAGAAAGAGCTTCAGGTCTGCAGCTTCACATGAGTGAATCTTTAATGTTCAAAAATTAAACTGGAGCCGGCCTTTAATTTTTAAAAATTAAACTATAATGTATTGTACGACTTTATACCATAAATGAAAAGCAAAATGGGAATTGTGAGAGGGAAGAGTCTACGTTATTAATACCAAATTCTGATTTTATCTGCCTGTAATATGTGTTGAACACAAAGTACAGTTAAATAACTCTCCTAAGAAACAAAAGCTAGAACTAATTAACATGATTGCCTACTTCATGGGGGTGGAAATTCCCACAGGAGACGATAGTAGTTCCAAATTTATTTCATTTTGAAGCGGAACAAAAAAATAAATCCTAACATTTTCTGCACCTTTTTCTGCTATATCTCCGAGCTGGAGTGTTTCTCCTCAGGCTTTTGGAACACCGTGGGCTCTCTCCTTGTTTTCTGTTCTCTGGTATTGATCCCACCAAGCACCGGGACCTGCTCCCAGCTCAGCCCACCTGGAGGCACCTGATGAGTCTCCAGCCTCTCCTTTGGTTCCTGTAGTGGATTTAATAAGGGAAGTGCTGACACAACCTTCACCACGGCGGGAGGAGTCCTCCCCTCCAACAAGGGGAAAAGCACGGATATAAAAATGGCTCTCTTTGTTCAAAACAGAACAAACCAGATGGTTTCCCAGACTGCAGTACCTAAAAACTCCTTCCCTGATTCCAGTGTGTGCAGTATAATAAAAGTGTTCGGGGGCCTCTAACTTCATATAAGGTATTTTATTGTCTTTGTTCACTGGTCTGGATATTTGCCATGACAATAATTGAACCATGAAAAACACGTATTTTTTTAGAGCATGTTATAGTGCAGTTTTTAAGGAATTGCTAGTAGAGTGTAATGGAAATGATTTTCGTGCTTTGGGACAATTAGTACAGTTGAATAAATAGAAATATTTTATATGTAAAATGTGTATAGTGTTCAGCACTGTCATTTCTCAGAGCAATATTAAACATGACCAACATTTTCTAAACTAGAAAAAGTTTGTATGCAAGGAATAGATTCCTATGTAGTTGAACATTTTTATTAGTGCTTGTATGCTATTTACTGCATTATTAGCAGCAGAAAAAAATTCTACTTTCCACTAATTATCTCATTATCTACCACATCAGGATTAAGCTGATAAAGAATTATCAGTATTAAAAAACAAGGTAAAGGAAACCCTGTTCAAGAGAAAGTTCAAAGTCACTCTTGTAAACTTTTACCCAGAGGAACTACACCACTGAAACTGTTTAACTAGGGAGTGCTGTGAATAATCACCATATTGGCCCCAGATACACATTTTCTTACCCAAAACAGTAATAAGGAAGAAAAGATAAACACCTCAGTGGAGCAAGAGGAAGCTTTTAGCAATCCCAGGTGTGCAGAGTTTATAAGTAAGAACAGAAAAAAAAAAGGGGAAATGTGAGTAACTATTACTTTACTCCTTTAAAATTAAATTAGGCGATGGATCAGTGTAGTTTAGGGAATAGGAACAATTCTGAGGAAGGGGCAAACCCACAAGATTTCTTCAGTTGTAATTTCTATGAAACAGTGAAGTGTATATTAGCAAATCTGTCGTTCTGCACTAAATCTTTCCTCATTTACCCTGTCAGCACATCATCCCCATCAGCACTCAGGTGCTCAGGCACAGGAGGGGACAAGGCTCAGTGTGAGTCAGGAAGTGCCATCCTGACAATGTCAACCTTTTATTTCCCGAGAGAAAACAAATTGAAGTTCAGCCTCAGGCCTCATGTGACAAGACAGACCACCGTGGAACTGTGTTTGAAGATCCAAACAGCAAAATTAACACATATTTTGTAATGGACCGGGTGTTTCAGGCAGGCAGCAGCTTTACAGTGTTTGTGTTAGAACCTGAATAAGCAAATTTGGGCAAACCAGCTGCCCCCTCCCCTGCAGCCTTTCCCTCTGTCATTAGCTGAGTGTTTCCCACCATTCCATTGGAATCCAGCGTGGACACTGGTCCTTTTGGATGCGTCACGTGGTCACCAGGCTGAAAGGATGAACCCAAATTGATCTAGAAAGCAACTGCCTAGGAAGAACTATTGAGAGTTCCTCACCAGTTCCCTGCCCTCTTAACAATGCTGGATGAGCTGGAGAGACAAAGGATTTTCCAGGCTGCTCTCCAAGGCTTTCTAAAGGTGAGGTTTAGATAGAAATCACATCAAAGCATCAGCCTTGTATGTGCCTTTTTAGTGAGGCAAAGAAGAATAAAAAAAGTTGAGGAATCTGTATTAATTTACAAAACCTCTCCAGTTTTTCATTGCTCCCAGGAATTGATTAACCTGCTGGTTTTTTCATCTGGACCCACATTTTTCAGGAAAAGGTTTTCCTCTTTAGGTATGCCTTCCAATTTTGTTAGTATATTCTACAAAATTGATGTATTATACATTTAAGTGTACTGTCAATAATGGATCATTTGTCTACCCAATGGATAAGGAAGAGGGCTGGGAGCTTATTGCATCTGAAATGCATTTTGATCTGGGCCATTTTTCTGTGTATGTGAAATCTTGAAAACATTTCTGAAGTTGAAGTCTGGGCTACTAATGTGCATCTTAACATTCTCTGCCTTATAAAATGTAATCAAAAAGATCTATTCCAGCCAGGTTTTCAACCACCCAAGGGGTTTAACCACAGAACAATGCAGTGTTAGAGATTATTGTGGTCAGGTTAAGAAATGTGTAAAAAAGGCACAATTTTCCTTGAAATTCTGAAAATTAAGAGTGAATTCTTTAGTAGGCTAATACTTTTCCACAGGACCTTCTGCTATAAGGTTTTTTCCTGGAGTTCCAGAGAAACTCTCACCTGAGGAATCTTAGGCATTAATATGTTCTGCACAGTCCAATGTTTTCCCTTTGCTCAAACACTCCAAATTACCAGTTTTCCACTGTGAATTAGGATATTTCTGTCTTACCCGAGATGAAAATGAAATGTTATACATATTTAGGTTTAGTCAAATGATTAATTCCAGCTGAATCTTTCACAGATGATTTCCCCAGGTGGACCACCTTAGCTCTCAGTAGCCAAAGCCACCACCCTCCACTCTGATGACCAATCTAAAGCAAATCAAATTTCATTTTGCTTACAGTCATTCATGGAGACACACCAAGGCTTTGGCCTTCACGAGGAGCCTTGGGATATTGTAGGAAAAGAGGCCAAGTGTAATCAATAGGTAACATCTGACTTTATAAAAATCTTCCCTTGCTTGCAGGTATTCCATACTTTATCTTTCTGTCAGACAAAAGCATCATAAACTTGAAATGATGTGTTTAATTTTCAGGTCTTACTAAACTGAGGTGAAATCAAAAGATCTGCATTTTTATGTCTGTGTGTGATAAGCCTTTCAGAACACCACAGGTGACAAATTTCTATCTTTCAGAAAATAAACTCCTAGAAATAAAACCATTGTTATTGCAGATTAAATAGGATTTTTTTTTCTCACACTGTTTAAAAGAAGTTCTGGCTGCTAATTTTCTTCTTGGTTACAAAAGGTCACTCTCTGAATGAAGGGTGAAAGAGCTGTTTAGACAGTGCAAATGGGAGCTCTGACAGAAGAGTTAATATTTGACAGCGAGGGGGAGGCATTGATCAGTGTGCTTGCAAAACTTTAGTTTGAATTCTGTAAGGTTGCACAATTAATGTTGTGAGGCTTAGTCTGCAGCACAAATCTTCTGGTTTTGTCTGCAACATGTTTGGGTTGCATTTGGACTCCTTTGTGACAGAGATGGAGCCTCTTCATACACAGTTGTATATTTTATGTAATTAAACAAAAACATTTTAGTGCCATGTGAGCTACTGTCTTTAACTAAAAATAAAGCAAACCTTGCTGATATGAGGCTGTATCTATAGGAACTGATTTTCACCTAAAACACCAGAATAAAATAACCAGAGAAGGGAAAGCCTGGAGCAATATCTCACTGGCTGTGCTCACAAATGCTTTCATGCTGCCTTGAGGGGCAGGGCTGGAGCTTGGACCAGTCCCTCTTGGGCTTGAGTTTCTTGCTCAGCTTTCTGACCCAAGGCCACACTAGGAAGCAAAGATGGGCAAAACAACTGCTTTGAGAATCCATTCCCATGTGGATGTCCTCACCCTGCTTTGGGATCCATTCCCATGTGGATGCACTGACCCTGCTTTGGGATCCATTCCCATGTGGATGCACTGACCCTGCTTTGGGATCCATTCCCATGTGGATGCACTGACCCTTCTTTGGGATCCATTCCCACGTGGATGCACTGACCCTGCTTTGAGATCCATTCCCATGTGGATGTACTGACCCTGCTTTGGGAATCCATTCCCATGTGGGTGTACTGACCCTGCTTTGGGATCCATTCCCATGTGGATGTACTGACCCTGCTTTGGGATCCATTCCCATGTGGATGCACTGACCCTGCTTTGGGATCCATTCCCATGTGGATGTACTGACCCTGCTTTGGGAATCCATTCCCATGTGGATGTACTGACCCTGCTTTGAGAATCCATTCCCATGTGGATTCACTGACCCTGCTTTGGGAATCCATTCCCATGTGGATTCACTGACCCTGCTTTGGGAATCCATTCCCATGTGGATTCACTGACCCTGCTTTGGGATCCATTCCCATGTGGATGTACTGACCCTGCTTTGAGAATCCATTCCCATGTGGATGCACTGACCCTGCTTTGGGAATCCATTCCCATGTGGATGTACTCATCCTTTGGGATCCATTCCCATGTGGATGCACTGACCCTGCTTTGGGATCCATTCCCATGTGGATGTACTGACCCTGCTTTGGGAATCCATTCCCATGTGGATGTACTGACCCTGCTTTGGGATCCATTCCCATGTGGATGTCCTCACCCTGCACTCCCTCCCCAGGAGCTGGAGCTCAGCCACATCCCAGGACAGGCAACCCCTGGCTGGGCAGGACACCAGGGGCCAGAATTCAACTGTATTGGAGAGAAAAGTAGATGTTTTATAAACCTCACTTGACACATTCCTGCCCCTCATTCACAATGTCACCTGTGTGAATTTTTTATCTGCTTCCTGTTTTCTTTTCTTATTTTCTCTCTGTGTCATCTGAGATTAAAATTTAAGTCCCCTCTTATGTGCATTAACATTGTGATCGATGCATTTTATGTCACCAGTCCTTTTAGTCTAAAAATTCTGTCTTTTCTAAGCAAGCACCTCTGTCTCTGGAACAAGATGGGGAAAAAGTGCTCCAATAACAGTTAAAGAGAAGAATTGATTTAACTTCTTTTTTTTTTTTAGAAAACTCCTAATTTTAGTATTCTGTGGCAGAATAAAAGCTACTTCAGCAATTGCATATCTCTACTTAAAAACAGGGTTTTTGGCTATAAACATTCACCTAGAAGGTCTGAAACCCCATGGAATTATATCGAGCAGGTTACTAGTCATCCTACTGTCAATTTTAGCTGACATATTAATCCATCTCTCCCTTGGCTGCACTATGGTACAACAACTGCACTGTATTAATCAGGTGGATAGGATTGGACATTTTTATTTTTTTTTTTTTTTTTTGAGAAAAGAGTGTGGGAAAATGCACTTTTCCAAATTTAACTGCAAGGGTTTAATTCAATCTGAAAAGAGGTCAAGTGGTGCTTTCTGGGAAATATTAATTTATTTAAAATATCCATTTTATAGTTTGTTTCACAATAAACCAAATAAAAAAAATGTATTGTCAATTTTTTCCTGATTAATATTTTTAAGACGTGGCCTACTTCTCCTGGTGGTTTATTAGGAAAATGACAGCTTGGTAAGTCTTCAAACAGATTTTACTTATTTACAAATTTCCTTCTGTTATATATAATTTGAGTACCATTACCTGAGACATGTAGGTTTGATATTTATAACCTGAATTGCAGTGGTCAGTGGAGCCAAAAAGTGAAGCCTGATAGATAGCATAACAGGGGAAAGAGAAGTAAGCTAAAACTAGATACCTGCTGAATTTATCTTTTGTTTTATGTCCCTTCCTCCTGAAGTCATCTTCCTCATGATTTGTAAAGAACTTCTAAAACTGTCTGCAGTAATGGTGAGACTTGTTTATTTATATTATCATTTAATAATATAATTAATATAACATAATTAATATAATATAATATAATATAATATAATGTAATATAATATAATATAATTAATATAATATAATTAGCTACAAAAATTATTTGGAAACTGTGACACAGAGACTTTGAGTGTAAGCTGTCAGTTCAGATGGTTCATTTTTGGTTCTCCAGTCTGAAAATTAGACTGCTGAAAATTAAGCTTTATTTTTGAGAAATAAGTTATGTCTTTGCACTAAACTTCCCCAAAGTCTAATGGAGAAAAATTAAAAAAAAAGTAAAAAGGAAGGAAAAAAGAAAAGAAAGATAAAAGAGGAAAGTGAAAAGGAGAAAAGAGAAGGAAGTCAAAGTAAGGAAGAAGGGAAGAAAGATGAGTGAAGGGGGGGGAAGGAAAGCAGTAAGGCAGGAGGAGGAAGGGAGGAAGGAAGGAAGGAAGGAAGGAAGGAAAAACAATGAAAATGCAGAGAAGAAAAAGCCAATAGAAGGGAATTTCCGTCTACAACCAAATTCTTGCTATGCTACAATTCAGTTTAACTCAAATAAATTCAATGTGCAACGCAAAGTCTTTGAAATAAACAAAAGAAACTCCACAATTTTTCATGTTTGTAAATGACTAACATTATGTTCACCAAATACAATTTACTTCTGCTGGTATAAACAGACATTAGAATATTCTATTTCCCCTGAGAACTTCAAGGCCCTTTTTGTAACAAATAATTTGTTTATCTCTGCGTTTTCAATTTCTAAATTTCGTATGTTCTTTATAATATCACAATAAGTTTTTAGGAAACGCTTAAATGAAAGCTCTAATAAAGACATTTAAAATCCATATATTCAGCGAAACAGAGTTTCTTTAAAATTCTCAGCCTACCAGAGTAAATCTTACCCTATTCCCTTGTTCATCCAGTCTGTAGCTCCAAAATAAATACCACAGTAATGGATTTTTAGCACCCAAAGGGCTCTGGGCTTCGGGCAACCTGCAGCTAATAACTTACAGTGCCAATAGCAGTCTTAGTATGCAGTAAAGAGAAAGGCACTGAGAGAGAGAAAATGATATGTAGCACTGAGGATGCTGTTTGCTCTGCAGGAGCCTCTCCACCTGGGAAAGCTGGGACATGCTTCCAGGTGCTTCCCAAGGCAGAGGAAGGGAGAGCAGGGCTGTGCCTCTGGCTGATCCCTTGTTCCTTCTGTCCTGTATGGAGTCGTGGGTGATTTCTGTGCTGGTCAGAGCTGACATTACGGCTCCCTCCGACAAACCTGGGTGATGCCAGCCCCATTTCTTCATTCCAGTCGCTTCTTTAGAGGTGTACCAAAGTGATTTGGAGTTGTGTTTCTTATTAATATATCACAACCTGTCACAGAACTGGCCTAGAGGGAAGCTGTGCTGCTTTCTAGGAATTTTTTCTCCTTAGCTGTAATAGAGAAGGAAGAGTGACACCGAGGGCCAGATGTCAAGAATGAGAGCCTGCATTACTCTTGACTTTCTTGCAAGTGTCAAGCCATGTTAAGAGACCTGAGCAGAAGTGCTAAATATGCATGTTTGGATAGTGCCAAACGCTCTGAGGAGAAGGAGAGCAAGCCAGTTGTCCTAGTTAGAACAGTTGGGACCAGTTCATCACTGGATGGGTGTAACCCAAAACTGTGTATTCTAGAGCCTTCCATGCCATTGCCCAGAAATTGTTATCAATGAACCATTTATACCCTCTGCCCAGAGCAGCCCTGACTCCTCAGGTGATAAACTGGATGTTAAGAGGCCTGTGAGATAAGAGAGTGCTCCTGTGCTCACAGCCAGTGTGGAACTGTGAGATAGGAGGGTGCTCCTGTGCTCACACCAGTGTGGAACTGTGAGATAGGAGGGTGCTCCTGTGCTCACACCCAGTGTGGAACTCCTCACCCTGAGGGAGGGACTGGGCATTCCTACCTGAACTGGAGGATATATAATCTTGGGGTCTTGGGACTCTTTTAACCACTCGTGGGATCCAGAGGAAGACTGAGACCACCACTCTAAACCAGACTGCACCAGCACTTTCACCAACAGGTTTTCCCCTCTCCTTTTGCTTTGGACTCAGGGAGCCCAAGGAACACCACTCTGTTCATGCCCCAGGGTGCTGGGTTATACATTTGAGTTTTGTGGGTTAAAACCACCTGTTTGTCTGTATAATTGTATTTATTGTATTATTTTATTAAATTGTTATTCTGACTTATAATCTCTCCTTTGAGTTGGGTTCATGTCCCCTGCTGGTTTACCTTTAAAGCAGCACACCTGGGTGGTGGGTCTCTGCCCTGGGGTTCAGCAGAGCTGCCCAGGCTGTGGGGCAGGGCTGGCAGGCAGAGCTGCAGAGCTCTGGGCAGGGTGCAGCTCACATGGCACCCTTGGGGTGCTCACTGTGCTCCCACAGCCCCCCTGCCCTCAGTCCTGCATGTCCATATTGTCCCAACAGTCCTGGAGAGGGAGGAGGTGCAATTCAATTTGTTTTGCAAACTAAGCCACAGGCTACCCTGAGTTTCAGGTGATTACTTAGGATTTTGCCAAGTGTCCTGGGGGACCCCTGAGCCCAAGTTTGGAGTTAAACTCTGCGCTTTCCTGTCATCAGTCATTGCTTACACTGCAAAATCTTGTCTCTCATTCAGCATTCAGAAATGGAAACGCTGCAGAAGAGCATTCAGATACCTCTTCACATTTAATCAGGATTGTGAGTCTTACTCCTTTTTTGATAAATATTCATGCCAATGCCCTTTTGTTCACTTAAGTTAGTGACCTTCCAAAAATATCTCTATTTAGAGTGAGATAGGTTATTGGTATATGGGGGGGAGTTTAAATTTCTGATTAGCCTTTACTTGTTATTCCTTTTTCTTTTTTCCAAATATTTTTGTCAACACTGTGAGGGAAAAGGTGTTTAGTGAATTCTAACTGCATCTCTATTCTGTTAAATGCATGTTCTATTTCTGTAATAAACATTCTTAAAGCCCTTTGAAGCTTGATTTCAAAACCAAATTGAATTGCTGAATTATTTTTTCTATTCATCCTGCAGGAACATAAATGTTTTTGGAAAAGAGTCTTCAATGCCATGTTCATTGTCCTAAATGGAGTGTCAGGGCATGTTAGGCATACTTACAACACTGTAATTGCAATTTTGCTAGGATGCAAAATGTCAAGACACGCCAGACATTCTAAGCAGCACTGAAAATAATATCTGCTGTGTTTTTTTCTTCAGCAAGTGGTTGAACAAAATTAAGCAAATTAGATTTCATCAAGGAATATAAGGGTCAGAAGTTAAGGACTGCTATGAACTGAACCCTTCTTGATGAGTAAAATACATTTTACTGGTAGAAATGATTTCAGCAGTTCTCAGGTGGGACTCCTGAATTATTGCCACGGGAAGGGCCCGTCCAGTGAGGCTCTGGAGCCCAGGGGTAATTTTACAGGGAAGTCAATGGAAAAGCCATTTATACCTTCTGCACTGAGCTGGGCAGAATCAAAACCTAAAAGCCCTAAATACAGTGGAACATCATTTCTCACCACTAAGAGATAAAGGCAGTGTTTCCACAGCAGTGAATCTCCTGAGCAAGGCAGTGAGTGAGGACCTTGGCAGCAGCATCTTGCTGCAAAGAACAGCCCGAGCCAAACCAGTAAAACAACAATCCATCTTTGCTGCAGTCCATTTCCCTCTTTAATTATCTCCTAATTCTGAGTGTCTCTGATGTCTGTCGAGACTTTCTTTACGAGCTTTTCCTCTGTGCCTCTCAGGATGCGAAGTTTCTAAATTCTCTTCAACGGAAAACTTGATCTGTAACTGAAATCAGCAAAGAGTAAACCCCCATTAAATAAAGGATTTTAGTGATTAGTTATAAGGTTAATCCAAACACCCCATTCAACCTTCACAAAACCTTAATTTGAGCACAATTTATATTAGTGCACAAAGGACATTTTAATCGAGTGTGTTTTTCGGTATCTTAAAATGGCCATTAAAAAAACCCCTAATCTCAATTTAAAAAAAAAAAATACAAAAAACCCCCCACAAATTTATATTTTAAAAATTGCTTCTATTATATTATTAAAATGAAAACAGGTACTGTTAATTTTCTTTCTTACATTTGCAGCCTAATCTAGGCTTACTTTGTTATTCCATTAATTATTGAAATATATATATTAGCACAGCAGACTTTCTTCAAAAGGCAGCTCAAGGATGATGTATTTTGTAAATTGACAAAGAAAGGGAACAAGCCTGACTACTGTAAGAAAACGTAGCACAAACAAAGCACTTAACAGTTGTATTAATCAGTACTTAAACAAAAAATATTCTTTTCATCGGTGATGCTTTGGGGAGTAGGACTGAGATTTTCCCTCCTTGGATGGCAGATTCAATTTTGCATTTTTTTTTTCTTAGACCTTTTCTAGTGCTCTAGGTTTTTAGAGGTTCTGCTTGACAAATAACCATAACCAATGCAGAGAATGTGTACTGTCCTAGGAGTTGGCGACATTCCTGCTTTAAAGCTTTTTAGAATGCAATAGTAGTAATATTCTCAAGAATTAAAAATGGATTGAACAATATAATTAAATCAAATAAAACCCATCGAATCCAGTGAATTATGCACCCTATAATAGCTTTAGAAATAATATTAAATGTCTGTCATATGTCCAAAAAGCTCATGAAAACAGTCATGTAAACTGAGAACCAGAACTTTCAAAACTGTGCTTTGTATTTATAATATATTTATATTATATTTAGAGCTATCTAAATATTATATTTAGAGCTATCAGAAAGAATTTTATTTCACGCTTCTGCCCTTAATCCCAAAAAATTAAAGATTATTTAGATCCTTCTTTTGCCAGTGCTGAAAACGTGGCAGCTCCACAGTTTGTGTGCTCTCCATGCGAAAGCCAGTGCTTTTCAAAAGGTGGGGAGCTGGAGAACTGAGAGTGTTCTAAATGACTGATGGAATGACTTCCTTGATATCAACAAAATTCTGCCAGAGGACCCTGTTGTAACTCAGAAATCACTAACCAGGAGAGCTTCTCAGCTTCTTGATTTGTGAGCCCCACTATTCTTTCTAAGCCAGAGAGGTTCAGATGAGTTTGTATAAGCGTGAGATAAATGTAAAATAATTAGGTGTGAAGCAAGAAACCAATCTAGGGACTCTGAGTTTAATAGAACAATCATCCAGCACAATGATCAGGAAGGGGAAAATCATTGAAACCATCAGGCCAGAGCAGAACAGCAGGTACAGAAGGCAAACAGGGCAGAGGATTGTTGGGTGACACACAGAATATAAAGCAGCAGAGGTTCTTACAGCTTACGTTTACTTTGCCATAATTGGAAGCAGAATTAAACTGCACAGGTGGCAGATAACTGTGAATGGTCTAAAACATTTTGTCAGAGAAAGTGGAAAAGAATAACATTACTTTGGGCAAAGACACACCTTTTTCCTGTTGCACAATAAAATCCTGGAATGTGATGCTCTGCTGTCTCACAAATCATTAAGGTGGTTAAAGTCAAAGAGTTTACTGAAAAATGATTAAAAATTGAAGAACACCATTACAGAAAATACTTGGAATTGTTGTTTGGTTTGGGTTTTTTTTTAGTGTTTTATACATGTACATGTTCAAAGAATGTAGCATCCCACAAAAAAAAATCCCTTTTTAAAAATATTTTATACATATATGTGTTCCAAGAATGTAGCATCCCTGCAAACAAAATCCCTTTTAAAAAATATTTTATACATATATTTGTTCCAAGAATGTAGCATCCCACAAACAAAATCCCCTTTTTAAAATATTTTATACGTCCATGTGTTCCAAGAATGTACCATCCCACAAACTACACAGCAAAATCCCTTCCCTGGGCAGCTCAGTGAGCATTTTGCCAAGGATTCAGATCAAGACCCTGACCCTGCAAGGCCAGCCCTGAGCTGGCAGAATCCTCTGAACAGCCAACACCAAATAAACTGCTTTAGAAAGGATGTTATTCCCCCTATTTCTGACCTTCACTGGGGTTATTCCAAATTCATACCAGCAAGGTCAATTTTCCCTACCCAAAAGCAAGAACGAAGCAGAGATTCAGAAGCAATACTGGAGGATGTGAAGGTGCTTGATTCGACATCAATTTAACCCAGAAAAGGAGATAATTAGGTTTCATGGGTCAGAGAGTATGAAGCAGCAATTTGTACCTTCAGTGCTAAGGTGGAGCTGTCAGAAAATCTGAGCTCCTGCAGCATTTTCTTTTCCACGTTCTTTCACAGGAAGGTGGATACAACTGAGCTGGACCTGCTGGGTCCAGCTTCTTGTGCAGCTTTCCAACATAACCTCAATTTTAAATTTTCCTCTGAGCCTTTTCACATTATCCAGTCCCAGTTCATCACTGAACCACCCTGGGTGTTTAAGCCCTGTCCTTGGATCTCTGCATAACAAAAATATTCCATCAGATGACTTTTTAAGCTTCAGGTTAATACAACCTCTCTTTTGCAAAACCAAGTCAATGATTTTTTTTCTCGTGTCTGGGAAGCAAAACAGGGCTTTTGAAAACAATGAAGCAAATAAGGGTGAATTAATAAACTAAAGATGTATGTGCTAAGTTAAAATATTTATTCACTTTTTCCCATGAACTTACATTAATGAATCTCACACATTCTCATAAGCCATGAGGAATTTTGATATTGCTACTTTAATTAGAGTTAAAAAAAATTAAAATATAGTGTCTATTTGGGAAAAGTAAGAAATATTGAAGTTGACATATTAAAAGGAACAAAAACCCTACAGGTGCTACGCTGCTGAAATTTTGATACATCATGTATTTTTTCCTGTAAATTCTCTTTGAACAGATGTTCCCAGAAGGAAATACACTATTTTGCCTCTGCAATAGAACAATGTCTCTCATTTACTATTAACTTCACAAATAAAATAAAAAAAAGTACTAAGAATGTAATTTAAAAAAATTAAACTCTCCTAAATATTCAGTAGAATATTTAACTTTAAATAGTCCTCATGTTTAATCCTTAAATAGAAGGCTGAACTAATACTAGTGTAGTAATAAACCAATTCATAATTTACACACTTAAAAGAAAAGTGATGTGTCAGGTACACACAGCTCCAATTAATCAAATTGGTTAAAAGAAACCAAAAGTTTCTAAGCTTTATCACTAGGAGTGTAAGAATGTTTAACACCTAAATATGCTACCTCAATAAACTACCCAAAGAAGAAACTAGGCCAGTTAAATTATCTGCTTTTAAAGAAACAATAATAACATTAGTCATAAAGATAAATACTGCCAGAAGGAGGTTTTTGGACTGTCTGCCTCATTTATTTGTGATTTTTTTTTTTATTTTGAAAGTTTACATGTATCTATAAAAATATTAATACTAGTATATATATATATAATATTATCAAATATTTTTTTCCTCATGGTCTATGAAATCTCCATAGGAGTATAGAATCAGTAAATAAATTTGTTTAAAGTTTGTCTTTTTTTTTTGGTACAATTTAGAAGAAAGTTCTATGGTTATCAAATATGACAAATTTTGGGATTACTATTCTGAGAAATAACAGTAACAATCCAAGGAAGACTCTTTTGGGAAATGGCTTATGCTAGATATATTTTCCTCAGGTGTTGTATCAGAAAGAAAAAAATATTTCCAAAACACTTGTTTAACCTTTCCCAAGATACCAAGACAAATCACTGTACCCTTAAGAGAAAAAAACCCAAAGCAATCCTTTGCAGGAAAGAATATGTACCAGTGCTCAGGGTTTTGTCTTGTGCAAACTGCAATGGGCACAGCCCAGAATTTCATTCAAGAATTTTTATTTTTTTTTTAAAAAGGGGGATGTACATTGAAGGGTGAATAATGTTTCTGACCTAGAAATGAAAAGTCATTTGCAGTTCACTCTGAATAAAGAACACTCTACAAAAAGTATTATTCAAAGGCAGAACAGAGCAAACCACCTGAATATAACCCGAGCAAAATTATTCTCAATTCTGACTGAGGGTTTTTTTTTTTTGATGGTGAGTTGGTTTTGGTTCATTACAACTCCAGGGTTCCTACCACCTTCAGGATCATGAAGTGGTTGAAAGACGAAAATTCTCTGTACCAACATAACCCACACTGGTGAAAGCAGAGCTGCAGACATTTAGTGGCAATCAATCAGTGGCTGTGACTTATCAAAGACATATCAAAGGTGTTTCATTTTCTCTGCTCTGCTGCAACTTTTGATTGCTCTGGCGGGGGTTTATTGTTCTTTTTTTTCCCTGCTTTGTTCCTTTGAGGGGTCCCAGCAAGAAGGGTGGGACCCAAACTGGGAGGAGAAGGGATGCTTTCAACCTCTGAGCAGCTTCTCAGCATTCTGGTTGTTCCAGCAGGATGGATGGAGCTCAGTTTAACATCCCATATCCTGTGGGGAAGTTGGGATAAGTTTTGACTGCTTCTCCCCACACATCTTGCATGTTGGTTGATTCACACTTCCATGTTTTTCTTCTTGAAAGGTCCTAAAAATTCCTATCCACAGATAAATGAGGTCCTGCCACTCAACATGGGCAATTCAGTAAAACAGCTTAGCAGACCAATCAGTGGTTAATTAAATAATTAAATTGCACCAATAATTAAATTGCATTAAATTTGACTCCTATGGACAAGAGATCAATCTTCAGACATGTATATCTGGAGAGAAACCCCCCAGCAAAGCAACAGACGCCTTCACACTAATCACATCATTATCTAGATTTGTGCTGGGCAAATTGTTGACTGGAAAAACAGTTTTGTAAACCAGTGGATGCTTGCAGTAATTCTGAACTATAAAATTAAAACCGTGAAAAGGGATTTTTAAAATAATTATCTTGAGAAATATTCGTCTGACTGAATTAATAAAATTTTTACCTGCGATATTAGGCTATAAACAGAGAAGTGATGCATTTATGGCAAAGATCTGAAGACATGTTTCATCCAAGAAATTGGTAAAATTCATGCCACTCAGAGCAGTAAAATTCTTAGTCCCGTGGAGTGTATCTGACAGTAAGATTTTAAAAAGATCTAAGTGTTTGACCTTTTTTTAATAAGCAGACTATTTCAAATGAGCACATCTGGTTTATGTTCCTAAACCTCTGGCCTTTAAAAGTTCTGTTCCCAATTCCCACAAAATACCAGTCAGGATTGCCTGACATGGTGACCTTCCCTGTAGGTGGCTGGCTGAATAAACTGATTAAATAGATCCAGGAATTTAGCAGATATACAGTGAGTTAACACTTGGAACCATCAGGAAACACACTTCCTGGTCCTCTCTGCTTTCTGCTACAGATATGGAACTGAACTGGAGGGTTTTTTAAAATTCACTTTAAATAAATAAAGAAAACTTTTCTTAATTTTCGTGTCAGGAAAAAATTGTCATTATATTGTCACATTTTCTTAGATATAAAGCAACACGGATCAGAAAAATTCAAGGAATTACAACATTAAATGACATTAAGGTTTCACACAGATTGAGGCACTGAAGGGTTGGACAGGGCAGGTGCATAAATTCAAATAACCAGTAAATATATAACAATATCTTTTGTGCTGGGTGAAGTTAAAAATTAAACAGTGCATGGGCTGGGAAGTTTTCGGTTTTTTTCACCCTAACATTAATAGCAGGTTCATTGTTATTTGTGTAGAGTGTAATTCTTTCTGACTTTGCCTTCCATTTGCCTGGAGGACAAGGCAGTTTAAAATTGTTCAGCACACTGCACCATGCATAACAGGTAATCTGTCTAATTAAGGCCTGTAAGGATGTTGAAAGTAAAATATTGAAGAGCTTCCATAACCTCCCTTTCACCCTCCCTGTGTACCACAGCTTCTGAGACTGAGAGATACCCCAGCCATTAACTCAAGTGTTTACACTCTAAACTCAAATTCTTCTTTGCCAGAACGGTTCATTTCACATTTTACAAGTCTGTTTTCTCATTTACAGGCAGAAAGCAATTTATCAAATTTTTATATTACATTTCTCAGCTTGTTCCAATATTGGATCATATAATATATGCCTGGAAAAATTCAAAATGCAAAGGCATACTGTGACTTTATCCAGGGACCTAATAAGATTTATATCCACCTTTTTGTGTGTGCATATGTTCATTTGGTGCATTTCAATGAATTATTAATTGTGACCAACAATAAAATATTATTTTGCTCTGATGCACAGCAAAAGGAAAGGGACCCAAGAGAAAACCATCTGACAGCTCAAAGTAGATATGGCCAAAGGATGCTCACAAGTTTCTCCTCAAGCATTGCATGACATGCATCTGCCCAGCAAATGAACCAGACTGGCTGAGCCTTTCTGAAGATACAGATGTAATCCATGGGGAGGGAAAGTCAAGATTTATTATATATTAGAAGGCATTGATTTGATTTTTTTTTTTTTTTTAATAAACAGCCAAAGCTACGATAGTGAACATCAAAAGATTTCATTCTGTTTTTCCAAATCTTTTTTTTTTTAAAGGTTGACATATGGGATGGAAATGTATGGTAGGCTGCATGTTCTGAAGCTGACAGAAGTTGGGTTCAAAGCTGCATGTAATAGCTTTTTACTTAAGAGATTTAAATCAGACTCTAATTTAGCATTATATAACTTATAAATACGTTATTATCTGCTGAGGAATTGGTTTTCATTTTGCTTTTATTGCATCGTCCTGACTTAATTCTTAACAAAAGCTTTCAGAATATTCTCAGCACACGTGCCACACCTTATTGTCATTTAAGTTACACATCTTGGTCTTTAACATAATGAAAAAATACAATTCTTTATGTGTTTCAGCGACACAGTATTAGCATTCTTTCCACATTACTTACTAATGAATGTCATACAGCAAAAAAACCTCCTCGAGTTCCCTTCCTTTCAAGGTCATTATAAGAAGTGTTTTTGAAACTGCAACGGACAAATGTGAAACGCAAATGAAGTTTCTCTCCCTCACAGCTATCCAGAGAGTCAAAGAACATCTCGTAAAATATTCACAGAAAATGTCAAGTTAAAACACTTTGGGTCTAAAAAGCAGTAAAGCAGGACTAAAATTATTTCTGATTGGCTTTTAAACAGAGTGTTCAGATTTGTTTTGGTCTTTGTCATGGTATAAACAAAACTCACACAAGATAACACTGTGCCCCACACATTAAGCTGGACTTTCAAGACAACTGTTTTCTCTTTGCAGATATTTCAATTTAACTTGAAGCCTATCAGAAACACATTCAGTGTGCTAAATAGATCTACTTGAAGAATACAGCATGCATGTTAAAAATCCTTGAAAAATCACTTTTTATCACATAAGAAATTATATGTTTCATGCTTATAAAGGATTAATAAGAATGATAAGAGCTCTATTTTGGAAAAATCATACCCAAAGCTAGCTTAATGCTTATTTGAAGGAAAAGTGAGTGCTAATGGATTTTGACAGGCTGATCCTGCCCATAATAGCATCAAGCACACCAAATTCTCTTTCACACCACACTGTCCCCAAGGGATCATCAACCTATGGATTAAAAGCCCTGCCCTTTGACCTTTCCAGAGTTAACTATCTGTTAGCAAGGCTACCAGTGGGCATCCCTTCTCTGGGTATATTAATTACAGGTATTGGTTTAGGTGAGATCAATTCACAACATGCATCCTCCAGGTTTTGAAGCTTCCCTTGTAATTTCTTTTTCATCTGCTTCTGTCCATTAAAAGTAAGGACTGTGTCTGAGACACTATCTGCTCTTTCTCTGGTCATGTCTTTCCACTTTCTTCATTAGTGATAAACTTTCTCAGCAAAACTGAGTTTCACCACACTTTTTCCTCCTACACCTTGGGCAGTTCACAGGGAAACAGCTGATTCCTTATGAAAAACAATTCCATTTTAAATTTTTATTTTATTTTAAGGGCACATTGCCAAGCCAATACTCTCAAATGGTAAATGGAGGTGAGTTAAATGTTCATCCATATCTTCCTTGTTCTTTGAACAACTTGAATTTGAAAATTAATCAACAACAGCTCAGTCATACCTCGTGTTTTGTAGACACTTTCAGATTTAACCTAAAATATTTCTTCTGTGTTGAGTCAGGTACAATCTGTTTGATTCTTGGTGGGATCAGATAGATTTTGCATTTCATTGAAATTTTAAAAAAAGATACTAACTTAAACAAGCACAGTCAATATATGCAGATCCTGCCCCACAGTAAAAGAGTAAGCTCAAACAGAAATATAAAGCTTTATCCCCGTTATCTTCTCAGAAGCCATACCCAGCTTTCCCATATCCCAATTTTCAAAATGTTTAGAGTTTCCTACGTTTCCTCTTCCTTTTCAGGGGAAAAAAAAGCGCTCAGAAGAAATGACCTTCTATTATGGCAAATTGAGATCTAGTGACTAATGGCTAATTGTTATTGCAATTCTTGACCTGCTCTGTAGAGCTGGAAACCAAGTCTCAGTCTCCAGAGTGTAACCAGATATCCCAGGCAGCCCTGGAGTTTATACAGCCAGTGTATTAACAACTGAGCAACTTCAAAATCGTTGCCCTAATGAACAACCTCAGAACTAATAAATTCCAATGCTAAGACTGGGTGAACACACAGTTGTTTTCATTTGAACTGACAGAATTGAAAATAAGACATTTCTCTTCTATTAGTTTATTCAGGGTGAAGAATAGCATTAGAAAATTAGAGGAAACCTTCTCATTGGTTATTTTTTCAACAGCTTCAAGCTGTTAACAGTTACATTGTCCCCAGGTATGGGGTGGTGCATGTTATGGCTAAATGATTAGTTTAGAGGCTCTTGACATACAGACTTTTTCTGTTCCCCAGTATCAGCTGTGAAAATGTATTTCCAAGCAATTAAACCTCATCTCCTGCTGGCTTGGGAGCCAGGAACCTTCAAATTTCAATTCAAATTCTTCAACACCTACTACTGCTGAAAAAAAAAAAAAAAAAAAGAAAAAGTAACTTGGTGTAGTTAGAGTCACAAAGAAATCTATTGATATGTTTGAGTTTAAAGAGGAAAATGAAAGGCCTGGAAGAAAAGTTGCTAACATTGTAAGTAAAGCAGGCAAAAAAAAAAGTATTCACTTTTATTTGTGCAGTTCTGGAACTTGCAGCACACACACACGTCAGCAAGCACAACTGAGAGAGAGGGGAGCAGCACAAAGTGGTAGGAAGGCAGAAATAATATCTGATTCTTTCTTCCTAAAGAAGACTGTCTGACTACAACATTTTTAAAGGAGAGGACCATTATTTGGTTAGCAGCTCAGATGGAAAATGCAGAATTTACCACAAGGTTGTTGTGTCTATGTGACAGCTGGGTTTGTCTGTGGAGAGGGGAGTGCTGCCAGCTCGGAGGGAGGAGGACACACAGCAGCAGCCACCAAAGATTGCCAGCTTCTCTTTGCTCCTGGAGAGCTGAGCCTTGGAGTTCGAGTTCATTTCTAACCATATTTAAAGCACATTCATGGCCGGTTGCAAAGGCCAGATTGTAGAAACACAAATGAGAGTAATATATCTCTCTGTATTAGTCCGGTTGCTACTGGATCTCTTGGATGTTGCTTTGCCACTTCTGTTAATTCTGGCATGTGTTTCTTCTGTATTCCAGTGCCTTTAATACTACAGAAACAAATAAATGCAAGAAAGAGGAAAACCACTCTTGATTATGTTGGTTAGACATACTAAGGAAAAAATGGCATGAGCTCTCCATCAGATGTTGTCACTGCAAGGACCAAGAGTTTGCTTTGGGCAGAGGCAGCTGCTGCCTGCAATATTCTCTTTATTGTTGCTCATAACATGTAGTTAACAATTTTCAGCTTGCATAAAACATAACCAATCATGCTGACCAATGTTTAGCCTGAGTGTGCTATAATTTAGGGCAGTTTGATGTGGAGATGTTTATTAGTTTATATTGTAAGGTCCAAGCTACTTGAACAAAGGAAATATAGTAATAAAGAGCTGATGTAGTCCATGTATATTTTGTAAGAACTCAGCTCAAGCCAGAGCAGTACTGGCCTCTGGGGTGGACATTCTGCTGAGCATGAAGGGCTGGGATGTATCTGTTTCAACAAGAAAGGAGAAGACAACTTTGTTGTTGCAAAACTTTGTTTTTTCCCAAACTTACTGGATATTCAGTGCTTCCCAGCATCTGTATTTTTGGCTCTGATGGAAGCACAAAAAGCCACCTATTACACAACTACCCACTACTGCAGGGCTTCATTGAGGCGAGGAGGGAGCCGTGAAAAGTTTTGTTGATCTGGGAGGGAGCCATGGTGTTTGGGGCACAAAACACCCACCTGGGGGGGAGTCACTGCAGTTCTGCTGCATTTTTGGGTTGGACCCACGAGGAGCTCTGCTAGCTGGATGTCTTTGTGGCAGCAACAGTCACCTGACTTGCTGGACTCATCAGCAATATGGAATAAAAGCCTTTTAATTAACATTTCTGCTCTCATTAAAATCACCAAACCCTCGGACTTCCTACATGGAACTGATATCAGGCTTTAATTGCAATTAACATATTAGTGCCCCCCTATGTGTTCTTAAACTGCAATAATTTCCATACTTTTATCATGCTAATAAGCTGGCCAATGACTTCCTGCAATATAATTGAATTGAATATTTGTAGTTAAAGTTTTATGTAGTTTCTAAAGAGTGTAACTTGATAGCATGTTAATAGGGGAAGAATGATATTTTACTCCTTCAGACTCCCTATTTTTAATACTTTATCTGATTTCCACAGATGTCAAAAGTAAGTAATAAATTAGAATTGGAAGAATACAGCAAACATATTTATATGAATATTCTTTTGATTTTAAGGGAATTGGTTTAAATTTTGTACACAATGCTTTTCTGATTACTTTCCACAAATATTATAGTTAATGAATTTGTGGAAAAGAACATAAAGAAAATGAGGTATTTAGGCCTACTTTACAAATAATTTTTAATTTAAAGTGTAAGTATTTGGCTCTAAAGCTTCACAGATAAAGATATTTAACCAGGGAAAAGGAATATACTTTGACCTTCATGGCAGATCTCATTGTGGTAGATATGTGCTGGCTGTTCCAAATCAAACTTTTCTGATTTTTGCCTGATTTTTGGAGTTTCTCCACTATTTTTCTAGGTACGAACATGCAGGGAAGGTAGTTAAAACAGAAAATTTTTGTGTGGAAAAAAAAAAAAAGATTAAATAGAGTTCTGAAAGCAGATGACTCTCTTCTATAATTTTCTTTTTTTTTTTTTCTCCTCTTCTTCTGCAGTGGGTTACAGGCATTAAACTCCACAGAATCTTCTATAGTCAGCCTCTACCACCAGTCTTTATAATCTCTTTTTTTTGGTCATAATGCTCATGGCCTTGGGGAGACCAACCCAATGTCTCTTGCATTCTTTGGGATTTTTCTTTTTCCTTTCTTTTTTTTTTTTTTTTTTTTTTTTTTTTTTTTTTTTTTTTTTTTTTAATTTTCCTGTCTTCTAAACTCTTTCTTTCCAGACTCTTTAAATGATTAAAAGGATTTTTTTTCTCTGGCAAAGTTAAGCATTTTTGGCAGATGGGTATTTACAGAGATTTTATGTTTAAACAAGGGAGTTTTGATGCCATACAACAAGACTTTAGGTTAGTGGTAAATACAGATAATTTAGCTTTGCAGACAAGGTATCTTCCTTGGTTGAATATTACAGAGATCATGCCTGGCCTTTGCTTTTCTGGCTTGCAGGTGACTCCAGTTTTGCTAATGATAATGCCCAAATGCATAAAATATCAAACATTTTTAATATATGTCCAAACTCCGTAGCTGGAATGATGGATGACATGCAATCAAGGGGCCAGAATTGTCTAAAATAGTCTATCTCATGTGTCTCTGAGACAGTCATAGTGACAGTTTATCAACACAAAATAGGCAAGTTTCAATATGGAAAGAATGCATTCAGGTTTCATTAAAGAAAGCCCAGTACTGACTAGTAGTTTTTAGTTTGACTATAATCTCATGTCTGAATGAAAAAAAAACAACAGGGAATGAAAGGGATAGGGAATAATAAATAGTCACAAGGAAAAATCTGGAGAAATAATTATTTTCATTACATTTAATTACAACTGCAAAAATACACTTAAAAATAAAAAATTTTAAATATAGGATGAGACGAGACACATTAATCTAATTGTTGAAGGCTGATAGTCTGGAAATATGTGCTTACTGAGAAAGAATTAAATCGAGTCAAATCTTTAACCAATTAGGTCCAGGAATTTCATTCAAGCTGCTCTGTGGGAAAAAAATCCCAGCTAATTTTTGTGACTGGTGTTAACTCCTGCATCTTGCACATGTCTCGTGGTGTTTGCAGTGAGCCAGGAAGCAGAAGGGAGCACAGAAGTAGCTGCTCAGACTTACATTGTTGACAGGAACTGAAACAGGTCCAGCCCCTTGGATTTGCCTGTGCACTCGTTTCTGGGGCACTCAATCCTAACTCAGGCACAGCCTATTGTAGCTTTTCAACTCGAGGAAAATGCAGGATGCACTGGGAATGCAGCTGCTTGAATCCCTGATCTGCATTCCCTCCTCACCCTGGTGATGCAGGCTAAAATGTGAATTTCTGTAATAAGTCCTCAGAATCCTTTCAAAGTGAAGAGGGGGGGAAGACAAGTAGATTAACAATTATTTTAACAATGTAAGTTTGTGGTTTGTGATCCGTACTGAATTCTTCCTGTTCTTTGAAAAGTCGTGTAAAGGAAAAAGTTTTCACCAGCAAATGTTACTCACACTGAGCAGTGCATTTGACTTGCCAGAGGATACAGCACTGAGAGTGTCTTCCTGTGAAATAACTCAAAAATAGAATAAACAACCTCAACTTCAGCTATAGCATGTGCATGCAGTGAGCCACAGCTGATCACCAAGTGTGCTATAAATTCACATTTCCCCTCCCCAGCTGCACTCCAACCATTGCACACAGACAAGCCTCGAGGTGTCACCATGTGCAGTGTAAGGACCTGGCAAATCTTCATCACTTCTTTAAGGCTTTTTTGCCTTTTTTGTCATGTCACGTTTAACAATAATCACTTCATTGTTCTTAACTCCTTAAAATTTATCGCAGGGGTATTAATTTTGATAGACTCTCTTGGGTTTAATATGGCTGCAATAGAACTGTGGTAGAATTTCCACTGAAATTCAGAATTGATTACCTGGCCTGTTGCTTTGAAGCTACTGCTCTGTTATGGAGAACCTGTTCTTACAACTTTCATCTGAACAAAACATAATGAACTTCCAGAGAGTAAACGGGGAGTAAGTTGGATTCATATTGCCAAAAGTGGCAGGAAGGGACCCAAGGAGCAGTGGGAATGTGAGCTCCCAGGCAATTATAAATGACTCCAGTTTCTGGAGTCAGCTCCCCACAGAATGTGCCACCTCTCAGGTGCTGCAGTCATTTGTAACCATCCTTGAGAGGAAGGAGAGAAGTGTAGACAAAGTGAAGTCATTTATCTGATAGAGGAGGGTTATTAATTGGTGTGGTGCCTTTTTTTTTTTTTGACTTAAAAAATTCTTGATTGCACTTAAAATTCAACTACCGCCAAAAGAGGCGAAGTTATTAAATCAAAGGTTACCAATCAGTCCCTCAGATCTCCTGGGAACAAACAAAAAGGTATCTAAGGACCACAGCAAGTGATCTACTTATTCAGGTGCTGTCTGCTGACCTTCTTAACAGACTGGAAACTCTCAGACATTGATTATTGCTTTAAGAAAAGTGCCTTAAAAACCCTTCTGTATTTTAAAACATTTTTACTCTTGAGCTGCTTTTAAAATATTATGAATGGACAATGTCTTGCTTTGGAATGTGACTTTTTATTGTGTTATTCTGACAGAGCTTTTTAGCCTCTTAACAAAGTTATTTTAATCTGCCTTTATAGTGCCAGAGTCTGTCCATTAATTAATAAAAAAAGCAGGGGTTAGAAGTGACTTATTTAATCATATTATCAGGGTCTGAACCATATGATAAATCTTTATAAGGTTTGAACCGATACATTAGTTGGGGGTCTGTTCATAACAGAGTGTGAGTACTTTTTCCTCCAGTGAACTTTTTGCACACACAGTAACTCATCCTCTGAGTCAGAACACTGAGTTAAGAAAAGCTCTTTTTTTGTAAATGAGGACCAATAACAATATATTTATTATTATATAATAATATTTTACTGGCCACTGACAAGTGCATTTTAGATAAACTTAACAGGGCTGGACCACAGGAAAATGAAGAGGGTGTTTTATAGAGTATATTCTTAAAAACACAATAAGTATTCCTATGTCCTGCAAAGAATGGAAGCTATTCTTGCAATTTCTAACAATTTCTAAGTTGTGTTTGCTGATGTAAATAAGTTTTAAGAGTAAGAGAAAGATCTCATCCTGCAGCTGCTTCAGAGAAGAAAATGTTCAGCTTTGAAAAAAATAACTGAGACTGACAAATCAGCTGGAAATTGAAGAAGAATAGAACAAAATATAGCAAAATCCAGGCAAAGAACTGAGATTCTAAGCAAGCTTATATACTTAGGGCTTAAAATACGTCTAAAGCATATTTTTTTTACTAAAACTAAAATACTTATCTGGTCAAAATCCAGTTTTTATTAAAAAAAGTCTGAATTTCAATTTTCTGAGTATACTTAAAATGTATACCTATATATCCATAGATTATTTTGCCATGACTAGAGATGATGAAGGATTATTAAATTCTGGTGAACATTACTCTGGCAGGTGCATCTCAAAGCAGGGGTGTCCACAGGATGTTGGAAAGTGAAATATCCCTAAATAGAAGAGAAAACCAACCAAACAAAAATTATTTGTGAATGTCAGAACTTCAAAATTTTAGGATCCTAAGTAATAAGTTGGAAGTGGAATAAAAATGTTGCAGAGCAACTGGCAGAGGCAGTGGTTGAGTTTGAGTGGGGCAGGACTTCTCCTAGGGCAGAGAGACCCTCCCAGGCCACCTGAATGGCTGGAGAAGGCTTGGACCTGGTGCCAAGAGGGACTGAAGGTCACAAGAAGAGCAGAAGGTAATTTGTAGAGCACTTTTGTCAAGAATATCTAAAAATGCTAAGAAAACTTAGGCAAGAAAATGCAGACAGGCATTTATGAAGGATATTTAAATTGCAAAAATCACTTGTGAAGTGTTTGGAGGCAACAAATTACAGGTTGTAGTGAGCTGGTCTGGACAAATTTCCAGTGAAGGTGGAGGAATGCAGGTGTGAGGAACTGAGACTATTACTACTTCACTGAGTAATAAAAAGTAGGTGTAGCTCACTGGGTAACTCAGTTTCCCTCTCATAAGACAGGTTCTGATAAATTCAGATGTCTGAATAAAATAATTTGAAGTATATGAATAAAATAATTTGAAATATATGAACAAAGATTGCCATCAAAGAGCTAGATATCACTGAGAACGATGACCTCAGCTAAAAATAATTTTTGGTTTAATAATTTATCCCAAACTTATGGAAATAAATGTTTTGTGTTTCATCAATAGACAAAACATGTCATACCGTGTTCATAAATCAAGTGCTGTGTTTAGATTTTCTAAAAGCTCTAGTTAAGTGAGGACAGAGTTTGTGTGCTCTGCAGATGTATGTGATCATAATATTTACTGGCCATATAAGCTTGGCTTTGATTCTCTGCATTAACTTTATCAATGTGAGATAACAAATGACTGGATGGAACTGAGAGCTCAGCTCGGAAGGCAGCGTTGGGGGGATGTCTTCTGATTGACCCCATAAACAAAGAATCCTTCCTCCCTGGTCGAAGCATTCTCTGAGACTGCTAATCATCACAAAAGAATCATTGTGCTTTCATTCCCGGCTCAGACGATCCATAAATTAAGGCAGAATTGATTCTCACCCCAGCACTGGATATAAAAGCAGTTTCAAGGATGTGTGTTCATCACCTGAGAGCCACATCGTCCTGTGTGGCACTTCAGTCCCCCCACCTGCCCCAGTGGGCATGTGCTCGTTGGTTAACACGGATTAGATCTCCTGTTTTCTGAGGAAAAATATGGAACTCTTCCCTTGTCCTTTTTAGTAGCCCCAGAGGCATCTGTGCAGATACTCCTGGGCACAGACAGAGCTGGGGCAGTGCTGGCAGGGAGCTGGGAGCAGCAAGGAATCAGAGAATCACAGAATCAGAGAATCAGCTGGGTTAGAAGGGACCTCTGAGATCGAGTCCAACCCTAGGTCCAACCCCGTTGTGGTTCCCAGCCCATGGCACTGATGCCACATCCAGTGTCATCTTAAAAACCTCCAGGGACGGAGAATCCCCCACTTCCCTGGGCAGCCCATTCCAATGGCTGAGCACCCTCTCTGCAAAGAAATTCTTTCTAATCTCCAACCTAACCCTCCCCTGGCACAGCTGAAGACCCAGCCCTCTTGTCTTGCTGATGGTTGCCTGGGAAAAGAGACCAACCCCCCCCGGCTACGACCTCCTGTCAGGGAGTTGTAGAGAGTGAGGAGGTCTCCCCTGAGCCTCCTCTTCTCCAGGCTGAGCCCCCCCAGCTCCCTCAGCCTCTCCTCACAGCACTTGTGCTCCAGTCCCTTCCCCAGCCTCGTTGCTCTTCCCTGGACCTGCTCCAGCCCCTCCATGTCCTTCCTGAGCTGAGGGCCCAGAACTGGACACAGCACTCCAGGGGTGGCCTCACCAGTGCTGAGTCCAGGGGCAGAATCACTTCCCTGGCCCTGTTGGCCACCCTGTTCCTGAGCCAGGCCAGGATCCATTGGCCTTCTTGGCCACCTGGGCACACTCTGGCTCCTGTTCAGCTTTGTGTCAATCCAAACTCCCAGGTCCCTCTCTGCCTGCCTCTGGAGCAGCCCAGAGCCAGGAGCTCCCAAGGCCAGAGCTGTCAGATCCATGGGAGCTGAGAGTGAACTTGCTGCGGAGTGTCTGGGTGACCACAGTCTGTGCCATCAGCAGAGTGACACAGGATAAACTCCAGCAAGAAAACAATTTGGGTTTTCCTCTGCTCCTGAGAGTCCTTTGGCCCATGTGAAGGTCTATGTTGTCAGGCAGTGCTGTCCACACGTGCTGGGTGGCTTGTTCTCTGTGCCAGACAGGGAGTAGCTATCCTGGACATCTCACAGGTTTTAAATAGACCTGTTCCTTTCAATAGAATCAGCTGGGTTGGAAGGGAACTCCGAGATCATCAAGTCCAACCCTTGATCCAACCCCACTGTGGTTCCCAGCCCATGGCACTGATGCCACATCCAGTATTTTCTTCAACACCTCCAAGGGACAGAGAATCCACCAACTCCCTGGGCAGCCCATATCAGGATAAATTTTAGCCATACTCAGCAGGAAGGAGTTAAATAAATTAGAAGTATTCCCAAGATTTTACTGCTGTTCAACTATAATTAAAATCAAACAATAGTGCAAAAATAGTTTGGGAGCATCATACAGTGTAGCTCTAAAGAATCCCAGGAGGAAGTTATAAATGCTTCCAGCAAACAAAATAAAAAGAAACATTAGCCTGTTGCAAGGCTCATTTCCTCAAAGATGGGAAGTAACAATGCCATAAATCATGAGTTACCTGAAGTCATAGGAACTTTTGTGCCATGGGCCTTTTGATAATCTTTATATTTACCATCATGGGAATATTTGTTGAATAAATATTTGCTAGACCAAACATGCTGTTTCAGTACAACAGACTCATTTTGTAAACAGCACTGAAAAATGTCCTACACATGCTAGGAACTCTCAGCTAACCATCACTTATCACCAGATTTATAGAAAAACCCTTCAATAAAGGCTCTGTGAGGAAGTATACCTCCTAATAAGACAAGAATCTCATTACAATGACCTAAAACTCAATTCAATAATCCGAATTGGAAATGTTTGTATAACCTGTGGTGTTCAGCTCGACAAAAAAAGGAAGGAGGACACTGGACATGAGTTTCATCCAGTGTTTCTTGCACAGTGCTGGAGTACTTTGGTCAGAAAACACCTGAGGACAGGACTGCAGTCCTGAACACACTTTGCAAGCCATGTGGTCAAGCTGTTTTGATCTGACACTAATACACTTAATACTGTTTCAGCCTAAGCATAAATATCCACAAGTGTGCCTTCTTAAATCTCACAAAACTTGCCCAGTGTGGGTGAGCCTTCCTAAGCTCTTTTTTGAAGGGAAACCAACTGCAACATCAATGTCAGGTTTATGTGAATAAGGAGTTCTGGACTGGAGTCATAGTAATAATTATGAGCAATTCTTATAGATTTCTTTTATACCAAATAGTTCACATTTATATTTTATGCCCACTTGCCAATACAAACAGAAGCAGAGTAATTCCTAGGGTGGAAAAACTGCTATTCTATGGAAAACAGCTTTCACTGCCATCTGAAAAACTGAAAGGCAGAGGCTTGAATGAGAAAATATTTGGCTCTCTGCAAGGCTGGTGCTTAAAATGTGATTATCCATTACTTCTGAAGGGAATGAGAATTCCTCTGATTTGACTACTCCAGGGTTAGTGTATTAACTCTGCTGCTGTTAGGTGTGGTCTGGGGGAGCAGAGGAGGCAGGTGATGTGTGCTCAGGGGGTCCCCTCCACACCTGTACCCCCCAATGCCAGGGGCAGCATCACCCTGAGCCCAACACACGGGGAGGAGCCTCCTGGGGGTAAAACAGCAGCCCCAAAGTGCCTG
The DNA here is from genome assembly GCF_003945595.2 of Pipra filicauda. Lineage (NCBI taxonomy): Eukaryota > Metazoa > Chordata > Aves > Passeriformes > Pipridae > Pipra > Pipra filicauda. Next base: position 1,229,541 of record NW_024104498.1, read on the forward strand.
AGGGGAGAATGATTTGGGAACCAGTCCCTGCCACTCAGGGGCAGCTCTTACCTTGAGATGGATGGTTCCACCAGCAGCTGAGTCTTTGGCCGGATTTAAAAATCAACAGATGTCAATCAGAAGTTCTGTGGTTGGGGGCAGCGATAAATGAAGTATTTTCATAGATGCTGCTAATGAATAAACTGGTAGGTTCAGAGTGGGTCAGGTAAACCCACAGTCAGAATGGCTTTTGGGAGGTGATGGATTTTATTCCTACATTTTCCCACCCGGAGCTGCCTGATTCACAGACCTGAAAAAAGTAGGAATAAAAAACGAGTTTTTTTTTCATTTGGAGGATATTGCAGAGCATGCTTTGGGGCATTCTTCTAGTGTTTCTTCAGTCCCATCCTTAAAATGTCACTTAAAATGTAGATGGAGAATACTGTGATATTTTGGGGTTCTGTTCGATCCAAAATTGTGTCTTTTGAGAAAGACTGAGGGACTGAAATGTTAAAGGTTAATGACTCAAACAATTGGCCACTTGCAAAAGCATCAGGGTGCTTTGCTGAGGTCAGGTTTGCACCCCAAAATGAAGAGGAGGAAGAGAGTTTTGGGTGTGTGGTGGTGAATCTTCTGACCTGCATAAGAACCAGAGGGGGTGAGCACCAAACACCAGAGGATGACCATGACAAACCCACTTTAATTTGAGTCAGATAAGGGAAAAGGCTGATAAGAAGCAGATCCTGTGGGGTGGGATAATGTTTTTTATCATGCTCATGTCCTCCCTCACACAACTGGCTCAGATGTAAGTCTCCCCCCAGGGAGGTATCGGGACGTTCCCACACAAGTCTGAAGATATTCATCCTTTGTGATAAGGCAAAACTGGCTCAACTGGCTGACATGGGAGGTCACTCTTAGAAAGGGTCATAAATCATCAAAACCCCCTGAAGCACCCCCAGACTCATCTCTGAGGCCTTTGACCATGGGACTGCACAAGTGTGCATCAAACAGTTTAAAACTCTCTCCCTGGGGACACCAGTGGACATCTACATTACAACAATTAAGTCTCCTTGCTGGATTCAGGGGTGGTGACACCTCTCCTCTCTTTTTTTTTTTTCCTTATATATTTCCTTAAGTGATATTCTTATATTTTTATATGGTAATATTATTGTAGATAATAACCAAACCCGCCACATACCTCCTTTCTATTGCAACCAAATTGTTCTAAAATAAACCTGCCATATATATATATGTTGTTTCACTCTAATCTGCCCCAAGGGACCTATTAACAAGACCCTCAGTCACCTCCCCTTCAGGAATGGGTCACAACAGAAGGATAATTGTTATAGGTGCCAAAGTAAGCTAATGAGTCATAATTAGCAAACAAGTGTTTCTTATAATTGAAACTATTGACTGCAGAACTATCTGAACTGCAGCTAAATCAGAGATTTGCCAAAATTTCAGTGAAATAAAGCAAGTGACATTTTAACTTTCCCAGTTAAAAGTAAGAAGCAAGTGTGTGATTTTTATATGAATGGATCCTGTTTAAAAGATTCAGGTAAAGAGACACTGCAAAAACACGCAGAACTCAAGTAAAGCATTAATGATCACAAAAAAACCCACTTCATAATACCAGTGTTCAGGACTTGACAGAAAGTGGATAAAATCTATCAGAGATTAAAACAGACACAGAACTGAAACACCAGATTGCCTGTGGCAAACTCTGGAAGCAGGCTTGTTCACATGGAATGGGAATATAACATGAAGGTATGACAGGCCATGTTTTATTGGGCCATTAATACATGCCTCAGGTATGTTTTCAGGCAGGAGGCCACAGGCTCTTAATTGATATACTTTGCAGTGGTTAAGCCCTGAAACAATAAAAGCTATTCTGTGATCAGTCAGAGAAAATCAATCACAAAAAAAAATCCATTTTGGGAAGATGTGACATATTCTAAAATATAAAATAAATAACCAGAAACGGAGGCAGATGACCATCTGCTTTCTTTTACCTGAGGAGTTAGTAAAGACTCACACAAAGTTGGAGTTCCTCAAACACAATAAACCATGCAGAAAATAAAATAAAATAAAAAAAATCAAACTTTTCTTGACCTACATTTTATTAAGCTCAGGTAATCTGCAAAGATCTGAGCTTAAGTAATTTCATTATATTCTTTAATTCTCTTGAAAATGTTACAAATATTGCCTCTGTATTGATGTCTAGAATGCAAGTTTGCAAAGCTACTGCATCCACACTATTTTGGGGTTTAGCACTTCGTCACAATACAATTGAAAAGTAATTATGGAAGCTGAGTCAAGTTATATGGGAAAACCAGCTGCAGTTTTCAAGCAAAGTAAGAACAACCTCCTATGCCCAGCAATCCCACTTGGCAGAGCCAGGATTGGCTGGGGAAGTGATTAATTTTCTTGCCAGAGAAGCTCCCTGTTGAATGAATGCCTCAGGATCAATGAATGAATGCCTTGATAACAGATCTTCATTTTCCTGTTTTATTCTTTTGCTGAGAATTTCCATCTCAGAATGTTTAATTTTGCATATTTTTCCCTCATTGCAGTTCAGAGGTTTTATTTTCCTTCCACACACAAATGAGAAATTACTTTCCTCTCTTCGCCCTAATGGCTGCGAAATTCAGATAAAATGATTGTTCTTGCAACTTTTGTGGCTTTACAGGACCATCCTAAAGTTCAAAGGTTTTACATAACTTTTAAAGTGTAAAATCCTTTCGAGGGATTGAAAAATGTTATTCTCAGGATAGAAGAATGAGGAGAAAGGCTCAGAGGTTGAGGGTGAAGGAACTGGCAAAGGAAAGGACAATGAAACTGCTGTGGACAGTATTAGATAAGAAACTTTACAGAAGATGTAGCAAACATGAGCAATGCCCAGGAAAGAGCTGTGTAACAGGAGCTGCCCAAGAAGAAAGGGATAAATAGAGCAGATTCTACAGAGGGGAAATAAAAGGAGGAAAAAATAATCCTACAGATTAAGGGGCTAAAAGAACCCTTAAGAAAATGCAAAACCTGCAAGATTGGTGTGTGATCCTTCCTCCAGCCACGGTGCTCTGGGTCAGCTCAGAGTCTGTGAGAGTAAAAGCTGGAACAACAACAGCAAAAACATCTTGGAAAACCCTCTGGAGACCATAAACTCCTGCAAATCTCTGTGTCCAGAGCAGTTGTCACCGACATGGAGAGAACCCTTGTTCCAGAGCATCCTTTGTTTGCATTCCCCATTTGCTTTCTGAGGTTTTCCTTCTTCCCCCTCTTAAATCACCATTTCAATCATGTTTTCTCTTCCAAATGGATTGTGGCATATATTCTTCTCAGGTTAATGATTTTCTATAGGCTTACTTCTTATATATTTAATGTTTCATGATCTACCTTTGTGCTTTTCCCTCTGTCCTCATGGAAGTTTGTGTTTTAGTGTCATTCATCATGAAGCTGAAAAGCCATTTATATACTGCATATTTCTTCTTCCAGATCATTAAAGAAAAAATAAGTTAAGACTGGACTCACCACCTATTTTTACAGTTCCAAACTAAGCACTTCCTTTCAATTTATCATCTTCTGTTCTATTATAGCTCTTTGTTTAGTTCTTCAGTCCATTTAAAATTAATGCAAATCTGTCAACCAACATAGTTTAGATTAATTTTGAATGTAGAAATTTGTAAAACACTGTATTAAATCATTTACATCACGTTTGCAATGCTTTCTTCACTCACTAAACTGGAAATTTTATCTATTCCAGCGATCAGGTTTCTCAAGCAAGTGCTCACCTTCTATGTGCATCATTACCATAAACTCATTTTCCCTTTTTCCTGCCCTTCCCACCAACAGTTATTTTAATTTCATTTTCTTCCTTTGGCTAAGGCAGATATTTTCTGGTCCACATATTTTCTCTGTAATTTACTAATTGTACCTGGAACTAAATCTTTTTGGCTTTCATTTTGCTGCAGTCCCAAACTGACAATGCTTTTTTGTTATTTCCTTTGGTTTTCAGTTCTTGAAACCTAACCTGATACAATACATCATTGAATTGAAGCTCTCTGGCATTGTAAATACTTCTGGTTTACAACAACTCAGCTACACTACAAATTCTTTTATTTATTTATTTCCTGTAGAAAAGATCAGACCATCATTTTTTTGTTGTTCAGAGAAATTAAAAGGCAAAATTGAGTTGTTCTCTTTAGCTCTAAACTGTTGTACTCTGGCTAATTTTTAAAAGACAAAATGTTTAATCAAATATTTACTCAATATTTTTCATGCTTTAAAATCCCTGAACGGTTTCTGATCTTTGTCCCCCAAAACTAATTATTTAGCAGTGCACATCTAATTTATTTCTTAAAGGTAACTTTACATTTTAGCATGTAAATTTTCTCCTTATCTTCTATATGATGAAAATGTTCAAAACCCAACAACTGCTAAACTTTGACACATTATTTCAGTTAAAATAATCTGAAAATATTTTAGGCAAATATTAATTTAATAAATGAATTAATAGATATTGGCACTTTTGCCAATATATAAGATGGGATGCATGCAAAGATTAGATGACAAAGACCCTGTGAGTCTGCATGAAGGACTACGAGACAAAGAAATTATTAAAAAACTAAGTACCACTTTTTCTAGGAAATGTCTTTTCACTGGGTGACAAATAATTTTCTTGTTTGTTTTTGTATTTTTTTTTCCCTTGCTTGAACTAATAATTGATACTGCATTCCTTTTTAAGCTAAGATATTATTTTCTAATACAGCCTAGCAATGTTTTTCATCAGAGCATGCCATTCCCTGCATGGTTGCATTGGTAAATAGCTTTCTAATCACTTTAGAATGGCAAAAGATCATTTAGGAAACAGATAAAATCCATGTATGTCATACAAAAGGAGCTCTCGTTGAAATGATTACAGGAAAAATAATTATTAGTAACCTGATGGCTTAGTTGCTGTGTGTACTTTATCATGATCTTAAAACAAGAACTATTAAATCAACAGAAGCCCCCTGCTGATTTTACTAACTATTTTACTGGGTTCTATATGATGAGTGAAAATTGAATGTCTATTATCCCCTGGCAAGACAGCATTTAAAAACTTCAAAGCATGAATGTAATCTGCTCATGGTTATCAAGAAACAATAAAATACATCCAGCTCAAAGAGGGAAAACTTCCCCAGCTCTGTATTAGTGAGGCAAACAAGACAGCTTTAGGGGCTGGAGAGAAACTTTCCTTCCCAAGTCATTCATTACACTGAAGTGTTCTGCAAGTATCATTTCAACTTGAAATATCTTTGAGCTTTGCAGTGTCTTCCATTATCACCTTGATTTTAGGCCAGTTTGTTTATGGTTTTAACATGTATGGGAGTGTGTTGGTGGAAAAACTGTCAGCACAGATGGACTTTCTAAAAGGAAGAGCTGCAGCAGATTCCTTAAGCACATTTTAAGCCCTTGGTCTGGCCAAAAAGTGACATTCAACAGCTGTTGGGTGGCAGATGTTCCACGTGCATTTCCTGGTCTCCATTCCAAGGAAGAAGCTCCACCTTCCTAATCCCTGGTCCAGTAAAGTTTGTTATGTCTCAGCATCTCCTCGGAGTAGCTCAAGGACAGACATTGCAGCAAACTGTAGGACCCAGATAATTAAGGATAACCCGGCAGGAGTTCATCTCCTGGAGTGTGGACGGAGAAATATCTGTTGTGAGAGCTCCTAGAAATCCAGGAGTTTAAGATTTACAGTCTTAATGTGTAGATGACTTTATCCCACCCTGAATGAATGCTTAAGATCCTGAGTCCTTCTTTTCCATTAGTCATTTAGTCAGTCCGGGGCAGGATTTGGGGTCAAATACAACCAAATAAGCAAAGCAGCCTCACCCTGCTGCCTGGGTGCTCTGGGGGGCAAGGCAGAAGCTTTTTCTCCATCTTATTATCAGTGGTAGCTCCATTTTTCTGACTGTAGCCTGACCACCCAGGGAAGCTTTGATGAATAGTATTTCTGTATACAGTTGGATCTGGAAAATTAAATAGACTCCTTTGTAAACCAACCCAACAGCCAACCAGCTACAGACCATGTACAAAGCTCGTTTTTAAAGGGAGTTGTTTTTCTTCAGTGACAAACTTCACATCATCTGCTATCCTATAAGCCTTAAGGTGGATAATAAAAATGACAGCTCATTTTGTACAACATCAATCAGGAATCCCAGACATATTTTTCCTTTGTTGTGACTGTTGTTAAATTAAATAGACTACTCAAAGCAATGGTACTATCTGAAGTTCAAGTACTCGTTTGCAAGGGAGGCTGTGTGAATAATTAAGTATAAATTAAAAATAATTTGTGTGGAAAATATTTTTCAGAACTAGACTGAAGTGGTAATTTAATAAACTACTCTGGATCACCCCCAAGACCCCCAGGTGATGCATGAGACAAAGCTCAGGCGAGACTGTTCCTCACAGAACTCCAGAGAAGAGGTGGCAGCAGAACAGACTCCTCATCAGTCCCTGATGCTGATGAGAGAGGCCTTCAGCATAGGAGCAATCTGATATAAATAGGATTCATTCACAAGTAATCCGGGAGGTGATAAAAGGATTTTTGAATGGAGATAAATTAATTTCTTGTAGATTTTGACAAGTATATCTCCCTTAGGTGAAACGTCTTAATACACCAGAAACTTATTAAACTCTATTAACAAATTTATAAAACAGCTTTTAAAAATTTATCTTTTTACTCTTAGCCCACCTTTTGCTTACAACTGTTATGTAGTGCATCTATTTGATACTCAAAGTGCAAATAGTTGAGGAGCTCAATGCAGCTGCAGATATCTTTCATAAAACTTAAACTTGCAACACCAAAATTCTATTAAACTTCTTAAATCCAATGCCAGCTGTCCGTACAATCACAACCTCATCCAACTCTGTAATTTAATTATATTCTATTAACAAATTGCCATCCAACTCTTTGTCCAAGATGTCACATGTCCCATCAGTGATAGCTGCAGTAACTCAAAACAGGTATGGAGATACCATCTGACCATCAGAGAGAAGAGGATGTAGAGATAAAAGCTGCTTTCAGTAATAAGAAGTGAAGGAAATTTCTATGATATTCCCACCCATGGACATCAGGCTTATTTCACTACTCACAATTTCCCACTAACTTTTGCTACCAGATGTTGTCATGCTGGTTTAATGTGACATAAATCATTCACTGGCTGATAAAAACTGATCTGTTCTCAATTCTCCAGACCTTGCTATTACTATCAGAGCATATCTCAGTAGCTTGCAATATTTGAATTTATAATAATTAGTAATTTATCTGGTTCTGTGTGGTGGGCACTGCAAAAAAAAGTGACACAATTACAGCCTAATGCAGTTCCAAAGAGTCTGGGTGGTCATCTGATAAAGTTTTTCCTATTTGTGCAGAGGTCTTAGAAACTGGTCTTTTAAAAAAGTACAAACCTGGTGGATTGGTCTCGTTCAGTGGCATTTAAAATGACACAGCTACTGCTTGTCAGAACAAGGCAATGTAGCACATTAGGAAGGAGACAAATGCATGGAAGAAATATGCAGAAGTTCCAATAATTTATCCTGGAACAGCACAAACCCTGTGGATAGTGTCCTACTTTGCCAAGAGTAGAGTGATGTGATGGACCACAAATGAGCAGTGTTAGTTAATCAACACAGCAGCTCAATTTTCCTGGAGTTAAACCATTCTCCCCTTAAAAAAAGCCAAACCAAAACAAACCAGAGAAGCATCCCCTGCTCCAGGGCCAAACCATTTTTTTCCACCAGCCTGCTGATAAATAAAACAGGATAATTATCCCTTAACACGATTTTGGGAGCCTGTGAATGTAACAAGAACGCCTTTAAAGAAGGCAATTTACAAGTCTTTCTTCCTTTTAATACTGTTAGCCAGTGCTAACACTATCTAATTATTTTAAACTGCCCAGTTTGTGGTTCTTAATTCTTCTGGTTGCAACATGTCACTTCAATTACATTCGACACTGGAGTTATCTAAACAACAGGTTGCAACACGACAAAGTATCCATAATTTCAGCCACATCAATTATTTGGAAGAAAAGATTAAATATTTCTTTAGATTCCTGATTATTTAAAAAATCCCCATGACTGTGCAAGTGACACAAGCTTTGCTAATAATCAGTCTGGAATGGTGTCCAATGAATATTCACACACAAACACAGTAATTCAGAAAGCACTGTGTAACCACATTAAACAACTCATGCAATTTGGATGGGCAAAGTTAATTTAAACTAAGGAACATAAAGCACTTGTAAGTATCTAAAAGAGAGAATTGATCAGCAGACCCAAACACATTTCACATTTATCAACAGCACATTGCTTTCTGAGGTTGAATGGTCGGGAAATGGAGGAGTCATTTTATTAATTAGATCCAGTTCCTCTCCGTGGCTGTTGATTATCCTTTACTTAGAAACAGAGCACACTGGGTTGTTACAAAAGAAATTAATCACACAAATGTCTCAGTTTTATATGTAATCAATTACTCTGCCTATTTTTTCCCTTGGACCTACCACTTAATCTCGTTTATACTGTTGTGGTGTTGTGCCCTGTTCTCAGACACCACACGATCAGTTTTCGGCACATATTTACCAACAAAGCTTTCTTTTTTAATCAATTTTTTTCTTGAGCACAAGCCCTCAAAAAGTATTACCAGTAATAAATGCTGTACTTCCAGTTAGATTAGTTTTGTACAGTATGTAATGCTGGGTTTATTGTGACTGGAAAAGCAGTTTTACCAGAATTTCCAGTTTCTATGTCTTATCTAACTGATCAGCTGACAAAAGAAGAGGGGACAAACAACCAGGAAATCTGGAGGCATTTTCATTGTCACATACTTCTACTAATCAAGGTAATCCTCTAGATAAACTGGACAATAATACTGGACACAATTTCTTTGTTCACTACTAATAATCCACATTTTGGACAGCGGGACCTCAGCACAGATGGGTCCATGTTGATTTTTGAGCATTGACATCGTTGTGCTGGCTTTTCTTACTTCCATTTTTTCAAAATTGTATCTGTCATTCAAACATCAGCAGTCCACATAAATACAAGAAACCAAGGGTATGGAGACCAAGTTTTATTTCTCTGGTTGTGAAGGGCTAATTTTGCCCTGCTGGTTCCCTATGGAATCACTATTAAAATCATTTATATGCCTTCACGTACCCATCCACTCTAGACAATCACTTCCTGTAGCATCCATTCAAAAGCTTTTTTTTGCAGATGTTCTGCTGAAAAAATATTACGTCTATTATATTTACAGAAAAACAAATATTTTAAAATCAATATTTATAACACTTTTAATATTTATGGTACCAAGATTTTGTCTGAGTTGAAAGTCAGACAATTTAAATTATATTCAGTCTTGGAATATTAAATATATAGGAAGATTTGTAGTGAGCTTTCAGTTCTTTATTCATAGTTCCAAGTATGAAATTGATGTAAAATCAGTGTGATGATTGACATTTGCTGTAGATTTGTTCCACAGCATTTAGCTATCTTTCATCTTATTTGGGTGTTAAACCTAAAAACAAGGCTGAAAAGCATGCAGAGGATATTAAATGGTGACTACCACTTCTGTCAGTGGAGAAATATTAAATAAAGGCACAAAAAGAAAGTAAATAAAATTGGTTTGCCACCCATTAAAATTAAATAATTCTAATTTTCTCTCCTCTGTGGTTTCTTGATGCAGCATAACTTAAAAATGATAGTTCATGAAATTTCATAAAATGCTTTGATTTTATTCCATGTGGTTGTTGGTTAGAATTCATACACCCAAATCAAAAAACCCCATCACCTTTGTTACCAGTCTCAGCAAAGACAATTTCTGGGTAATCTCTTAAATCAGATTGAGACATTGCAAAGTACTTTTCTTTTTCCTGCCCTGCAGTTCTTTTGTAGCTAAACAAAGATCTTCCTTCTCTTCAGATATCAGTACAGCATCTTTCAGGGTGATTACATTTTATTAAAAAGTAATTAAAATAAAAAAACAGCAAACTGCATGTTTAATGAAGTAGGGAATAAATGTTTTAATGATGATTTACATTTCTCATGTACATTTTAGCTAGAATAATCCCAAAGTAGTTTAAACTATGCTTTTTAACATGCTGGGATTTGCACACTAATGCATTGATTATGATTCCATAACTGAAGGCTAGAATTTATCCTCTTCTTTATGTATTAATTATCCTGTGTGCCACCCCTAATCTTACAGAACTTATTCTTAGACTAGAGAATGAGACAACGTATTCGAAATGGATTTTCCTGAATATTTTTGTGAACCTCAGCCTTTTCCACTACCGTCAGCAATAGATTGTTTTTAAAAATTCCAATTCAACTGAGCCATGAAAGTGATGATTGGTTTGTTTGTTATGTTTGTGTTTAGCACAGGACAGTTCTTCAAGGCATTTTTAGGAGGGTGACCTTGTGATATCAGAAGATGCTTTTCCTCTCTCTAATTTCATGCTGCAATATTGGATTGTGCCAACGTGGGGAAGATTTCTTACTGTTTGAGCACAACAATTAAAAGAACATTTACCATTAGGAAGTTTTTCCTAACATCAAACTCAAATGTACTTTGCTGCAGTTCAAGTCCATTACTTCCCATCTTATTCCCTACGAGTGGAACAGTTTATTCCATTTTTTTCTGTGCAATGGCTTTTTCTGTGCCTCAGGGCCCTTATGTAGGTCCTTTAACAAAGCTATTTCAGCTGTTTATAAGCACTCTGGCTTTTTTGTGTCTCTTTTGTGCAGTTCCTTCCACTGGTGCACTCAGTGCTCCAGCTGAGGTTATCCTGTTCCTGGGTGGAGCTGGTGGATTACCTGGAGCATCCCCCAGGTAATGTTCCTGTTAAACAGCTGTGCCAAAACCTTCTTTGACTGATTTGGTTTGGTTGGGTTCAGCAGAACCATCTGTTAAAATCTCTGCCTGGTTCCAACAGGTCATAAAGGATTAGAATGAACAATGCAAAGAGGAGTCAACACGTGAAAAATAAAAAAAAAAATCAAACTTGCTTTAAAAAAGAGCAAGAAACCTGCACTCCCCTCCTGAAAAAAACAACTTGTTTTGATTTGGCATTTGCTGCTATTTTTAAATCCCAGGTATGAGACATAATTTTTGGTAATAGCATGATATTGCGTCTAATGTTCAACCAGTGACAAATGACAAACCTCAGTATTTTTTCTGTGTTTTTTTTCATAATTCATTGTTCTCCGTTCTTGTCCAAGTTCACAGTGTTGCACCTGTCCCTGTTCCTCTTCTCTCCCATTTCTTTCAGACCATTTTTCCCACTTGTCCACATTGTTCTGAATTTTAAACCTCATCTATTTTAATTTCTTATTTTTAATTTCTCCTGGGTCCTAAATGAAAACATGGAACAAAACGACACATCCACTTTGGAAGTGAACCATTGATAATTGGACCTACAATACAGATTTTCAGTCTTACAATAAGGAGTGAAAACATATGAAAAAATTGGTTCATTTAGGTGCAGTCAGTCTGTTTGGTGGCAAAGTTTGTGTTCAGAATGACCCAATTGCCAGTTTCCAAGGTCTTCAGCCACATCTCTGTTGCACAGCTAAAGCTGATGGTTATACAGTGTAATAGGTTTTTATTTCAGAATAAAGGAACAGATTTCATTTTTTACATAACACCACAATAGCTTTTATTGCAAGAGAAGATGGCTTTTCTCCAACAGTGAATCAACAGTATATAGACATTTAGGAATGGGAGAGGAAACAAAGAAAAAAAAATCTTTATTTTGCTTATATCAATAGAAGGTTCTGGTACAATGGAATGCTGTTGCTTCAAGAGATATTGACAAATTTATTCTCTTCTTTCTTTAGATTTTCCACATATTTATGCTCTACATGGTGTATTCTCTCCCTGCATAACCCACAGAGCTGCAATATATACTACATTCCTGTGGAAAAAATGAAGCAAGCTTTGGTGGCTGAAAATTAGTTAAAGAGGAAGAAAAGAATCTTGTGACAATATCAGTCAAAATACTTTAACCCATCCTGTATGAACAATAACATTTTTACTGCATGTAAAAAATGAATGCACCACCTCTGAGCTTCACTTCTTTTAGCAAAATTCTATTTTCAATTGGGAAAATAAATTCAATAAGAATTATCGTGGATTATTTGAAAAATAATTACCCGCCTTCCACAAATGCAAACATTTAGCCCAATTAATACTATTTGAACTTGAACCAATGATGCAATGATTTTGTTTGGTTTTCATTACTGACAGTCCTTTGGACCGTCTTTTCTCGTTGAATAATTCATTGCACATGACATTCCAATTAGTAAACAATAAATTCAGTCCGAGTGAGAAAAGCAAATTGCCTTTTCTGTACCATTCACACCTCTTTGCAAATAAGTCATCACTTAAGACAGTGCTGAGGAAAAGATGCTGCAGGATGATGGATCACACAGTTAATCTGAAGGAGTAAACTGCAATCACTTCTGCAACACATGGAACCCACCCCTGATCAAAAAGCACATTTTTGAATCAGTGACTGACAGAGTGAATGCAAAAGCATAAAGTATCTTACAAAGAAGTGTTTCTCTAAATTCCACTGAATTATGCAGGAAAGTACAGCTGAGAAACTGGCTAGATAAACAGGTCACAAACCCAAGGTAGGAGGTTTCAGTGGTTAAATCAGTTTGCAGCTTCCCCAGATCATTCTAGACCTTTTAAAAAGCTTCCCAGATGCAATTTAAAATTATTTCACCTCTTAAAAGTGCCTTGCTTCTATCATTGGTTTAATTTGAAAATGTACTTTTTATCAAAATAACGCATTTTAGACTATCTCTGTGTACTAAAATAAGACATTCATCTAAGCCATAATTTGCAAATAGCAAAATTATGTCACTTTTCAGCGTGTTTGTAATGATAAGACTGATCCAAATGGGAACTAATTCACTACCTGGATGTCTTTCTGAAGGAGGAACGAAGAAGAATAGAATGGACTGTGCACAAGGAAGAGATCCCACCACCCTCACACATGAATGACATTTCTGGCTCTAAGCTCCTTGCTCCTCCAAACCTACCAAGCTATAACTTTATTTCATCATTTCCCTGCCAGGTGAGCCTTAGGGGAAAGAGCTGCTGCCTCTCTCCCTGTGCTGTCTCTGCAGTGAGTGAATATCAGGAGGGGTAGCCCTGGGAACACAGGGTAAGACAAACTCCCCTGGTTTGCCCTGAGAAAGCTTGTCTGCAGCCATCAGCTCCAGCCTGCTGGGGGTGAGACTGCTCTGACAGCTCCAAACACTGACCCGTGTTTCTGCACTCAAAACAGTTTGGAAAACCAAAATCACATTTTCCTTAGTTCGGTGCAATAAAGGTATCTCCACATTTCAGATTCTTGTAATTATACCATCTTTTAAAATATACTATTTTTATTTCTTATGGATGCAGCTACACGTATCTTTGGACCTTTGCAAGTACTTTAATACACATACACATATCATTTTTAAGGAAATATAGATTTTTACATTGCAGGTCTGTCCTCTAATCCTTGAAAACACCAGCAATAATTCATGTTTTAAAGGATTAGTGTCTTTGTTGAGAGGCTTGATTTTTAGGTATTCTATTCTTGATAGTAGTTCAGTGGCTTCAGCTGGTTCTTTTGAGTCCCATACTTGGAAACATTCTACATTTTTTTTTGTCTGAAAAGCATAAGAACAAGAAATGATGAACTTTTTAATTTTGATTTTAATTTTGACTGAGATTATGGGTAACTGGAGATGGGCTGGGCTCAAAGTTGCTGGGAAGGCTTAAACTGCTGTATCTCACATCCCAGTGGCACTTTGGCCCTGCAGCCAAAGCAGAGCTCCTCAGTCACACCAGGCTCTGCAACTGGAATCACATCCTTGAGAGCACAGTTTTGAGAGTCCTGACATGGATGATTTTAAGACCACTGATATTTTGTTCTCCTCGTTCATTCCTGCTTTTTCTAATACAAGATGGATTTGTTCCAGTCTTTTTTTATGGAAAATGGCAATTCCAGCCCTAAACTGCACTGGACTCAGAGGCACTGGATGTTTAAAAATAGCCTATATAGAAGATAATGTTTTCCCAAACCCTACCAGTGATTTTGGCCAAGGTGGCACCTACTGAAGAGTTGATTTCTTGATTGCCAAGAGAGTAGGAAGTGCCACCTCCTGTTAAGAAATTCATTTTACTGAGCCCGAATTGAAACATCAGAACTTCCAGTAAGTTCTGGGTTGTTAAAGACATTGAGAGGTTTAATTTTACAAAGCAGAAAGAAAAGAGACTCAAGTGAACTGTTTTCAATGCTAATTTGGAATTAAAAGGTAGAATTTATCCCCTACACAGTCCTGGCTTTTCCCTGAGTGTATTCCCAGCTCTTTCTCCGTGTTATTCCCTGTTGAACTGGATGGAATAGCACAGTTGAAAAGTTGGTGAAATAAAAGATAAGGAATATGTACAAATTGGTAGCCATCTTAGTTAAACTTTATATGAACTAATTTTATTTAAAAGTTGCCTTTTCATTTGTTTTTTCACATCATTTAATTTGGCATCGTAGCAAACTTCTTTTTAATGCAAATTAGGTGAAAAATGCTTTCTGCTTTAACATTAAATCCCTTGACTCTGCTCATCTTCATCATGGCTTTATCCTGGTAAGAAAAGCTCTGCACACTACATTATTGCTTAATTATCCCACATTGCATTTTCATTGACAATCAAAAACTCAAAACTGCTGACATTAACTTACTAATAAACACAAAACCTCTTCTTCCCACTGTGGGTGGAACAAAATTCAAGTCATATGGGCAGTATTGTTTGGATATTGTGGTCATATTTTAGTACTTTAAAAAAAACCCAAACGACAAAACTCTCAACTTTAAAAATTAGTCATTTCTTGTTCTTATGCTTTTCAGACAAAAAAGAAAGTAGAATGTTGCCAAATATGGGACTCAAAAAAAAAACAGCTGAAGCCACTGAACTACTATCAAGAATAGAATACCTAAAAATCAAGCCTCTCAACATGACATTAATCCTCTAAAACACGGAGTATTGCTGGTGTTTTTAAGGATTAGAGGACAGACCTGCAACGCAAAAAATCTATATGTCCTTAAAAATGATATGTGTATGTGTATTTATACATAGGTGGTTCTGACTAAAACAAAATAAATATTTCAAGTGTCTCGATTTATTAAACAGTGTCTATAAACAGCTTTGTTGTAATCTTAAAAAATAATAATTTATTATATGATCAAAAACAACTCTGAGCTATGCTACCCACTTACCTAAAAGTGAGTTAGTTTGGTCATGGTTTTTAAATTTTGACATTAATATAAAAGCATATCATTCAAAACTAACCTTGGTTAAAACTGAGTTTCCCAAAACAGCCCATTAACAGATCCAAAGAATGCATTATATTTCATATATGGGTAATCAAGATTTGATTATACAAGTGTCTGTTTATTAATCACCAGGTTGAATATACATCTTACTCAAAGTTTAAAAAGGTTTCAGATAAATTTGGTAGGTTTTGTATCCTACTGTTTGTCCCTTTCATAACTTAAATTCAACAGCAGCAAAAATAATTTGGACTTCTGCCACGATTAAGTATGTTACTAAAGAAACTATAATAAAAAAGAGCATCCATGATTTTCCTCCCCTTCAAATTAACACTAATAATAATTTTCTTCGTGGGTAAATCTGTTGAATCTGTGGCAGTCTAATAGAGTTGTTTCAGAATGACCACAAGCATTAATCATAAGTTTTACCCCAGTTAAATGTTAGAAACATTGTTTAGAGATCAGAAATGAACCCATACTGTGTAGAGTTTTGTACAGTCTGTAAGAATTAATCCTTTACTTTTTTTTTTCTTTAACTGAGCACTTGCAACTGCTGCTGATGCAGGCATAGCAAAACAGGAGTTTTGAAATTATAGATTTTGTCATTGAGGTATTTTTGCTATTTGCACCTAATTAATTAGTAATAGATGTGGAAGCAGCATTCTGACCTAGTTATAAATCTCCGTGGGTCCGTGTGTATTTATAGCATTCCTCCTTGGACTAGATCCTTAGACAGCCCACAAAAAATGAACTTTAAATGATTTAGTGCTGTTGGTTTCTCGTCAACTTTCGCAAACACCTCTGCTGAGCAGAAATATTTATAATATAAGCACCGAAAGTTAAGCACAACCATCCTCCAACATGTCCTGGGTTTAAATTTTGCACACCTTATTGACATTTTGAACCTGCAGCTCAATGTGCTATCCAGTGAACTTTTACCTGTGATGAGACTGCTATTGATCCACACAACATCTAAAGCTCTTCTGATCTTTAAAAAGGCTTTTTTTTTTTTTTTGTATTTACTTTTCCTTCTTTAGCACATGTTAAATCCTTTTGTATTGTCTGATGCACTAAACTCACCTGATCTCTAATGCCAGTCTTAGGGCAGATAATGCTTTTCAGCAATACTAACTGTCTAAATTTATGAACACAGCTGCTGTTCCTCCCTTACTGCTTTATGGTGCTTTCTTGTGGATTTTTCTCTGACAATATCTCATCCTTCCATATCAGAAAGGAACCTGAACGTTAATCACCAGACTACAGAGGAAGACACCTCCCTGTTAGGAGCCTATGATTTTTTACAAAGGTAAATCCCTTCAGCTGGGTTGTATATGCACATGCACATCTATACAATTTTCTCTTCCTAACACCTGCAAACAGTTGAGTTTAATTAAACTGCAGCTGTTGCTGCTGAGAACACAGATTTACCAACAAATATGCTAACTTTACATTGTCTTTCACTGAGCGGTTTTTTTTTAATCCCAATTATCTGCTAACATTCTTCTTTAATGGTAGAAACATTTTGAAATATGGGCTGTGTAATTAAAGGCTAAAAATCAAAGTGCTGTCTAAAGTGGTGGGCATGTGATGCAACTAATGGTGCTCCCTAGATGAAGACCTTGGAGAGTAATGTATATGCAAATAATATCAGTTTACTGCACACCTTGAAAGCCAAATTGCTCATCAGTAGACATTTGGGAAAATGAAGAATATTCATAGATAATGTAATGCAAGCCCCTGAGTTATATGCCATCTTGCAATAGGATAAACTAGCAATTAGGCCATTTCCTAATAAAAGGAAGGATATAAAAAGAAGAAATAAAACTAAGAGTAGAAATAGGCAATACTGATGAGGGAGGCAAAACGTAGCAGAAATTTATTCTCTTTTATATTGTTGCAAACAATAAGTTAAAGCCAGTTTGACTGTGTTGACAGTCGAGGACCATCATTAAACAATGAAATGTAAAGCTGCTCCCAACCATTCATGATCTACAGTTACCTCTCCGGGAAGCAAAAGAAAATTCCCCCTCAGTCCCATTGAATTGGCAGTAATCAAAAGCTATTTTATACCTTATATTATATCTCACTTGGAAATCACCACATTGTTGCACTTGGTGGGAAATGATTAAGCAGCCCAGATCTTTTCTTTAATCAATTTTGATGAGTTATGATTCTTCAAACTTTGAGTAACAACATACACAATGGAGATGTGCAATGTCCAAAACCAATCAGAAGCTCCTAATACATGAACTGGGAAGCTACAGAGTAACTGAGAAGCAGTGCAACTTAGACTCTCAAAAATTAATTTTGATTTTTTTTTAATGGGAAATTTTAAATTAAAATTTAAATTTTAAATTTTAAAATAGGAATTATCTGTTTAAATTTCTGATACCTTTCAATAACATATAATAAATTGATATATGCAAATCTATACTGCCTTAGGAGATTCATATAACAACATAGTTTTTTAAAAAACACAGAACTATGTTTCTCACTATCTTTTAGCTATCAGAATTAGTAGATCTTATGAGAAAATAAAGAAATCCTTTATGCTCACTTATTTCCGTGACAGACTGTCTCTTGCTGTTTTATAAAGATGTACCACTGCTTCACTGACATATCTATAAAAGTAAACCATATAATTAGTACCTTCCAATAAGTCCTTCATATCAATTCATACCATCTACCACGAGGTGCATTTTCATCAGACTGTGGATGTATCTCCCCGGTACCGAGAGAAAAGAACACGTTTGTAATTAGCATCAGAAAAAAAGGAGCCTGTTCTGGAAAGCAGTGATAGATCAGCATAATCTGTGATATCTAAAACCGCATTTATGAGTGCTGCAAGAGCTGCTGGTTAACACAAATTGATGCTTTCTGCTCCTTCCAGCGATCTGTGAGGTGCAGAAGTCAGACCCACAGGATGCCCGAGGAAGAGTGTGGTAACTCAAATCCCAGAGTGCACTTTCCTACTGCCCGCGATGCCACTGTCGTTCCCTCTGCTGGAACGAGGTGGAAAAACAAGGATTGTGTTTCAGCCAGTGGGATGGAGCAAAAGGTTGTTACCAGGAAGCTTTGCTACACCTGTAAAATTCAACAGGCCCAAATAGGGGTTCTTTACAAACACCCTCCAGCTGCTGAGCTGGACGTTCAGGTCCTGGGGGGTGCTCAGAGGTGGGTGGCACTCAGAGGTGGAGCAAGCACCTCACAAAATGCATCTGAAGCTCTCCTCTACTAAAACATTAGTTTGAGCTGGTGTTCTTCTTACGCAGAACCCCCTATTTCTGTACCTGCCTTTCCCTGAAGTCTTCCAAAATCATGCCTCTGTCTCTCTGGGGAGTGTCATAACCACTGGGCTGCAAGGGGTGGGGGGCAGGTGTTGGCATCTGCCTGCACCCCTCTGCATGAGGGACTTTGAGACCTGCAGTCAGGGAGGGATGATCTAATTTAGGAGCTACATCACTCCCTGAAGGGCTTCTGGTCCCAGAGCTGTAATGGGAAATATATAATCAGTTCAATTAAGGCACAGTCCCCAAGAAAGGACAGAGGAAAATTTAACCTTCATCGCAGTGAGAGGGGAACTAAACAAGACTCTTCTCCACAGTCAGTGCCCGTGTGCAGGATGAGGCTCCTGCATGCTGGAGGAGTGTTCAGCACCAGGCATGAGCTGCAGCATGAGCAGTGCTTTTCTGAAAATATGAAAAAAAAAATTAAAAAATCTCCAAAAGCAGAAAATTTATGCCTTGGAACTTTGAATAATGCAAACAGAAGCATGTGGAGGACTCAAACATTTATAGGGTTAAATGTGAACTAACTATGACTTCCTCGTGCCTTCCTCTTCATTCTGGGTGTCTGTGATGGACTGAAATCCCATAATCCCATTTTAATGATGGACTGAAATCTCATAATCATACATTTATGTCTCTTTTTGGTTGTGGTGCTAATTGTACTTTAACAGAACCTAACTGTGCTGCACTGCTTTGTACAGTTACACTCACTTCTTTTTGTATCATAACTAACTAAAACATTAATATTATAATTAATTTAGTATAGATATTTTAAAATATCCAGAAATGTCAACATTTACACACACAGACACATTTCTATAATTCGGTTTTCTGATTTAGATCATAGAATATCCTGAGCTGGAAGGGACACACAAGGGTCATCAAAGTCCAACTCCTGACCCTGTAAAGGACAGCACCAAGAATAACACTTCATCGTCTTCATCATCTTCATAGCCTTCCTTTGGACACTTTCTAATAGCTTTATATCTTTCTTATATGGTGGTGCCCAAAACTGCACACAGGACTTGAGGTGAGGCTGCACCAAACTGATTAAGCACCAACTTTCCTTCGAGGCCACACAGCCAACAGCTTAATTCTCTCTGCAGCCAGCAGAAACATGCCCAGGAATTTTGTGGAACAGTTTTGAAATTCCTTTAGTGCTCTGCAAAATTAGGGACTCAAAATAATTATTACCTCAGTGCTCAGAGTAGCAGTGCTTGCTGTGCTCGAGGGGGTGAGACGTCGCTGTTCCTACCAGCACTTTGTCCTTTGGGCTTTTCTGCACTTGTCAGTGGTTCAGCTCTGTAGTGCTGGGAGCTGGAGCACATTCTGTGGTTCTTATTAGAATCCCCTTCCCCCTTATCCCAGGGACAAACTCTCAAAGGAAAGATCTGTGGTTGTTTTTTTTTTTTTGGCCTAAATACCCCAAATCAGGGCTCTTCGCTTTGCTTACGCTTGGTTTGGACAGCGAAAAATAATTAAATTGGTTCCTATATAATGAGCCTGTTCTTTGGCATGTTGAGCCATCATATTGGGGTTTTTATGCATGTTAATCCAACACACATTTTAGATGAAGTAATCTTCTGTTGGCAAATTACATTAACCAAATACTGTAGTAAGGGTAGACCACGAAATAACATTAGAAAACAGCTTGGCTGGTCATTCTCAGCTTTTGACACCTGGTTTTACCCTCTTCTTCTTTGATCTATTATAATTTATCTAATAAGCCAAGCTCATGGAGTATTTTTTTTCAGAAACACTAGACATTTCAAGTTTTACATATTTTACATGTAGCTCTAGCTAGCTAGGGAGCTCATTAGCAGTTACTTCTTGTGGTGAATAAAATGCCACCTGAGAGCATAAGAACTCCCTAATTCACAAGTTCACATTCTTTTAAGAGGTCGCTTAACCTTTAAGTCAACTGCAGCATATTAAAATTAAGCTGTTTTCAGCAGATAACAGATTATTCAGTTGTATTGGAATTTCCAGGTTATGCAGTTGCATTGGAATGCAACTGTTTAAAATATTGCCAGACATGAAATTCCAACAGTTAAAAGTCTGTGCAAATGCTTCAAAACATAACGAGTTAGATGTGTTTTGAATGAGATGCAATCTTTGAAGGGAAATACCTCATCATTGTTTTGACTACTGTAATGCAAATAATCAGCATAATATCTGGAATTAATAATAGTATTCCAGACAGCAAAAGAATTGAGCAGGAATTGCTTTTGTTTTTAATTCACGACTGTAATTTGTGAAAGGTGGCAGACTGACAAGTCTGGGAACCTAACACAGAACAGCTAATGGAAATGCAAGTTCTCTAAATCACTGAATACATCTTTGTGAAAAATTCCTTTGGCAGGGCAAAAACCCCAAGGTTTGAAGTTTTCCTGCAAGTTAGAAATGATTGATAATATTGGGCTTGAGTTGTTCACAGAAGCATTTGGAAAACTTTTTCTTTTAATGTGCAGATTTCTGTCTGTGAAAAAGTTGTGTATACCAGATACTCGAGTTAATTTGTGTTCTGAGAAACTCTGCATGATAGAAAAACTTCTTCTGTTTCCTTGCCTGGTCTTCTGACATCCAAGAGAAGTATTTTCTATTTTATTAGTTAAAAATAGTGCCACTAGAGTTTAACTGAGCTTTTAGTCTTGCTAAGCATTTTGTCTCACCCTCATGCCAGGGAAAAGAGCCCTACCATCCTCATATATTTGAAAATTACATGACTGTATGAATTTTTGGGGGGTTCTTGGTTGTTTTTTTTTAATTATATGACTTGTGATTACTCAGATGTTTTTCAGAACTAAGCTGCACTGTCACACTGCTTGTCTTGGAAGTGAAACTCTAGTGCTAGAAAAGAGAAATCTGATGCAGAAAAGAGAAATCTGATGCAAACTCACACAAAGAGATTCAAACCATCACACCCAAAGTTTTTCTTTTCATTTCAAAATTTTACTACTGGTGAATATTAAATTTGAAAACAGTGCACTACAAACAGTTTTGTGGTGGCCACTTCCACCATGGTTTCCAAACCTTTATTTTGGTTTGCAATTTGATCACATTCGTGCCAACTGCAACGATGAGCTGTAATGTCCCAAACCTGTCTGCTGAGAAGCTGTGCAGGTAACATTTATGGCAGATATCACAGGATTTTCAGACAGAAAGAAATAAATATATCTAACCTTTGTGAACATTGTATTTCTAGCAGGAAAATTTGCGATGGAATCCAGAAATAGATGAAATTAATGAATTTTGGCTGCGATATAATTTTAAACCGAGTATGAAATAATCTGAATGCTTTTTCTTTTCCTTTTCTTTCAATACTTTCGTTGCAGCAGACAGTTAAAACAGCATGCTTCAGTGAAGCACTTAATGATGGTGATCAACTCTTTTGTGCTGCATTTCTTTTTAAAAAAATTATATAGCATAGCAACAGAAGTGAACATTTTCCCTAAGCCTGGGGAGAATGTTTTTGCTCATGTTGCCTGAAAGTTTCTGGTTTTTACCTGAAATAAAAACTAAGCTATTGACAATAGTGCTAAAAGCCTAATTTCTGATTCGCTTTTCATTCTTTGTACTTCAGTAATAAATGTACCTGTCTGTCACTGTCTAAGTCTTGCAGGAGGAATTTGATCTCAGATTTAACACTCACGAATTTGGTGTCATTTCTCCCTTCAGACCAACATCAACTTTGTGATAATGAAAAACATTATACTAATGAAACGTTATTTATTGCACCTGTTAATCTTTAAAAAATATACAAATTAATTTTAAAAATAAATTTGGTTGGTTTTTTTTTTTTTTTCACTTAAACATTCTTAGTATTTAGATACTGCTTTTCATTATCCACGCACTTGAGAACTGAGCAAAGAGGTGGTCTTGGTATTATGTCTGGGGAAGTAACTAAATTCTGTAAAATTACTGCAAAATGATAGCATAGATATAAACAAAAATTTTGCTCACCGGTGAATATGTCCATTTAGGCCAAACTAGCAGAGATTACGATATTACTTCTGTGTTAAGAGACTTGGTTTTTTGTTCAGCCTGGGACAGAACAGTTCTGAGAACTGAAATAGGACGTGTGAGAGAGAGGGAAGTAAGTTGGGGGCCTCCTGGATACAAATCTCTCTGCCTCATCATTTGATGATATTGCAAAGCACCTGGGGAACCAGAAATCAACAAATTGGCAGCCTTAACTATATATTTCCTTAAGCTCACTGCTTCCCAAAGGACTTATAAAAGGAAAACAACTAATGCAGAGATTATTCACTAGAAAAAGTACTTAAAGCAAGGCTCTAACTGCAGTCTGAGACAGAAGGCAAGAGAGGAGGTGCCTCCTCACAGGTGTAAAGAAAAGAGTGAGGAAGGGGGAGAATTTGGGTTCCCCCATCAAGTCAGTCCTCCCTGAGCTGAGCACAGAGAGTGCAGTTAAGGTCACTCACGGGCTTGGCTTAAATTAGCATCTTCTTTCCGAGTCTCAAAACAAGTTTTCCAGCTGGCTCAACTTGTGGTTCTCAACATCAGAGCGGCCTTGGAGCACATAGACTGCATCCAGTTTAGGGGAGAGAGGATGGGAAGATGTTTCCTGAGAGCTCAGCTAACACATTGTAACTGCTGATGGGTGATGGGTCCAAAGAGCAGATTAGAGTTGGTCCAAAGTGAAACTCCAGAAAAACACCTCCTAGAGATATTTTTCTCCAAAAAGCTCTTTCTGCCCAGCCTCTCTTCTTGAAATAGAGATCCAGGGCAGAGGATGGTCATAACTCATGACACCTATGCTGTCTCAGCTTGTAATGCTGCCTTGTGTGCATGAAGTCTCCTTCCCACAGCTTCCCATCCAGCAGCCAACACTTCCCGTGAAAACACCCAAGGCAAGTGCCCAGACACAGGAATTCTGCTCATTACTTTGTGCTCATTAAGAAGAAAATGTGCTCAGTCACCTTCAGTGACCTGCAAATAATCTGCTCTGTGACAAAACTAGAAAATAAAATGATTGAGTAGTAAGGAAAACCAAGAGCAGTAAACATAACACACACAAACATTGAGCTGGAACTACTAAATGCTCTTTCCCAAGAAGGATAACATCACCATAATACAAGGTAAACTTAAAGCAATGTTATGTAAAACAAACTTGTTTTTTGGATAGTACATGTATTTAAGTTCTCCATTTTAATAAGGCAGGCATAGGTCTAAATCCAAAGCCATTTTTAAGTCACGTGGCAAAAGTGACATGACAGGGAAAACCCAGCAATATCTTTTTTTCTGTTATTATTCTTTTTGTTTTAATATTAAAAGATTAAAGGATTTCAACCAATTTCTTAGCTCTCCTGATTCTTTGTGCTCTCAAAAACTACACTATTCTCCATATTATCCTTACAGTGTACAAACATGTTCCTACTCTTGATTACAGAGAGCAAGAAGCTGTACACTAACACAGTGATTTATTAGGCAGGTTTATAAGAAGGTCAGGTCGATTTATTCCATGACAAATAAACTATCTTTCTGAGGAGAAAAGAATTGGTTATAGCAAAGCTAAAGACACATATTTATGAGGTCATATCTGTAGTTATGAGTCCCTTCATTCAAGTGGGTAAGGCCACATAAACCGTTTCAGAGAAGGTACTTCAGGGATTCTCCTTGACTTTACCAAATTGAGTGATCTGGTGTTGAACTCCAAGCGATATTTTTGCTGTGAAAATGCAAAATATTGGGACACATGTCTTGAAAGGCACAAATTTTTTTTTTCAAGTGCATAAAGTACGTAATGTTTGTTATCTGCTCTGAAAATACACCTGTGGATAAGTTGTGTGTAGTATTTTCTGGTCTTGTGGCTGTCTCATCAATCACACATAACAGAGGGAGATCAAGAGAGCTGAAGTTTCCATGCTATAGAAAGGTGTGCATACAGAGAAATCAGGAATTTACTGTCTGCCTCAGTATATAACCCAGCTGAAAGGTGTGGGAAGTTGGTAAAGTAGCAGTAGCTGTTCAAAATGAACAAAAAACACCAAAAATGTTCCTTTTTGGAACTGAGTATCTCAGTTCAGCTGAAGTTTTGCATGCCAGTTTATATTTCACTAGCTAGAACCATAAACACAGCACTATATAATGTTAGAATGTATTATTAAGAATACTTAAATTGCCTACATATATCTTAATAACCTTGAAAAAAAATCTTTACTTCTAAAACAACCTCATTGATTTTTCACTTTTCTGTAGATAAATGTTTCACCAGTCTCAATACATCTCCTATTACAATCCACTACACATACATCATATATTTCTGTTACTCTCCTTCAGTTCAAAATACAATAATTATTACTGACACATTAACAAGGGTTGCTTGCAAAAAATGCTCATTTTACTGCAATTATCACACATGTAGAGTTCTGTGGATCCAGGACAATTGCAGCCCACTAAATCCCTTCCACTTGTGTGAGGTGTGATGTTGCAGAAGGTCACTGCAGCTCCACCATCAGCTGCAGCTCTGGTATTTGGAGAGGACTCGTGTTTTCCTCTGTAGGGAAAACCATCAGACATGAAACTGGGAATCTTGTTGTGAGGCTTGGCTGGAATTGCAGGTACATCTGGGAATGCAGACCTCTGGAAATCTGAGGATGCTTTCAGTGAGGCTGACACCCCTTCCCTTGGTCAATGCAATGGCAAACTGTGATTATACTTGACCAGAGTGCTCTTAAACATATTTACCTTCCAGGTGATCCAAGGGGAAGTGCAGGGTGGACAACGTCTGATATTTATCCTTCCCTGTGTTGGCAGGAAGTTGCCATTCAAGTTTCTCTGTTTGTTGGTTCCTCTGCCACCGATTTTCTAGCAGATTTTGGGAGGACAGACAAACTGAACATGACTGATTTCAGTTTACACATTCCTGTCTTTTTTTTTTTTTCAACCATTAAAGTTTATAAAACATTCTGTAATCCTGGATAGGAAAATGCTATAGGAGTACAAGGTACTGTGTTTATTTCAGGTGGGATTTGTGAGCCTGTGCACTTCTAGTCCTAATGTCAGCAGTTCATTTCTTGCCTGTAAAGACAATGTTCGAAGAACTTTTGATATGCAGGTGTTTGACACGCAGCATACATTTCTTCTTTGGTCAAAGAAGGATGTCTCTTCAGTTCCCTCCTTTAGCCTTTACTTTTAAAAGCTTGGGGTAATACAGTATCTCCAGTATGCTTCTGAAGAAGATAACAAATTTTCTGCCTCTGTGGTGGCCAAATGATCATCTCAAAACATCAATTCACTTTTCTTTTTGTTGAACTTTCACTTGTCAAAAAACTTGTATGCAGTGAGTTTTTAATTCAAGCTTACAATATACTTTACAATGGCAGTAAATTCTGAAGAATGTCTAAGTATTTTTGATCCACTCTGATTTGAGGATTAGGTTAGATTCTTTCTAATGAAGTAGGAGCTACCAGAAGCCACCACAAGCTGTTGTTTCCAGAGAGCAGTGCTTTGATTTTCAAGGAAGCAGTTCCTGTTCTACGGTGGGGACTCCCAACACTCTTTCCTGAATCTCTTGCAGTTGGAGTATGCTCTCCCAAGCCATTGTAATCTGCTTTGAACCATATCATTCCTTAGTCCAGGTCTGCTTGCACCATATAAAATCCTTGACAAAGGAAGACTCTGCAGTCTTTTCTATTCAAATTTACAGCAAAACGTCTTCATTTACCTCTTCATAACTCGGTTTTACCCACTTGTTTTGAGTTTGTCTTTTTCTTTATTTTGGTGGTGATTTTTATTTTACTTTTTTTTAAGGGGGAAATTAACCCCTTACAAACCTAATTCTCATAATCTTTTCTGCTGTGGTTTATTTCCAAGAATTTATACCATGGTGTACGATCACAATGCATTTGTTCTGCTACAAACAAGTGTGCAGTTTGGTAGCTGAGATGGCACAGAAAATGATGACCTTAAAACGCCAGCAAAGTCGATTTATACAGTGATATTTAGTTGTGTTGTAATAATATTGGCTATGGTAATAGTGCATTCCATTGTTCTCCTTATGCCTTTAATCTTCAGAACGAGACACCAGAATTAAAGCTGAAAATTGTTAAAAATGCTGACAGTGCTGTCCCAGGCAACACCCTCAATTTGGAGCACATGAGGTGCTAACAGGCTTCCCCCATTTTTTTTTTATGTAATAAATAAATAAATAAATAAATAAATAAATAAATAAATAAATAAATAAATAAATAATAATAATAATAAACTGCCCACTGATTACCTTAAATGTAATGGGGATTACATATGCAAGAAGTATTGTGAGTGGAGTCCTGGATAGCAAATTAATCAGCTTGTAGAGGTTTTTGGAAGTCAGAGGAGTAGCTGCCCATCTCAAGGACACCCATTCTCTGTAGGATATGACTGCCACTATAGCTCACAGTTATTTTTCTCAGAACACTTGATGCATGAAATTCTCATGTCGGTTTTCATAAAATATAAACAAATAGATAAATAGATAAATGGGGCTGTTGTCATACGACTAACAGTCCCAAATACTTGGGGTTATGGATTAGTATAACAATTCCAGGTGACCCAATGATATAGTCTTGTGTGCAAATAAGTGGAATGAAGCAGGGATTGCTAGAAGTAAATGAACTAGAGATTTTTTGGGGGGAGGAAGTACTTTGGAAGTCAAAAGTCAACACAGCTCACGGTCATATAGCATTTTTCTCTTAGACAAATCAGAATGAAAACTATTTCCCAAGGACCAGCTATAGTTTTCTAAGGAGGACCTATAATGCAGGAGCTTTACTTAGCAAAAAATATAATTTTAGAACTGATTTAGTGTAAGAAAACCTGCTCCCAAAATGCTACCAAAAGCACTTCAGCCTGCAGGTTTTCGAATCTTCCTGGTGCTGCACATCTCAGGCTGGTGACACTTCTACCTAGGATACTTCTCAAACAAAAAGGAAGTTTAAACCTCTTCAAATTCTATATTCACAAATACATTAATACAATATTAATGTATTACTGTAATTTTAGTGACCAAGACCAAAACAGGCCTTTATAGGTCTTTTTTATCTCTTCCTCATCTGGAAGCATTTAACTGCCCAAATTTCTAAGTCCCATTTGTCAGAGTTTACACTTCTGCTATAATGTACAAAATCAACAGTGGGTGGAAAGCATTGCTCTGCAAACTTCCTGCTGGCCAGACTGTCATTAGCCAACCTCAAACATGTTTGCTCTTTTCTCTGCACTTACATGGTGCCTGACATAAAATACACTGGTCAAACTACCACACAATCAGTAAATTCCTGATGGTGAGGAGCCCTCCTAGACCATTAAAAGCAAACAAACAACACCAGACAACACATGGACATCAAAATCAAAGCATTCCTCTGGTTATCTTAGCTGCAAGAACATCTGCCAAGGTAAACCAATAACAATCTGGAAACATCAGGCAGTAAAAAAAAAAAAAAGAAAAAAGGAAAAAAGAAGAAGAGCTCCCTCTCCACCCCTGCCAATAACTTAATAGTTAGAAGTTGGAGTAGGCAGCTTCTGTGGACCTAAGTTCATTCCCCTGCCTGTTTCAGTCTGACAAAGGGATTTAAGTCCAGTTTGTCACCCTCCTGAGAGGCTGCTGCAACCATTAGGCAATAGCACAGTCCAGGGTAAATCTTTCACTCCCTCCAGCTGACATTATTCCATTTGGTATAAATAATTAAATGAAGAAGGACATGAATTTGACTTTCCCACATGATTGCTCTAACCACCAGGCTATAGAGTCAATCTCTCTTCTCTTTTTTTCCCCCCCTCAGCTTAATTAAAATTTAATTGTTTACACAAAGTGAAACAGTTTTAATAGGAGAGAAATTCTGAGAGACAGAATTCCCAGTAAGCCAGTACCTGGGAGACTTCCCTGAGAAATGGGAAACCTACCACCAACTCTTATTTCAAAACAAGGGATAAAACCTGTCATGTGGGGTGGGCAAGAGCCCCTTCTAATTTTGAAAAATGAAGGATTACCCCTCAATATTCATTATGATTTTGTGAGAAATGAATAGCATGGCTGAGGCACCAAACTGCAGGACATGGCTATCAGATTCAAATCCTAACTGGAGGAAAAGGGATTGCAGACTCAAGGTGGGGCATCACATCTATTTGCAGCACTTCCTATCACTTATTTTTCCTGGTTTGCTGCTCAGCTCTTTGCCTCCTGCAAACCTTATCTCCAGTCACCCGACACGGGATGTGCTCATAAAACATGCAGACACTGAAGCCAGAGTGCCTGACTCTGTGAGCTGGGGTGGTGCTTGTGAGGCACAGAAACAGGGCAGACAGAACCATTTGGTGATTTATAAACACACCTTCAATACATTTGCCCCGAAAAACCCTTTGAATTTTCATTCCTCAAAGCGTTCTCAAATTAGGTTTGAATCCAGGGGCGGAGGGCAACGCCCAGGGGAGCAAAGCTGCTTTATGTGATATTTTACAATTTAGATGGATTGTTTGGTGGGACACTTTAGTAGGGCTGCCACTGTCAGCCTGTTCTGAAGTGGATATTTTTGAGCTGTGGAAAACAAACCCCTGCAAGCTTGCAAAC
Source organism: Pipra filicauda (assembly GCF_003945595.2). Classification (NCBI taxonomy): domain Eukaryota; kingdom Metazoa; phylum Chordata; class Aves; order Passeriformes; family Pipridae; genus Pipra; species Pipra filicauda. Next base: position 1,258,734 of record NW_024104498.1, read on the forward strand.
ACTTTGTTGTTTGCCCCTCAGGCACATCTGGCAGAGAGGCTGCTGCCGCTGACACGAGCTCTCGGGTCTGATCTCCCTGCTCCCGGCATGAAACAGTTAGGGAAATCTGATGTGAGGGATCAGGAGTCAGCTTGAAGCACCAAGGAGAAATCGTCTTTTTCTGTGAAATATTTCTGTGAAGTGAGACCAGAAAAGTAACCTCACAGGGATGGGATGATATTTTTTCCAGCAGGGACCAGGAGCCGTCTCCCCCCTCCCACCACTTTCATCCTTTCTTTTTCTCTTTGACAAGGTCTGTAAATACATCAACTAATCTCAGAAAGCAGTGCACAGAAGACTCATTCAAAAAGGTTGAAAGGTCCACACAACACTTTTGTGTTAACATTACTCACGTGCTTCATTTTGTTCGAGCTATTCCCCAAATCCTCCTTTGAATGTTCTCTTTTCTCGTTCTCCCGCCATGCTCAAAGGTACAAAATAATTCAGGTATTTAAAATACAAGAAAAAAGTGCATGGTATCGTTTACACAATTTGGAAAGACTGTTTGCCTTGTGAAGAGAAGCATAATGCAGTGAGTGCTGGAAAAAAAAAACCCAAAACCACAAAGAAACCCCCAAACAACAAAAGGACTTATATTGTGAGACTTAATCTGATGCTTTTGTTTTAGTTCAAGTCTGACCATCAATTAATTCACAGACACACATGCTCTGTATGAAATTCTAATCCAGTCATTTTGGGAAGCCTTAGCTTCAGACCCACAAGTGACCTTAGTCCAGTTTCACAGGTTTTTCCTCAAATTCTCCTATATTTTTGGGACTACCAAAGAAAAACCCCGAACCACAGCAAAAACTCAACATAAAAGAGAATATAATTTCTGTATGAAGCTGTCTTGCTCAATCCTTTCAGGCTTACTGTACTCAAAGAGCCCAATCTACTTTTCACATAATTCCAGCAGACTTTATGGCAATTGACTGCTATTATATTCTTGTGAGAGCTTCCTCTAAACTCAGATGTCTCTAGTCTTGTCCAATAAATCATTCCTCATCTCAGGTGTTTTGAGGTCATATCCTCGAAATTGGCCTCAATCTATTCTGTCATTTTACCCACAAATCCTGACTAGAACTGCCTTACTCAAGTTTTTGACTCTCACAGACAAGATCTTCAAGAATCATTTGCAGCTATTCCGAGCCCCTGGAAGCTGTGTATGAATAATTTGCTGACAGGTCATCATTTCTCAGAGCCTCCCACCTGATCAAAACTATCCCATTCATTCCAGCTCCAAAGAAGCTTTCTGGCAATTTAGGGAGCAGAGGGCCCACATTTTCTTCTCTACCAAGTGCCCAGTGTCTCACTGTATTTTGCTTTTGCTGTCTAGAAACTCATCCTTAAGCAGAGAATTGGGCCTCCAGCGAAGCAGAAAGATGCATTGCTTGACATGTCTATTGACCCAAAAACTGGAGGAAGGTGCCTGCATATCTTGCAGATTTTCTGGATTTAGCTGTAGATTTTCTGTACGAGCCTGTTTCACTCACCTAAGTTGTTTTCCCTACAAAATAGAGGGCTTTAGGAATAACAGATCAAAATCTATAAGCTATCTTTCTTCTATCTCTTGTCCTTAACACCACCTCTTTTTGTCTCCCTTTTTTAACTATGGGCTAATGGCAGAACCCAGGGATGCCCCAGGACATTTTCAGCACTTTTCCTGAAAATCACAACACAGGGCCACTGGTTATAAGTCTAAAATACAGTCAGTGCTAACTTACATTCTTAAAATGCTTGGAGAAAGATTTTCCTGTCCCTTTTCAGGCTTCGTCTCTCCAGAGGAACGTTTGATTGGAATCCTAACTCATTGGTTTAACTGTTGACCTAATCTTTTGAAAGAATACAGGATCTGCCTTGCCCTTCTAAACAGTATTAGCTTGCTGGACAATATTTTCTACATTCACCTTGATGGAATGAACTGTTTCAACCACTGCAGGAAAGGCTAAAATTATTCCTGTACAGCTTATCTTACATTGCCTGTTCCTACATCACCAACCAGATCTTTCCCAAGAGGTTGCATACACAGAGTAATTACTGAATACAATTACAGAAACATTGGATGGAAATATTTATTAAATCTAAGAAACCTCATGAAATGGAGAAAAAGGAAAAGGTAAACCTCTGTGGTTCCTGAATGAAAACAAATATGAAATTTTGATGGGTAAAAGGAGGAATAACACGAGTTAATATGAATAAAAAGTCAATAAGTCTAGCAATCCTCCACCAACACAGAGGAAACAAAAAGGAATTCATTCCACGGTGCTTTTTCCTTCTCGCACTTTCCTGTATCTTCCTCTTCTCACCTCAGCCCTCACATCAATCTCTTGCCTTTCAGCACTCTACACACACACACCATACATTCCTTCAGGGCAGTGCACAATTCCCTTACCTGTTTTGACAAGAAATGCACACAGAGTCACATGCCAGAGGCCATGGTTACACAAAAGTCACAGGTCAATAAAGATCACTTACGTTTCCTATGAACTTTTTCATCCTCTTTCTTTCCCTCTGGGAGCCAGGGCCTCAGAAAGGAAAAAAAAAAAAAAAAAAGAAATGTCAAGGGCCCCTTTGCCAAGTGCTTAAAAAAAAAAAATCCCCCCCAAACACCATTGGATGCCCCCCCCTCAACCTCTTGTTACCTTGCCTTAAGGAGAGTGACCTTTTTCTCTTGGCCTCCTTCACCTTGAAGGAGTTCTTCATCCCTTCAAGAAGTTGGTCACTGACTCATCTCTCTCCCTGGGTAACGTAGAAGAAAGAAGAAGAGATTAGTCGGTGTTCTTTCAAAACTGTCTTTTACAAGGAGGCCAATAAAATGATCTACATTGTATCACAGTTCAACATATCCGACATCTGTTCTGTAATAAAATTCACTTCATACATATGCTTCTTCAAGCTCATACATATGCTCCCCACAAGCATCCCCCAGCTGCTCTTCTGAGACATTTTGGTAACATATCTATAGCATTATGCTGGATGGATTTGAGTAGATATTCTGTCTTTTCTCTGTAGCCTGGTAACTACTTTAAGCAATTCCACTTGGTAAATATAGTACCACAAACTACACTAGGGCTGCTTGAACATCTCCAGAACGTGCTCATTTTCTCCAGAATTAAATCTCAGGAACTGTGTTCATTGTTCTGTTTCAGACTTGGTTTCCACAAACCCAAAACTAACCATGTTTCATTCGTGCAAACTCTTGTGGCAAGGGGAATTATTGCTTGACACACTGAGTATATGATTCACCGAATCTTTAATAGAATAAAACAGCACTAAAAACTGAAATTGGTCAAAAATTATAGTTTTGCTGAACCTTTCACTGAAAGGGTTATACATTCTACATACCAGATACCAGTAATGCAAACCATCAGAAAAAGCAGGCACAGTATCCATCCCAATATTCATTCAGTGAATGCAAAAGGTTCATCTTCATTACCACGTTGAACTGGATCAGCAGTAAATTTCTGAAGCAGCCTTTCCAGGTTTTCCAGCTAATTGTGATGCAATTTCCTCTTCAGAAGGCGTTTCAGAGCACATGACCTTGGTTTCTTGAAGAAGAAACTGCACCAAAATAGGTACTGCAGGGACATCCCCAATGCACTCCAGCTGCAAATGAACATAGAGGGAGCCTGATGTAAAGACATTTAAGTGCATACAGTGTAAAGTAGGTCCCATCTATTCTGTGGTACTTTTATACAGTTTTGGTGTGCATATCAGGTGCCCAACAACAAAAATATCAGAAAAGCATCTAATTATTACACATGAAAATATTGGGTGAATAAAGATAGCTGGGACCAGCACAGACAGCTTATTTCTCCTCCATCAAACTCTTAATGTGACATAAACCAGCTAAAAGTTAACTTGAATACCTCACAGCCTACCACAACATAAAACATTTAACATGGCTGCTACATAAAAGGATTTTCTGGGAGTTTTACAGTGATGTCTCAGATCAGACTTTCCATCTCCCTGAGAACAAGAACATGTGGTGCAGCCATGCCATACCTGTTAGCATGCATCTCTTTATTACCTGCCAAGTTTTCAAGGCAATTCACAAGAATTTAATGTTTCTAGTATTGAAATGGAGACACATTTGATACCAAGCAATTGTCTGAGCCTAGAAGGGGACTCTTCTCCTGTTGGGGACCTGAACAAGGTGAAGACAAAGAAATCTATGATACTTCCCAATAGCTCTTGACAGGTTCAGCAGTGCTAGCAGGTGATAGCAGCCCGAGGAGACCCCGCTGGGAAGGCTGCTGATGCATTCATCCAGAAAAAAAGCATCTCTTCCAGGAGAAGAAAAGCTCTTTTACTTTGAGTGTGTGTATCTTCTTGTCATTCCAGTCTGTGATCTGATAGTGCAACTAAATCTATGGACAATACACCAGATTTTTACAAAGAAGTATTCAAAATTAAAAAGGACATGAAAGTGCTATCCAGCAATGTTCTGTTCCCACACTCAGAAATAAACCAGTTCCAGCAAGTCAGAACAGGTGTCCTGAGCACACTGGATATTTGTTCCATATTGACTCAGGATAATTTCTTAAGAGGGAAAGACTGTTTTAATTAAACAATCATAGTTACATTTTGGAATGCTGCCTTGGCTTATGGCTGTGATAGTTTTGCAAATACAATGTCACCTCCTAAATACTGAATGGCTTGTTATCCCATGTCTGTTAACTGCTTTGCAAAGTTCCTCAGATAACTGAAGCCTTGATTATACAGAAGGCAGAATCTCTCAGCTTTTGGCTTTATAACAGATACCAAGACTTGACTAAAGAAAAAACCAAACAAACCATAAAAGAAACAAATACAAAACCAAACAAAAAAACCCCAAACCCCAACCAAACAAAAACAAAACAAAAAAACCCAACCAAACAACCAAAACCACAAAACCCAAACACATTGTGCTTCAGGAATCATAGAATCATCGGGGTTGGAAGAGACCTTTAAGATCACCCAGTCCAACCGTCAACCCAGCACTCTCACTGTGAATCCTAAACAACCAAACTGCATCACCCAGAGCCAGATGCCTCTTAAACACCTGCAGGGATGGTGACTCCACCACCTCCCTGAGCAACCTGTTCCAACTCCTGACCACCCTAACAGTGAACATTTTTTATCTGATATCTAATCTGAATCTCTCCTGTCTCATTTGAAGGCCATTTCCTCTTGTCCTCTCACTGCAGGCACAGCAGAACAGACCAGCCCTCCCCTCACTGCAGTCTCCTTTCAGCTGTAGAGAGTGACGAGGTCCCCCCTGATATTCCTGTTCTTGGGACTAAACAAATGCAACTCCCTCAGCTTCTCCACACAGGACATGTTTTCTGGACCTTTCCCAAGCCTTGCTGCCCTTTGCTGGACGTGCTACAGACCCTCCATGTCCTTTTCCAAGCGATGGCCCAGGAGGGGATGCAGCGCTCAAGGTGTGGCCTCACCAGTGCCGAGTACAGGGGAATGCTCAGTTCCCTGCTCCTGCTGGCCACACTGCTTTGGATACAGGCCAAGATGCCCCTGGCCTTCTTTGCCACCTGGGCACACTGCTGGCAGCACCCCCAAGCAAGTCCCTTTCTGCTGAATAGGTCTTAAGACACTCCTGCCCAAGCCTGTAGGGCTGCACGGGGTTGCTGCCATCAGAGTGCAGGACCTGACCCTTTGCCTCCTGAAGCCTCCTGCAGTTGTCCTCAGGCACTGATCCAGCCTCTCCAGGGCTCTCTGTAGAGCCTCCCTACCCTCAAGCAGATCAACACTCCTACCCAACTTAGTGTCACCTACAAATTCACTGAGATTTACTCAATCCCCTTGTCCAGGTCATCAATAAAGATCTTAAAACATGACTGAGCCTCTAGCAACCAGATGCCAACTGGATTTAACTCCATTCATCCCAGCTCTCTGGATTTAACTCCATTCCCCACAGCTCTCTGGGCCTGACCAGCCAGCCAGTTTTTTATCCTTCAAAGAGTCCACTCATCTGAGCCACAAGCAGCCACTTTGTCTAGGAGGAAAGGTTCAAGTCAAGCTTTCTCTTGATTAGTAGCCTCTGTTAAGACTGGGTTCAGTGGGGAAGCCCATCCAAACCTGCATCCCATCCAGCTCTGCAAGCTGCTGGCCTGGATTTTACACACAGATGCAGCATAAGATGAGAACTTGAGCGTGTCCAAAAAATGTGCAGGGTCAAACAGTTGTGGAAAGTATTAATGAAGTTTACTTCCACTAGCCTTGTAGTTTGATTAAATGAGGTTTTAATCCTCACTCATCTGAGATACTTACTTCCTTATTTTTTAGGAAAAGGAAAGAAAAACAAAACAGAAAAAAAAATAAAACTTGAGACGGTGAAGATCTTTTCTTCAGGGCTGCAGGAAGAGACAGTTAAAGGCCAGGCTCTGGCTTCCAGAACCTAGGAAACTGTACCTATTTCTGCTAAATATACTCCCCTTTATACTCCCATAAATGCAGAGTAACTCAATCGATCGCAGTGGTAAGCTAATGTAAGTGAGGTCATACGTGTGACCAGCAGGTCTCTAAACTATCCTTTATTGGAAAGGTAAGGAAACAATTTCTTGAATTGTTCCCATTCAATTCTGGATCAATTGAACAAAGCCACTTAGTATTGTTGGTGTATTTTTTGACTAGGGAAAAGAAAACTGAAATAAGGTAGACCATTTGGAGGTTGTCATTCCTAAAAACTTAAAATCATTTTTGTAGCGCCATCAGTAGTAACCTCTGCACAATAAAAATCTCTAGAGTAGCCCTTCACACAGACTCAGTTTTGATTTATAGCACTGTGATAGTTACACCTTGTTAGAAGGACTTTTACAAGAAAAATAATTTATTGTCAAGGCCTCCCTACATTGACCCATATGTGACACTACCCTACAAATTTGTGATTGTTCTGTTTCAAGACAAGCAAGTGACCCTATTCCGACAATTCTTTATTTAAGAACTGCCTCGGTGCTATAGAACGTTGAACATAATTGTAAAATTTACACACTTAATTGTATAAGCAGTAGTTTCTAAGCCAGTAATTCACATAGCACAATCTTTAACAGAAATATTAAGCCCAATGTATGCTTTGCCAGGATCCAGCTATGGAACTGAACTACTTGGATCAAATTGATCAATCTAATTGCTCCCTGAGAGGATCACCTGAGAAGTTGCCTTTACTTACCATTCTTAACATTGTCTTCAAGGGCTTTTGATTTAAGACTGATTGGAATAGACAAAAGTGTACTTAAGAACCCAAAGGGTTATACATTGTTTTAAATGAGAACTCTGTCAAACACTTGCAATCCCTTGATCCTATCATTTCACATTGCATAAGGAAGGGATCCCTTTTGAGGAGGATTTATGTGTCCCAACATATTTGGAAATGTTTCTTGACAGAGCAAATTCTTTGAGGACATAAATCAAAACTACAGCTGCTCCCCTAAAAGCTGTCAGGGAGAATAGCGTCAGAAATTGGATTAAATAAATCCTGTTGAGAGACAGCCTGTCCATTTACACATTCAAAACACATACAAATTATCAGAGGAAACTTTATTCCAAGAGTGGGAAGAGAACAACAAGGGAATATAGCAATGGTTTTCAGCATCCAGGAGCCCAGATCTGGAGCTTTCCAAGAGCAGAACTCCTCTTGCTTTGTGTAAACCTGAGCACTCTCCTTCCAATAACATAAGCATAAAACCCTAACATATTCTAGAGTGGTATGAATAAAAACTAACTGTGATTTCATCTGAGAATGGAAAGGACAAACATATTCATTTTCTCCAAAAACAGTAATCTGTGGTGTGGCAAAATATGAGAAAGGATTTGACACAAAAGCGATAAATACGTAACTTGGGATTTCCAGGTGACAATTTGTTTGGGCTCCCTCCTGCTGGACTGTTTGTCACTTCTCAGAGAAGAGTTGCAAGGATCTAGCAGCGATTTATATTTATTTGCTTTCAGAGGGAAAATTGTTGAAGCCTAAACAGACAATGCTAGACTGGGGCTAATTTTATTCTCTTTAGTTTCCCAGCAGAGGAACCAACTTTTCAGCTGTTTCTCAGCACTGCTGACAACTGCACCAGCACTATCATGGCTAACACCCTCCTGGCCATTACCCAGCAGTTTTATCATCTTCTTCTTCTTCTTCTTTTTTTTTTTCTTTTTTTTTTTCCCCGGAGTCATCCTATTTACACAAGAAGCAAAAATTTTGGGGAAAACTTTCCTCTGTTTTCAATCAATATGAGAGAGTATGAGAGGTTTATTTACATTTTTTACCATATTTCCTTGTATTTCTATTTACTTTGTCAGAGTATTATGGACATAGTGGACAATAAAATAGATTTGTGTGATAAACATTTAAATATCAAAATCTGAACATCAACCACAGCTTAGGGATCCAGGTCCTGTGGTTGCTTCAGTCCCTTCTCCCATCCTGTCCCCTCTCAGAGTTTTGACATCTGGGAAGTGTTCATGCCTAAGGCTCATTGCCTCTGCACTAGGAGTAATTTTTGCCTGTGTTAAGGAACCTGCTCTGCTCTTCTAAGATAAAAGAAACAAGCATCAAACATCCACTGGCAAAAAGTGTCTGTGATCTGTGTAATATTTATAGCCCAGACAACTTAGCTGTAAGTTTGGGGATTAAAAAAAAAAAAAAAGAGAGAGAGAGAATTTTACACCTTTGTTTGTTTAGTATTTATCAGGATTTATAAAGTCAGCAGGATGAAACAGATTGTTATCCTCAGCTATGATTTATGCTTCAGGCTCAGAATCAACCAGTTGATAAAATAGTTATTTCTGAACACATGGACCATCCAAATTCTACCTTATCTTCAGGGTCACAAACCAAATGCACATTTGTTACACAAATGGAGATTCATTATTCTGACTGAAGCAAACAGGATTACTTGTTTACCAATTCAAAAGTAATTTGGGTTGTTTTTTTTTTTATTTATTTACCAATATGTGACATTGCAGAGCAAAGAATTATCTTTCCATTGTTTATATGCCTCACTATTTAAGAAGATTATTATTGTAGAATAATCATCTTGCTTTAATTACCAAGAGGAGGACCACATCATTTTATTAATTTTAGGATTTATGCCAAGCTGAAAACAGAATGTAAAACACAGAATCAGTTGGTAGTTGACAGGGGCTTTGTTAACAATTCTACAAAAACCTTCACTTGGAGGAGAACCACCCCACCTCCCAAAAATAAAACAAACAATAAACAAACAAACAAAATTCCAAAACAAAACAAAATAGAAAACCCAAACCAAACCAAAACAAAAACAACCAAAAACCCCAAACCAATAGGAACTACAGTTAATATGCATATTTATTCAACTGCCTACCAAGTCTCAATTGCTATTGTTTTTAAAATTAATAAATATCACCATCTATAAGCAGAAATCAAGCTACTAACTCAAATGACAGCATCCTAATGTAATCCTTTAAGAATACAAAAACTAATGGATGTAAAGATGAAACCTTGAACAAAACCTGATTTTTTTGTCACTGTTCTTTCTTACAGCAGTTGTTTTATCCAAGTCTTCCTCGACCACTGGGTGTTTGGAAGGGCCTGTAGAATTCAGGGTTGATGGTTTGCTTTCTTTCTCTTTAAGGAAATATTGTAGACAACCTGCAAAAGACAACATTTCAGTGGCTCACTAGAAACTGGAAGCTCCATTTCTGCTGCTGGCTCTGAGGAATTGATGTAAATGCATCTACCTTCAAAAAGAAAAGTATTTAAAAAATACTGGGTTTGATCCCTATTTAGAGTCACCTTCTAAGGTTGTCTTCTCCTGTTGTATTATATACACACAGAAGGGTATTTTAGGACAAAGACCAAACAGTTGACTTTTCTTTTTAATGTCTGGCTTCAGCTCAAAGCCTGTCAACCTCAAAAAGTTCATCAAGCAGGGCTGGACTATCTCAGGTTTAAAAAGCAAGCACTTAAATGAGGTTAGTGTTAGCTGCTGCGGGCTTTTTAAGCTATTTATAGCCTCCCAAAAACTCCAGTTCTCTTTTAAAATTTGAAAACTTTTAATTAAATTGGAAGCCACAAGATTTTTGCTTTCTAGATAAAGGAATTAATTTTTAAAAAATGAGGAATAGTGGTGTTGTAAAGTCAAATCTCATTAAAACCTCCAAAACACAGTCCTGTACGTTTTTTCCAGAGCCAACTAATGTGTGCTTTCAGCTAAACATGAAAACCTGATTATGTTTAGTGTTTGAAAATGTTAGGAAACACCTTTACCTTACACTCAAAAGGTAAGAGTTAAAAAGGATTTTTGTTTCATAATATTAGGAGGTTTTTCATTCCCTATGGTTGTAAATTACTAACTGGCAGGTAAAACTGAAGTGTGCTTTTTATAAGATATTTTCTTCAACTGTTGCTTGTGTCCATTGATCTGTTACTTTATGGTTTTTTATGACTGCTGACTGCTGGCATTGATTTGTATGTGTCATGTATTAATAAAGAAAAAAGAACTCAAGTATTTTTTTCTGATTAAAAAAAAAAGGAGCATGTGATCTTTGCAAAGAGATAGAGGATTTAGAGTTGATACTTCACAATATCCTAATTTTGATGGTGTAAGTTAAGGTCACCCTTGTACTACTGAGTCACTCTTCGAAAATATCATATTCTGGAAAAGTCTGTTTAGTAGTAATCAAGCAAACCAAAGGTATAATGAAGAGAACTGAACAAATAATTCACACTGAATAATTTACTCAAACCTTGTTTTGAGGTCTAGAGTGTAAATGAACAGATTCCTTGGATTTTATTTATTCCAAAAGAATATATATTATTTTTATCTGTCTACGATTACTGAACTTTTGATCTATCTGATTTAAAAAATCAAAGTCGTGGAGGCAATCTACAGTTAACTGCATAACTCCTCTGATTCTCTAATAAATCAAGAAAACAGTGAGGTATCTGTCATAAAAAGCAGAATTAAAAAAAAATCCAAGATACTGGACCTGTTATCAAGTATGTAAAAGTAAACAACTTGAGAAAAAAAAGTTTTGTCCCCTCTTCAGACAATTAGTCAAAGAACATAATCCTTGAAGAAACAGCAAACAGGAAGATTCACTGGCGTGAGGTTTTAATTTGGTACTCCCATCTTGCAGGGATCTTCAAAAATTGCATTTGTGTTTTCCCTTGACTTACATAGAATAGAACAGAACAGAATATTTCTGTGTGAAGGGACCCAGGCCAAGCATATTTAAATATCTCTGTGCCAGGGTTGTGAGGTGGAACAGGGAACACAATCATCCTCTGATTTACAGAAGCAGCCAATATTCCACCTCTTTAAAGTAAACACATCATTTTATTAATTGCACTGTTAGAAGTTTTGCCCAGCAGTTTTGTTGTGATGCCCAGTTAGTTGTGTAGTGTGTGCTGAGCAGTTTCTTATCTGACTGTGTAGCATCTCTAACAAGAACAAATTTAAAAAAAAAAGGTCTTTAAACTAAATCCAACAACAAAAAAAAAATCTCTAGCAGATATAGAAGACTGGCATCTCATTTCTGTGATGGGGTTAAATTTATCTTGGCTTTTCTTACATTTAGGTGCAAGTAGGTAGTTGTCAAAAGCAATGCTTCCCTTTGCACAAACATCTACGAGCTGCCTCCAACAGAATGGAGCAAAAAGTCTTGCCTGTGTTCCCAGCTCCACTCTGAGCTGTGCTCAGCTCTGCCTCAGTGATTATATTGCTGCTGGTAAAAACACTAAAGCTGGAGCAAGTTATGCAAGCAAGAGACTTCTACTAACCCATTTAACTACTACACAAACTCGGCTTTTTTGAGGCACAAACCCGAGTATTATAGGACTTAAATATTGTTCTAAAATGGTATTTATTTAGCATCATTCCATCTTTCTCCTGCAGAAAATTCTATGGGTTGTTTAACTCTGGGGAGAGGCAAGACTTGATTAAAATTGACGGATCTTTTCTATACGTGTCAAATTGATATCCTGTGACGAGACATTGAGCCAGAAATCAACATTTAAAGTTCATTGTCTGAAATTCTACAGATAAGGACTAAGTTTTCTTACGGTTAAAGGCAACCTCCCTCCTTCCCACCTCCCATTCTACTTCTTAAATGATATAGATATAGTTTTGCTAGAAAAATATGAAATGAAAATACCAGCAAGTCAGACAGCACCAGTATGCAAACTTAAACACAGGAAAGTAGAGAACATTTTCAAATAACTCCACTGTCACCTTTCCCTGGTGATAACAAAATGGGTGCTAACATTCAGCTGGGCAAAATACTGAGCTCTAGCCAATACAGAACCCCAAAACATAAGGCTTCTGTTATCCTCACTAAAGTTTTAGAGTCCTGATGAGATGTTCCAAATGATTTAGAAATAAAATCTATCAGCAATCTGGAATAGGCAGAGGAAAAAGTTACAGTCATGTTGGATTTTATTTAGATTACATTCTTTAGGGGTTTTTTATCCTTGGAAATACTGTGGTTTTGTTTATTCAAACAAAACATATAATAAAAAATAAATAGTCAAAAAAATCCATACAGAACATTGTACTCATTAGGGCTTACATAGTAACCTTTTCCTTTTTCCTTTTTTTTTTTCTTTTCTATGCCTTTTCAAAAATTCCATATACTTTATTTGGCTTAGCATTACTAGATTAATTATCCAAGCAAAAAAAAGCAGAATAATTCCTAAAATTAGGTTTTAGATTTCTCTTTGGAGGTCTGATTCAATTCTATTCTGAAAATTCACCTTATGATATTATACCTCAGTGGTATCATTCAACTTCACAATAAATCCTGTTGCACTTTCAGCTGGAGACCTCTGTTAGGAGACTAGTCTTATTTAAAAGTACAGGGCTAATAATTGTGTAATCTGGGACACATTTCCTGTTGTGTTGCAGATTTTCTGGGCCATCACTTATATCCTTTCAGGCCCAGTCTGATGCAATGAGCAATGGAACCCTTCCTGTGGGACTCAATCTGCATGTCATTACACCACACACATAAAATAGGGAAAATAAACACTCCCTCTCAGAGAAGATGTAAACATTCATTAGATATTTTAAATTGCTGCAGGATTCTTAACGTACAAAATATTAGAGGAGTGATTTTAATATTTAATGTGCAATACAGTTTGGGTTTGTTTTTTTTTTCCTCTTTCCCAATCACTTTACAGATAAGAAATCCCTTCAGCTATTCATAAAAGGATTGCAAATCCACATGACAGAACAAGTGGTTGAATTTGTGGTAAAAGTTGAAAACATTGTGGGTGCTGCCTTCTCTATAATCCTGTTGTCTAATACAAGAAAAAAACATAAACCTTGTTAAGCCTACAGGGACTGTATATTCCCTGTCCTTGCTAGAGAAACAAGAAGCTGAAGAATAATTACTCATGGAATGGTTTCTAAGCAAAATTTTTTGGGAGGTTCCTTTTGTTTGTTAGTTTTTGTTTCAGTTTGTTTTTTTGTTTGGTGTGGGTTTTTTAATAATTCAGGGAAAAATATTTCAACTCTCTAAAAATAAAAATCAACCTATAAAAATAAAAAATCAATTTTTTTACTAAAACGCATTTTCCTCATGCTGTATATTTAGCATCTGTTCTCTGAAGATGCACATTTGCTTTCACCAAAGTCATCATGGACCTGGTAAAGCTGCCTTTTTCCCCAGGAAAATTGTTCCCATTTCCTTTTCTACTAAGGCACATCATAACCTCTCCTTGGATAAACAGTGACAGTGAAACACAGGAAAAGACATGCAACAGGTATATATTTCTTCTTTTATATTCAACTTTTAAAACCATACTAGCCAGAAACGTGTTTGACAACCCCAAACTTTATGACATATAATTCATCTACCACCAAAACAATTAGACTATCAACAAAGTGATACAGAAAGGTGTTGTAATGAGATTTAAAAATGTTTTTAATATTCAAACCACAAAGCTGCCCTAAAATGGGCCACAGTATTATGGCAAATTTTCTCATTTCTTTAATTTTTTTTTTGTTCATATATGTTAAATTCTGCATGCTTTTGAAAAATGTTTCCACTGACCTAACTTTGGGTGTGGATTGGGAGGTAAGACAGTAGCTGTGGAGCCAGACACCCCTAATTATATATATATAATCATTGTATATATTCTGTATATATTGTATATATATATAATTATTATATATATACTGATAGACATATATAGATAGATATATAGAGAGAGATATATACATATACTGATGCCTCAGAACTTTTTAGATTTATATATATATATATATATATATATATATATATATATATAATTTTAAATAAAACTGACAGTTCTCCAGGCAAAGCAGTTCAAGGCTGATTTCTGCAATACACTACTGTAACTCCTCCACAAATATTCCTAAGGCTTGCAGTATATTCGTGCATCCATGGAAAGACTGGTCAAAAAAAAAAATAAATGTTGCTTTAAGCTACATATACCCAAAAAGTACTTGCTGGAATTTTGTCACCCGTGGAAGAATGCTTGGAAAATACCACAGTGCTTTGCCAGATTTGCCTTGGTGAGGGCCAAACAATTGAGGTGTGGGCCACAATGATTGCACTGTTTGTAGGTGTTGTCTAAAGAAAACTCAGGGAGAAAAAACTCCAGGGTAACTTAATTTGGAGGGAAGGTGAGGGAAGGTTTTGATGACACCCCTCAGGCACTGGGGTTACAGTCACGCTGCCCCCAACCCAGTGTCACAATTTTATGATAATGTCCATCCAGTCCCTGATTTATCCACCCCCTGCCCCTTGGGAATTGAGTCTGGGGGCTTTCTGGGACCCTTCTTTCATCATTGTCATCTTCTTCAGGGCACACTGTCCTTGGAGCTTGCCCAAAGTTCTGGGTGATATCTGGTGGTCCAGGCCAGGGAGCAGATGTTCTTAAACAAAATGAAGGTTTACCTTGAAAAGAAGACTAAATATGCTACTGGAATTTAGGGGGACTTGATATGGGGGATATGGAATGGGGTAAGAGGGTTGGGTGTATGTGCAGCTACTGTGCTAAAGGGTGAGGGATATAATGCAGCTACTTCTAAAACTGACATCCGCTACATAACTACTTCTGAAACCTGTAAAAATTAAAAAATCAAAAACTCCAAGGCAACATAGGGAAAGACTCTATAACAGTGGAACAATTGAAGGTTGGCTCAGTGGGTTTCCCAGAAGTGCCCTGTGCTGTGCTGTGCCCCTCTCAGGGCAGGGTGACCACGGCTGCTCACATGGGGAGCACAGGGTTCCCAAAGACCTTTGGGATGTTCCCAAAGACCTTTGCAACTGGGTGTCAGCTGCAGTTTCATCATGGCCCGGACCTGCAGCCGTCAAAGCCATGTCAGATGTGTTTTCAGCTCCCCCAGAAGTGATGGGAACTGAAAACAGCGTCTGCCCCAGTACCTGGGAGCTGCTTTTGTTGTTTGGCACCGCTAACGACGGGCACGGTAATGAGGCGAAAGAATAAAGCTTCCCACTGCAAGCAAAACGTTTGGCTGCTTGTCTGCTCAGTGCCTCCCCTGATTCATCAGTGCATCCATCAGGAGAGCCAGAGCCCTCCCAGAACACTCCCATGTGGGGTGATATCACCGTGCTGGAGAAGCCGAGGAGGGGTTTTCTGTTTTCTCTGCGGAGCACAAGGGAAGGGTTTTGCAGAAGTTCACTGACAACGGGACGTGTGCTGCTTTCTCCATCACAAACACCTGGTTTTATCATTTTGTTTTCAGACAGCAGAGGCAAGCCCAGCTGGGAGACAGGCAGGGAGTCAAAGAGAGGAAAAGGGATCCCTGGAGGGTTAGTGATGTTCAAGCAGATGGGGGAGGAGGGAAGAGAGAGTGGCAGCAGATGGGAGGGGGGAAGAGACCAGAAGCAGAACAGATGTGGGGGTGGGAGGGGGCTAATATTGGTTAAAGGCAAAGGAGGACAAATATGAATTAAATTTATAATTTACATTTAGAGTCTTCTTTTTCCCATAAACACGCTTTTTGTGTCTTACACTAGAGGAAAGTTTGAACAGCCTGCAAACCATAAAAAATAGAGCAAACATCAATGTCACTTGAGCAAACACTAGAAAGTGAAGGGGGTCTGTAAGACTTTCTCAACCATGAGGTTTTTTGTCTAAAAACCAGGAAACTGAAGGTTCCCACCTGTATTGTATTCCACTGCACAAAGCACACATTTGGAAAGATATGCAGTAGCAAAACAATAAAGAGGAGACTTATGTATGTGGATAAAGATCAGATCTTTGAATTTCCTGAATTAAAGAGGAGTAATAATGAAATATGAGTTGCTGAACCATGAGTGAATTACACACAGGTCTATGCTAAATAAATAATGGAAAGGTATAACCTGTGTTTACAGGCAGAACATTTTCATTTCTTAGGAAGCCACCCTGTATATTCTGTCCAGTTCTATATTTTGAAGTTGCATTTTGTTGTTGTGTTTCCTGGCAGGGTGTGTAGGTTGTGAGTGAAGGCTGACTGAGAATGCTGCAGCTGAAAGTTAATTAGTGTGTTGGCAAGCTGTCAGCCAGACTTTTGTCTGTTTGCTTTTCCTATAGAAATGAATGAGAGTGGATTCCAGAGGTGTCTGAGTACAATTAAGTATCTCACTCTCTAAAGTAAATATTTTATACTACTCCATGCTTTTAGGAATCAGCCAGAATGTATCCATTGATGGTATTTTCCGCTGATATCCTTAAATGTAAATATATGTAAGCAGGTAGAAAAGATGTAGTGTAATTGCATCTGTTTGGTAGAGCATAAAGGGCCAGATTCTGTGTTTAATTTAAACACAGAATAATTCTGTGTAATCCACAAACCTGCTCCGAGATCAGATTCTGGCCCACGTTAATTGGGCCTAATTTAGTTGCTGGTTATACAGCAGCCAAGTCTGTGTTAAAAAAAGATTTTCCAATTCTGTGTAGAAAAGCTGCCAGAAATCTTGGAACATGGAACAGTCTGCACCCAGTAATAAACCCCCACCCACAGCAATGACTAGGCATGTGACAAAAGGACGTTTTCTAGATTTCACAGCCCAAAATTAAAGTGAGACGCCTGCTGTGGGTACAGTAGGGAAAAAGGAGAGCTAAAAGGGTACTAGAGGATGGCAAGGAGATGAGACTGGATGCCACTCCCAGGGGCCCTGCCTGTGGGTGGGTTTCACACAAAGGGGACAGAGGGCACAGAAGGAAGTGCTCCAGGTGTGCCCAGCCCTCAAGGGACAGTGGGCACGCACCAGCCCAAGCCAGGGAAAATCAGGGCACTCAAGTGTCTCCCCAGTCATGACTTCTACACAGATGTGATGCTTTTCTGTCATAACTTTACTGAAAGGAAACCCTTGCAGCTCCTCCAGTTCCTCACCAGAGCACAAACCCCTGGCTCAGCCCGGAGCCATTCCTGGGGGCAGGATTTTCTCAGGGTCAGCAGCCAGGACACTGTTTCCCAGGGCATTCACAAACCTTGGCCCCTAAAACTGGTGGCCCTGCATGGGCAACACGGTGCTCCCTTGAGTCTTTAGTCTGTGGATGATTGCAGAAAGATCTCGGGGTAGATTTTATATTTTTCCTTACAGTGTATTCATTTTTTGTGCATGGCCACTTATTCCCCAGGTTACACCCTCAGGATGGACAGCAGCATCACTGACTGGGCTCTGCACACCTCCTTCCCATGATCCAAGGATTAGCTCATTCTCAGTGGGATGACCCGAATCCTCCTTCCCCCTTGCACAGCAGGTGTGCAGAGGACATGATCATACCCCAACACTGGTGTCAGACTCCATGCCCGTGTGCTCCCTCTAGGAATCAGCATCAGCTCCAGAAATCACACAACAAAATTATTTCTGTCTTTCCTTGTGTCTGGGAGAATATATTCACCTTAGGCATTCAGGTGTGCTTAGGTGAGCCACAAGAGTGCACATATAACCCCCCTGAAACAGGAAATCACTGAAAAGCAAAGATTGTGCTACAATCCACAAGTTGCAGACCCATCAAGGTCTGGTGTTGTTTGTCTTGCAGACAAGATCCCCCAAAAAATGCTGATTTTCAGGGCCTGATATCTGAGACCCTAGAAACTCATCTTCCTACCACTGCACCCAGAGGAGATGCTGACCTCCAGAGAATCTGGCTGAGGATCTCTGTGAGTAGTATTAGATTGCCCTATACTAGTTTTATGGGCCCCTGATGGATCAAGTACACATGATACAGGTGAGAAAAATCTGCTGCAGACTGGAATATTATCTGGAAATAGCACAGAATACATTTCCCAACAAACTTGACTATCTGTTGAACAAATTCTTATTGCATGTGGCCCTGGTGCTGCAGGACAGACAATCTATAGGACCCCAAAAAAAGGAACTTTCAAATTCCTTAAAATGATCAGTAGCATTCGATATTTTTTTTTATTCTTTTTAACATTATAAACTTATTTTCTGTAATAAAGTTGGCAAGCACTGTGAAACCTCACAACAAAGAAAACCATGGAAACACCTAGGCACAAAGAACTTTTGCTCTCTTGGGTGCAGTTGTCCTCTCTCACTGTTTGCTTAGCTGGTTTGTGACTTAGCACAGTCTGAGCTCAGGGCTGGTCTCTCTCTGAATCCCATTTCTGCTTTGTTTTGAAGTTCAGTGTGAAAATGCCTGCTCAGAACCTTCCCAGGTTGTCACAAGCTTTTACCTGAAGAAGGAAGGCTCCCTTGTGCCCTCATCAGTACACACATGTGTGAAGTTTAGAGTATTAGTTTATATATTTTTAGAAAGGATGTAAACTATTTGGAATAGAAATTGATCCCAAGAGTTTGCATATAACCCACAAGGATTCATATTAATCCCCAACCCACTAATCCTGCAGTTTTGATGGCTTAAAAGCCTACTACTTTAGAATTCTTTGTGTCTGTATCCCCAGCTGGTCCTTAATTGTTTCTCTTCTATATTTATATGTACTCCAGATCATGTGTTGGTATACAATGTCATTATCACAAATTGATTTAAATCTGTCCGGCTCCAACTCTCAGAATCCATCAGCATAAAGCAAAGCATTTATTTCCTGTCCATCACACCACAGTGCTGAAGCAGTCACGACTTCCAAGCTCCAAAACACATCAGCACATAAATTAGTAAGTGCAATTTATGAGAGAACAGATTCATAACAAGTATATTTCCAGCAGCATTGTATTAAAGAGGGATGTTTAAGTCAGGGCAGCTTGTCCCTCTAGATTGTCAGGCATTTTCAATCACAATAAGAAGAAGCAAAAGCAATTTAAGTAAATACAGGAATTTTTTTTATTTTGAGCCTTTTTCTTTTTTAACAAATGTTGCCAAGGTAGAAATTATGCCAACTGAGAACTGGTTGGGCTCTGCCAATTTGCCTCAGCTGACCCCAAGCCATAGGAGCACCTAAATAAAGACAGAGACTATTGTTAATGTTGCTGAGCTTTCCAGAGGGTCCTGGAGAGACCTCTGTTATCTTTTATAAACACCAAGAAGATCTAATCCAAGTGCCACAGGAGAGGCAGGTTATCTTCATTACGGGGCTGAAGGAGCGAACACGTAACAGCCTCAGGATTAATAGCACTCCAAATAAAAGTTACAGGGCACTTTTTGACATAAGCACCCTGTTAGAACACGTTTCCCCTCCAGTTTAAAGCCCATTAATCTCGTGAAGAGCCGGAAATCTACAATCCATGGCATTTAGCTGGCATGAGACACAAATTGCTCAGCAAAGCTGCTGAAACTCTGATCTACAATAAGCTTCTGAATGAGATACGGGCAGCCTGAGCAGCTTGGTGCTCTTGGTAGCTGCCATCACCCACTGCTCTCCCCTTTTTTCTCTCCCAGTTATTGGCTTGGCAGCGTGAATTTTTTCTCCACTCACCTCAAAGGTAGAAGTGCCATTTGAAATAATGCAGCCAGGGTTAAAGGCAGTGCATTTGCCCTTTAGGAGAGGTGTGTTCATTAGAGATTGCTCTGCCCTTGTCCCTGGCTGTGCACCCCAGTTTGCCAGCACCTGGGAGATACAGCCTGAGTTTCTCATGGGCAGCTCTGCAGCCTTTGCAAGGCCTCCTGACACCCTGGGGCTCCACCCTTGAACATTTTGAATATCTTGGCCTGGACACCTCAAAAAACAGAGAAAACATCTGATCAGAAAAGCTCCTTGCTCATAGAATCATAGAATCATAGAATCATAGAATCCCAGAATCAGCTCGGTTGGAAGGGACCTCCGAGATCATCCAGTCCAACCCTTGATCCAACCCCGCTGTGGTTCCCAGCCCATGGCACTGATGCCACATCCAGTCTGTCCTTAAACACCTCCAGGGATGGAGAATCCCCCCCTTCCCTGGGTAGCCCATTCCAATGCCTGATTACCCTCTCTGCAAAGAAATTCTTTCTAATATCCAACCTAAACCTCCCCTGGCACAGCTGAAGACCCAGCCCTCTTGTCTTGCTGATGGTTGCCTGGGAAAAGAGACCAACCCCCCCCTGGCTCCCCCCTCCTGTCAGGGAGCTGTAGAGAGTGAGGAGGTCTCCCCTGACCCTCCTCTTCTCCAGGCTGAACAGCCCCAGCTCCCTCAGACTGTCCTCATGATCCCTGTTGGGGACCTACTATCCATCCCACCTGCCAGACTCGTTTCTACCCTTTCCAAGCTCCCCGTAAGGTGTTGGTGGTTTCTGTTCTGCCTGAAGACATCCCCTGACACCCCCACCAGCACCTTCAAGGTGGACCAGCAAAAGTGACAGATGCCAGTTAGCACACTGATCAGGCTCTCACCTAAAATGCAAACCATTCAGCACTTCATCAGACCTGGATTCAAACAAGAGCTTTGGTGACTTACCATGAAGGGCTAAAAAGGACCAAATACCAGCCTGGGCAAGACTGGCTGTTGAATAACCCCTCCAACCAGGAACACTCCTCCCTGTGCTTGATGAGGGAAAGGCTGAGCGAGCAGTGCCCTTCCCTTTCCGCTCACCCTATTTCTACTTCAAGCACTTCTCTGCTCCAAATTTTCCAGGGAGGTCAGCTACATTTTTTGAGAAGGATGCCGAGAACAGGCTGCTCAGAAAACTTAGATTTTCACTGCATTATATTTGCAGAACAATTTCTATGGCAGACATCTTCCCATGCCTAGGAAGTGCTGCAGCATGCCAGCTTTCCCAGATCCTCCTGCAGGTCAGTCCATCCCTGTCAGAACCTGTTTGCACATTGCTGTGGCTCTGCCCTGCACAATCAAACACCTTGGAGTGTGACCTCCCACATGCCCTCAGAGGAGCCAACAAAACAATTCAGGTCAAGACAAGTCAGAGAAGGGAAAAGGAAACAGAAAACAGCCATTGATACCAAAGCCCACCCAGTAAAATTTGTAATAGCTTGACCCAGGTAACCAGACAAACTGTTTTAACAAGTTTGTTTTTCTTTTTCCCTTCCCCATCACCTTAACACAGATGATGCAGGAGAAGAAAGGACTGTGAGTAGATGATGAGAAATGAATTTCCCAGTGTCGTTAAAGTCTCTGAATTTTAAGAACTGAGTGGGTTTTGATTTGTGGTATTTCCCCCCATTTTGTTATTTTAATACCAAGAGCCTTTGTTTTCATGTTTAGTTTAGTCCTTTCTATCAACTGCAGGTGAAACCACAGCTGGAACTAGAAAAGGCCAAACCACCAGATTATCAAAAGGTAAAATAAATGTTCTCTGCCAGAAGGATGTTTTACCTAGCACATCTAGCATTCAGAAAATCCATTTATGCATGCTGTTTGCAGAGGCTTACCTCCCTGTCAGAACAAATCAATAGCTCCCATCCAAAAACTCAACAGTGAGAAGTTCAAAAAAACAAAAAAGAAAAGTGGCCAAGCTCACGTTTCATAAAGAGGCCCTGTCACACAGCAACAGGTGAGGGCTGCTGGCTTTTTCTCTGCTGTTCACAAACCAATACCATTGTGTGCAATGACACGATTTTTTATGCTATATACAATCAACAGAATTCAACAGCCCAAATCCTCTCATTCTGTTCTCTGTATCTGTGCATGTGGATACGAGAATTTTACCGAGAAAGATCTTGCAACTTGAATGTTTGGGTGGAAAAAATACATTCAAATCACAAATTAAGCAGGAATCTTTTTGATCACTCACTTAAGAGAAATACATTTGCATTTTCAAGTGCAATGATTTATTGAAGTAGCTCGTGTTGAGACACTGCCAAGGAGCTGACACTGCCTGCTGAAGTTCCTATTTCAGCTTGTGAACACTCATGAATGAACTTCTGAATTTTGTTTTCATTGCTGCTCAGTGCTGTCAATCTTTTAATTCTTCACAAAGTTCTAATTACTGGAAACACTTTTTGATGAATATCCCCAAGGCTTACAGTAAGTGAAAATCAGTATTTGGAAAAGCTAGTGAATGCAATCATCCCATTAAGGCATGATGGAAAAGCAGTGTTTTTCCTGTTTGTCCTTTGCTATCAGTTTGCTTATTGTAATAGCTCTTTTATCTCTGTCTGTGTTTTATACCCACTGTACTCTGTAGTGCTTTTGTGCTCAGTGGAATCACATAAATCAATACTTTTTCTGTTTGTTCTTGCCTCGGTATGTATTTGTAAATCCTATTACCATACAGACTGGAGAGGAAAATACACACCAGAATTAGTCAAATTAATATTTTATTTGTTATATTCGCTTCTCATAGTGCCTGATTCCATATTTAATCTTTAGACTTGATGACTGGTTAAATCACTAGACTTAAAAGTATCCAGGACCCCGAAAGCTCTTTTAGCTCCAAATTAAAATCTATAATATATATATTTTTTTTCCTACTACCTGTCCAGCTCTATCACAGTGACACACTGAAGCATGCACTTCCCCTCATGTGCCAGAAAAGTGACACATTTTCAATGAAAATTCATTGTATCTACAGGAAGGCAGAATAATCAAGCTCTTTGCAGAGCTTTCTGTGGACACTCAAGGGGAGGCAGAGAGAGCCTCTTTTCTTTTCCAGAAGACTCAGCCAGATCCTGAACACAGGAACCACGGGATACTGCAGCCTGGATCCATCCAAACTCTTATTCTGAATCCTCTCATATGGAACCAGTGGAGAATAAAGAGAATGCACCGAAGATTAAAAACATCAAACACCGCCCTGTTATGGGAAGGGAAGGTTCCTCACAGGAATTTATCATTGTTGAATGAAATTTAGGTCCAAGAAAAGAAACAAACAAAAAAAAAGTAAGCTGGGTGGCTGCTCAAGGTCTTTTCTCCTATAAACACTTTGCATGTGTGTACATTCACTCACCACAGCTTTAGACTGTGTTTGTAAAAGTGAATTCACAGGCGACAGTGCCGTGACTTACCCTGGAGACTTCTACGAGTTGAAAGCTCCAGCCTTGTAATTTATGCTTAATAATTTAACACATTAATAATAATATTTTAGATTTGGATTATTGAACGTAAGCACGGAGATAATTTCAATGAATATTTAATTTTTATTCACCTTGCGAGAAGATGGAGCGTGTTTTTAATTGCCAACAATAAAAAGTAGAAAAATTATCAATAAAGAAAGCAATTAAGAAAGTGCTCTCACAGAGAATTCATGTTTGTTTTTTTTTTGTTATCCTTTTTTAAGATGATAAAACAACCTTGTCAGAGCAATAAGCTCTAAAGGTGTGATGAGTTTTATTTGCACAGTTTCCTGCTGATTTATCTGCATTAGCACAAAATAACACAAGCTGTTTTTCAGAGTTTCCATCTTTACTTTCTGAAATCATCTCTTGGGCTTTACATCCTGCAGCTCTGCCCAAAAGCTTGAGGTTCCTGAAGACCAGTCAAGCCCAACTTCTGGCTGTTTTCAGTGTGGTAAATGTGATCTTGAATCTGATGCTTGTGGCAAAACTTTGCAAAGTCTCTGAAATCCTTTTGTATCCATCACACTTTCAGGTTTTTACTCTGTATTTGTTCTTCTTTTATTGGTGAAACTGTTGGTTTGTATTTTTCTGAGGATTTTTTTTCTTCATATTTATTCTTATCCTTAGGAGGCAATCAAATCAACCTTTGCAGAACAGCATTTTATTTTTAGTACTGTTTCTCTGAAGGTGTTATTTGACTGGATTTCAACTCACTGACCTCCCTTTCTTTAGAATTTAGAGACACTTTAATTTCCACCTTTGCCTCCAGCTAATACATTTTTAGCTTTACTTGGGTTTAGTTTCTGTAATTCTTAGAAATTCAGGAGCATTTTCCTTCCCAGCCTCCTAAACACTAAAACAACATTCCAAAAGAAACTCCAGAACAAACCTCATCCTCAAAAGTTTTGCAGCAGCGTTTACAACTAATTACTGCTAAACTAAATAGCTTGTGATGCAGTCTGCCAGAAATCATGCATATCTTTTGTGGGCATTCAATGTGAGCCGCATATGCGTGATTTTTATTCAAGTTCCCTTCTGTCTGGCCAAATTATCAGATCATTATGGCTCCTTTGGGCTCCCTTCCAATGCAATTCTGCATTTGTATCCATTTTTCCCCTACTGGTCACTTACTATGCAGGAGGATATTTTTAGGATTCTTAACTCCTCCTCTAGTTTAACACTTTTCAAGCCTGTAAAACTCTGCTGCAGAGAGCGAGGGAATCATCTCTTCCCCATGTCTGAGGTGGACAGGATAATAATGAGCTTAAATCACAGCAAAGATTTAAATTAGATAATATGGGGAAAAAAGCAAAGGCAGAGAACATAAAAAAATGCTTTCCACCTAAAAGGAGGGTTAAGCATTAAGATAGATGGTTTGGGGAGGATATGAGATCTCTGTCACAGAATGTTTTAAAAAAGCAGGTTAGACAAACATCTGTCAGGAACGTTTTAGGTATAGCTGATTCTGCCTTGGGGCAGAGGGAATGGATGAAGTGACCTCTCAAGGTCCCTTCCAGCCCTCTTTTCCGTTTATTTCTAGGGTTTTGGGTTTTTTTTTTTAGCTTGGATTTTGAAGGGCTCTTCAGTGCACTTTCTGTTTGCAAGGGGTGGTGGGATTCCTGCTTATAGAATACAGATGTTGCTGTTAAGAAAGATTCACTGAAAAGAAGTTGTCATTAGGAAAATTGTGATTAAAAATATCGTTTAAGTGCAAAACGTGGAAAGAATTTTTAGCAAAGTTAATAAAAACTAACAAGCAAAAACACAGAAGGCAGTACTTGAAACCATTAATTACATCAGGGGCTTCAAACATTGATTAGGGTGTAGCACTTGTCCTTGTTTTAAGTGGTATTGACCCTTTAGAAATGAAGTTGATCCAATACTTTCTACTCTAACTCCTCTTAGGGATTAGGAGATTTCAAGTATTTTCTCTCGTGATATTCAGTTCTTGATGGCTTCGAGCTAAAAGTGAATTAATTCTTGCCATACAAAGAAACTATCAAATTCCAAGGCACACAGTTGGGTATGTACAGTACATGTGTAACAATCAGGGAGTCACAAAAATATTTGATGTGCTTAGTTGGAATCAGCTGGAGCCGTGTAACCTTTTAATTCCCAGAGCATAATTGCAAAGGCTTTATTTTCATTCCTCCAGTACTGCTGTTGGAAATACAAAGCCAAGCTCCAGCTGGGGGTGATGGGAACCTGTCACACCCTCTGCTTCCTGCTGCAGTCTGTGGTGAGTGCTCAGCAGAGTTAGGCTGAGAGCCTTGTTACAGGGTGGTGCAGAACAGTTCTTCAAGTAAAATATTTGCTGGGGCCTTCCTAGCTGTCTAAGGAGATGTGCTGGTTTAAAGGCAAATGAAGGGGAAATGAACTCAACTCAAAGGAGAGATTAAAAGTCAGAATAACAATTTAATAAAATAATACAATAAATACGATTATACAGACAAACAGTTGGTTTTAACCCACAAAACCCAAATGTATAACCCAGCACCCTGGGGCATGAACAGAGTGGTGTTCCTTGGGCCCCCTGAGTCCAAAGGAAAAGGAGAGGGGAAAACCTGTTGGTGAAAGTGCTGGTGCAGTCTGGTTTAGAGTGGTGGTCTCAGTCTTCCTCTGGATCCCACCAGTGGTTAAAAAAGTCCCAAGACCCCAAGATTATATATCCTCCAGTTCAGGCAGGAATGCCCAGTCCCTCCCTCAGGGTGAGGAGTTCCACACTGGGTGTGAGCACAGGAGCACCCTCCTATCTCCCAGTTCCACACTGGTGTGAGCACAGGAGCACCCTCCTATCTCACAGTTCCACACTGGGTGTGAGCACAGGAGCACCCTCCTATCTCCCAGTTCCACACTGGTGTGAGCACAGGAGCACCCTCCTATCTCCCAGTTCC
Organism: Pipra filicauda; assembly: GCF_003945595.2. Classification (NCBI taxonomy): domain Eukaryota; kingdom Metazoa; phylum Chordata; class Aves; order Passeriformes; family Pipridae; genus Pipra; species Pipra filicauda. Next base: position 1,285,039 of record NW_024104498.1, read on the forward strand.
ACACTGGTGTGAGCACAGGAGCACCCTCCTATCTCCCAGTTCCACACTGGTGTGAGCACAGGAGCACCCTCCTATCTCACAGTTCCACACTGGTATGAGCACAGGAGCACCCTCCTATCTCCCAGTTCCACACTGGTGTGAGCACAGGAGCACCCTCCTATCTCCAGCCCTCTGAACACCCAGTTTATGGCCTGAGGAGTCAGGGCTGCTCTGGGCAGAGGGTGTAAATGGTTCATTGATAACAGTTTCTGGGCAATGGCATGGAAGGCTCTAGAATACACAGTTTTGGGTTACACCCATCCAGTGATGAACTGGTCCCAGCTGTTCTAACTAGGACAGTGGCGCAAAACAGTTCTTCAAGCAAAATATTTGCTGGGGGCTTCCAGGCTGTCTAAGGAGAGCTGTTGTTCCACCTCAGAAATCCAGAAGGCATTCCCCACAGCCAGCAACACCAAAATCCAGCTGCAGTTGGACCTGCTAACTTCATTCCATTTTCTTTTAATATACTGTATCTACACCTCGTTCAACCCGGAGATATTTTAAGGATATTTTCAATACAAATTAGATCGCCTGGAAAGCGGTTTGGACATTTTTATAAATATTTATCTCTGTAACGTGTCAAACTCTCTATTTCAGATTAAAAATTCACAAAGCTCAACGTATTTTTCGTCTGGATCAGTTGTGAGTTGTCAGATTGACTCGTTATTTATTTATCAGGGCTTGTAAATGATGCCCGTGGTCACACAGGTGTTGGGATTTTGTCTGGTTCAGACAGACAAGGCAATATTTTGGAGCTTCAAGTTTCTTTGAATTTTTACCTTGGTCTGAGAGCCCAAAGTAACACTTGCCACACCCTGAACCCTGAGTGTTACTAGTCAGTGGAAAGCCCTGGAAAAATCTTGAAATAACTGTATGGAATGGTCTGGTTTGGCTTTTTTTACAGCTTGGGAATCTAATTTATATTTTTTTTTCTTTTGCTCTATCTTCCTTGAAAGATAATGCAAAGTTTCATTGCAAGGCTTTAAGGTCCTGAGAGATGCTATTGATTTCTGCTGCAACAGGTGTGCTTAGTAAATCTTGTATCAAGCATAGTACAGGCAGAGTATTACATTAAAAACACTTTTATCAGGTTTTAAAAGACATTAGAAATCTGCTGTAATGCTGACATAGTTTTTCAGCCTCACATAATTTTCTGTACCTAATTATGACTACACTCATGCATTCCAGCACAGCCTGAGAGCCAAGATTCCAGATATTTACTGTTAATTTGTTAATTTGTATTTATTCTTGGTTCCTGATATATATGTTACAATGCCCCCTGTTCCTCTGTGTGCAAACACTGGGCTCAGTGGTTCACAAACTGTTATTTACTGTTATTAAGAAGGGTAATCCAGGCCATGGGCAAACTGGATATCCGTAAAAATTCAAAACTAATAACTCTCAGACACAACTGAGAAGGTTGTAAAAGAGTTATTTAATTTCTTGGACTGCTGAGCTGACCTGTGTCTTTTGACCACGTTATTCAATGTATGAATGGTTGGTTGGATCATACTTAACTTTTTGACTATTTTTCTACCTCCAAATGATCCTCTGCACATCTGTGGTGAGGGATCAGAGTGAGCCAGTTGTGTTATGAGAGCACAAACCCACCATTTCAGCTGGCCCAGACAGTCAGACTAACAGAAATATCATTAACAGGTTTAGGTAGATAAATGTCACTCAGCTTCTCAAGCTGCTCATGCAAGTCTTATTCAGACACACTGGGAAAGAATAAGCACCAATTATTTTCAAAATTCTACACACAAACTTTAAAAGAGCATTTTTCCTAGCATCCAGCCACTCCCCTGCAAGTTGAACACTTATAAAAACCACATTTTCCTGCATGAATAGGCAATTAACTTTGAAAAACAATTACATTGTTTAATACGATTGTAACCTAAGATTTCTTTTTTTCCAGAGAAACTAGAAATTAGTTTCTTTGAAGAGCTATTAAAAAGTGTATTTACAATTGTTTCCTTGTTCTGCTTTGTTCTTCGAGCAAGGGAAGTAATACAATTTTGCTCTGAAGGTCGAGTCTGCATGGGCACATTTTTTGGTTAATATCACGTGTGGTATCAGATATATTATGCATTTCTTCCTCAATAAATAGGTTATATTTCTCTAACAGATCTACTAGATCATTTAGCTATTGAGAAATGGGGTCTTTGCTAAATTTCTACCAACAGGCAAACGCAGCACACCAGAGATGTAAATACTTTGCTTGAATGCATCTTTTAGTCTGGATTTATTGTCCACTTCACCTGCTCCTCTTCTGAAATTTTAAAGACTACAGGGGAATGATTGGCCCTTGGTGTAGAAAATCAGAGAGTAACTCAGCACAGCCAAGGTTTATCTGGCAAAACCACAGCCCACGGGCTCCTGTTTGCAACCCTTCCTCCAGCCCGTGCTTTGCAGGGCCCTCTGCCAGACATTGGTGCAGACAAGAAAAAGAAAAGATCAATAGCTCAAAACAGCCTGCAGAAACTTTACCCTGAAGCCCAAAAAACACATAACCAAGGACTCCCAAACCTGCTAAAAGTAGCTAATACTGCTTTGTTGTTCTGTCCCTCCTATTAAAAACGAAAGAAAACAAAACCAACCCCCCCAAAAAGCCACAAAAACAACGACGACAACAAAACAAAACAAACCAAAACAAACCACAAAACTGAGAAAACTCAATCAAACAATCAAAACCACTAAAATTCTAAAATTTAGAAATTTCCAAATCTTGAGTCCACTTATTTCAGCTTATCACCTCTGTATAATGAATTCCAATTAACCTGTTTCTGAGTTACCTCTGGAAGGATAAGGAACTGAATTTATCTTGTGTCACCCACACAGTTCATTTTTCCAGTTGAGCTGAAAGATGGGCTGAAAATCAGTGTTGTCATATTCCCTGGTTTTACTTCCTATACATCAGCCATTGTTCTGATCTGTTCCTGTCTTTTCGTGTCCTGGGAACAACCACAACTCCATGAAATCTCCCGGCTCTTAGGTAAGTTTTCTGTTAAAAAAAAAATAAATAAATTTAAAAAGCAAGCAAACAAAGAAGCTTCGTTCAGAAAAACAACCACAGGGTTTTGTAAATCATGTACAAAAAACCCCCACAAACCAGATAATCTTTTGTAAGTAACAGCAAAAGATTGTTTGTATATTATTTATTTCTTACTTTCTATTCAAAACATTGCAATTGCTGGAGCAAGTGAGTGTTTTGTAATAGTTTGCCTGTGGAGGTCAATAAACTGACATTTTCCTGTTTGCCAAGTTAAACTGAGAGATAGAGATGTTTTCTCCTTTTTTTTTTAGCTCTATGTGTGTCTCCTCCAGTGGAGCTGTAAGATCTCTGGTGAAGGCTTTTTAACCTCTATATATTTAGCAATGTTCCTACAGCTATGCATGGGATTTACATGATACTCTGATGCAAACAGCAAGGCACAGAGAATTCTCAGATTTCCTGCAGAAAGCTTTGAGATTTTTCCTACATCTGGTAGCCTGGAAGCGCTTATCTCCAGATCATTAATAAAATTAAAGGTAAAGTTATTGAGATATCGTGCCCCAAAAATGCTCACATCCATCAAATTCGATTGGAAATTCTGTGATGTTTATTTCTATACTTCAGAGGGAAATCATTGGCAATGCTATATTCATTTGATGAATGATTCAAGTCATTCTCATCTGTTTTCTGCCAACGAGGCACCCATGAAAAGCAGCCTGTTTGACTGGAGCAAACTGGCTGAAGCTGCCTGTGTGTTCCTAGAATAGCTGAAGGTTTCGAGGCCGTAAAAACCCAGAGAGTGAACAGCTCCCAAGCTGTTAATTCCTCCCTGAAATTAGCTCCACTGCTGAATTTTGAAGAGATTATGCACAGCATCTCAGTGTTTAGCTATCAGAGTGCACATCAGAAATAGTCATTACGGCTGAACTCCGTGAGGGAAATCTGAGCATTTTCTGTGTTACCGAGATTTCCGTACAACTCACCGTGGTGTCACATTAACAGTGATTATAGCACCTAAATGTCCCATCAGTGATTTCAGGGGAGAAAAGGATATTTGGAGAATAATTCTTTTAGCTCCAAAGGCTCAGATTAGGCAGATGAAAATCCTGCAAGAAGCGAAGGCCATTTGAAGAACGAAGGGTTTTTCTAATGCGTCGTATTTGACTTTTTCCCCTCGTTAATAAAAATATGTTTCTTCGTTCTTAACATGAGGGAATAGGCAAACTTTGTTCTCCCAAATAAGATATTGTATTTAGTGGCCATGTGAAAGAGAAAGGATAATCATGCTCAAGTAAAAGCACTGATAAGCAGAAATTTCTTGAAAGCCATCATTTCTTGCCCATTACCACGTTGTTAGTTCAAGTAGGGTCAAGGTTTGCACAGAAAGGATTATATAATTACTTAGGCAGGGTTTGATACATCCATTATAATCCACTCTTAATTGATATTTACCCACTTTTCTATGCTACTGAACAAGTTTTTAAGAAGGACTTGAATAATGAATGCTGGTGGCTTGACAAATAGGCACTGTGAAGGTGTTACTATTCTCTTCAGTAGTGATTATCAGCAATATTAACCATTCTAGGAGTGCTGTATCCAAAAAAAGGGGGAAATCACTGGAAAGGTCAGAGAACAGCACCACCACCAATTGCAGCAGGCATTCTTCTCAAGCAAAACTGGATGACAACTCACTTTTGGGAAGCAAAAAATCGTATCAGAATTAGAATTCTTTCTTGTAGTTTATGATCTAAATTATTTTAAAATTCATAAAAAATACAATCATTCATTACATTGCAAGAAAACAAACCTGTTCTCTTTGGAATGCAAGAGAAAATTTGATTCAGTTGTACTTGGCTAACTTTTATAATGCTCTGTTATCTGTTTAGGGCATCTAAGTAAAAGCTAAGCCGGAAAGACAATGCACAAGGCTTCAAAATCTTGAGTCCACTTATTTCAGCTTATCACCTCTGTATAATGAATTCCAATTAACCTGTTCCTGAGTTACCTCTGGAAGGATAAGGAGCTGAATTTATTTTATATCACCTGCACAGTTCATTTTTCCAGTTGAGCTGAAAGATGGGCAGAGAGATGACAGTGGAATGGAGAAATGGCAGGATCACAAATCACAAATCATTTTGAAATCCTAAAGGTTTCAGAAAAATGTTTCTTTCTTAGAACCCTCCTCAATCTGAAATGGTCATGACCATATAAGTACATAGAAAACACTGCCAGGGGTCCTTTAGTTTGTTTTTTGTTTTTTTTTTTTTTTTTTTTTGGTTGGTTGGTTTTGTTTGTTGCTGTTGGGTTCGGTTTTTTATTTTTATTTTCTTCAGAAAAACCTCAAAGCATTACTAAGGATTTTCTAATTCCTGTTGAATTTGGTTTTTCTAAAATCATATATAGATTTCTTCTACCTCAGAGATTCATAAACGTTATTAAAAATGAATGGCAAGCCTGATTTAAATTGAAATGTCAGATGGTTGGCCTCCTAGTAGTTAAAAAGCAATGACAACTGCATGAGAAGCAAGCTAAATTAAGGGAAAAAAGAGATCTGGGGTTAACTATGATGTGAATAACAAGCTGTAAGGATTGAAATATTACACATATAACCCAAGTATTTAAGTTAAAGAAGATGTGAGACATCACAGGCTCCATAACCTGATTTTAACTTTGTGCAAGAGAAGTGATGCTGCATACTTCAAAAACCTCGAATGCATGGTGGAAAAAATTACATCTTCTAATTGTTTCTATTATTCCATGCTCAGACAGTTAATAATTTGTCCTAGCCTGCATTTTTTCAGGTATTTCACACATATCTCATGAGTAATATGCGATTTATACACATTTTAAAAATATTTACAAATTGAAAATGAGTTTTCTATTAGAGATATTTATGCAAATATGAAGAATATATCCTACCACTTCATAGAACACACAGCAGGAATAGCCTTAAATAACATGTGTGCACTGTAGAAAGCGGTTTCATACATAGGAAAAAAACCAGGAAAAGTCTAACAGGTCCTGAAAAACACCTTTATAAACTTACACTTCTATTTCAATTTTTTTCTATAATAGAATAAAACAGGATTAAAAGTCTTGAATTATAGGTGACAGTTACTGAACACTGAGTGTTCATACAAACTACATAACATCCTGCTGGAATTTGAGCTACTATTTTCACTTATACATCATGTACCACTACCTTAGGAAAATTATCCCTTAAATGAGAAGTTTCAATAGAGAAAAACACTAAAATAAAATTTAATTTCTATTTAAAATGTAGCATTAAGGCTGAAGGAGCAAAACCCAGAATGATCTCCTGACCACTTTGAAACCAAAAGCACTGTCCTTACTGAGCTCAGTTTTATAAAATATTCTGTTGAGACTAATTGAGTAATAAAAGGGCTAAGGGCAGGTGTGACTTGTGTGTATTGAGGCCACAAAAAAAAAAAAAAGCCTTTATTTTGAGGGATTTTTTGGTTTCTTTACTATTTATGAAAATATTTACAATTTTATGGCAATTTTAGAGAACTCTAAGATTTATTCTTCTGTGGCAAGTTATGTGCTTTTTGCTGAAGAGGGAGACTTGTATTGCATGTACAGCCAGGGAATAGATACTTTGCTGTCTGCTCATACTCATATTCTTTTTATTCTTCTCTATCATGAGTTATAAATGACTAATTCTTCCATTTTTCTCATGAGCTTTGTGAGGTGAAAGTTCTTCTCCCTAGTTGATCATATTTGACTTTGATGTTTCCTTGTGAGAAACAGAAAATACTTTAAGAAGCCTCAGGTGTCCAGGTCTTTCTTCTGATCTTTTCTAGGTATAAATAAATATTTTTTATTCTTAAAGTCTGACTTTACATTTTTGGTCATAGGACGGGTAATCTAGAACCAGATTAAATAATATCTTCTATGAAAAGAAAAAAAAGTGATAATGTGGGTTCTGTTAAAAATACTTCAGAGATTTTTTTTTTAGTCCTTTTCTTAAAAACTTCACTATTATGAAAACTACAGATTTTATAAGCACCTGTTTGTCTGTTCCTCCAGAAAAATATTTAGCTGAAAACGAGCCTGTCTTTTTGAAGCTCCAATGTTTCCATGGTCTTCTCATTATTGTGCTGTGTTCTGATGCTTTCATGGAGGTGGGCAAAAAATTGATATCCAGCATGTGATACCTTTGTGGGAAATATAATAGTAAATAAGGGTGTAAATCTGCCTCCCCTGAATGCAGCTGAATTATCAAGGCTGTACAAACTAATGTCACGCTGCAGAGTGCACAAGGACTATAACTTGCCTCTGCAGGCTGGACAAAAAAATAGAAGGATAACCAGATCTAAATAATAAATATAAATATAATAAAAATAATAAAAATATAAAATATAAAATACAAATATATAAAAATTATAAATAATAAATATAAATAATAAATAAATAGTAAAAATATTTTAAAATTAACCAGAGGTTTAAATCTGAACTTGTAGATCTGGTCCTACTCTGTTGGACTATGGGAGCAGAAGAATGGAGTTATCCCTGTATTTGCATTCTATAGCTTCCTGCAGCTAAACTGTTCAATATATTGTATTGCACCAAAATATTCTGAAAAAATAAGCAAATAGAGTTGAAATTGCTTATGAATATAATGTAGGTTTGTGGTATTATTTCAGGCCTGTTATTTACTGTGCATTTGCTGATGTGCTTTTTTTTCATAGAACTGCATATTCAGGTGTACAATAGTGGTGACACTCAGACTGCGTTCAGGTGACATCAGCACATCTACTGGAAAAGTCTTTTAAGGGAAGAAATACATTATTTCACAGTAAAGGAAATAAATCTGCCTCTTGATGGGAAAGTATTAATTTAGGATTGTGAACTTGCACTCTCTGCAAGGCCCAGAGTGGATGGCAGGCTCTGTGCAGTGGAACAAATTCTGCAATGCCTTTTCAAGGCTCCTGTCCCTGAGGAGGTGGCTAATAGGGAGATTTATACTATATTGCCTTTCAATTAGTGAAACCAAAACAGGGGTTTCATAAAGTGGTGAACAAAAAAAAAAAGCAAACCAGCAAGGAGAAAAGAATAGGGAAATTCTGAGCTGGTTGTGCAGCAGACTCAACTCTTAATTGCTTGGCTTTGTCACTCCAAAAGATTGGAAATTATGTTGAATATATATCTTTATTCAACAGAGAACGTACATAGTGTCATTATTCAGAGACCTACACAGAATTACAGTCTGCACATCACTGAAGAGACAGGAGTACCTTTTTATCTGACCAGACTGACTCCTATGTACTGCATTTGGAGGACAAAAGGAGTCAGGCAAACACAACTGGAAGTTTTCTGTCTGATGTCTGCATTGCAAAAGATCCCAGGCTGTGACACTTTCCAATTTTCCTTTTTAACAGTTAAAACTTTATGCCTGGTTTATCTAATTAACCCCTTCAGGGTTAGTGTGAATTGCATCCTTTCATTAAAATCCTGGGTTTATTCCTTATCCTTATAGATGAGAGGGCACTTCTTAAGGAAAGGCAACCAAATTTTTCATAAAGTAGTTTGAGAAAATCTTGGTAATTAAGGAAGAATCTTATGAAAAGTGGACATCTTGGCTATTGGTCTGCTGCTGGTAGGGGTCTTCTCTTCCCTTTATTTAAGTGGTCTTAACAATCCCTTAAATCAGAGCTACCCTGAACAGCTTTGACCCAAAAGCCCCACATTCCTCTCTGTTTTTCTCTGTGAACAAAACAATCAGTTGAACGTGACCATCTGCAGAAACAGCAGTACTGAATAAGATATCTAATTCTTTCATGACTTACCATCTATCATTACTTTCCTTTATGGAGAGGTAAGAAGAACCTAATCCATTAGAATAACATTAGCCTAATATAACTATGCAAAAGTCGTCTGTGGTGTGCTGTTAGGAGAATTTCCTTTTCAATGCTGTATTGATTCTTCTGGCCACCAGGGGAAAAAATAACATTGGAGGTAGAGTTCTTGACCATGCAAATACTCTGGTAGTTACAGGCAAACTTTAAGTTAGATACAATTTTTTAATTTTTTTTTTTTTTTTAGTGGGCATTGAATTTCAGCTTTACAAAGGCCAGGTTAGACATGTGAAGTCTGAAAGCCTGATTCATTCACAGCACTTTCCTGCTGTCCCAATTTGTGGAAGTATCAGGTTGGTTTTGTTCAAGGCATTAAAATGCCAGGATTGTCATTTCAATTTTTCTGCATTTCACTTTAAATTCTTTTTTAATGGTGTGGTTACACTGGCCACAGCATAAATAAGAAAACAGGATTTGCATTTAAAATGCTGTAAAATACTGTATTCCTTTGGGTATGCTCACAAATATACCCATTCGTATAAATCAAGATAAGAATACTGAAAGCAATTTGATTAGGTACTAAATTCAAAATGTTACAAGAATGTGGTCTAGCAGTCACTAGGAACTTAAGTCAGGCTACTTATACAACACTGTCTAGAGTGGAAAATTAAAATGACAGGTTTAAGAGATAAAGACAATCTTGTTCTTATTCAGCTTCAGGGTTCCTGCCAGTTTCTCTTATGAGGTGTAATGTAATATTACATACACATCTACTATAAACAGTGAGACTTTTATAGATATGTCAAAAGGATACCATTTGATGGGAAATAAAATAAATTACAGCCCTGTAAAAGTTCTTTAATTTATTCTTATAGGCCTTTCCCTCTGAGAGACACGGAGCAAAAAGTAAAGCCTGTATATTTTACTCAGTGCCTAATCAAGGTAATAAACTCTAGTTTTCAATTATGGGAGATAAAAATTCTGCCCTTAGCTAAACTAATAAACAGTGTCATTAAAGCTTATGCAATTTTAATTAATGAATATCTGAAGTTTTTAGAGCATTTCATTTCTTAGTGGGTTAGTGGGTCTCAGTGACGTGTACGTGAGTGCGTGACTCTCCTCTTCCTCCCATTTCTTTGGGTTGCTTTCACCTTCTTTGGGTCTCAAAGTTGTAAAAAAGTTTCTCTCCCTCTTTCCTTTTTTTTTTTTTAATTTCATTGTCATCTGGCTCAATCATTACTTGATTTTCTTACAACTATGAAAAAATACCACTTGAGGCTACAATAGATGTTTGCAGACTTCCTCTAAAACAACACAGCCTCCCCACAACTCCCTTTGATAACGATATCAAAAAAACATTTATGGTTTAGAGATACTTGGCAAGCAACTGCATTCCTTTCCTATCAAGTTTTATGGCTTTTATACAGCCAGCATAACCCATTTAATCTCATACTCATTCTATACGTACTTTTTTTACTGGTATTTTCCTACCTACCCTCTTATAATTAGGAACCAGGCCCCTGAGGGCCCAATTAGCCAACATGTGAGTGTAATTATAACCCTTGAAATGTTCTTTTCCATGTGTGTCTGTGATATGACTTTGACCATGCATAATGTGAACCCACTCACAAGGAAAGTTAATCCCCTAATCATTTGTAGAGAGAGCTTTTCTCAGATTTATAGGAGGAATACAAATGGTTATAGAATAATCATACTCCAGGTAGTGTAGTAAATATGTAGAGCTCCTGTGGCAGTATCCAAGAAATAATCCGAGTTTCGGAGTTATTTAGTACCTCTCTATTTCCATTGAATTGTAAATTCTGTGACCTTGCTAATGTGTCAATAATATCTGGATTTATTTTACTTCTGGGATTTTAAAACTCTATTTAAATATTTGAGACGTTACCTACCCATTATTCCAAAGCTTTGCTGAGGCAGGCACTTACAGATACTCCCACTCTCCATCTCTAGAACGTGGGGAAAATAAACCCACAAATTTTTGAAACCATATTTTTTGAAGTCTGTTTTCTTAACGTTATGTTTGTCGTGCTCTCTGAATTAATGATGACAAATCTCTCAAGCATCTGTATATTTTTATTTTACTTCCATGCCTGGGTAAAACCTTCTTATCATAAAAAAAACTTTTTAGATTTTTTTTAAGAACTGTTATTGAAATGAATAGCAAACATTAACTTGCATAGACAAGCGAGTATGATACAAAATTAGAAGTCTTCTGAGCTAATACCTAGTTATTTTATGCTGGCTTCCTTACTACATGTCTGCAAGGTATAAAACCCCACAACAAAATAAATCTCTTCAGCATTAATATCTAGCATTATGTTGGTAATATCCTCGCTGGGTTTGACTTGGTTAGGAGAAAAAACCCATGCACCAACTGAAAAGAAAAATAGCAAATTTTCTTTGGAAGGAGGTTTATCTCTGAATACAAATCTTGTAGAAAACATGCATGGAAAACCACACAAACAAAACCCACGAGAATATCTTGAAGCTAACAATCTTACATTGACAGCTTAATTGTCAAAGTGGCCTTTTATTGGGTCCTTTGGAGTTTTCCTACTTCATCTCCGAGGACCTTTAATCATAAACTTGCAAACAAGTCTTGGAAACACGAGTCTGTTTAAATTGACTCCTGTGAGATGGAACAGGCTGGCGTGGTGGGAGACACTTGGGGCATCAAAGCCACTTCTGGTTGGCACCTTCCATTTTCATTAAAAATGAAGCACAGCAGCAGATGGGCAGCAAAGAGATTTTTAATAATTACACGCCAGCCCATGGGAGAGCTCCAATGCAAACAGTTCCACTGCAGGGAGTCGGAGCACGCTGGGTCAGGGAAGGGGACCAGCAGCCTGTTTGTCACACTTTAGGATCCTTTCATGCATTTGGTGTCCTTAAATCTCATTCTGCCTCTTCAAACAAGTCAGTTTAATAGGGGGAGTTACATCTCTGGAGTGCTTGTCCTGCACCAAACGTAGAGTTTAAAGAGATAATATAACAAAATGAACTGAAATAAACAACACTCGACAAATAAGGTTTTTTTAGTCATGTGACATCCTGGCTGCAAATGGCATGGTTGGGCTCAGGATTAATTTCTCAGTTTGGCTCAATCCCGAAGCCACTGAACAGGATGGGAACATTGCCACTGGCTTCAACTGGCATTAGAAAAATCAGTGCCCTCAGTGAGGAGAACCTCTTTTCCAGCCAGTCTACCAGTGTGTGTCATAACATACAAACAGGGGAAGCATGGAGCCATTTGAAGATAAATTGTGTCTAAAGCTACACTGGAAAAGCACAGCCTTTTAAAAATTTCTCCTTATGTTACTACTGAAAGAAGTTGTTTCTTTCCTTGATTTAATTTATACCCATTGATTTACAGCAACTGTAATCCTTCAGTATTCAAATACTATTGGGGATCCTTGAAGAGTTCAAAAATATGAGCAATTTTGACTGCTAATTCTATGAGTTCTGTTAAGCTTTCACAGTAGTGTCACCAGTCTGCTGCAACACTCTGAATCTGCTTGCCATCTTCAAGGTCTGACAAAACAATCCCAGTGTCACACCAGTGTATCTCCAAATGTCCTCTTTGCTCCCCTCTGATGGAATGAGCCTTCTGCTTTACCACTCAAACTATCTGTTGGTCTTTGCTTAGAGTTTCTGAGAAAATCATTGGTTTTCTCTGTTTGTCTGGATGTAAATTCCAAAAAAGAAAACAAATCAGTCATTTTCTGATCATACAGGGCTCTTCTTTGGGACCTCATGGACAGAAGACCTTTTTGTGCATCTTAACCTGCACTTTTGAGCCTTGCAGATTTTGATTTCTGACAATCATTCCACACCTTAACAATGTGAAAGCAAAACTATAACTTCCCCTCTACAGCTCTAAAATTCTAAATCCACCCACAAGTCTTTTTCTCACAGTTTTCAGAGTTGTTTTTCTCTTTCCTCACCAAAACTTTGAGGGTATTTTTTTCCTGTCTTTGGAAAGCAGAGTGTGGACAGACACCAACTTCTTGCAGACAGGAATGAGAAAACTGGCTCTGCTGAGAAAGATTCCTCTTGTCCAAAGCTCTTTAGACTTCTATTAAGATTTAGTAGCAGCTCTGTGCTCAGATCTATGAGGGTTTTAGGAGCCTTCCCTGTAGGGTCAAATACCTGGTTGCACACACAGAAACAGGGCACTGTTCTGACTCTGTGTCACTAGTTCATTAATTCTACATAAGTTCCCTAAATTACAAAAATATCAAGTGCTCTAATGACAGGAGCTTTTTTGTGCTGCAGGAAAAGACTATCAAGAAATTAATAGAAGACAGTATCGTGCAGTGTCTCGCTAGTCATTAGATCTTTATGATATTAGGCTGCCTGTAAATGAGATCCTCTGTGTTCTAGATTAAACTGTTGACATCTTTGTAGGCTCCTAAGCTGATCAGAAAGACCATTTGTAGCTTTTTGTAGCACTTGAAGATTTTTTTAGCTTCTGGACACAGATCAAAAATGTTTGCTTGTGTTTTTTATCCGTTTTAAAATATGTTTGTTTGTCTTAGATTTACTTTGTTCTCAGGGTGATTTAGGGTTCATTAAACAGAGCCATGCAATGTTAAGTGCCATAAAGCACGTTGGAAAAAAAAGGTAGACTATTTACAAGAGAGTTATAGTCTAAATATGTCTGGGAATCATTTACTGAAAGATAATAGCAACAGTCACGTCCCCATTTGGCTCTGATAGTGACCATTTGTGCCACCAAGTGCTGTTACATCTGATCCAGCGAGGTCAGTAAAGCACAGATCCTGCCTCAATTGCTTTTTTTCTTAGGGTTTTTTTTGTTTGGTTGGGTTTTTTTGTGTTTATTTTTCTACATGGCTATTACAGTTAACTCATAGAAAAAATAAAACAATCCCCCAAAAATAAAGCACAGGGCCCCAAGTTTCTTTAATGCATTATGACCCAGAGCCACTGCCAGTTCTTGTGTGGGATTTTCTCATGGTGGCACACCTCCTGCAGCATTTGGGGATCTCTGGAATTTGGCTTCCTGGTTGTAAAATCACAGGTTTCTTCACTTGGCTGCTAAAGAGCTCGTTTGCATCCCTGTGGATTCTGCTCACATTATGCAGTTGGACCAGCAGCAATAACTGCAGCAACAATACTTCTATCAAGAACTGAGGAATCAGCAGAAAAAGCAACAGCAAGAGCCAGTTATTCATCATAATCATCATCATTAACAGAAACATGAGATCCAGAACGAATTCCTACGGGACACATTTGTTGTAAATAGCCAGTGCTTTCGATGGGCAGTGTGTTGTTTTTGTAAGGCTTCCTCACGCACTCAGAGGAAGCAAAACCGATCTGTTTCGGGCAGGAGGGTTGTTGAGCTTTTTATTTCGGTGGTGAGGGCAGGGGAGGGAGGGAGAGAGGGGGGTGTCATTGTTGGTTTAAATTAGAATAATAATTTTTATCCTTTTTATCCATAAGGTCATCAATTCTCCGTGCAAAAAGACCGAGTACAAGCTGCTACTTGTATAATAAGAGTTTGGGGTGATAAAAATCTAATTTTAGGGAACAGATCATTGATTTGTTGACACTGAGCTTCAAGTTACTCAGGTAATGAGTGGTGAAAACTAGGATCTTGAGTGCCTTGAATCACTGTCTAGGGAAGCTATTCTGTCTCCTTCGGCTATGAAGAGATCTTCACTCTGTTAGATGTTACTAATAATAGCAGAAGTAAGTGTCCCCCTTTGCATTAATGAAGTTCTAGCTATGCATGCAAGGGCAAATTTCATGGCTGGAACTGTAGCAACAACGTACACGGATTGTAATGCAAGACTAAGGCTCGGCATACTAAAATCTAGAGGATGGTGAGACAAAACAAAAAAAAGGAAATGTCAATAGAGCTGAAAAACCTCCAATATTGACATTAGATGGGGAAAATGACACCTTAATTGAGGCTTCAGTTGCTCAAAAGATGGAACAGTAAGGGATGAAAAATCTCTGAAGATTTGCTTCCGAGTAGAAAACACGTATATTCCTAAGGTTAAAGTACAGTGCATAAGCAAATAAGCTGTTCTATATGAAATAAGTGAAGGATTCTTCCCTAGACTGCTGGATTGCAACAGTCCTTAAGACACAGATAAAATAAACAGCAGTTACCAGGGAAGAACCTGCCTGCAAAAGAGAAACCCACGCTGAGATTCACAGTGCTGGGACTGGCTCAGCTCTCTCTGCACGACACTGCAAGTGCTACAAAGCAGCAGTATTTTAATATCAAAGTTCATTGGAGTTTGGCTTCTCCTGACACGGTGTTGCTCTGTTCTTGTTTTAAGTAAGGGATGGTTTCATATTTGGAGCTGACTTTGACTCAGTACAGGGCCAATCCTCATTCCTCCTGGAGGATTGCATTGTTTGCCCAGAGGTTTGATTTCCAATAGAAAAAAAGAATTCATAGATACAGAAAACCTGCAAATATTCCCTGCTACAAAGATACGGTGCAGCCTCACAAAGTTTTTTCCCTGGAGTTTATTGTGAATCTCCCAGTGGTTAAAACAAAAAAAATGCTGAACTTTACAGGACATCAAGAGTCAAGTCAGCTTTCTTTCCAATCCCAGAGAAAGGGATTGCAGTGCATTAATCCCAGGACGTGCATGCATAACATTTTAACTTGTTAAAGCATTAGCATTAATGTTTTAATTACTAATGAATACTTATACCTATAAATATTTATTAAACTAGGTTCACACGTTTTCAGTGTTCTGAGTTCTCACTGGGTCACAAAGGGACCTGGTGAACTAGAGTTTCACAGGTGGGAATACTGTCCTTTGTTCAAAAAGGGTAAAATTTTAAGTGCTCCATATCACATGCCTATGCATTCATGCCATCACACTCTTCTAGATAAGTGCCTTGGAATCAAAGAGAAATTACCTCAAAAAGAACATTCTGGAGAAGTAGTTTAAAATTCTAAGGAAAAGAACCATATCTGATAAATCCTATCAGCTTCCTTAATATTACCTGCTCTTAGTATTTAAAATGAAACAATTTATCAGCCTCCTAACAGTGTGAATCACCGAGTGTCTCTTGTGATCCTATTTACACACTTTTCAAAGCACGGCGCTTGAAAAGACTTTCATCTATCCTAACACGTTACACAAAGTTAAATATTTGGGGGAAAAAAGCCCCAAACACAAGCATTTGATTATTTTCAAGCCCTAATATCTGAATACTAGAGAGAATTCAATTTTGAAAGCGTGGAGAACCAGGGACATGATAAAGTGTGCTCAGAAATAATGAAAGGCATAGTGAACACTGACAAGTTTTGGTTTCTTCTCTGGTCAAACCCTTAACTAGACCAAGGAGGTCTTTCCTGACATAAGTTCACAGCAAATGATATTTTTCACATGAGGTATAATTGCTGTCGAAATCTCTTGCTTTTAGCTGGTTTTATAGAATTTAAAAGTGGTTTCATGGCTGCATGAAGTCACACAGCACAGACAGCTGTACTGGAACAAGCCAGGAATATAAACAGATGTCAGTAAAAAACGAACCACTTGTTGCAGGTTATTTAACCACGAGTTTATACAGACGTGGATACTCATTTAAAACAACTGTATCTTAGTTATAGTTATCTAACAAGAAGAAATGTGTTCTTTCACTTTGTTATATGCTGGCCTAACACAGCCACAGTTTCACACAGTACAGCCCTATAAATAGATTTGTTGTCGTGTTTTTAACATCTCCTCTTTCATTTCATGTGTTTGAACATTCCATCAGCATTTCCCATCTCTACAAATGTACAGGTAAAAATTGAGGTGAAAAAATTGCTGTCTTTCTAGCTTGTATTTCATACCCAAATGCTCTTTTATACTGTTCCACAAATACCTTGAAATAATGTTGAAACTGCTAAGTTTGTTGTGAAATTCATCCTTAGTGAATGCAAAATTAAGTAGTACTTGGGAACTGTATTTCTGGTGAAATCCCAACTCTGAGCAGACACAAACAGTGATAAGGGGCATCAATCACTTTTAGCATCACGGCAATTTCTCTTCTGCTTGCTTTCTTTTCATTTAAGCAGCTCACAAAATAACCCCAAACGTTGAAAAGATCAAATACTCCTTTTTTTTTTACATTTGCAGGCCAAAAAAAAAAAAATCTGAAACTCGCCCCTTAAAACACAGTGATTTTATACATTGAAAGGCCCTGTTTGCCCTAAATAGTTCTTGAATTATACCACAGAGATGTAAGTGGGTTGAGAGAAATGAAATGAATTATTATAATCAATCATGTTTCATATGCTTGTGGCCAAGTAGCAACTATTGTGGTGGATGAGGTACAGAGGCAGAGGAGCAAATGCTTTTTTCCTAAGCTGCTTATAATCTAAATGGATGAGATGGAAAATACGGGCGAGGGAAAAAAGATTTAGCACAAATGAATGAACACAGAGATGGGAGGAAGTGGATACAATTTGCTAAATGTTTTTAGATGAAAATAGGTGAAGGATTTATCAGGAGGGGATCAACTGAAAGGAACGTGCAAGAAAAGCGAGGGCTCTGGGAGGGTGAGGTGGGAGTAGGGAAAAGGGAAGACGGAAGCAACATGGATCTAAAATAAAGGGACAGAAAGGAGACTTCTTGCCATTATTCGTATTTTTCTGAGCCCATCCAGCTACATTTTCTCATTTTGGCTTTTGTATGAAGCTGTAGGGAGAAAATGGTAAAAGATGTAGTGAGTGAGGGAAGCATCACCTGGACTCTGGTAAAAAGGGGGATGTTTGGCACGATGACAGGCACAGGCTGTGGGGAAAAAAAGAGAGTCTTAGGAAAACATTGCTATGTCTCTAATTCATGCATTTCTAAGCACACGTGCTTATTAAGTGGTCTGCACACACAATCTGTAACCGTGGCTCAGCTCTCTCTCCAGAACAATTGCGGTGGTTTGAGACCCTCAGAAATCCAGTTCCCAAGTTCAAGTCCCCCTCCCACAGTTTGCCCCAGTGTGAGAGGGTTTTTCAGACAAAACACAACTACTCAGTATTGGGGGAAGGGAAAATACTTACAAAGTTTATTTACATACATATATATATAGGCACTTTTCATGGGAGAAGCTTAAGTGCTTGCAAAACATATTCCTCAGAAATTTCGGACACCTTTCCTTTTAGCTAAAGCCCAATAATGTTTTACTTTCAGGAGCTGAAAAAGAAACATAAATAATAAATAAAATACTGATCTATCCGCGTGCATTTGACTAGAAAGTAGATTAAAATCTTAAAATACTGCTGAAGTTATCAGGGCAAAAAGGAGTCAAATGTAAGGGCTGAAACCAATCAAAGCTTCCAGTGTCAGGTAACAGTATTTTCTCTGGAGCTAATCTATGCACATTGCATTTATCATCCTAACAGCTCTAGCACTACAACCAGTGATGATATTATATAGGCAAAAGAAAGGGAGGGGGGAAATCTTACAGGTGATCATTTATCTGCCTTCTCTCTTCTCCTTTTCTTCTTGGAATGCCATTTACACATTTTAAAAGAAAAGAATGCAAAAAGGGGACAAGGATTCCAATTTGACTTCAGTCTTTCTATCCCCTCCTTTTTGCCTCTTTGTTTCCTGCAACACTGTTTTAATTTTAGAAAGAAAATTCTAAATTGACATTTAAATGGTGGCAGGGCAATTCTCATTCTCTGAAACGGTCTCTGAAATGTACAATTATGCTGTCATCCTTAGCACTCCACATTGGACAGAGTTTAATTATTAATGTGTTTCCCTCCGAGAATGACTCGATCATGTCACAACTCTAGACAAATACAGCTAATGCAAAATCATAAAATATTCACTTGAATACTGCTGAACTGACAGGAAATTAATTCTGTGAACACTTTTGATATTACCAGAAAATTAGTTTCAAACGCATAAGACTGAAATAAATGTGTTCATAATTTGCTCAAGGGTAACGCTCATCTCGCAATCAGTTGGTGTCTTTTTATAAATGTTACAAGTATTCAACATGGCTTTATGATAAAGAGGACAGTTAATGTAATGTATTATTTGTAGACAGTATTTCCCTTGTAAACAGCAGGGAGTGAAGAATTGCTCTCTCAGAAATATTTAAACTCTAGAAATATCCTGCCATTTATCATTTTGTGCTACCAAAACTACACCTTTGTTTTTGAGGAGTCCCAGGAGGGGGCAGGAGTTCAGGAGTTTTGTGATAATGACACGATAGTCTTTCACATCTAAATTATTGGGTTGAGGTTTCTCAGCCAGATTGGAAGTGACTGAAAGTCATGATGAGTCTGAAAGTTGCAACCAACACAGACAGTGGGAAAGAATCAGGCCCTCCTTCCAGGCAAATGTCTGTGTAGCAAACGTCACTATCGTGACGTAGAAATGAATAAAATGTAGAAATGAACAAAAATGCAGATGAGTTGTGACAATTTGCACGAAGAGAAACAGCAAGTTCAGTTCCTGTTACTCGTGACACACCATTTACCAGAATTTTGAGAACCTGAAACCTAAAGAAAACCATTGCCAACCAAAGTAATTATGATTTCAAAGGTTGTGTGTTATGGGAGTTTACCATTTCCTGTGGGCCTGGTCCAAAATACTTGTTTATCTCTTTTAGGCTCCTTGGCTGGTAATCCTGAACAACAAGGCCCAGCTCAGGAGTCATTTTCAACCAGGAAAAAGTATTTGGAGTAAATATTATTCACAATGAATAATTTAACAGCTCTCATGGGGACCTTTGGAAAGTTTCCTCAGAGAGGCCTAGAATTAAATCACTATGGAGACTGAGTTGTTTTTCAGGGCTAATCCTGCATTCATTTTTGCAACACTGACCAAAGCTGTGCAAAGTATGGAAGGTAACTTTAGTGAAGCCAAGTTAACTGGGAGAGCTGGTACAATACCCATTGACAGTGCAAGGACCAACCCTTTCCAGTCTGCTGTTCTTAAGGTATGAGATGAGATGATTACCAAGAAATTCAAGAGATGATCACAAGGTATCAAGGGTGGTTGACAAGTCAATCCCTTCAGTATTTTGTAGATGAAGGCAAAGGGCTTGTTTCTGTCCAGAGCTGCAGCAGAGGATGAGAGGGAGAACTGATTCCCAATGATATTGTGTTCTACCAACAGAAAACCCAAATATCTGTTTATCCACATTTCTGGAAGACATTTCAATGTAGAAAAAAAGAGGGGCCTTCTATTCTGCAAAGCAGTTCTTCTGGGAATTCCCCAAGCACTAAATCTATGTACAAGACAAGGGCTTTATACATTTTGCCTGCAACATTTGAAACTGGAGACTAAAAAAGTGTCCTCAGAACATCTTTTCTGCTCTGCCTGCGTGGCTGCATGATAAATACACCATGAAAATATGCGGTGTCATTAGTGAACACCAGTGGATTGCACAGTTTAACTGCTTAAACTTTTTATTAAAAATTAGAGGGAATGAGAGCATTCATTATGCTACAATGCTCCTTCCTATCGTGACAAATAGGACCAGTTCTTAGAATTAAGATGTCTGCATAATAAGGAAAGTCCAGTACTGAGAGTATTTGCACTATGTGGGAAGAAAAATCCAGCAGATTACATGATAATAAAGAAAGCAGGCAAAAGACAATGGCTTTCTGCAGCTGTAATTTGGTTTACTAGGTGTTTTAGTTGAAACTGGGATAAAGTTAAATTTAAAATGCACACATCATGTATAAACAAGAAGCTTACATGCTAAACCACACTCCAAACAAATAGTAACTTCTCTTGATTATTTTTTCTTTCTGTTTCCAGATTGTGTTTTTTGTCTAATACCAGCACATGGTGTTAGACATGGGCAGTACATGCTGGGACTTTCAGTTAGCAGCTCTCAAATAAGGTATTAATAAATTGGAGCTTAGGCCACTTAAATTAGGCCACATTTGGTTCCACAGAAGTAGTAAATTATTCAGCATCAGCCTGTGGATGTCAGTGAGGGACTGGCTACTTAAGAGTATTGAAGTAATCATGCATAATTAGTTCTGGAGAATTATTATTAAGAGGAAAAATAAAAATAAAAAGCAAAACAAACAAACAAACAAAAACAACAAACCAAGGACCAAAAAAAAAACAAAAAACCACCAAAACCCAAACAAACCAGAAAGCCAAACCAAACCTCCTATTTTTATAAGGAAAAAACCCCAAAGCTTGGACTGCTGTTTTGATCTGTGTTTGAAGCAAAGCTGCTGTAAAAGGAGAAAAAGAGATGACATTGGAAGGTGACTCTACAGGGCAAGGGGCAATAAAAGAATAAGCTGCTATTCACTGAACTAGAAAAAGAGCCTCTTATTAACTTCAGCCATCCCAGATTCCTCTCCCCAGTCTCAGAGCTGAGGGTGGATTTCTGGGCAAAGGAGAGAGATGGAACCAACACCTGAGTCTTCCTGTTCTTGAGGCTTCATGGTTGATTGAGCTTGTCAGTCTGCTCATTTTATACCTCCAAAATAGTCCTCAAATGCCTAAATTATTTCATTTTAGGAATGGATTTACACTAAGAAGGGAGGAAAATTTGCAGCTGTACGATTTCGTGAAGTTTTGGGTGGAGGGGTTTTTTTTCCACCAGACAGTATCTAATTTTCAATGAGTAAACTCAATATTATAAAACGTGTGAGTTCAAGAGATTAAATTTGAAAATTACACGTTATATTCAGCATCCACTCTCGGAGATAGAAATGCTTGAAGAAATTTCAAGATGTTCTTTTGTTCTCATGTCATCTAAGTTTATGAAATTAAATGCATATCATAAATCTGCTTAAAGAAAAGAAGAAATAAGTAATTTTGAAAACTTCCTTCAGATTTGAAACAATACTGTATTGAAAGCACAGGTTTTAAAAATCATTATATGAGGTGAAAGAAAAAAAAAAAGGATCACTGGTTAGGATTGTATTCAGCTGTTTTTAGGGAGAAAAAAATCCTCGAGTGGGATGAATTTCCATGCTGCCATCTTCTTCAAGCCGGCTGGTCCTGGGAGACAGTGTTTCTAATTTCACTTTACTACAAATCCTGAAATGTCATTCTGTATTTCCTGAGACTTTCAAATTCGTAGAAAGCACCACCACTCATATAAAATTGTTTTAGACTGTAATATGAATGCCCATATTCACTTAGCACGTGGATATCTTCCCAGCAAAAATGAAGGTTGTGTCTGGACATGAACAGCCAATGTGTTTGCAACCTGTGCCTCCCACAAACCTGAGTCTCTGGACCTCAGTGCTTCCTTTTCATTGCTTTTTATTGCTTTCCTTCCCTCCCTTAGCATTGCTGGGCACACCCGCACCACAGCCTCCCCCCTCAGCTCTTTTCAGATCTTGTTTTCTTTGAACCTCTTTGGATTTCACCAAGAATATCAGATGAGAGGAAGCTGTGACTTGCTCTGCCAAGCAGGGAAAAAAGAAGTTCCAGTCTGTGCCCTTCGAGTTGCACTGGCATCTCTAGGTGGGTATTAGCTGAGGTGGAGGAAGTTTTGACCAGGTCTTCAACAACTCTCCAGTCTGCCCTGCTAAAGGGGCTTAAAAGCATCAGCTGGAAAAACACTGAAAAGCAGAATTTTGGGCAAATCTTGTTCAGTAGCTGTGATGTAGGAGGGTGAATACAGCAAACAGGGAATATATATCATAAGACTATTGCCAAAACCAAACATTCAGAACAGCATATTATTAATTGAATTTGGAACCCTAAACAGCTCCTTACGATCTCTTAGAGTAAAGAACCTGTTTATGAGTTTTCAAACAAGTTTATTTAGCAGATTCTTACTGTGTGTACTTGCTAACTTCATTTCCCATTGATAAGATCTGCACAAACATCCTTCCAAATTTTAATTAATTTCATTTGTTCCAAGTCTGCATGTTACAAAACCAGTGCTGGTTGGTTTATATGAATGGCTCATGATGTACTGAGGATGAGTGTGAACTGCAGAAATGTTCAGGGCAGGAGGCTGATGGGCTGTGCAGCTGCTCCCCATCATGAATGGCCTCAGAAATGCCAGCCTTTCTACCCTTCTTTCTCAATAATTTCAATCCAAGCTGAAGCCTAAACTGGCCACTAAACCTAATATTACACAGACACCTTAGGAAAAAAAAAACTTTACGGAGAGAGACTTGAATTCCTCAGCCCAGTTCTCTTTGCTCATTTCCCTCCTATCTTCTGTCAGCTTTTGGCAATTTTCTCTCTTGTGGTGGCACAACTTCGTGTCCTGCTCATCGATTGCACTGCACAGTTTAAAAATCCTTGTAGCAAAAATAAAACCTTTACAGATTCCTGGGTAACGGTGCCAGTCTCTGCTGGAGTCCTCTGACATCAGAACCAGACGGGACTTCAGCATAATGGTTTCAGCAGAGAGCACCAGGAAAGGCATGACACGGGTGGGATTAATGGAACAGTCATTATTGGGTTTATTTCCATGTAAGGGATATGCCATAATTTTCAAATACCACCAAAACATGAGATTTTAATATACCAAGGGAAGTCTTTTTATTCGGGGGAAAAAAATTGCTCGTTTTAACAGTATTTTTTCACAGATTTTCACACCAATGAGACTGAATCTGTAGGTTGCTGATATTATTACTGTGAGCTTTTATTTTGCAGCCCAGCACATGAGTTAATAATGTGCAGTTTTGTGGAGAGTGAAAAAAACTAAGACCTCCTCCAGAAAGGCTCTCCCTGAACAGCTGAATGTGCTTCTGTTAATATAGTGGGGGTCTTTTTAGTTTTTTTCCCCAATGTTTTCACAAAATAACTTAAATTGATTACTTGCAAATATAAGGAGAACATTTCCATCCCGACCTTTCATTTTTAATACAGGGGAAAACTATAGCAAAAAGTAATAAATACAAAGGTCTACATAGAAAATGTTCATTATGTATGCACATATTTCTTCTCATAATGGTTGTATCTGAACAAAAAAGACCTGTCTTCAACTGGTGGAAATCTCTACTGCCTTATTATAGGGCCAGCTGGGAATATTTTGACAGAACATTTTATCAGAGATTACAAAATGCCAATGCGTCCAAGTAAAATGTTTCACAGAAACCTGACAAATCCCACGATTTTATTTCGGGAAGAAAAAGACATTCTGTTAAGGTCAGAAAATTTTGTTTTGACACTCTCAAACTGAAATGTTTGGCGAGCTTTTTTTTAACCATTTTCATTGGAAAATTTGTTTCGTGTCGAGGCTCAGCCTTCAAATCCGAGAGAAAAGAGAACAAAAAATTGTTTCATGGAAACTTTTGAAAGAATTGTCATTATGCTCAGTGTGGTATGTGATGAAAAACGCTGAACCTCCAGATAGACATTTGCGTCTTGGGGAATTCCATATCAACTTCAAAGCACCTGAAGATTTAATTCTCCTGAGGCTTCCTTGATACCAAAGAGAGAATTTCCTGTATCACCAGGGAGAGGCAAATAGGGAACAGCCCAAAAAAGATGCTAATTAAGATTGCCACAAAAAGAGGTGTATGTGTGAACCCTTGTGTGCAAAGGTAATTCTACAGCAGATCAATACTTTCCCTTGAACTTTAAGAGTAGGAAATTGCCTTTGAACGTCTCAGTGCAAGGAAAATTTGAAAGGGTGGATAATACTGAGCCTGTTTTGGCGACAACTTAAAGCTTCTCTTTGGAAGAAAGACTGGATTTCACTGATTTGTTAGCTTGTTTGTATGAGGGTGGAAGGTTATACCCGGTCTCAGTTTTAATGGGTTATTTATAGTGCCAGTACTGTCTCACTCAGAGCTGGGAGTGCTCCATCCAGGAGTGCTCTGCAGTCAGCTCTGCTCCAGGAACCTGGGCGAAAGGAGAAGTTATTCGAAAAGGTGATCCACAATTTCCAGAGCTCCACCAGACTCTAATGTTGCATGCATTCAAAATATTTCCCTCTCTGCTCTTCCTGCCCAGAAAGGCTTTGCAATGGGTGTGTTGAGAGGGAAATGAGCTGAATATGGCCACAAAGGCAGGATGGAGCTGATAAAAGCAGAAAGCACGGTTTGGATTAAAGAATGAACCGCTATAAATTCCATTCAGGTGTGTTATCTGAAAAGACAATTTTGCAAGCAGTAAAAATCCAGCACCAAGCATAAAAATATGTCTCTGTGATATGATTCTGCTTCTCCTAGATGAGCCTGTTGCCCCTTCCTTCCTTTCTGCAGTCTGCCCTTTCCTTTGGAACCACTGAGGGGATGAGGGTCACCTTATTTTTTGTTTCAGAATGAGTAGCTTTGTGTTTCCTTTATATAGATTTCCAGACTACAGTTTCTGATCCCGTCACCTTTTACCTCAAGCCTCCCTTTCACTTTTTCACCTCAGCCTTTGTGCTTTAGGCCTGTGTTTTTAATTTCACTCCTCACAGATCTTCCTTCTTTTTTTTCCCCGATGTCACCACCCCTCTGTCTCCTGATGTTTTCCCACCTCTTTTAATGCAAACATGCCTGGTTTTGGCACACTTGCTCCTATCCTTCACACTGGTGATATATATGTAAACAACTGCTCTTAATAAATATCATCTATAATAAAAACCAATTTATATAAACTACTACTTATCTGAAACCGTTTTTTTCTGGCAAAACAGTGGAAAATATATTTCCTGAGTAAATGGGGCAAGAACTGCCTTATTCTTCTCATGGCTGGTATTAAAAACAGAAAAAAGCTCTGATTTGGTGGGAAGACAGGTTTTTCACAGGGAAACATTCTAAGTCTCCCGGGTCCTAGAGTCTGGTAACTGAGTTTTTCAGCAAATGTAATTCTCCTCACAGGAATCCTCAAAACTGAAAAGGGAAAAGATCCACAATCTGGCTTGGAGTTGCACTGTAGACCACTCTCATCCCCTTTTCCATCCTGAAAGGGTTGTATCATCAATGTGAGTATTTAGGAAGTCCACAGAAGATCTGTATTGTAATTAAATAAACCTCAAAAGAAACCTAGTTTTATTGCTGTTAGAGGTACAGATGTAATAGAATTGAAGATCTGAAGGTTAATGTGAGTTAATGTTTTATTTTCTGAATATTTTGGAGACTACCTGGGTACTGTCATAGAACATTCAATCAGCTTTGAAAGAAGATGATTGCAACTTTCTCATTTTATGTAAAAAATCAGTTCTGGTTTGGCCTGCAAATCCCATGGAATACTGCAGGTAGAATCTGGTCAAATACTTTGGCCACCCAGGAAATGTTACTTTGACATTTCATGAAATCAGAATGCGGGAATAATTAATCATATTTCACTTTTGTATTTGTTCAAAAATCTAAGCTGGCATTGGTTTAAAGCCTGATTTATTAAATTTGAACTTTTATTGGGCAAAAATATACTTTCTATGTTTTCCATTTCTCCTTCCTATTCCTTGAGAAAAGCATTTCCTTATCACGTGCTAATGAAATCATGATACTGTCACTATAATAACACATGTCAGTTCTCCCAGGAATGCCTACTGTGTATGTCAATATATTCATTAAAAAAAACATACATGTACAGATGTATATATGTATATTGGTATTCTTACATAAAATTGTATTCATTTGAGGACTTACTTCATACTTCTGATTACCCAACTTTTAATGGCACTATTTTAAAATAAAAGGCAATCAGATGGATGGTCCCTGTTAGCCCGTAAGAAAAAAAGAGGTTAACATATCTGTTAAGAATAGCAAGTTCCATAATTAATTTATAGCACAATGCTTGGAGGCAGCCATTAGCACACCTTACCCTAAAAATATGCACTGCTCCATAAAACTGCTGGTCTTCACACACTCCTGAAATGATTGAGGTTGCAATGAATCATCTTTTATGATGGTCTTTGGAGAGCTGAGGATGCTGCAGCAAATTAATAGAGTGTTTTCCCTATTCAAGTACCTGTAGTGAAGTCATTATCCAAAGGCTCAAAGCTCCATTGTGTTCAAAGTTAAGCAAACTACATTGGGAGTGAAGTTGCAGTGACTATTTTGAAGCCTGGAGTCGCAGAATCACAGAACAAACGGCCTGGGGTGGAAGGGACCTCAGAGATCTGGTTCAAACCCCTGTGCTGTGGGCAGGGACATTTTCACTGGACCAGATTGCTCAGAGCTCCATCCAACCCAGCCTTAAACACTCCCAGGGACGGGACATCCACAACTGTTCGAGCAGCACAACATTTGTGATGGTAGATGGGAATTGAGTCCAAAAAACTGGCCTGAAAGACTGCTCAGAGACAATTTTTTATCTTTAAGCAGCAAGGATTTAGGCTTTAGCATAAATCAGTAACTACCCTCACTATAGCCAGGACATCAGGTCTGAAGCACCAGAGCTGTTTCTTATTCAGTAACTTTAAGCAATTGCATACTTGGTACATGTTTTCTGAAACACCAGGAGACACCAGGATGGTGTTAGTGCCCAGTAAGTGGTTCTGTGTTTGCATTTTCATGGAATCAGACAGTAGGTAGTGTTGTGTGTTGGGTTACCTATATGACCATTTGCTACCCTTGTAGATCCTGTATGAAAGCTTTAATAACTTTTAACTTCTGACCTTACTTCTGATCACAGCATGAAGCCCTGTAGCTGTATGACAGTATTTAAATACATATTCATGCTTTATTTGCAATAGAGTTTAAAATCCAGCACTATCTTTCTTTAACTACTGTTATTGGAGAGCAGCACTCAGGAACAGAACTGTACAGAATGACAAAGTCACAACTGATGTTCCAACTTTCTATGGATTTTAAGAGTACTTTATTTAGGGCTTCTGTGGCCATCTCACTAAGTGACCTAAATTAATAAAATCAGGTACATCACTGAAATAAAATTTTTATTGGAGAAAGTAAGTCTGAATTAATTATTTCAATATCTATATTTAGTCCTGAAACATATGTCAATTCCTAATTACAAATATCTGCTGATGGAAGACATAACACATGAATCAACATAATGTAGAGCTGGAACCTCTTGGAATTTACTCCGTGTGCTCCAGATTAACTAATCTGATTTTTAATCTCAAATGAACATCAGTTATCATAAATTTACAGCAGATAGCTGCTAAAAAACCAGTTCATAGTTTCACTGCAGATTGAAGGGGACATACATTTGAGACAGAAGAGTTTTACTCTGTTCTCCCTCTCTGCACTTGGGTCTGATGGTGACCTCAGCCTCCTCATGGACATTCAAAGCTGTGGTGCTGGAATCAGTGCCTATAAAAAGCTGCAAACTCGGTCTTCCAAAGGGAGGAAAACCCTGAAGTAATTTAAGAACACAACCATTCTCCAGCACAAGCACAATTACAAAAGAAAAAGTAGCTGGGGGAAAGGAAGCTGATTAATACACTAGTTCATGGAGTGAAATCATAATTGCTAGATAAGAAATAACCAGGTTTTCATTGTTCTGTTTTATCCACTAATTTGTGATTATTTCAGACAGTATTAGAGAGAATAAAAAATTAAATGGAGAAATGGTGCCTAATGAGTGAAGCAAAGAACTGTGAGTTACAATACCTGGGAACTCTGCTTTGTTCTGTCATCCCCTTCCTGCAGAACCTTCAGAGAATTGTTCAGCTCGTGTTGCCTACGGAGCTGATGGGATCCCTCAGACATTGTAAAGTGAATATTCTGCTGTAAAATTCACTCTATACAGGCAAATGCTTGTTTTCTATACAGTGATAATGTCATTTCTTGCCCATTACATCCCTCTGACAGTAATGGAACTGTTTTTATGTAAAGTAACTCTAAATGGTGCTGTTGATGAGACAGACATATAGACTTACTCAGAGGAAAAACAGATGAAGTAATGGCTGTGTTCTGAGCTAGATAACACCCTCAAAAGGGTTTAGTAAGCTGGGTTATGGCTCTTACTATGTTGACAGAGAACTCTATTCAAGTTATCATTGCACTGAAATAACTGATGATGAGATACATGTGAAAAATAATTGTGTTAGATTATTGTGTAAGGAAGTTATAACTGGAAGAAAAATCTTTAAATGTTTGGCTAAAACAAGCTGAGATGGCTATATTTGCTTTGATTAAAATGTACAGGAGAGTGATTAGTGGCTCACAGTGCACGGCTGGACAGAGTGGGTCAATGTTTGGAAACCACCACACAGCTTTGTCTGTAAGTGGGTAGATTTACTCACCGTCAGTTTGGCTGCTCCTACCTCCTTCTACTGCAATAAAATGATGTCAATTATGTCATTCTTTGGACAAAAAACCTGGAGACATTTTTAGTATTGAAATAAACAGTGTCTGGTTGGCATACTTACACAAATGTTGAGAAAATAAAAGTCTATTATAGCTCTATGTACTTTTTTTTCCCCCTGATCAGTTTTTTGGGGGTTCCCAGCACTGAGATGCTGCAACTGCATCCTGGGGAGGAGGGTGGGAATGGCCAGAGCAAGCCTGGCTTTGCAGGCAGAGCAGGTGGCTGTGGCACAGCTCAGACAGACCCTGATGCAGCCCCAGGGGCACAGAGACTCATCCCTGAACCCAGAGGTTGCCAAAGGCATCCTTTGCCTTTCAACAGACTGCAAGGCCATGCCAAGCAAACCTGGCCTGTGGCTGAACAAGATCTTCACACCATATTCGAGTTTAAAAAAAAACAGGATTTAAAGAATACCTTTTTTTTTTTTTTCATTTTTTTTGGTTTTGTTTCTGTTTTGGTTCTTCAATTCCTAGTGGTCTGACAAATTCCTATAACTGTCTGGAAATTTGCTTGCTTCCAATATTTTAACAAACTTCTCATTTACTTTCAAGCTTGCTTAGCAGTTGTTCTTTTCCCTTTTAGCTGTCTTAACATTCACCTTCCTTTTAAAATGTCATTTGTTTCCCGCGCTGATTTTCAGTGGCTAAAATTTGCATAGTTTCTCTTTCTACTGGAAATTAATTACCATCTTTTAAAATTACAATGTCTTCATGGTCTGTGTGCTGCTTATTGATCCACCTTTCCTCTACATGTGTGAGATCCCCACTCCTGACAGTCTCAGTCTCTCAAAAGACCCTTTCTTTCAGGACCACTTGCTGAAATCTCAGCCACAGTCCCAACAGAGAGTGATCCACCAGAGCCCAGGAGCAGAAGGTACTTGCCAGTTTATAATCTCTGTTGTCAACAGACAAACAATATTAAGACCTT
Source organism: Pipra filicauda (assembly GCF_003945595.2). NCBI lineage: Eukaryota > Metazoa > Chordata > Aves > Passeriformes > Pipridae > Pipra > Pipra filicauda. The sequence continues at coordinate 1,314,984 of NW_024104498.1, forward strand.
GAAATGAGAATCAGATTGTGCAACATGTTACTGGTTTACTGGGGCCTGAGAAACTCCTGTTTTCCTTGCCATGGGCTTGCAGGCATCAGACTGAACTCTGTTTTCTTATCTTTTTCACTGATGACATAAGTGAGGAGAAACCTTTTAGAACAAACCTTAAAAGCAACCGCATTCTCTGCCTTCTTCTTTCATATTAAGCCCAAAACCTTTTAAATAGTTGGAAGCTGGGGAACTGAAACATAAATTTGGATAAGGACACATGTTCCAAGTTTGTGTCCTCTTGTCTTCCCTCTTTTTATTACCTGACTTTCTAGTTCCCCTTGTAGTAAGCCTTGCTGTTGTACATTTAATGTGACTTTAAACAGAACATATTCAATTACTGCATAAAATTTTACAACTTACACATTCCCATTTATATAGAAAATTTATTTCCTTCGGGCTGGGTCTACTGAACCTCTTGACACATTTTACAAGGAATATCAGCTTTGGCATTAAGTGTGTCACCTGTGATAGGGTCAAAGATAAATATAAAGAAAATAGGAGAGTGTGTCCTATATACTCAAGGGTCTTTAATGAAGCATTAATAGATTCCATGTGAGGAAGAGGAAGTTTGGAAGAAAAGAATGTCCTCTCTGATAAATTATGCCTATTTTTGTAGGGTGTTCTATGTCTTCTAGCCAAGAAGGTAATTCCCAAGAAACCAATGTCAAAACAGCCCCAGTCCAAAGATTCAAAACATGATAAAAATTGCTTGCAAAGACAGAGTTCATTAAGGCTTTATATTCCACTATTAGTAAAGGAAAAAGCTAAATTGCTTACATTTGTTTCTGGTGGTCTACTTCTCATTCTGTGCTGTTCTCATGTTATACTGGGATTTTCATTGAGTTGTCCATTAAAAATTCCATTGGCACTGTAGCCTGGAGTCTGAAGAAAAGGAAGATTGAGTAAGAATTTCATACTAAATGACATATAATATCTTTAGAGGCCTTATTTTATCATATAATGATATTCCATCTAACATCAATCCAGAGTCACCTCTAATGTGTTTCAAAGAATGAATGTGAAATGACATTGCTATAACTCGCTCCCACTGCCAGGGCATTCCTGTCTAGTCTGTAGTAGATGCCTGCTGGGATTTTTTTATAGACCAAGTTGAAAATAGGGCATGGGCTACATAAAAAAACCCAGAAAAATTTGATTTAAAATCTAACAAGTGATTACTCATAGCAGGTACTTGTCTTCTCAGGCAGGGCAGGACACAGCACGGCCCTGGGAAGCCTGTGTTGATTCTTTCCACTCCTGGTTCTTTCCCCCACCCATCTAGAATGAAAATTTATGAGCAGACATTGAGGGACTCTTGCAAATTAGATAGGTTTTGTATGTCTGGGTAGAATCAAGTATGAATGCTATTCTTCTAAATTTGGATTGGAAGATTGAACAGAAGGGCTTTAACTTTATATTTTTTGATTGACTTCATCATGTGGACTCAGCAAGATTAAGCAAGTGTGCAAGGTTTTGTGGGGTTGGATTTGCTCACAGTGTGTTTGCACAGCACATTTTGAATCCCATCCTCATACGCTTTCCACAAATAAAACACTGCTACTATTCTTACAGCTTTGTATTTGTAAAATTCCTATCTAATGGATAATTCCTGAAAAACTGCTCCTTGTGTATCACCTTATTTTGTTATGTCTCTCTTAGGGGTTAAGCCACTCAGGGGTTCACCAGTGCAGCGAGAACACCTGCTAGCAAAGCAGTTTAACTGCAAGCTTTTCTACTGCTCAGCTCAGCTAACAAGCTGCTTTTAAAGAGCCTTCAGACAGCACTGCAACACCAGTGGGTTTTTTGTTTGTTCTCCTGGGACATAGAGTGGAGAGTTAAGCATCAGTTATTAGGATTTCACCCTGTTGCTGGCTGCTGTGAAAACCAGGGGAACCTAGAGCAGTGCATCTTATGGTTCTCTTTTGAAAAAAAAAAAAAATCAGTGTAATTACCATAGACATATATCCACAGAGAAATGAATAATGAACCTGCCATGACATAAATCTCAGTTGCAACTGCCACATTTGTCAGTTTTCAGTGTGAATATCTTGGTTGTTTTTTGTTGGGTTTTTTTTTTTTTTTACAGTGTACAGCAGGACATTGCAGTTAACCAGTGTTATTTAAAAGACACGTAACTACAAACAATAAAATCCTTAATTCTCGCTGTCTTTTTAAAATCTATTTGTTCACCACGAAACTTCTCCTGAATTTTCTGTGCTTTTTTACAAGGTTGAATACACGTGCAGAAGACACCAATGTTTAAGCCAGTGATAAACCTTTTATTTGCAAAGAAATTCTGAAATACAAACTGCATTTCCGAACTTTAATAACAGTTTAGATGACTTGGATGTGTGTAAGTGTGATTCAGGCTTCAGGACTGCTCCCCTCACACACAGTGATGCACTGTCACTGTTTCACTCACTCTAAACTCAGTGTCCATAAGGGTTTTCAGAGCAGACATCACCATAAATCAATGTTATTGCACTGTATTTTCAAACAAAACATTTTGCAGACACAGACGTCCCACATTCCATACTGATCATGGAACACTTGCATGAAGGTCAGCTAAAGTCAACGACAACTTATGGATTCATTTTCTGGAGGAATAAAAGATGCCTCTGTATTTTTTTTTTTTTTTTTTTTTTGAGTGCATTAAAAGTTTCTTAAATCTCTGCAAGATTTCTGTGTGGAATTTCTAATGGTCACAAGAGAAGATCTGTAAAAGAAACAGTACTAAGGAAGCATAGAAGCACTTCAGGTTGTCTTTTCTGCTGAAGCTCAGAGGGGACTCAGACAGGCTGCTGGACTGTATCACTCCTTCATAAAGCATGCAGAAATACTAATAGCAGTAAAATTTACTGCAGTGTGAACTTTGGTTCATTTAAAGACACTACTAAAATATTTTTCTTAGAAACCTAACGGAAGTCCAATTACCTTAAATGTGTGGCATCCTAAACCAACCAAACCCTTGATTCTCACTGTCTTTTTAAAATCTATTTATTCATCATGAAACTTCTCTTGAACTATTCTGCACCTTTTTGATTGACCAAAATCCAGTTGTTTTTATGGTTTAAGGTTTTTGATGGTGCTTTGGCCTGATGTTTCTTATGAGTGTATCTGAAGATTGCTTTGACGCTGCTAAAATAAGGGCAGTGGGGTCTGCATTTTAAAAACACTTTTCAGTGTGCTCAGATCCACCTAAGGAAATCCCAGAGCAGTAAGTGAGAATATTTCTAGAGCTTGAACTAAAAGACCTCCTCTTATGGCTGGTGAATATATTGATCCTGTCATTACAGGCTGCAGAAGAATTTACAATGAGCAGAGTTTGCAAGACTTTGGGCTTGTACGAGAGAAGCAAGGCAAACCAAGCTAATGTCTTCAAAAAGAGCAGGGATTCACTTGTGTAAAAACATCATGTTTTACAGAGCCAGTAACTTAGAAAATTTTAATAATATGTTGGCCTGATTTTTTTTTTTTAAATTATACCTCAAAGGGCAGTTCATGAATGAGCCTCTTTATACCCACTGAAAGCTTTTTAAAGTAACAAAGTGGGATAGAATTAAACGAGACTGCTAAGGATCAGGTCTTGGCAGGTCAGTACATATACTGTTTTAACAATTTTTAGTCCATACTTATTGCATTTTTTTTAGTCTATACTCACAGTCTGGGAGCAGATTGCAGAGCTCAGAGTCTGCTTTACCTCTAGTGAAGAACTTTGATCCATCTTTACAGGGTTGACTACAGATATTTATGCCAGAACAGCTCTTAGGAGCAACCTTGGGTTGTAAAAGCTGTTTCATTGGGAGAATCCTCAGCTGTCTGCTTAATTTGGTCTTCCCAGAGCAGAGGTCAAGATCTGTTCTTCACAATTAGGCAGAAGAAAAAGGTTTACTTGTGTGTAACAACTAATAGTAAAATTTCTTGAAAAGCTCTCAGGCCAAACAGCCACCTCTGAGCCACAAGAACATGAAAAGTCTAATTATATCTTCTCTAGCCTTGCATTTTTAACCCAAATTTATTTGTTAGGTTATCTTTTGATGGTAAAAAAAAAAATACTGTATAATAATAGTAAAAAAAAATAAATAATGTAAGGTGAAAAGACTCTTCTGTGTAATGAAATGCATAAACTGCAATTTAATGAATGTTCTGACTAAAATAATACATTATTTTTTCAAAGAATATTGCAGTACACTGGAGGTAGAGAAATTTATCACATACTGGAATTTATATGTTACATAGTGATGAAATCCATCTGTTAGGTGCTCACTTATACCACCTAAAGTAATGAAAGCAGCCATCATCAATCACACATTACTCTAATCCTACCTCCATATTCTACTACTCCTGGGTCATTGAAGAAAGGCAATGGTAATGATCAGACCTGTAATTACAGAGCAAAGTAAGTATACTGCATTCCAGTAAGGATAATGATGTTTGCTTTTCATCTCAAGATAAATTTGGTGCAATCAAAATGCTAATAATGAAGTGCCAGCTACAGAATTTCTACTGTGGACAACGTTGGTACACCCAAGTATTGCAATTATTCTAAAAAAAACCCAAACCCATCAACATCATTTTGTGAAGTGCTGCTTTTAAGGGAAGTTAGAGGCAGGCATCTAAGAAAAAAATTTTTGAAAAGCTGATTGTATTCCTGACTCTTACACTACCTAGAGAACCTACACCAAAAGAAAGAAGCTACCCAAAGATAAAGCAAGTATATATTTTCTGGGAGTCTAACTTACCATCTTGAAAGTTTAAGCAAATGTGTTACACCACTGAACATATCTTAGCAGCTTAAAACTAATAGATGTATTTTGGTGGGAAAAATTCTAGTAACAGTATGCAATTTTAGGGCAACTTCAAACAAATGGACAAAAAACCCCACCTCTGCTGAATCAAAAGTTTAAACCCTAGTACTGAAGACAAAACTTAAAACTAAATTAAAACTTCTAGACTAAACCTAAACCCTGAATTTCCAGAATGCAGTGAAGCGGAGGGGAGGAAAGAAAACCCATTATTCATTTTAGGTTAACTTCACTTTTTCCTGAAGGTATGTGTTTTAGTTTTAATGCCTTTAAATTTTTTTCTTTTTAACTTCGGTCTTGGTTTTGCTTTTAGTGACAAGCAGAGAAGTTTTGGGTCTTTTTTTTTTTTAAAAAAGATCTATTTACTCTTTCTTTATGTTACAGGAGGGGGTGGGGGCAAAAAGTAGTATTTTAAGGACAAATAGCGTCCCTCCTGCAAGTCAATTTATTAATCAGCAAAGGGGTTTCCCCAGCAGTTGTTCCCATTGAGAGGCATTTGGATCATGCCTCAGTCAGTGCTATGGAATCAATTGGTTCCCATCAAGTGCAAAACAGTGATAATGAACATGTGCTTGGAACAGCGTGCAGGGATAATTGCATTGGCCTCAGCCCCAGCAGAGCTCTGGACACTGAGGCCAGCACTGGGAGCAGAAAACAGGCTGGAAAGGAAAATTTAGGCAGGCCAGGTAGAAGAGAAATGGAAGCTGTTGTATAATCATTCATCACTGGCCCCGTGGAACCAAACGGGGCTTGTCCAACACAAACTGCACGGCCAAAGTATGGACTGGCTGTTCATGCCTGCACAAATAACACAATAAGGGGTTCTTCTTGGCTGTAAGTATTTGCATCTTAGTCATTAGAGTCAATTTAAGCAATTCTACCTTCCTAACTGCGTTACCAAATGTAACAGTGTTGTTGTAGTTTTAGGAGGCCCCAAAATTCAATTGATGGGCAGAAGCGAACTTGTGTCTGTGAAATGATGCAACTTTCTGTCTCTCAGAGGGCAACCACTGGGTTTGTTTGTAAAGTCCTCGGAAATTACAAAGCATGATATGCATCTTTTAGATTTTTTTCAGGGGAAAATGTTGAAAAAAAAGCAGGAAAGGGTGAAGGAAAGGTGACTGAGGGAGAAGAAGCAGAAGCAGTGCCTTTGCTCATGTGAATCCTTCTGGTAAACATGATTTCCTCTCACAGCCCCCTCTCCTGAACAGACCAGAAGAAGAAACCAAGACCAGAATTTAGGATTTTGTGGCCAACATCAGCGAGACACATTCATGACTTAAAGCTGACTCTGATTGTTTTGGCTTTCTGCACTACCCAGGACTGCTTCCCTGTAAGAACCTGCATCCCCTGTTCCCAGAAACTCTGTGTCCAACAACAAAAAGAAAAGTTAAAAAAATAATAAAGCAAATAAGACACAATTTTCAAACTGGGAGAGAAACAGATTTTTCAGGGAAGGCAGATAGGGGAAAGAATTTCCTCCAAAGAAACTCAGATTGAGATCTCAGTGATGTGTGACAGGACGTGTGCCAAGCAGAGCATTTCCCTGAAGTCGTGTGAGATGTGCAGGATGTCTGTGAGATGTGCAGGATGTCTCAGACCATTCCTGGGACCAGCCCCATGCTCTGCACAGCAGGAGAGCCACCAGGCAGATGCCAGCCCTACCAGGTACCCCTGGGAGGCTGCTGGAGACCCAGCAACTGAGGTAGGAGGTGAGGAGAAGTGGAATAGGCTGCACTCCACTGCAGGGTTTTCCAACAGACCCCACAGGGCTGGAAGCAGGGCTGGAAATCATCTGCAAACAGGAGGCTCGGTGAGATTCCCCTCCTTCCTCTCGGACTCGAGCGGGAAACACTGTGAGAACAGCCCTCAGACTGATTATTTGTGCTTTCAGTCCTTATCTAGGCCAGGAGCCAAAAATGCAGAAGGCCTGGACGTAAGTTACCAGAAAGTTTTGTAACCTTGAGAGAGGTTCAGCCCAAGTTCAGTTCTAAAAATACGGGACCGATCAGTGGGGGGTTATTCTGTCCGAGCAGCCTTCCCCATCACAAGGACAGTCTTCCCTGTTGCATTAGTTTTACATGCATGTAACTGCACTCATTGGAAGGCAATTACTCATGCTTAATATGAGGGTAAAAGTGAACACACTCAGGCTTTTAGCCTCAGCATGATGGGATTTATTGGCAGAATGCTTAAACCCCACAGACTCTCTCCAGCCCAAGCCCCCACTCACCTCTGTCAGTAGCTTTGCCCAACACAGAATCTTGTGCTGTGGCTGTATCAGGGCTGACAACGTTGTGAAAAGTTTCATCTCACTTTTACTGGAATTTTCAGCTTTATTAAAAACTCCTGTGCTGATACATCCTGTAAAATTCAGCCTGTCCTCAGAGCTGTTCTGTCAACCGTGCTGGGGAAAGTCTGGTTTTGTTTTGCTGGTTCAGAGCGAAGAAGCAGGAGGTAGATTACAAAGCTAAACTGAAATGCTGCTTTAAATCTTCAGGTTTAAAGAAGAGATTCTTTCACTCTTATAATTACTGCAGGATGGAGTTGTTATTGAAGAGATATCACTTACAGTAGTTAAATCTCTGTTATCCTCTGAAGAGCACAATAATCACTAGATTGAGGATATCCTCACTGAAGATGCATAATTCTAAAACAAAGACTCCTTCTTCAGGCTTAATTTTGTTATTTGGAAAACCTACAGTATAATTTGCACTCAGATTTTTGTTTTCTGAGACGTTGCAGTACAAATTTAAAAGTATATGGAACCTGTGTGAAACCTGTTGAGTTTAAACAGCCATTGTAATAGTATATTATGTTGAAGACAGCATCTGAAAGCTGTCTTTGCATTGTCAGTCAATTCCAGGTAATTAATTTCTATGTCCAAGCACGATGCACAGATGTGCTGACACAATTTTCACTGTTTCCAAACCTGTGCAGATATTCCTCTTCCTATTACTTGTACATGCTTAGTGTTTGCTCCCAGAAAAGATGACAAGCTCCACACTGCTTTGGTAGAAATTCGAGGTAACGATAGTCAAATCATGATGAAGAATTGTCATGAAAGCAATTAGGTTTCATAGCTCATAATTCACAACCTCAGCTTTCTTTATGTCATCATGCAGAACTGAACTGGTTTCGAAACTGCTAGGTGCATTCTTGGCTTGTGTTCATGCCAGAAACCACGTGCATGCCTCCACAGAAGTGTGACTGTTTTGTGTTAAAACTGGCTGGTTTCTCTGGTCTAAACTCTGTGCAGATCCGAGCAGTTTGGCTTTGGTGAAATTGGATCTGATCATGTCAGGCCTCAGCTCTGACAGGCTGCCTGGCACTGGACAGGGTGGAAATAAAAGACTCAGGGCAAAACTGTGACCCCACAGGAGTCAATGGCAAAACTCCTCTTGCCTTTAATGTGTCCAGGATTTCATCTGTGGCTCTCTGCCTCATCTTTCACCCACAGAGACAAACAGCACAGGGAATACAGCAGGGACTACAGACACCAGGCTTTCTCCAGTGTATAACGAGGCAGAAGCTGAGAGAAGTCAGAGCTTTTGGATCTCAGCAGAGAAGTGGCTTTTTTCAAAGGGGGGGAATGAAGAAAAGATAAACACACAACTGACTGAAAGGAAAAGCTACTCCTGTATATACCAGGGGAAAGTGAGAGAATGCTTAGGTTTTCTTTTAATTTGGTTTTTCTCCAGCTTCCTAAAGTCACTTGACAGCCTACCAGAACAGAACTCACCACCATTCATAGGGAAAATACAGAATAATATCATGATTGAAAAATGCTCCCCTCAATGAAACTCCCATATGGAGAATTCACGTGGTAACATAACTTAAAGGAATTTACAGCAGCTTCTGTTAGATGCTCTCCTCTCCCCCTGGTGAGGATCACTTAATTCCAGGGTAATGCATTTTAATTACAAGGACACCAGAGGGCAAAGGTTGGTTAGTAGCTTGCTTTGTTTCATGGAACATATGCATCACAGTGTTATGAAATATTCCCTCCCGACCCATCACTCCCTTGAGGGTTTTGGTGCTAAATACCAGCGTGAGATACAGATCTCTTCCTGTGCTGCTTTCACCTCCAGCACCCTGAAACTCCTCCTGAACCAGCCTCAGGTCCTAACGAGGTGCAATCTGACTGCTAATGTGCTCGAGATACTTCAGGGCTTTCTTAATAATCTGAAGTTGTCTTTTTCCTCCTAAAATTGCTTCAAACTGCTCCTCTGGGCACCCCTTGCTGCTGGTGTGGGGTGGTTTGCTGGGCAGAGCAGGGGGGGCAGGAGCACAGGGTGGGTGCTGGGTCCAAGAGCTGTGGGTGCCTCCTGCCCCAGGCTGGTCCCTGCCTGCAGCTCCTGTGCCAGGCACGGGGCTGGCACTGTGGGGTGGGCACAGCAGAGGATGAGCCCAACAAGGAGAGCAAATGTGCACCTCCTGCTAATGATGCCTTCACTTGTGACTGGTTTTTATATAAACACTGAAGGCTTTACTCGTGTTTCACCGAGTCAGCTTCCCTGGCTGAGGAAGGACTGAGTCCAGGCTCCAGGAGCTGGCTCTGTACTAACAGCCTGATGAGCATTCAGGTCTGGTTACACACCAGATTTTTAAATCAATTGGGATGAAAGAAAATGGGTGGGATAATACCCTTTGCCTCCTGGTCCCCACTGGGAGGGGATCTTTCATGGCAGATTTCCCCTCTCCTGCAGGGTGGGGAAGGATGAAAGGAGTGGAGTGGGCTGGCCAGGCAAGACCCACAGCACCCCTGTCCCTGGCTTTCTCCTCCCAGAGCATCTCAGGGAAGACATCTTCTGGCATGCCCACAGCAGCTGGGCTCAGCCAAACCCCAAAGACATGGGGTGCAGGCAAGCAGCTGGTCAAATATTTGCAGAGAAGAGCTTTCCTTCTGTCTGGATACCCTGCCACCCCTCAGCCTCACACACACACACACACACACAGAGCTCTCCACAGAAATGTGTCCAGCTCTCCATTCAAACCCATCCCTGCCCCACTCAATTAAACAAACAGTTGTGCTGTTTGTGCTGAAAAGACATAGAGAAAAATGTATGTACAAGTATGCTGAGCTGGGAGCCTAAATCTTCATCCACCTGATGGAGGAACAAATAAGAAATTACATTAGATTGTTGGTAAGTCTCCCAGAAGATGAAATATGGACTTTCTTAGCACAGTTTTCCTTGCTACTTTTGAGGTAACTCCCCATCAGCTCTGAGACAGCAGGATTTCAACCCCTGTGTAAACCTGAAGGTGCAGGGTGAGTCTTACCTTTGCCCATGCAAGCCCAAATAACACTGATTTCAGCTGAGTTATCCTCAGTTTAGAGCAGAATAGCCAGAACCAGAACCTGGCCCAGAGCAATGTCTTTGGAAGCTGAGGCTGTGAAATGGAGAGGACCATTTTATTAATCTGAGGTTTTATTAATTTTATTAATAAATTTTATTAATACATTTTATTAATAAATTTTATTAATCCCACTTTAAATCTGTTGTGGAATGGATGCAGTGTTTCATTCTTGGGATAGAACAGTTAACTCTGTTTGAATGAGCGTTTTCTCTTCCTTTTATACGGACCAGGAACAGAACAAAGAATCTTTTAAAAACTAAAACTGAGAGTTAGTTAAGGCCAGAATTAGGAGGAAAGTTTCTGTCAGTGTCTTTCTAAGACAGCAGTGTGACTTCTGAGGCACCTCTGTTTGCAGACTTTTCAAATATTGGAACATACGGTCTTAGCAGAATCACAAAAGGCTTTTTTTTTAACTGTATGTCACAGCTCATCACATTATGGAGGCCTGTGCTGCATAATGTAATGAGATGCACATTTCAACCCACAGACTTCTCTTGTGATATCAAACAGGAGAGAGTCTTAGGGAGCAAATTAGGTCATTCACTGCCGAACTAACTGGTCAGCAAACCCACGTAATGACTATTTTCAAGTTGGCTCTGAAATTTGCCACTTTCCTGCCTCCCATTAAATCAGGCAGAAAATAGAGCTCTGTCAAAAATTAGGTACTTCCTAAGAAATTGTTCCCCTTTTTGTTCAATTTTCTTTGGCATTCATCATAGGGAAAGGCAAAAAAAAAAAAAGGTCCTTTTACCTGGGATATTTTCACCACTTTGAGCGTAAGTGAAAAGCAGCTTTTGTCAGCAAAGTGCTTTTTGCTGCCTGATGGGTAATGCAATGTGTGAGTCAGTGTGGAAGAGGAGCTGAAGGTCAAAGCTGTAAGAGTACCTGCAGTGTCACTCGGTGTCCTGATCTGAATGCTGTACATGTCATTTCCCCAGCTCACTGTCAAGGGAGGGAAATCAAACCATGACTGGGAGTTTGCATGAGAGTTGAAGACTAACTCAAGAAAAATGACTCCTTCAAAATGTGCCAAAAATAGGGAAAGGATTAATTACTTGGTTCTATTTCTCATACAGGATGTAGAAATTTGTCCGTTTTCTTCTCTGAACATCATCACCCACCTTCTCCACTTGTGAAAGCTTTGCAACAAACTTGGAAAGGTGAAATACTGATGAATTTTGCCACTTATTGGATGAGGCTGGGATTTATCCAGAAAGAGCTCACAGAGAAAAGATAGGCTTGCAAGAGTGTAACAGAAATTTTAAAGCAGCTGAAAAATCCTTGTGCATTCTTTTAATTAATTGACAATGTCGTTCTGAAAGCATTTTCAGATGAGATTCTCCCATGGAAAATATTGCTGAAAATACCTTGTTTGTTGTGCAGCAACATTAACCTTTTAAAAACCTTCTAAAAATCCCACCTATGCTCTAAAATGGAGTGTGTCTCTGCACACTGACTTTCTTGTTTTCAGCAGAAAGGCTCTGGGGTTTTTTAACATCAAAAAGTAGAATGAAAGGTCCCTTTAAAGAACCTTAGCTTATTTACTCTGCACAACTGGACATTAGTAATTTTGCCCACTCTTTTCACTGACTGGTTTTGTAAATTGGCTTAAAAATATTGGGTTTGACATTTAAAGCCCTTAATTGACTAGGTCTCAACAAAGTCCCTCACTGAGCTTCTGGCACTCTGCATACCACTTCCTTCTTTTGGGTCAAAAGGGGCAAAACTCTTGTATTTGAAAGTGTGCAGAAGTAGAAAGGGCAGTGTTAACATTCCTGCATGTTCCGCTACAGATCACAGAACAGTCACCCAGCTGACTTTTCCCAGGATTGTGTATTTCTGTTTAAGGAGGAATTGCAATCCTTTTTATTTCAGGGGGGCTCTGACAGGACACTGTTTAACCGGTATCACAAAATCATTTTGTAGTTTGTGATAAATGACAATCATGATTTTTAAATTATTTTTTTTTTACTTTTCCAAATGTGAGATCCTGTAATCAAAGGAGAACAGCATACATTTATCTTGACTCCTAGTGTGATTTCACTTGATTGATTCCACAGCTCCTAAATGCTTTGCCTCAGAAACGGGTCCAGCATCATTTTTTCAGGTTTCCTTTCTTGTAGAGTTTTCCTCATCTGGGATCTGCCCTTGCAACTGTCTCAGCATGTGACTGACTCAGCTGGGTTTCTTGTGTAGAAGCTCTTCATGCTCCTAAACCCAAAGAGGCAGAACCCACAAGCACTGATGGGGTCCATTTTACAAGCTATTGATGTAAACTACATATTTTAGAGATTTATTTTCAAGGCTCTTATTTATCAGAGAATTAAAGGACTGTGTTAAACTCATCAGCATTTTAATTCTGCCTCGATGTTTCATTATTTTATCATTAGCAGTTCACGGGTTTGTGTTGTAATGAAGAGCAAGACTGAGACTAGTAAAGAATCATTTTAAGCAAGAAGTTTTGCAGCTGAGACCAGGATTATAAAGATGTCTTCCCTCATACAAGATGTCTTCCCTCATAGTTTATGGTGTCTTTCACAAACCACTGACACCAATGAAGAAACATATTTTAAGAAATAGAAAATAGTGAGGTTAGGTTTATGTGCATTCAATAAAAATGTTTCATAAATTGAAGTTAAAACAGACTCTGTTTCCATACTCTGCTTGAACACCTTATGCAGATAATCATTCAGGAGGCATCATTTTTATCAGTGTGCTTCCTGGCATTGTATGTTTGTCTCATTTTGGTTTAATGTTAGAAAGAGCCATGATCATGACTGAAGTCTTTCAAAATAACCCTAGATGTTATAATTAAGCCAATTACTAACCAATGCATTTTGGTCACATGCTAAAGAAGAGCCTGCTAAATCCATACACACAAGTATAAAGCGTGCAGGGTGAGTGGAGAGAACTCTCTTATTTCTGTTAATGGGCTGAATCATTCAGAGCAGCTCCATCCACGTCAGACGTGCTCGAGCACGAGCGTGGATCTGGAGAACAAAACAGATGGTGCTGATGTCTATGTCTGGGGAGGGGGAGATATTTCATACCAACTCTTGGCAGCTCCAGTGAACTGTGTGCCTATTAGCAGCCAGGGTTTGCTCCTGGAACTTTGCTTCTGGTTTATTTTTCATTTGAAAGGCGTCCAGCTCCTAAGTGCCAAGACCACTCAGCGATGTGACTCAAACCTCAGCACGTGGGAATGGAGGAGGCATGTACAGGAAAAACTGCACTCCTGATATAAATCAAAACATTATAGAGATTGTGAAGACAGACCTCTTTTTAATGAGGAATAAACACAAAATGAGTGGAATAACAGTAAAACAGTATCTCATACTCTGTACATATTAATATCTCTTGACTGTTGCTTCCTTCCTCCCTAAAATGTTTTAAAAAATAAGCTGATTGCAGATGATATCAAGTGCTTGTCTTTAGCTCTGTTGTGTTCTTGAAGGAATGAAAACCCTTGACTGCAGGTATGTGCAAAGAATACACGAGCAGATAAATTATTTATCAAGGAATTTATCAGGGTGCCTCAGTTTATGAGGGAACTGTTTGAACTGTGTAAAAAATTCTTAAGGACATTTCCTACAGTACAGATGCAGCACCCAGCACCCAGAAAGGGCAAAGAAGATGTCACAAAAGCTTACTAAAACAGTCCTTTTCTGCAAGAGGGGGCATGTGCTTTGGTGGGAATGTTATCTCAGCCACGTGACTGCCAGTTTCTAAGGGTTATTCAATCTTTATTAAGACTAACTATATGTTAATTAGTTAACATATAGTTAATTAAGATTAACTGCATGTTATTAGCCATGTGGCCTTTATTTGCCTGGAATTCTGTGCGCAGGATTACTTTCACAAACAGGAACTGCAACTATTTTCTTGAAGCCAAATTCCCTTTTTTACCTGAGTCAGCCTGTAGTTAACCCTGAGGGACAAAACACTGTGCATTTGTGTAGTGCAGAATGCAACCTGCCCTGTTGTTCCTTCGTTCTTCTTGGAACAGCTGTGACTCTGGTAACAATAACAAAAAGAATCCATTACTTTTCCACCCTAACAGTACCTTCAGGTTTGATAGATTACGATGAATTAATCATACAGGATTCTCGCTAACATATTTTATTATGTTGATTGAAGGGATTCACTTGAGATGACAGCTAACATGGCTCAGTAGCCAAAAGCTTTTTAGCACAACTCGAGGTCTATTCACTGTAGCTGCCACTCTTGAGCAACCTAAAGGAAATGGCTGAAGTGAACAATATATCATTGGTGATGTGTTTCTCTCTATATAACTATGTAATATGGCAATTAAGCAAGCACAGTTTCAGAAAAAAAAAAACATTTTCTTTCATTTGTGACTTAACCCCCCCAAACCTATCTGCCAGATTAAAAATTAGTATGTGGTGGTTAACTTCTTACAGGCATACTTTATTTAAACGCTCCATGTGAAGTAACCCTTTGTTCTTCTTGGCTAGAGCAGTACTCTTCCACTTGTGGTCTGTAGCTAGAATATTAAATCCAGCTTTATGTACCATACTTCATAAAAATGTGGACCAATTATAGGTTGTCAGAGGATTATAACAAGAAGTTTCAGATGTTTATAAAACATGACCTTGGAGAACACGGTGAATGAACTGGATTGCTCGACCTGAGGAGGAAAAGACTGAGTGTGACAAGATAACAGTCTCCAGATACATAGAAATCTGCTGCAAAGAAACAGGAAACAAGCTCTTGCCCATGTTTGTGATGGATAGAAAAAGAAATAAGGAATTTAAATTGCATTAAAGATGATTCGAGTTATGTATTAAGAAAAATCTTTGACCAGCAAGGACAGCAAGGAAAATGTTAGGATAGATTGCCTGGGGAGGAATGTCCATCACTGAAAGCCTTTAAGAAACTCTTAGACAAATATCTGTCAGGGATGACACAGATAGAATCGATCCTGCTTTGACACAGAAAGAGATCTATGTTATGCTTTAAAAATTTCATATGTTATTAGTCATTACAGCTGTTTATACTCTGCAGTGTGTTTGCAGCACTTTAGTATATACATTTCAATATGGTAAAAGCATGCTGAGTTCAAAATCTCATCCCTAAATGATTATGCAGCAAAATTAAGGCCAGCTGTTTAACCCTTATTTATATCCCTATGTTTGCAGCATGATATAGTCTTTAATTACCCTGTCACACATTGGTTTGCTTCCACAGGCCTCTCTTTCATCAGTCTATTGGATAAATACTCAGGGAAAGCACATTATTTTTGCATATTGTCTACTGTTCAGTGGGTATTTTCCTATTTTATTACTGCACACTGTCCAGGCTTGCTCTGACGACAATATTGCTGTATTTTTAGGAAGATTTATATGGCTGTCTTCAGAGCAGTGTTTGAGTGATGCTTTAACTTTAGCTCACCCTCCCAGCCTTGCTGTGACAACCGTCCAGGTGGGAGTTCAGTCTGACACTGATTTTTCAGTGCAATCTCTATTATGTAGCACCACAGATGTTCAGAATAGAATTATAATACAAATTGTTAAAGGTTTAACAGCTTTAATCAACCAGCTCCTAACTTCTCAGTGGTGATATCAAGGTCTCCTTGCTCTTGATAACAACTAGTGTGTATGTAGTCACATACATATACACATATGCATATTCATATATACATATACACATATACACATGGTGTATATGAGCTACTGAATTCAGGTTTTTAATAACAAATAAACTCCATTATGCAGTATGCTGACAACAAGCAAGATTCCTCAGCAGAGCTAAAGCTTTTGGATTCACAACTTTTGCACGAAATTAATGTTTTCTAGCAGTGCAAGATTGTGATTCTCTGTGTGTATCATTATTGGTGTGAGAGCTGAGAATGAGATACATCTGGGTTATTAAGATTTCACCTGCACTCATTACAGCAGACTACAGGAATCCTAGACTACAGTCCTGGTTTAGCAAGAAAATATATTCTGATGGGTGTAGCCCACCAACCTTGTTCCAGCTTTGTCACCTGCTGCTAAGATCTCAGTGGATCTTTTCAAATGTAACTAAAAAGCAGGAATCATAATAAACAGGGCTGAACTGCAGTAGTGGCAGGAAGGAACTGGAAGGAGTGGTAGAATCCAGATTTGAGGTCGAAGGGAAGATGACAGGGTACTTCTGGGAAAGGATTACTCCAGGTCAGAAATATGCTGATGCAGAAATTGCACCTGCTGGTTGCACTAATATTCTTGTCCTTGGGACTGTGAAAGGCTAATCGGCCCTAAAGTAGAAGCATTCCCACTCTATCCATTAAATTTTGGTGGTTTTGTAACTCTATTCTACCTATTGATGTCATTGGCTCTTTAATCTTCGACTTTCTTTTCTGGTTTCCCAGATACACAATCCCACATTTCCAGCCAAGCTGCAGTCTCTTTTTCAGCATTGTTCTACACGTTGGAGTCCTCCTGTATCTTCCTCTTACTTTAATCTACAATTTCCTGGCCTGGCCCTGTCCCCTCCTCTCCTTCAGTAGCTCCTCATCACACACTGATCTCCTGCCATGTAGTCTACATGTTAAAAATTCAATTGAGTTGTCCAAAGGTCTTTTGTAGTTGCCTGCATGCTCATTGCTCTCCCAGAGCACATCCTTGTATGATTTACCTTGCCTAGAATTGAAATATTTTATTTATATAAGGTGCTCTGTGCATTTGCATTACCCTTTTTTAATATATATTACTTAATTTGATGCGTTCTAGAGCTGTATAAGCAAGCCTGATTTGTATACTAAACGGTCCCTCATGAAACAAATGTTTAAACCTTTAGCCTAATAGATAGCCCTGATTTATTAAATGATGTATGTGCTGACTGCAATATGGAAAAAATATGTATGCAGTCAAACACTGTGGGTTTGCAATACTAAAATTGCAACCAATTTCCTTGTATGTAATTTAAAGAAAATGTAGCAAATAAAAATGAATAATAGGCCAATTTCAGGGTGGTTTATAGTTGTAAACATGTGACGTACAGGTAATCTGAGGTGTCATTAATTCAGTATTTATGAAAGTGAAAATCATAGTCTTGACTTTATGTGTATATATAAGAGGTATTTTTGTTTGCTCTGAGTCCTATTTGTTGTACTTTTTCACGCCCAGACAGCAGAAGGTCTCCTGCTTTTTCTGACCCAGGAAAAAATTAATTAATTTGAAAATAAGTTTCTGAAAAAGCCCTCGATTTAGGATCAAACCTGCTTACTTGATGCAATTTTTTCTTGCTGGGGGTTTGGCTGTGCTCTCAGCCTGCAGAGGAAATATTAATACAGGAGCTGAGGCAACTTTGCAGCATTCCCACCAGATTACCACGACCTACCACTAGTTATGATGTGTTCAACAGGTCGAGAGATCTGTACCTTCAGACATAGATGGATGGTTTTCTTTGCCTCTTTCTACCACTTGATATGTTATATATTTCATCCTTTACATATGGCACATGCTGTAGACATTCCAACGTGGAATAGTCCAGCTTAGCTGGATCCTGATGAAATTCAGGACATCAACATTTGTAAGTGTTAGCAGAGCTGTTTATTCATTTTCTCATTTTATAAGGTTGTTTTGTTTCCTATTTGAGCAGCTGTGAAGAGGAGAATTATTCTGATGGAACTAATAATTTGTCCTATCAGTTGGACAGGATCTGTGATCTGCTAGTTACCCCTAGAAATTTAGTGGTACCATTTGTGGTTAAAATGTTTCTTTAGCTGACAAAAAGAGATCACAAAAAGAAATTCTTAGCAAGGAAGCCACAAAAGCATTATTTTGGAAGTGGCTTCTTTTATGCTGCAGAACCACTTATCATTCAAGTGTATATTCATTAGAAATGTCATAGGCTAGAGAAAGAATAAAGGCAAATAAAAAAGATAGAATGACCAATGCCAGCATCTGGATACTAAACTTTTAAGTGGAAAGTGAAAAGAAGGTATCAGGCTACAAGCTCTAAGGGAAGGATGTAAGCAATTAGAAATCAGTGAATAATACAGCAGAAATGTAAGACAGAAATTTGGGTCATGGGAACCATTAGAAAAAAATCTCAACATAAAAAGAGAGTCCTGTGGATTTCTTGTATTTGTTATTCTGCTCATGTTTTGTTATCTCATAAAATGGTTGAAAAACTCTTCTGGTTTTAGAATGCAAGTGAGGAGTGATGGAGAGAGAAAGCTGGAAACACATGATATGCATTAGTCTTCATGAAACAAGCAGTCTTATTTCATCAAAAAGCAACAAATCACAACTCTCAATACACATCATATGTACCTCATCCTCTCATTTTTTCTTATTTTTAAATATAGTCAATGATAAAAATATGTCCAGATGTGATGCTAGCCTTCATAAAAAAATCTTTAGCATTTGCTTTGGAGTGTTCTTTGGTTGCAAGAAGTGAATTATAATAAAACCCTTACAAATACTTTGCATTAGACTCTGAAAACTATCCTGCACTCCTCTAAGCCTGCTCCCATGGAAACAAATAACAAAACTTTACAACTCCTCCAAAAACTTAGTTAAACCGTCACAAGGGTTACCAAAAATCCCACTTTTTATTAGTGAGAAAAATCGAATGTAAAAGTCAATTGTGCAGGTCTATGTGCATTATTCATGGTCAGTGAGTAGTGGTGTTGCATCTTGGACAAAGACCTATGAATAATCTGATGCCACAATTAAAAATTGTCAACGCTTAAGAAATATCATCTTTGATATGGCAGCAATAGGGAAGACTTTCATTCTGATAGTACCAATCCTTCCCATTCTCAATTTTGTTTAAGGCAAGGTGGGGAAGTCATTGCCATGTTGCAGGTTCCAAGATTTCAGTTTTCTCACTTGCCTTTTTATTTCAGGGTTCTGGTTTGGGCAGAGTTTCCCATAGTGATTTCCCTACACTTAATACTTTTTCCTCTCTGAACTTTAATGTTGTGTTCTTGCACAGTCCCTCCCACAAGGATCTGAATGTAATTGTGTTTTGGGCACTATTATTTAGTGGTTCAGTTATAGTTCTTGAAATAACTCTCTGTGTGTTACTTAGGGCCATAACCTCTCCCCTTGTGGGCTCTAGAACGAGCTGTTCCAAGAAACAATTGCTTAAAATGTCACGAAATTGCTTCCTAAACCTTGTCCCAGTATGACATATGACCAGTTTATATGCTGACAGTTGAAGTCCCCCATTACTACTGGTTTATTAAATTTAGTTGCCTCTGTGTTCTTAGCACTGCACACACAGGATTGTTTTCCTGATCTGGAAGTGAGGAGTTTACAAGTGTGTGTGAGCTCTCTCTGCACAGAGAGAAGCACAAAATTATTCATCGTTTAATTCTATACATGTCTTTTCCCAAGGATGACGTGGAACAGGAGCTGTGTCTTTTTACAGGCACGCTGAACAAATGTGTACTTTAATTTGTACAGATATACAAACCAAATTATAAAACATACTTGCGTGTCAATGACTGATTTTAGGTGATTTAATGCATTAATTACAGTTTAAGCCTTTCATTTTCCTGGGGCTAATCGACTGTGTTGAGCCTTGCCAAACTAAGGATAGAGACTAAATCTGATATTACAGATTTATAAGTGCCAATATGAGTCCCTTCCAAAGAAAACACACTTCTTTTCCTTCAATTTTCTGCTTCTGGAGCTTGAATAAAGAAGAACAGAGCTATTACATCCACATTAGATTTATTAAGATTGAAGTTTCACAGTCATAGGATTACAGTTCCCCATTCACCACGTTAGAAATTATAGTTTAGGTCCCAACTTAATTGTTGTTCAGCTCATTGAAATGTCTTACAGGGTTAACTGGTTATAGTAGAAGCCAATGGCAGAGGAGACTTGTGGAATCTTGGGAAGAATAGTTCTATGTTGCTTTTAAACCTGCTCTTGAATAATAGCAACTTAATTTCTCTGAATGAGTAGTAGACAGGTACTTTTAAATTTTCAAAATACTTGTTAAACAAGAGTCTTAAAGAATCTGTGAAAATTTAAAACATAGTTTTTTTGAAAACAAAACTCTCAAGCCTCTTTTCTTTTTGTGTAAAAGCTATGACAAGAATGAGGACATAGCTGCCCATAGGAAATATTCTCTACTGATGCTAACTGCTTGATTTAGAGTAGTTAATTCTCAGAAAAAATAGTGGAATGTAACTTTGGAAATAAAAAGAAAAAGGACATTTTTATTTTTGAAGTAAAAACATATACTACAATAATGACAAAATAGTAGCAACTAGTTTATAGTAATAATAGAAAACTATTTAACTTTTTCTTTTAGTCTTACGAAACAATTTTTAAAGTTGGTTTTTATCTTTTTATTACTAGAACTCTGAAAACACATTTTTTCAGGTATACCACAAGTGTTACGTTATTAAGCGCAGAAATTATCCCAGGAATCTAATGTCAGTCTTTTCAGCACCTTATAAATTCATCAAAAGGAAATACTCAGCTTTTTGAAATGTGAAAAATTACTTGTGGTTTTCTCTTACACTCATTTTCCACATTCTGAGATTGCATGTTTCATTTCTTGTGATATTTTATGATATCCTATCTGTAGACAGTTGTGTTTTCTCTAGCTAGCTCTTGCACTAAAGGATGATTAATTTGTATTTTACTCAGTGGGTCACGTATTTTAATCGTCACACACAAGCATTTGAGTTTCTATTCATGAAACAAGGTGTTTTCAATATGTGTCAATAATTAGCCTGTATACTGGGATTTAAGGGGCACATTTTAAAGTTCTTTGCTTTAACTTCAAAAGGTGTGTGCCCTTCCCTGTGCTGGGGTAATTCCACCAGTAGGAGCAAGCAATATCCTTACCTTTTCTGGGAATAAGGGGTCAGAACCAGTTCTGTCTGTGCTTATGATACTGTCAGGTTTTTTTGAGGCAAGGGGCAAGAGAGTGAACGTGTAGTTTAAGATGTGATGTTCTCCACAGGAGATGATGCCACGAAAAGGGCAAAGTGCCAGGTATTTGACTTATGGCTGATTGGATGGGGCTATCCTTTATTAGAGCAGAAATTAATGAGTCCCAGCAGGCTGGTGTTGTTCAGCCTCACCCTAAAGGACATCAGGACCTCTCAAGGGTAGTGGACTAGGGGAAAACTCAGGTTTACAAGCAATTTTTTGCAGGCCTGCACTGTGTGCACCTTGGAAAGAGTGGTCACACCAGATTTATTAAGGAATCTCCCAAGGATAGGAAAAGCACTGGCTATCTTAAGGCCATTGAGGCTGAATGTGCTGCTGTGAGGGATTGCTTTTGTTCCAGAGAGCATCTCTCTCAGCTTCAGTAAGCTGTAAATGCTGTGCTATTTAGCTTGTTCTTTTTCTTTCTGTTGTGTTCAGTGCTGTGCAATAATCTCCTGGGGTTCAGAACAAACTTCTCTCCAACACTTGCACTTGAAAATGAAGACTCTCCAGTCTCGTTGACCTACAAGGAACAGCAATCACTGAGCTCTGAAGGTTTTCTCAGAGGTTCAGGAGTATGGGCAAAGCGAAATATAAGAAGCAGAGATACAACTGTTTCACTGAATTTAAGATTAGAATTTTCTGGAGTAGCTTAGGGGCTATTTAGATGTGAGGCTGTCCCTGGATCTCCTCGGTGGTGCTGATGTCTGTGAGCTGCTGTGTCCTAAGAACAGGTACCAACAGCTCTCACAATTATTGACTCCTGTGCCTGCAGTTTTCATGGCACTGGAACAACATTTTAGAAGGAGGACTTGGAGAGGGTTTTAAGAAAAATTAAAAAATTGTGATATGCAGAAGCATTTTACATCACTGCCACAATGCTGGGAGATGGAGGAAAGTGTGGAGCTGAGTCCAAGTCCATCACTTTCTTAGTACCCTCAGTAAATCTGCAACCCTAATAAGTCAGATTTGTCTGTTGTATTCCCAAAAATAGACAACATTTTATCCTGGATGAATATATGACTTAAGATAACTAAAATCTGTCTGCCTCTCTCTCTCTCACACACACACAACTAAAGTTTTTCTCCAGAAAAGGGGAGTTCTCAGGTGCTAAATCATGATTATTGTCAGGCATAAAATATGCAGAGCAGTCAAAACCAATAACCACTTTATCTAACATGTTCTTCCTATTAAAATAAAGAAGAATACAAGTAAAATGGAATGTGTTTACCTGCAGGTGACATGTTTGTTTGTTTTTTTTCAGAAGTTTCTCTTGTTTTGGCAGGATAAACTGCAGAAATTGTCCTGGAAGAATCCCTCTGCAAAGTTCCATCAATGTTTGTTATAATAATAATAATGGCAATGGTAATAAGTGAGTTTCTTTGTTTGTTTGATAGGTGCTGACAATATGCTCACAGGGAACTTGACTCGGCTGTGTTTACTTCTTCTGTGTTGACTTTTTGCAAATGTTCTTTTGGATTATTATTCTCGCAGGAACGCTGCCTGAAATGTTCATTTTAAAGAGGATATTAAAGGACATTCTCAAATTGTCGATTTTGAACTCATAAATATTACAGCCATTCCAGAAGATTAATTCACCAGTGAATTCTGTTTATCTTCTTAGGAAACAAGAAAGAATGTTTTATCCAATCACAATTAGCACAAGTGAAAATTGCAGAATTTTTTAGCTGTGAGCTGCTTGAATATAATTTACCAAGCAAGATATTTTCTTGGTACTCATGTAGTGATTTCCACCAGCTAATGGATGTGTGTGATAGATAGTTTAAGATTTTCACTACTTGTGTATTGCAGGTCCTAATAGTGCCCATATATAGTGTGTATATATATATATGTGTATATATATTCAGAGTATATATATATATTATATGCAGGGTATATAGTATATACTATATATTCTAGTCTTAAGTACAAAAAAAAGATAAAAGAAAAAGTAAGTTGCTTTCCATTTCTAGATTGTGATTATTGTTTGTGTTTATTAAAAAAAGAAAAAAAGGCACAGCTTAAAAGGATAAATAAAACAA
The DNA here is from genome assembly GCF_003945595.2 of Pipra filicauda. Lineage (NCBI taxonomy): Eukaryota > Metazoa > Chordata > Aves > Passeriformes > Pipridae > Pipra > Pipra filicauda. Next base: position 1,338,144 of record NW_024104498.1, read on the forward strand.
CCTGCCCAAAAATACGAGCAAGGACATTTATCAGAAAACAGATGGTCTCTTATACACAGAACTGAACACCTCTAGAAACATAACAACCCATTTATCTTGATGAATTCATCCTCTAGCAGGTATCTCAAAGAGCAGAAGCAATGGTTTACCTGCAGGTCTGGAAAGCACATTTCCATGAAGATACATGACATTGAAATCAGTTATGGATTCCAATTTTTCACATGTTGAACGGGAATATTGTGGTAAATTTCCCCTTCTCCTGCTCTTCAGAAAGAACAACTCTCTTTCTCTCCCAGTCCTGAGGCTTTAAGGGCACCAAATTCAACTCCAGGGCACAATTTAAGCACCTGCAGAACTCTTTTAAGCACTTTGCATTATCTCCCAATGAGTCATCTGCAAATCAGACCTGGCTCCTGCAGGTGCCTTCTGTTAGAGGGAATCTCTAAGAAATTGAATTATCAGGCTTTTCATCTCCCTTTCTCTCACTGAAGAAGTTTAATAACAAAATTTTAGTGGTGGTCAGCGTGAAGGATTTAAAAAAAAGTTTCGAAGACACCAAAAATAAATTGTTCACAGTATTCATACACAAAAAATCTGTGCTATCTCCACTCAGAAAAGATAACTTAGGGCAGTCTTTTTCAAAGATTTCTCAAAGACACAGACAAATCCTCTTGAGCAGAAAATTTTGAAAAATGACAGAGCAGTACAAAAACTGACAATTTTAACATATTCTCTTCAGGAATTCACTGCAGCAGTGTAAACATAAACATTAGTGCCATAAACCATCTCTGGCTTGACTTTTGTGGCATTTGCAACTGTTTTTAAGCTAGAATAGTTCTAGAGGCTTTCTGCAGTAACTTGTATTACCCCTGAACACACCTGAGTGATTAACAGCGTTCTTGTAGCACTGAAAGGCTCCCAAAAAATAGATGCATATCAACTTATAGATTCACATTTAGTCCTCTGAAATTAGAAGGAAATGATCATGGAAATATTACTAGAAAGACTAGAAAGCATATTGTCAGCACTTATCAAACAAACAAAGAAACTCACTTATTACCATTGCCATTATTATTATTATAACAAACATTGATGGAACTTTGCAGAGGGATTCTTCCAGGACAATTTCTGCAGTTTATCCTGCCAAAACAAGAGAAACTTCTGAAAAAAAACCAAACAAACATGTCACCTGCAGGTAAACACATTCCATTTTACTTGTATTCTTCTTTATTTTAATAGGAAGAACGTGTTAGATAAAGTGGTTATTGGTTTTGACTGCTCTGCATATTTTATGCCTGACAATAATCATGATTTAGCACCTGAGAACTCCCCTTTTCTGGAGAAAAACTTTAGTTGTGTATGTGTGTGTGTGAGAGAGAGAGAGGCAGACAGATTTTAGTTATCTTAAGTCATATATTCATCCAGGATAAAATGTTGTCTATTTTTGGGAATACAACAGACAAATCTGACTTACTACAGTGGCAGATTTACTGAGGGTACTAAGAAAGTGATGGACTTGGACTCAGCTCCACACTTTCCTCCATCTCCCAGCATTGTATCAGTGATGTAAAATGCTTCTGCATATCACAATTTTTTAATTTTTCTTAAAACCCTCTCCAAGTCCTCCTTCTAAAATGTAAGGAAAAATATTGCCTGAGATGTCCCAGACTCAGAGTTTGCTGCATACTGGATTTACAGCATTTATAGCATTTATATAATTTATAGAATTTATAGCATTTATAGAATTTATAGCATTTATAGCATCCTGGAGCCAGGGTTAGTTTTGCAGGATCTCCTGGTCTATGCACAGTCATTTCCATGGGAAGAGCTCACAGCACGATGTAAACAACACAGAGGAAAGATCCCAACAACTTATCTTTCTAAACCCTCGTGCCAGCTAATGAATGAAGCTGATGAAAACTCTGTCTCACATCTTAAAGATATGATAATTCAGGTTTGTCACAGGGTAATCTGCTGCTGTTGTCAGAATCAGTGATGTTCCTTCCCTGTCATCAGATTACTGAGATGGCTGGGCTGGCTTTTCCCCAGGCAGTTTAGAAAACAGGGAAGAGCTGTGAGAGCTGGAACGCAGGTGGGGAACTCTGGGGATTTGTAAAATGCATTATTAGAAATTGCTTTGCTATTTATGTAGATTTAAATAATAAAATATATCCCTAAGCCTTCTTATCGGCCGCATTAAATATGTTCTCAAAGAAAGAACTGAGCCAACCTGCATTTAAAATTCCCCTCTACCTTTGCATCCTATCACTGCTGTGGGATTTGCTTCTCTCCATGCACTTTTCCTAAGCCCTGTGTGTGCTGAGGAACCCAAAATGGGCTATTTTGAGCCAAGGAAAAGTGGCTGTTATAGGAGCTGGAGATCTGACTCTGGGCAGGGCAAGACTTGCCAGCTAAGTCTGTTTTATGATGAACAATTAATCCTGAGTGCCTTTTCTGGCTCCAGCTGAGGCAGGGCAGGATGGGAGAAGAGCCAATCCCGGGATATTAATGATTTTGCAGTGTGCTAACACCTTAAATTCGAGCCTAAGACCAGCGAGCAAGTCATGCAGATCCATTTAAGATAATTTATTAGGCATATGAAAGGAACATACAGCGAAAGGAGAGACCTTTTTGGTACATGCTGACCAATTCTTTAATTGCCTTTCGTAATGGATTGTGTTTAACCAAGTGACCTAACGAAGCGTGACTGCAAAATTAAGTATTTTCACAGAAAGTCTGTATTTACATGTGTCTCTCATCCATGTGAGAAGCTGTCTGGAGGGGGGATCTTCATTGCTAGCCCACAGCTGGGTAAAAAGGTTAAAAAAAGTGATCTCTGATACAGTACACAACGTCCCTGTGAATAAATTCCATCATAAAGTCCATAGGATTTCTACTGTCTTCTGCACTTAAGTTGAAACATCACATCATAAAGGAGAAAAGGAACAAAAAATTGGGACCTTAAGGACAGGGACAAAATGCCTGGAGATCTGGTTTTAATCAGTTCAATAAAAAAATGTCTTTATCCTGTTTTTTAAAAAATGTAGGTGGGATAACGTAAGTACTGAAAAACATTGTCTGGTTTTTTTGCCAAAGCAAGTTATTTTCTACAAAATTTTGATTTATGCTCTTCTTAACCACTCTTTCCTTTCTGAGCTGTTCCTCCCAGTTAACTGTCCCATTTACCTGGGATGGCAGTTTTATTTCCCAGCATCTCTCTGGAGCAGACAGGACAGAGAAGAAAGAAACCTCTCTGTCTCTCATGTGCAAAATTTTGCTTTGGAAAGAAGCTTTAAGAAGTTTTTAAAAGGTCAATTAATCAATCAGGGAAAAATAAAAACGTTCTTTGACTTGGCCACACCACTCAGATAATGAATGATGAGTAGTGAGCCTCGGAGTGAATCCTTGCAATCAACAGTCCCTGCCTAATCAATAGGCTGACATTTGAACACAATTGCAGGAAGTGATCAAATTTCATAAATATCAGAGATTGTTGCTGGGAAAAAAAATCATGAACAGAAGGAAAAGTGAAAAAAAAAAAAAAAAAAAAAAAAAAAAAAAAAAAAAAAAAAAAAAAAAAAAAAAAAAAAAAAAAAAAAAAAAAAAAAAAAAAAAAAAAAAAAAGGAGGTAAAAATTTGCCAGTGAGCTGCTCACTGGGTAAATAATTAAGAGAGTAGTTAAACAGGGCCCAGGATTGCTTGATCATCTGGGCTATGTAGTTTAAGTTCATGC